>NC_073272.2:146420000-148820000 GCF_029289425.2 Pan paniscus | reverse complement strand
TGACAGATGAGATAAAATCATCCTCATGATGGAAAGAGAGTAAATGGAAGAGGGGCTCTGCTTTGATGGAGGTGCCTGCTTTTATGCTACCCCATGACCCAAACCTGGCACCATCAGTTCAAGTCCACTGAGGGATTGCTGGCAAGGGAGCTTTAGAGATTTTGGTAAACTATGAGATTTCGTCCTATAAAGGAAAGTTGTGTGTGTGTGTGTATGTGTGTGTGTGTGTGTGTGTGTGTGTGTGTGAGAGAGAGAGAGAGAGAGAGAGAGAGAGAGAAAGCTACCCAGATAAAGATAGTCAGGCTCCTGTCCTCCACAGGGGAAGTAGGGCAGGAAGCACAGACTTTGTAGTTATAAACCTGGAATTGACCCCTGGCTCCATCACTCAATGGATGTGTGACTCTGAGAAAGTCACTATACCTCTCTGAGTTATAATTACCTCATCCAGAAGATGGGTACAATATTAACCACCTACCTGCAGGAGTAATGAAACTTCTCAGTCTGTCTCCTGGGAGATGAGATTCCCGTGGGAGCGATCTGTAAACTATAAAGCACAGTATTACTAATAGTGGTGAAGATACATTTCTGTTTTCCCAGGAATGACCTTTGAATAAGCGTGTGGGGATGCTGGCCTGAGCCTCAAAGCCTGTAGATGGGAAATGGGCAGATAGTGAAAAGCCTCCAGCTTGGAGAGAAGGAAGAAGAGCCGTGAGACCATAGGTTTCCCGTCCTGAAGGTCCTACAGGATATGGCCTGTTTGGGGACTTAGATTCCATCCATGGCTTATAACCAAATATGTGTAGTGGCTCCGGGCCAATAGGGAGGCAGTGAGAGTTCTGACTTGGGTAAACTGACAGGTTTGAAAATTGAAGGCTATTTCAGTACCAGGAATCTGTAAGGCGGGAAGCCTCTTTTTTGATCTGTGTGGAAATTGATGCCTAGGGCAATACAGACCCATGATCTGTTATTCACAAAACCCTAATCCATAAAGCTCTGGCAAGGCTTTTTCATAAGCCTGCTCTAAATTCTCTTGCTAGTAAAACCTAAAATGGAGGATACAAAACTGTTTATAAAATACTGAATTTTCTTCATTTATCATATTTTGTATTAATATTCATACATCTCACTGCTTAAATGTCAATGTGTTGGCTAGACTCTGAGAGGTGCTACTTACTGATCTGTACACTTCATCCCCTTTCTGGATTCTGAAAATTATCTGTGCATATGTGATACTAACACCAGTAAGAGCCACCATTTGTTGAGGCCTTGCAGAGGGCTAGAGTTCCTGGATATGTGCTTTTTCTCCAGCCTTGACCTCATGAGGACGCCCTTCCCAGGACAGGTGAGACTGAGGCCCTGCCCCGGGTCAACCTGGATGGCTGGATATTCCACCCTCTGACCAAATTGCACCAAGTGGGTGAAATCTCATTTAGTTCCATCCACGGTTTTCCTTGGAGGAAATTGGCTGAACATAGGGCTAAAAAAATAGGAAGAGCCCTTGGCAAGCATGTGTGTACACCAGTCATTTCAGATAACTGAAATCTGCCCGCAAAGTCTTCTGTCGGGAAATCCTGCACTCTGTGTGGCCTCCCAGTGCAATCACACAGAGCCTGGGTCCACCCACAAAATTCTGGGGTGTCACTTGCTTTAAGAGTCCAATTTTGAAATGTGGTCATGACACCCAGTTGCTACTATCATAGCATGTTCCTCACAGGTGCTGAGTGGGAGACACAATTAATTGCAGGAGATGAAGTCACAGGATGCTGTGCGGCAGCCTTCTCAACATTACTCTGCTGGCAGCTCTCTTTGTCCCTAGGAAGTTTGTGGTTAATTTTTGGCAGGATGGAAAGATGCCTGAAAGCAGCTTTTCAAGGGAAGTCTTGCTTTTGTTTTTGTGGTCTCCGTTTTTCTCCCTGACAGGAGTCCGAATGCAGACCTTATCATGACTAGCACCTGACTTGGGTGAACATTAAGGAGGCAAGATGGCTAGGTGACACGACTTGGCCACAAAACTGAAATAGTTAGCACAGGATCTGGCTTGTAGCAAGTGCATGGCCCAGGGTCTCTTCATGGTGCTTATTGTGGTCACGTGTTCTGTCGTTTCCTTCTTCACCAAATCTGTGTAGAGCACAGGGGATAAGTGAGGTGGCTTTTCACTAGCTGAAACTGGGTTTGAGTCCTGCCTTTGTCACTTACTAGCTGTGTGACCTTAGACAGCTTACGTCCACTTTCTCATCACGTAACATGAGGATGGTAGAACCCACATCTCAGCATTGTAGGGCCATAAAGTTCTTTAGACAGTGGTGCTCAGGGCTTACTCACTCAGACTTGGTAGCTAACAGTAATAACTTAGAACTAATCTGGATCCTGAATTGTAAAATGTACTTTTCCCCCATGTAAAATTGGGGTTTTCTGACAGCCTATGTTCTGGAAACTCTCTTGCCTATCCACCCCTGCTCTCAGCCTTGTGACCTTCCATGTGCCCTGGTTGCCTATGAGAGCAGATCATGGTTACCCTTAAAGCACAGGGCCTAGCAGCCCAGCCCAGAGCCCTGGCCCGTGGCAGTGTTGCATAGTGATTAAGAAGCCAGGGGCTATGAGACCTTGGGCCAGCAATGACCCTCTCCAAGCCTCAGTTTGTGCACTGCTACTCTGGAGAGAAAAGTAGTGCACAGTCCCTCGGGCAGCAGTGAGGATTCAATGAGTTGAAAAGTCTGGGATGAATTTGATCCACAAAGATGTTATCGGAAAAGAATACCAAAACACTCCTGGTGTTGGGGTCTTTTGTTTGACTTTGGACCCCACTGTGGACTGACAGTGGTATGAAGAGTGCTAATGTCACCCTGCCTCCAGCCTGCTGTTGTGAGACAGGGTCTCACGCGGTAACCCAGACTGGAGTGCAGTGGCACGATCTCGGCTCACTGCAACCTCTGCCTCCCAGGTTCAAGTGATTCTTCCTTCTCAGCCTCCTGAGTAGCTGGGATTACAAGCTTGCACCACCATGCCTGGCTAATTTTTGTATTTTTAGTAGAGACAGGGTTTCACCATGTTGGCCAGGCTGGTCTCAAAAGAGAACTTATTCTTTGAGCAGCTCGTTGTTGATGTTGAAAACAAGTTACACTGCATGATGGTAGCCATAGATGGGGCCCTCAGGAAAATGCTCACAAAGCCCTGGAGCCTAGCCAGATGCATCACCTCAGTGCAGGGTGAAAACCCCCACATGGCACAGGCTGTGGCTTCAGAACTGAAAATATTTCACTGGCCCTTATGCATCTCTCTGAAGTTCACTAGCCATGATACAAGCCATGTGGGGCTCAGGAGAGCCAGCAATTGCTACAGCTTTGCCTCATCTGGGCTGGAGCTGAAGCAGGCTAAGAAGGCTGGGATCTGGAACTCCACAAGCTAGTCTCTGGCCAGGCAGGCAGAACCTGCTTCACAAAGGCCCAGTTGATTGAATACTTTCTGGAGGCTGGGAGTGGGTCCCTCTGCTGGCTGTTTGTGGGATTCACATTTCCTGATGGGGCCCAGGGAAGTTTAGCAGTGGCTCAGGGTCACAGAGGAGCTAGGGTTGAAATCAGGCCTGTCTGATTTCAGAGTTCATACTTTTTTTTTTTTTTCTTTTCTTTGAGACAGAGTTTCGCTGTTGTTGCCCAGGCTGGAGTTCAGTGGTGCAATCTCGGTTCACTGCAACCTCTGCCTCCCGGGTTCAAGCGATTCTCCTGCCTCAGCCTCCTAAGTAGCTGGAATTACAGGCGCCCACCACCATGCCACGCTAATTTTTTTGTGTTTAGTAGAGACGGAGTTTCACTATGTTGGTCAGGCTGATCTTGAACTCCTGACCTCAGGTGATCCTCCTGCCTTGCCCTCCCACGCCTGCTGGGATTACAGGTGTGAGACATTGTGCCAACAGAGTTTATACTCTTTAGACTGCCCTATCATGTGACTGCTTAGCCACCATCAATCAGAAAGGTGGGAACCAGGCAGCCAGTTGGGGGCAAGCTGGTGGTTTCTGCATTGGGATACAAAGTAAGGGTTAAGACTGGGGGCCTCGAGGCTTTGCTCCTGCCCAGGATTTAACTGCAATGCTTAGGCTCCAAGATTCGATGGAAAGAAATCCCAGCTGTGGGCTCTGAGGACTTTGAAAACTATGTTTCATATGTGAATACACTTGCCCTTTAGCAAGAATCCCCGCTGATAAGCCTTCCTCCTCTGAGTGTTTTTATTGGTCCCTTAGAAAGTGTTAGAGAAATTTCCCATTTTGATAGACTTTTTAATGATGTTACAAAAATATCATTTCACATTGATTCCACGGGGGGACATCTGCTGCTTCCCAAATGCCACATTTCTTCAAATAAAAAGCAGAAGACAGCATGCAGTACATAAGGAACTCATGTCTTGGTAAAGACAAAATTGAAATTCTTTTAATAATTAGTCTCATGTCATAGAAAAGAGGACTGATTTTCCTCACCCACCCAGCAAGGTTGCTCTTCTTGCTATACTTGTTTGGCATAAACTACTGACTTCTTGCGAGCACTGATCTTAAGAGGGCCATGGTAATGAGTCACGGTAATTTGGCATGTCTTTGAAGATCCTTCCTCCTACACTTCTGTTTGTCCCCTTGAAGGCGTCCTATTTCAGGCTGTGTTTAGCTATTCCTTTTGTTGATGCGTCCACTCATGCCTGAGGTATGTCTCATAACACACCTGTGAGAGGGGACCTTGGAGGAACGTCACCAAAGGCCGAGGAGCAATGTCTTTGCAGTGTTTCCCAGTCCATCTTGTCCTTTGGCTTTTACTTCAGAAGGGACACTCCTGCCTTGCTGGCAAGAGGGGATGGGCTTTGCCTTGAATTCCAGCTGTGGGCTCCGCTTTGCAAGATATCTGCTTGTCAGAACCTGAGACTGCAGGTGTGCAGGGTCTGGTCTATATGACCATGGGACAGGTCCCAGGTATATGACTGACAGGCCTGAGGGACCAGAAGCCCTTCTCCTTACCCAAGCCCAGATGGAGAAAACTTCAACTGTGAGAGCCCTCCTTTATTCCCAAACGGCCATCATTGTTTCCCTTCCCTGTGGTTCTTTATAAAGAGATCTGGGGGAGTAAGAATAAATCGTTTCTAGATCAAAGAGAAACAGCGAAAACCAGGAGAAAAGGCGATAGCCAATGTACCCACTCCATTCAGATGAATGCAGTCCAAACAGAAAGACAGCCAGTCATACATCACTCAGTGACAGTGCAATGCAATACTTCCAAAGATCTGATTAGGCACTTCTGTTTTTCTTATTTTAAGCTTATGCTTTACAAAGTAAGTTGTTGTTTTTCGTTTTGTTTTGTTTTAAACGAATCGCCTTTAAAGTAGTGGGGGCAAAACACCAGAGCTTAGGCAACCCCTGGTGGAGGCTTTTATAATTTCTCTACTTTTTGGCTTTGACAGCATGAGGGTTGCCTGCTCTAAGCCCTGCCTATCCATCCACCCAGAACTGAAGTGGCTGAATCATTGCCTGGCATGACAGGAAAGTCTTGGGCTTGAGGGGAGAAAAAAAAAGAAAAGAAGAGAGGGAAGACGGTGGGACGAGAACTGGAAAGAAGAGGAAGGAAGGGAAAGATTGTTCAGAGGACGATGCAAGATGTCCACAGGCAAACGGGACTGGGACTAACCTCTTCCATTGTGAGAGAATATCTCAGCTCCTAAAGTTTTTGATATAGTATGTGATGCAGGGTAGGAGCCCAGCAAATGTCAGGGCTTCTGTGATGCCCAGCCCCTTGGCTGCCCCCTCATGCTCCATGCGGCTTCACTTCTTCCTGGGAAGTAAAACAGAATCAGATTCTGGTTGTGTTGCCATTCACTTTCACTCCTCTGGAACCCCAGGGAGCCTAGGGCTGCTACTGCTGCACCTTAGTCCTCAGGGTAGCGCAGACCTGGCTACGGAACTAGATGCCTATGGATGACCATCTATACTCTCCAGAGTTCAGATTGAGAGCAGAGTTCTAGCACGTTGCCTCACGCACCTTGAGATAGTCTCTTCTGGGAACAGTGCCCTCCGTGCCCAGCGCATTTGGGTAACATTCACAGCCCACGTTAGGCTCCTCCTTGGAACACCATTTCACGTGCCTACAGAGTCCAGGGCCCTGCCTGTGACTCTGCAGGGGAGAGAGCCCTCACTGGCATTGGGCTGAGGACAGCCTGGGACACTCCCTTTCCTCATCCATGTAGTTCTCATCATGGTTCTCATCCCAAGCCCTTGAAACCCCACGAAGGTACTAGCCCCTGGGATACAGTAGTAAATGGACAGGGCAGAGCCTGCCCTTGAGGGGTGCCCATCCAAGGATCCCTGGATCTGGAATGAGAGACAAATCTTGAATTCTCCCCTGAATCGTCATCCTACCATTGTGTGGGACTATATACCAATTTGCCAATGTGCATTGTCCCCTCCTCCTGGAGTTAGGCTCAAAGGCGGGGGTAGGGTAGAAGTCCAAGAGCAAGGGGACTCCCTTTGCTGCATGGTACCCTAGAAGGTCCAGAGTCCTAGAACTCCTCTCACACCAAATCCACATATCTTAGCTGCAGAAGTGTCTGGAGCAGTCCCCTGAGCTTCCTGTGACACTAAAGTGGCATGGGAAAGCAGTTGAATTTTCCCGTGCCTCCAAGGAGGTAAGAGAGGGAGGGAGAGAGAAAGAGGGAAAGAGAAAGAGGGAGAGAGGGAGAGGGAGAGGGGGAGAGAGAGAGCGAGAGGGAGAGCACATCTCCAAAAAATGTCACATAGAAAATGGCATGGACTGTGCAGCTAGGAACCAGGTTAGAATGACGACACCACATTGGAAGACAGCATGAAGGTATGCCATCTCTGAGCGCTGGATGGGATTGTACATTGGGAGTGGATGCTGGCATGGACAGGTTGCCATTGACAACAAGCAGATTATCTTCTCTCTTGCTCTCTGTCTCCGAATTTAAGAGTCTCACAGAATTTAGGTGATAGGCTGGGGCAAAGGAGACAATCCTAAATTGCTTGATAACAATAATTGGTAATTAGTAAGACAATCCCGAAGTAACTGGGAAAATGTGGAATTGACTAGATTAAATTTTCTGTTATCTGTTGGAGTTGAGACTCAAGATAGGGCTCTTTTGTGGTAGATGCCATTCTAGATGGCCCCCAAGTTTCCTGCCTCCTAGTGTATGTGACCCCTTGTGTATGGGTAGAATGTACTACAATCAGCCTCCTTATCCATGTGTTCCACATCTGTGGATTCAACCAACTGTTGAATTTGAAAAAGATGGGTGGTTGTCTCTGCAGTGAACATGTACAGACTTTTTTCCCTTGTCATTATTTCATAAATAATGCAGTATAATAACTATTTACATGGCACTTACATTGTATTAGGAATTATAAGTAATCTAGAGGTAATGTAAAGTATATGGGAGGATGTATGTATGTTATATGTAAACACTGCACCATCTTATATAAAGGACTTGAGCACCTGTGGATTGTGCTATCCACAATCCCGAGCTTTAAGTGAGAATGTAGTCCTTCACTGCAGCCTTTTGAGACCCTGAACCTAAGACCCAGCTTAGCTGTGCCTGGATTTCTGACCCACAGAAAGTAGGAGGTGACAAATGAGTAGTGTTTACAGCCACTAAGCTTGTGGTCATTTGTTACATAGCATTGATTGGCCCTTATCCCTCATTCACTGAAGACTCAAGTACCAGGCTCACAGGTGACCTTGGTACCCTGTGTCCTGTCATCATTCTGGGGGACTGCAGTGTATTCACCAGCAGCCTGTGCCACTCACAGACCCTTGACTTCTTCCTCATCTCTAACCTCTAGCAATCTCTTCCTCCCCACCTCAGCCTCCCAGCTTCAAGGCCACATCCTTGACCTTTAAATCACCAGGATCTGTTTTACCTCAGAAATCTTAAATTTCAGGGTCTCATTCTGGGACTAAAACCAGTACTCTCACACCCTTGCTGCCTCTCTATATCCTCACCCATCTCCTAGATCTTTGTTTGTCCCCAGTCCACCAGTCTTCTTAACCACTGTCAGCCACCTGAACTGCTCTCTTACTGGCTCTCTCCACTTGCTCCCACTCTTGTCCTTCTGCTGCTATGAGCCCCAGCAAAACCTCGAGCTTACACCAGAGCAAACAAACAACAAAAACAAACACACACAATTGTGCCAAGTGGCATATATAATTTTCTATCCCAGCTGAGACAATCAATCTTGTTAAATTTTGAATTGTTTATAGGTAGTGTTAGTTTTCTAGGGCTGCTGTAACAAAGTACTACAAATTACATGGCTTAGAACAACAGAAATGCATTGTCTTATAGTTTTGGAGGCCAGAAGTCTTAAATCAAGGTGCCAGCAGGACCATGCACCCCCTGAAACCTATAGAAGAAGAATGCTTCCTTGCCTCTTCCTAGCTTCTTGTGGTTTGCTGGCAATCATTGGCATCCACTGGCTTGTAGATGCATCACTTCAATCCATTGTCTTCACATGGATGTCTTCTCTCTATGTGTTTGTGTCTGTGTCCAAATTTTTTCTTTTGATAAGGACCCCAGTCATATTGGATTAGGGCCCAACCCAATTACCTCCTTTTAACTTGATTACCCTGTTAAAGACCCTGTTTCCAAATAAGATCACATTCTGAGGTACTGGGTGTTAGGACTCCAACATACAATTTTTGGGGGGAGGACACTAACACCTAAGTCAAAAAGGACCAAAAGACATACCATACAAAGCAAAGGCCCTCTGCCCTGCACCTTCCCTTTTCTGTTCTCATTTTAAATGTTTCTACTTTCATTTCTTCTAGTAGATTGTCCCTGCCTTTCTAAATACTATGCTATTTCTATATCAACTTTCTAATGTTTTCAACTTTAGACATTGCTGACTTCTTCCTATGATAGATGAGATCACTTATCCATTCCTCTTTTTATGTACATATTTTTAACCTTGGATTTTGGAAATTGATCAAACCTATACAAGATTACAGAAAATAGTATAATAAACCCCAGGTGTTCATCAATGAACTTCATTGGTTATCAACTCATGACAAATTTTGTTTCATCTCTCCCTGCCATTTTCCCTTCTCCTTTTACTATATAGATTTATTGCCATTTTTAAGTTTTCTATTGTTTACTTTTGTATCTTTAAATAATATCCCTAAATCTGTATTTCTCTTTCTATGAACTGGGGACAGCGACTATTGATTTTTTTATTATTATTATTATTATTATTATTTTTTTGCGATAGGCTGGGGCAAAGGAGACAATCCTAAATTGCTAACCCTAAATTAATGTGCCTACATTTCCTGCCATCTCCCTTCCTCCTCCCAGCTTTTTGTCAACTGTTGCTGCAGGCCAGGTTCCCAAGGAAGCTGACTAAGATGGAGAGTAATGTGCAGGAAGTTTCTTAGGGAGTACTCTTAGGATCAACACCTGTAGAAGGGGAGGGGAGGGAAGAAATCAAAATTCAACAGACAGAGAAAGTGGGCAGTCTCAAAAAAGGCTTCAGTTAACCCCACAGGGAGCTCTGAAGCTGAAATGGCCTTTCAGAGATGTCCCAAGTTGGGGTAAGGGGCTGCACCTTTGTACCTTCAAGTTGAATCATTGATGTGGGCTTCCTGAGAACAGGGGTGACCTTGGCTGAGGTACCTATCTTTTTCTAAGACAATTTCTGATGAGGGCTAACGACAGCTAACAGCTCTCAAGCCAGCTAGGGAAATAAAATTTTTGGTGTTGAAGGGAGATCTGAGCAGTGCACCACAGCACCATCACAGCTGTATTTGTACCTTCCCATTGTCCATTGTTGTTTAGTCATAATTAAGTCATCTGGGCTTTGTTATAGATTGATTCTCGAAGTTGAAAATCAAACTGTGTTTGCAGTATTAGGACGGTATAATAGTATTCAGTACAGTACAGTGTAGGGCTAGGATTCCATCTCCCCACAATTGCTGCTCTCTCTGCTTGGCGCACCCTTCTTGCAGACCTCAATGCGGCTTGCTCCCTCACTTGCTTCAAAATTTTGTTCAAATGCCACTTCACTAGTGAGGCCCTGCCTGGCCACCCCATAGAAAATAACAAGCATGCCCCGCACCCACGCTTTATTTTTCTCCAGACCGGGTATGCCCACCGACACTCTCTCTATATTTTTTTATTGTTTTAAGCTCCGCCAAAGCAGGGTCATAGAGCCCCAGTGCCACCAACAGCGCCTGGTATACATATTTGCGATACTGAATAAGAATTAGTTGAAGAAATGAATAGGAAAGGGAGTCCGTTTAGATGGAGGAAGGGACTTTCTCAAAAGGCCTCATGGAAGGAGAATGGCATTGAGGCTGGCTTACAAGAAGTGTGTCTTTTATAAAAAGAAGGAAGGGCAGGGCTTCCAGGTGAAAGGCATAGCACAAGCAAAGGCAAAAAGACGGGTAACTGCTAGTTGTTAAGGGCAGTGGCTGAATCGCTATACCCCTAGCAGTTCTACCCCTAGGGGCCTGCGGGCCGCTGGGTCTGCGAAGCTTGCAAGGCAACTGGCCCGCCCCCGCTCTGCGCCTGTCTCTCGGCCACGCCTATTGCCGCAGGATGACGCGCACCTCTAGAACCCGCCCCGGAGGGGAGGGACGCAGGGAAGAGTCGCACAGACGCACTCGCGCTGCGGCCAGCGCCCGGGCCTGCGGGCCCGGGCGGCGGCTGTGTTGCGCAGTGTTCAAGGGTTCCCGACGAGGAGGTCTCTGTGGCTGCGGCGGCGGCTGCTAACTGCGCCACCTGCTGCAGCCTGTCCCCGCCGCTCCGAAGCGGCCGCGTCGAAGCCGAAATGCCGCCACCCCGGACCGGCCGAGGCCTTCTCTGGCTGGGTCTGGTTCTGAGCTCCGTCTGCGTCGCCCTCGGATCCGAAACGCAGGCCAACTCGACCACAGGTGCCGCCCACGCCCTCCCTGCCATCTCCTCTCCCTTCCTCCCTCCCTTCCTTCCTCCTTCCTTCTTTCCTTCCTTCTTTGTTTATATCCATTCTTTTTACCCTTCCTCTCTCCTACCATTCCTTCTTTCATCCATCATTCGTTCCCTCCCTCCATTTTTCACTCCTTCCTACCGTCCCTTCATCCCTCCCCTTCCCTCTTTCCATCTATTCATCCATCCTCCTCCTATCCCTCCGTGCTTCCCTTCCTCTTTCCCCCCATCTTTCCCATCTCTATCCATCCATCTTTCCCCCTCCTTTCCTCCCTCCATTGGTCCATCCGTCCCTTTTACCTTCTGTCCATTCATATTTCTCTCTCTTCTCCCCTCCTTCTCTCCATCCTTTCTTCCCTTCAGCTATTCATCTTTTCCTCCTTATCTTCCTCTATCCAACCATCTGTCCTTTCCTGCATACATCATTCTCCTTTTTTCCTAAATTCATCTTTCCTTTCCACCATCTTTCACTCACTATCTCGCTTCCTCACCCAGGTTGGAGGCCATGACCAAAGCCTAACCCTGCCACCCAGGACTCAGGCTTCCTCCTCGAGCCCCACTCCCACCCTTGCTGAGGCACAGCGCCCTCCCTGGCTAGGCTGTTAAGGTGCAGGGTCCAGCCTTGGGCCTCTTAGTAACCTAGCACCTACCATGAGGGAGGGTTCAGTGTCAGTGCAGGTTACCTCACCAAAGCCCCTCCCTCCTGTGTAGATGCTCTGAACGTTCTTCTCATCATCGTGGATGACCTGCGCCCCTCCCTGGGCTGTTATGGGGATAAGCTGGTGAGGTCCCCAAATATTGACCAACTGGCATCCCACAGCCTCCTCTTCCAGAATGCCTTTGCGCAGGTATGTCTGGGAACCTCTAGCTGTGGGTGTGTGCTGCTTCGTGCACTGAGGGTTGGGGGCGGGGAGCTTCAGCTATTGTCAGATGGCACAGATTGTGCGGGACATCTTGTTAGAGGGAAGCATAGTCTGGAAAATGGTAGTGGAGAAAATCTGGTTTTCCACTCATGGGAAAGCTTGACCTTCAAGGGTGGCCTTCTCCTTGGGTGCAAGGTGCGCCCTGGCCCTGATGTGTTCATGGCAGCCCTGGCCAGCTTTCTCCCAGAACGGGCGCTTGCCTGGTGCTCAGAAGGAAGGGGTGCTGCAGAAGGGCACCCACAGGTCTGCAGACTGGGCCTCAGGTGAGAGCTAGCCAGGGTGGCTCTGCTCCCTGAACCCCCTCATGGCTCTGCCCCCAGCAACACTGGCCGCTCTGTGTGCCTGGGGAGGCCATTGCGTAGGAGGAGATAAGCATCTGCTGGTTTCAGGGGCTGATTGCTTCCCTTTTCTCTCCCGGAAGCGTCTGTTGCCTAGGTGACACCCAAATCCCAGTGTCTGGTTTGAGCTCTGCATGACTCAGCTACCAAGCTGTTTGCCATTGCGTAGGAGGAGATAAGCATCTGCTGGTTTCAGGGGCTGATTGCTTCCCTTTTCTCTCCCGGAAGCGTCTGTTGCCTAGGTGACACCCAAATCCCAGTGTCTGGTTTGAGCTCTGCATGACTCAGCTACCAAGCTGTTTGCTAGGGGCCTCGGGAGGGCGGTTGCTTGGTTACCTAAGAGATGGCAGACATGTTTTGCTGTGGCGATGCTTACCTTTGCTTCTGCTCCCTAACAGCAGGCAGTGTGCGCCCCGAGCCGCGTTTCTTTCCTCACTGGCAGGAGACCTGACACCACCCGCCTGTACGACTTCAACTCCTACTGGAGGGTGCACGCTGGAAACTTCTCCACCATCCCCCAGTACTTCAAGGAGAATGGCTATGTGACCATGTCGGTGGGAAAAGTCTTTCACCCTGGTACTGCTCCATGTCCAGAGTCTGGGTTCTCTTGGTTTGTGGTGTCTGAATCCAGCATTCCCATCCTGGGGATGGGGCTGTCTTTGCAGAGCCCTCTTCTGGCTGGGCGAGTCCCTCGCTAGTCAGTGCTTCCTTTCTAAAAAACTGACTTGTCAACCCAGCCACGTTTTCACCCAAAGTGAAAAAGGGTAGAAAGAGCTTTGCTTCCTTTCAGAAACCACTGAGGGTGTGCTGTTGGGTCCTTCAGCTCCTCGGGTGGTAGGGAGGACACAGGCTGGGGAGGTGGCAGTGTTGGGTGGAGTCCAGCTCAGGGCCCCACCCTCTCCCCTGCAGGGTACCTGTCAGTAAACCTAGGGGTGGGGTGAGGACACCTGAGGGCCTCCCGTGTGGCCAGCATTGCTGTTGCTGACTTATTGCCCAGTGAGGGGGCTGTGCTTAGGTGGGGGCTGCTATCCACTCTGGAAATTAAGTCAGAAAGATGAGTGTAATCTGGTACCCAGGATCTATAGGGTCCCGGAGACGGACATTCCTTACCTCAAATGCTGCCTGATAAACTGGCTCTCTTTAATGCCAAAATGGGGATAGTGAAAAGCAAACGAACTTTAAAACTTTTTATTTATAGAAGTAATGCATGAGTGTTTGAGAAAAAAAAATGGAGAAAAAAGTATTGGAAAACAAGAGCACCATAGGGACAATAATGCTTATCATTTGGGAATGACGAATGTTTTCAGTCTCTTTCCCTTTGCTCAGTGGTTACACCGGCAGGCTTGGCAGTCTTCTGCAGGAACTCAGCTGGCCAGCCCAGGTTGAGAGTGACATTCAGCTCTACTAAGTCAGGCCAGTTTCAGAGGTGAACCTGTCAGGAATCATATTGCACAGCCAAAAGTCCAGTGTCAGGAGAACTTTCTGCAGTTTGGTGTTCTCATTACCATACCCCTTGCCCAAATGCAGCTGGAGGGAAGTGATGATTTTGGAGAGAGGAGGAAACACAGCAGAGGGAGGAGATTGTGCTTTGGGAGGGGAAACCAGGCAAGGACTGAGTGATGTTGCTTGACCTCCTCCCTCCTGATGATTGGATTTTGGCATCAGGCTCTAAGCACCATGTCCTTCTCAGAGAATAAACCTTTCCCTGCAGCCCTTGTGGGAACACATTTTTCAGCTGAATCTTTGTTCTCAAGACCTTTTTCTGTTAGCATTGGGCCTGCTTCAAGATGACAGTAGCCACCACTGTGTGCCAGGTATGTACCGTTTACCATGCTGGCCACTCCTTTAATCCTCCCAACAGCAAGCAAGGTGGGTTTTTATCATCATCATCATTTCCCAAGGAAGACATGAAGGCTCATAGGAGTCAAGTAGCTTGCCAGAGGTTGCAAGGATGCTAAGAGGCAGCATCAGGATTTGGACCTGTGGTTGTTGGCTTCCTGTGTGCTCTTTCCACAGTGCTTGCTGTCTTCATAGGCCCTCCACCCGCTGCCCTCTTTCTCTCCATTCCTGTCTCTTCTGGTACTCCCTATGGGAGTCCCACTGTGTGACTGCTGCTGATGCTTTCTCACCAGGTTCTGCCTGTGATCCCCTCCACTCCCAGCTAACCACTATAGGCAGCACTTCCCTTCAGATCCCTCACAGGCCTCACTGGCTCCTAGAAGTCCTCCCTGCCAGTCCTCACCTGACTCACAATAACCTCTGTGCTTGGAGGATCCCCCACTTGGCACTTCGATGCTTTTGAAAGCTGGCAGTCCTTCCTTGGTTTCCAGTGCTGTTATACTGTCTTCACCAATAAACTATAAACTACTAAGCTTAAGGGTGGGTTTCTGCTTCATGAATGAGCACTTGAACTTGGAATTCTAAAACAAGGTTTTGAGTCCTGGCTCCCTTATCTAATATCTGGTTAGCATAGGTAAGTCACATACCTTCCCTGAGCCTCCCTCTCCTGCCCCCATCGGCTCCCTGGTGGTGCTGATGCCTCTGCTGCCTCCTTCATAGGGTGAGAGATAGGTTTCAGCATGGGCTCTAAGGAGCTGACTGATCTTGTCCTTGTGGGTCCCTTCCACAGAGCCTAGCACAAATCATCAGGGCTTAGGGACCAGGAAGTCAGATGCTTAGTTCTCAAATAGAAACTAGAGAGTTTGGCTTTAGAGGGGACTTTTGTAGATGAGGAAACTGAGCCCCAAAGAAGGGAGGTTCCACTTGCCCATTTGTTTACAGAGTTTTAATTATGGGGAGTGGGGTGTTGAAAGACTCATCATGTTTTAACAACCTTTTTTTTTTTTTTCCAAGGGATATCTTCTAACCATACCGATGATTCTCCGTATAGCTGGTCTTTTCCACCTTATCATCCTTCCTCTGAGAAGTATGAAAACACTAAGGTAAGGCTGTGAAAGGGACATTTCTGAAGAGGAACCACTTTTTCCTTTGTCACATAAACTACTGGGTATACTGCATGTTCTGTGAAGCTGGTTATATACCACGAAGTTGTGGGTTTCATTTGTGATAATGTTTTGACAGAAGTAAGTGTTGGGATCTTCAGCATTAGGCCCGACAGGAGCAGTGGCTTCATTCTAGAAGCTGGTGGGTGCTACTTGTTCTAAAACCTTGGGCTCTAACGTGTCAGACTCATTGAATAGCTCCCCAGTGCTCACGCTGGATGAGACTGAGAGTTGTAGGAGATGCTGAGACATGGGAGGGAGAAAAGAGGCTGAGCTCCAGGAGCCTCAGCCCAGAATGGGAGAAAGGCATGCCGTGTATCTCTCTCTGACCTAATGTGTATGTTCAGCAGCTGAGACCTCTGATAGGGGTTTTGAATTTTTAGAGCATTATGAAAAAAAGTAACCTACAAAGAAAATCTTGGTTTAGAGGAATCCCAAATGTATAAATGAAACTAAAACCCACATTTAAGAAACTCAGAAAACCAGCTGGGGAACTGAGACATGAAATGTATCTCTGAGGTTTTAGTAAACATCATGTTGGGAAGGGTGAGGATTTGGAAGTGAGGTGGAAGGTATTGTTCTAAATTCTTGACAGCTTTCCATTTCAGCATACAGTGAAAACCGTGAGCTCTGGCCTTTGGCTTGTGGCTTGAATAGGGAAGATCCCATCTTAATTCCCTGAAGCCATCTTGCTTCTTTTTAGTGGCGTCACTTACGAATGCCAGGTCCTTGCCCTAACTGCCCCCTACCCATTTCTTCTCAAAGTGGTGGGTCTGACAATACTAAATCTCCCTCGAGTGCTGCAAATCGTGTATATATAGATGATGAACAAGTGGTCTGAGGCGGGTGCTGGGCTGTCCTGCCAAAGGGTGGGGTGAGCAAGGCAGGGCTGTGAAAAGGCAACACTCTTTGAGATGGAACAGCAGCTGACACAGCCCCTCGGTCTTTGTGGTATACAAATCATGGTCAGAACTAACTTTGGTCTCACGGCCAGCATGTCTACTTTAGGAAGCAAAGCAGGAGGTTTCATTCTGTGCCTAGTGTAGCTGAAGATCTGGAAATTCCATGGACTGTCACCTTATCAAGTTGATTGGGACCCTGTCACTTACAAGCCTTAGCCTGTCTTTGAAATTTGAAACGGGTTTTTTTTTCTTTTTAATTTTTTAATTAAAATAGAGTTCATATACCATAAAACTCTCCCTTTTGAAGTATATAATTTAATGGTTTTTAGTATACTCACGGAGCTATGCAGCCATCAGCCAAATCGATCTTAGATCATTTTTATCGCTCTCAAAAGAAACCCTGTACCCATTACCAGTCGTTCCTCATTTTGTCTCAGCACCCAGCGTGGGACAACAACTGAACTATTTTTGGTCTCCATGGATTTGCCTATTTTGTCCATTTGGTATAAGTAGAGTCATACACTATGTAGCCATTTGTTTCTGGCTTCTTTCACTTAGAATAATGTTTTTGAGGTTCAGCCACATAACAGTATAAATTGGTACTTCATTCCTTTTTTTTTTTTTTTTTTTTTTGAGATGGAGTTTCACTCTTGTCACCCAGGCTGGAGTGCAATGGCGCAATCTCAGCTCACTGTAGCCTCCACCTCCCAGGTTCAAGCGATGATTCTCCTGCCTCAGCCTTCCGAGTAGCTGGGATTACAGGTGCCCACCACCACACCCAGCTAATGTTTGTATTTTTAGTGGAGACGGGGTTTCACCATGTTGGCCAGGCTGGTCTCGAACTCCTCACCTCAGGCAATCCACTCACCTCCCAGAGTGCTGGGATTAGAGGTGTGAGCCACCGCACCCAGCCTTTCATTCCTTTTTATGGCTGCATAATTGTCTATTGTACCACATTTTGTTTATCAGTTCATCACTTGATGGATATTTGGGTTGTTTCTACTTTTGGCTATTAGGAATAATGCTGCCTTCGACATTTTTGTACAAGTGTTTTTATGGACATATGTTTTTAATTTTTTTGGGTATAATAACTATGTTTAACTGTTTGAGGAATTGCCAGACTGGCTTTCAAAGTGGCTGCACTATTTTACATTCCCACCAGCAATGTGAGAGGGTTCTAATTTTTCTGCATCCTTGTCAACACTTGTTATTTTCCATCTTAAAAAATTATAACCATCCTTTTGGGTGTGAAGTGGTTTTGATTTGCATTTCCCTAATGACTAATGATGTTAGCCACATTTCCATGTTCAATTGGCCATTTGTGTATCATCTGTGGAGAAATGTCTATCCAAATCCTTTGCCCATTTTTAATTGGCATTTTTTTATTGTTGAATTAGAGATGGATTTTTTTTTTATAATTAGTCTATCGGGGTTTCTTTTAATTAGTTATGATCTGGAGAAAGAGTATTAGTAGCAAGAAACCAAGTGCTAGTGGATTTCTGGCCCCTGCCTGGAAAACAAGAAACACTTTTCTGTCTTAGTTCTACTTCTGATGTCTCTGTTCAGTCTGAGTGACTAACACGTGAAGGGCTGATTATGTGAACATTAAATCTGTGTGTGTAGCCTTCATGGCTTCCATTTCTTGCACTTAAAAAGCTGATGTTATATTATTTTGTTTTGAAAGACGTGTCGAGGGCCAGATGGAGAACTCCATGCCAACCTGCTTTGCCCTGTGGATGTGCTGGATGTTCCCGAGGGCACCTTGCCTGACAAACAGAGCACTGAGCAAGCCATACGGTTGTTGGAAAAGATGAAAACGTCAGCCAGTCCTTTCTTCCTGGCCGTTGGGTATCATAAGCCACACATCCCCTTCAGATACCCCAAGGTGAAGAGCTGGTTGAGGGCTGATCCAGCACAGCTGCGACAGCTGTGTTGTTTGTTGAGGGAGGGATTTGCACAGGGAAGGTGGCTACATCCTGCCATCGCCAGGCACCATGGTTGCCTGATGGGTACTAGTGTCCTCAGTGGAGTAAAGATGGGATTTAGAGGTCAAGGCCAAGAACATGTAAGAATCTTGTAAGAAATGCTTGGCTTTCCGCTTCACTCCACTGGAGGGTTTGATTTCCTTTCCTTGAACTTATTGAGCAGATGTTGGGTTGGATGGTGAGATCACCACAGAGTAGTGAATCAGAGCTGGCTGCCAAAGCCTGTAATAAGGGATGGCCCTTCCAAAACAGCCCCAGGGAATGTGAAACTCTCTTCAAAAACTGCCTGTTCCGCCTGAGCCTGTCAGGTTAGATCATCTAAACACAAAGCACTGCATTGCTTCTTGGAACCTCAAATCCTGTACTTGCTTGTATGTCATTTAGAGCATGTAGTCTTTTCTGTTTTAGAATCCTTTTCCATTTTTCCCTATCATGTTTTATGAGGGCCTGAGCATCCCATCCTTTTGACTTTGCAGAGAATGCCCCTCACATGTAATGACAGTGGAGACCAGCAGTATGCTCTTTGATGTTGCAGGTATCTTGCTTTGATTGGCCCAGGGGATCTTGCTTTCCTAGTAGGAGCTGTCAGCCCCCTTGATAGAAGAAGGCTGTGAGGTTCACCTCTCCTGCCTCTTTGCAGAAAACAGTTAACAAAGCTGGCCTGGCTGTGATTCTTTGAAAGGCCTGCTTATAAGTCTAGCCCTTGGCTGGCATCTGGGAACTTTGATTTCCGAAGTGTTCCCACTATTCCCAGAATTGGCTTACTATGCTTAAACCGTTTAGACAAACATTATGGTTGATGATAAACCCCTGGGTTTTTTTTTTTTTTTTCTGGGAGCCTGGAATTTTGATATGTTCCAGACAGATAGTACCTACCTGACCAGCCCCAAATAAAAACTGGGTAATGAGGCTTTAATGAGCTTCCCTAGTTAGCAGCATTTCACATGTATTGTCACACAACTCATTGCTGGGAGAAGTAAGTATCCTATGTGACTTCCCTGGAAGAGGACTTGAAGCTTGTGCCTAGTTTCCTCTAGACTTTGCCTCATGTGCCTTTTTTCTTTGCTGAGTGTGTTTCACTGTAATAAGTCATAGCTGTGAGTGAGACTAAATGCTGAATCCTATGAGTTCCCCTAGTGAATTGCTGAACCTGAGGGTGGTTTTGGGAACCCAACACCTCACCACACTTTTCTAGCCAGGCAGGAGGTGGGGACAGGAACAGAAGGGCGTCTGTTTGTATGAAGGAAGAGAGTTGTTGCTGCTCAGTTTGTAGGAAACAGAAGTCGTATGATTTCATTGCCATTGGCATCTCATGAGAGTAACTTAAGGCTGGACTTCCAGGTCAGGGCCGAGCACGTGGGGAATGCTAGTGAGCCACCACTCAAATGCATCCCAGGCTTAGAGAAAAGGCAGTATAGACAGTGATAGAGCCACAAGCTTGTGCTTTTGCTAAAAGAGTGACAACTTTGTGGCTTTGTGTTTTTCCCCAAGGAATTTCAGAAGTTGTATCCCTTGGAGAACATCACCCTGGCCCCCGATCCCGAGGTCCCTGATGGCCTACCCCCTGTGGCCTACAACCCCTGGATGGACATCAGGCAACGGGAAGACGTCCAAGCCTTAAACATCAGTGTGCCGTATGGCCCAATTCCTGTGGACTTTCAGGTATCAAGGACATAGTTTGGGGATGTATTGGACACTGATGACATAGTGTCGTAGGTGAAACCACTCTTCTCAGTAGACACAACTCCACCTATAATGTCTTATTAAGAGCTTTCTTTGTGTGAGTTATCAGGCAAAGTGCTGGGGTGGAGGTGTCCTATAGGTATTTAGGACACAGGCAGTGTTGCCTGGATCAGGACTCTCCCAACCAGTGTCTTACTTTCTAAAGAAGGGAATGTCCAGAGAGTTGGTGACTTGTTGTGTGTGGACACAGGGGTGGGGAACCAGCCTGGGTGACCATTCCTAACCCAGGGGATACTGTTCAGGTGACAGCTCATTAATTGTAGAGTGATGGGCAACTCCCGAGCAGCCCAGAATGCTTGGTTTGCTGGTACTTGCAGGTTCCCTCTGTGGGAAAGCCCATCCTGGCTAGCTGTCACTCTCAGGGGGTGGCTTGGTGAGCAGGCCCTTGGTGCAGAGGGAACTGGGACACCATCATGGCCAGTGCCACCCAGCTGTGATGTCCGGCATTCCTTTGCCATGATTTAGGGGCGGAGCAACCACACAATTGGAATCCTCACACTGACTCATCAGTCACCCTTTCTCCCTGGAGAGCAGAATACACATTGACTAATGCTCTTTCTGGAATATTCCACACAGAACCCTGCCCTTCTCTTACCACATGAATGCTGTGGCAGGCAAGCTATAGCGGATGGAAGATGGCAGTGTTTTCAAAGTGTGCATCCTGGACTACCTGCCTTAGAATTTCTGGGAGGGCTTGTTGGAAATGCAAAGTCTTGGCCCACTCAGATTTACACAATTGGAAGCTGGAGGTGGAACTTGACCTGACAACCGACATTTCTTAAAAAAAAAAAAAAAAAAAAAAGCACACCAGGTGATTCTGATTCATCAGAAGTTTGAGAGCCTCTGCTGTAGAGTATTGTTTAAAGCAAACACAGAACAAAACCACTGCATACAGATATCCCTTGCTATCCAAACTTACTTGGCCCCTGAGTTTGCACAAGAAGAGTTTGGTTGGTGAGAGGTGTACATTCCTCAAATCTATTTGATTCCTGTTTCACTGAGAGTTTGGAAAGCAATGCATCCATCTGTTTGTTTTCTAATTTTGTGTTTCTGGGCTCCTGATGGTGAAGTGGCTTGAACTGGCTCTGAGGCTGCACCTGGATGCTTTATTAGTGATGGTCACTTAAAATGACCCTTCAAAATGGACTGTGTGCCAGGAAGGGCGCTGATTCATGTGTGGTATCGCCTTTAGTCCTCATGGGGACTTAGTGAGGTACCTGCTCTCTGTTGTCTAGGTGAGGAAACTCAAGGCATGAGAGGTGTGCTGACTTGTCTGACAGCACAAAATTAGTGCTGGGTGGAGCCAGTTCATCCCCAGGGACTGTAACTCCAAAGCCCCATGGTTGGATCTGTTGGTTCCCAGCAGTGTGGGTTCGAATTCATGTTCTACCTCATACCAGCTGCCTAACCTCTGTCAAGTCATGTTACCTCCCTGAGCCTCCCTGAGTTTTCTTCTCTATAAAACTGAAACAAGGTAGGTAAAGTTTTTCCATGATAACACCTACTTTAGAGATTTTCAGCAAGAACCAAAGAGAGCATGTAGAAGTATCTAGGACCGTGTCGGCTGCATGGAGCTATCTCCTTCAAGTTCTCTTAGTCCCCTCCTTACACACAGTGGACAGCATGACTCAGAGGGCCTCCCTGATGCATGCATGTGCTGGTCTCAGCCCTGTGTTCCCCTTGAACTCTGGCCTGCTCACTGTCCTCTTGTAGCTTTGGATGTCCACATCCAAGCCCATCTCACTGCACCCTTGAGACTCAGCTCTGGGATCTCTTCAGCTCCAGCCCTCTAACTCATCTCTACATGAGCCAGTGACCTCAGGGGCCACACTCAGGAGTTTGTTGCCTGCTCCTTCCGAGTCACCATACTGACCACAACCTCTTCTCCTAGCACTTCCCTTGCTCTACCTCACGGGGATTGCTAGAGTATGGATTTCTATCTCCCCCTTGTGTCCAGGTCCTGTTGGCTTTGTTGCTTCCCTAAATAGCTAAGGCCTGGTGGCAGGTGACTTACTGTTCTTCCCAGCCGCTCAGCTCACCATACTTGTCCATTTATCCTTGCCCCTCCTGCAGTACCTTTATCGTCAGACACTCCAGCCACACCCTCTGCTCTGTAGTCCAAGTCCTGAAAGCTGCTGGAGAAAATCCATGCCCCCACGAAGCAGGGAGGCCCTCAGATGCCCCGCCTCCAGCCCCAGCAGCCCAGGCAAGCTCTCTGCTCAGCTCACCTCACTTGTCCTCTGCAGCTGCTCCGTTTGCATGACCTCTTCTCTACTCCCTTTCACTGCTCCCCTCCAGGCCTTTGCCACCCCTGTGCCCCATTTCTCAGTGGATAGCACCTTTCCTCTTGTAGAAATGGAAGCCGGTGGACAGCCAGAGGTAGGGGATCGGACAGGGTGGATGTGGGTACGCATCCTGGCTGTGCCCCTTATCAGCTGTGTGACTCTGGGCAAGTTAACCTTTCTGAGTCTTGGAGTCCTTAATGTGCCGTTCAGAGGATCAGATGCCACCTAGTGTGTACTTGCTGAATGGGCTCTATTAATAATCTCTGTCACTGAGACCTGGAATTTTGTGTGTGCATGTTCTGGGCTCGAGGCCTCTTCCCTCAACTCCCCACCACTGTCCCTGCTTCCCACGTCTGCAAGCAGAATGAGCAAGATCTTCCTTCTCACCTACCTTCCCTGCAGCCTCTCCATCCACTCTCATCCCTCCCAGCTGCAAAAGTGCCAGCCCCCTTGCCCCTGCCTGTTTCTGCTTTCCACTCCTTCACCTGACCTCCAAGGCCGAGCGAGTGCACACTGGGCTGTTCTGGCTGTGTCTGTGGCCTCATTGTCCATTTGTTCTTCACCATCCTCTACACAGGCTTCCACCTCCCCAATCCACTAAACTCTCACCTCAGCACTGACCTTGGTGGCCAGTAAAATCTATCTGTGTAGGTCCTGACCTTCCTTGAGCTCTGTGTCACTTCCTCACTGTTGGCCAGCTCCACCCCTTCTGGGACTGTTGGCCTCCCAATCCTTTCTGTGTCTGCCACTTAGGTGCCACTTCCCAGGCCCCCCACTATATCCTTTCCACCTCTTCTTCCCCTGCTGGGCTCAGTTGAGCCTTGGCAGATGACTCCAGAACTACCCCTTCAGCCCAGGTCTCTCCTGATTTTCAGATATGTGTGTTGACGTGCCTGTGAGAGCCATCCCTAGGCAGATGACCCTGGAGACCTCAGCACCATAGGCTTCCGCGTGGTCAGGCCACCACCCCTGCCCTGCTTTTCTCCTTCCTCCTCCTCCTCTTGCGCCCCCTGCCCCCAAATGCCAGCGAATTATGCCACCAGCTGAATGTGAAACCTGGAGTCACCCTTGGGTTCCTCAACACCTCCTCCTCCTCTGCTCCCTGCCCCCATGTCTGCTTGATGCCCCTGAATTCCTCTCACATCCACACAGTCCTCTGGATCCTTCAGCACATTGTTCTGGACCACCTCAGTGGGCCTTGCTTTGTTTTGTTCATTCAGCAAGTGTAGTGAGCACCTCTTATGTACCCAGCAGTGGCCTAGTACCATTTTGTCTAAAGCCTCTGGAATCTGTGTCTGTGTCCTGTTGCAACAGGACTCTTAATAACTTGAAGCCCAGATCATGTCAATTTCTCGCCTTGAAAGACCTCAGTGACTCCATTGGCCTAGAACTCGGAGTCTCCACTCCCTGGATAGACCCACCAGGTCCATATTATCTGGCCTGGACCTAACTTTCTAGTCACCCCTCTGCCCTCCCATTTGATTCTCCAGTCACATGGGCCTTTCATTGGCCCCAAATGCAACCTGCTCTGTCACAACTCCACACTGTTCCGTGCCCTGCAGCCCCTGCTTGGAGCATCTGAGCCCCATTTGTCTGACTGCAGGTGCTTCTTGTCAAATTCTAACTCCTCTGTGAAGCCTTCCCTGAATCTCCCAGGCAGATTTGAGGGCTTATTCCCCTGTGTCACCCCTGGGCCTCTGTGGGGGATCGGTCAGAGTGGTGGGAAAAACTATAGGGAAAGGATGCAAACCTTCTGAAAGGTCAGAAGGTTCTGCAGAGCCCCAGGGGAGAATAGCTGTTCTATAACCCTGAGGCAGAGGGCAAGGAGTAGGTACAAGGGAGTGTGGGAGAATTTATCTTAAACAGGCTTGTTTACTTATGTTGACCAGGAACTGACCTTTGATCGTCTGTGCTTGTGAGGTTCCCTGAAAGGGGAACAATAAATGTTAATTACCTGCAGGTTGGCTCTAGGTTTTTGGCATTATGCCTGCACTGAATAAAAGCCAGCAGCTCCGGCTTCTTGGGGCTGCTCTCTGGCCACTAGAGCCAGGCAGTCACCTAGCTGCTCTTATGCTGCATACCTGTGTCTGAGTACTCATTTCATCCATAGGCCAGGGTCTGCAGGACAGACCCAGCAGGCCTCACTGATAATTAAGCATTTTCTTATCTCCATGATTGTGTCCTCACTGGATGGGGTGGCTCATCAAGGGTGAGGACCTTGTCTGCTTATTGCCTTACGTCCAGGGGCTAGCATAGGAAGGAGGGAATACCTTTGTATAGGACATAGCCATCCTGACAGGTGTCTTTCGTCCCCAGGAGGACCAAAGTTCCACAGGTTTCAGACTGAAGACTTCATCTACCAGAAAGTATAAGTAGGCCAGGGTTCAGCATAATCCTGCTGGAAGGCTAGATGTATATCTTTTCTCTTGACTGCAAGTGAGAACGGGTGAGTCTCATGATTGTCCTCACCCTGGCAGTGATGAGAAGAAGCTGGTGGGTCCAGCTGATAAGTCAGGGGCTGGTCTGAGAAGTCACGGCTCTCTTCTCACCCCTCTTTGGGGTGGAAGATTAATTTTTGTCCTTAGCATTTGTGAACCAGGTTGGGAATGAGAGTCAGCCCAGGAGGGGCCGGTGGCTCATTTACTTCAGGGCATGATCTGGCTGTTCCCAAAGTGCCTCTTGGGTTCAGGGACTGTGAAGGACGTGCTGCTCTCTGGTATCTCCTTTGCTCTTCTCCTGCCTGCTGACAGTTTGTTAGAAATGAGCTCCACGTAACGGCCATAGTTCATGAAGATATGCAGTTGTAATCTGCTGTTGGGTTAGAAAGTGATCAGAGGGAAAGGCTCAGTCAGGGTTGCTGTTATGTGTTAAATTATGAATTTTTTTTTCCCTGAAAAGGGCTGTTGACATCCTAACCCCCCAGTACTGCTGAATGTAACCATATTTGGAAATGGGTTTATTGCAGATGTAATTAGTTAAGATCAGGTCATATTGGAGTAAGGTGGGCTCCTAATCCAATATGATCGGTGTTCTTTAAGAAGAGGGGAGAGAGACACGGGAAGAACACATGAAGATGGAGACACAGTGATACAGCTGCAAGCTGAGGAATGCCAGGGACTGACAGCCACCACCACCAGCTAGGGAGAGGCAAGATTCTTCTACTTAGAGCCTTCAGGGAGAGAATGGCCCTCCCAGCACCTTGATCTTGGACTTCTAGCCTCCAGAGCTAGGAGACAATACATTTCTGTTGTTTTAAGCCACCCAGTTTGTGATATTTTGTTATGGCAGCCACAGGAAATTAACAGAGCTGAATTGTATCTTTGTGGCCCTTATCAGAGCATGTGTGGGCCTGTGTTTCAAGGGACTGAAGGATCAGTTTCTGTGTACATGTTCATCTCTTGGAACCCATCAGAATATGTGAGGGAGACAGAAAGGAGCAGTAGGTGACACATTCATCCACTGTGATCTGTGCCCTAAAGTGAAATCTGATTTGCTTAGAAATGTATCTTATTTGTAGACCTACAGATTTTGCTGTGACTCTGTGGGTGAAGTGATGCTGATGGTAGGGAAAGGAGTGTTACATTTTGGCTGAGAAAATCATTAAGGGCATCAACTAAGGGGTAGGGATTGGGAGAGATGCACAGGCAAGCATTATCTCTATGCCTTGGCAATTTAAATTGCAGTCACTGTCATTTTTATTTTTTTTTAATTTGCAGCGGAAAATCCGCCAGAGCTACTTTGCCTCTGTGTCATATTTGGATACACAGGTCGGCCGCCTCTTGAGTGCTTTGGACGATCTTCAGCTGGCCAACAGCACCATCATTGCATTTACCTCGGATCATGGTAAGCATTTTGAAATTCCCTGGTGAGTCAAAACATCTGAACTTTCCTGTGAAACATGCTTTGCAAAATTGCCATTGACATAAACATGGGTGTGTTCTCTTTTGTGAACCAGTGGTTCACAAACAAAGTGGGATCCTGGGGCATTTTTATGATCAGCTTGTTAGTCCGGAGACCTCTATCTTAGATGCTTGACGGATAGGTGTGGGTGGGTGGGGGAGGGACTTGTAGCAACTTTTTTTTTTTTTCTTGATGAATGCAGCAGGAACCCTCCATTTGTGTGGCAGAGCTCTTGTAACCCCCATTTTTAACCTGGAGGGTTGGAGGACTTTTAGTTTGGGTGGAGAGGATCCAGAACAATCCTGGCAGAGCCCAGCAAGCTCTTCACGCCTGGCTCCAGCCCTCCCACCCCTATCCCCGCTGTCTTCTCTGCCGAGAGCCTGGGCTTTTCAAGTCTTTATCTCCTCCTAAGGCTGTTTCCTACTTTTCCAAAAATGAAACTATCTTTTTAAAAGCATTTTTAAAATTCTTCAACATTCCAAGAGCAGGGAATAAAACAGCAGCTCCCCCCGTTTCCCACTCACATAGTCTTGTTCCTCTCATCCTCACCCACTCCCCCATCTCTGAATTGTTTCGAAGCAAATCCCAGATGGTTCCATTTTCCGATCACTGTCTCTGAAAAATATTGCCTCTTTTGAAGTATAACCATAATACTGTTATACTTAGAGAAAGGAAAATAATTTTCATATCATCAAATATGAAATAGGATAATAGTAAATCATAACATGTGCTTATCATGAAAAGAAAAAAGGATACAGAGCATGTAATTCAGGGCCAGAACATCCTGCCCTTTTCTCCCACCTGCTCAGGGCTAACAGATGCCAACGGATTAGGGATCCATCTGCCAGCCATCAGTTGTGCACATATGCACACAGGGATATATGTTATACATGTGTATGTTTGTAACATGTATGTCACAAGATGTGATTTCTTGTTCTGTGTGTACTGTTAACGTTCCCTGGTTTTGTACACTTAATGTCATAGGCAATCTCTGTGTCATTTCTCAGAAGCCTACCTTTTCCCTTAGAAATGTCTGTAATATTTTATTATATATGGAGGTGCCATAATTTTTCACATATTCCTGATTATCTGCCATCTGCTTCTGAGCCCTCAGTGCCCAGTTTCCTCTTCTCCACGAACACACTCTGTTGTGAGGCAGTTGCCGTAGATGACAAATAGCCCATCTCAGAGTCCCCTCCTGGGACATCCTCCATCAGAACCGCCTGGGAGCCAGTAAAACATGCTGGTTTCTGCAACTGGTCTCAGGAGCTCGCAGTTCTGGGCATGGGAAAGTGCACTTTAACAGGTGTCTCAGGTGGTCTGGCCACCTCTCCCTGAGCTCATCATTCCCTGGGCCTCCCTATGTTGCCACGTCCTCATCTTGGGCCTCTGGGGCAGGAGCCAGAAACCTCCTGAGCTGGCTGTCAAGGTCACTGGGCTCTTCTTCCTCCTGATCTGCAGATGGATCCTTGGGGCCCACACAGGCATGCGTTCTCCTTAGCCAGACTTCCCCGTATTTGCTCCTGGCTGCAGCAGCACAGGCTGAGGCCCGGCACCAGATGTTCAATACGATCTTGCAGTCAGGCGGTCCACAGCTATTTCTGTAGCATTTGCCATGTGTCAGACCCTGTGCCAGGCCTGGGGGCCCCCTCTGCCTGGTGCAGGGCAGCTCACAAAAGCTGGCAGAGGCCGAAGGCTGCGTGCCAGTATTCAGAATGCCACAGAGCGCCTGGCTGCTGTACCTTCAGAGCCTCCACAGGCACCCCAGTCAGAGTTCCGGGAGTGGATTCCTGAGGTCGCACTGCCGGGGTCCCTCACTTTGCCATCCTGCAGGCTTCTCGATCCTCGACCTTTTAGATTCCCGCCACACTGAATCTAAAAGGGACAATGTGACCTCTCAGCTGGTGGCCTAGGAGCCTGCCGATAACCTACCCATTCATCGGCCCTCGTGGGTCAAGGCTGCCTCGTCCTCCCCGAGAGGGTGGAGAGGTCGAGCAGTGGGGATGCCCCTCAGGCCCCGGGGCTTACTGACTGGGGCGGGTGTCAGGGGGAGCTCCCTCTCTTTCTGAGCTCCACTGAGCTATCTGAAAGTCCCCGCCATACTCCCCAGTACTGACAGCCAGAGGGAGGAACGGCTCACCGGAATCATTGGGCATCTCTGATGGGCATCAAGTCTGCTTTGATTATTGATGAGTGGGTAAGAGGGTCCTCTCAACTTGGGGTCTCCTTAGGAAAGCACTGTCAACTCAGAACAGGTTTCAGCCCTGTTCTGGAGACCACAGGCCCTGGAAGGCTGGGACATCATTTGCAGCCCCAGCGTCATCTATTAGACGGAGCCAGCAAGGTCTCATGCTGTGCGGTATATTTCAACACTTTCTCAAATTTACCCGTGGCAGCTTTTGGTGTGTTTGGTTATTTTTATAACACTACTCACTGTACAATTTCTGTCATGCACATTTTTTGTATCAAAAAGGGTGCTGTAACTTTAAAAGACTGGGTATTTCCAACTTGGAATATTCAAACCATCTTTTGCAAGGGATGTTTTAAATAGGCATGAAGGGTTGTTTTTAATTGAGGTTAAGGATCTGAAATGAGAGGTTTTGGTTTACCCTATCTATGGTATGTCTTAAAAATCAACGAAGATGTCCTTGTCTTTTTTGAATTTGCCGAGTGTGTTGCAGTTCCACAGCTCAGTGTTAGGTGGCACATACCCCAAACTGAAAACCTGACCTCGTAGGGCATGAGTCAAAAGACAGGTAGGCACAGGACAGGGCAGTGGTGACACTACAGCTTTCAGGGTTCCCAGCCTGTCAACAATGAGCATGTCTTAGCAGGGGAGGAACGCATGTGTGGGAACCGCCACAGAGTCCTACGTTAGGTATATGTTGCTAGTAGTTTGTTAAGATATTTGAGTTTGGGAATTTAATTATTTTTTCTTTTTTAAAGGTTTCCTCATGAGGACAAATACCTGATTTTGAATAAAGCAGCATTCAGTTGAAATAACCCTTTCTGTGGTAATTCCAAGTGAATATTTTTCTTCTAGGTGATGAGTTTCTACTTCCTCTGGTTTTTACAACAGGAAATGAAATGGTATCTAAAATAAACAAGCTGTGGTATGATGATTATTCATTTTCTGTCATTCTGTGCTTTTTATGAACTAGGGTGGGCTCTAGGTGAACATGGAGAATGGGCCAAATACAGCAATTTTGATGTTGCTACCCATGTTCCCCTGATGTTCTATGTTCCTGGAAGGACGGCTTCACTTCCGGAGGCAGGCGAGAAGCTTTTCCCTTACCTCGACCCTTTTGATTCCGCCTCACAGTTGATGGAGCCAGGTATAAAATATGCTGAAATGATATTGCTTGACAGTAAGATCACCTTTAGTTTATATGTGAACCACTTTATTGAATCATAGGCTTTGGGGGTTACACAGACCCCCCCTTCCTGCCTTGTGTTGGAATTTCTTCTCAACATTTTGTGGTCAGCACACGCTTTCTGAGCATCTCCCATACTCTGGGCGGGGAAAGAGTGACAGAACCAGAATTGACAAGTATGGCCCCTGTCCACAAGGAGCCTTGTGGGATGACGATGGACAAAGGAACAGGTGCATCCCCAAGATGGGGAGGGCTGTGGTACAGTCTACAAGAGCCTGCTCCAGAGCTTAGAGTAAGGGGCTGCCCCCGTAACAGACGAGGAGAATCCTTTCCCTCGATGTGCACTTTTGGTAGGGACTCAGCCTTCTTTGTGGGGGGCACATTTTCCATTTTGACAGCTCATCAATCTAGTGAACCACTAGATCTGTAAAATCTACCAGGTGATTCTACTCTGCCCTCCCCAGCAGTGAAGGGCAAGTTTACTTTGACTTCCATGTGCCAGTCCTTCAAAGCTTTGAAAACAGCACTGATGCCCCCGACCCTGTCCATCCACCAATATCTTCTCTTCTCTAGGCTGAAATCCCCAGCCCTTCAACCATTCGTCACAAGGTAGTGTTTAGACCCGTGGTTGTCCTGGTCTCTGTCTTCCAAAAAGTTTCAGTTTGAGAAAGCACTTCCAGAATACCAGTTGGACCAGATACCCCTCCTGGATGTGTGGGCAACCTGTATGGGTTCTTGTGAGTTCTATCCTGACTTGATCTGCCCAGTGCATTTCAGGGACAGGTTGTACACTGTCTCTGAAATGACGTATGACGTTTGCTCTTTTTGGAGTGCCTCTTCTATGAACTATGCTAAACCAGATTGCCCCCTTTCTGGACTTAAGCATTTAATCCATCCTTAACATCTAAATCTTGTACTGTATATTGATTCCTGTTTAAATTTGTCTTGGTTCTGGACCATCATTCGGGCCTTTCTGGATCTTTCTGAGCTTGCTTTATACTACCCAATTTTATTTTTTGCACATTTGATTTTTGTGCACTGCATGTCCTGTCTTCTTTCATGTCATTGATAGAAAGGTTAAACGGTTTCAAGGCGTGATTTTAGCCCTTTGTTTGCTGGGAAAGATCTTCTGATTGGTTGAGAATCTTTTCTGAAACTTTTGTTGGGAAGTGTTCAGCAATTTAGAAATTGATGTAACTGCACGGCCTTTCAGTTTATTTCCAAATTTTATCTCTAGCTGTGTCTTTTCCCTGAACTTCAGACTTTTGTTTCCAATAGTCTTTCCCACTTAGCCAGCCTAACATATCAAAGCTGGACTTCACATCTTTCATCTTCAGCTTTTCCTTCAACACTCTTCTTGTCCTCAAGAAATGAGAATAGTCACTCATGCCAAAAAATCATGGAATAATCTCAACCCCTGTTCTTCTCTTACTCCATATGCAATATTCAGTCTATGAGAAAGCCTGTCACACTCCATTCAGACTCTGTGTACCACTTCCCACCACTTCGCCTGCCACTGTCTTGGACCAGACTGCCACTGTCTTGTGCTGAAGTACTGCAACAGCTTGCTAAATGGTCACCTTGCTTGTGCCCTGGATCCCTTGGAGGTTTTCCTCCTCAGAGCAGCCACAGTGATTCCATTAAAACCCAAGTCAAGTCATGTCACAGCCCGGCACAGGAGCCTCTTATGTACCCTTCTTGATCTGAGTAAAAGTCGTCACAGTGGCCTTACATGTTCTGGCCCCATTATCTCCCTGACCTCATCTTTTTATAAGTATCCAGGCCAGTTGTCCTATAACAGTGTTCCACAGCCTGGATTTATCTGATTGCTTCCACATGACTACATTCAGGGTAACATTTTTGACACGTGTGCTACATGGGCTGTTGTATTCTCCCATTGTGTCACATGGTGGGGGCACTTCATGGCCAGCGTTACTAGTATTGTAAGTTTGAACACTCGGTTAAAGAGCTAGCTAGCATCAGCCAGATCTTGCCATTGTAAAGGTACCTTTTTCAACTTTCTTTACTTGTTTTCTTTTTATTTTACTTAAAAATTAAGTGTCTAGAAAATGAAATCAAGCATGATAAAGCACTGTCTTAAAGATCCAGAAGGGCCAGAATGATAGTGCAAATCCAATTTCAATTTTAACAGGAATCAATATAAAGTACAGTATTTAGACTTTATGGATGAACCACAATGAAATACTACTTCATACCCACTAGGATGGCTATTAATAAAAAACAACAACAAAAGCTGTGAAAGGCTGGGCGTGGTGGCTCACGCCAATAATCCCAGCACTTTGGGAGGCCAAGGTGGGCGGATCAAGGAGGTCAGGAGATCAAGACCATCCTGGCCAACAAGGAGAAACCCCATCTCTACTAAAAATACAAAAATTAGCTGGGCGTGGCGGTGCATGCCTGTAATCCCAGCTACTCAGGAGGCTGAGGCAGGAGAATCACTTGAACCTGGGAGACGGAGGTTGCAGTGAGCTGAGCTGAGATTGCGCCACTGAACTCCATCCTGGAGACAGGGCTAGACCCCGTCTAAAAAAAAAGAATGAAACAAGTGTTAAGAGTGTTAGTGATTATATGGAAAAATTGGAACACTTGTGCATTGCTGGTAAGAATGTAAAATGGTGCAGCCACTGTGGAAAATAATTTGGTGGATCCTCAGAGTTAAACATAGAACTACTCTATGGCCCAGAAGTTCCACTCCTAGGTATATATCCACAGAGCTGAAAACAGGTATTCAATCAAAGGTTGTACATTAATGTTCATAGCAGCACTATTCACAGTAACCAGAAAGTGGAAGCAATTCAGATGTCTATTGACAGAAGAATAGACAAAATGTGGTCCGTCCATGCAATGGAATATTATTCAGTCTTAAAAAGGAAGGAAACTGACACATGCTACATCATGGATGAACCTTGAGGACATTATGCTAAGTGAAAAAAGTCAGTCACAAAAGGACAAATACTGTATAATCCCACTCCTATGAGGTATCTAGAGTAGTCCAGTTCATAGACATAGAAAGTAGAATGGTGGTTTCCAGTTGCTGGGTGAAGACGGAGAAAGGGGAGTTGTTACTTAATGGGGACAGAGTTTCAGTTGTGTAAATTAAGAGGAGTTCTGGAGATAGATGGTGGTAATGATGGCACAACAGTGTAAGTGTACTTAATTCCACTGAACTGTATACTAAAAAGTGGTTACGATGGTAAATGTTATGGTGTGTGTATTTGACCGTAATAAAATGCAAAGATAACTCTAATGCAGACATCCAGAAGGGAGTAATGTGTGAGGTGATCCTGTGGGAGTCAGAATATCCTGTTCTTCAACAGACTCTTTTACCTAGTGGTTGTAGCCTTAATTGATGATCCTTGTCTGAGTCAGTTATTAAATCGGTGGTTCCAAAATTCAGGTTGTTTTAAAAAGCGCCAACAGCCTCGTGGGGCCCTAATTTTGCATCCTGCTATTTGATTGGATGAGTAATTAATGCAGGGTGAGGTGCCGAGGTGGTGTTTCTAAATGTCTGTTGCTAAAGATAAATGTAAATTAAAAAAAGAAAACATATGGAGCCCAGACAGGTTCCTTTACTGCTCCTGCCTGGCCATGGCAGGCTTTTATAATGTAACCCATTCTGCTCTGTCGCTTCCTGTTTCAGGCAGGCAATCCATGGACCTTGTGGAACTTGTGTCTCTTTTTCCCACGCTGGCTGGACTTGCAGGACTGCAGGTTCCACCTCGCTGCCCCGTTCCTTCATTTCACGTTGAGCTGTGCAGAGAAGGCAAGAACCTTCTGAAGCATTTTCGATTCCGTGACTTGGAAGAGGATCCGTACCTCCCTGGTAATCCCCGTGAACTGATTGCCTATAGCCAGTATCCCCGGCCTTCAGACATCCCTCAGTGGAATTCTGACAAGCCGAGTTTAAAAGATATAAAGATCATGGGCTATTCCATACGCACCATAGACTATAGGTACACTGTGTGGGTTGGCTTCAATCCTGATGAATTTCTAGCTAACTTTTCTGACATCCATGCAGGGGAACTGTATTTTGTGGATTCTGACCCATTGCAGGATCACAATATGTATAATGATTCCCAAGGTGGAGATCTTTTCCAGTTGTTGATGCCTTGAGTTTTGCCAACCATGGATGGCAAATGTGATGTGCTCCCTTCCAGCTGGTGAGAGGAGGAGTTAGAGCTGGTCGTTTTGTGATTACCCATAATATTGGAAGCAGCCTGAGGGCTAGTTAATCCAGACATGCATCAACAATTTGGCCTGAGAATATGTAACAGCCAAACCTTTTCGTTTAGTCTTTATTAAAATTTATAATTGGTAATTGGACCAGTTTTTTTTTTTAATTTCCCTCTTTTTAAAACAGTTACGGCTTATTTACTGAATAAATACAAAGCAAACAAACTCAAGTTATGTCATACCTTTGGATACGAAGACCATACATAATAACCAAACATAACATTATACACAAAGAATACTTTCATTATTTGTGGAATTTAGTGCATTTCAAAAAGTAATCATATATCAAACTAGGCACCACACTAAGTTCCTGATTATTTTGTTTATAATTTAATAATATATCTTATGAGCCCTATATATTCAAAATATTATGTTAACATGTAATCCATGTTTCTTTTTCAAATCTAAAGTTAAAAAAAAAAGCAGAAGCCAGTGTCTTAAAGTCTATCTTTCGTTTCTAAGACCATGGGATTTCAAAATCTCAAGATAAAATATGTATGAAGTAATTAATGTAGAATTTTTACATCAAATAATAAATAATGCTTAATAAAGTAGAGATATGAGATGTGTAGGAAATTTGGTTAAACTTTTTTCAGATACTTTCTGGCCCAAATAATAATTTGTTAGCAAATAATATGACCCTTGAACTCAATAGCCATCTATTAAAAGACTGTTGTTCACACTGGAAAACATTTAAAGATGTGACTATATCCATGGGTGGATTGAATCACTCAAAATATATTAGTATCCTTCTTTAGGGATGGTTGATTACAGACATGTATTTATTCAGGAGGCAGAAAATATTCCATTTTAATTGCTTATTAAAGAAAACATTAAATTCTAAATTATTTTGAGGACTGTGAAGACTTTTCATTAGTGTAATATTAGGTCATTGTCAATCTCCCAGAATGTAGTTCTATATTCTCTAAATATGAAAGTATCCAGAAAGGCCAGTGGTAGTAAAAAGCTTAGTGTATATAATCTCAAAAGGGGTGGAATATTTACAACTCATATTTATAACATGTTGAATCTTCTCAGTTATCAGTAGTCATCAGAAGTGTCAATAGCTTTCTAAATAAATATTAAATATCTACTGTCCTGTAGTGAAGGAGTAATTTTTAGTAATTTTCTCTTTACAAAGTCTCCAGTGTTTCCAGGTAAATATTTGTGAAACAAAATACAGCAAACTACATTAAGTTACTTCAGTGTATTGTTGCCAAAAATGACAAGATATTATATTAAAATCAGTAAATTTTAGACAGATTTTTAAAATTAATTAGCCTACAATAGAGGTTATACGGTAACACGGTGATCTTCTAAGCAGTTAAGTGACTGACTGTTCTGGCAACAACGACTTCTCCGTGACTGAAGGGCCCTGTTCATTTCCTGATCCTGAAGCTCGTCTCTCTTTTGAGCCTCCGCTTGCTTTGGTCGATGGTTTCCCTCAGCTTTTTCTTTGCTGTTCTTCATCCTCGTTGTTGCTGTCATCATGTTCACTGTGGCTTTTACAATACAGCCTGTAAATTCCTTATGACATAGTTCAGTGCATTTGGCTTTATCGCCTGCTCCACAGTTCTTTACCTTTACTTGGCTTAGAGAAACCGTATCTTTGTTGCTTCATATAACCTTTCCCCAACCCCACTAAGCTGGACATAACTTATTAGTGGTCCTCCCGTCACTTTATTTGTAGAAATCTCTCTTTCACATGAGCAGGGGTTCTTTCATGTGGTTTAGCTGACAGCAGAACTAGTGATTCTAGACATTTTGCATGGCCCTCATTCAGTGGCTCACAAACATGAGGGAGCATGAGAACTACTTGAGGGGCTTGTTAAAACCCAGTGCGTTAGAAGTCGGATGCGGTGGCTCACACCTGTAATCCCAGCACTTTGGGAGGCCCAGGCAGGCGGATCACTTGAGGTTAGGAGTTCAAGACCAGCCTGGCCAACATGGTGAAACCCCGTCTCTACTAAAAATACAAAAGTTAGCCAGGTGTGGTGGTGCATGCCTGTAATCCCAGCTTCTTGGGAGGCCAAGGCACAAGAATTGCTTGAACCAGGAGACGGAGGTTTCAGTGAATGAAGATCGTGCCATTGTATTCCAGCCTCGGCAACACAGCAGGACTGTGATTTTCTTTGGAGACTCCTAGATTTTCTGTGGTTTTGAACTGAATTTGTTGGATGTTGGCAAGTGCCTCTTATGAGCTGTTTCTTTATCCTGCATTTGCCCCACAAAGACTTATCTGGAGGTGAGCAAAGTATGTTTGGTAGTGAGGTCACAAAGGCAATCAGCCCCTTCCTCCCCACTCCCATTGCCATCTTCTCAGTCCTTCTCCCTTTCTTTCCAAGTAGTTTACCCACCCCTCCTCTTTCCTCCCCTGTCCCTAAAATAATCCACGTGTCTTCCTAAAATCTCTCTTTGATCCTGTCCTTTGATAACACCGTCAGTGCCTACTACTGGGTCTAGACAGACCTCTGTTGAGCAGTCAGAGTCTTCCCTGACTCCACAATGCCCCTTTCCTTGGCTGACCAGTATGACTACTGGTCCCCACCTTTCCCTTGCCTATCCGTACCTCCCTCCTACTAGGTTGTCCCGTCCCTCTCTTCACCCATTCATTCATGACCATTTTTCACTACCAAGCTCCCCCCCTCCCGAAGGAGGCTGAGGTTTTTGTGACTCTCTAGACTCTATTGTGGGATGGAATGAACATTGCTAAAGAATCTTGTGTTCGCTTTACTTTAAAAAGGTATTTTTTTCCTAATTATAAAACTGATGTGTCAGTTATGGAAAAATTAGAAATGCAGCACAAATACATGAATATTTTACCACAAAATTGCCATATAATATCTTGTCTTTTTTGGGGGTGTGAATTTTTTGCATTGTTCTGATCATATTCTTTATCATGTAATTTATGTTCTTTTTTACTAAGTATTATGTGTGGTTATTATAGATTTTCACAAAGATATATTGCTGGTAATATATTTTATTGTGTAGTCTTATAATTTACTTAACCTTCTTTCAATTGTTAGAAATTTAGGCTATTTCCAGATTTTCAGTATTGTAAATAATGCTGTGATGACCAATTTTGTGAATAAAATGTTTTTATGTATTTCAGATTATTCCCTTAGGATAGTCTCTCAGTGCCAAGTTGTCAAAAACATCTCTATTTTGCTTATCTTCCTGCTCTCTTGCTGCCTTAGGGGGTAGTAAACTGAAACATAAAGTAAACATGCATACAAATAAAAAACATAGAACAAAAATAAGCAACCTGATGGTAATAGGTGAAAGTGGTAACCTGTTTTAACTTTGAATTCTTGCCGGGCGCGGTGGCTCACGCCTGTAATCCCAGCACTTTGGGAGGCTGAGGCGGGTGGATCACGAGGTCAGGAGTTCAAGACCAGCCTGGCCAAGATGGTGAAATCCCGTCTCTACTAAAAATACAAAAATTAGCCGGGCGTGGTGGCGGGCGCCTGTAATCCCAGCTACTTGGGAGGCTGAGGCAGAGAACTGCTTGAACCCAGGAGGCGGAGGTTGCAGTGAGCCAAGATCGCGCCACTGCACTCCAGCCTGGGTGACAGAGCGAGACTCCGTCTCAAATAAAAAACAACAAAAAACAAAAAAAACTTAAAATTCTTTGCTTGTTAGTGACCTTGATCATGGTTCTCTTTGTACGATAGTTGGGCATCTGTATTTCCACTTGTGTGAATTTGCCTTTAAATTTTGGTTATGGGTTTCACCTTTTAAAATAATCAAACATATTTATCTTTTCCTGTGTGATAGGTTTTTTTCTGTATCTTTTCCTGTTAAACACACAGACCCCTCCCCAATCTGGAGATTGAATATTCATTTTCCTTTGCATTGTTTGGGGTTTGGTTTTATGCTTACTGTGTCTCTCCACCCCATTATCAGAGTAATATATGCTCATTGCATAAAATCTGGAACATGTGAAAACTGGAGATGAAAAGAAGCCCAGCATTTGAGACATACCCACTGCTGACATTTGTATATTTCCTTTCATTCTTTTACCTGCCTAAAGACATATATGCAGATATGGACATATTTAGCTTTACATACATGCAGACTACCACATATAATCTCTATCTTGTTTTTTTGATCTAACACAATATTAGCTTGGTTTTTTATGTCATTGACAGTTCTTGATTAACAGCTGTAATGGCTGCACAGCCCTGCTTCATTAATTTTTTTTTTTGGACTGAAATGTATGTACCACGTTCTGCTTATCCATTCATCCACCAATGACCACTTGGGTCATTTCTACCTTTTGGCCATTGCAATAATGTTGCTGTCAACAAGGATGTACAAATATCTGTTCGAGTCCCTGCTCTTAATTGTTTTGGGTATACACCCAACCTACATTAATCTTTAATCACTTAAGATGTTGGGGTTTGTGCTGGGAGGTAACCAAGTGACTCTGGAGCAGCCTCACCCTAGCTACAGAGGGAAACTGACTCTTCCCTCTCTGCCCAATCTTTTGCCGCCTGTCAGGTTCCCAAGCTGTCCATACCTTACTGTGTGAAGCGCTTTGGGTATAAACTCCCAAATAGAGGCTCAGCCCCTTTTCCTTTCCCAAGTCCATCCTGCAGGTTATAGCTCTTCAGAGGAATCTCTTGAATCCTGGCCTGGGATTTGGGATTAAAGTAGAACCCAGGGTGTCCCCTGGGGCCTTAGGCATAGCCCGTTGTGGTGGAACCTGCCATCAGCCCCACTGCACTCAGTGGTCCCCTGGTACTTCAGGACAGTTTCTCTCTTCTGCACATGAGAACTTCAAGCAGAGAGGACTGTCAGTTGTTGCCTTCACATCACCAATCCTTTGGCCATAATGGCCAAGAGCCCTCACTGCTCTTGGGTCTTGCCTTTCCACATGTTACTGAAAGCTCCCATTGGTGTCCCTGTCCACTAACTCACCTGATGGGACAGATGCCACTTTCCTCTGAGTGTCTGATAAAACACAGTCTGTTGTGGGGAGCCCACACTCAAGGGTTTTCTTTGGGATCAGAGTTTCCCGGCTATTACTCCATGCCCTGCCTGACATCACTGTCATGTATGGTGCTAATCACCAAAGGATGCCCTTGTTTGATTCTGGATTCTAGGTGATAGTCCTTATCCTCTGATGGGGGAAGAGTTTGGGTGGGAGAGAACAAACCTGACAAGTTGGTTCCAGATGAGGTGGCTGGGAGCCAACCCTCAGGTACTTGGCTCTGAGTAATGTGACGGCCCAGGCAAGAGGGCTCCCACTGCCAATGAGGAACAAAAGCTCAAGGTCTAGTAGTGTATTCAGCACATGCTAGGAAACAAGAGTTGGGACGTGGACAAGGAGAGGAGCAAAGGCCAGGGGTTAACTGCTTTTGGTTTTTCCTCTATAAAAGTCAGGGACTATGATTTATATGGGTAAGAAGGTTTGGAGTAGGACTGAAGCTGCCATTTACAAAACCCTTGCCCTAATTTATTGTAGTTTTGGGTGTGTTTCTGAAAGAACCTTTTGCAGGTGATTTTTATTCAGTACTCATTAACTTACAGGTTTTATGAATTCACATCTTCTACACTATTGAAAAACATACTTTTGTATTGTGTTAAGTGCAGCATGAGTTATTATATGAATAAATCACATTAAATTTGCCATTATCGTGTGTGCAATTCTTGCTGCTGGTTTGGGACCGCTTGGTGCTGCCTTAAAATAAAAGGAGCCATTTAACAGATCTTGATACCGTGGTACAGGTGTGCCCCCTTAAAGTATCCAACCTGTTCCCCCCCCATGTGAGGGCCAAGGCAGCTGTGGCGTGGGTTTTGTTAGGGAGTTGAATTCTTGAGGGTAGATGGTGAGTTGCACTTGACCATAGACACACTTCTCTGGGCAGTGGTATGTCTCTCAGCTTGCCCTGCAGTTACAGTACAGAGACTCCCCAGAAAGAAAGAGGAAGTGGGCTGACCAATTAGGTAGGCTTAGGGAAACCATATATGCAATAGCAACAAGGTAAAGGAAGCAAATTAGTGGGTTCTTGGGGTTCCAACTGGAAATTTGCCTGTTTAGTGGTCTTGGCTTAGTGTCTTCATGAGCCTTAGTTTATCTTTTTCTACCTATCCTACTGGTTTCGACTAAAAATTCGGAAGGCAGTGCTTCTTATATTGGTGAGGACATTGGAAGACATACATTTCCAAATAGATAAAGGCAGGCTGGAAGGATTGAGTAAATCTCAGCAGGTGAAGTAACTTCAATGTATTCATTTACTGGCTTGTTTATTATGTATGGTGCGAAGTTTAAAAGGCACAAACATGAGGGAGGATTGCTTGAGGCCAGAAGCTCAAGACTAGCCAGGGCAACATAACAAGACACCCATCTTTACACAAATTTTTAAAGAAATTAGCTGGGTGTGGTGGCATGGCACCTCTAGTCCCAGCTACTCGGGAGGCACAGGCAGGAGGATCACTTAAGCCTGGGAGTTCAAGACTGCAGTGAGCTCTGATCATGTCACTGCACTCTGGCCTGAGTGACAGAGTGGGACCTTGTCTCAAACAAAGGCACAAACATGTATACAATGAAGAGTCATTTCCTCTTCCATTCTGTTGCCAGCTACCCTATTATCCTCAGAGGCAAGCATGCCTACCAGTTCTTGGAAACTGCTGAAGTTTGAAAAGGATAAATGGAGACCTAACAGGAAGGCCCCAGAACCAAGGTGCTAGTGAGGGGTGACCCAAGGGAGCAGTATTGCACATGCAACTCTTTTACATTGTGGCCAACAGCTCAGAATGGGGATGCGGTGTGATGTGGCTGCCAGGAAGTGAAAGGCATCTCAGGCTACATAAATGGATATCCAGGAGGAAGGAGGAGGTAAGCTGCTCTGCCTACGTGTCACGGTCAGCCAGCACCTGGAGAATTGTGTTTAGTTGCGAACATGGAGCTGTCATGGAAATGTGGACAAACTGGAGCCTGTTCAGAGGACAGCCCTAAGATGGGTGAGACCCAGCATGTCATGTGAGGAACAGTTGAAGAAGTGTTCAAATGGGGAGAGAAAAGACTCGGGTGGGTAAAAGTAGGGGGTTGGGGGGAGAGCATGGCACTATCTTGAAATTTCTGAAGAACCATCAGAGGCAAGAGAGATTAAACACATGATATCTAGAGCCCCAAGGGAAGATCCAGCACTGGACCCTGCAGGGAGACAGATGGCCATCCAGAGGTTGAACTTTCGGCCGGGTGTGGTGGCTCATGCCTGTAATCCTAGCACTTTGGGAGGCCAAGGCGGGTGGATTGCCTGAGCTCAGGAGTTCGAGACCAGCCTGGGCAGCTTGGTGAAACCCTGTCTCTACTAAAATACAAAAAAAAAAAAAAAAAATTAGCCAGGCTTGGTGGCGTGCACCTGTAGTCCCAGCTACTTGGGTGGCTGAGGCAGGAGAATTGCTTGAACCTGGGGGGTGGAGGGTGTGGTGAGCTGAGATCGTGCCACTGCACTCCAGCCTGGTGACAGAGTGAGACTCCGCCAAAAAAAAAAAAAAAAAAAAAAAAAATTAAAAAACAGAGGCTGAACTTTCTAACATAGCAGCTTACCATTGAAGGAGCCTGCTCCTAAGTGTGGTGAGCTGTCATCTGAGGTATGTAAGCATCACGTAGGCAAGAGGTTCTCAATAGAGAGCAGTTCTCCTCTTGGGACATTTGTCAGTGTCTAGGGTCATATTTGGTTATCACAACTGGGGAAAGGCTGCTACTAGCATCTAGTGTGTAGAGGCCAGGGATGATAGGAATCACACACAGACAGCACCCCCTCCCCCAGAACAATAAAGAACTATCTGGCCCAAATGGCAATAGTTCCAAGGCTGAGAAACTCTAACATAGGCAAACATTTGCTACAGAAAGAAAAACTACTAAAATCCCCTCTTTCTCTGAGACTTCTGTGATTGGAGAATGCATGCTCAATTATTAAAATAGCATGCTGACTATATCAGGTGATTGGCCCTTTGCATATAGCCTTGAATACATTTTTAAAGATTGCAAGGAGCTTTCAAATCAAGATGAAGATTTAATAACAAACCATTTCATGTAGTAGTAGTAGATTGGATTTCTCTTTCTTCCTGTTCAGTGGAGAGACCCTCCCATCTGAGTTTCCTCACTCATAGGAAAGATGTTAAATAGGTGATTTCTTTTAAAAAATAATATTGCATTTTTTCTCAGTTGAAAAAGTATTACATATTCATCACAGAAAAATTAGAAAAATATACAAAAGCAAAGAAAATAATCTAACACCACTGTTTACTTGGCATAGTCCTTCCCCTGAATAATACATATATAAAAAAATGGTTCATACTCTATCTCCTATTGGTTTTTCTACATCCTGTTTTACAACCTGGGTGTGTGGTGGCATGGCACCTCTAGTCTGCTTTTCACACTGTGTGATTTCTAAGGGCTTCCCCAATTCCAAATTTCTGTGACACACAAATTGGAAGAATTTCCATATAAACATGTGAGGCCATTTCCTGGAGGACAAAACTAGAAACCTCTGAGTTTCCTTCCTCTCCCATGACGTCTAATAAATGTGAGTGTTTCCACAAAAGATAATACTGAGGATGCTGCTTTTCCTAGCCTTGAGTTTCATGACTCTGTTTGCTCACAGAGTGCCCTGGATAGCCCAGAAACTCTATGGAATAGAGACATCCATCACCAGGCCTTGTGGATTTTACCTCTTTGTGTATCCATGTATCCATCTGATACATGCATCCACTGATACTTTGTGTATCAGTGTATCCATCCAGGTTTCTACCTCCACCGGGTACCATTCTGAAGCCATCTCCTATCACTTGGACATGCAACCACTTCCTAACTGATCTCCTACTCTTGCTACACTGCAAACAAGTTCACACAGTTCTGAATATGATCTTTGCAAAATGCAGACCTGATTGTGTCTCTGCCTACCGCTTGTACCTCCCTGCTCTCCCTCCCTCCCAATGGCTTCCCATTACTATGAGGACAAGCAGAAAACACCTGAACCTGCCCTTTGTGTAGACCATTCATGGTTTGCCCCCTGCTGACCTGCCACACCTCCTTGTTTTAACTCCTACTCCATCTTCATGGCCAACTTAACCCTTCCTTTCCAAGGGCATCCTTCCCTGATGCCTTTGACTAGGTTGCATAGCAGCTTGCATCACACACATACCACTTCTTCATAGTCCTCAGCTTGGTTGTACTTTTTCACTGGTTTGTGTAATTATTTCATTTGTATCTGTTTCCCCAGAAAGCTCCATGGGGGTAGAGAGTGTCTATTTTTGCATCATTGCCTCCTAGTGCCCAGTACACAGTAACACCCACAACAAATGTTTGTGGAATGAATGAATACAGTGTTCATAATGGCCGCATTGTTTTCTGTCATTTCCCTAAGCTCCTATTGCTGACTCTTTAGGTTGTTTCCAGTGTCATTTCTATTACAAACTATGATGCAGAGAACATCACCATGCAGCCATCTTTGTGCACTTGTGTATTAATGTATCTCTAAAGGATAAAATTGTAGAAATAGAATTCTTGGGTCAAAAGCATGTGTAGAGGACATTTGACATGATGTTGGACACCAGCATCCTAAGTGCCTTTCTCTACTTGGGAAATTCTGCACTCAATTATTTTGAGTGGCAGGCAGGGAGAGCCCTCTTGCCACTGCAGAGGTGCAAAGTGCCAGGAGCTCATTTTCCCATGACTTCCTTGTGGCTAGAGAGCAGGCATATGACTTTGACTCAACTCCGCAAGATGCTTTCCTCCTTGAGTTGGTAAAGCAGGAACCAGTGTGAATTCATCTTCCCCCAGAGGAAGGCTCTGCGGTGATGTTAACCACCAGTGTCCAGCACTGGTAGTGTCACTATGGTTACCAAACTGTTTTTGTGTGGTTATGGCAGCTTGCCTGGTCACCTTTGTCCTTACCTGTTTTTTAGGTTTGAGACTTTGGCCTTCTCTGGGATTCTATGAGCTACTCAAGCCTTTCAAAAACAAACAGACAAAAAAGAAAAAACCTTTCTTTCTGCTTAAATTAACTAGTCAGTAAAACAACCAGGGCTCCTGATTGATGAAGTGTCTGCATTTGAAAATCTGGAAGTTAGTGCCAAATTTCCTCCAGAGAGGTAGCACAAATTCACACTCCCATCAGCAGAGTGCACAGAACCTGAGTTCCTATCTTCCCTCTAGTACTTCTTACGTTGCTTTGCAATGACCTATTTCTAAGGAAGGGGACATTTCTTATTCATTTTTCTAGACTAAGCCTCTAACCTAGGGCCTGGCAAATTTAGGCACTTGTTTGCTAAATGAATGAATGAAAATAATTGTCTTTAAAGAGTTTGAGAAAGACCAAAGGTACCGTAGCTTGAATCAGAGACTGGGAGTTGGAAGGACACTCATCCACCTCCTTATTTGTTTATTTTCCTTTTGCTTTTTTAGAGACAGGATCTCCCTATGTTGCCCAAGCTAGCCTCGATTTCCTGGGCTCAAGCGATTCTCCTACCTCAGCCTCCCAAGTCGCTGGGACTACAGGCATGCACCACTGCAGCTCCTTATTCTGAGGTGGGAGCTTAAAGCCCAGAGGAGGCAAGCAGCTCCACCAAGGAGACACAGCTAGCCAAGTGGAAGCAGCCTCAGATCCAAGTCCACCAAGTCTATTTTCAGCCCACCTCCAAGTCCAGTCTTCTGCAAGGAGTCTGCTGCTTCCACAAGGTTTCTCTTCTTGGGTCTCCCGATCCAGGGAGTAGATTTCAGCTGAAATGATGTGCAAAGGAGCCACCTCAAAGCTATGAAACCGCCAGAAAATCACTTTGTGAAAGGAAGAAGGCTGGCGACCACCCGTTTGGAAAATTGCCTTTGTAGTAACTGGGGGGCACACATGTGTGTGGAAGGATCAAGCGTCAGCCTTGCTATGGCCACAGTTTTGATTTTCCTTTATTCTTTGTATTGCTTTCAAATCAAAGGGAAGCCGTAGCAGAGAACCTCTTGCCCTGAGCTACACATATGAAAATGAACAAGGTTATGGGAGTCGCGTGTTTTCAATAATGGATCGCTGGTGCCGCCCTTTCTAGGAAATGAAGCGAGGCTGTTGCTAGGTTGGCGGTAAGAGGCACTGGGCAGGGGTAGGGGGTCCTAATTCCAGTGGTTTTACCTTTCCCACTATTCATTCCAGTCCAACCAATTGATAGAATAAGAATCAATTCTGAGCAGAACAGTGTCTCATTCTATTTCAAGCCCCCCCTCAACCCGCTTTTTGACATTTCTATCACCACAGCTTGATAGAGAAAAATATTCACAAAGCCGAGTCCGTTTTGAAGAGAATATCTGTAAAATTGGGTCAGCAGATACGTTACACGTTGGCGTGGAAGATGAAATAGAACCCTGTCTGGTCTGAGCTTCACAGCAACAGGGAAGGGCTTTGTTTCCACGGCGGCGCGCACTTGGATTTGTGCCTTCCAGCTCTGATCCGGCCACACAGCCCAGGCCCCTGGGCAGCCACAGGGCGCCGCCGCCTTCCGCCCTGGCTTTAGGGACAAGCTGGAGCCTGGCGGTGGAGACAGCGTGTGGTTCCTCAGAGAACCACTGGAGGCCGCTGTGGCACCAAGAAAGCACGAAGGGCGCCCGGCTGGCGGAGTGGGTGTCTCCAAGGAGTAATGACTGTCGCACACACTGACTGTTCTCAAATTCTAGTCCAGGATTTTAAAGACACTGTTATGAATTAACGAGAATAAAATACTCGGCAGATGAAGCTCGGGTCTCAGATCCCCTGGGGTTGTTTTCTAACTGCTTTCTCATTCCCACCCCCCTCTGGAACTGGGTCTCATTTGCAATCCACGAGGCACAGGCTTTATACATGATGGAAACGTCTTCCAAAAATGACACAAATGCACAAATGTTACCCTTGCAGCCTATAGTATTCATCCCCAAATACTACTGCAAAATATTATGCTATTTTCTCCATCAAGCAGTATTGGCGGCAGGTGCCAACCACCACGTGGGCCGCAGGAATACAGCTGCTGGATAAAATGCAGGATGCCCAGTTAAATATGAATTTCAGATGAACAATAAATAATTGCTTAATATAAGTATGTCCCACGTAGTACATGGATCATATTTATACGACATAATTATTCATTGTTTATCTCAAATTCAAATTTAATTGGGAGTCCTGTGTTTTTATCTGTAAAATCTGGCCTCCCTTCACAGAAAGCGTGACTCCGGTGAGGTAGCAAGGAGGTACCCTGGTGCCCTGAGGGCACTCAGAGCTGGGAAGTGGTCAGAACTGAAGCTGAGCACAGAGTTCTATTCCAATGTGGGTGGTAATGTGTGTCACATGTTCTCACAGAGAACAAATAGGCTCTTAGACCTGCCTGTTGGGAAGGGGTCTCAGAGGAAGAGATCTGTACAGTAACTGGAGGTAATGTTCCATTTTTCACTTTTTGGTTATTGCCTTCACCCTAATACCTACATAGGCACACGAGCTTCGAGTAGCATTAGTCCAAGCTTCACTGAAAGGCAGAGTTCAGTTCTATTGAGTTCAACCAAGCGCCACCATGCCCTGGTTCTGGAAGGTGGAGCACACACACACTGCGCTGATGTAGGCCTTGCCCCTGGTGTGATCACCCCAGGTCCCAGAGTGAACCTGGGTCTGCAGGTAGACTTCCTAGACTACTGGGCCAGCAGTAGACTTCATTCTGGGAAGCCAGAGAAGGAAGTGGAGGGCAGCAGAGGGGGATTTTCATTGTATCATAGGTGGCACAACAAGCATTTCGGACCTGGGGCTCCTTAAGTTCCCGAGGTCCCAACATATTAATGTTCACCTCCCCCAACTCCTCACAAGGCTCTCCACTCTGGGTGGAGCTCTCCATGAGTCGGTGGTGACCTGCATCCCTGGAATTTCTATTTTATGGCTTGGTGGATAAACAAGAGCAACTGAAGAGCCTCCAATCTCTGGCTCCCTTTTGGGGGTCTGCTTGGCAATTCAGGCAGCCCAGAAAAAAATGCCGGGGGATCTCAAGAGCAACAGCAAGGGAAGAGCCCTCGTGGCCCCAGATTGATCCTGTTCTGCCACTTGAGAGCTGGACAACATTGTGCAAGCCACTTCCCTTCTCTGGGCCTGTTTGTTCAGTGGATTGGGGAAAGTAGGTGCTCCTCTTGAGTGGGTTTTTGAGCCCTCAGTGAGCGGGTATTGAGAACATACGATGCCTGAGCAGTGTCTGGCATCTGTTCCATAAGTGTGCCTTCTCCTCTTTTTCCTTGTTCATGAGCCGTGGAGAAGGGTGTGATCCACCTGAAAGTGACCCTGATCCTGACCCTGCCATGTGGGTGACCCTGGATAAGCCTCCTTTCTGGGCTTGGGTCTTCCCATCTAGGGGCCATCCTTCCCAGCTGTCATACTCTACAGTCCTGTAAGAAGCCAGCTGTTCTGGACATAGGAGCTGTGTTCATTGTGAGCAGCAATATACGTCTTATGCATTTACTTTCCTTCTTTTTATAGACACTAGGCTTTGAAGGATCTTCCACCTCCAACCTCATAGACATATACATTTCCTGACATCCTCAGGGGCAGAGAATCCCAGACTTATGTGGTACCAGGGCAGCCTGTAGCTTGACAGCCACTTCCAGGATGATGAGGACCAGGCCTGGGGAACACTTCCTGGCAGAAGGTATGGAGATGTGGGATCACCCCACAGGTTATCACCTTCAGCGGCCAGACCTTGATCTGGACAGCTGGACCTGCTCTTACACTCACACAAATACAGCCTAGGGGAGCAGGATTTCCTCCAAAGATGCTGGGTTGTGGAAAGCACCATCTGCCTCATTCCCTGGCCATCAAGTCTTTAGACCTGCCACATCTCCCTCTGATTACCTTGCTTCATTTCCTTCATAGCATCCACCGTTTTCTGAACTTGAGTTCTGTTCTTGTTAATGGGTCATTGTACACTTCCCTGCTAGAATGTCAAGTCCAGAGAGCAAGGACCTTGTGGCATCTTACTTACCACTGTATTCTCAACACTTAGAATAGGTCCTGACAAATGTGTGAAAAATATGTATTTCATCACTTTTTAATGTTCATTTGAAAGCTCGTGAGAGAAACGGTGGCATATGAGAATGTGCCCTGAATTTGGAGTGTGAATTCTGACTCCAACCCTGACTGGCCGTGTGGCTTTGGGTAAGTGCATGAACCTCTCTGAGCCTTAATTAGTTTCCTCATGTGTAAAAGGGCATGATAGTACTATCTATCTCACTGAGTTGTTGTTGGGATATGATCAGACTATGTGAACTGTTCAGACTAAACTCAAGGTATTAGAACGGTTATACTACTGCAATATTGTCATGCATTTGGATAGCCCTTGACCTTGGGTGAGGCACTTAGGGGTTAGTGGTGATGTTGACACTAGGAATCTGGTCCCCTCATCCCTGGCCCAGACGACTTTTGATTCACAGTTAATGACCCCATCTGAGTGACCTTGGCAAACTGTCCGTACTCATGTAGAAGAAAAACCGGACTCAGATTTTCTAGTTCCCAGCATCCTTGCTTCCCCAGCTGGCCCTGAGCCACTCTTCTCACAGGATGATGGGTCAAAGGTGGGGGTGAGGGAGCAGAGGCCAAGACTTGTTTGCTAAAACGTTTCCTCTGTTGAAGGCTCCACTGTCTCTGTCAGCATTTCCCACTCAACATGCAGCCCAGGCCCCTTTGGTTTTCATCCTTCTTTTGATGGGCTGCAGCTGTGTATGCTGCCGAGCTGCAGCATTCATGGGGATAGGGGTACACGTTTGCTAAGGCTAAATGCAGACCCTGTCCAAGGCTCTCTCTTCTAGGAGCTGCCCAGACCAATGTAGACAGCTTTGTCCCAGGAGACAGTCCAAAGAAACCTGACTGGGCCAGAAGTCCCTGCACCAGCTAGTTTTGCTGCTACTAACCTGCTAGGGTTTGCCATCTTTGCCAAGTTTATCTTGCCAATCCACTTTCCTAAATCAATGGCTTTAGTTAGATTCTGTAACAAGAGAAGTTGCAGCATCTGTAAGCACTTTGGCAAATATTTGAATGAGCTCGGAGCTCACGTGTGAGGACTCAGGAATAACGAGTATTGTGATTTTTTTGTTCTTTTCTTGGCCAGTTCCCCTAAAGGCCACTGGAATAAGAGACTTCAAAATAACTCACTTTACCTAAAGATGTACATTCATTCATTTGCTCATTTTCTTAATCCATCAACACAGAGTACCACCTACTCTTGGCCATGCACACACTAGGCTGAAAGGCTTCAAAGGAGCCTGGGGCAAGATCCTCAGCTGTGAATGCATCATCAGATCTGGGCTCTAGGAGTGATACTTAATTTCAAGCTCCAGTCCCTTTGATGTGTGTGGGTTTTATTTATTTATTTTTGATGGGGCTGGGGAGGGGACCTCTATCAGGAAATGGAATAGGCTTCAATCAGCATGTAAGTATGTGTGGGGTAGGATAAGGTGGAGCAGGCTTGGAAAGCATAATTGAATTCAGTCTGGACTGGAATACAGTCCAGAAGAGGGATGGCAAGTAGATTTCTTCTTGCATGCCAAGCCCTGTTGACTGCAAAAGACTGCTGACAGTGTATTCAGAGGATGCAACTGGGCCCAGAGGAAAAGGCCAATCCACAAAGGCTGTCATGGACCCGGGTGGGGGATCAGTAGGCAAGTGTTGGCCTGATCTTTATAGGTGGAAGCAGTGCAGGTCAAGAGATAGGGTTTCTAGTCTGAGGTTTACATCTAAGTAGTCTTGTGACCTCAGCAAGTCACCTACCTGTTCTCTGCTGTGGAATCTGAATCTTCATCTATAAGATGATGTCTTCGTTCAGCTCCCCTAGCAGCAGACCCTGACAAGGATTCAGATACAAGAAGTTTATTTGGGAGGTTTTATTAGTCAGGATTCTCCAGAGAAACAGAACCAATAGGAAAATATATATATACACACACACACACACACATATGTGTATATACACATATACACACATACACACATATATACATATATACATATATGTGTGTATATATGTATATATACAGATATGTGTATATGTATATATGTGTGTATGTGTGTATATATACATATATACACATATATGTATATACACACATATGTATATATTGTGTGTATATACACACATATATGTATGTATATACACATATACACATATATGTATGTATATACACATATACACATATATGTATGTATATACACATATACACATATATGTATGTATATACACATATACACATATATGTATGTATATACACATATACACATATATGTATGTATATACACATATACACATATATGTATGTATATACACATATACACATATATGTATGTATATACACATATACACATATATGTATGTATATACACATATACACATATATGTATGTATATACACATATACACATATATGTATGTATATACACATATACACATATATGTATGTATATACACATATACACATATATGTATGTATATACACATATACACATATATGTATGTATATACACATATACACATATATGTATGTATATACACATATACACATATATGTATGTATATACACATATACACATATATGTATGTATATACACATATACACATATATGTATGTATATACACATATACACATATATGTATGTATATACACATATACACATATATGTATGTATATACACATATACACATATATGTATGTATATACACATATACACATATATGTATGTATATACACATATACACATATATGTATGTATATACACATATGTGTGTATGTAGTTGACCTTTGAACAATGATGCAGTTGGGGCGCTGACCCTGCATATAGTCAGAAATCCATGTATAACTTTTGACTCCTCAACAACTTAATTACCAATAGCCTACTGTTGACTGGAAGGTTTATGGTTAACATTAACAGTCAATTAACACATACTTTATAGGTTATATATATTATATACTGTATTCTTACAACAAAGTAAGCTAGAGAAAAGAAAATGTTATTAAGGAAATCGTATGGATGATAAAATTAATTTACTATTCATTAAGTGGAAGTGGATTGTCATAAAGATTTTCATCCTTATTGTCTTCATGTTGAGTAGGCTGAGAAGGAGGAGGAAGATGAGGAGTTGACTTTGCTGTCTCAGGGGTAAAAGAGGTAGAAAAGGTGGAGGAGGTGGAAAGGGAGGCAGGCACACTTGGTGTAAATTTTATTGGTGTCAATTTATCCTTATATAAGTGGACCTGTGCACTCGAAACCCATGTTATTCAAGGGTAAACTGTGTGTGTGCATCTATATATGCACACACACACATACACACCACATGGTATATACACAACTATATATATACACACACATACACACACATACGTATATGTGTGTGTGTGTAGATATGTATATGTATATGTATATACATGTGTGTATATGTGAGAGAGAGAGAGAGTGAGATTTATTTTAAGGAATTAACTTATGCAAGGCCTTGGGGGCTGGAAAGTCAAAAATCTGAAGTGCAGGTCAGCTGGAAACCCAGAGAAGAAATGATGTTGCAGCTCAAGTCCAAAGGCAGCTAGGAGGCAGAATTCCTACTTTCTTGGGGGACCTCAGTCTTTTTCTCTTAAGGCCTTCGACCGATTGGATGAGGCTCACCCACATTATGGAGGGGAATCTGCTTTATTCAAGGAAAGCCTACTGATTTAAATGTTAATTGCATTCAAAATAAACTTTCACAGCAACATCTAGACTGGTGTTTGACCAAAAGCATCTATACTGGTGTTTGCCTAGCCAAGTTGAAACATAAAAACAACCCTTACAGAGGTGACCTCAGGAAACATTGGTAGAAGGCGAAGAAGTGATAAAGGGAAGGGAAAGTAGACAATAAAGGGTGTGTTGTCAAGTGAGTTACTACTGTGGACAACTAGAGCTGAATCCTTGTGGAGACCTCTGGGTACCTGATACAGTTTGGCTGTTTCTCCACCCAAATCTCATCTTGAATTGTAATTCCCACAGTTCCCCACCACAAATCTCATCTTGAATTGTAATTCCCACATGTCATGGGAGGAACCCAGTGGGAGGTGATTGAATTACTGGGGAGGGTCTTTCCTGCACTGTTCTCATGATAGTGAATGAGTCTCATGAGATCTGATGGTTTTAAAAAGGGGAGTTTCCCTGCACAAGCTCTCTTTTCTTCTCTTGTCTGCCATCATGTGAGACATGCCTTTCACCTTCTGCCATGATTGTGAGACCTCCCCAGCCACATGGAACTGTAAGTCCAATAAACCTTTTTCTTTTGTAAGTTGTCCAGTCTTGGTTGTGTCTTTATCAGCAGCATGAAAATGGACGAATACAGTACCAGAGTAGAATACATCCCTCAGAGTCACCCTGCCCACAGTAGGAAAGAATTGGGCCATTAATATACTAATTTCCATCAGTCAATGTTCCAGAGCTGCTTACAGTGTGGAGGTCAATTCCTCATCCTACAGGGATGCTATGTGGGCAGGTGAAGCTGACACTAGTGGTCAGAGACAGTGTCTAGGCAGAGACTCACATACTGACAGTCAGAAATTGGGCCAATGTATATGGAAATGGCAAGGGCTAAGGGACATGGGTGGGACACAGAAAGTGTCTACAAAATAGAGAAAAACATGCATTCTCAAACTTTATTATTTCATTTCTAATGGTAAGATGAGAAAAATAGACATGAAAATACTGGAATTTTAGTTTTTATAAATGAGATATTAACCATTTAAATAAAAAAGACTATTTCAAAAGCTATAATTTCAAATTAACATAAATACCCTAATTCATGAATATTCCATTTAATCAAGATTTTGCTGACAAATGCCATGTGAGGCTAATTTCTATTCATCTTTCCAATCTTAGTGAGGATGTCATATTTTCCAGGAAGCTTTCTCTGTCACCTCTAGCCATGTCAGGTTCTATGTTATACACTCTCAAAGCCCCATGTTCTTTTATTTTCCTTCAGAACGTTTCCCAGCTCCCTGAAGGAAAGGACCATATATTTCTTGTTTATTAATAATTCCCCAACATCTAGCAGAGTACCTAAACATATAGAACACCTAGTAGGTGCTCAATAAATATTTGATTAAAAAATTAAAGAGATATGGCCGAAAACCTTTCTTGAAATCCATAATGAATTACTGAATACTGTAAACTAAATTCATACTATGACTCATACTACATTGAGAAAGTATCTTTAGGAACCTAACTGCCTTAATGAAGAGAAAAGAATGATTTTTTATCAATATGGCAATTATTCATAAGTAAATAGGTGCTTTTAAAGCACTTGAGGAAAAGTACTTTCTTAAGTAGATTGTCTGACCTCTGAAATTATGTTTACACTACTAATTTCAGTGGGAAACTCTTTCATCATAGTCTATTAGTCGGTATCAGTTACATTATGCTGTGGTAACAAACAACCCCACACATCTTAGTGGTGTAACATGACAAAGTTCTACTTCTTATTCACATGATTTCTCCAAAGCAGATCAGCAGGGGGCTTCATTCCTCACACTCATTCAGGAATTCAGGCTGGTAGAGGCCCTCTTGTCAAAATTTGCTTTCACAATCACCATGGTGGGAACAAGGAACATGGAGAATTATGTGCTGCCTTTTCAATTTTCTGCCAGAGAGTGACATGGTCATGCGGTTATCCATACTTAACTTCTGGAGATCAGGTTCCCAGAAGGAGTACCAGAAATATTTAGTGAATAGCCTTAATGGCATAGACTCCAAAGGTAAATTCCAGGCTAGGCTGTATCTTATATCACAAGTTCCAAAATCATAGAATATACGTAAATGAAGTTTGGCTGATTTCATCAGTATATCAGAGTCTCCCAATCAGAGATAAGATCTCTTTCTGTAAGTAGAGCTCATAAGAATCAACGCATGTTGGAGGAACTGAGCCATCTGCAGAAGTGTCCCATCCTCTCACAGGACCTGTAAATGTGCTGCTGATAAAGGCTTCAGAAAGCACTGGGTGTAATGAGGGCGACAAGAGTTTTTCCTCAGTGCCGCATTATATTAAAAAAAAAGCTATTTTATAAATGGAACAAGTGAAACAACTTCTGCATTTCATCCCCTTACAGGTAATTAAGAAGAGAGAATAATACACTCTACCACACCTCTGGTAGAGTGTATTATTTATTCTCTCTTCTTAATTACCTGTAAGGGGATGAAACATCATCTATGATTGTCATGTTACCTGCAGTAAACTCCTCCCCATATGGAAGGACCATAAACTCCTGTCCCATGGAGTTTTAACCTGCCATGTCCATTCCTTTAGCTAAAGAATGTGAGTGGATATAACCGACTACATCCCAGTAGAAGCTTTAAGAGCCATTGTGGATTTCTGCCAGCATTCTTTCTCTTTCCTTCTGCCAGAAATAAGAACATCATCTCCCAAAGGGAGATTGCATCATTCAGGCTGGGTTCTGGAATGAGAAGACACATGGAGCAGAATTGACCCAAACCAGTGACCTATACTGTATATGAGAAATAAATGTTTCCTTTGTAAGCCACTGAGATTTTGGGGTTGTTTGTTACTGCAGAAAAGCTGACCAACACACTAAGGAATGAAGGTGCCTCAACAAAAAATAAAAGGATCTTTGGTCTAGGAAAGCTTTTTATACTCCCCTTTAGTACACACAGGGAGGCCCCAGAAGGAAGAACGTAATGAGAGGAGTTGAGATAAAGAAGAGTTCAATCACCATGTGTAATAAAGGAACTGAAGAACTTGAGGAGAATTTTCAATTTTCAATTTTCTGCTGGAGCACGGGATGGTAAACTATGGCCCAAGGGCCAAATGTAGCCCACCACTTGCTTCGGTAAATGAGGCTTTATTGGAACACAGCCAGGTCGATTCATTTATGCATTATCTTTGGCTGCTTTTGCTCCATAAAAGCAGAGTTCAGCAGTGATGACAAAGATCTTATGGTGTGCAAAACATAGAATATTTACTGTTTTGCCCTTTACAGAAAAAGTTTGCTGACAAATGTCATAGAGAGTGGATGAGATGGGGCTCTGAAATTTGTACAAGAGGAGAGGTAGGAAAATGATTTCTATAGAGAGAACAGACACAAGCAACAAGAGAGGAGATTGGAGTCTAAGAAGAAAGATACCCAAGGACAAACATTGTGGTAGGGAAACCAAGGAACTTTGAGATGTCTAATCTTCAATTCTGCATTGTTCCCTTTTCTGTTCTGTGCAGTAATTCCCCTCCACTATCCCCAAGCCTTAAGTAAGTCTGTTACATAGAGTATTCCAGTGCATGGGGTGTCTGGAGGAAGGAAGGAGAGAGAGACTGCTACAGACATTGCAAAGCAGGAGAAACTAGGATAATAACTGCCCCTTCTCACCTCTTGACGATTCCTTAACCCTTAGTTTCATCTCCTTGACAGACTGAGTTACTTGTCGCCGTTTCTTACTCCTTCTTATTCCCTGTTAATCCTTCCTGGCTTTTGCTCTCTTAACAAGTTTGTGTTATTGTTGAGGTCATCTGAGGTGCAGCTGTCCTCCTCAGTCAGGAAGGGCAGATTAGTAGTCTCTCAGTAGTCCTGAGCTCACACTCCCCCAATACCAACCATTGGTCCTTTGAGTAACCTCCTAGGATTCTTGGGGAGCAATGTAGATTTTTGCTTTCAGAAGGCTCTAGAATGGGTCAGAACAATAGGCAAATTAACTTCACTTCAAGACTGCTGGATAGTCAAGGATGAAAATTAACTGCCTATTTTCCATTACAAATTATGTTCATTCATCTTATCTAGGAGAGCTCTTTAGAGATTCTTTATTGGTGTCAAATGGCAAAGTAAAGATTCTCTAACAGTGAAGTGCTGGCAACATTGAGATGTCCTGAATTTGCATGTAATCCTCCTCCCCCATGATCTAATTCATGGAGGGAAATTAAAGCTCACAATTAAATCTTCTTATTTTTTAGAGTTAAGACCTAAAGAAGTTAAGGTTCAAAACTGAAATATCTTCTCCTTGTAAGTGAAAGTCAAAAGCTTAGAATTTCTATATCCAGAGAAATTAAAGTCCAAAATGTATTATAATGCTGTATTCTCCTCTGTCTTAGCCACAGGGATTCTCAACATCTGGGCACAGTGTGGCCTTCTTCAGCAGCAACTGCCTGGGTTGTCTTATTCCTCAGGAGCCGAATGAGTCTCTCATGTGGCTATGCTGGTCTTCTACTTCCCCATAGCTGAGACTCAGCCTTCGGACCATTGCCATCAACTCCCATCACTGCACTCTGCTCCACTCCAAATGACCTTGTCACAACATACAGTGGACACTTCTCAGCCCTTATTTAAGTAAATGACATCAGCATCGCACAGACAAAGAGGATGGTTCCCTGCCCTGTCAACAACTGTTCACCCCTCAGACCCACCTCCAACCCACATACAGATATCAGATTCCAGAACAACCACAGAAACAGAACCTGAAAAACAGACCCCAAATTGTATTACACATTTGGAAACATTAGTCGGTTTACTTCTTGTGAGAGGGGAGACTTGGCACTGATGACTCAGGTATACCAAGTCTTCACTAAAATCACATAGATAGAAGGGATATCGGTGATCATCCAGTGAGGGCCTGCCTTCAGGTGGCTGACTCTCTAGAAGAGATGGCCAGTGATTCCCTTTTTAAGGACAAAGGAATAATAACATTCCTAGACGATCCATTCCTCCCCTTCAATATGTTTTATTATCCTGTTTCTGCTAAATACACCTTTGCCTTCTCTTGTTCAGCCAGACTTCCATTTTAAATGACTAAAGTGGTAACTTAATGCTATTGTTTCTATGTTAGTGCAATGGGAAGAAAGCCACTGGATTGGCAGCCACTGACTTGTGCAATGATCCTGAACAAGTCATTCCACCTCTTTGGCCCTCATTTGCCATATGTAAAATGGAGAAGGGGTTGCACTGGCTGATCTTGGAAAGTCTCTGTAGTCCTAGTGTTCCAGGGGTTGGCCTGATATTTACAAAAACAAGCAAACCAACCAACAAACAAAAAAAAACCCTTGCTAGCCAGACTTTGCTCATGGAGACACTACAAATTCTGCCTGGTCTAGAGAACTTTTAGGATAGGTGAATCTTCAAAGTCCATTTTACTTAGGATTCAAATACAACAAAGACTTCAGCCTTAGATGATATGCCTTTGTACAGATCCCATTATGGAGAGCTATCTGCTGGAGTTTTTCAATTATGGATGGAGTTTATCAATTTTTTCCATCCTGAAGAATAGGGAGAAGATTCTAAGATTATGCTCATCTTTTTGGTTCAGGTGACTAGGTACGTGGTGGGGCCAATCTCTGAGACAGAGGAAAAAGAAGGAGGAGGTTTAGTGGGAAGATGATGTTTTGGATACATTGAGTTTGAGGTGCCTATGGGATATATTTGTGGAGATATTCCACATCCATTAGAAAATATTGTATTTTTAAAGAAAATCATATTCATTTTCATAATCTTACTTCATTTTCATACCAATTCTATAATATTCCTCCCATATGACAGATAATTTGTAAGTATTGTTTCCATTTGAGAGATAAACAGGCCAAAGAGGCTAACTTAAAGGAAATGAAATGATGGATGGAATAGTGACTTACAAACATTAAAGTGCTGTGCACATGAGGAGGCTGATAATTTCCTCCAGGTCCACCAGAAAGGGATCACTGAGCTCAGATTAGATCCTGGCATTTTCTGACATTTGTTCCTCTGTTTCTCCAGGAATTACATCATGCATCTGTACATTAATTCATTCCTCAAATCAGCTAACTAATCAACATTTGTTGAGCAGCTATGTGTATTAAGCAGTATGCTCAATGCTGGGTTAATGAAGAAGACAATTTTTGTTCTTGAAGAACTTTCATCTGAGAGAGGAAGGCAGACCTATAAATGATGACAAGATAGTGTGGCAAGTGCTATTATGGGAGTAGAACAGTGAGACCTGACATAGTCTTGGGGTTTAGGGAGGGCTTGCTTCCCTGAAATAATATTAAGACCTGGAAGAAAAAGTCAGACAAATGGTGGAGGACAACGGTGGTTATGTGGCAGTGAGACATTGTGTGTGCAAAGCCTTGAGACAGAAGATATCACAGATAACCAGTACGGGTGGATGTGGAGTGAGGGAATAATGGCATGCAACAAGTCTGGGGATAAAGAACAGGGGCTGGGTCATGTGTGATCTTTTAAGACATTCGTTCTAGTTATCTATCACTGTATAACAAACTACCCCCAAACTTAGTGGCTTAAAGCAGCCATTTTATTTTGCTCATAATTTTATGAGTCAGAAATCTCGGAAGGGTGGCTGGTTGGTTTGCCTGTGATCCACATGGCATCATCTTGTGGGGGATAGGGCTGGAGAATCCACTTTTCAGTTGGCTTCTTTGCTTACATATCTGAAATTTCAGGATTCTTTGACCTCTGTCTCCACACTGCATTTTACCCTGCGGTATGGCCATCTCAGGACATTTGGCCTCTTTATATGACAGCTGGCTTTCTCCAGAGTGAGCTCTCTAAGAAAGCTGGGCAGATGGTGACATAGCTTCAGAAGTCCCAGAACATCACTTCTGCCACATTCTATTAATTCAGCAAGTCAATAAGTCCAGGCCAGATAAAAGGGGAGGGAAAGTAGATTCCACCTCTCAATGAGGTTGCGTGGGGGTGAGGTTGCAAAGAATTTGCATCCATCTTTATTCTGTCACACCACGATAAAGAGTTTTGTATTTGTCCCAAGTGCAATGAACTTATTGTGGTGTTTTTAGAATGAGGGTGACAGGATGATCAGATAAATTTTAAATATATCTCTTTAGCTTCAGAGTGGAGCATAAATTGGAAGGAGAATTGAGATAGGTGGAAGAGAGACCAGTTAAGAAAGTTTTGAAGAGGCCAGGCTTGACTTGATGATAGGATGGTGGCAGTGATGTTAAAGAAAAGTAGAAGAATGTCTTTTAAAATTTCAGGAGGTAAAATCAACAGCATTGATTCAATAAGGGGGATGAATGTTCTTTTCATGTTATGCTGATGCAGTGTTTTTTCTTTTATTCATTTATTTATTCTTTCTTTTCAATCCATGTATTCACTGAAATACATTCACTGAACACTGACTATATTAATGGGATCTTTCAGGAACTGTGCTCTGTACTGTAGGAGATACCAAGAGGTTTCTGCTCTCAGGGAGCTCAGTGCAGTGTTAGAACTTGTTCACAGTTTCAATCGATTATTCAATAATAGCAATATCAATCAACCATGTGTTGACTCTTTATACTGTGCCAGCCACTTTACATATTCAGTAGCCCTTTGTCCTTTGCATATGTATTTATTTAATATGTGGTTTCAGCGACTGTTTAATAACACGTAGCCATTTGTAACTGATGGAGGCACTGGAGGTTGGCGTGTGGGAAAAAGTCTATAGCCCAATACCCAGTATCTGCAGATTCACATGGTTTTGATCTTCTCCATCCATCACTGCCACAGAAGAAGTTCTAATTTGGGATCCAAAAGTGCCCATGAAATTTTCCAGAAATACTTCCTTTCATGGGGAGATCTGTATTATGTATAGCCTTCTTTAATCCCTAACTCTATCATTACGAATGGGTTCCCATCATTACCTCTAACTCTCCACTCTCCACTCTGCTCCCAGAGACCAGACCTCTGAATACATTCTTGCGCAGGGCATGACTGTGATTCACTGGGGAGGAGGAGGTGACTCTTTCTCCTTCTTTATCCCAAGAACACGCTGCAGATATTTCACAGCTTAAAAAAAGAATAAAGAGTGTTAATTCCCACAAGCTTCTAGTGGATTTGGGACAATAATTCTGCGCATCCCAGCAATAATGGACCTCTTTCTTTGGAATCTAGAACCCAATTGGCCTAGCTGCTGAGAGTTCTGGTCAACCCATCTCCCCTCTGTCTCCATTCAGTGCCTCAGTACCACTTTCTCCCCTCTTCTCTCGATGCCCTGAAACTTTGGTATTTAGAAATTAAACCTTAGTAATGCGGTTTGGTAACAACCAGACTGAGGTGGATTCAACCCAGTGACCTCAAGAGGAAAGAATTTCTGAAATGATTTTTTTTTCAGGTTTTCAAAGAAGCTGGTACTGTACTTTTCATTTCACACATCACAAATTTACATCTTCAAAAGCTAGAAAATATCAACACCTCAGAAAAATATGGTGTAAAATATGTGGACATCTGCTCACCTGAAGCAGCAGTAATCACAGAGAAAATTGTAATCCCCTGGACTAGACCAGCATTAGGCTTTAGTGCCTAGGACCTGACTTAGGGCCATCCTCAACCTTCTTAGTTCTATATAACATAAAAGTCCAGCCAGCACATTCCCTGAACTAGGCTGCTGGTAAAACCAGAGACTTGTTTCAACAGAAAGTCAACAATGAAGCCGTTGTGTTTCATTGGAGTGAGACAGGATTGGAGGAGCTAAGCTTCCCACTGTGGTTTAACACCTTCAATGGGGCCTTCCTCTCCAGCCCAGCCCTGTTGGGTTAGGAGTCAGCATTCGACAGGTATTTCCTGAGGGCCCTTTTCACTGTTCCCTCTCAACGTGTGCATTCACGGCCAGGTCGTTTATCCTGCCTGCCACCTTGGGCTGATGAAAATGTTGCTTTGACTTATGACATGAGCACTTCCTCAGAAAGTTGGGGACCCCAAGTGAGTTCTATCCCTAACTTTTCTCTATGGAAAGTTTTTTTTTTTAATTGTTTATAGTCTGTGAATTTTGGATGGCAGCCAATGCTGAAGCCAAGAGGAAGGCTGTCTCTGTGGGATGTTGCTTGCATCCACCACCGTGGTAAGCACGTGATGTTGTCATCAGTGTATTTGGCTCTAATGAAATGCTTTCTTTGTCTAAGAGGATATCTGTTTGCATGTTTATACATTATCCTACGCTGTTAATTGGCAATCATGTTTTTATTTAATTTTATGAGATTAATGTAACCTCTTTTTGAGCCCTAATACATCACATGGCAAATAAAACTCAGACATTTTTGGGTTGAACAGAACTAGCCTGCCACCAGACCTCTCTTCTAATTCCTGAAATATCAGCCAATTATACCAAGACTTAGCAGTACAAAAACCACAAACTCATCTGTAAGGCAAGGAATTGGTAGCACATAAAAGGATAATTATTTGAGTTTGAGGAAGAATAACTGAGGAAAGTGGTAAAATCTTTTATGACAATGTTTAGACATAATCAAAATTATCATGACTGGCTTGGTTTAGGTATTGCATTGTTGCAATTTGGGGGATGCAATGATGATGCCATTTAGGCACATAGGTGCCATCTAAGGGTTATGGTTGGTGGTAAGAAAGGTTTCTTAAGAGCAGCTTCTTGGTTAGATCACTACATTCTAGAGAATGTGGGTTTAACCTTTCTTGAGTAACCTTCTTGGTTAGGTCACCACATTCTAGAGAAGTGGGTTTAACCTTTCTTGAGTAACCTTCTTGGTTAGGTCACCACATTCTAGAGAAGTGGGTTTAATCTTTCTTGAGTCTTGGACCAATTTGGAAATCTGAGAGAACCTATGGTTTGCCCCACACTCCCACATGCTTATATGCTCATCTACACACATTTATACATATAGTTTAAGTGGGGCGTCCACTGAGCTTCCAAAGACTTGTCCTAAAGGACCATGGATTCCAGGTTAAAAACTCCAGTTCTCAGGCCTGGTTCTTAGTTTTAAACCGTCTTGGGGTGCCAGAGATGAGGATAGACTCATGCTAACTGAAATACCAGACAGAAGCGATGAATAAGGCAAAATAATTTATAACAGGGCTTCCTTCTTTCCAATAACCAGAATGCTTTTGTGTTCACTTCTCAATATCCAGAGATATGGGAAATAGAATCATTTAGCCAAATATTACTTGGAGAGGTGAGTGGCCTGAGGGTGAACTTTTTACTCCATCAATGAGGGAACTCAGTGATCTGTCCCTGTCCTAGAGTAAAGATCCTCTTCTCAGTGGCCTCCAGATCCAGGATCTCTCTCCCTTAGACAGTGCTGGATATACACATGACAACTTGTGCTTCTTTGAATTCAGTTTTCCATGCTGGTTAGCCCGCTCAATTGATACGTTCTTTCTTTAGACAGTACCTGTTCCCTTAAGCCCTGGAGCCACGTGTGTTTCTTCTAATTTTAAGATGCTGCAATCTTAGCTCCACAGGTATGGAGGATTCATGAGAGCAGAGATGGACCCAATCTGTGCTTTTCATTGACTCTAGTTGTTCCAGGAACTCACAAGAAAAGTTGAAGGAGTTCCTGTAAATTTGATTTGGTTTGTGGCAGTCATGTTTTGTTTGTGTCTACCCCAGCCCTGAGCTAGAACTTGGACAGGAGAAGACAGCAGTGGTCCAGGCTGAAAAATTCCCAGGTTTAACTCCCGGTTAAAGTTTTGTGTAGTCAGGGAGGCTGTGATTCACATTTCCCAAAAGACTGGTTCAGAGTGTATATGCATATTTTAATGTTGTGTATTCATGCATTGGACCATATTTCCAGCCACTTTGCCAAAAAACTATCTTTACAATGTGCCCCCATTGGTGTAAATGTCTGAAGATCCAAGGGGGTTTGAATGGAATAGTTGAATGTCAACTTTGTCCCCAAAGTTGGTTCATAATCCTCTTAAAATGTTTATATTTAGGAGTTCTCTGATGGCCAAAACATCCTCATTGACTCATATAATCTAATACGGCAGAAGGACACGTCTCTACCCTAACATGAAAACTGTTGGCCTCTCTTAAACCCTAATGGGACAACATTATTTCAGAATGCAAAGGCATCTGGTAGAATTTGTACTGTACCAATGCCTGGGAAGGGAACCACACCCAGTCCAGGCTTTTATTCATCAGTGGGTGAGTTGGACTTCTGGAAGGATGACAAGTATCTTAAAACAGTTATTACTTCCCTGTCAAAAGTTTGACAGTTGAGCTGAAACCTAATATTTCTAACAATAATTCCAAAATGTTGCAAACTAATGACTGATCCTGGAGAGAAAGGAATGTCCGCAGCATAGAGCACTCATCCCTGGGGCACTGCCTTGCATTCTCATTCTTTAGACTAGCCTTACACCTCATAAATCTGTCAGTCATTTCAAATAAAATTTCTGTTTATGTTGTGAAAACTATTTCCAGTGTTTCACGTGAACTGTCTGCAAACTGATAAGACAATGAAGGCTGGATTCCACATTGAAATAAGGCAAGAAAATGAGTTTCTATTTTAACCGATAATTTCTTTGCTACCTCTATTGCTGCACACCTATTAAAAAAGCTAGTGTCACATTTCCTTCAGTTTGGAGAATTTAAGTTGAATCTTCTCATTTGGGTTGCCATCTGGTGTGCTACTAACAGTCTCCGAGAGTAAGAGGCCATCTGTTAATACTTTTTCCAGGAAGCTTTTTATAGAGCAGTGAAGTGGCAACTCTCAAAAACACATTGTAATGACTTACATGAACTTGAGTATATGTACAAATTGAGGCTGATACTTTGTTTCTACCAACACTATTTTCTTCCATTGAGGAGGGACAGAGGAATCAAGAAATGTATATTTGTATGCAAAAAATGTGCATCCCTACCATGTGGAGAGCCATAAAGTTAACAAGTTATTGGCTTTATGGTATTTTAAAAAGTAAGGTTATAAATACATACTGAGAAGTAATAATAATAATAATGATATTGATAGTCATGTATTGACCACTCGCTATCTTCCACCTAATGTGTCAAATGTTTTACATGCATTGACTTATTTTATTTTTACAACGACCCTGATAAATACTTGCCAATATTATACTGTTTACAGATGAAAAAGAATTGGTGCTCAGAGAGGTTAATGACATGTCCCTGTGCTGAGGTAGTAGTAGCCAGCACCTGAACACAGTTTTCTTTTCTTTTTAAAATTTTTTTCTGACTTCAAAGCCTGTGCTATTCTTTATGAGCTATTCTTTCTCACTGTCCTGTGAAGCTTGGAACAGTCTGTCTTTTGTAACTAGCTGGATACCAGCTACTAAACTTCCTATCTCTAGAAATAAAGGTTTAAGTAAATTTGATCAAGGACAGCTGGTGGTTTGCATTAATAACAGTATGGGTCAGGTTTTGCTGTAGTTACAAATAACCCTAAATCTCAATGGCTTGCCCAAAAAGAAAAAAACAAAAAACAAAAAACAAAACATATTTACTGGCCATGCGGCATGCCTGACTCAGGTCACGGGAACTCTGCTCATTGTGATGACTCATTGCTGGAGCCTCCATCCCTACCCAGGCTTCCATGATCACAGTGATACTGGCCACTCCTCACTTCCTCGCACATTTCACTGGCCGAAGCAAGGACTTGATCAATCCAAATTGGAAGATTAAAGTTAATTTTTCTAAATGGGCTAGGAAATTTCAATTTTATATGTGCATCCAGCAGGAGAACCACAATATTTGGGCCTACCCCTAGTTACTGCAGCAACTAGATCAGTTGATTAAAAGCCTTCTGATTTCTGGTCCTTTTTTCACTGTGCATTTTTCAATTTGAGATTATGATAAATGGTCCTACACCATACTTTTGCATTGCCTGGGCTACAATATATTTTTGTCTGGTGGCATTAACTGATCTTTAAGAATCACACCTTATTTGAACCAGACTCCTTTCTATCTAGCATGTGTCACATTTCTCTTTTGAATCTATGTTCTATAAACATAGGAAGACACCGGTGTACACAAATCATCCCAGTATCTTTTTCATCCAATTGGAGGTTGCTCCAAAGATGATTTCAGATAGTATAATATAACTGAATTTTCCTTTTGGTCTATGTCATAGTATTTCAATTTCAATTATGTTTTAAAATTTTTGTTTTTAACAGGTCCCTATTATATTCAAAATAGACTTCATTTTTGCATTTGAGGTAAATAAATGATGAAGGTATTTATGTCCTGACATCAACTTTACAAGAGAACTCGAAGAGTAGTTTGGACAAAGCTATTGTTTAGGTGTTCCTTCATGTTGGCGGCCACTTCATCAGGCCACTAGGGTGAGTGTACTCAAGGACCCAAAGGTCAGCTTGCCCTTGTTAGACAGTATGACTTTTGGGGCCTTGGCAAACTATTCAGCAATATTTAAAATATCTAGTTTATTTTTGTTATGTTTTCTTTTACATTTACTGTTTATTTCTAAGATTATAAAAGTAATACATGTTGTATTAATCTGTTTGTGCCAGAGTACCACAGACTGCGTAATTTATAAAGAATAGAAACGTATTTTCTCACAGTTCTGGAGGCTAGAAAGTCCAAGATCAAGGTGCTGGCATCTTTTGAGGGTCTCCCTGCTGTATGCTCCATAACACTGTGTACTCATGTGGTGGAAGGGCAAAGAGGCCAAAGGGAGCCAAACTTTCTCTTTAATAATGGCATTGATCTATTCATGAGGGCAGAGCCCTCATGACTTAAATATCTTCCATTAGGTCCTATCTTCTGACACTGTTGGATTGAGGGCTAAGTTTCTAACACATAAATTTTGGGGGACACATTTAAACCATAGCATATGTTAATTGCTAAAATTTTGGAAAATATAGCAAAAATGATAAAAAGGAAGAATTGCTAATAATCATTAATGATTATATTAAAATAACAACCACTTTTACAATTTTGGAAAATAACTTTTAATACTTTCTGTATGTTCTGCCTATCACTCTCACCCTCCCAACAAATCAGTAGCCCATTTTGTACTGTAGTAGTAAACCTGTAATATTTCTTCAAAGTACTTAAGTCTGTAATTTTAAACAGTACTTATTTTGGTATTTATATGTTTAATATATCTGCTGCACCGGAATGTAAATACCATGAAGAGAATTTTGTGTTCTTGTGCCAGATGCTGGCACCTTGATCTTGGACTTCCTGGCCTGTGAGAAAATAAAATTCCTGTTCTTTATAAATTACTGTCTGTGGTGCTCTGTTATAGCAGCACAAACAGACTGAGATAACATGTATCTCTAGAGCCTATCAGAGTGCTTACCACACAATAGGCATCTGATAAATATTTATTAAATAGATGGAACGGACTGCCCGGGGAAGGGGAGGGCTGCCACCTGGGCTGGTTGTACAACTCAGCTGTTCCAGCCTTCAGGCTATGGAGAGTCCGAGCCAACAGGGGCAGAGGTGGTTCCCCACCACGACGCAGCTGTTTCGTGGAGGCATGGCCAGGCTGCTTCTTTAAGCGGGATCCCAATCCCACTCCTCCTTGCGGGGGTGGTGGGGGGGCGAGAAGGGGAGTCCTCCCAGTGGGGGCCACCGGCTACCTCGGCTAGTGTTCTCCCTGGGACGGAGTGGCTGAGGGCAGAGCAGGCCACTACCTTGACCATTTGAGCTTCTCAGCTGCTCCAATCTGTGGGCCTTGGAAAGCCCAATTCAAGGGCTCAAGGGATCTCCAACACAACAGAGCTGCTCTACCAAAAAGCAGCCAGACTGCTTCTTTAAGCAGATGCCTGATCCCATTTCTCCTGAATGGCTGAGACCTGCCAACCAGGGTCTCCAGCCACCTCCTTCATCCCCCCTGGCATGAAGCTTCCAGAGGAAGGGGCAGGCTGCCGTCTTTGCTGTTTCATAACCTTCATTGGTGATACCTCCAGGCACGGGAAAAATTAAGGCAACCAGCATCTGGAGCAGACCCCCAGCAAACTACAGCAGCCCTATGGAAGAGTGGCCTGACTATTCAAACAAACAAAGAAACAAATAGAAAACAAGAAAACAAAACAAAACAAAACAAAAAAACCCCATCCAAAGGTCAGCAACCTCAAAGATTGAAGTTAGATAAGCCCACAAAAATGAGAAAAAAAACATGAAAACGCTGAAAACTCAAAAAACCAGAATGCCCCTTTTCCTCTAAATGACTGCAACACCTCTCCAGCAAGGGCTCAGGACTGGGTTGAGGCTGAGATGGCTGAAATGACAGAAGTAGGCTTCAAAAGGGGGGTAATAATGAACTTTGCTGAGGCTAAATGAACATGTGGTAACACAATGCAAAGAAGCTAAGAATTACGATAAAACAATACAGGAGCTGGCAGCCAAAAATAGCCCATTTAGAGAGGAACACAACTGACCTATTAGAGCTTAAAAACACAGTACAAGAACTTCACAATGCAATCACAAGTATTAATAGCAGAATAAACCAAGTGGAGGAAAGAGTCTCAGATCTTGAAGACTATCTTTCTGAAATAAGACAGGCAGACAAGAATAGAGAAAAAAGAATGAAAAGGAATGAACAAAACCTCTGAGAAAGGGTTCAATTCAACAAGAAGAGCTAACTATCCTAAATATATGTGCACCCAATACAGGAGCACCCAGATTTAGAAAGCAAGTTCTTAGAGACTTTCAAAGAGACTTAGACTCCCACACAATAATAATCAGAGACTTTAACACCACACTGACAATATTAGACAGGTCATCAAGATAGAAAATTAACAAAGATATTTAAGGCCTGAACTCAGCTCTGGGTCAAGCAGACCTGATAGATATCTATAGAACTCTCCACCCAAAAACAACAGACTATACATTTTTCTCATCACCATATGGCACTTTAAAATTGATCACATAATTGGAAATAAAACACTCCTCAGCAAATGCAAAATAACTGAAGTCATAACAAACAGCCTCTCAGACCACAACATAATCAAATTAGAACTCAAGAATAAGCAACTCACTAAGAACCACACAACTACATGGAAACTGAACAACCTGCTTCTAAATGACTCTTGGGTAAATAATTAAATTAAGGCAGAAATTAAGAAGTTCTTTGAAACTAAGGAGAAAAAAGAAATGACATATCAGAATCTCTGGAGTGCAGCTAAAGCAGTGTCAAGAGGGAAATTTATAGCACTAAAGGCCTACATTCAAAAGCTTGAAAGATCTCAAGTTAACAACCTAACATCACAAGTAAAAGAACTAGAGAACCAAGAGCAAACAAACCCTAAAGCTAGCAGAAGATAAGGAATAACCAAGATTAGAGTTGAACTGAACGAGATAGGGACATGAAAAACCCTTCAAAAATCAGTAAATCCAGGAGCTGGTTTTTTGAAAAAATTAACAAAATAGACTGCTAGCTAGATAGCTAGACTAATAAAGAAGAAAAGATAGAAGATCCAAATAAACACAATCAGAAATGATAAGGGGGATATCACTACTGACTCCACAGAAATATAAACAATAATCAGAGAATGCTATAAACACCTCTATGCACATAAACTAGAAAATCTAGAAGAAATGGATAAATTCCTGGATACATACACCCTCCCAAGACTGAACCAGGAAGAAATTGAATCCGTGAATAGATCAATAACAAGTTCTGAAATTGAGAAAGAAATACATAACCTACTGGCCAAAAAAAGCCCAGGACCAGACAGATTCACAGCTGAATGCTACCAGAGGTACAAAGAAAAGCTGGTATTATTTCTACTGAAACTATTCCAAACAACTGAAAAGGAGAGACTCCTCCCTAACTCGTTCTATGAGACCAGCATCATCCTCATACCAAAACCTGGCAGATAACAACAAAAAAGGAAAACTTCAGGCCAATATTCTTGATGAACATCACTGCAAAATTCTCGACAAAATATTGGCAAACCGAATCCACCAGCATATCAAACAGCTTATCCATCATGATCAAGTAGGCTTCATTCCCAGGATGCAAGGTTGGTTCAAAATAAGCAAATCAATAAATGTGACTCATCACATTAACAGGACTAAAGACAAAAACACATGATTATCTCAATAGATGCAGGAAAGGCCTTTGATAAAATTTAACATCCCTTCATGTTAAAAACTCTCAATAAATTAGATATTGAAGGAACATGCCTCAAAATAATAAGAGCCATCTCTGACAAACCCACAGACAATATCATACTGAATGGACAAAAGCCCGTTCTCCTTGAAAACTGGCACAAGACAAGGATGCCCTCTCTCACCACTCCTATTCAATGTAGCATTGGAAGTTCTAGCCAGGGCAATCAGGCAAGAGAAAGAAATTAAGGGTATTTAAATAGGAAGAGAGAAATTCAAACTATCTCTGTTTGCAGATGACATGATCCAATATATAGAAAACCCCATTGTCTCAGCCCAAAAGCTTCTTAAGCTGATAAGCACTTCAGCAAAGTATCAGGATACAAAATCAATGTGCAAAAAATCGGTAGCATTCCAATACACCACAACAGACAAGCAGAGAGCCAAATCATGAATGAGCTCCCATTCACAATTGCCACAAAAAGAATAAATACCTAGGAATACAGCTAACAAGGGAAGTGAAGGACTTCTTTAAGGAGAACTATAAACCACTGATCAGAGAGGACACAAACAAATGGAAAAACATTCCATGCTCATGGACAGGAGAAATCAATATTGTGAAAATGGTCCTACTGAGGCCAGGCACGGTGGCTCATGCCTGTAATCCCAGAACTTTGGGAGGCCGAGGCGGGTGGATCACCTGAGGTCAGGAGTTCGAGACCAGCCTGACTAACATGGAGAAACCCTGTCTCTACTAAAAATACAAAATTAGCTGGGCGTGGTGGTGCATGCCTGTAATCCCAGCTACTTGGAAGTCTGAGGCAGGAGAATCACTTGAACCCGGGAGGCAGAGGTTGCAGTGAGCTGGGATCATGCCGTTGTACTCCAGCCTGGGCAACAAGAGCGAAACTCCGTCTCAAACAAACAAACAAACAAACAAACAAAAAAGAAAGAAAGAAACAAACAAAAAAAGATACTGGTTTTACTGCCCAAAGTAGTTTATAGATTCAATGTTATTTCCATTAAACTACCATTGACATTCTTCATAGAATTAAAAGAAACTATTTAAAAATTCATTTGGAACCAATAAAAGAGCCCAAATTGCCAAGACAATCTTTTTTTTTTTTTTTTTTTTTAATTATACTTTAAGTTTTAGGGTACATGTGCACATTGTGCAGGTTAGTTACATATGTATACATGTGCCATGCTGGTGCACTGCACTCACTAACTCGTCATCTAGCATTAGGTATATCTCTCAGTGCTATCCCTCCCCCCTCCCCCCACCCCAACACAGTCCCCAGCATGTGATATTCCCCTTCCTGTGTCCATGTGATCTCATTGTTCAATTCCCACCTATGAGTGAGAATATGCGGTGTTTGGTTTTTTGTTCTTGCGATAGTTTACTGAGAATGATGGTTTCCAGTTTCATCCATGTCCCTACAAAGGACATGAACTCATCATTTTTTATGGCTGCATAGTATTCCATGGTGTATATGTGCCACATTTTCTTAATCCAGTCTATCATTGTTGGACATTTGGCTTGGTTCCAAGTCTTTGCTATTGTGAATAATGCCGCAATAAACATACGTGTGCATGTGTCTTTATAGCAGCATGATTTATAGTCATTTGGGTATATACCCAGTAATGGGATGGCTGGGTCAAATGGTATTTCTAGTTCTAGATCCCTGAGGAATCACCACACTGACTTCCACAATGGTTGAACTAGTTTACAGTCCCACCAACAGTGTAAAAGTGTTCCTATTTCTCCACATCCTCTCCAGCACCTGTTGTTTCCTGACTTTTTAATGATTGCCATTCTAACTGGTGTGAGATGATATCTCATAGTGGTTTTGATTTGCATTTCTCTGATGGCCAGTGATGATGAGCATTTTTTCATGTGTTTTTTGGCTGCATAAATGTCTTCTTTTGAGAAGTGTCTGTTCATGTCCCTTGCCCACTTTTTGATGGGGTTGTTTGTTTTTTTCTTGTAAATTTGTTTGAGTTCATTGTAGATTCTGGATATTAGCCCTTTGTCAGATGAGTAGGTTGCGAAAATTTTCTCCCATTTTGTAGGTTGCCTGTTCACTCTGATGGTAGTTTCTTTTGCTGTGCAGAAGCTCTTTAGTTTAATTAGATCCCATTTGTCAATTTTGGCTTTTGTTGCCATTGCTTTTGGTGTTTTGGACATGAAGTCCTTGCCCACGCCTATGTCCTGAATGGTAATGCCTAGGTTTTCTTCTAGGGTTTTTATGGTTTTAGGTCTAATGTTTAAATCTTTAATCCATCTTGAATTGATTTTTGTATAAGGTGTAAGGAAGCGGTGCTCTACACGTTCAGAGAAACTTCTCTAGTAACGAACTATAGAAATGATTCCTGAAAGTATAGTCTTTGCCAAGACAATCTTAAGCAAAAAGAACAGAGCTGGAGGCATCACATGCCATGACTTCAAACTATACTAGAAAGCTACAGTTACCAAAACATCTTGGTACTGGTACAAGAACAGGCACACAGACCAACAGAACAGAATAGAGAACCCAGAAATAAGATCACACACCTTCTACCATCTGATCTTCAACAAAACTGACAAAAACAAACAGTGAGGAAATGATTTCCTATTTAATAAATGGTGCTGGGAGAACTGGCTAGCCATATGCAGAAAATTTAAACTGGACCCCTTCCTTACACCATATACAAAAATTAACTCAAGATGTATTAAATACTTAAATGTAAAACCCAAAACTATAAAAACTCTAGAAGAAAATCTAGGCAATACCAGTCAGGACATAGACATGGGCAAAGATTTCATGATGAAGATGCCAAAAGCAATTGCAACGAAAGCAAAAATTGACAAATGGGTTCTAATTAAAGAGTTTCTCCACCTCAGAAGAAACTGTCATCAGAGTGAACAGATGACATACAGAATGGGAGAAAATTTTTGCAATCTGTCCATCTGACAAAGGTCTAATATCCAGCTTCTACAAGGAACTTAAATTTACAAGAAAAAAACACGCATTAAAAAGTGGGCAAAGGACATGAACAGACACTTCTCAAAAGAAGACATACATGTGGCCAACAAACCTATGAAAAAAGCTCTACATCTCTAATCATTAGAGAAATGCAAGTCAAAACCTCAATGAGATACTATCTTACACCAGTCAGAATGGCTATGATTAAAAAGTCAAAAAGCAACTGATGCTGGTGAGATTGTGGAGAAAAAGGAACCCTTTTACACTGTTGCTGGGAGTGTAAATTAGTTCAACCATTGTGGCAGATAGTGTGGTGATTCCTCAAAGACCCAGAGGTAGAAATACCATTTGCCCCAGAAATCCCCTTACTGGGTATATAGCCACAGGAATATAAATCTATATATCATTCTATTATAAAAATACATGCACACGTATATTCATTGCAGCACTATTCACAATAGCAAAGACATGGAATCAACTTAAATGCCCATCAATGATAGATTGGATAAAAAAATATGGTACATATGCACCATGGAATACTATGAAGCCATAAAAAGGAACAAGATCATGTCCTTTTGCAGGGACATGGATGATGCCATTATCCTCAGCAAACTAATGCAGGAACAGAAAATCAAATACTGCATGTTCTCACTTACAAGTGGGAGCTGAACAATGAGAACACATGGACACATGGAGGGGAACCATACACACTGATGCCTGTTGGAGGGTGGGTGGGGAGGAGGGAGAACATCAGGAAGAATAGCTAGTGGATGCTGGGCTTAATACTTAAGTGACGGAATGATCTGTGCAGCAAACCACCATGGCGTGCATTTGCCTATGTAACAAACGTACATAACTTGCACATGTACCCCAGAACTTAAAATTTAAAAATCAGAAAACATATATTTATTGAATAAATGAATTAATCATACACACACAGACACACACGCACACATGCACACGAACATGATTCCAAGTCATATAATTGAATTTTCTTTTGTTAAAATATCACAGCATTTCAATTTAAATTATATTTACATTTCTTTTCTTCTTAGCAGGTTCCCAGTATATTCAAAATAGACTTTCTTGTTACATTCAAAGTAGGCCAAATGTTAGGGGTATTTATATATTGTAAATATATATTTTTAAAAAGTTGAGATCATACTTTATTACTATTTTACAGCATGATTTTTATTACTTTACATTATATTGTATTTTACTATATTTCCTAAGTACATTTATTACTAATTCTGACATAATTTTTCATGGCTGTATGCTGTCTTATAAATAGATAGATCAGAGTTTATTTAACCATTTCCTTACTTTTGGATATTTATACTATCTTCAATATTTTGCTCTTATAAATAGTAGGGTGTGTTATCCATATTTCTGGGAACAGTTCTGATACATGCTTAGGATAATTGGAAATTATTGGATCACAGTGAATGCAGTTCTTTAAGGCTCTTGTTATATTGCCAAATTTCGCTTCATATGGAACCAAAAAAGAGCCTGAATAGCCAAGACAATCCTAAACAAAAGAACAAAGCTGGAGGCATCATGCTACCCCACTTCAAACTATGCCACAGTGCTACAGTAACACTGTAGGCACTTCAGAGAAATTGTATTAATTTATATCATCATCCATGACATATTATGCAAATGGCCTTATCTCTCTGTATCATCACCAAACTCACTTCACATACTATACTTCCTTTTTGCCAGTTTTAGAGAAATAAAATAAAATTGTATGTACCATTTTTTGGTCTGTTGGGATCTTTCCTTCTGCTTATTTTTAAGACCTCTTTATACATTAAGGTATTGATTCTTGCTTATCAGAAATATTACAACCATATTTTTTTTCAAATTTGTCATTTATGTTTTATTCTTATTTATGGTCTTGTTGAAATAAATTTAAAATTTTTGATATAGTCTTTTCCTTCGTAACTTCTTATTTATGCTCAAAGAATTATTCCTTCCTCTGAGATTAAAAATTCACCTATTTTATTTCTAGCTTATTTGCCTCCAGTATTGAAATATTTCACATTTAACTATTTAATTCATAGATTATTTATAATGACATGCATTGCAATAAACCTATTCACTTCATTTTTCCCCATATTTAACCAATCGTACTAGCTCCATACAAGCTCCTTACTAACTTGGATTTCAAATCCCTCTTGCTAAAATGGAAGTATTATTTCTAAAATAAATAAAATGAATAAAATAAATAAATAAATAAAATGGAAGTATTATTTCTAGTGTTCTATAGGTTTTGTTTCTAAATGGGATCTCGTTTTAAAATTGTATTTTCTAACATGTTATTGCGGGCATATAGAGTACTATAAATCTTATACATTTATTTTGTAACCACCTACTGAATTGTCTTAGTAGTTCTTATAGTTGATTCTCTTACATGTCTTAAGTAGAGTGCGACAGCATCTGCAAAGATGATTTTGTCTTCTAATTTCCAATATTACCTAATTTCTTCTTCTTGATTTGCTATATGCATGTTTGTAAATATATTCTATAAATTTGGGATTATATAGAACATAAAATTCACACAATGCACATATATAATGTAATATATGTAGGATTTAATATAATTTAAATATAGTATGATAATTTAATATAGTGTGAGAATTTCCTCATTGGCACTCTACTATTTTGAGAAAATCCTAATTTTAATATTTGCATAAAATTGCATTGTATAAGGTGCACTATAATTTATTTTTACATTATTTTTCATTTTTAAATATTTATTTAACTTTTGATTTTAAAATAATTTCAGATTTACAAAAATTCAAAAAAGAATGCATAGCATTCTCATATGCCCTTCATCCAGTTCCCTCAAATATTAACATCTTATATAACCACAGTAAAATTATCAAAACCAGCTTATTATCATTGATGCAATACAGATGCTCCTCAACTTTCAATGGGGTTACCTCCTGATAAACCCATCATACATTGAAAATATATGTACAAAATGCATTTAATACACTGTAGAATATGGGTTGTTTACCTTCGTGATCACGTGGCTGGCTGGAAGCTGCAGCTCACGGCTGCTGCCCAGCATCCTCAGAGCATTGCACTACATATCACTAGCCTAGGAAAAGACCAAAACTCAATGTTCCAAGTACAGTTTCTATTTAATGCATATTGTCACTTTCATACCAGTTTTTATTTAATGTATATCATCACTTTCACACCATATGTAAAGTAAAATAAATTATAAGTTGAACCTTTGTTAAGTCAAGGACCATCTGTACTATTAATAAATCTACAGACATTATACAGACTTCAATTATCCCACTAATATCTTTTTTGAGGGGGATCCAGGATCCAATCCATCACCACACATTGCATCTAGTTGTCAGGTCTCCTTAGTCTCCTGTAATCCGAGACACTTCTTTAGTCTTTATTTTTAGTGATTCTGAGACTTTTGAAGAAAACTAGCCATTTATTTTGTAGAATGTTGTTCAACTTGAGTTTGTCTGAGGCTTCATAGGGCATCCTGTCTGGAGAGATATGATGTCGATATGTTCCAATATTGATGACAACTTTGATTGTTGTTTGCCTGCTTTCTCCACTGTCAAGGTACTATTTTCCCTTCGTAAGTATAAGTATCCTGTGGGGAGATATTTTGAGAATATGTAAACATCCTGTTTTTCATCATGCTTTTATCCACTAATTTTAGCATCCATTGATGGTTTTTCTTGAAACAAGTATCACTGTGGTGTTTGCAAATGGTGCTTTTCTGTTTCCGTTACTCCTTCTATATTTATTAAATGAAAGAGCTTTCCTTTCTCCCTCATTTATTTATTTCAATTACGTTTTGTATGGACTCATGTATATTTCATACTTTGGGTTATAATTCAATACTATGTTATTTGTTTTGTCACACAAATTGTTTGAACTGTAACCATTGGGTGCCTTTTCAGGTTAGCTCTTGAGTCCTTTTGGCATGTCCCCATCCCTTCATTCTTTGAGCATTTCTTTACTTTCTGGTACTATGAGATGCTTCAGGCTCATCTTGTCCATTCCCTGATCCAGTCCACTTCTCCAAGGAGAACGGTATTTTGAAATCAAAATCTGGGAACTAGGTGTGTTAGTTGCTACCAGGGCCATTGCTTCTGGGGTCTTCTTAGTGAGCAGAGCTGCAAAGTATATGTGTATATACACACAAACATATACACATTCAGATGCATATTATATGTCTTGCTAAGGAAATGTTTTTATAACACATTTTATTAAGAATATTTCTTACGAACTTGTGGATTTTAACAAATGTCCTCCTGACATATATCAAGATGACTTTATCCCTTTGATACTGATGTGATGAGTGCTATTCATAGATTTCCTAACAATCGAACACCTATGCATGCCTAACATAAAACCTACCTAGTCATGGTGAACTAGTCTTTTAATACTTTTTATTCTTCAGTAATTGCATTGCTAGTATTTTATTTAGAATTTATGCTGCTATGCATCCATATTTTCAAATTATATTGGTTTTCAGTTCTATTTTTGGTACTTTGTCAGGTTTTGATATCAAAGTTAAGGTGGTTGTACTAGTTTCCTGGGGCTGCTGTAACAAATTATCACAAATTGGGTAGCTTAAAACAATAGAAACGTATTCTCTCATAATTCAGAAAGCCAGGAGTCTGAAATAACGGTGTCAGCAGGGTTGATTCCTTCTGGGGGCTCAGAGGGAAAATCTGTTCCATGCCTCTTTCCTAGATTCTGGTGGTTCTTAAGATTCTTGACTTGTTCCTTGACTTATAGATGCATCACTCCAATTTCTGCTTCCATCTTCACATGGCTTTTTCCCTGTGTGTCTCTGTGTCCTCTATTCTTCTTATAAGGAAGTCATCGGGTTTAGGGCCCACCCTAAATCCAAAATGATTTCACCATATGCTCCTCAACTAGTTACATTTGCAAAGACTCTATTTCCAAATAAGATCACAGTTTGAGCTTCCAGGTAGAAATGAATTTTGGGTAGACACTCTTCAACCCAGTACAGTGGCTCATTAAAATTAAGCAGATTATTATTTATTTTATTTTATTTTTGTAATTTGGAACCTGTTTTAGTCATGGTAATCTGAAACCTGAGTGTCAGGTCTTATGCACTGCTTTTCTCATTTTATTTTATTTTTTTAAATTATTTTTTTTCGGTTTTTAGTTCTATAATCTTTTGTTTGTTTTTTTTAATTATACTTTAAGTTTTAGGGTACATGTGCACATTGTGCAGGTTAGTTACATATGTATACATGTGCCATGCTGGTGCACTGCACCCACTAACTCCTCATCTAGCATTAGGTATATCTCCCAATGCTATCCCTCCCCCCTCTCCCCACCCCACAACAGTCCCCAGAGTGTGATATTCCCCTTCCTGTGTCCAAGTGTTCTCATTGTTCAATTCCCACCTATGAGTGAGAATATGCGGTGTTTGGTTTTTTGTTCTTGCGATAGTTTACTGAGAATGATGATTTCCAATTTCATCCATGTCCCTACAAAGGACATGAAATCATCATTTTTTATGGCTGCACAGTATTCCATGGTGTATATGTGCCACATTTTCTTAATCCAGTCTATCATTGTTGGACATTTGGCTTGGTTCCAAGTCTTTGCTATTGTGAATAATGCCGCAATAAACATACGTGTGCATGTGTCTTTATAGCAGAATGATTTATAGTCCTTTGGGTATATACCCAGTAATGGGATGGCTGGGTCAAATGGTATTTCTGAATCGAGATCCCTGAGGAATCGCCACACTGACTTCCACAATGGTTGAACTAGTTTACAGTCCCACCAACAGTGTAAAAGTGTTTCTATTTCTCCACAGCCTCTCCAGCACCTGTTGTTTCCTGACTTTTTAATGATTGCCATTCTAACTGCTGTGAGATGGTATGTCATTGTGGTTTTGATTTGCATTTCTCTGATGGCCAGTGATGGTGAGCATTTTTTCATGTGTTTTTTGGCTGCATAAATGTCTTCTTTTGAGAAGTGTCTGTTCATGTCCTTCGCCCACTTTTTGATGGGGTTGTTTGTTTTTTTCTTGTAAATTTGTTTGAGTTCATTGTAGATTCTGGATATTAGCCCTTTGTCAGATGAGTAGGTTGCGAAAATTTTCTCCCATTTTGTAGGTTGCCTGTTCACTCTGATGGTAGTTTCTTTTGCTGTGCAGAAGCTCTTTAGTTTAATTAGATCCCATTTGTCAATTTTGGCTTTTGTTGCCATTGCTTTTGGTGTTTTAGACATGAAGTCCTTGCCCATGCCCATGTCCTGAATGGTAATGCCTAGGTTTTCTTCTAGGGTTTTTATGGTCTCAGGTCAAACGTTTAAGTCTTTAATCCATCTTGAATTGATTTTTGTATAAGGTGTAAGGAAGGGATCCAGTTTCAGCTTTCTACATATGGCTAGCCAGTTTTCCCATTTATTAAATAGGGAATCCTTTCCCCATTGCTTGTTTTTCTCAGGTTAGTCAAAGATCAGATAGTTGTAGATATGCGGCATTATTTCTGAGGGCTCTGTTCTGTTCCATTGATCTATATCTCTGTTTTGGTACCAGTACCATGCTGTTTTGGTTACTGTAGCCTTGTAGTATAGTTTGAAGTCAGGTAGTGTGATGCCTCCAGCTTTGTTCTTTCAGCTTAGGATTGACTTGGTGATGCGGGCTCTTTTTTGGTTCCATATGAACTTTAAAGTAGTTTTTTCCAATTCTGTGAAGAAAGGCATTGGTAGCTTGATGGGGGTGGCATTGAATCTGTAAATTACCTTGGGCAGTATGGCCATTTTCACGATATTGATTCTTCCTACCCATGAGCATGGAATGTTCTTCCATTTGTTTGTATCCTCTTTTATTTCCTTGAGCAGTGGTTTGTAGTTCTCCTTGAAGAGGTCCTTCGCATCCCTTGTAAGTTGGATTCCTAGGTATTTTATTCTTTTTGAAGCAATTGTGAATGGGAATTCACTCATGATTTGGCTCTCTGTTTGTCTGTTGTTGGTGTATAAGAATGCTTGTGATTTTTGTACATTGATTTTATATCCTGAGACTTTGCTGAAGTTGCTTATCAGCTTAAGGAGATTTTGGGCTGAGACGATGGGGTTTTCTAGATATACAATCATGTCGTCTGCAAACAGGGACAATTCGACTTCCTCTCTTCCTAATTGAATACCTTTTATTTCCTTCTCCTGCCTAATTGCCCTGGCCAGAACTTCCAACACTATGTTGAATAGGAGTGGTGAGAGAGGGCATCCCTGTCTTGTGCCAGTTTTCAAAGGGAATGCTTCCAGTTTTTGCCCATTCAGTATGATATTGGCTGTGGGTTTGTCATAGATAGCTCTTATTATTTTGAAATATGTCCCATCAATACCTAATTTATTGAGAGTTTTTAGCATGAAGAGTTGTTGAATTTTGTCAAAGGCCTTTTCTGCATCTATTGAGATAATCATGTGGTTTTTGTCTTTGGCTCTGTTTATATGCTGGATTACATTTATTGATTTGCATATATTGAACCAGCCTTGCATCCCAGGGATGAAGCCCACTTGATCATGGTGGATAAGCTTTTTGATGTGCTGCTGGATTTGGTTTGCCAGTATTTTATTGAGGATTTTTGCATCAATGTTCATCAAGGATATTGGTCTAAAATTCTCTTTTTTGGTTGTGTCTCTGCCTGGCTTTGGTATCAGAATGATGCTGGCCTCGTAAAAAGAGTTAGGGAGGATTCCCTCTTTTTCTATTGATTGGAATAGTTTCAGAAGGAATGGCACCAGTTCCTCCTTGTACCTCTGGTAGAATTCGGCTGTGAATCCATCTGGTCCTGGACTCTTTTTGGTTGGTAAGCTATTGATTATTGCCACAATTTCAGATCCTGTTATTGGTCTATTCAGAGATTTAACTTCTTCCTGGTTTAGTCTTGGGAGAGTGTATGTGTCGAGGAATTTATCCATTTCTTCTAGATTTTCTAGTTTATTTGCGTAGAGGTGTTTGTAGTATTCTCTGATGGTAGTTTGTATTTCTGTGGGATCAGTGGTGATATCCCCTTTATCATTTTTTATTGCATCTATTTGATTCTTCTCTCTTTTTTTCTTTATTAGTCTTGCTAGTGGTCTCTCAATTTTGTTGATCCTTTCAAAAAACCAGCTCCTGGATTAATTTTTTGAAGGGTTTTTGGTGTCTCTATTTCCTTCAGTTCTGCTCTGATTTTAGTTATTTCTTTCCTTCTGCTAGCTTTTGAATGTGTTTGCTCTTGCTTTTCTAGTTCTTTTAATTGTGATGTTAGGGTGTCAATTTTGGATCTTTCCTGCTTTCTCTTGTGGGCATTTAGTGCTATAAATTTCCCTCTACACACTGCTTTGAATGCGTCCCAGAGATTCTGGTATGTTGTGTCTTTGTTCTCGTTGGTTTCAAAGAACATCTTTATTTCTGCCTTCATTTCGTTATGTACCCAGTAGTCATTCAGGAGCAGGTTGTTCAGTTTCCATGTAGTTGAGCAGTTTTGAGTGAGATTCTTAATCCTGAGTTCTAGTTTGATTGCACTGTGCTCTGAGAGATAGTTTGTTATAATTTCTGTTCTTTTACATTTGCTGAGGAGAGCTTTACTTCCAACTATGTGGTCAATTTTGGAATAGGTGTGGTGTGGTGCTGAAAAAAATGTATATTCTGTTGATTTGGGGTGGAGAGTTCTGTAGATGTCTATTAGGTCCACTTGGTGCAGAGCTGAGTTCAATTCCTGGGTATCCTTGTTGACTTTCTTTCTCGTTGATCTGTCTAATGTTGACAGTGGGGTGTTAAAGTCTCCCATTATTAATGTGTAGGAGTCTAAGTCTCTTTGTAGGTCACTCAGGACTTGCTTTATGAATCTTGGTGCTCCTGTATTGGGTGCATATATATTTAGGATAGTTAACTCTTCTTGTTGAATTGATCCCTTTACCATTATGTAATGGCCTTCTTTGTCTCTTTTGATCTTTGGTGGTTTAAAGTCTGTTTTATCAGAGACTAGGATTGCAACCCCTGCCTTTTTTTATTTTCCATTTGCTTGGTAGATCTTCCTCCATCCTTTTATTTTGAGCCTATTTGTGTCTCTGCATGTGAGATGGGTTTCCTGAATACAGCACACTGATGGGTCTTGACGCTATCCAATTTGCCAGTCTGTGTCTCTTAATTGGAGCATTTAGTCCGTTTACATTTAAAGTTAATATTGTTATGTGTGAATTTGATCCTGTCATTATGATGTTAGCTGGTTATTTTGCTCGTTAGTTGATGCAGTTTCTTCCTAGTCTCGACGGTCTTTACATTTTGGCATGATTTTGCAGCGGCTGGTTCTGGTTGTTCCTTTCCATGTTTAGCTCTTCCTTCAGGAGCTCTTTTAGGGCAGGCCTAGTGGTGACAAAATCTCTCAGCATTTGCTTGTCTGTAAAGTATTTTATTTCTCCTTCGCTTATGAAGCTTAGTTTGGCTGGATATGAAATTCTGGGTTGAAAATTCTTTTCTTTAAGAATGTTGAATATTGGCCCCCACTCTCTTCTGGCTTGTAGGGTTTCTGCCGAGAGATCCGCTGTTAGTCTGATGGGCTTCCCTTTGAGGGTAACCCGATCTTTCTCTCTGGCTGCCCTTAACATTTTTTCCTTCGTTTCAACTTTGGTGAATCTGACAATTATGTGTCTTGGAGTTGCTCTTCTCGAGGAGTATCTTTGTGGAGTTCTCTGTATTTCCTGAATCTGAACGTTGGCCTGCCTTGGTGGATTGGGGAAGTTCTCCTGGATAATATCCTGCAGAGTGTTTTCCAACTTGTTTCCATTCTCCCCATCACTTTCAGGTACACCAATCAGACGTAGATTTGGTCTTTTCACATAGTCCCACATTTCTTGGAGGCTTTGCTCATTTCCTTTTATTCTTTTTTCTCTAAACTTCCCTTCTCGCTTCATTTCATTCATTTCATCTTCCATCGCTGATACCCTTTCTTCCAGTTGATCGCATCGGCTCCTGAGGCTTCTGCATTCTTCACATAGTTCTCGAGCCTTGGTTTTCAGCTCCATCAGCTCCTTTAAGCACTTCTCTGTATTGGTTATTCTAGTTATACATTCTTCTAAATTTTTTTCAAAGTTTTCAACTTCTTTGCCTTTGGTTTGAATGTCCTCCCGTAGCCCAGAGTAATTTGATCGTCTGAAGCCTTCTTCTCTCAGCTCGTCAAAGTCATTCTCCATCCAGCTTTGTTCCGTTGCTGGTGAGGAACTGCGTTCCTTTGGAGGAGGAGAGGCGCTCTGCTTTTTAGAGTTTCCAGTTTTTCTATTCTGTTTTTTCCCCATCTTTGTGGTTTTATCTACTTTTGGTCTTTGATGATGGTGATGTACAGATGGGTTTTTGGTGTGGATGTCCTTTCTGTTTGTTAGTTTTCCTTCTAACAGACAGGACCCTCAGCTGCAGGTCTGTTGGAATACTCTGCCGTGTGAGGTGTCAGTGTGCCCCTGCTGAGGGGTGCCTCCCAGTTAGGCTGCTCGGGGGTCAGGGGTCAGGGACCCACTTGAGGAGGCAGTCTGCCCGTTCTCAGATCTCCAGCTGCGAGCTGGGAGAACCACTGCTCTCTTCAAAGCTGTCAGACAGGGACATTTAGGTCTGCAGAGGTTACTGCTGTCTTTTTGTTTGTCTGTGCCCTGCCCCCAGAGGTGGAGCCTACAGAGGCAGGCAGGCCTCCTTGAGCTGTGGTGGGCTCCACCCAGTTCGAGCTTCCTGGCTGCTTTGTTTACCTCATCAAGCCTGGGCAATGGCGGGCGCCCCTCCCCCAGCCTCGCTGCCGCCTTGCAGTTTGATCTCAGACTGCTGTGCTAGCAATCAGCGAGACTCCGTGGGCGTAGGACCCTCCGAGCCAGGTGCCGGATATAATCCCGTGGGGCGCCGTTTTTTAAGCCCGTCGGAAAAGCGCAGTATTCGAGTGGGAGTGACCCGATTTTCCAGGTGCGTCCGTCACCCCTTTCTTTGACTGGGAAAGGGAACTCCCTGACCCCTTGCGCTTCCCGAGTGAGGCAATGCCTCGCCCTGCTTCGGCTCGCGTATGGTGTGCACACCCACTGACCTGCGCCCACTGTCTGGCACTCCCTAGTGAGATGAACCCAGTACCCCAGATGGAAATGCAGAAATCACCCTCTTCTGCGTCGCTCACGCTGGGAGCTGTAGACCTGAGCTGTTCCTATTCGGCCATCTTGGCTGCAGTCCTGCATTTCTCATTTTAAATTACTGATGCTATTGGTACCATATTTTAGCCTCTGACATTCCTTTATTATTTAGGCTATTTAGTGCCTCAGCCATCTTTATAGTTTTTTCATTGGTTAACTGTGTTTTCTTCATATATAAATCTATAAGTCACAGGTAATCATGTAATTAAAAAGTATTTGTATGTTAATCTATGCAGCACAGTATGTATATTATATAGATACCTAAGGTTACACATTATTGGTATCTGGCAATAAGCTGACATTTGATGGGTAGTGCTAACATTTTATTAATTGCTTTGTGTTTATAATTGGTTTATGCATACTACATACGTATCACTCTTGCTTTTATTTAGAAAATTAACCATACATTTGTGATGCTTTTAATAGGGATCAGACTACTCCAATCAGTTCTCATTATATTAAAGAGCAATTATTTTCACCATATGCCATATAAAGCCTCAATCTTCAATCTTGATACCATCCTCAGGGGGGTGCCATTCAAACTTGTAGGATGAGTTGAATTTCAATGTAAATGTAAGTCTTCCGTCAGAACTGGGGAATAACCTGAAGAAGGCCAGGAAGATCAAAGAGTAGGTGGTTGGCAAGCTCTGCAAGGAGCATTTGAGACAGACAGTGAGAGGGGAGGGATGTGGTCAATCAATCGAGGCCAACTTGAGGGGAGATCATGCTGTAAAGATTTTGTGGGAGAGGAATGCAAGCCCCTGTCTTCTCTTGCAGAGACTACTTGAATGTCTCAAGTCTTGTCTGCCTTTCATTTGGTTTATATTTAGCCCTGTGACTCTTGGGGCTCATCTGTCCAGCAGGGGTGTTTAATCCAACCTCATTCAAACCCTTCCAAAAAGAGAACCAGTCAAGATTCAGAAACTGAGTCATGGTCTTCCTTTGGACATTGCTTCTCTGCTTTTTAAATAAGCACATATGATGTGTTCAATTTATACTTGATGAGTAAATACTTCATGATTTTTTTCCACAGCATAAAGCTGAGCATATAGTAACAACTGGCTACAATTTTCTTGAATACCTACTATGTACTCACCTGAGTATCTCACCTGAGTATATGCTCACCTGAGTGATCTCACTTAATTGTTGCAAAAAGCAGATGACACTCAACTCAGAAGTTACTGTGAGATTAAATGATACAATTCATGTAAACCACTTAACATAGTGAGTAGCTGATTTTATAAATGAGAAAATGGAGGCCCAGAAAGGTTAAGCAACTTGCCCAAGGTCACATAGAAAGCAATAGAGCTGAGATTCCAGCCCAGCATTATCAGGCTCAAAACCCATGCTCTCCTTACTGTCCTATGCTAGAGGGAGGTGGCTTAATTCAAGTGGAATAAAGAGACTCTTTAAAGGCTGTATACCCCATGAGCACATTAAGCTGGTTATTTGACTGCTGTATTTTGCTAATTAATTTAATACTTGCTTAAACCTAATAAAAATGATTACAGTGAAGCTTTCAAATTTCCAGAGAACATTGTTTAAACACAGTGGAGCAAGCAGGGTAGAGGAAAAGAAATGGAAAAGAGGCAGAGGCCTTCATTGCATTGCCATGTGCCTGTTTTTTAAATTAGACATTCCAAATTCTTCCATCAGGGTGGTTTGGTGTGTCCATCTAGGCAGTTTTCCACTGCTTGGAAAAGACCTAAAGGCTTTTGTTCAACATAAAAGAATTTTCTCATTCCCACCTACAGTAATTGCCAAGAATGAGATCTGTTACAGTCCTTCCAAGAATGACTGCCTTTCTATGCCTAATGCCATGTAGTAGAATTTAGGATCACCTTGAGACCTTGCAGAGGCACCAGCCTCCTATGTTGGTCAGCAGTACTGTGGTTTAAGAGGCATGCTTACGTTTCCGTTTGCATCATGACGCTTGTTTATAATTATCTCTCTCTGGGGTGAGTCTAGGATGCTTCAGCAGCCATAAAGGACAGTACACTTTCAAACAGGGCCGTACACTTCCCTTGCTGTTCAGATGCAAAACTTGAAACCTGAATAGAAGAAGGGATTATTCTATGTCACATAGTAAGTTAGTGGCAGTGTGGACCCAGTATTCTGACTTCGTGGGGAAAGTGAACTTAATCTAAACTCATTGAAAACTGTTGAAGGATACAACTAATCATATGCACTAGATAAACTGTCACAGGAAACTGCAGGAGGTGCTGATAAAGAATTATAAAGAACAAAATGTCAGAGTAAGCCTAATAATTAGGAAAAACAGAACTCAAAAGTAACTACTGTCAAGGTAACTACTGATGTAAATTGAATATCTGCTGCTTCTTAAAAGTAGGATGATATAGAACAACTGTAGCTTTAATTCCATACAAATAGACCTGAAAATCCACTCCAGCTTTGTAGACAGTTGCTAGTTCCCTGAATGCATTCAGAGTATTTTCTCTGGTCACAGTGCAATCAGCTAATTCTATAATTATGAATTGGTATGCTCCTTTGAGTCTAGACATCTCTTTATTTAGTTCCCCCCAACACTTCCAAGCCAGCGTATTGTACCCCAGATAGCCTTTTCACTTCTTCTGGGCTTGCCGTTAAGGACTCAAGAGTTTTCTAGGAAATGAGGGAGTAGTCCTGTTGAAAGAAAACAAAACCAAACCCATCTTTCTCCAATTCCCCAACCTCCAGTGTTCCTTCAGTTCAATCATCTGGGAACTGCTAATATTATTGTTTTGTTTGAGGGCTTAGAATCCCCTGCTGGACACTATGTAATGTTCACCCCAAAGGTTTATGGATGTTGGGACAAATGACACATAGGCACCAATAGATGTTGCAGTAGGCTGAAATAGAGCCCCAGAATACGTCAGATTCTAATCCTTGGAAACTGAAAACGTCAACATATTTGAAAATAGAGTCTTTGTGGATTTTTCTGTGATTAAGGATCTTGAGATAGGGAGATTATCCTGGATTATCTGAGTGACACAGAAATGCAATGACTTGTATCCTTATAAGAAGGAGGCAGAGAAAGATTTTACAAACACACGGAAGAGACACCAATATAAAGACGAGCAGATAGAGACTTGAAGATGCTGGTTTTGAGGATTAGAGTGATGCAGTCACAAGCCAAGGGATACAAGCAGCCATCAGAGGCTTGAAGTGGCAAAGAACAGGTCCTCCCATAGAGCCTCTGCATGGAGTATAGTCCTGTCAACACCTTGATTTCAGACAAGTGAAACTCATTTTGGACTCCTGCCTTCTAGAATTGCGAGAAAATAATTTTTTTGTTGTTTTAAGACATTAATTTTGTGGTAATTTACAGCAGCCATAGGAAAAGCATACGGTTTATTACTCACATAGTAAACAGCAAAAGTATTCCCCAAAGAGAAAGCCTTAGGCTCTGTCTGGAGTGAATTAGGAGTGAAGTAGTGGTGGGTGGCTTTGGGTTTTTATTGTGGTTAAGGGTGGAGCTGGGGTGAAGGTTTACGCATGGGGTTGGTCTTTTAATGGTTTGCGATTTCTACTGGTACCAAGGGACAAAGCACCTGTCTTGCTCAGATATGGGGCAAAGGGAAAGGAATAGGGACTGAACTTGAAAGTTCTCAGTGGAGAACGTTCTCTCTCTAAAATTAACTTTTAGAGTTAGTTATGACCTAACTCATAGACCTGTTGAGAGGATTAAATGCGTTAAAGCAAGTAAAACCTTTAGAACAGTGCTTGGCCCAAATTGTCTAATAAATATTGGCTGCTTTTAAAAATCACTTTGTGTTTTAGTTTCCCAAGCCAGTATTGGAGTACTCAAAAGGTTTGTTTCTGAGCTTTCTTCTTTTCTATACTTCCTCCCTAGGGTGGTTTCACCAATCCCTCAGCCTTTAAATGATATGCAAATTTACCTGCGCAGTGGCTCTTTCCCCAAGCTCCAGACTACTGTGTCCAACTCCATACTCACCATCTTTATATGGAACTCTAACAGGCATCTCAAGTGTAATATGTCTCCCCTTGCAAGTACTTTTCCTATCTCCAGTCTTCCCTGCCTCATCCTTCCTGCTGTCTAAGCCAGGACCCTGGAAGCTACGCTGGACTCCCTGCCCTGACCCCCATCATCACCAAGCTCAGCTGATTCAATGTCCTCTCCAATCTCGCCAGCCACTTTATTTCAGCCCCTTAAAATGCACCCCTTATCTTAGCCCCTTTTGTTGGCAGACTTCATCAAAGTCCCCCACTCTGAATCTCTCTAGATTAGTGGTTGTCCATCTTGTGTATACATTAGAATCAACTGTTTTCTTTTCTTCTGATTACCAGACAAAGTCTGTTAGGATATCCAGAGATGAAGCTCAGACATCAGTAATTTTTAAGCCTCTGGTAATTCCAATATGCAACCAAGGTGGAGGCCCACTGTGTTGGACTTCAGGTGAGAAGCTGGACACAATGCGTCAACAGAGGAGATGAACTTTAGGAAACTCCATGCTGTTTTTTTTATAGTGACTGCACCAATGTACCTTTCTACCAACAGTGTACAAGGTTCCTATTTTCTCCAGATTTTTGCCAACACTTGTTATCGCTTGTGTCTTTGAGAATAACTATCCTCACAGGTGTAAGGTGGTATCTCTTAGTGATTTTGATATGCATTTTATTGATGGTTAGTGGTGTTGGGCACCTTTTCACGTACCTGTTGGCCATTTTAATGTCATCTTTGGAGAAAAGTCTATTCAAGTCCATTGCCAGGTTTTATTTATTTATTTATTTAGAGACAAAGTCTCACTCTGTCGCCCAGGCTGAAATGCAGTTGCACGACCTTGGCTCACTGCAACCTCCACCTCCTGGGTTCGGGGTTAAGCCATTCTCCTGCTTCAACCTCCCCAGTAGCTGGGATTACAGGCACCCAGCACAGAGCCCAGCCATTTGCCCATTTTTAAATCAGGTAATATATTTTCTTCTTATTGAGTTGTATGAGTTCCTTATATAGCTTGGATATTAACCTCTTATCTGATACATGGTTTGTGAATATTTTTCCCAGTCTGTAGGTTGCCTTTTTATTTTGGTAATTGTTTTCTTTGCTGTGAAGAAGCTTTTTAGTTTGATGTGGTCTCATTTATTTATTTTTTCTTTTGTAGCCTGAGCTTAAGTTGTGATACTCAAGAAATCATTGCCAAGGCCAATCTCAATATTTTCCCCTTTATTTTCTTTTTGGAGTTTTATGGTTTTAGGTCATATGCCATTTGTATGTCTTCTTTTGAGAAATGTCTATTCAAATCTTTTGCCCATTTTTGATTGGATTAGTAGGTTTTTTCCTATATAATTGTTTTAGCTCCATAAATATTCTAGTTATTAATCTCTTGTCAGATGGGTACTTTGCAAATATTTTATTCCATTCTGTGGTTTGCTTCTTCACTTTGTTGATTGTTTCTTTTGCTGTGCAGAGTCTTTTTAACTTGTTATGACCACATTTGTCCATTTTTGGTTTGGTTGTCTGCTTGTGGGGTATTATTCAACTATTTTTTGCCCAGACCAATGTCCTAGAGATTTTCCCCAATGTTTTCTTGTGGGAGCTTCTTGGTTTGAGGTCTTAGATTTAAGTATTTAATGCATTTTGATTTGATTTTTGTATACGGTAAGAGATAAGGGTCTAGATCCCTTTTTCTGCATATGGATATCTAATTTTGCCAGCACTATTTATTGAAGAGATTGTCTTTTCCCCAATGTATGTCCTTGTCACCTTTGTTGAAAATGAGTTCACTGTAGGTGTGTGGATTTGTTTCTGGGTTACTCTATTTTGTTCCATTGGTCTATGTGTCTGCTTTTATGCAAGTAGCATGCTGTTTTGATCACTGTAGCTTGAAATGCCATAAATTTTTGTTTGTTAATTTTATAACTTGCAACATTACTGAATTCATTTATTAGGCCTAACAGTTTTTTGGCAGAGTCTTTGTGTTTTTCTACATATAGTATCATGTCATCTGCAAATAGAGATAATTTTATTTCTTCCTACCCAATTTGTATATCTTTTAATTCTTTCTCTTGTCTAATTGCTCATGATAGTACTTCTGGTACTGTGTTGAATGAAAGTTTCAAGAATGGGCACCCTGCCTTGTAGTAGTTCTTAGAGAAAAAGTTTACAGTTTCTCAACATTGATTGTGATGTTAACTGTGGGTTTTTCATAATTGACTTTTGTTATTTTGATGACCTTTTATTCTTTATCTAAATTGTTAAAAGTTTTTTTTTAATCAAGAATGAATGTTGAACTTGGTCAAATATTTTTTGTTTCTCTTCTTATTATTATATTGATAGTTTTGGGGGAACAGCTGGTGTTCGGATACACAGATAAGTTCCTTAATGGTGATTTCTGAGATTTTGGTGCACCCATCATCCAAGCAGTGTACACTGCATCCAATGTGTAGTCTTTAATCCCTCAGCCCCTTCCCCCCAATTCCCCACAGTTCATTATATCACTCTTACACTTTTGTGTCCTCATAGCTTAGCTCCCACTTATAAGTGAGAACATATGATATTTGGGTTTCCATTCCTGAGTTATTTCACTTATAATAATAGTCTCCAACTCTGTCCAGGTTGCTGCTAATGCCATTATTTCATTTCTTTTTGTGGCTGAGTAGTATTCCATGGCATATATGTACACCACATTTTCTTTATCCACTCATTGGTTGATGGGCATATAGGCTGGTTCCATATTTTTGCAATTGAGAATTGTGCTGCTATAAACATGCATGTGCACATGTCTTTTTCTTATAATGACTGCTTTTCCTCTGGGTAGATACCAAGTAGTGGGATTGCTGGACCAAATGGTAGTTCCACTTTTAGTTCTTTAAGGAATCTCCACACTGTTTTCCATAGTGGTTGTACCAGTTTACATTCCCACCAGCAGTGTAAAAGTGTTCCCTTTTCATCACATCCATGGCAACATCTATTTATCTATTTTTAAATTATGGCCATTCTTACAGGAGTAAGGTGCTATCACATTGTGGTTTTGATTTGCATTTTCCTGATCATTACTGATGTTGAGCATTTTTTCATGTTTGTTGACCATTTGTATACCTTCTTTTGAGAATTGTGTATTCATGTCCTTAGTCCACTTTTTGATAAAATTATTTGTTTATTTCTTGCTAATTTATTTGAGTTCCTTGTGGATTCTGGATATTATTCCTTTGTTGGATGCATAGCTTGTGAAGATTTTCTCCCACCCTGTGGGTTGTCTGTTTACTCTACTGATAATTTCTTTTGCTGTGCAGAAGCTTTTGAGTTTAATTAAGTCTCCCCTTTTTAAATCTTTGTTTCTGTTGCATATGCTTTTGGTTTTTTGGTCATGAACTCTTTGCCTAAGCCAGTGTCTGCAAGAGTTTTTCTGATGTTGTCTTTTAGAATTTTTATGTTTTCATGTCTTAGATTTAAGTCTTTGATCAATCTTGAGTTGCTTTTTGTATAAGGTGAGAGATGAGGATACAGCTTTATTCTATTACGTGTGGCTTGCCAATTATCCCAGCACCATTGCTTAATAGGGAGTCCTTTTCCCACTTTATGTTTTGTTTGCTTTGTCAAAGATCAGTTGACTATAAGTATTTGGCTTTATTTCTGGTTTCTCTATTCTGTTCCATTGGTCTACTTGCCTGTTTTTATAACAGTGCCATGATGTTTTGGTAACTATAGCCATGTATAGGTTGAAGTCAGGTAATGTGATGCTTCCAGATTTGTTCTTTTTGCTTAGTCTTGTGAATATGTGGGCTCTTTCTTTGTTCCATATGAATTTTAGGATTGTTTTTCCTAGTTCTGTGAAGATTGATGATAGCATTTTGATGAGAATTGCATTAAATTTATACATTCCTTTAGGTAATATGGTCATTTTCACAATATTGATTCTATTTATCCATGAGCATAGGATGTGTTTTCATTTGTTCATGTTGTCTATGATTTCTTTTAGCAGTGTTTTATAGTTTTCCTTGTAAAGATCTTTCATCTCCTTGGTTAGGTATATTCCTAAGTATTTTATTTTATTTTGCAGCTATCGTAAAAGGGATTGAATTCTTAATTTGATTCTCAGCTTGGACACTGTTAGTGTATAGCAGTGCTATTGATTTTTTACATTGATTTTGTATTCTGAAACTTTACTGAGTTCATTTATCAGATCTAGGAGCTTTTTGAATGAGTCTTTAGGGTTTTCTAGGTATATAGTCATATCATCAGTAATCAGTTACTCTTAGACTTCCTGTTTACTAATTTGGATGCCCTTTATTTCTTTCTCTTGTCTGACTGCTCTGGCTAGGACTTCCAGTACTATGTGAGGTATGGTTCTATTCATCATGTGGTGAAAATTAGCACCCTTGTCTTGTTCCAGTTCTCAGGGGGAATGTTTCAACTTTTCCCCATTTGGTATAATGTTGACTGTGGGCTTGTCATAGATGGCTTTTATTACCTTAAGATATTTCTCATCTATACCTATTTCGCTGAGTGTTTTAATCATAAAGGGATGCTGGGTTTTGTCAATGCTTTTTTTGCATCTATTGAGATGATCATAGAATTTTGGTTTTTAATTCTGTTTATGTGGTGTATCACATTTACTGACTTGTGTATGTTAAATCATCCCTGTGTCCCTGGTATGAAACCCACTTGATCATGGTGTATTATTTTTTTGGATATGCAGTTGAATTCAGTTAGCTAATATTTTGTTGAGGATTTTTGCATCTATGTTCATTGGGGATATTGGTCTGCAATTTTCTTTTTTTGTTGTTATGTCCTTTCCTGGTTTTGGTATTAGGGTAATACTGGATTTGTAGAATGATTTAGGGAGGATTTCCCCTTTCTCTATCTTTTGGAATAGCTTCAGTAGGATTGGTACAAATTCTTCTTGGAATGTCTGATAAAATTCAGCTGTGAATCCATCTGGTCCTGGACTTTTTTTTTTGTTGGCAATTTTTTTTTCTTACTGTTTCAATCTTGCTACTTGTTTTTGGTCTATTCAGAGTTTCTATTTCTTCCTGTTTTAATCTAGGAGGGTTGTATATTTCTAGGAAATTATCCACCTCCTCTAGGTTTTCTAGTTTTTGTGCATAAAAGTGTTCATAGTAGCCTTGAATGATCTTTTGTATTTCTGTGGTATTGGTTGCAATATCTCCCATTTCATTTCTAGTTGAGCTTATTTGGATCTTCTCTCATCTTTTCTTGGTTAATCTAATCTCACTAGCAGTCTATCGATTTTGTTTATCTTTTCAAAGAACCAGTTTTTTGTTTCATTTATCTTTTGTATTTATTTTTGTTTGTTTCAATTTCATTTAGTTCTGCTCTGATTTTTGTAATTTCTTTTCTTCTGCTGGGTTTGGGTTTGGTTTGTTCTTATTTCTCTAGTTCCTTAAGATTTGAGCTTAGATTTTCTATTCGTGCTCTTTCAGACTTTTTGATGTAGGCATTTAATGCTATGAACTTTCCTTGTAGTCCTCTTTTGCTGTATCCCAGAGATTTTGATAGACTGTGTCATATTATCATTCGGTTCAAAGAATTTTTAAATTTCCATCTTGATTTCATTGTTGACCCTAAGATCATTCATGATCAGGTTATTTAATTTCCATGTATTTGTATAGTTTTGAGCGTTCCTTTTGGAGTTAATTTCCAATTTTACTCCACTGTGGTCTGAGAGAGTACTTGATAAAATTTCAAATTTTTTAAATTTATTGAGACTTGTTTTGTGGACTCTCATATGGTCTGTCTTGGGGAATAAGTATGTATATTCTGCAGTTGTTGGCTAGAATGCTCAGTAAATATCTGTTAAGTCAATTTGTTCTAGGGTGTAGTTTAAGTCTATTGTTTCTTTGTTGACTTTCTGTCTTGATGACCTAACTAGTGCTGTCAGAAGAGTATTGAATTCTTCCACTATTATTGCGTTGTTGTCTATTTCATTTCTTATGTCTAGTAGTAATTGCTTTATAAATTTGGGAGCTCCAGTATTAGGTGCATGTATATTTAGAATTGTAATATTTTCCTGTTGGACTAATCCTTTTATCATTATATAATGTCCCTCTTTTTGTTTTTTAACTGTTGTTGCTTTAAAGTCTGTTTTGCCTGATATAAGCAAAGCTACTCCTGCTCGCTTTTGGTTTCCATTTACATGAAATATCTTTTTCCACCTCTATATCTTAAGTTTATGTGAGTCCTTATGTGTTAGGTGAGTCTCTTGAAGACAGCAGATACTTGGTTGGTGGATTTTATCCATTCTGCCATTTTGTGTCTTTTAAGTGGAACATTTAGGCCCTTTACTTCCAAACTTAATGTTAAGATGGGAGGCACTGTTTTATTCATCATGCTGCTTGTTGCCTGAATACCTTGTTTTGTTTTGTTTTGTTTTTCCATTGTATTATCATCTTACAGGCCCTGTGAGATTTATGCTTTAAGGAGGTTCTATTTTGGTGTATTTTGAGGTTTTGTTTCGAGATTTTTAACTCCTTTTAGCATTTTTTTTTTGTAGTGCTTGCTTGATAGTGGTGAATTCTCTCAGCATTTGTTTGTCTGAAAGACTATCTTTCCTTCATTTATGATGCTTAGTTTTGCTGGATACAGCATTTTTGGCTGATAATTATTTTCCTTAAGAAGGTTTAGGACAAGACCCCAATTCCTTCTGGCATGTAGGGTTTCTGCTGAGAAATCTGCTGTCAATCTGATAGGTTTTTTTTTTTCCATAGATTACCTGATGTTTTTGCCTCACAACACTTACGATCCTTTCCTTTGTCTTGACTTTAGATAACCTGATGACTATGTGCCTAGGTGATGATCTTTTTGTGATGAGTTTTCCAGGTATTCTTTGTGCTTCTTCTATTTGAATGTCTAGATCCCTAGAAAGACCAGGGACATTTTCCTCCATTATTTCCTCAAATAAGGTTTTCAAACTTTTAAATTTCTCTTGTTCCTCAGGAACACCAATTATTTTTATGTTTGGTCATTTAACATAATCCCAAATTTCTTGGAGGCCTTGTTCATTTTCTTAAATTCTTTTTTCTTTATCTTTGTTGGCTTGGGTTAATTTGAAAGCCTTGTCTTCAAGTTCTGAAGTTCTTTCATCTACTTTTTGAATTGTATTATCAAACCTTTCCAGTGTATTTTGCATTTCTCTAAAGTGTATCTTTCATTTCCAGAAGTTGTGCATGTCTTTTCTTTGGGAAATCTATTTCTCTGGAGACTTTTTCATCCATATCCTGTATTGTTTTTTGTGTCCTTAAGTTGGTTTCCACCTTTCTCTGGTAGCTCCTTGAGTAGCTTAATAATCCACCTTCTGAATTCTTTATCTGGCAATTCAGAGATTTATTCTTGGTTTAGATTCATTGCTGGAGAACTAGTGTGATCTTTTGGGGGTGTTATAGAACTTTGTTTTGTCATATGACAAGAATTACTTTTCTGGTTCCTTCTCATTTGGGAGACTGTTTTCAATGGAAAGATATCAAACTGAAGGGCTGCTGTTCAAATTCTTTTGTCTCATGGGGTGATCCCTTGATGTGGTGCTCTCCCCTTTCCCCTTGGGGTGGGGCTGCCTAAGAGCCAGACTGCAGTGATTGTTTTTGTCCTACTGGGTCTAGCCACCCAGTAGGGCTACTGGGCTCCCAGCTGCTGCTGGGGAATATATCCAAAAAGTCCTGTGTTGTGATCTGTCTTCCAGTCTCTCAGCCACGGATACCAGCACCTGTTCTGGTGAAGGTGGCAGGGGAGTGAAGTGGACTCAGTGGGAGTCCTTGGCTGTAGTTTTGTTCAGTGAACTGTTGTTCTGGAATGCTGATTATGCTAGCAGTGATGTTGTCACCTAAACAGACTCAGAAGCCCTGGTTAGCCATACCATGGTGTTGCAGGCAGTTGAATTAGCTGTTGTTTACTCCTTCTTTGGAGCAGGGTTGTACTGTTATGAGTTGCCATAATGGCTTGAATTTGTTGGCCACCAGCCAGGAGGTGGTACTCTCAAGAGAGCACCAGCTGTGGTAGTAGAAGGGGATATGAGCTTACACTACATTGGTCAGGATAAGTAATCGGGTTTCTTGGGCAATGGGTGGAACCATAGTTTATGAGTTTAGAGCTGCCAAGCATTTATGTCTTTTGTTTTTGGCTATCAGGGTAGATAGAGAAAAATGATCAGGTGGGACAGGGTAGGTGGGTCTGAGCTCAGACTCTCCTTGGGTGGGGCTAGCTGTGGCCACTGTGGGGGATGGGGGCATGGTTCTCAGGCCAATGGAGTTATGATCCCAGGGGAATTATGGCTGCCTGTGCTGTGTAATATAAGTCACCAAGGAAGTAGGGGAAAGCTGGCAGTGACAGGCCTCACCCAGCTCCTATGCATCTAGCAAGGCCAGTCTCACTCCTGCCATGCTCCATCAATAGCACTGAGTTTATATCCAGGCAGCTGGTGAGCAGGGCTAAGATCTTGCCCCAGGCTACAAGCCACCCTGCTGAGAAAGCAAGCAGGCCTCTCAGGCTTCACCCCTCCCCACTTGCCTGCACCATCAGCTGCAGCTTCTGCACTCATATCTGCACTTCTCATTTGCACCATTCCTGTATCCTGCTTAGGAAAATTCATGCTCAGTTGAAATCATTACAAAGTTAAACTAGAAGCTTCCTTCACCCTATGTCCCCTCCCAGATTATACTGGCTGCCCTCCCCAAGGACACCTGTGAGATAATGTCAGAAATGGCTTCCCTGGGCTTGAGCTGGGGACTGGAAGGGCCTACAGGACTCTTCTCACTGCTTCTTCTACTTTTATATTTTGCTTGGCTCCCTAAATCCGTTTCATCTCTAAGTAAGGTTAAATCCTTTCCTGTGATTTGGATTTTCAGGTTCTCCAGTGGGGATGTGTGTTTTGGAGGCATACATCCCCCCACCCCTCACACTTTGGGAACTTACAGTTTTTCAGCTGTCTCATGGAGTTTGCCGTGGCAAGCCACTTCTTTCAAAGCATCTGTGAATTCTTTCAGTTGTCCTGGTATATTCCTGCAGTGGTTCTTGGATCAAAAATTCACAGTGTGATTCTCCATATGCTGTTTTGTCCATCAAAATGGGAGCTGCATGTTAGTCCTGTCTTCTATCTGCCATTTTCCTCCCATATCTCAAATACTTTTTTGCATCAACTGATATAATCATGTGGGTTTGTCTTACGTTGGTTAATGTGATGTATCATACTGATTCAAGAATGTTAAATCAGTCTTGGATCTCAGGGATAAATCCCACTTTACTATGAAGTATAATCTTTTTCATGTGATGTTGAAATACAATTGCTAATATTTTATTAGGGATTTTTGCATCAATGTTAATGAGATATGTTGGCTTGTAGCATTGTTTTCTTGCATTGTCTTTGTATTCTTAGCTTTCAAGGTGACCCTGGTCTCATAAAATATGTTAGGAAATAGTCCATGCATCCTATTATTTTGAAGAATCTAAGAAGTATCGGTATTAATTCTTCTTTGAAGATTGGTAGTATTCACCTGTTAAGCTATCTGGTTCTAAGCTTTTCTTTGTCTGGAGGTTTTAAATTACTACCTCATTTTTTTTGCTAGTGGTCTATTCAGGCCTTCTATTTCTTCTTGATTCAATCTTGGAAGTTATGTGTTTCTAGGAGTTTATCCATTCTTTGGGCTATCAAATTTGTTGGCATATAATTGTTTATAATAGTTTTTTATGATTCTTTTTATTTCAGAGATGTTTATTGTAATATCACCACTTTGTTTTCTGATTTTATATATCTAAGACTTCTCTTTTTTCTAGTTTAGCTAGGAAAAATACTTTTAATTTTATTGCTTTTTTCTATGGTTTTATATTTTCTATTTTTCATATTTATTCTTGTCTTTATTGCTTTCCTTCTGCTAAATTTGAGTTTAGCTTTTTCTTCCCTTTCTAGTTCCTTGAGGCATAATGTTAGGCTCTGTATTTGTAATCTTTCTTTTTATAATGTAGGCATTTATTAATATGAACTTTCATCCTAGAACTACTTTTGCTGCATATCATAGGATTTGATATGCTGTTTTCATTGTCATTTATCTCAATATATTTCTAAATTTCCCTTTTGATTTCTTCTTTGACTCATTGGCTGTTCAGGAGCATACTGTTTATACATATTTGTCAAATTTCTAAAATTTTATGTTATTGATTGCTAGTTTCGTACCATTATGGTTGGAAACAATACTTGATGAATTTGATCTTAAATTTGTTAAGACTTATTTTGTGGCCTCACATGTGTTCTATCCTGAAGAATGATCCATGTGGACTAGAGAAGAAGGTGTATTCTGCTGCCATTGGATGGAAAGTTCTGTATATATCTGTTAGGTTTATTTTGTCTAAAGTGCAGTTCAATTCCAGTATTTTCTTGTTAATTTTTTGTCTAGTTTTTCTGTCCATTGTTGAAAGTTGGGTACCAAAATCCCCTACTATTATTGTATTGTTATCTATTAATTAATGTTCATTAATATTTGCTTTATATATTTAGGTGCTGGTGCTCCAATGTTCTGTGCATACGTATTTATAATTATTATGTCCTCTTGATGAATTGAGCCCTTTATCATTAAATAATGATTTTATCTGTCACTTGTGACAGTTTTTGACTTGAAGTATATTTTATTGGACATAAGTATAGCCACCTATGCTCTATTTTGGTTACCATTTGCATGGAATACCTTTGTCCATTCCTTCACCTATATGTGTCCTTAAGGTAGAGTGGGTCTCTTGCAGGGAGCATATAATTGGCTCTTATTTTTTGGGGGGGTCCATTTAACCACTCTATCTTTTGATTAGATAATTTAATCCACTTAATTGAGGTGATATCTTATTGTGGTTTTGATTTAAGCATTTTTCTAATGATTAATGACGAGAACTTTTTCAAAAGTAGTTTTTGTAGTGCTGATTTGTTGGCAATGAAGTATTTTCATGGTCTTTTATCAGCACATGTCTTTTTTTCAATTTTGTTTTTGCATGACGTTTGAAAACAAACTCAATGTTCATCAATAGTAGAATAAATAAATGCATATACAGTCACATGAAAATTAATTCTATTCAGCAATGACAAAACTGAACTCCAGTATACACACAGTATCAATCAACCTCATAGACATTGTATTGCACAAAGGAAGCCAAGCATAAAAAATATATATGCTGTACAATTCCATATATATAAAGTTTAAAAGAAAGCACAACTACTCTATGTTGTAGAAGTTAAGATTGATTTTTTTGGGGGAGGAAGGAGAAGTAGTGATTTGGAGACATCTGAGGGTGTGAGGGTGGTTTCTGGGATGCTGGCAGTGTCAACCAGGGTCATGGTTACATACGAGTGTTGACTTATGATTTATGCACTTTTATACTTTTGTCTTCATACATTTTCAGGTTAATATGTATCTATTATTCTGATATATATATATCAGAATATGCGATATATATATATCAGAATATGTGATGTATATAATATATATGTCTTATATATATTATATATAAGACATATATAATATATATAATATATATAAGACATATATAATATATAATATATATTATATATATTATATAATATGTTATATATAATAATATATTTAATATATAATAATATAATATATATAATATATATATGACATATATATATATGTCTTCCCCCTAGGAGTGGAATTATTTGATAACAATGCATGGATATTTTTAACTTTAGTAGATACTGGCTCAACCAGTTGTCCAAAGTAATTATAACACATTACACTCCCTCCTCCAGCAGTATATAAAAATTTCAATTGTTGTGCATATATTCTTAAGGGGAATGTTAGGGTCAGTGAGTTCTCTATGGTAAGTATAAAATGTTCTATTTACATTTTAATGCATACATGGGTTCTGGATTATTTGGGGCACCACTTCATAAATGAATTGTGACACATGACTTCAGCGTCTGCTTTACCACTGGTATTTGTGATCGTTATGAACTAAAGTGGCAGTGTTTTTCCAACTTGAGTCCAAAAGACATGTTCTCAAGAGTCCACAGATTTATTTTTAGGGTCTTCATATTTTCACGTTTGAAAATATTTAATTTAACCCTTACAATAACTTTATAAGGTAGGTGTTATTAACTCCCTTTTACAGATAAGGAAACTAATTTGCCTAAGGTCACACAGCTTGTAAGTGGAAGAGCCGAGATTCAAACCCTATTGAATTACTTTCTGTTTGTTTGTTTGTTTATTTTTTGAGATGGCGTCTTGCTCTGTTGCCCATACTGGAGCGCAGTGGTGCAATCTCAGCTCACTGCAACCTCCACGTCCAGGGTTCAAGAGATTCTCCTGCCTCAGCCTCCCGAGTAGCTGGGACTACAGAAATGTGCCACCACATCTGGCTAATTTTTGTATTTTTAGTAGAGATGGGGTTTCATCATGTTGGCCAGGAAGGTCTTGAACTCCTGACCTCAAGTGATCTGCCCACCTCGATCTCCCAAAGTGCTGGGATTACAGGCGTGAGCCACCACATCCAGCCTGAAGCCTATTGAATTCCTTTCATGAGGAAAATTCATATTAATTTTAACAGCTTTGTTAAAATATAATTTACATATTATACAATGCAATCATTTAAAGTGGACAATTCAATGGCTTTTAATATATGCACAGAGTTAGGCAGCCATCTCTTCAATCAATTTTAGAATATTTTCATAATTCCAAACAACACCACTTCATCCCTTTGTTGTCACCTCTAAATTTCCTCATTACTTGATCACCTTAAGGCACTACTAATCTCTTTTCTGTCTATAAATTTGCCTATTGTGAATATTTCTTTTATATATATACTTTTTAATTATACTTTAAATTCTAGGGTACATGTGCACCACATGCAGGTTTGTTACATATGTATGCATGTGCCATGTTGATGTGCTGCACCCATGGAAACATACAATATGTAATCCTTTGTGACTGGCTTCTTTCACTTAGCATAATATTTTCACATTTATGCATGTTGCAGCATATATCTGTATTTCATTTTTTCTATGACCGAACAATATTCTGTTATATTCCTATACCACATTTTATTTATCCATTTTTCAAGTTGATGGGCATTTGGGTTGTTTCCACCTTTTGGCCATTAGGAATAATGCTGCTATGACCATTCCTGTACAAGTTTTTGTGAGAATATAATTTTCATTTTTCTTGGTACATACCTAGGAGTGGGAATTCAGGATCATATGATAATTCTATGTTTAGCTTTTTTTGGGTACCTGGCTGACTATATTTTAAAACTTCTGTACCACTTTATGTTCCCACAAACTAGATATGAGGGCTAATGTTTTTCACAACTTTACCAAATCTTATTATCTGCCGTTTTTTTGTTATTACCATCCTAGTGCATGTAAAGCAGTATCTCATTGTGGTTTTGATTTGCATTTTCATGATGGCTACTGATGCTGACTATATCGTTATCTGCTTATTGGCCATTTGAGATATGTTTTTCCTACCCCTTGTCCACTTTTTAAGTTGGGTAACATTATTATTATTGAATTGTAAGAGTTCTTTATATTATACATTTTACATGAATTTCACTTACTGATGTGTGATCTGCAAAATTTTTTTCCCATTCTGTGCATTGTCTATCACTTTCTTAATTTTAACTGTTGAATCACAAGGTTTTGATTTTGATGATGTCAACTTATCAAATTTTTCTTTTGTTACTTGTGCCTTTGGTGTTATACTATAAGACACTATTGCTGAATGAAGGGTCATGAAGAATTTTGCCTATGTTTTCTTCAAATAATTTTATAGTTTTAGGTCTTATATTAAGCTCTTTGATCCAGTTTAAATTAATTTGTGTATATGATGTGATTTAGGGTCCAAATTCACTATTTTGCATGTGAATATCCAGTTGCCACAATATCATTTGTTGAAATAACTATTCTTTCTCCACTGACTTGTCTTTGAACTCTTGTTAGAAATCAATTTTTCATAGATATGTGGGTTTATTTCTGGCCTCTTACTTCTATTCTATTAGTCTATATGTCTGTCCTTATGCCAGTATCACAATATTTTCATGACTGATAAGAGCTGCTATGTCAATCTGAAACTAGAAAACTGAAGAGGTCTATACAGACATTGGAAAAAGAAGGTGAGATGGGAAGTTTTGTGTAGTAGCCAAGAATGAAATTGTCTTCAAGGTGCATAAGATAAATCTTTTGAAGGGGAATGAGGTGATTTATATCTACACAGAAACTTAAATATAATCACATTTTCTTGGAGAGATTTTAGGTAAGATATCCAAAATATTAGGTCATGATGAAGGATGGGAGAGAACAAAATAAAAATGGAATGGGAGTGGCTATGGAGAAAGACTTGGAGGCATCACTTTTTTCTTGCCATCTGTACAAGTGATGAGAAGGGATTACAGGTCATTTTCGGAAGGCTTTTTAGTGGGATGTGAAGGAAATGCCCCTGTCTCCAACCAGAGCACATGGATCTCCCCAGCATCCCCACCATTAGGCAGAAGCCAAGAGTGCTTTGTGATGTCTACAGCTCCTTTAACCCCTACTGGCCAGGGGAAGTGCCTAGATGAACAAATAAAGCTAAAGGGTGTGGCTCCTCATTGTCCTGATGATGGGCATTTTATATGCTTGTAGAGAAGACTACTGTGGGGTTTCAACATGGCTAAAGTTACCAGAAAATTGAAGGGATCTAGCAAAGTTATGGAACAATCAAACCCAAGCACAGAACAATTAATCTCAAGCACAAAAGGGAAGAACAAGATGAAGAAATCCTGTCAACCCAGGGCCAGAAAAGGGGGCAAGGTGAGACCACCTCACTCAAGCTTTTCTCTTGATCCACCCTCCCCTATGTCTCCTACGCTTTACCTGCCTGGCACAAACCCCCTCATTAGCCCATGTCCCTTTTTACAAAGCTCCTCTTCTCATTCAGTGCCTATCTCCTTCCTCGAACACAAGGTCCTTTTGTGATCACTCTATTGCCCTTTCAGGTGAAGAAGATACAGAGGGTGATAAAACGACTGCATCATGGGAGTTCAAGAAAAAAATCGTCTAGTACTAGTACAGAAATTCCACAAAAGGTAAAAAGAGTGAAAAGAGCCAAGAAGTTTCGGCCACTAGCAAAGATTGAGTAGGAGCCAAAGCACTCAGGCCAGGCCCAAGATGCTGTAAAAAAAAAATGACACTCCTACAAGATACAACAGCATAATGAAACAGCGATGGTGGTAATTAAAACAAAATCAACATGTTATGAAAAACCCTTTATTTCAGAACATGTGTATGTATCTCTGTAAGTTATCTGATTGTGGGAAAAGAGAGAAGGAAGGGAAGAGGCAAGTTTGTGAGACAGAAGCAAAGTGAGGTCCAGGAGAATTGGAGGGGGTTGACCTGCCAGTAGGTTTATATACTGACAGGTAGACATATTTGCAGGCCTACCATGAGCCAAACATTGGGGATAAGGACTAGGTGAGGATTGAGCACTGAAGAAAAATTTCCATTCTTAACATTATAACCCATAGGCAAGAAGAGAAATGGGCTTGGTGTTTCTATTTGTGCATATGTGCATGGGGATAACATTAGGGTTTAGGTTGCCAGAACACAAATGGGGAGAAGTGTAATGTGTGTTGGGTGACAGTATCACTTCCTATAAAAGGTGGACAAAGAAACCATCTCCAGGCCACCTATTTCATAGTGGTGTTTGCTTTCCTTCAGACTATGTAACAAGCAATTAAATGATCTAAGAAAGGACCCAAAACTAACCCTAATAAAATTTGACAAAACTTCCAAACACGGAAATAATGGTGTTTAAATGCCACAGCCCCAATATGGAATATGCCATATTTTTTGCTAAGAAAATTTGGGATGCAGCAGTATCTTACTATGGTTAAGAAAATATCTGTCCAATCACTAGCCAACTGTTAAACTAAAAGAATAGATACTTTTGTGGTGGCTACATACAAGAAAAACTACTGACTACAGAAATAGTTAAGAAAAGTCACTAAACAAGCAAACAAACATTAAGCAACACCAAAAACCGCCAAGGAAATAGGGATAATTTGATTTCAAGAATTGCCACATTATATCATTTGTGTTAGGCCGTTCTTGAAACGCTATAAAAATAACTGAGACTGGGTAATTTATAAAGAAAAGGGGCTTTAGTTGGCTCACAGTTCTGCAAGCTTCACAGAAAGCATGGTGCTGGCATCTGCTAGGCTTCTAGGAAGGCCTCAGGAATCTTACAATCATGGCGGAAGGTGAAGTGGGGGGCAAGGAAGACATATGGTGAAAGCAGGAGCAAGAGAGAGAGAGAGTAGGGGGAGGAACAGATGCCACACACTTTTTTTGTTTTTTTTGAGACGGAGTCTCGCTCTGTCACCCAGGGTGGAATGCAGTGGTGCGATCTTGGCTCACTGCAACCTCCGTCTCCTGGGTTTAAGCAATTCTCCTACCTCAGCCTCCTGAGTAGCTAGGATTACAGGCACCCACCACCATGCCCAGCTAATTTTTGCATTTTTAGTAGAAATGGGGTTTCACCACATTGGCCAGGCTGGTCTCGAACTCCTGACCTCAGGTGATCCTCTTGCCTCGGCCTCCCAAAGTGCTGGGATTACAGGCATGAGCCACTGTGCAGGCCTCCACACACTTTTAATGTCACATGTGAGGCCACAGACCAGATCTTGTGTGAACTCAGAATGAGAGCTCATTTATCAGCAAAGGGATAGCCCAAGCCATTCATGAGGGATCTGCTTCCGTGATCCAAACACCTCCCACCAGGCACCACCTCCAACGTTGGGGATTATATTTCAACTTGAGATTTGGGTGGGTAGAATATCTAGACTATATCATTTCACCCCAGCTCGTCCTAAATCTCATGTCATTCTCACATTTTAAAGTATACTTAGCTATTGAGAAATAGTCCCCCCAATGTCTTAACTAATTCCAGCATTAACTCAAAAATCCAAAGTCCAAAATCTCATCTGAGAGAAGGCAAGTCCCTTCCACCTATGAGCTTGTAAAATCAAAAACAAGCTCTTTACTTCCAAGATACAATGGAAGTACAAGCATCGGGTAAGCATTCCTGTTCCAAAATGGAGAAATAAGCCAAAAGAAAAGCTGCAGGCCCTATGCAAGTTCAAAACTCAGCAGGGCAGTCATTAAACCTTAATGTTCCAAAATAATTGTCTTTGACTCCATGTTCCACATATAGGGCACACTAGTGCAAAGAGTGGGCTCCCAAGGACTTGGGCAGCTCTGCCCCATGGCTTTGTAGGGTTCAGTCCCTGAGGCAGCTTTCAAGGCCTGGAGTTGACTGACTGTAGCTTTTCCATGCTGAGGGTACAAGCTCCCAGAAGACCTACAATTCTTGGGTCTAAAGAGCAGTTGGCACCCTTCCCACAGCTTCACAAGGCAGGGCCCCATTGAGGACTCTGTGTGGATGTTTCAACCTCATATTTTCCCTTTACACTCCCCTAGTAGAGGTTCTCTCTGGGGTTCCACTCCTGCAGCAGACTTCTGCATGGGCACCCAGGATTACTCATACATTTCCTGAAATCTAGGCAGAGGTTCCCAAGCTTCATTCACTCTAGCCCTCTGTGCACCGTCAGGATTAACACCATGTGGAAACCACAAAGGCCTATGGCTTGCATTCTCCAAAGTGGCAGCCTGAGCTGCATCTGGGTCCCTTTGAGCTATGACTGGAGCTAGAGCAGCCTGGATGCAAGTAGCAGTGTCCAAGGCTGTGCAGTGTAGCAGGAACCTGGGTCTGGCCCATGAAACTATTCAGTCCTCCGAGGCTTCAGAGCCTGTGATAAGAGGGGCTGCCTGAAAGATTTCTGAATGCCTTAGAGGCTTTTTCCCCATTGTCTTAGTTATTAACACTTGGCTCCTTTTTAGGTATGCAAATTTCTCTATCAAGTGGTTGCTCCTCAGCCTGCTTCAATTCCTCTCCTGAAAAAGCTTTTTCTTTGGCACATGACTAGGCTGCAAATTTTTCAAACTTTTATGCTCTGCTTCCCTGTTAAATATAAGTTCCAATTTTAAGTCTTTTCTTTGCTCCCACATTTGAGCATAGGTTGTTAGAAGCACCCAGGCCACATCTTGAACACTTTGCCACTTAGAAATTTCTTCCACCAGATCCTGTAGGTCATTGCTTTCAAGTTTAAACTTTCATAGTCCACAGGCCATGGGAAAAATCCAGCCAAGCTCTTTACTAAAGCATAACATGCTTGACCTTTGCTCCAGTTCCCAATAAATTTCTCGTTTCCTTCTAAGACATCATAAGCCTGTCCTTCACTGTCTGTATCTCTATCAGCATTTTAGTCATAACTATTTAATCAGTCTTTAATAAGTCTCAAACTTTCCATCATCTTCCTGTCTGCTTCTGGGCCCTCCAAACTCTTCAAACGTCTGTTTTTTTATCCAGTTCCAAAGTAGTGTCCACATTTTCAGGTATCTTTGTAGCAATGCCCTACTCCTCATTACCAACTTTTTGTATGTGTTAGGCTGTTCTTACATCGCTATAAAGAAATAACTGAGACTGGATAATTTACAAAGGAAGGAGGCTTAATTGAGTCACAGCCCATCAAGCTTTACACAAAGCATGGTGCTGGCATCAGCTCAGCTTCTAGGGGGACCTCAAGAAGCTTACAATCCTGGTAGACAATGAAGGGGGAGCAGGCATCATACATGGTGAAAGCAAGAGTGAAAGAGAGTTGAGGAGGAGGTGCCACAAACTCTTAAGTGACTAGATTTTGTGTGAACTCAGAGAGAGAGCTCACTTATCACCAAGGGGATAGCCCAAACCATTAATTAAGGATTCGCCCCTTTGATCCAAACAACTCCCACAAGACTCAATCTCTAACACTGGGGATTAAATTTCAACATGAGATTTGAGCAGAGCAAATATCTAAACTATATTATTACTTGAACTCTTGTGTTTTCAACAAAAAGTTATGTGACATAAAAGAAATAAGAATGTATGACCCATATACAAGTATAAAAGCAATCAATGGAAATAATCCTTGAAGAAGCCCCAAAATTGGACTTACTAGGCAAAAGCTTTAGATCTCCTATTTACATATATTCATAAAGCTAAACTTTGCCATGTCTAAATCACTAAAGAGCAGTATAAGAACAATGTCACAACAAATAGAGACCATCAGTAAAGAAATATAAGTTAAAAAGAGCCAAATAAAAATTCTGGGGTGTGAAATAATTGAATTGAAATAATTGAAATGAAAAATTCATAAGGAAGGCTCAACAGCACATATGAGTGGGCAGAAGAATAAGTAACCTGAAATTAGTTCAATTGAGATTTTCTAGTCTGAGGAACAGAAAGAAAAAAGATGAAGAAAAATGAACAAGGCTTCAGTGACTTGTGCAATAATAGCAAGTGTGCCAAAATATGCATAATGGAAGTCCCAGAAGAGGAGTGAAAGAAAGATGTTAATATAGTATTTGAAGATGCAATGAAAAAACATCCCAAATTTGATGAAATTAATCTGCCCATCCAAGAAGCTCAATGAACTCCAAATATGAGAAACACAAATAGATCTTCACCAGTACACAGCATAATAAAATTATCCAAAGACAAAGAAAGAATCTTGAAAACAGCAGGAGAGAAGTGACTCATCACTTACAAGTGAGCTTTAATGAGATCAACAGCTGATTTCTTATTAGAGACCATGGAGGCAGAAAACTGTGATAACATTTTCAAAATGCTGAGAAAAAATAAAAACTACTGTCAACCAAGAATTCTGTACACAGAAAAACTGTCATTAAAAGACAAGAAAGTAAGACACTCCCAGGTAAACAAGAAGTTGAGAGAATTTGTAACTGGCAGACCTTCAGACAGAAATAAAAGAAAACTAGATTGCAACCTAGATCCATATAAAGAAATTTAAAAAACTGTTAAAGATAACTATGTAGGTGATCTAAACCAGTATAAGTGCATTTTTCAGTATAATACCATTTCTATTCTATTTGACTTAAAAGACTACTGCATGATGTGATAATTATAAATCTAGTTGAGAGTCACACAAATATAAAGATATAATTTTTGACTATATTAGTATAAGAAGGAAAAGTTCCATAAAGGAGTAAGGTCTTTGTACACTATTGAAATTAAGTTGGAATTAATTTGCACTAGAATTTTATAAATTGATATGTTAAGGGTAATCCTCAGGAAAAACACTAAGAAAATAACTAAAACATATACAGTAAAAGAAATGACAGCAAATAAAAATTGTACACTATGAAATATATATTTAACACAATACAAAGCAGTAATGGAGGAATTGAGAAACAAAAATAAATTACATATAGAAAATAAATAGCAAAATAGCAGACATAAATCTTGCCTTATCAATAATTACATTAAATGTAAACAGATTAAACATTGCAATTAAAAGGCAGAGATTTGCAGAACTTAGTTCAAAACTTTATCAAGCTATAAGCTGTCTATAAGAGACACTTTAGGTTCAAAAACATTAATTCATTGAAAGTAAAAGAATGAAAAAGATACTCCTAGACATGGATAAGCTGATCCTAAAATTCACATGGAAATGCAAGGAACAAAGAATAATTTAAACTATTTTGGAAGAGAAGGAAGTTGAAGGATACACCCTTCTTTATTTTAAGACTTACTATAAATCTCCAGTAATCAACAGATATGGTACTGTCTTAAAGATAGACATATAGATCAATGGAACCGAATTGAGAAGTCTATGGTAAAAATTGTATCTATGATCTATCAACTAGTTTTTTTCAGTGAATGGTGCTGAGACAACTGGACATCCACATGCAAAGAAGGATTTGAATTCCTCCCTCACACCATATAAAAAAATTAACTCAAAATATATTAAAACCTAAATATAAGCACTAACATTATATAACTCTTAGAAGAAAACAAAGGTATACATCTTTGTGACCTTGAACTATGTAATAGTTTCCTGTATATGACACCAAAAGCACAAGCAACTAAAAAAAGTAAATTGGAATTCATCATGAGTAAAATCTTTGGCATATCATAATTAAAGTCTTTGAAGAAAATTTTTGCAAATTGTATATCTGATAATAATATAGCACCCACAATATATTTGTTTTCATATTTACTCTTATCTTGATTGCTTTCCTTCTGCTAAATTTGAGTTTAGTTTTTTCCTTCCCTTTCTAGCTCCTTGAGGCATAATGTTAGGCTCTGTATTTGTAATCTTTCTTTTTATAATGTAGGCATTTATTGATATGAACTTTCCTCCTAGAACTGCTTTTGCTGCACATCATAGGATTGATATGTTGTTTTCATTATCATTTGTCTCAATATATTTCTAAATTTCCTTTTTAATTTCTTCTTTGATTCATTGGTTGTTCAGGAGCATACTGTTTACTTTATATATATTTGTCAATTTTCCAAAATTTCTTGTTATTGATTTGTAGTTTCATACTGTTATGATTGGAAACAATACTTGATGAATTTAACAGTTAAACAATTGAAAAACAATTAAAAGGCAAGGCAATTAAAAATGGGCAAAGGATTTCAATAGACATGTCTCCAAAAAGAATACACAGGGGCCAGTAAGTACATGAAAGAATGCTCAACATAATTAGCCGTCAGGGAAACACAAATCAAAACCACAATTAGGTACAACTTTGCAACTCCTGGGATGGCTGTAATTTTTGAAAAAAGAGGAAAATAAGTTGTGTTAGTCTGTTTGGTCTGCTATGACAAAATACTTTTGATTGGGTAACTTATAAACAAGAAAAATTTATTGCTCACAGTTTTGGAGGCTAGGAAGTCCAAGAATAAGGCTCTGTCAGATTTTGTGTCTGTTGAGGGCTCACTCTGTGGTTCATAGTTCATGACTTCCCACTGTATCCTCACATAGTGGAAGGGGGCTAGCTAGTTCCCCAGAGTTATTATTGTAAAGGCACTAATCTCATTCATAAAGGCAGAGCCCTTATCAGCTAAACACCTGCCAAAGGCCCCAACTTTTAATACTATCACATTGATGATTAGGCTTCAACATAAAAATTCTGGGGAGACATAAACATTCAGTCCATCCTGCACAAGTGTTGGTGAGGATATAGAGCAATTGGAGTCCTCATGCATTTTTGTTGAGAATTTAAATTGACACAGCCACTGTGAAAACCAGTTTGGTAGTTCCTCAAAATGTTCAACACAAAGTGGCCATATGATAGCAAATCTGGTTTTCACTCAAGATAATTTAAAACATGGCCACACAAAGACTTATACACAAATGTCCACAAAGCATTATTTGTAACAGTTAAAAGATAGAAACATTCCAAATGTTCATCAACTGAAGAATGGATAAACAAAATGTGGTATACATACAATGGAATATTATTCAGCCATAAAAGCAACAATGTACTGATACAAGCTACAGTGTTGATGAGCCTTGAAAGCATTATGGTAAGTGCAAGAAGCCAGTCAAAAAAGATCGCATATGATTCCATTTATATTTGATGTCCATCAAATCAAGACTACAGAGGCAGAAAGTAGATTAGTTGTTGATTAGAATGGGAGAGGGAGAGGAAAGAGAGTAGAAGGATGATAACTAAAGAGTTCAGGGTTTTTTTTTGAGGTAATTAAAATGTTCTTAACTGGAGTGAGGATTGCACATATCTGTGAACATATTACAAACCATGAAGTTGTCCATTTTAAATAAATAAATTGGATGATATGTGAGTTATATCTCAATAAAGCTGTCATAAAATCAAAAGAAAAACATGTCTAGACAAAATACATATTGATTTAGGCTTCTGCTTTGGCTAGGATCTAGCAGAGCATTGAGACTGTTAGTCCCACTGGACTGTTTTCAATGGAGGAAATAAGATATTTACAATAAAAAACTGAGGTGCTATTATTAAAAGAAGGTGGGGCGAATGTATAAACTCCTCCAGTAAATTATAATTTTACTTACAATAAAATCCTAATATGTTACCATAGACTACTAGGCCCTAGATGGCCCATTTTCACCTGCCTCTCCAATTTCATTCTCTTCTCTTTCTTCTCCTTCTTCTTTTTGCATCTCCTTGGACACTTTAAGGTCATTTATGCCTCAGGGCATTTTTATCTGCTGTTCCCTCTACCTGCAATGCTTTTCCCCCAGGTATTTACACAGATTTCTTCTTCTCATCATTCAATTCTCAGATCACAGGTTATCTTTTGAGAGAAGCCTTCTCTGACTACCTCATCACAGTTGCTGGCCATTTTACCACTTTGTCTTCATAGGCATTATTATTATTTGATAACATTTTTATTATACTTATGTGTTTATTTTTGTTTTTCTCACTCTCATCCAATAGAAGGTAAACCCTATGAGAGCAGGAGCCATGATTATTCTATTCAGCAAGATAGTCTCAACCTCTGGCATATGGATTAGCACACAGTATAACTCAGGAAGTGTTTGTTAAATGAACTAGTGGTTTAAAAGCCCCAAACTTATCAAAAATAACCTCCTTTCTGTTATTAAAAAGAAATGTTATTACATTTCTTTTTAAACAGAGCAGTGGAAAGGAAAATAGGCATTGAAAAAAATCCTGAAGGAAGTTAAATCAGTGCTGTGAATGGGACCTAGGGAGCCACTCTCTGGGAAGCTGTGGCCCAACACATTTCTTCCCTATTTATTTTCACACTCTCAAATTCAATCCTTTCTGTCTCTCTCTTTGTAATGTAGACACATACAATAGGTAGTTAGCTGGGGCCTCATTTGCTGTATGTTTCTTTTTTCATGAAAGCAACTGTCCACATCACTGTTCATAGGTTAACTCAATCCCTTCTCTTTCTTCAAAATATTTCTAATTTGTGCCTGTTTATACTGTGCTACCTGGTGTTAGCATGCATAAAATAACTTGGTTGCCACCCCTCTCCTAGAGACATCTTAAAGCTTCTGAAACAGAGTTCTAGTGTCCATGGCTATCTTTGAAATGGTTACGGGGTCATGGCTCAGAGGCTGCAGCCAACCTGAGAAAGGCAACACAAGAAGGTGTGTGACAGATGACAGATTGCTGCTGCTGAGTTGGTCCTGAGCCCTGGCCTAGCCCTTGGTGCTGAATGAATGAGTATCAGATGCCCACCTGCACCAAGGGAATTACAACACATAAGCACACTCATTCATGAGTGGTCCAGTGCTGAATGCCTTTCTGCATTGCACTACTTCTCTATCAGCAGCCTGGTCATGCATGAATAAACAGTTACTGGCTCCAGTCAAACCTGGCAGCTCATTGGAAAGGTGGAAATGTGCTGGAACTCTATTCTGGGAGAGACTTTAGGTAATCTATACCAGTAGGGGAACAGCTACTAAGCAGTTGTCTTGGTGTTCACTAACCATTTAAATGGGAATTACCTTTGGATAAACCAGTGAGGAGATCCTTGAGCCAGGAAGTCCTTGACTCAGAATAGGTTTCTTTTTGTCCCAGCCACAGGATCTTGGAGACCTGTAGACCTATTAAACCATAGGTCTATGGATGAAATTTTTGGGATGCAGGTTGCAACCTGACTGGAGAAAATAAGACAGGAAAGTGGAGGTAACTAGTTGTCTCATTTTATTTTCTGTAACTATAACAGAATACCCAAGAATGGGTAATTTATAAAGAAAAGAAATTTATTTGTTACAGTTCTGCAGGCTGAACAGTCCAAGAGCATGGCACTGGCATCTTGTGAGGGCCTTCTTGCTGTGTCAAAACATGGTGTAGGATATCACATGGTGAGAGGGCAAGAGCATGCACGTCATACCAGGTCTCTCTTGCTCTTCTTATAAAGCTACCATGATGATTTTATGTAATCCTAAGTAACTCCCAAATGTCTCACCTCCAATAAACATGTGAATTAGGGTATTAAGTTTTCAAACACATAAAAATTGGAGGACATATTCAAATCATAGTACTAGTAGTCTAGGTTTGCCAAGCCTACGAATGAGTTATTCCCTCTGAGATTGTTTCCCCTCCTTGCCTCACTGGAAATGGTTTAATTGGTTATCCTGTTGGCACAAACTGCCCAGACTTCCCGTTTCTATTTTCAGGATTGGATAGGAGCCCTTGGAAGAGCAACGCCTCCTGTGGGCAAGGCCCTGGAACCACTAGCCATTTGCTCTACCTTATCTTTCTCCCCTGAGGATTTGAAGGTTTAGCACCACATTTAGACACATGCAAAAATAACCCCTATATGGTCTCTGTGCTTTAAAGAACTTTACTTTGAAAAGGAGACAGTGGACCTGAGGAGATGTAACCACACAGAATCCTTGGTTCACCTTCTAGATCTGAGTGGGCACCTGGGAAGCTGGAATTCCCTGCCTAAATGTTCACAAGCCCATTCCTATTTCCAGAGAGTTCACAGACTCCATTCCTGGTTCTGTATTCCTGGGGACACACACACACACACACACACACATTTGTATGATTACCTGTATATTTAAGGGGTTTCTAGGAGGCAGCTGTTTGTTATTTGGGGAGAGTGTGGATGAAACTTAGAAGCATGGGCTATAGGGGCCCATATAAACATGTGTAAGGCCCCTCACAATGAAGGGTGAACCCAGAGTAGGAAGAGAAGAGGGACAGGTGGGCCAGTTGCTGGGGTCTGGTCCTCTTCATGTCACCATATTTTGGTACAGAACTCTAAGGAATCCAAGGATTTTAAATTTGAATGTGGCTTTCCAGGTTGTTGTACACATATATTTGTTTAGGTAGAAATATAGAACAGTTTGTTAGCTTGATTTACAAATTTTAAATATTTAGTACAAATTTTAAATATTTAGATATGGTGTCTGAGCCTGCATTTATAATCTTATCTGGAGCCCTGTGGATTAGTCAAGTTTCTCCCAAGAGGTTTAGTTTAAGAAATTAGCTCATGCACTTGTGGGGACTGGCATGTTTGAAATCTGCAGGGTAGGCTTGTAGGTTGGTAAAGAAGAGTTGATATTGGAGCTTGAATCTTAAGGCAATCTGAAGGCAAATTCTTTCTTCCACAGAGGACCTCAGTCTTTTTTTCTTAAGGCCTTCAACTTACTGGATGAAGCTCACCCACATTATGAAGAGTACTCTGCTTTACTCAAAGTCTATTGATATAAATATTAAATCTAAAAGATCCATTCAGAGGAATATATAGACTGATGTTTTACCCAACAACTTGGCACCATAGCCTAGCCAAGTTGACACAAAATCAACTGTCACATCCTGCAAATGCTAGGAGCTGACCTAAGCAGATTCACCTTTCACTGCCACCATATGCTCTTCTGCCTTAGGGTCTTGTCAGATCAGACCAGTTTTCTAAATTCTTCCCAAGCCTCATGTCCGGTGAAAGTGTAAGTGGCCTCTTCTTTAAAAATGATAGTCACTGTGAAAAACCTCAGGAAAACAGGCTGGGATTTTTTTTTTTAAAGGTGGTACTCTCTATACCAGTTTTACCTTTCATTTCCTTCAAGAAGAGGTCCTCATGGCTACTCCAGGCCCTCAGGATTGTCTCTGTCTACACAGAATATTTCAGTCTTCCAGAGTCAAGTGGGATTCCCAGTATGTCAGGAGAAAGTCAGAACTGGAGACCACTCAGTTCATAAACAGGGAAGGTGTGCATGAAGAGCAACATGATACAGTAGAATGAACAATGGATGTCAGTTCAGAAGATGTCAGATTGATTCTTGGCTCTGCCACTTATCATGACTGTCCTTGAGAAGCCATTTTAAACTCTTAGCCTCAATTTTCTTATGTGTAAAAATAGTCATAATACTACCCACTATAGAGGTTTGTTGTGATGAATTTTGGAGAAAGTGTACATGACAGCAAATAGAGGTCACTCATAGTCATCAGTTAAGTCTGAAGCTCTAAGAACAACTAGATGGAAAACTAACAATGTGATTTAAGACTTGAACAACACTATAAACCAACTAGATCTTTTAGACATCTATAGAACACACCATCTAAAATCAGGAGAATATACATTTTTCTCAACTACACATGGTATGTTCTCCAGGAGAGGCGTATGTTAGTCTATAAAACAAACCTCAATAATTTTAAGATGATTTAAATCATACAAAGTATCTGACAACAGCGGAATTAAATCAGAAATCATTAACAGAAAACAATTTGGAAATCCCTAAATATGCAGATATTAAACAACACACTCCTAAACAACTCACGATTCAAAGAAGAAATCACAAGAACTAGAAAACAAATTAAGATGAGTGAAAAGAAGGCATAACATATAAAAATGTGTGAGAAGCAGCTATAAAGCAGTGCTTAGAAGGAAATTTATAGCTTTAAAAGCCTATATTAAAAACCAAGAAAGATCTCAAATCAATAACCTACCTTTCATTTAAAAAAAAAAACTAAAAAAAAAAAAAATCCATAAACATTCCAAAACCAGCAAGAGGAAATAAATAAAGACTAGAGTGGAAAGTAATGAGAATATAGACAAACAGAAAAAAATCAACAAAATTAATAGTTGATTCTCTGAAAAGATCAACAATACTGAAAAATCTTTAGACAGGCTGACAAATAAAAAGAGAAAAGAAAGACTAAAATCAGGAACGAAAAAGGGAACATCAATATTGATCTTACGAAAATAAGGACTGGGTGCAGTGGCTGACACCTGTAATCTCAGCATTTTGGGAGGCTGACGTGGGAGGACTGCTTGAGCCCAGGAATTCAAGAGCAGCCTAGGCAATGTAGGGAGACCCCCATCTCTACAGAAAAATTTTAAAAATTAGCCAGGCATGGAGGCACACACCTGTGGTCCTAGCTACTTGGGAGGCTGAAGTGTGGTGACTGTTTGAGCCCATGAAGTAGAGGCTGTAGTGAGCTGTGCTTTTACCACCGCACTCCAGCCTGGGTGACAGAGTAAGACTCTGTCTCAAAAATAAATAAATAAATAAAAATCAGCTACTCGGGAGGCTGAGGCAGGAGAATCGCTTGAACCCGGGAGGCAGAGGTTGCAGTGAGCCAAGATCACGCCACTGCACAGCAGCCTGGGCAACGGAGCTAGACTCTGTCTCAAAAACAAAACAAAGCAAAACAAACCAACAAAACAAAACAAAACAAAAACAAGGTTACTAATTGTTTTGAATAATTTTGCTAATAAATTAGATAAGTTAAATAAAATAGAAAAGTTCCGAGAAAGACATACTATGAAAACTGACTGAATAGAAAATAAAAAATGTGAATAAGCCTATAATAAGTGAAGAGATCAAATTAGCATTTTTAAAAAATCCCACACAAAGGCCCAGGCCCAGAAGGCTTCACTAGTGAATTTAACCTAACATTTAAAGATGAGTTAATAAAAATTCTTCCAAAAAAAAAAAAAAAGATAGAAGCTGAGGGAAGACTTCCCAACGCATTCTAAAAGTCCAGTTTTATTCTTATACCAAAGCCAGACAATGAAATATTAAGGAAAAAAAACTACAGACCAACAACCCTTATAAACATAAATGCAAAATTCTCAACATATTACAAAATTAATCCAGCAACATATAGAAAGAATTATAACACAATGAATGAGTGGGATTTATTCCAGAAATGCAAGGTTGGTTAAACATATGAGAATCAATTGAAGTAATACACCGTATCAATAGAATGAAGGACAAAACTCACATTATCATCTTTTTTTTATTTTTTATATCCACAGGTTTTTGAGGGAACAGGTGGTGTTTTGTTACATGAATAAGTTCTTTAGTGGTGATTTCTGAGATTTTGGTGCACCCATCACCTGAGCAGTTTACACTGTACCCGATTTGTAGTCTTTTATCCTTCACTCCATTCCCACTCTTTCCCCCAAGTCCCCAAAGTCCATCGTATCATTCTTATGCCTTTGCATCCTCATAGCTTAGCTCCCACTTATAAGTGAGAAATACAGTGTTTGGTTTTCTATTCCTGAGTTACTTCCCTCAGAATAATGATCTCCAATTCCATCCAGGTCGCTGTAAATGCCATTATTTCATTCCTTTTTATGGCTGAGTAGTATTCCATGGTGTATAGTATATATATATAATGTATATATCACAATTTATTTATCCACTCACTCATTGATTGATGGGCATTTGGGCTTGGTTCATTTTTTTGCAATTGCAAATTTTACTGCTATAAACATGCATGTGCAAGTATCTTTTTTCGTATAATAACTTCTTTTCCTCTGGGTAGATACCCAGTAGTGGCATTGCTGGATCAAATGGTTGTTCTACTTTTAGTTCTTTAAGGAATCTCCACACTGTTTTTCCTGGTGGTTGTACTAGTTTAGATTCCCACAAGCAGTGTAAAAGTGTTCCCTTTCCACTACATCCATGCCAACATCTATTTTTTTTTTTTTTTTGATTATGGCCATTCTTACAGGAGTAAGGTGATATCACATTGTGGTTTTGATTTGCATTTCCCTGATCATTAGTGATGTTGAACATTTTTTCATATGTTTGTTGACCATTTGTATATCTTCTTTTGAGAGTTGTGTATTCATGTCCTTAGCCCACTTTTTGAATGGAATTATTTGTTTATTTCTTGCTAATTTGTTTGAGTTCCTTGTAGATTCTGGATATTATTCCTTTGCTGGATGTACAGATTGTAAAGATTTTCTCCCACTGTGTGAGTTGGTGAGTTGTCTGTTTACTCTGCTGTTTTTTTTTTTTTTTTTTTTGGCTATGCAGAAGCTTTTGAGTTTAATTAAGTCCCATCTATTTATCTTTGTTTTTGTTGCATTTGCTTTTGGGTTCTTGGTCATGAAGTCTGCGCCTAAGCCAATGTCTAGAAAGGTTTTTATGATGTTGTCTTCTAGAATTTTTATGGTTTCAGGTCTCAGATTTACGTCCTTGATCCCTCTTGAGTTTATTTTTGTATCAGGTGAGATATGAGAATCCAGTTTTATTCTTCTACATGTGGCCTGCCAATTATCCCAGCACTATTTGTTGAATCAGGTGTCCTTTCCCCATTTTATCACATGATCATCTTAATGGAAGGATTAAAAACTTGATAAAACCCAAAAACCATTCATGATTGAAATTCTCAAGAAGCTAGGAATAGGAGAGAACTTCTATGAAAAACGTACAGCTAACATTATACTTAAGGTGAATACTGAATGCTTTGTCTGCATGTCAGGAAAATACTGGAAACAAGGTGAGGATGTCTGTTCTCCCCACTTCTATTCAACAACATACTGGAGGTTCTAGCCAGTCCAATTAGGCAAGGAAAAGAAATAAAAGGCTTCAAGCTTGGAAAAGAAAAAATAAAAATATGTTCATTCACAGATGACATAATTCTTTTTACAAAAATCCTCTGAATTCACATACAATAAAATTATTAGAACTAATTAATGAGTTTAGCAATATTAAAGGATGAGAGATCAGTATAAAAATATCAGTTGTATTTCTAAACACTAGCAATCAGCAATGTAAAAATAATTAAGAAAATAATCTACTTGATAATAGCATCCAGAAAATAAAAAACTTAGAAATAAATTTAACAAAAGAAGTACAAGACTTGTGGACTGGCAAATACAAAACACAGTTCACAGGAAATAAAGAACATTAAATAGAGAAATATTCCATGTTCATGGATTGGTAAGGGGACAATTTTCCCCAAATTGATCTGTAGATTCAACATATCTCTGTCAATATCCCAGCACAAGTGTTCATAGCAGTATTATTTATAACATATAAAAAATGTAAACAAGCTATAAATATCCAACAACTGATTAATAGATAAACAAAATGTGTTGTATCCATACAATGGGATATTACTCATCCATAAAAAGACATGAAATACCAATAAATGCTACAACATGGATGAACCCTGAAAACATTATGCTGAGTGAAAGAAACCAGTCACAAAATACTATTATACATACTGCATCTGAGTGATTCCATTTGTATAAACTATCCAAAAGAGAGAAATCTGTAGAGACAGAAAGTAGATTAGTGGTTGCTTAAGTCTTGGGAGAGGTTGGGGGAAATAGGTAGTGACTATAAATGGGCACACCAGGGATCTCTCTGTGGTGAAAGAAATCTTCTAAAACTGGAGGGTGGTGATGGTTGCACAATTGTGAATTTAATAAAAACAATTGAATTGTACATTTAAAATTAATAAATTTCATAGTATGTAAATTATATCTCAATGAAGCTGTTAAAATAAGCAAACACACAAAATCCTAAAGCTGTGGACCCTGAACTTGGTTCTAGGGATACGGCAAAACTGGGGAAGTGAGGCCTTGCTGGCCATCAGTTCCCAATTTAGAATTTCTAATTTTAATGCTAATCTCAATTTCTTGTCGTCTGCTAATTGTTCATGATAACTTAGATTTTTTCCTGATCAGTGAAATGACCTTGGGACAGCCTTCGACTGCTGAAGCTGTTACATTTTAGGAAAATCCATAATTCCTCCATTTCTTTGCATCATTAAAACCACACAACCCCATATCTACTAAAAAACAAAGACAGCTGAACTTCCTCTATAGTGTGTAAGTGATAATGCGTGTAGCCCCAACATGGAAGCAGTATTTCTAAAATCTCATCTTTGGTTTTCGCTTTCAATAATAGGGATGTAGATCTGGCAGTTCCGGTGGCACCCCACCACCGTGGTAACACTGAATCTACACTGCCCCTCCAGAAAGTTTATTTCTTCCCATCACCCCAACAGCCTAAGCAATCCATAGTATAATTGTATTCAGCCACTGAGCTATCAGCAATACAATAATGCAGACCTTCCAAATGCTTAATGTAGTCATTAGCTGTGCAGCATAGTAGAAATGCATGGATATGGTAATGGGCTGGGGGATAGCTATTTTTTAAATGAAGACAAATAATAGAACAGCTGCATCTCTCCATCAGGAGAAACTGTTTTCCTTTTAACTTTAGGAGTTTGGAATTAACTCTAGAGAGAGCAGTTGAAAAATTAGCATTAGAAGGAACCAAAATACTCAAGAAAGGGAGGCAGGGCAGGGGCTCACAAGAAACGTTCTTCTCCGAGGGCACAATGGTTGCTTTCTGCAGCCAGCAGCAGGCACTGCAGGTGGGGGTGACCCAGGGATGATGCCAGACCCTTCTATTGCAAATCTGGGGGAGTGGCATAGCATTTGTACTGCTGTTTTAAAGTAAAAATGTCTCCTAGAAAGTAGGAGACTCCAATTTGTAGGAAGAAAAAAGTCGGAATGAGAAAAATTAGTCCATATCCCAAAAAAGAACATTAAGAAGTCTCTTAGGAACCTGATTGCATTTTTATAGAGCAATGCTGTCCAATATGGTAGCCACTAGTCATATGTTGATATTTAAATTTGCATTAATTAACATTAAATAAAATTAAAACTTCACTTTTTCAGTCACACTAGCCACATTTCAAGCGCTCAATAGCCACATGTAACTAGTGGTTACCATATTGGAGAGTGTATATGTAGAACATTTTCATCACAAAAGTTCTTTTGAATAGTGCTCTTTAATCTAAAACAATATTAAAGGCATCAGTGTATTTTGTATGGTGCCATTCACTTATCCTAAGAAGCAGGGAGATGGTATCTGTTGAGGGAATATGATTTTATGAGATTAAATTACGGCCAATAAGCATTGTCAATATGCAAGTGGTTCCTGGCACTTGCTCAGTGTCCTCAGCCTCAGGCACTCATCCACTATTTCTCAAACCTGGCTGCAAGCCTATCCTAGTATAACCTAGGGAGTCTTTAAAAATCCCAATGCTAAGGCCACAAAACTGATCAATTAAATCAGAATCTCAGGTGATGGGGGCAGTTATCAGATTTTTAAAAAATAAACTTTATTTTATAATACTTTTAGTACTACAGAAAAATTGCAAAGATACCACAAAGTTCTTATATATTTCATATCCAGTTTCCTCTATTATTAACATCTCACATTAGTTTGGTGCACTTGTCACAATTAATAAATCAATATGATACATTATTATTACTCAGGTTTATACTTCATTCAGATTTCCTTACTTTTTACCTAATGCCATTTTTTGGGTCTCAGGATCCTATTCAGAATAGATAACACATTACATTTAGTCAACATGTCTCCTTAGGCTCCTCTTGGCTGTGTCAGTTTCTAACAGTTTCATTATTTTTCATGACCTTGACAGTTTTGAAAAATAATTGTCAGGTATTCTGCTTAATGACCCTCAATTGTGGTTTGCCTGATATTTTTCTCATTATTAGACTGAGATTATGGGTTTGGGGAGGAAGACTACAGAGATGAAGTGGCATTCTCCTCATGTCACATCAAAAGTTCATACTATCAACACGACTCATAATTTTTGATGCTGACATGGTTGCAATAGTGTTTATTAGGTTTGTCTACCATAAAGTTACTCTATTTCCTCCTTTTCCACACTGTACTCTTTGGAAGGAAGTCACTTTTAAGGAGTGGGGAGTTATGCTGCACTTCATCGAGAGGAAAGTACCTGTATGAATCAGTTCTAGTTCTTCTACATGAAAGATTTGTGTCTTTTCTCTTATTTATTATTACACTTATTTGATTTCATAAGTATGGACTCATGCACATGTATGTTATACTTCAGGTTGTTGGCTATAAAAATCCTCTATGAATAAATGCTTGGTGCTGCAAAGTGAAACCAGCACTCAAGCAAAAGTTTAATTCTCTCAGCAAGGCAATTTACTTCTGCAGAAGCATGCTACCTGCGTCAGTCAAGATCATAAGAGCACACGGAACAAAGGAGACTAGGAGTTTTTTATATCCTTAACACAATCCCTACTTCTGTGTCCCTCCCCCATGGGCTGGGGTCAGACTGCACAATCTGAGCTGACCCGATTGGCTACTTGTACATATTTTTCTAAATATAGAAGGGGAGAGGGATGTGTGGTACAGAGGTGGAGCATGTGAGATATGTAGTTTCGGGAGAACAGTGGGTGGGGGAAGGTAACCAAGGGAACAGATGTGAGTTATTCATTGGAGCTGATGGGAAAGGATAGGCTGTTTTACAGTAACTAGGGGCAAGGAGGAACAGGAAAGTTGAGTTTGAGAACAAAAGACAAGGAAGTTAGTAGGCTAAAATTAATTGTATCTTACAAGGTTATAATCCAATAATAAGTTATTTATTTTGTTCTTTAACTTGTTCTATCTCTGCCTATCAGAAGCTCTTTCAGTTGACATGTCTATCCCTTTGACATACCCGTATAATGTAGTGGGTTTTTTTCTTAGTACTTTCTTATGTTGTTGTACTATGGGATGCCCAAGGATCATCTTGAATATATCTTGACTCATTCCTAGAATCAGACATTTTTTCAGGGAGCACTGGTTCTTTTAATTGAAAAATGGTATTAGAGACCAAGATCTGGGCACTAAGTGTACTTGTTACTACTGAGGTATCATAGCTTTTAGGCCGACAGAACAACAAAATATATGTATATACACTAACTTGAGTATTTACATGCACATATCTTTCCATATTTCTCTATATAACCACATTTATATAATTTAAGCTGAAGATAAGCTCCTACTGATGTCTTCAAGTCTTCATTACCACATAGGTCATTCTAGCCTTGTCCTTTTACATATGTGTACCTACCCACTCCAATTGTGAGAAATCTGGCTCCCACCATATGCCTCCATTTACCTGATTGTTGAATTCCAGTAAACATGTATGGTAGTATCAAATTTGCTAACCCATATCCCTGTGGAAAACAAATGTATCAACTAGAGTACAAGGCTTATGTGCAGTTCTTACTGTCTTTAGTCCTACAATCTAAAGCAAAAAACACTCATTTCCAAAGTTACTTAAGTTGGTAACTTTTCTCCCATCTCCTTTCATCACACATTTGTAATACGGTTTGTATTAGTCCATTCTCACACTGATATAAAGAAATATCCAAGACTGGGTAATTTTTAAAGAAAAGAGGTTTAATTTACTCACAATCCTGCATGGCAGGGGAGGCCTCAGGAAACTTACTATATGGCAGAAGGTGAAGGGGAAGCGAGGGCCTTCTTCACATGGCAGCAGGAGAGAGAAGAATAAGGAGCCAAGGGGGAAGATCCCCTTATAAAACCATAAGATCTCATGAGAACCCACTTACTATCATGAGAACAGCATAGGAGAAACTAACCCCATGATACAATCACCTCCCACCTGGTTTCTCCCTCAATATGTGTGGATTATGGGGATTATAATTTGAGATGAGATTTGGGTGCTTCTTACTACTGAGGTATCATAACTTTTAGGTCAACAGAGCCAAACGATATCACAGTTCAATTCTTTATTTCACATTCTGTATTTCATCTTGGGATCCACTGACCTCAAATGATTTTTTAAATTTGTGTACATTGACTCACTCTTTGTAATATAAAGTTCTGTGGATTTTGAAAAAATAGCGTCATATATCCACCATTGCAATATCATTCAGAACAGTTTTGCTGCCCTGAAAATTCCCCTGTATTCACCTATTCAACTGCCCCGATCTCATCACAAGCCCCTGACAATCATGATTTATTTGTTATCTCTACAATTTTGCCTTTTTCAGAATGTCACATAAATAGAATCATACAGTATAGCCTTTCAGGCTGGCTTCTTTCAGTTAGAAATATTTATTTAATATTCATGCATATCTTTGCATGGTTTCTTGGCTCATTCATTTTATTACTAAATAATATTCCACCTGTATGGATATATTACAGTATGTTTATCCATTCTCCTATTGAAGGACATCTTGCTTGTTTCCAGTTTTGGGTGATTATGAGTAAAGCTGCTATAGACATTGAAATGCAGGTTTTTGTGTGGATGCAAGTTTTCAAATCAGTTGAGTAAATACATAGGAGCATGACTACTGAACTGTATAGTAAAACTGTGTTCAGCTTTGTAAGCAACTGCCAAACTTTCTAAAGTGGTTATATCATTTTGTATTCCCAACCAGCAATGGATGAGAGTTATTGTTGTTTTACAGCCTCACCAAGAATTGGTATTGTCAGTTTTTAATATTTGGCCATTCTAATACATGTACTTTTTTGAAAACCCTTAAATGTATTGAAATGTATTTTACATAAATTAAACATTAGTGCATTTTATTGTACAGTTGTATGAGTTTTGACAAATGTGTACACCTGTGTAACCACAACCACCATCAAGATATAAAACATTTCCATCACTCTACAAGATTACCTTCTGTCTCTTTCCAGTCATTTCCAAAACCTTGCTCCCACAGATCTGTAAATATATATCTGTAAAAATATATGCACCCAACACTGGAGCATCCAGATATATAAAGCAAATATTACAACAGCTAAAGAAATAGACCCCAATACAATAATAGCTGGATAATTTAACACTGCACTTTCATCATTGACCAGATCTTTAATACAGACAATCAACAAAGAAACATCAGACTTAATCTGCACTGTAGACTAAATGGATCTAATATTTACAGAACATTTCATCCAAGAACTCCAGAATACACATTCTTTTCCTCAGCACATGGGTCATTCTCAAGGATAGACCATATGTTAGGTCACAAAACAAGTCTTAAAACATTCAAAAATGGAAATAACATCAAGCATCTTCTCTGACCACAATGGAATAAAACTAGAAATCAATAACGAGGAATTTTGGAAACTGTACAAACAGAAATTAAACAATATGCTTCTGAATAACCAGTGGGTCAATGAAGACATTAAGAAGGAAATGAAAAAGTTTCTTGAAACAAATGATTTTAACCATTTATAGGTGTGAAGTTCAGTGAGATACAGTAAATTCATATTGTTGTGCAACCATCACCATCATCCATCTCCAGAAATCTTTTTATCTTGCACAACTGAAACTCTGTACCCATTAAACAACTCCTCCTTTCTCCAGCCTCTGGCAACAACCTTTCTACTTTCTGTCTCTATGAATTTGACTACTCTAAGTCACTTATATAAGTCAAATCATATTGTATTTGTCATTCTGTGACTTGCTTATTTCATAATGTCTTCAGTTTGTCCAAGTTTTAAAGTGTGTCAGAATTTTTTCCCATTTTAAGGCTGAGCAGTATCCCATTCTATGTATACAGTATCACATTACACATATCTCTTCATCTATCAAGAAGCACTTGGGTTACTTCCAACTTTTGGCTAATGTAAATAATGCTTTTATGTACATGGGTACACAAATATCTTTCTAAGTGCCTTCTTTCAATTCTTTTAGAATATAGTCAGAATTAAAATTGCTGAATCATAAGGTAATACTATTTTTAAATTATTTAGGAGCTGTCATACTATTTTCCAAAGAAACTGCACTGTTTTACATTCCTACCAGTAATGCTTGTACAAGGACTGTAATTTCTACATATCCTGTAATATTTAGCATTTTCTTTTCTTCTTCTTTGTTAAAAATAGCTATCCTACTGTGTGCAAAGTGATAGCCCATTGTGGTCTTGCTTTGCATTTCTTTAATAATTGATGATTTGAGGATCTTTTTATATTCTTGCTGGCCACTTGTATATATCCTATGGAGAAATGTTTATTCAAATATTTTGCCCATTTTTTATTGGCAAAAGTGTTTACTATTTATTTATGTATTTTTTGTTGTTGAGTTATACGTGTTCTTTATATATTCTGGATATTAACTCCGATATATAGCTTGCAAATATTTCCTCCCATTCTGTGGGTTATATTTTCTCTCTGATGATAGCGTCCTTTGATGCACAAAAGTCTTTACAATTTAATGTAGTTCAATTTGCCTATTTTTCCTTTAGTTTCCTGTGCCTTTGGTGTCATATCCAAGGAATTATTGTTAAATCCAATGTCATGAAATTTTCCCATTATGTTTACTCCTAAAGGTTTTTAGCTCTTTTGGCCTTTGATCCATTTTGAGGTAATTTTTGTATATGTTGTAAGGTATGGGTCCAACTTAATTTTTTCTCAGGTTTCCCAGTACCATGTGTTGAAAAGATCGTCCTTCCCCATCCAATGGTCTTGGCATCCTTGTTGAAAATCGTTTGACTATGTATGTGAGGAATTGTTTCTGGGATTTCTATTCTATTCCATTGGTCTATATGTCTGTCTTTGTACCAGTACTACATTGCTTTGATTATTGTAGCTTTTTTGTTGTTGTTGTTGTTGTTGTTTTGAGACTGAGTTTTGCTCTGTTGCCCAGGCTGGAGTGCAGCTGGGACCACAGGAGCATGCCACCACATCCAATTAACTTTCAAATATTTTGTAGAGATGGGGTCCCCCTATGTTGCTCAGGCTGGTCTCAAACTCCTGGGGTCAAGTAATCCTCCTATTTCAGCCTCTCAAAGTGCTGAGATTATAGGTGTGAGCCATTGTGCCTGGCAATTACTGTAGTTTTATACTAAGTTTTGAAATCTGGAGGTGTGAGACCTTCAATTCTGTTCTTTTTCAAGACTATTGTGGCTATTCTTGGTTCCTTCCTATTCCATAGGCATTTTATGGTGGATTTTTCTATTTCTGCAAAAAGTGTTGTTGGGATTCTATAAGGTTTGCATTGAATCTGTAGATTGCTTTGGACAGTATGAATATTTTAACAATATTAGTCTTCTAATCCATGAACAAGAGATTTTTTAAAATTTATTTTTGCTGTCCTTAATTTCTTTCACCAGTGTATTGTAGTTTTCAGTGTACAAGACTTTTGGCTCAATGGATAAATTTATTCCTACGTATTCTATTATTTTCCATGCTATTGTAAATGGAATTAGTTTTTAACCTTCCTTTTCAGATTGTTCATTGTTAGTGTTGAGAAATGCACTGATTTTCGCATGTTAATTTTGCATCTTGCATCTTTGCTAGATTTATTAGTTGTAACAGTATTTTGTGGAATCTTTAGGAGTTTTTACATATAACATCATGTTGTCTGCGACCAAAGACAATTCAACTTCCTCCCCTCCATTTTGGATTTATTTTATTTTTTCTTGCCTAATTATTCTGGCTAGGAATTCTAGTATTATGTTGACTAGAAATTTCAAAAGAGTGCATCCTTGTCTTGTGCTTGATCTTCAAGAAAGATCTTTCAGTCTTTCATTACTGAATGTGATGTTAACTGTGGGTTATTTATGACCTTTATTATATTCAGGTAGTTTCCTTCTATTCCTAGTTTGTTGAATGTCTTTATCATGAAAGCGTGTTGAGTTTTGTCAAATGAATTTTCTGCATCAATTAAGATGATCACGTATTTTCCCTTCACTCTGTTAATGTGGCATATTACATTGATTTATTTACATATGATGAAACATGATATCCTCTTATTAGTATTTTAATATCTGTAGAATCTTTAGTGATGTCACCTTTCTCATTCCTGATATTGGTAATTTGTGTCTTGTCTCTTTTTTCCCTGATCAACATGACTAGATGTTTATCAATTTTATTGATTGATCCAAAGAGCTGGATTTTGGTTTTACTGATTTTCTCTATTGTTTTGTTTTTCTATTTTCTATTTCATTGATTCTGCTCTGTTCTTTGTTAGTTTTTTCTGCTTATTTTTCATTTTCTCTTTCTTTTCTAGTTTGTTAGGGAATAGGCTAATATCATTGATTAGAGACCTTTCTTTTCGTCTAATAGAGGTCTATAATGCTATAAATATTCTTCCAAATTCTACTTTGTGTTCCACAAATTTTGTTATATTGTGTTTTCTTTTCATTTAGTTTAACATACTTTTACATATCCCTTTTAATTTTTTTTCTTTGATCCATGAGTTATTTATTTTTTTTATTTTTTAAAATTTTCTTATTTTTTATTTTTTTTATTAGTTTACAAATGTTTGGAATTTTTTCAGATACCTTTCTCTTCTTGATTTTTTTATTTGAAAGAGATATCTAGTCATGGGTGTATTATTTACTAGTTTCTAAAAGTACACACCGCTTATTAATTTCTAATTTAATTCTATAGGTGTCAGAGAACATAGCTTGTATAACTTGAATCCTTTTAAATTTAATGTGACTTGTTTACAACCCAGAATATGGCCTATTTTGGTAAACGTGTCATGTGCATTTGAAAAAAAAATGTGTATTCTAATGTTGTGGGGTGGAGTGTTCTATGAATGCAATTAGATTAAGTTGACTAATTTTGTTGTTCAAGTCTTCTATATCATTGCTGACTTTCTGTTTATATTTTCTATTAGTTATTAGTAGAGGAATATTGAAATCTCCTATTTTAATGGCAGATTTTTCTCATTAATTTTAGTTTTTATTAGTTTTTGTTTCATATATTTGGAAGCTCTGTTTTTAAGTTCATAAATTCTTAGATTGTTACATTATATTGATTAATCAATACCTTTAACATCAGAAAATGATCGTTTTTTACTTCTGGCAATATTATTTCCTCTGAAATCCACTTTGCCTGATACTAATATAGCTGTTCCAGCTTTCTTTGGACAGCTGGACGTCAGCATGAAATATCATTTTTCACTCTTTCATTTTTGAACCTATTTGTGTCTTCATATTTAAAGTGGCTTTCTTTTAAGTAGCATATATTTAGGTTTTGCTGCATTATTAATCTGATTTATCTGCCCTTTTGTGTGGTGTTTAGAATATTTATATTTCATCTAATTTTTGATATGGCTGAGTTTAAATCTACCATTTTTATATTTGTTTTCTATTTGTCCCATCTGTTCTTTGTTCCTCTTTCATGTCATTTTTGGATTAACTGAGTTTTTTATGATTCTATTTTATCTCCTTTGTGGGCTTGTTAATTATAACAAGTGTTTTGTTACTTAGTATTTCCTGTAAGTTTTATAATATGCATCTTTAACTTATCACAATCTATCTTCAAGTGACATTATACTGTTTCACATGAAATATGAGAACCATACATAGTATACTTCTATTTCTCCCCTTTTGGCCTTTGTGATCTCATTTTATTTCAATATGTTATAAATCCTACGATACATTTTATTTTTTCTTTAAAAGAGCCAATTCTCTTTTTCTAATTACTTTATTGAGATGTCTTTGATATACTACACAGTCCACTCATTTAAAGTGTAAAATTCTGTTTTTTGCTATATTCAGAAATATATACTTATTACCACAGTCAATTGAAAATGTTTTCATCACTTCAAGGAAAAAACCTGTATCCTTTATCTGTCACCCCTCTATACCCCGTCCCCATCCCTATTCCCCATACCTAGTCCTAAGCAACAATTATTCTATTATTTGTCTCTTTAGATCCCTATTCTGGACATTTATAAGAATGGAATCATACAGTATGTAGTCTTTTGTGATTGACTTATTTAACTTGGCATGATGTTTTCAAGGTTCATCCATATTGTAGCACATATCAGTGCTTCACTTTTTATTAAGAATGAATTAATATCCCATTGTCTAGCTCTACAACATTTTGTTTATTCATCCATTGACTGACATTTGTGTTGTTTCCAGCTTTTTTTACTATTATGAATAATGCTGCTATAACAATCTGTATATAAACTTATATACAGGTGGACATGTGTTTTCATTTCTTTTGGTTATACACCTCGTAGTGGAATTGCTGGATTATGTGGTAACCACGTTTAATTATTTGAGGAAGTGCAAGAGTATTTTTCAACGTGGCTGCACCACTTTACAGTCTTACCTGCAGTTTATGAAGCTTGGAATTTTTTCATATCCTCACCAACACTTGATGGTATCTGACTTTTTGATGGTAGCCATCCTGGGGATCACGAAGTGGTATCTCATGATTCCAGTGATCTTTTAAAGAGATTTAAATAATGAGAAAAATTACTTATATTTACTTATGCAGTTACCAGCTCCAGGACTCTTTATTCCTTTATTTAGATTCTAAGTTTCTGTCTGGTTTTGTTTTTCTTCCTTGTAGTACACATCTGCTGTTCAACTTTTCTGTCAGAGAAAGCTTTATTTTGCCTTTATTTCTGAAAGATAGTTTAAGATAGTATAAACAATTTTAGGTTGAATTATTTTTATTTCAATACTTTAAATATCTCACTTTACTCTTTTCTAGTTTCCCTGTTTCTATTAGGAAATTTTCTATTATCTTCGTCTTTGTTCCTCTATATGTCAAATTTTCCCCTTCTGGCTGCTTCTAAGATTTTCTTTTTATCATTGGTTTTAAGCCATTTGATTATGTCTTAGTATAGCTTTCTTCATGCTCCTTGTGCTGCAGTTTGTTGAGCTGCATAGATCTGTGGGTTTACAGTTTACATCAACTTTTGAAAAATTTTGCCAATTTTTTCTTCAAATATTTTTGGACTTCCCCTCTCTCCTCTGTCTTTCGTAGACATCAATTGAATGTATATTTTGTTGCTGGCAGTTTGCACCATCGTTTATTAATTATTTATTTATGTTTTAGTTAGTTTTCACTCCATGGTTTATTTTAGAGTGTTTTTTACTCTGTGTGTATTTGTGTGTGTTGGTATGTCTTCATAATCTTTTCATCTCCAGTGAGTCATCTGTCATTAACCACATCCACTAACTTTTTAAAAAATCTCAGAGATTTTAGTGTTCATGTCTAGAAGTTGGTTTGGATCTTTTCATATGTTCCATTTTGCTACTTAACATGTTTAATCTTTCCTCCAGCTTCTTGAATATATAGAATATAGTTATAATAATAGTTTAATATCTTTTTCTATCAATCTATCATATTTTTAATTTTTCTGTCAATTTTGATTGATTTTTCTTTTGATGAAAAGAAAAATAGGTTTTGTAGGTTGTGCTTTCTGCTTCTTTGCCTGTCTGGTAAATTTTTATTGGCTACCAGGCATTGCATATTTTGCCTTACTAGTTACTAATATGTTTACATTTCTACAAATTGAGCTTGTTTTTGATCTTTGCTCTGGGATTCAGTTCTGTGGAAATTGTTGGTTTGCTTGTTTGTTTGTTTTCAGGTCTTACAGAAACAAAAGTTTTCTTAGTTGGGACAAGAACAAGAACAGAGTTTAGTTTAGGGTTAATATTTTTTTTTTTTTTTTTTTTGAGGCAGGGTGTCACTCTGTCATCCGGGCTGGAATGCAGTGGTGAGATCATGGCTCATGGCAGCCTCAAATTCCTGGACTCAAGGGATCGTCCTGCCTCAGCCTCCCCAGTAGGTGAGGCAACAGGCATGCACCACCAGGACTGTCTATTTTTTTTAACTTTTCTTTTGTAGAAATAGGGTCTCATTATGTTGACCAGGCTGATTTTGAACTTCTGGCCTCAAGTGATCCTCTTGCCTCAGCCTCCCAAAGTGCTGAAATTACAGGCCTGAGCCACCATGCCTGGATTAGGGTTAATTTTTGACTATTACTGAGGCAAGACCTTTTTAGTACTTTAACCTAGGACTTCTCAATTGCATCACTACTGACATTTTGGTACAGATAACTTTTAGTGGTGGGAGCTTTCCTGTGCATTGTTTAACTTTCAGACTAGATATCAGTAGCATGCTCCCAGTTGTGACAACCAAAAATTTCTCCAGTCATTGCCAAATGTCCCCTTGGGGCCAAAATTGCCTTCCTTTGGGAACTACTGTTCTAACCAATGCTGCCTGAATTGTAAGATGTTACACATTGACTATTGACAGTAGATAATTTTTCTGAATATGTATGATCTCTGAGCACTGTTCTTTACAATCCTTGTGGGTGGTTATTTCCCTAGCCTTGCACGGTTTCTTCACTTGCATACACAGAGTAGCACTCTCTTGATTACTTGAGGGAGACCACTGCAGATCTCTGAAATTTTTCTCTGTGCATCTCTCTCCTCTTTGGTACCCTCTCATATGAACTCTAACCACCTTAATTTTCTCAGATTCCCACCTGTGTCTACTTAATTAAAGGAGGCTTCCTAAGTTACCCCTTTCTGTGTTGCACTCTGAAACTTTCTCCAAATAGTAGTCTGGGCCAATATTAGGGTTCACTTCATTTGTTTTTCATTTTTTTCAAGGATAATTATTTTTCATTGCCTGATGTCCAATGTCTTGAGTGCCATTATTTGCATGTTCAGTCTAGCCTTTTAGTTGTTTTAGAAAGGAGGATAACTCCTCTCCATGATACTTTGTCTTGATTTGAAGTAAAAGTAACATTTAGTAGGTTTTAAAATTTTTCAAATATTTGAGACATTTCCAGATATTTTTGTATTTTTGCTATTTATTTCTAATTCAACTCCACTGTGGCCATGAAACCTGTTTTAGTTAGGATTTTCCATAAGGACAGAACTAATAGGGGATAAATACATGTGTGTGTAAACATTTTATGTATATTATATATATATATTTACACACACACATGTGTGTGTGTGTGTGTATGGGAATTCACTAGGAAGAATTGGCTCACAGGATCATAGAGACTAAGTCCCTCAATAGGCTGTCTGCAAACTAGAGAAATATAGAAGCTGGTAGCATGGCTCCTAGAGAAGCCAGTAGCATGACTCCCAGGGAAGGTGTTAGTATGGATCAATCCAAGTCCTAAAGCCTCAAAACCAGAGAAGCCGAAAGTGCAGCCTCCAGTCTGAAGCCAAAGGCCTGAGAGCCACTGGTGCCAGTCCCAGAGACCAAAAGCCAAAGAACCTGGAGTCTGATATCCAAAGGTGGAAGGATGAAAAGGGCATATTGCTCTGGAAGATAGAGAAAGAGAGAAAGTGAACAAAGAAAAAAGAGCAAGCAAACCAAATGTCCCCCCTTCTTCTATGTGCTTTTTTGTAGCTGCACCAGCGGTCATTAGATGGTACCTGCCCATATGGAGGTCAGGTCTTCTTCTTTCAGTCCAGTAACTCACATGTCAGTCTTCTCTGGAAACACCCCCACAAACACACCCAGAAACAATGCTTCAGCAGCCATCTTGAAATCCCTTGATCCAGTTAAGTTGACACCTAATATTAAGCATCACAGAACCTTCTCTGTATGGTTTCAATTCTTTTAAATATATGCAGATATGATTTATGGCCCAAATATGTGGTCTATCTTGGTGAAATGTCCAATATGACTTTTAAAATAATGTGCTTTGTGCTGTTAGGGAATGGATGGAATGCTTTATAAATGCCATTTAGGTAAAATTGGTTGACAGCGTTGTTCCATTCTTCTATATATTTACTAATGTTTAGGGTATACTTGTATCAATTACAGAAGATAGAATATCAAAATCTGTAAATGTAATTGTGAAATTGCCTATTTTTCATTTTCTTTGTGTCAGTGCTTCATGCATTTTGAAGATCTGTTATACACATTTATATGTTTAGAATTATTATATTTTTGATCAATTGGCTCTTTTATAATTATAAAATGTAAATGTTCCTCACTAGCCTGAGCAATATTCTTTGTTCTGAAGTCTTGTTTATCTGATGTTAATATAAAAATCCAGCTTTCTTATGATCAGTGCTTGAATGCTACATCTTTTTCCATTCTTCTATCTCTGTCTTCATATTTAAATTGTATATTTTATATGGAGCATTTAATTATTTTTGCAGTGTGATAGCATCTTATAATACATCATTTTCATTTAATGTATTTTCAATTTGTTTGGAATTAAATACATTGTTGTTTGTTTTCTGTTTTCCCCATGTGTTCTTTGTGCAGCTTTTGCTTTACTGCCTTTCTTGGCATTATTTAGGTATTTCATTAACATTCCATTTAATCTCTTTTCTTGACTTATTAGCTCTACCTCTTTGTTTTATCTTATCACAAGTTGCCCTAATATTTCCAATATGCATCTTTATCTTATCATGGTCTTTCCTCAAAAGATGTTATATCCCTTCATGTAAACTGTAAAAACCTTACAACAATACTTTTCCATTTTCTCTTCTATTTTACACTATTATTTTCATAGATTTCCCTCTACATATGTTATTAACCACACAATCCATAGTTATTATTGTTGCTTTAAACAGTCACTTAGCTTTTAAGTAAATTAACAATAAAGTGTGAAGACATTTAAAAAATATTTACCCATATATTTAAACTTTCCAATTCTCTTTATTTCTGTGTATAAATCCATATTTTCCCATCTGGTATTATTTTCCTCCTGCTTGGTGAAATTCCTTCAATATTTCTTGTAGCACAGGTCTGATGATAATTAATTATATTAGATATTGCTTGACTGGAGAATTCTTTATTTTGCCTTTATTTCTGAAAGATATTTTCTCAAGATTGAAATTCTAAGTAAACAATTTCTTCAGTGCTTTAAAGATTTTGTTCCATTGCCTTCTGGCTTGCATAGCTTCTGATGAGAAGTTATTGTCGTTCTTATGTTTGTTCTTTTGTATGTAATAACTGTATGTCTGTTTCTCTGGCTGCTAAGATTTTTTTCATCATTAAATTTTAAAATTTGATTATGGTATGTATTAGTGTAAATTTTTGTGTGTTTATTTTGTTTGAGATTTTAGATTCTTGTTTATTGTTTTCATCAAATTTGGAAAATTTTCAGACATTATTTCTTTTATAGATCTATCTATTTATCTAATTATTTCTTCCCTTCTATTTCTGTGATCCCAATTACATATATGTTGAATCATTTGATATTCTCTCTCAGGTTACCAGGAACTCTGTGTTTCTTTAAAGAGTGTTAGGCTTTTTCCACTTAAGCAGGAGAGTCTTCAGTAGCCTTTTGTCAAGCCCAGTACTCAGGTGTGGTTCTTCTTAGTGATTGCTTTTCTTCCAATGTAATATTCGCCTCCAAGTAATAACTACAGGGTCTTCATTATAATTATTTTTGAGAAGGAATTTTCCTGAGTTTTATATTATTTCAGTGTGACTTACTACGTAACATTAATTTTTTAACAGTTTAAGACATGCTTGTAATTGGTCACTTCCCCTTCTGCCAACACATCCCCTTTTAGTGATATTTAGGTGTTTATACATGTTTGAATATGATATTTTAATAATTTAAAAATTACAATAGTGATACATATTCATAGTTAATAATTTGAAAAAAGCAGACAAGAAAAAATGAGAAAATACAAATTATTCATATCACCCAACCCCAGTCAGAGATAAATACTTTGAACTATTTGATACACATATTTCTTATATATATAACCTTCTATAATAACTGTTAATTTTTATTTTTTTATTTTTATTTTTTTTCCAGCCTGATAGATTTGATTTTAATAAAATAAGTGTAAACATTTACATATATGCTTATATATAAAGTAATTTCAATAAATGGAAACACATGCATACAAAACTGCAAAGAGCATTTTACTGTAGCAGGTATTACAGGATTAGCTAAAATGAAAGTTTCATTTCTTATTGTGTTTTTTTTTAAAATTTATTATTATTATACTTTAAGTTTTAGGGTACATGTGCACAATGTGCAGGTTAGTTACATACGTATACATGTGCCATGCTGGTGCGCTGCACCCACTAACTCATCATCTAGCATTAGGTACATCTCCCAATGCTATCCCTCCTCCTTTCCGCCACCCCACAACAGTCCCCAGAGTGTGATGTTCCCCTTCCCGTGTCCATGTGTTCTCATTGTTCAATTCCCACCTATGAGTGAGAATATGCGGTGTTTGGTTTTTTGTTCTTGCGATAGTTTACTGAGAATGATGATTTCCAATTTCATCCATGTCCCTACAAAGGACATGAAATCATCATTTTTTATGGCTGCATAGTATTCCAGGGTGTATATGTGCCACATTTTCTTAATCCAGTCTATCATTGTTGGACATTTGGGTTGGCTCCAAGTCTTTGCTATTGTGAATAATGCCACAATAAACATACGTGTACATGTGTCTTTATAGCAGCATGATTTATAGTCCTTTGGGTATATACCCAGTAATGGGATGGCTGGGTCAAATGGTATTTCTAATAACTGTTAATTTTTAATATAAGAATTGGGATTATGCTGTGTACTTATTGAGCAACCTGCTTTTTCACATAATATGCCATGAATGTCTTTCTATCAATTAAGCATTCTACTTTATTTGCTTAACAGTCATGTATATAATGCTTACTGTATTTCAGGCATTGTTCTAAGCATTTTACAAATATTAACTTATTTATTCCTCATGACATCACTATTAGGTAAATACTAATAACATCCCCCTTTGCATGGAAGAGGACACTGAGATACAGAGTAGTTAAGTAATTGCCCATGGTCCTAGAGATAGCCTTGTAAATAATGGAGCTGAAATTAAGCTCAAGTGGTCTAAAACATAGTTTCACTTTGTGTTCTAGATATAATCTAGTTTCTGTTTTTTTTTTTTCACCAAGACACATTAATAAGGCCTAGATGAAGTAGTCTTCATTGTCCCATGCCTTATGCAAAGGAATGGGTTTGTTTTTTCTGCCTTGCATTCCATTTCCTTTGCTCAGGATCCTTGATTTCTTTTTGAGGACTCTTCTCTCACCGTGTTCAGCCTTGGTTGGGCAGTAGATATGGGACAGTTCTCCCACTTTCAAGGCTGGACAGGGTGTATGGAGATTCCTTCTATCAGATCATCCCCCTCACTGCCCTTATGAAGCTGGGGGCAGATACATAACCTCAGCACGGCCAATTGTGTGCTGTTTCCTAAGATTTTAATCTTTGAGGGTTTTGAATTTATTTGTTTCACCACAATATCAGCTTCACAAAGGCAAGGATTCTTATCAGTTTTGTTCATGGTTGTATTTCCCTTACTTAGGATGTTCTCTTGCATACTAGGACTCAGTAAATATTTTTTGAATAAATGTATGAATATGTAAAACACTTAGCACAGTGCCAGTCACACAGTAGATGCTTAAAAGTTGGAGATATTACTACTGTTATCAGTTTTTGCTATTTTATATCTCCCACTACCAGAAGGAATGTTCCTTGAGAATGAGGAATGTTGTCTGTTTTGTTTAATGCTATATCCTCACCATGTAGAGGATATAACAGCATCCTCTATCTGTTATCATGTGCCTGGCACATGATAAGTACTTGCAAATATGTGTTGGATGAGTGAATGAATTCCAGTGGTGGCATATACTTGATTGAAGCTGCTGGGTGTTCCCAAACCCTCTGGAGCTCCTGGTTCCTGTCTGTTTCAAGTCTAGTTCTTCAGTTTTCTATGATCTGATAAAAATTCCCCATGGCCATCTAATACTTTCTCAGTTTTGCTTAAGTTACCAAGAATTCCTTGTGGTGGTTTATAATCAAAGACCTCCACCTAAAACAACAAACTATAGAAATGCCTCTTAAATTCGTAGTACTGTGTTATCAATATCAATAGAGGACCAGGGACACGTGATCTGTGATGTGATCTCTGTAACCTGTTGAAGTTGGTGTTGCTACAATTACTGACTTAATTTTGTCACTATTTGCTGAAATGTTGGTATTTCTAGGACACTTCAGGGGTTTATGTGGATACCATCTACTAGGTTATTTAAGGCCAGGACAGTTCCGGAAAGAGGGAGACAGACATTTGCTGTGTCTGTACTGCTTATTTAGCAAGGGCTCACATTCTTCCAACGCACTTTCTCACGTACTTGGCTGCGTTCTGTTTCTAGGATGACTGCACATTTATTAAGGGTAGTTGTTATCTGCCTTGAAAGCAGAGATCTACAACTTGTCTTTTGGATGTGAAGCAAACTACACAATCTAGCACCAGAAGACCTCAGTGTTAATCTATTCCTGCAACTTATTTGCTCAAGCAGTTTCAAATCCATTCTTTAAGTGGCTTTGGTTGTACAGCACCAATGATATGAAGGACAATGCTTAGAACACTTGTCAAAGTCCCAGTCCCTATCTGTGACTGTCTCACACTTTTCTTGGGACACCATTTTTGAAGGAGTTATAAAATGCCTCATTCCAAAATCAATGCTAATTTAATAAGCACTACCCATTTATTTTCTGTGCTTTTTAAAATAGCTTCAAGGGGCTAAGAATGGGCTCTAAGATGATCTGTAACTAGGTGAGCAGGCTGCTTCATCAAAGGTTATTTAGGGGGAAGGTAGTGGCCAAAAATCTACTGAGAAATTCTTTCTTTCACTCTAGGTGTATACCCAAATGTGTTTGTAAGTCCCTCTTCATTCTTACTTAGCAGCTTAATCGAAAGCCATTTAGTAGCTCTCACTCCTTCAGATTATTGCCATCTGGACAGTTTGCATTTCCTCCAAAAGATTAGTAATCAATTACTGTGCTAAATGTGTACATATATGTGTATATACACATATATGTACACATACATATTACATAAATGTACACTATTACATTTATAAAATACATATATATTATTTTATATATATATTAAATATATGAACTATGTTTTCCATAGTTAAACAGGTGACATTTTGTTCCCATGCTTTCATACTTTTGTGGTTCCAGAAACATCATTATTTCCTAAAATAAAGCAGGAGAGTGGAAACCAGTAAGCCAATAAAATCTTTCTTTAGTAGTTTTTTTACTATTATTATAAGAGAATACACAGATTTACTGGTAGGTGAATTTGTGAGGTGCTGTTGTAATGCCTTGAATTGAAGGCTTGTGGCCAAGTACGTAACCAAGCAAAGCTCGCTCCAACAGTACTGTGTTAGTAGAAGCACATAATTCCTTCTGAGTGAGTTTACATCTGCAAGGCTATTAACTGGCCATGGTTCCTCCAGATACTAATAGTACATGCTGGAGAGCCTCTTAGCCACACTGAGGAGAGTAATGCCAGGAACGTTGCTCTCTAACCAACATCATATTAATGATCTTCCTGTACAATATTGCCCATATAAGCAAATAGCTGGCTTGGAAGTTTTGTGGATTTCTTGTTTGTTTGTTTTACTTTTTAGCTGCTGGGCCTTAAGCTAAATCCCTTTCTTATGTGTGCGCAGAACACTTTTTAAAAGGAGGAGTCCAAGGCAGTTTTGAGATTCAACTTGATTATGATGAGTTTTGCTACCTTCAGCTCAAGATTTCTTAGATTCTCCATGGCAGAATACAAATGGGTAGAATGGCATCATAAAGGGCCCAGGAACAAAACAGATTCACACTGTGTCACAGACTTATAATTTTCCCAATAACTTCTTGTCTATCCCAGGAACCCATCTTCCGCAAAGCCTGCCTTCTGGAGAAAAGATTTCAGGAAACAGCAAGATTATAGACTCCTGCGCATTCTCATCTGAGCTTTATGGGATGGGAGGGATCACTGGAGCATCCTAGAGAAGGCTTGGGCTGGTGCTCAGCAAAGTGGTAAGCAGAATACTTGGTCTGTAGCATTACTGTGCCCCCTCTTCTCTCGACCCCTCTGGCTGTCCAGATTCCTGATCTCAAGTTTCATTCAACAGGGAACTGCTTCACACTGGGGCCATAAAACAATGAATAATGGACAAGAAGAAGCCTGTAATGTGAAGATTTTAGGAAATTCAGGATCAAATTTCTTTTGGTTGTAAGTGACAGCAATCTTCCTTTCTTGTTTAAGCATGCAAGAAAATGTATTGGCAGAATACTGGTGTAGCTCCCAGAACAAGTGGAAGAGCTTCAGGAACTAAAGCAGCTCAGGAGACCTCAGTGATTTGGGGAATTGGAGACCTGATAACACCAGTGACTGTGTGCTCATATGCTAGTATGGACTAGTTCTCTCTCTCTCTCTTTCAAACACACACACACGCACGCACATGCACACACACACACAGAGAGAGAGAGAGAGAGAGAGCTCTGCTCATTTATTCCTGGCTTCAAACTCTTCTACTGCAGTTGAGCTTTTTTCACTTGGTGGAAAACATAGATTCTGGCATCCTTGGATTTACAAAATCCCAGCATAGAGGCCCCAGAGAAAAGAGAATGCACCTTTGTTCTCTTATTGTGATTTGAACAATATCCAAGGAGAATTCTGACTTTGAATGTAAACCTGGGGTATTAATTGGCCACAACTTGGTATAATATGACTTGCAGCTGATGCAAATGTGACCATGATCAGAGCTGCATTGATATGAGCAGATTGTCTAAAGCAAAGGATGTGGTGATCCAAAGTATTATCACTTTTTCTTTCAAAGAGGATGATGATTGAGTTTATGAGCCCTCTGAAGGTCTGGAAACCATGAATTATGAGGTCAGTTTTAAGAAGCTGTGGATGATTCATGTAGAGGAGAGAAGGCTCAGGAAAATTGGTTGGGGTGGTACAGGGACGTGAAAACTGTCTTCATATAATGGAGAGGGGCTAGATTTACTGGCTAATACAGAATGTAAAACTAACAGTAAAGCAGAGGCAAGGAGTAGGTAGTAGAAAGTAGTAGAAAGTTCATTGGTTTCAGGGTCAGAAGACCTGGGCTTTGACTTGGTTTTGCCTCTATCTGAATCTCCTCCTTGTTGGAGTTTGTTCAGCCATGGCTTGAACTGGCTGGGCCATGGTTCAGATGAGATTGCTGGGATTGTGGGGTGGAGTCAGTGGAGCCAAAGTTGTGGGTCATGATGGGGAGGCAAGCCTTAGTGTTTTACAGAAAGCTTGAGGCAAAATCCAGACCCCAGTCGAAGGTCCAGAGACAGGCCCAAGGTTATAGTCACAAGGAAGGCAAGAGTCGCAAGGGTATTGGAACAAGAGCAGGTCAGGAAAAAGTGGGAGCAGATGGGTCTTGAGAAATTGGTAAAACATGAATAGGCTCTTTTTGTTTTTTTCCAAGTGTGTAAGGAGCCTGGTGAGGTGCACCAGCTTAGAGAGCTAAGTCATTATTCAGCCATAAACTTGGCTAAATATCCTCTCATAATTAAGCCTCAGTTGCCTCAAATGGGAATTAAGGAGGTTGAAGAAAATGAGTTTCCAGCATCCCTTAAGCTCTAGTTTAAAAGTTAGCAGGAAAGAAACACTGGGAATTCTACTAAAACAGAGTTTTCTCCCATCTAGAAAAGTCCATTCACGGAGCTGGCAATCTTGGCAGCTTGCAGATCTATTGGCAGGGCAAGGAGGCCTAGACTGTGTACTTTCACCTCTTTTAACTAATAGCCCTTCTAGAAGGGTGACAGCATGCTGCTTAGGTAGTCTTCTATTGGCATCACTCTCTCTGTGCTAGGCTGGTTTTTCTCAGTCAGTAAAGCTATTGCAGAAATCGGATGTTCTCTATTTTGCCAAAGTAGAAAGCAAGATAAACACTTTTCAGATTTTCACTGGTGGGAGTATTTTCTGTTGTTGTTTTGTCTTCTCTTTGGAAAATCTCCATAGCTGTACTATTGGACTATCCGGAGCTTTTGCGTGCAGTGCAAACACCATCTGTTATAACCAGAGACACACATACTGCATGTAACTAATAATATAAGCCAGTGTTGCAGCTGTATGTGGCAGGGGAAATTGACAGAACCCCAACTTCTTTTTGTAGGACTGACAAGGTGAATACGGCATTTGTGGTTTGTCTGAGCTTTTGTATTTAACAGTTAAAGATCTCTTTTGGCTGCTATGGAGATACTGCCTAGTTGGTTAGAAAACTTGCCTTGAAGAACAAAGTAGCTGTTGGGTGTTCATTCAGGAGGAGGTACAACCAAAAATGAAAGTCAGGTGGGCTATTTAAATAGGCCTAAAAATTCCTCTGCCAGGGAAGTTCAGGTCTAGGCACAGAAGATGTGGTTCTTTCTCTGCTTTCACCATTGATATGTGCCAGAGGAGGCCCAGAGGGTCACCAGGCTGGCATATTCTTTATCTTTCCAGCTTTCTCTACTAACTCTTAACCTCCCTGTTGCACTATTGTTTTTCATACACATGGTCAATGAGGCTTTCCACAAGGCAGGGCAGAGTGTACTATCTACTACTATTCAGGAGGTAACTGAAGCTCAGGGTTGATATGACCCATCCTTCATCCTAAGGGGCACAACTGGGATTAGAGCCCAGTTTTGAGGCTCTGGCCCTGTGTCTCTTGCCCCATTTTTTTCTTTATTTTTGCTCTGCTTCACCAGCCCTTTCAGCTCATGGCTTATGGGATGTTGTGAGGGCTTCCTGAGGAATATGTTTTTGAGAGCTATCTAAAGCAGAAAAGATCTACACAGGTGCAAAGTCCAAGTGCGCATGTTGGGGTGGTAGAATAACAATTCCTATGTTTGGGTATCGATTGTTGAGTTCCAGCTTCGAGCTGCCTCCTCAGCATTATAGTATGTAGCTCTTGTAAAAGGGCTTCTTGGTTCTTTCTAAGATGACTGTGAAAAGAAACCTGCCATAGGCACTCCTTAAAGGCAGGGATTATATGTACCTCATTTCTGTATTCCCTCTTTCCAGCTCAAGGTCAAGCTGCTTATGTTGCCAAGAGGCCCCTGAGCATCAGACAAACAGGTAATGGGAGCATGAGTACCTACTTTGTGCCAGGCCCTTTGCTAGCCGGGGAATAAGGGTACAACAGTAGCAAGACTGAATATTGTCCCAACCCTCCTGAAGGAGACAGTCAAATTAGGGAGATGCACTGCGAATAAGTGAACAAACAAGTAAATGATTACAAGCCATGATGAATGCTTGGAAGGAAATTAATTTACACAGAATTGTGTGTGAGATAGCTACTCAAAACTTGGTGTTCTCAACTCTTGGAGGAGATGGCATGGGAGTTGAGGCATAAAGGATGAGAAGGAGGTGGCTATTCAAGAAGTTGGAGAAAAGCACTTCAGGCAGGTTACCCCACTACCATGCTTATAAATTTTCCTGATGATGACAGGTGAGATGATGATGATGTGAGAAGATGCTCCTGACTTTCAGGATAGGGCTAGAACCCATGGAACAGGATTCAATGTTAAATGCTCAGTTGCCTGTGTGCATGGATGATACAAACTCTCCGCAGTGCCTGACCGCATGCTGCTTCATATGCACATTGCTCTGATGGTTTATGCCTATCTTAAATGAGGCCAAAGTCATTGATACAGGCAGCTGTCTCCCATTAGTAGTCTAAGCAGGATTGCACTTGGTGGTCCTCAAGGGCCTTCATAATCTTAAGATATTTAAGGACTTCAAGGGTCCCTTAGTCTCACTCTGTTCTCCAGTCCTTGGCAGTATCTTCACACTGATTCCCAGTAGGACAAAATCATTAACCAACAAATTTGAAAATACATATTAATGACCATAGAATGTCCAGGAGTTTCACTTTTGGAAAATATATGCCAAGGAAAAAAATTCAAACTGTGTACGTACACATTGCAAATTTATCCAAATGGAAAATTTGGAAGCAATCCAATGGTAAACAGTAAGAGAATGGATAAGTTAAAAAATGGTAAGAGTAGTAATATCAGCTACATGTACTAAGGAGTTACTCCCAGCACCGTGTTAAGTATTTTATGGCATTATCTCATTAAGCCTCAAAACAACCTGATAATGGGTACTCTGCTATTGTCATCCCTAGTTTATAGAGAAGGAAGCTGAAGCTTAGAGGTTGAATCACTCATGTAAGACCACAGAACCAGTAAATAGTAGAGTTGCAATTTGACTCCAGCTGCATCTAATCCCAGAACACATGCTCTTAACCACCTATGGTGCACTTTTTTGTCTCTATCACATCCATTTCGTGTGGCTCTCAAAATGATGGCTGTAACATGTAAAGATACTTAAGTTGTATGTATTTTTTAAATACAATTGTGGACACGGTTCAATTACAACATTATAAAACAAACAGGACTTATTTATAACCAAAAAGACAGAGCATTTGTTACTCTTAGTCAGCTTGGGCTGCTATAACAAAATACTATACACTGAGTAACTTAACAACAGAAATGTATTTCTCACAGTTTGGGAGGCTGTGGAGTCCAAGATCAAGACACCAGTAGTTTCCATGTCTGGTGAGGTCCCACTTTCTCATAGACGATGCCTTCTTGCTGTGTCCTCACACTGTGGAAGAGACAAACTCCCTGGGGCCTTTTTCATAAGGACAGTAATTCCGTTTATGAGGACCCCACCCTCTTGACCCAATCACCTGACAAATGACCCCATCCCCTAATACCATTGCATTGGGGATTAAGCTTCAACATAATAATTGGGGAACATGAATATTCAGACCATAGCAGAACCGTATCAATGTTTACATTAGTCATTTTGGGATAGAACTTATTTCTCTTTTTGTACAATACTCTAGATTTTCCAAATTTTTCATAATGAGCATTTGTTACTCTTAGAGTAGAAACACTGCCAATGGAATTGTTATTAAACATGGGAACACCAATGGAAACCCCATTCATCTTTTCTAACCAAGTGGCCTCCATTTTATTTCCCTTTGACTAGTGAGCCAGAAGCCTCATTTGTGTATAGTAAGCATGGACAAGGAAAGGAAATAAATGAAGCACTTTAGTTGTTTGCCTTCAAGTCCTTGCAGGAGGAAGTAATCACTTCTGTGCACAGGAGTCTTGTAAGAAAAGTTTAGTGGCAAACAATACTATGGTTTTTCATATTCAGATGGAAAAATATTATTGCTCCCTTTGATTTGCCTCCACTCTCCTTTCTCTAATTAGCCAGTTTGAATATTGAGAGCTTAGGTTAAGATGTCTCACTATTTAGATATGGCAGATTAAATCATGTGACTAGATCTCACTGGAAAAGATTAGTAGCTGAAAGCCCTCAGTGTTTCATCTGTGCAATGATTTATAGACCAAAAATGAAAGTCAGGTGGGCAGTTTCTTTTGCTCTTTTGATGGTTCTTGTTTAAACCTCCAATACCCATTCCAGAGCTTTTACCACTCATTTTGCAGGTCACAGTGGTTTCCATTTGCTGCATATCCTATAGGAACAGGTGTGTAGCTGGTCATGATTTCAGTGACATTCACTTTGATTAGATATTTGCCTTTTATGTTGGATTTCTTGCTAAATGCAAAATGTTCTTTCTAGCCAGATTGACATGTGTTATTTTAAAAGTTTGCATGGTTCTGATCTTGGAAAAAGAAGGGCAATTTCTTGTCTTGAGCACAAAGAGGGGAAGTTTAAGAATATTGGGTTATCTAAGGCCATGATGTTGAGATGCGACTTGCTGGAGTATCTGGATTTTGATATTTAAAACCTTTTTGTTTGAAATACTGTCTCTCTTGTGGCAGCTATCTGAAAAACTAAGCTTCTTGATGATGGGAGAAACAGATTTTTTCCTAATTATGAGATGCTGACAGGCTGTCTGTGGAATGACAGAGTGAGCCTGCATCGGCTAGGACATTACTGTCATGATTGAGGCAAGAATGCCTTTGGTCACTTGGGTAATGCGCACTTTGTTCAGGGCTAATCAAGTATCTCTAAGGCCAGGACTACTAGAAACTTCTGTCATGCCCACTGCAATTGCACGACAACCCTGCTGATACTTGCTGGGCCCTCTGCTTGGTGTACTTATCCTCAATTTCACCTGGCCCAGGCAAGGATTAGGGGGCTCTTCTTGTGTTCCCATGCCCCCTGAGCTTGTTTTAGCCTTGTCATGACAGATCCAGATGGTCCTATGAGATCAGCTGCTGTAGCCCCTAATTAAGGACACTGAATTTAGGGAGGAGCTGGTATTTGCTCAAGAAAGAACACATGGTAGAGGTAGGACTGAGCTTCACAAACTTGATTCTGTTCCAAATATTTGTGCTGCACCTAATGTAAAAAATGTGTATGTGTGTGTTTTGGGGGGTGGGGCCGTGGTCAGGGAGCTCCTATAGCCTTTGGGGCTCCGTTGCTCATGGTCAGTGTTGTGGTTTCTTCCCTGGCACCCTGCCACATTCTGAGTATTGAGGAGAGTGAGTGGATAGGTTTCAAGTGCATGCTCTTTTCACTCTTATCCTTTCATCCCAGTGAAGTGCCAGAACTTGCTCCCCTCTCTCCCTTCTCCTTCCCCTCCCCATAGCCCCCAGAGTGATGACTAGCCTGCCTGCCCTGGTCTTGCTCACTGGACTCCCTCAGGTGTTCCATTTCCACTCCCAACAAGACTAAGGCATGGGGTGGTGGCTGTCATGTAAGTGATGGATTTCTCTCTTGCTGCTATATCCCAGCCTCCAGCTATATTTTCAGAACAGATGTGACAGCAGCCTCAAGAATTTTTAATGTCACAAAATCTGCCTGCTTGGTGTTCTCCTTGGCATATTTTGCCATGGTTCTTTTTTCTTTTCTTCCTTTTGTTTTTGGCCACTTTCCAATACATCCAGAATTATCTGGTAATCAGTAAACAGAATTACAGAAATCACCAATTTAATCTGTGATTTCAATTTCTCCTTTCAGCCTCTCCTCCCCATTTTCTCTGTGAGCTTTTTGGTTCACTGAAGCTTGATCTTAGCACTGATTTTTGTCAGTAGACATTTTGGATATGAAGAATTCCAAGTGGTTTGTTGGTTGAATTGAATGTGCAAAGCAATAGGCAATGCCGCCTGAATCATGAATGACATATTTTTCCCTTTACTAATTTTAAACCCTCATATTCAGATTGACAGTGTTAATATTCTTCTGTCTGCTCCCTTCTTTCCTTGTACGAATTGGCAGCAAGGCTATGCGCTGTGTTGTCTGAGCTGGGGATTATGGGACTCAGGGTTTTGTCTCTAATGCTTTCCTTATGTTCACAGACCTTACCAATTTCTGTGTACAGTGGCACGTACCACCAGTGAAGGGAGCATGATTGGTGTGAGCTTCTGTCTCCTGGGTGATGGGAGGAAGCAACTGTGAGCTGAGGAATGATTTAAAAAGTAAAAGAGAAACTCAGATGATTGTCACTTTATTATTTTTTTAAATCCCCATTCAAGTGCAGATTCTGTCATTAGATAGCCTAGCTGTGAAGGCAGATTCAGAGTACCAGGGGGGATGATTCCACAGTGTTCTGGCATGTCAGCAATGGAAGAGCATGTGGCAGATCATTCAGGCAATAAACATTTTCAGGTACTGAGCTGAGGGTTAGGAATGCAGCGAAGAGCATACATCATCCAGTCTAATTCCCTCTCTTAGCAGATAGGCACTTCAGCTTCCTCAAAGACAGGAGGGGCTTTCTCAAGGTCACGCAATCCATGGCAGGGTGAGGCTAGAACCCAAGGCTCCTGGTCCCCAGATAGCAGTCATTTGTGTCTTAACTCTGCTGTTATCCATGATTGTGTTATACCCATGGTTGGACAGATTCCCCTAAGTGACTTGAGCAAATTTCCCCAGCTCCCTCTCCTCTCATCCTAAAAAAAGCCAGGTTCCATGCCAGGTAGGTAGATAACTCTGGATATTAGTTACCTGGAAAGACTGCAATAGGTCTGCCCACATGTGTATGTATATTTGAGCTCATAGATCTTGAAATGAGGTGGGTAATGTCTTAAGAGGGGAGAATAGAAAATGATCCTGCCAGGACTAGGGCCATACAGCTTAGTGACACTTAACAGGACTAGTTTTCTGTGTCCACTGATCACAGCCCAGCTCAGCAGCCAAGATCCCTTGAAGCACTTGGCCTGTTAGTCTCCAGAGTTCTCCTGGCTTTGCACATGCAGGTGCTCAGTAAGTATGAGTAGAATTGATCCAAGTTAGTGAGAGTAGCACTGCAAAGAAAGATGATGAAATAACTGAATTAAAGGAGCTTCTGGGCCATGAATTTCTGTTCTCTTGGCAAGTGGCTTCTCTGGAATGGCTCCAGAGAATTGTCACTTGTCCCTCCAACCCCCACTTGCCAAATTTTCCTGAGAATGGACTGCCCAGCACATCAGGTGCTGAGCTAAAAGTTGGGTATTATGAAGCATGCCACATTAGCACATCTTCCTCTTCTCAGAGATGACAGTACCAGTCACTGTGATGGACAGCAAGACACTATTCGTTGTTTGTTAATTATTAGTTGTCAACTCAGAGACTCGTTGGAAGATTCAGGCAAGTTGTAGAATCCTTCCTTTAGAGATATTACAAAAACATTGTTTAGAGGAAATAAAATACCCTTAATTATCAAAGTCTGCTGAAACCCTTGCATACTTGCCTCTGCTGGCAGCAATGGGTTTATTGAGATTTCACATTGAAGTGCCTTTATCTATGGTTTGCTCCTTGCATAATGGCTGGGTAAGAAATGGGAGTGTTTCATTGTCCATATGTCTCTGAAACATTTGAAAGGTTATTTTATGTTTTCTAAAGAAAAAGACCCACAAAAAGATGACTGGGCTCTATTGTTAACTTCCAGTTTGGAAGTGTGACCTCTAGAAGTTAAGAGACATACTTTTTAAAGAAGGATTTGGTGCTCACCTGTACGTAAACTAGCTAAGAAAACTTTGAAGGTCATGGTGAATACTCTTGTGAAGCTGAACATTCACCTGACCTTCTGCTACCGTGAAAGTACTTACTTTGTTCATCTGACATTTTCTAAGACCGCATTCAAGAAAGGCACATTTATAGCAATTGCCTGGTTATTCACTGATTTCCAGACTTGTATAAATGGGCCTTGCTAGCAAGATGATTTGTCTCAGTGGAATTTTGTGTCGGTCTGAGCTCTTTACGATATAGAGCCTAACATTCCTCTGGTGTGTACTCTGCGGCCATCTAAGCAGCTGTGAGTGAAAGGAGTAAGCTATCCGAGTGCTTGCTTTGCAGCTCAAAGAGAGGATTACTTATAACTTCATTCTTAGTCCTGGTTTCACTGTGACTTAGAGCAGAGGTAAGAGATTTGCTTGAGGGAGATGAAAGAAACATTGAATGGCCATAAATTGGGGGTGGGGGGCGGTGTTGGAGGTGGTTCCTTTCCTGTTAGCTTCTTCTCTGTGTTATTTCCTAGGAAAGTTGGGGGAATCATGCCCATTTCTTGCCCATCATAGCTTTTGATACATGACATCACTGACTGGTGGATCACAGAAGATCTATAGGCTAAAAGTCTTTATGATTCTAAGACAGTAGAACTATAATTATTGTGTTTTTCCTCTGGGATACAGAAAACTCCAGAGCCTTGACTGTGGTCTGAGGATTGCAGAATCAGCATCTCCTGAGAGCTTTTCAGAAATCCAAATCTTAGGCCCACCTCAGACCCATTGAATCAGCATCTGCATTTTAAGTAGACCCCACAGGGACTACAATTGATCTTCAGTTTTTGCTTAGTCTTGGTTTCAAATTCTGGATCCACAACTTATTTAATGATGTAACTTTGAGTATGTTAACAAACTACTCTAGACCACACCTGTGAAATCGAAATGGGAGTAATAATAATACCTGTCTGGCTGGACGCAGTGGCTCATGCCTGTAATCCCAGCACTTTGGGAGGCTGAGGTGGGTGAATCACTTGAGGTCAGGAGTTGGAGACCAGCTTGGCCAACATGGTGAAATCCCATCTCTACTAAAAATACAAAAAAAAAAAAAAAAAAAATTAGCGGAGCATGTTGGCACTTGCCTGTAATCCCAGCTACTCAGGAGGCTGAGGCAGGAGAATCGCTTGAACCCGGGACGTGGAGGTTGCAGTGAGCCAAGATCGTGCCACTGCACTTCAGCCTTGGCAACAGAGCGAGACTCCATCTAAAAAAAAAAAAAAAAATAGAAAGAAAGAAAAATGGACTGGGGTGGAGCAGGAGATTGGTCCTGTTCTTAAAGGAAGGTTGATTTTTAGGAATAGACCCTGCTCTAAGGAACCCATGTGTATTAGTCTGTTCTCACGCTGCCATAAAGAACTGTCTGAGACTGGGTGATTCATAAAGGAAAGAGATTTAATTGACTCACAGTTCTGCATGGCTGGGGAGGCCTAAGGAAACTTACAATCATGGCAGAAGGGGAAGCAAACACATCCTTCTTCACATAGTGGCAGCAAGGAGAAGTGCAGAGCAAAGGTGGGGGGAAGAGCCCCTTATAAAACCGTCGACTCTCATGAGAACTCACTCTCTATCACCAGAACAGCATGAGGGTAACTGACCCCATGATTTAATTACCTCCACCTGGTCTCTCCCTTGACACGTGGGGATTATGGGGATTGTGGGGAAAGGGTTACAATTCAAAATGAGATTTGGGTGGGGACACAAAGCCTAACCATATCATCATGGTCTCTCCAGTCCACAAGAAGGTAGTAGACTGCTCTTTCAGCCAAAGACAGATGAGAGGAAGTTTAAAGGTACTTGCCACAGTAGTGAAGGAAAACAACTCCTGACTCCTTTACCAATTAGGCATGGGCAAAGGGGAAAGAGAAATAATGGTAGACCACAGGCTGCAGCATAAGTAGACTGAGCCTCAGCTTCAGCACAGGAGGAAGGGAAGCTCTTCAAAGAGCGAGTTATAGCCTGGATTGTTACTCTAGAGCTAGACCCAGCAAGACCCTGTGAGTCCAGTCAAGCTGGAAGATGCGGCCCTGGCTTCAGATGAGGCTGATTTGGGATAATTCCTGATATTTGAGGGACAAGATACTACCTGGATTGGCCTAGATCCCTCTAAGTCCAGCCCACATACTTGGGCTGCTGAGAGAGAAAGGCCCCGCCATCTCAAGTTCTCTGTGGTCAGCAGTAGTCTCTGCTCACGGAGGTCTCCCTGGTCCTGCTGTTGTCTTTGTTGAGCAAAGATTACTACCTTGATAGCACTGACCTCTGTGGCTTATCCTGTGTTTTGCTTTAAACCTGCTTGACCTCTTTCTCCTCACTTATCCCTTGGACCAGCCAGGAGCCCTACCTGGAGGTGTGATGACTATAAAACAGGCCCGTGTGCACGCCTAGAAGCAGGCTTCTTTCTTTTTCTTTTGCCACTCCTACCCTTCTTCTCCTTTCTGTCTCTCTCTTCCATTTTATGTCAAATATTTGCTTGGTTTACAGCTCATAAAGTATCATTTTGTTAAATCATGTTTCCATTTAAGTAAGATGACTGTCAGAATGAAGCTATTTTATTGTGTTAGGAGTTAGAAAAATATAAAGAAAAATCCATTTTGAGAATGGAATAACACAACACATTTTAGTTCAGTCTTCTTGGTTTTTCTTTTAATAGGATTATAGATCTCTAATTTTTTTCCCAACAATTCAAAGCTAGTTGCTTCTAAGGGGGTCTCTGGGCCCCTTTGTGAACTGTACCCTCCACTCCTTTCTAGTTATGTCTTTGGACACACTGATCTTGCTGCTTTCCATTCAGTCTATCCAGCTGCTGGGTGTATGCAATTCAATAGTTGACAAACTGATTCAATGCCCATTATGGACTGCCCTCCATGTGTCCTGAGAAAACTGAAATCATCAGAATGTGGTTCCTGCCCCCTAGGAACTCATGGCATGCATGTCTGTAGGGATGACAGACATGGGAAGTTCATTATACTATGATGTTTTTCATTCTATGCCAGAAGTGTGGAACATTACTGTAGGAACACAGAAGAGTTGCTAAATTGCCCCTGACAAGAGCAGGATGGCTATCTACAGCCATGCAGATCATGCACTGTGCAAAGGTGACAAATTTAAGTAGAAACCACCCACAGTGTAGGTACCCAAAATATCTACATTAGGGCAGTTTTCTGGCAGATAAAGGAACATGTCTGAAGGAAGGGATGTATTTTAAAAATTCTCACTAAGGCACTGTATGGGTTAGCAGGTGACCGTGGACAGGCACATGATTTGAAGGGCTATGGAGAGGAGACGGTATTGCATCTGGGCTATACAATGGTATTAAAAGTTAGCTGGCCAGGCAACCAGGCGAAGAGTATTCTAGGCAGAGGGAGAATGAGTTGTGACAGAGACAGGAAATCACAATGGTGGGCCTAAGAAATGAAGAGTGGCTGAAATCATCAGAATGTGGCTGTTGCAGAGCACACATGATGGGGTATTATGGGCTGTGGTTTGTAAACACAGTTTAGAGTTAGATTATGAAGGTTTTCTGGAATGTTTTGCTAAGGGTTTGAACTTTATCCTAAAGGTATTATAAAGCCATTAAAAGTTCTGTATTGATCTATTTTTAAAAATAATATTTTATAAAGTATAAGTAATCGTTCCAAAAAGAATGATTTGAGATGGAAAGATACACCAGCCTTGTTACCAATATTGGAATTCAAAAATCATTGAAGGCAGGGCTTTCAAACTCAAACACCTACAGGGGCCAGGCAGGTAGCAAGTAAGGGTACTGAGGGAAGTGGATTTAATACAACAGAGGGTGATACGAAGAGCACATGCCCCAAGGAAGTGAGTAACCATACTGAGCTAGGAACCATACCTAGGCTAGGCTAGGCTGATTGTTTCCAGGAGGAACTTCTGTGTGGAGGGAGGTCAAGTGGGGCCATTTCGTTCATGTTTTCATGAGAAGCTGGAAACTTAACATTTATGTAAATTTCCTAAGTTCTAAATGTTGGCAGGTAATTCATATTTTTAAAAATACTGTGCGTGTCTTTCAGTGCAGGTCTGCAGACCAGAGTCACCAATGGGCCACTGGTTTACAGTCTCTGATAATGAGAGATGGAACAGAAAATTCCTCTAGGAAACTGAGATGAGATGTTAATGAGCGCTAAGTTGATCTCTGAGCTTCACCGCAGGTAAAACAAACATAGATACCAATTCCACTCCTGTTCGTGATGGGAGAAGAAATGGAGGCCAAATTTAAGTGGGCAAGAGATGATCTCTGTGGATATGAAAAATGAATGGAAATTAAATGACTGATGAATAGGGCTCATAATAGTCTTTTTGTGGCAAATTCTTTCTGTGAGAGTATTTCCTTAGTGATCCTTGAGTTGGTTGTGGCAGAATTGTCAGCTGGCCAGGGCCTGAGTAACGTTGCTTGAAAAAAGAGGCTCAAGGTGAAGAGTGTATTATCACTTTTGTATCACACAGCTTTTCTGGGTCTTAGCCCTTACTTGTGGCTGTCAGGGGGTTGAGTGCTATATCTAAGTGCTTCAGTGGCTCCCAGATTCTGAATAGGTTTTGAATATGTGTAGTAGAGTGCCTGTCCCATGCTCAGCCCCAGCTCAAGGGGTAGCCCTTAGTGGGATGTGTTTAGTACAACATAACTATTCTCAACTGTAACTAATTGGACTAGGGTGGGCACTTTTAAGGGTAGCTCATCTATAAACTGATAAACAGGCTTCAATAGGATTGCCTGTATCATGACTTTTTCCTAAGCCTCTCTCCTTTTACATGATTATCTTTGATGTGGCCATGTTCTGACCTTGCCCTTTGGCCACTATTGTTTGGTTCAGTAGTGTAGGCACTATCCCAAAGCTGGATGTACTCCCTTCTGTAAGAGTTTTGAACATAACCTCAAAAGAATCAGGCCTGTAGCTACACCTTGTAAGGTTTTAGTGCATGTGTGTTTGCATGCACACACACACATAAACACACACACAGAATTTACAAGTGAAATGTGCATATGCTTATGGGTGAGCTAGCTGATGGTATTTGAATTCCTGGTTCCTATTGTTTTTGAGGATTCTTGCCCTTCCCGGGGCTTGAATTTTCAAACTTTCCTTGGACTTTTTATTTTAAAATATTACTTTAAAACACTTTTTGGAATTTTTTTTTTTTGCGGGGGAATGCTTAGGCTAGAATGAATTTGGTTACTTTCAGTTGAAACCAAAATATTCCTGAGTAATGGAGGTGGCCAACTATTCTGTGGCCTCTGGAAAATACCAGAAGAATGAATCATGAAACTAACCAAATAGCTAAAACTCAAAGGATACCTGCAAAGAATAGTCACTGAGTCAAAGTACAGGGGGCCCTAGGAAGGATTTTCCTGCTCATTAAATGAGAGTGTTAGATGGAGAGACAGTATGTGCTGAAGGATATCAGACTCTGGGAAACCCCAGATTTCTTGTAGGTCAAAATTATTAGTTGTATTTGCTATGGTGTCTCTCTATAGTTGCCTCAGAAAAAAGTAAAGCAACATGATATTTGAACCCCAGCTCTGCCACTTCCTAGTCATGTGACCTTTGGCAAACCACTTACCTCTCTGAGCCTTGGTTTCCTCATCTGTTGACGTTAATGGTAATACCACTCTCACAGGTGCATTCTGCGGCTTAAATAAGGTAGCATGCAGGAAAGCACTTAGCATTGTGCCCTCAGCTCTGTAGAAACTTAATAAAAATGGATTTTCTTCCATCTTTTATTTCTCTGATTAAATACCATAAAGAAGCCAGTACTGACACTTCCTAAAAAGCACTTGATGGGGCTATTTATCTATAGAGCTAATGTCAAAATTTAATCAACAATTAACCATCTTCTTTCAGCTGTTTTATTTGTGATCATTTCCACCTTTCCAGGTATTTTTCCTGCCATTTACCACAAAGAATAATTTCTAATCATGTGTGAATTTCTTTTAGGCTGGGAAAAACCATGACACAGGAGTTATTTTTCATGTTGCAGACTTGCTTCTTGTCAGAGGGATCTTACAAAGATGACCTTAGTGATGAAGACATTGTGAATTAAAATCATTTGTTCTGAAAGGTGGGACCAAGATGTAAGCTTCAGGAAACGTTGCCTCATCTACTTTCAAGGTGGGGCTTTCTCATTAAAGTGCCTATACGATGTTTCTCCTTCCCAGACATGAAGGATAAAAAAAGAATAAAACCATCAGGCATTTTTGTTTAACTATGTCATTGTTGTTTTATGGTAGTTTTATTACCTGCATGTATTTAGATATGAGAATTCAGAGAAGGCTGTGAAATATATTCTAAAGCTTCAGGGGTAGGAAAGTGCTCTGAACTGGTTAGTTGGTGTGTCTCCCCAGAGAATTATCTTCCAGGCTGCAGATTCTGACAGAAGGCACTCTCTGCCTTTTATAGTCCTGCTCACGGAAGGGGAAGTGGAGGGGGAGAAAGCCTCTGGAAAATATCTTACAGAGAACCGACAGAGCACTGTATTGCTTTCAACAAGGTGTTTCCATCTCCTTTTCTTGCTGTTAAAATTACCTGCAAGCCAAGTAGGCCACATAAAATGAAGGAAAAGGAAATGAAGTCCGTTAATCTCCCAAGACAGACATTTATTATACGAAAGCCAAGTGACAACTTTGAACCATTGGCCTCACCTTCTGTGGAGAAAAAGGCTTATGCCTCAGAAACTGCAGGAGTCTTGGATCTGCTCCCTGGTAGGGGAGTTGTATTGGTCGTCTGAAAGGAGACTGGCCTCAGCCAAATGTCATCTCCATGAATATGAGCCCAAAGTTCCAGTTGCTGAAGTATCTATTGATTAAAGAATCATGATAAATGAGAACAAGGCTGTGAATAAGATCAATGCCATGGACCTCAGAAGCAAGTCTCCTGTGAAACTTCACAGGAACATCAAACACTCCTTTGGAGAAACACTGATCTCTGGTCTGAGCGAAGCCTTGAGGATTTTTAGGTTCTTCCAGATGTAACTTTCTATAGTGGATCTTCAGTGAGCATACAGTTATATGAGAGGCAGTGCCATGTAAGGGAAAGAGCACTGAATGTGGAGTTCAAGCCTATTAGCAATTGCAAATCAGGGATATTGAAAACAGCCTCTGTTTCTCAGCATAGCATCCTGGTTGCAAGTACAAATTCTGGAGCTAGATTACCTGGGTTCTAATCCCAGCTCTGCTGTTTACAAACTGTGTGACCTGGGGCAAGTTATTTAACCTTTCTGTGCCCTAGTTTTTTCTCCTATAATATGATAATAGCAATGGTATCTACTGCAAATGATTGTGATGATGATTAAATAACCTAATCTTTGTAAAGGATCTAGAACAGTGCTATGGTTACTGTTTGCCGATTAAGTTCCTTCCCTATTCTTTTGTTTGTTTTTCAAACTAAGTCTGTTCTCGCCACACTGCAGAGACAGACACTGTATTAGTCAGGGTTCTTCAGAGAAACAAAGCCAATTGTGTGTGTGTGTGTATAAAGAGATTTATCTTGTTTTATTTATGTATTTTTTTGAGACAGAGTCTTGCTCTGTCTCCCAGGCTGGAGTGCAGTGGCTTGATCTCGGCTCACTGCAACCTCTGCCTCCCGGGTGCAAGCGATTCTCCCACCTCAGCCTCCCTAGTAGCTGGGATTACAGGCTCCCGCCACCATGCCAGGCTAATTTTTGAATTTTTAGTAGAGACAGGGTTTCACCACGTTGGCCAGGCTCGTGTCAAACTCCTGACCTCAGGCAATCTGCCCGCTTCGGCCTCTCAAAGTGCTGGGATTACAGGTGTGAGCCACCATGCCCGGCCTATAAAGAGATTTACCATGAGGGATTGGCTCACGTGATTATGGAGAATGAGATATCCCATGATTTACCATCTGTCAGCTGGAAGTCCAGGAAAGCCAGTGGTATATTTCCAGTACAAGCCTAAAGGCCTGAGAACCAGGGAATCCAAAGGTGTAAGTCCTGGTCTGAGTCCAAAAGTGCAGGAACCAGGATTGCTAATGTCCAAAGGCAGGAGAAGACAGACAGCCCAGCTCAAGGAGAGAGTATGAATTCCTCCTTCTTCCATCTTTTTGTTTTGTTTAGGCCCTCAGTGGATTAGATGAGGCCCACTCACATTGAGGAGGGCCGTCTTCTTTACTCAGTCCACTAATTCAAATGTTAATCTCTTTCAGAAGTACCTTCAGAGATGCCCCCAGAAATAATGTTTTACCAGCTATCAGGGCATCTCTTAGCCTAGTTAAGTTGACACATAAAATTAAACATCACAATTCCTCTCCTTGTCAACTTCACACCTGTATGCATCTCCTTAAGCCATACTTAATCTCCAAATAAAGGCCGGGAGTGGTGGCTCACGCCTGTAATCTCAGCACTTTGGGAGGCTGAGGAGGGCGGATCACCTGAGGTCAGGAGTTCAGGATCAGCCTGACCAACATGGAGAAACCCCGTCTCTACTAAAAATACAAAAAATTAGCCTGGCATGGTAGTGCATCCCTGTAATTCCAGCTACTCGGGAGGCTGAGGCAGGAGAATCGCTTGAACTCGGGAGGCGGAGGTTGCGATGAGCCGAGATTGTGCCATTGCACTCCAGCCTGGGCAACAAGAGTGAAACTCTGCCTCAAAAAAAAAAAAAAAAATCTCCAAATAAAGACAATAACAAAGTCATAATCAGCTAACATGATACAACTGTTCTCTGTGCAACTAATACACACTTATCCCTTTCCCATAAGAGGAGATGAAGTCCTTGAGTGACGTTTATTCTTCTTCTGATATCCTCTAACTTAAATGCTATGAGGTAACATTAACATTACTTAAAAACTAATACAAACTCAATACATCTTATGTTACATGATAAGGGAATACAAGAGGAAACAAAACAAAGACATTTGCTTAATATTTCCCTATTCTCTTTTTTTCACACTAAGTTTAAATTTATTCACACAAATGTATTTATATAAAATAAGAAAGAAATACTCATGACAATTATAGCCCCTGTTTCCATAACTGGTCTTATGATAGTAGCTGGTATTTATTACCCCCTTTTTCTATTACCCATGTTGGATTCCTTTTGTCTTCAGCAACAACCTCAACTGGTCATGGTTCTTTACCTGTCAGGATGACCCAAACCTTCATTCTTGAAGGATCTGGGACATTCATAGTCCTACCTGGATTTTTTCCCCATTAACCTTAATCACAGGGTATGATAATACTAAGAGACACCCTAAGGGATCACTGTTACTCCAGACATATTCTTCTTTGCTTCCATTGTGGAGCAGTAGTCCAATTTCCCCCTTGACGTTGTGACTCAATCACTGCAGCCAACACCATAACTCCCTTCTTGGCCTGTTGACTCAGAGGCATGAGGACCCCGAAGTAGAAAGGTGGTAATCTTATTTGCCAATTAAATGGAATCATTGTGTCTCCTGGTAGAAGCATCCTTCCTTTTGGAACTAATATATCTAGGCCAGTGGAACTGAATTCAATAACACATTAAAAAGATCATTAATCAGGACCAAATGGGATTTATCCCAGGGATGCAAAGATAGTTCAACATATGCAAATCAATCAATATGATACATCATATCAACAGAATGAAGGACAAAAACCATATGATCATTTCAATTGATGCTGAAGAAGCATTTGACAAATTTCAACATCTCTTCCTGATAATAACCCTCAGAAAAATGGGAATAGTAGGAACATACCTCAACATAACTAAAGCCATATATGACAAACTCACAGATAGTATCATCCTGGATAGGGAAAAACTGAAAGCTTTTCCTCTATGATCTGGAGCAAGACAAGGATGCCCACCTTCACCACTGTTATTCCACACAGTACTAGAAATTCTAGCTAGAGCAATCAGACAAGAGAAAGAAATAAAAGGCATCCAAAGTGGAAAAGAAAAAGTGAAATTATTATTGTTAGCAGATAATATGATCTTATGTTTGGAAAAACCTAAAGAATCCACAAAAATACTATTAGAACTGATAAATAATTTAAAGTTTCAGAATACAAAATTGATATACAAAAGTAAGTAGGATTTCTATATGCCAGCAGTGAACAATCTGAAAAAGAAATAAAGAAGCAATTTCATTTACAATAGCCACACATAAAATTAAATATCTAGGAGTTAACCAAAGTAGTGAAAGATCTCTACAATGAAAACTATAAAACATTCATGTAAGAAATTGGAGAGAACACAAAAAATGGAAAGATACTCCGTATTCATAGATTAGAAGAATCAATATTGTTAAAATGTGCATACTACCCAAAGCAATCTACAGATTCAATGAAACCTCTATCAAAATATCAATGACATTCTTCACAGAAATAGAAAAAACAATTTTAACGTTGGTATGAAAACAAAGAAGACTCAGAATAGACAAAGCTATCCTAAGCAAAAGGTCACAACTGGAAAAATTACATTACCTACTTCAAATTATACTACAGAGCTGTAGTAACCAAAACAGCATGCGGCTGGCACAAAAACAGACACATAAACAAGGGGAACAGAATAGAAAACCCAGAAATAAATCCATACATCTACAGTGAACACATTTTTGACAAAGGTGTCAAGAACATACACTAGGGAAAAGACTGTCTCTTCAATAAATGGTGCTGGGAAAACTGGATATCTATATGCAGAATAATGAAACAAGGCCCCTCTCTTACCATATATAGAAATTAAATCAAAGTGGATTAAATACTTAGATCTAAAAACTCAAGCTATGAAACGACTACAAGAAAATATTGAGGAAAATCTCCAGAACATTGGTCTGGGCAACAATTTTTTGAGCAATACCTCACAAGTACGGGCAGCCAAAGCAAAAATGGACAAATGAGATTACATCAAGTACACCACTGGCATTCCTGGGCTTCCAGCTTGCAGATGGCAAATGACAGGATGTCTCAGTCTCAATAATCATGTGAGCCAATCCCTCATGATAAATATCTATCTATCTATCTATCTATCTATCTATCTATCTATCTATATCTATCTATCTATAAAGGATATAATCAAAAAAGTGAAGAGACAACTCACAAAATGGGAGAAAATATTTGCAAACTATCCATCTGAAAAGAGATTAATAACCAGAATAGGCTGGGCTTGGTGGCTCACACCTGTCATCCTAGCACTTTGGGAGGCCAAGATGGGCAGATCACAAAGTCAGGAGTTCAAGACCATCCTAGCCAACATAGAGAAACACCATCTCTACTAAAAATACAAAAATTAGTTGGGCAAGGTGGCAGATGCCTGTAGTCCCAGCTACTCGGGAGGCTGAGGCAGGAGAATCGCTTGAACCTGGGAGGTGGAGGTTGCAGTGAGCTGAGATCGCACTGCTGCACTCCAGCCTGGGTGACGGAACAAAACTCTGTCTCAAAACAAAACAAAACAAAACAAAACAAAACAACCCAGAATATATAAGGATATTGTATTAGTCTGTTCTCATGCTGCTAATAAAGACATATCCAAGACTCAGTAATTTGTAAAGAAAAAGAGGTTTAATGGGCTCACAGTTTCACATGGCCAAAGAGGTCTCACAATCATGGCAGAAAGCAAAGGAGGAGCAAAGGCACATCTTACATGGTGGCAAGCAAGAGAGTGTGTGTGGGGAACTGCCCTTTTTTAAAACCACCCGATCTCATGAGACTTATTCACCATCACAAGAACAGCACAGGAAAAACCCACCCCCATGATGCATTTGCCTCCCATTAGATCTCTCTCACAACACATGGGGATTATGGGAGTTACAATTCAAGATATTTGGGTGGGGACACAAACAAACCATATCATTTCACCACTGGCCCCTCCCAAATCTCAAGTCTTCACATTTCCAAACCAATCATGCCTTACCAACATTCCCCCAAAGTCTTAATTGATTCTAGCATTAACTCAAAAGTCCAAGTCCAAAGTCTCATCTGAGACAAGGTAACTCCTTTCTACCTATGAGCCTGTAAAATCAAAAGCAAGTTAGTTACTTCCTAGATACAATGGGGGACAGGCATTGTGTAAATATACCCATTCTAAGTGGGAGAAATTGGCCAAAACAAAGGGGCTACAGGCCCCATGCAAGTCGGAAATCCAATAGGACAGTCATTAAACCTTAAAGTTCCAAAATCATCTCCTTAGACTCCATGTCTCACAGCCAGGTCACACTGATGCAAGAGGTAGAGTCCCATGGCCTTAGGCAGCTCATGCCCTGTGGCTTTGCAGGATACAGCCATACTTCGGGCTGCTGTCACAGGCTGGCATTGAGTGTCTCTGGGTTTTCCAGGGGCACAGTGCAAGCTGTAGGTGGATCTACTATTCTGGGGTCTGGAGGACAGTGGCCCTCTCATCACAGCTCCACTAGGCAATGCCCCAATGGGGACTCTGTGTAGGGACTCTGATCACACATTTCATTTCTGCACTGCCCTAGCAGAGTTTCTCCATGAGGGCCCTGCCCCTGCAGGAAACTACTGCCTGGACATCCAGGCATTTCCATACATCCTCTGAAATCTAGGTGGAGGTTTCCAAACTTCAATTCTTGACTTCTGTGTTTTTTTTACACATGGGCTCAACACTACTTGGAAGCTGCCAAGGTTTGGGGCTTGCACCCTCCAAAGTCATGGCCCAAGCTGTATCTTGGCCCCTTTTAGCCATGGCCCAAGCTGTACCTTGGCCCCTTTTAGCCATGGCTGGAGAGGCTGGGATGAGTGCACCAAGTCCCTAGGCTGCACACAGCAGGGTGGGCCCTAGGTCTAGCCCATAAAACCATTTTTTCCTCCTAGGCCTCTGGGTCTGTGATGTGAGGGGCTGCCACAAAGGTCTCTGACATGACCTGGAGATATTTTCCTCATTGTCTTGGTGATTAACAGTGGGCTCCTCTTTACTTATGCAAATTTCTGCAGCAGGCTTGAATTTCTCCTGACAAAATGGGTTTTTGTTTTCTATTGTATTGTCAGGCTGCAAATTTTCCAAATTTTTATGCTCTGCTTTCTCTCGAACACTTTGTAACTTAGACATTTCTTCTGCCAGATACCCTAAATCATCTCTCTCAAGTTCAAAGTTCCACAAATCTCTAGGGCAGTGGCAAAATGCTCCAGTCTCTTTGTATAGCAAGATTGACCTTTACTCCAGTTCCCAACAAGTTTCTCATCTCCTTCTGAGACCACCTCAGCCTGGACCTTATTGTTCATATCACTGTCAGCATTTTGGTCAATGCCATTCAACAAGTCTCTAGGAAGTTCCAAACTTTCCCACATCTTCCTGTCTTCTGAGCCCCCCATCCCGAGTATCTAGGAAGTTCCACACTTTCCCACATTTTCTTATCTTCTTCTGAGCCCTCCGAACTTTTCCAACCTCTGCCTGTTACCCAGTTCCAAAGTTGCTTCCACATTTTCAGGTATCTTTATAGGAGCACCCCACTACCTAGTACCAATTTACTGTATTAGTCTGTTCTCATACTGCTGATAAAGACTTACCTGAGACTGGGTGATTTGTAAAGAAAAAGAGGTTTAATGGACTCACAGTATCACATGGCTGGGGAGGCCTCACAATCATGGCAGAAGGCAATGGAGGAGCAAAGACACATCTTACATGGTGCTAGGCAAGGGAGCATGTTCAGAGGAACTGCCCTTTTATAAAACCATGAGATCTCATGAGACTTATTCACTATCATGAGAGCAACATGGGAAAAACCCATCCCTGTGATTCAATTACCTCCCAACAGGTCTCTTCCACAACACATGAGGATTATGGGAGCTACAATTCAAGATAAGATTTGGGTGGGGACACAGCCAAACCATATCAAACAACTGTATAGGAAAAAAAAATCTAATAATCCAATTTTTTAAATGGGCAAAAGGTAAGAATAGTTGTTTCTCAAAAGAAAACATACAAATTGGAAACAGGTATGGGAAAGGTGTTCACCATCATTGATAATCAGATAAATGCAAATAAAAACTACAATGAGATATCATATCGCCCCAGTTAAAATGGCTTATGTCCAAAAACAGGAAATAACAAATTCTGGTGAGGGTGTAGAGAAAAGAGAACTTTTGTACACTGTTGGTGGGAATGTAAATTAGTACGGCCATTATGGAGAATACTTTGGAAGTTCCTCAAAAAAGTAAAAATAGAGCCACCATATGATCCAGCAATACCACTGCTAAGTATATACCCAAAAGAAAGGAAATAATATATTGAAGAGTCATCTGCGTTCTCATGTTTTTTTTTTGCAGCACTATTTACAATAGCTAATATTTGGAAGCAACCTAAGTGTCCATCAACTCAGGAATGGGTAAATATGGTACATATACACAATGGAGTATTATTCAGCCATAAAAAATAATAAAATCCTGTCATTTGCAACAACATTGATTAAACTGGAGGTCATTATGTTTAGTGAAATAATCCAGCACACAAAGACAAACTTCAAATATTCTCATACACTTGTGAGAGCAAAAATATTAAAACATTTGAACTCATGGAGATAGAAAAAGGATGGTTACCAGAGGTTGGAAAGGGTAGTTGGGGAGATGGGACAGGGTAGAGGTGGTTAACGGGCACAGATAATAGTTAGAAACAATGAATAAAACCTAATATTTGCTAACACAACAGGGTAACTATAGTCAAAAATAATTTAAGTGTACATTTTAAAATAACTAAAAGAGTATAACCGGATTGTTTGTAACACAAAGCATAAATGCTTGAGGTGATGGGTACCCCATTTACCCTGATGTGATTGTTACGCATTGCAAGAATGTATCAAAATATTTCATGTAACCCATAAATATATACGCCTACTATGTATCCACAAAATTAAAATAAAAAATTAATTATTATCTCAAAACAAGTTTTCTAGTGGGTAACTAGGAGTAAGAGTGAATGGAACCACTCCCATTTCCACACTTTGATTCCTGGCCCCATAAATCCTGGCTGTGAAAGACACACCAATACATATTACACACTGATTCAGAGTTTACAGCCTTTTGGAGAACCATTCCCTAGTCTTGCAAGATAATACCACCTAGCTGGCACTAACTGAATCTCCAAAAAGCCGTTCCACCATTTTATCAAGCCAGCTGCTTCAGGATAGTGGGGACAAGGTAAACAAGTGAATTCCATGAGCAAGAGCCCATTGCTACACTTCTTTTGCTGTGAAATGAGTTCCTGTGTCAGAAACAATGCTGTGAAGAATATCATGTTGGTGAATAAGACATTCCATAAGTCTATGGATGGTAATTATAGCAGAATCTTTGTATGCAGGAGGACAAATCCATAGCCAGAGTAAGTGTCTTTTCCAGTAAGGATAAAACACTGCTCCTTCCATGATGCAAGTCATCCAATGCAATCAACCTGCCACCAAATAGCTTCATGATTACCCTCAGGAATGGTACCGTTACCAGAGGCTCAGTGTTGGTATCTACTCCTTGTAAATTGAGCACTCAGCATAGTTGTATCCAGGTGAGCCTTGGTAAGTAGAAGACCATGTTCCTGAGCTCATGCATAACCTCCATCCCTACCACCATGGCCACTTTGTTCATGATCCCATCGGGCAATCACAGGAGAGGTTGGGGAAGGCAGCTGCTAGTATCCACAGAACGGCTCATCCTATCCACTTAATTATTAAAGTTTTGCTCTCCTGAGGTCACCCTTTGGTAAGCATCCACATAAGACACAAATACCTTCATGTTCTTTGCTTATTCAAGGAGGTCTGTCTACATACTCCCTCTCCAAGTTTCTTTGGCACTAATTTTCCAATCACATTTCTCCCAAGTCCTTGCCCAGTCAGCCAAACCACTGGCTATTGCTCATGGACTAGTATACAATTGCACATCTTGCCATTTCTCCTTTCAAGCAAAGTGCACAATCAGATGCGTTGTTCAAAGTTGACCGATTGAGAAGATTTTCTTTACCACTTTCCTTCAGGAATGTCCCCAAAAGGGACTGTAGTGCTGAAGCTATCCACTTTTGGGTAGAGACTGTACGTTATGCAGAACTATCTGTAACCCAGGCCCTAGTCTTCTCTTCCTCTTTCAGCTGATTGTAGAGAACCCCCATGAAGCCATAGGTGCAGGCTGGGAGACAGAAGCCAGTGTAGCAAGAGTGGGGACCTTGGGCATTTGGGTTACTTCTTGATGTAGCTTACTTGTGCCTTCAGGGCCTACTGAGGCCTGATCAAATATACACCACTTCCATTTAATGATGGAGTGCTGCTCTACATGCCCAACTTTATGACTTGGTGGTCAGATGACATCCAGTTCATGATGAGCAACTCAGGTTTTATGATAACTTGGTGGCCCTTGGTCAAGCATTCAGTTTTTACTAAGGCCCAGTAGCAAGGCAAGAGCTGCTCTCAAAAGGACAGTAGTTACCTGTGAATGATGGCAGGGCCTTGCTCCCAAATCTCAAAGGCCTGCACTGCAATTCACTTATAGGAGCCTCTTCAAACACCATTGGATTTGCTGGATCATGTGGCCCAAATGGCAGAGCAGCTTGCACAGCAACCTGGACCTGTGGCAGAACCTTCTCCTGTTCTGGGTCCCACTCAAAAGTAGCAGCTTTTTAGGTCATTGAGTAAATGAGCCAGAGTGACATACCCAACTGAAGAATATGTTGCCTCCCAAATCCAAACAGGTCCACTAGGTACTATGCCTCTTTTTTGTTAGGAAAAGCCAGATGCAAAAACTTATCCTTCACCTTAGAAAGAGTATCTTGATGTGCCCTACACCACTGGACTCCTGGAAATTTCATTGAAGAAGAAGATGCCTATATTTTAGTCAGATATATTTTCTACCTTCTGACATGTAAATGTCTTACCAATAAGTCTAGACTAGTTGCCATTTCTTGCTCACTAGATTTAATCAGCATCATGTCATCAATGTAATGGATCAGTGTGATATCGTGTGAAGTGAAAGGTGATCAAGTTCCCTTCAAACTAAATTGTGACCTAGTGCTGGACAGCTGATATATCCCTGAGGTAAGACAGTGAAGGTACATTGCTATCCTTGCTAGCTGAAAGCAAATTTTTTTCTGGTGGGCCTTATGGACAGTTATGGAACAGCTGTACGGATCAATAGCTGTGTACCAGGTACCAGAGGATGTGTTAAGTTGCTCAAGCAATGAAACCCACACCTGGTACAGCAGCTCTAATCTGAGTCACCACATGGTTAAGTCTACTGCAATTCTGTAAGATCCATCTGTCTTTCACACAGGTCAAGTAGTAGAGCTGAATGGGGATGTGGTGGGAATTACCACCTGTGCATCTTTCAAGTACTTGATGGTGGCACTAATCTCTGAGATCCCTTCAAGGGTTGATTTCGATTTACTCTTTTTCTATGTAGAGGCAGTCCTAATGGCTTCCATCTGGCTTTTCCCACTGTAACAGCCATCACTCCAAAAGTCAGTGAACAAATGCGGGGATTTTGCCATTGCTGAATATGTCTATTCTAACTATGCATCTGGATCTGGGGAAATAACTGCAATATAGGTTCAGGAACCCACTGGGCCCAGTGTAAAATGGATTTGAGCAAAAACCCCATTGGTCACCTGTCTTCCATAAGCCCATTCTGACAAGAGGGCCATAGTGATGTTCAGCAAAGCAAAAGGAGTTATCCAAGGTCATTTACTTAATCAAGGTCAGCCCAGGCTCTAGAATCTAGTCCTCTGACTTTCTATACTGTACCCTTCCAGTGCCAGTCTGCCCACCTGTGGTCTTCACCTTGTTAGTGCTGGGTTGGGATGGGTAAGCCTGTGGGAAAGTGTCATGAAAGCAAAGCGACTTTATTCAAATATACAAGTTTATTAGGACTATGTGCTTATCAGTTGTAGCTGTTATAAGAGGTTTTGGCCATTGGATAAGAGACTCTATTCAGTTACAAATGTCTGGTAAAATGTTTCATTTTTCTTGAAAGCAGCAGAAGCAGATTCGAAGGCAGTACTAAGGGATAACTTAGCACTTAGGGCTGTTTTTACACTGTAAAGACTACACAAAAAATATGGAGGCCTAGGAAGGAGAACTGGGAAAAGCAAGGACTACTTAATGGAGCCTGCCTTCAAAGCCTTGGTAGCCAAGTGGTGGTGGCTGCATTGGTGGGAAGGCAGAGAACTGAGAAGTGAAAGTGGTGTGCAAGATGCTGAAGGTGGAGAAGAGGACATGTGTGGGAGTTTGAGTCTAGAGGGAGAGATGGAACTCTCCTGGGATGTGATTTGCAAACTTGAGAACTTATGGTTATTCTATGCATTTTCAGTGCTGAATAGGAGATCCAAGACTGCCTTTGATACAGGAGGGGGGCAGGGAAGTGCTGGGTAGAGAAGGGCAGTGTCCCTGGAGATGGCTTCACCCTTGGGCCTGTGCCACGGACCTAAGTGAGGGCAAGCACTTCTGTTTTTGTGCCCAAACTTTGCATTTTCCAAAACCACTCTGGCCCACCATGCCCCCATCCTGTGCCCATAAAAACCCCGAGACCCTAGCGGGCACATGCACAAGCAGCTGGGCGTTGAGAGGAGCAGAGGAGCAGAAGAGCACACTGACAGACACCAGCAGATGCCGTCAGGCCATCAACAGTGGGGCAACATGGAATTCGGTTGGGGGCAGTCGGAGGAGGGTCCAGGCATTGGGTGGTTCGACTCCAAGAGAAGACTACATTCCCACTCCATCTCCCTTCTGGCCTCCTCATCCATCTCACTGAGAGCTATTTTCATCACTCAATAAAACCTTTCACTCATCCTCCAAGCCCATGTGTGGTCCAATTTTTCTGGTACACTAGGGCAAGAATCCGGGATACAGAAAGCCCTCTGTCTTTGAGATAAAGCAGAGGGTCTAATTGAGCTGATTAACACAAGCCACCTGCAGACAGCAAAACTGAAAGAGGACACTGAAACACACACCCACTGGGGCTTCGGGAGCTGTTAACAGTCTACCCTAGACGCTATGGTAGTGACGGAGCCCCAAAGCGCTCCCCATGACCTGCCCATCTGCATGCTCCCTCTAGGGGTTTGAGCAGCGGGGCACCTAAGAAGCGACCCACACCCCTGTGGCACGCCCTACATGGGGGATAAAGGAACTCCTCTGTTTCACCTTGTTCAACTTCCTCATGTGCCCAGGAAAACATTCAAGCCCCTGATAGATACAATCCATCCGAAGGATCTATAGTTATGCCTCCATGTTGCCCAAGCAACTTTCTAATGGCAAGTTGGCTTCTCAGGGACCCAAAATGTCTAGGTTCCTTGGCAGTTTTATTTCCTTATTTTAATCCAGTAAAGAGCCTTTTTGGTTTTCTTTCTCATGGCCATTGGAGCTTTTGAGAGATGGATGAGCACCCCTAAGTCTAATCAACCCTGAAATAATTATGTGCTCATCATTAGTGCTTAGGGGATGTGGGCCAGGCTCTGTATATTCACCCAAGGGGGTACCAGCTTGTTTGGTCTTTGTGCTCTCAGCTGACAGGCCAATCCCAATGATACCTTTTCATATTACTTTGAGGCATTCCTTTTCTTTCCAAATATCAGCACTCTGCTCTCCTGTTCTGTTTGAGGACAGATGATAACCCTAATAGTGGTGAATACTGACAATGGTTTCATGTGTTTTTGGAATGTCATCTTAGTTTGAGTTTGGCAAGTCAGGGATTGCATTTAATTCTCCTACCTTTCTCGGGAAGAAGCAAATTAGAAGGAGCTCTAGTCCCAGAGTCAAGATAGCTGGCTTATTACTGGGGGAGTAGCCTGAAAGGTACTAGAAACCAGTTTATAGTTGAGGTTGGAACTTCCTCCTTATGCTCTGCTGTTTGGTACTGGTACTTCTAAGGACATGGGGCTAGGCTTGCAAAAAGCCACCAATTGGGCAAAAAGGAGGTCTTAGGGAGGGCTGAGATTTTTCATCACAATGGTTGCCTCTGGCTCCTCAATAATTCTTCCCCAGAATCGAGTTTGCCCCTTCTCTACAGGGATTTGCACTTAGTAGACACTTATAGATGTTCTCGAAAGAGAAAGTTCTTAATAAATGGACTTGAACCCATCATATCTTAAAGCTAGAGGGGCCCATGGAAGTTGGCTTGCTTAAACCACTCATTATTTAAGAAATAAAGGACCTAGGTAGGGGAAGAGACTTGTTCAAGCTCACAGTGCAACTTGGTGACAGAACTGGGGTGACCCATTTTAGTTTTCAGATTGATTCTTCTCATGCAAGGAGTAGCCTCTGTTTCAGAACTGAACTGGGATCTGCTCAAAGGGCACATGAAGACCAGATATTAACATCAAGGTTTGCAGTGGGAGAAAAGAGGATGTTTATGTGCAGAGCACCAAGCAAGAAGGACTAGGCAGCTAATGCTCAAATCCAGACCTCCCTGATATCTTGCAAGCAAGAGTTTTTTAAAGGGGGATAAATTTCAGGAAAGCAGAAGTTGTAGGCAAAATCACAAATCAATACATAGAGATTTGGGATATCTTTTTTTTATTATTATACTTTAGGGTTTAGGGTACATGTGCACAACGTGCAGGTTTGTTACATATGTGTACATGTGCCATGTTGGTGTGCTGCACCCATTAACTCGTCATTTAACATTAGGTATATCTCCCAGTGCTATCCCTCCCCCCTCCCCCTACCCCACAACAGGCCCCAGAGTGTGATGTTCCCCTTCCTGTGTCCATGTGTTCTCATTGCTCAATTCCCACCTATGAGTGAGAACATGCAGTGTTTGGTTTTTGTCCTTGCGATAGTTTGCTGAGAATGATGGTTTCCAGCTTCATCCATGTCCCTACAAAGGACATGAACTCATCCTTTCTTATGGCTGCATAGTATTCCATGGTGTATATGTGCCACATTTTCTTAATCCAGTCTATCATTGTTGGACATTTGGCTTGGTTCCAAGTCTTTGCTATTGTGAATAGTGCCACAATAAACATACGTGTGCATGTGCCTTTATAGCAGCATGATTTATAGTCCTTTGGGTATATACCCAGTAATGGGATGGCTGGCTCAAATGGTATTTCTGAATCGAGATCCCTGAGGAATCGCCACACTGACTTCCACAATGGTTGAACTAGTTTACAGTCCCACCAACAGTGTAAAAGTATTCCTATTTCTCCACATCCTCTCCAGCACCTGTTGTTTCCTGACTTTTTAATGATTGCCATTCTAACTGGTGTGAGATGGTATCTCATTGTGGTTTTGATTTGCATTTCTCTGATGGCCAGTGATGAACAGCATTTTTTCATGTGTCTGTAGGCTGCATAAATGTCTTCTTTTGAGAAGTGTCTGTTCATGTCCTTCACCCACTTTTTGATGGGGTTGTTTGTTTTTTTCTTGTAAATTTTTTTGAGTTCATTGTAGATTCTGGATATTAGCCCTTTGTCAGATGAGTAGATTGCAAAAATTTTCTCCCATTCTGTAGGTTGTCTGTTCACTCTGATGGTAGTTTCTTTTGCCATGCAGAAGCTCTTTAGTTTAATTAGATCCCATTTGTCAATTTTGTCTTTTGTTGCCATTGCTTTTGGTGTTTTAGACATGAAGTCCTTCCCCATGCCTACGTCCTGAATGGTATTGCCTAAGTTTTCTTCTAGGGTTTTTATGGTTTTAGGTCTAACGTTTAAGTCCTTAATCCATCTTGAATTGATTTTTGTATAAGGTGTAAGGAAAGGATCCAGTTTCAGCTTTCTACATATGGCTAGCCAGTTTTCCCAGCACCATTTATTAAATAGGGAATCCTTTCCCCATTTCTTGTTTTTCTCAGGTTTGTCAAAGATCAGATAGTTGTAGATATGTGGCATTATTTCTGAGGGCTCTGTTCTGTTCCATTGATCTATATCTCTGTTTTGGTACCAGTACCATGCTGTTTTGGTTACTGTAGCCTTGTAGTATAGTTTGAAGTCAGGTAGCGTGATGCCTCCAGCTTTGTTCTTTTGGCTTAGGATTGACCTGGCAATGTGGGCTGTTTTTGAAGCAGCGGCTTATAGGTCATAGGTAGAGTAAAAGATTTTCTGATTTGCAATTGGTTAAGGAAGAGAAGCATTCTTTAAAAATTTGGGATCAGCCGAAAATAATGATAGCTCTGGCTCATGGGTGTGACTCCCTCCAGGCTCCTCAGGAAGAAATTTAGAACAAAGAATAGTGGTCAGACTTCAGTCTTCAGTTCCATCTTACCAGAGGGGAGTCAAATACTTCCTGACTCTAACTTCCTTGGCTAGTGTTTTAAGCTGCTATTACCTTCTTGCTTATCTAGTTGCTTATTTACTTCTCAGGGCTAACTAGGTGCCTAGAATTTCCCTTGAAGGAGCTCAAGATTTTCCTTTATTTCCAGCTTGGGGGCTCCTAGACCCATAAGAGGGAGATTCCCTGCTCCATCTTACCTCTCCTTGGAAGTCAGAGTACACCTTTTTAAACTTGTTTGCCTACTGGCCTCACCCCTGGCATGTCAACCTTTTATCAGAAAGGTTCAACCAAAGAAGAGACATGAGTAGAATACACAGTTTGTTTGGGCTGGAACCTGTGACTATCACTGTCGTATCTATTTCATTCATGTGCAGAAGAAACAAGTTTTTCCAAAAATAAGGCCCAGGGATGTTGGGAAACATCTGGCTATCAGTCGGAACCCTCCTTTAGGCCACCCTTCCAGGATTCAATCCTTTTTGGTCAAAACTGGGCCTGCAGGCATGTGGGCCTAGGTGCAGGGGCCTAGCAGGACCTCTTCTGTGAGGGAAAGCTGGGGAGGGGCAGGGTGGAAGAGGGCTCAGAGGGGTTGCTTGAGATGAGCAATAGGCAAACAGAATCTCTGGGTTTTGTTATCAACACATTTAAAGGAACCAGCATTTGGAAGGGTCATGCTCCCAAGACAAGAAAGAGGAGTTCAGCTGGAGGCAAAGAAAGAGTATTCAGACGTGAAGTGCTGTGCTTTCTTGATTGATCAGAGGACTCTTGAGGTACTGAATCAAAATCTGGGCTCTATATTCAAAGAGTCTGATAACAGTGTATTCTATGGGTTTATATCCTCGATCTACTACTTATTGTGCGATCTTGGGAAAATTGCTTAACTTCTGTGTGCTTCAGTTTCCTCCTCTGAAGAAGTGGGGTATTGTGAAGAATAAGTGAAATAATAGAAAGTACTTCGCGTGGAGCTGGGCACAAAGTCAACTTTCAATAAATGTCAGATACTTCTCCACCTCTTGTTACTCACATACTGCTTACATCACCATTGTAGAGGTCTGTGTGCTTGTTTCTCTCTCCACTTAGATTCTAAGCCCTGGAAGGGAGGGCAGGGGTCGTATTTGACATATTCACTGCTCTATGTCCAGAATCTACCTTTATAGCTTTTACTTAGCAGGGTAGGCACTCAAGAAGAAAAGGGAGGAAGGAAGCGGGGGAAGAAGAAAGATAAGAGAGTATTATTTAGTTGAGAAAGGGACTGGAAATCACGTCATACGAGAAATGGAGGAAGGAAATGGGGATACTTAACTGATAGAAGAAAAAATTCAAGTTGCCATTAGAATGAATCTCCAAATCACCAAAGGATCTTCTAAAAGAGAGATATAATTTATTCTCAAACAAAGCCAGGGATGACCTGGAGAACAGTGTGAGGACCAATGATTGAAAGCAATGAAGGTTTTACTGAGTCCTTTAAAGAGAGAGCAGGCTGCCTTAAGGCCAAGTGAATTTCCTGATATTGGAGGAATCCAAGCCAGACCTGGACTAGCCTTTGATACTGCTGCTGGAAAAGGGATTCAACCATCAGACAGGACTAGACTGAGTGATCTGGAAAGTGTCTCAAAGTCTAACTTCCCCACCCCTTTCTCCAGGGCCTTATATCATTGTACTTTGGATGGCTGTTTTTCTTGGGAGTGCAAATGAGGTGTGAAGTAACTTCTGATCTTTTCTGGCACAGTATGAAGTTGTGCAAGGCTTAGGGAAATAGTTAGCTCCACTGAACAAGCCTTTCCCAAGTCAGTATTGGGGAAAAAAAAATAACTCCATTAGAAATGCTAAATGAGGATCATAATGAGATATCCAAAGTCTTGCCAAGTGAATTTAATCACTTTCTGATCCCAACAGCCACACAATTCAACTCTTTCTGAGCATAATTAAGCAAGTGACAATGAGGATACTATTCTAAGACATAGTAATGAGATGCTGAGGGGCCTGAATTCAGCTGGAGGGAAATTCCTATTAAATATTTATTAGATATGCAAGTTCTTTAATAGCTAGAAAAAATAGAAAAGGAAATTTAGTTAAGTGAGGTCCATTTCCTTTGAAATTAAACTGTTGAAAACAGAAGCTGCCAGGTCACTGCTTGTAGGTATCTTCATTTTTCTGGCCCGAGGGCTTGGCTAGATTCTGTGGCTATAAACTCCTAGGTGAGCAGGAGCCACAGAAAGGAAGAATAAATTAGAGAATGATAGACTTTTTTGGCAGGGTAGTAAAGAAGAGAGAAGGAAGTACTAAGAGGTAGTGGAGTGGGATAGAAAGCATGAGTTCTGGGGGCTCCAGACAGACTTGTTTGAATTTGAACTTGGAAACTGCGTGTATGTGTGTGTGTGTGTATATACATATATGAGTGACCTTAGATTAATCTCTTTATCCTTCTGAGCCTGCAGTCTCTTGCTCTGTGAAATGGGTTTATTCATACCTACCTCACAGGGTTATTTAGAGGACCAGATGAGAAAATGGCTCTAAAAATGCCTTAGAAGGCTGGGCACGGTGGCTGACGCCTATAATCACAGCACTTTGGGAGGCCAAGGTGGGCAGATTACGAGGTCAGGAGGTTGAGACCATCCTGGCCAACATGTTGAAACCCCATCTCTACTAAAAATACAAAAATTAGCTGGGCGTGGTGGCACGTGCCTGTACTCCCAGCTACTCGGGAGGCTGAGGCAGGAGAATCGCTTGAACCCAGGAGGTGGAAGCTGCAGTGAGCCGAGATCGCACCACTGCACCCCAGCCTGGCGACAGAGCGAGACTCCGTCTCCAAAAAAAAACAAAAAACAAAAAACAAAAAAGCTAGAAACTGTACACACAGAAGGGGCATGGCTCATTGACTCAGTTCCTGCAAGAGAATTTCAGTCCCTGCAAGAGAATTTCCTGAGATGCTAGCAAGCTCCCAGCAGAGTTCAAAGCCCTCCTCAGTTGTTGCTTCAGGGAGTAAGCATACCATTTGGCTGAAAGACTATTCTGCTTCACATTGACTTTGTTTCTCCCTAGCCTTTACAGGACAAGGATCATGATCATGCATTTCTCCTAACTAGTGTTAATCAGTATGCAAATAAGATGCAGGCTCCAGGCTTGGCCAGCAGGAAGGGGAGTTCAAACCCTGCTGGGTCTCCTGTAGGGGTGTTTTGGGCAATTATGAGCCTCACCTGTGCAAGAGGCAGACTAAGCTAAGGCTCTGCTCAGGCCTTAGGCAAGCCTGTTTCAGTACTCCAGACATTCACAGATTGCTTCCCTTTCTGAACTTTTCCTTGATTAACTTTATCACAGCACAGAGTGATAGCAATAACTGTTACTGCTTCTTGGGTGCTTACTTGTGCTAGGTGCCATTTAACCCTGGCAACAACCTGTTGGGTATGTAGCCCAGGTATGGGAGATGATTTGCTCAGGGTCACAAAGATACTAACCCAGGTTTCTTTGACTCTCAAGTCCCTGTGATTTTCCCTCTTCCATGCAGCCTTTCACAGAGAAGTACAAACTGAATGATTTGAGGGAACCATTACTTCTGCCTGGAGCATGTGGAGAAGCCAGCTTCTGAGGGCTGTATTCAGGCAGCAGAGGAAGGACTGCCCTTAGATGCATTGGGGTGGGGGTAGAGTTACACTGGTGAGCCACGTGTCTGCTGCTAAGCACACCAGGGGAGTGGGGGAGAATCATGCTTTCTGAGGAGCCCTTTGTGGTCTGGCATCTAGAGCTGGTGGGCTCTAGACAGGGCTTGTGTGTATCTAATCTTTGATATTGGGAGCCAGAGGGGTGTTCCACTCCTCCATAGGGATCTTTATCTTTTGGTCTGAAACGGGCTTGGGTAATCTGCAGGGTGGGGCACTGGAAGTGCCAGGAGCACAGGCAGAATGCTTGCATGAGAGGGGCCTCTGCTGAACTACCCTTCCTCCTCCCCTGTGCCATCCCTACATGGGTCAGAAGCAGTGGATGATTTGGTCCTGAACCAACTGAGCAAATGGCCTTTGGCTAATAGTGCTCTTTTGGTATGGAGGGCTTATCTTGGGTCATGGATGTCAGCACCATGCTTGGAACCTTGCAGATCATAACCAAATCAGCTAGAGATATCCTTGACTCTCTCACTCCTTTTAGCCCATTCAGCCCTGTTTCTTCCTGAGAATTTACTTGCGTCATTTCCTTCTAGCATAAGCAAATACCATCTCTGTATCAGTCAGGGTTCTCCAGAGACACAAAGAAACAGAACAAATAGGAGAATATATATACACACACACAAATGCACGTATCTGACTGAAACAGTTGTCTCAGATTATCTATGTATCTATCTATCTATCATCTATCTATCATCTATCTATCTGAAATTATTATCATTATTATAAGGCATTGACTCATGTGATTTGAAGGCCAAGAATTCCCATGATCTTCTGTCTGGAAGATGAAGCCCCAGGAAAGCCAGTGGTATAAATGGGAGTTCTGATAACTGGAGGGCCATTGGTGTAGATTCCTATCTGAATCTGAAAGCCTGAGAACCAACCAGGAGCTCCGAAGGTAAGAGAAGATCGATGTTCTTCATTCAAGCATTCAGGCAGAGGGAGGATAAATCCAATCTTCCTCTGCTTTTTTGTTTTATTTAGGCCCTCAACAGATTAGATAATGCCCACCCACATTAGGGAGAGCCATATTTTTTACTCAGTCAACCAATTCAAATGCCAGTCTCTTCCAGAAACATTCTCACAGACATACCCAGAAATAATGTTTTGAATCAGATATCTGAGCATGCTATGGGCATATGTCAACGTGACATATAGTATTAACCATGAAAATCTCCTTACCCCTGCCTTGTATGATCATAGCAGGTTCCTATCAGAGAAAGCCTCTTGCCTTTCAGGCCCATCCACCCGCTGTCCCAGAGTCCGCTTTCTCAGAAAGCACTCTACATATGCAGTTATGCAGTTGTTCTAGCAGGATGGTGATGCTGCTCTAAACAACAACAAAAAATATCAGACCACATCAGGCCTCTGAGGTATATAGCTAAGTCTGGCAGATAAAAACAAGTTTGTGAAAAGTGAAGTGGTAAGGCAAGATTCAAGCGATAGCTCAAATAGATAACACAGAAGAAGACAGATCACAAGCAGGGTGTGATTAATTTCCCAAAGAGTTTTACTGATGATCGTTCCAAGGGCTCAGAGTTGGGAGAAGGAGGTCATGAGGGATACTGGGTGGGAAGAAAGCTTGATATAAGAGATGGGTTGTGATATGTATCTTCAAGAATGAATTTAGTTTGGATGGGGAGCAGGGTCATGGAGATCATTTCCATTTATTCTAGAGAAGTTGTATGTCCTAGGTGGCCTCTGTGTCCAATGTGGCTGACACTGGGGATGCAGGGTAGCTTCCTGGGGTTGCTCACAGACAGAACTTGACACAAGCAGGAAAATCAAAGGCACAGCCAAGGACCATAGAGATTACTTGGTTTCCTGTCTCCTATAGAGTACAGATTCCTTCCAAAGTATTCAAGTCCCTCCACCACATGGGTCCGATTTTCCTCTCCATTTTCATGTCCTCCTCTTTGTTCTATAATCTTTGCTTTATAAATTTTGAAGCTGGGCTGGGCACAGTGGCTCATGTCTGTAATCCCAGCAGCACTTTGGGAGGCCGAGGTGGGCAGATCACCTGAGGTCATGAGTTTGAGACCAGTCTGGCCAACATGAGGAAACTCTGTCTCTACTAAAAATACAAAAATTAGCCAGGCATGGTGATGTGTGCCTGTAATCCCAGTTACTCGGGAGGCTGAGGCAGGAGAATCATTTGAACCCAAGAGGCAGAGGTTGCAGTGAGCCAAGATCGTGCCACTGCACCCCAGCCTGGGCGACAGAGCGAGACCCTGTCTCAAAAAAAAAAAAATCGATGCAGGATACTTTGGTATTTTAAGATTCACAATGCTTACTACTTTTTGCTGAACTGTGTGTTTTATTTATATAAAATCTGTCTCTTCTGCTTAATACTGTTGCCTTAAACTCTACTTTGATAGTAATAGTACCAATCGTGTTTATTTGTATTTGTAGATATATCTTTGCCCTTTCGTTTTATGTCTTTGGGCTTAGTTGGTCCAACACCAGCTCTAAAAGTGATGGGGGTTGGAGGAAGAGGTTGAAGATCCAGCAGAACTGAATGCCGAGTGTCTAACAGTGAAGCTCAGAGGCAGCAATCAGAACACATCCTCAGTCTAACCAGCTCTGTCTTTCAAGAAGTTTGCCAGGATATCTGAGTGCCTTTGTCTGCTCCTCTCTTAGCAGGTAAACAGAACTCTTGGCCTCTACTGAACTTGCTGCTTCTGGCTTCCTTGAACCTTGCCCAATTCTACTAGCAATATAATCTTTGTCACCCTTTGCTAATTCCTGTGCCACTTGTTGGCCCAAACTGGGTCCAGTCTCATTTTACCTATCGTCCCATCTGCCAATGACTCTGGCTGTGACTGATACACAAGTCTTGTCACCTTGATATCTTTCCAGTTCTGGATGAAACTAAAAAGAATAAATATCTTAGAAAGCAACAGAATTCCTACTATAGTAATTAATCTCTAAAAATTAAGAGAGGAAGAAACTAAGCACCTATGATCCATACTGAGGTCAAATTCTAATAAAAAGAGCAGAAGTTTTAAGTCTATAAAGCCAATCAAATTTGAATTGTGGGTAATTCCAAGTTACCATCCAAGCCAAGGGAGCCTGTGGTCAGATGCCATTGCTGATGTTCATAGACTCAAGGTAAAGGCTAGCTGCAGGAGGCCATGCAGTAAGTCATGTGATCTTGCTGGACTATGGGATGCAGCAGCTTTCAGAGAGCCCTGGAAGTAGAGGCTTGATAGAATTTTGGTGGGCGGGAGGGCTGTTCATTCCAGTGAAGTAAGTGTGTATCAGGTGTCCTTTGTGCCAGACACTGTGCAGGCACTATGGGTATGGGGTGGCTCCTCTGTGTTGCTCACAGACACAGCTGATACAAGCAGGCTTGGAGACAAAAAGGGGTGGAGAGTTCCTCCTAGGTGAATGGTGGAAGCTCAGTATGTCTTTGTGAATGAAAGAACTTAGAATTTAGCTTTTCAAATTACTACATATTTTTTCACTTGTACAAAGGAGTGTAAATCTTTTCTGTGTGCCGTTCACTTTATAGTTTAGAAAATATGTTCACGGCCGGGCACAGTGGCTCACACCTGCAATCCAAGCATTTTGGGAGGCCGAGGTGGGCAGATCACAAGGTCAGGAGTTTTAGGCCAACCTGACCAATATGGTGAAACCCCATCCCTACTAAAAAGACAAAAAAAAATTAGCCGGGTGTGGTAGTGCGTGCCTGTAATCCCATCTACTCAGGAGGCTGAGGCAGGAAAATTGCTTGAACCTGGGAGGCGGAGGTTGCAGTGAGCAGAGATAGTGCCACTGCACTCCAGCCTGGGTGACAGAGCGAGACTCTGTCTCAAAAAAAAAAAAAAAAAGAAAGAAAGAAAATATGTTCACATGTTATCCAGTTTGATTCACAAAAAACTATTTTAGTCAGGCTCATTATCTTAATTTTACAGATAACAAAACATAGGCTCACACTGGCTAAGAAGCTCATGCAAGGTCACCTAGCTGGTAAGTGGCAGATCTGGAATTTATTAATTTTTTTACTCAGCTGTAATTTTTACTTTTTATCCATCATTTTTTCAATTATTAACATAGTTATACCCTTTGTTTAGTTCTGTATTTCATCATGTATATATTATTTATTTTCTCCAGCTTTATTGAGGTATAAATGATGAATAAAAAGTGCATATACTGAAGGTATACAACATGATGTTTTGATATGGAATTTAAATGCATGCCTCCTGATACCTAGTTCAAGGTTCTTTGTACAAAATCACTGCTGATGTCATCTGTTGGTGTGAGCCATAAGAATCATGATTTGGACCTTTTCCACAAACTACTAAAATGCCAAAGAAATATGGCTACAAGGACATTGGAGTTTTACAATTGTATTATGCCAAAAGCCTTAGGACAGAAGCATAATAGGACAGAAGCATAATAAAGCCACTCATTAAAATATTTAAATCAACTGACAACCATAATAATATTAAATACTCATAGCCGTATTAAACTGTGTTTTAGATTAGTCTTTTAAGTGCAGAGACTCTTTTAGAAAAGTGTATCTTCATTGTTTTAGGAACAAGAGGTTCTTCTGAGCAGCTGTAGATCATTGAGGATGGGAGGTGGAGTGGTGGGAGGACATTGAAGGTCTATCAGAGTAGGGTCCTGAGTACCTTCAGAAGTTTTAAGTCTATAAAGCCCAGTGAATTTGAAATGTGGGTAAGTCTTTCTTTTTTTAAATTTTTTATTTATTATTATTATACTTTAAGTTTTAGGGTACATATGCACAATGTGCAGGTTAGTTACATATGTATACATGTGCCATGCTGGTGTGCTGCACCCATTAACTCGTCATCTAGCATTAGGTATATCTCCCAGTGCCATCCCTCCCCCCTCCCCCCACCCCACAACAGTCCCCAGAGTGTGATGTTCCCCTTCCTGTGTCCATGTGTTCTCATTGTTCAATTCCCACCCATGAGTGAGAATATGCGGTGTTTGGTTTTTTGTTCTTGCGATAGTTTACTGAGAATGATGATTTCCAATTTCATCCATGTCCCTACAAAGGACATGAAATCATCATTTTTTATGGCTGCACAGTATTCCATGGTGTATATGTGCCACATTTTCTTAATCCAGTCTATCATTGTTGGACATTTGGGTTGGTTCCAAGTCTTTGCTATTGTGAATAATGCCACAATAAACATACGTGTGCATGTGTCTTTATAGCAGCATGATTTATAGTCCTTTGGGTATATACCCAGTAATGGGATGGCTGGCTCAAATGGTATTTCTAGTTCTAGATCCCTGAGGAATCGCCACACTGACTTCCACAATGGTTGAACTAGTTTACAGTCCCACCAACAGTGTAAAAGTGTTCCTATTTCTCCACATCCTCTCCAGCACCTGTTGTTTCCTGACTTTTTAATGATTGCCATTCTAACTGGTGTGAGATGGTATCTCATTGTGGTTTTGATTTGCATTTCTCTGATGGCCAGTGATGGTGAGCATTTTTTCATGTGTTTTTTGGCTGCATAAATGTCTTCTTTTGAGAAATGTCTGTTCATGTCCTTCACCCACTTTTTGATGGGGTTGTTTGTTTTTTTCTTGTAAATTTGTTTGAGTTCATTGTAGATTCTGGATATTAGCCCTTTGTCAGATGAGTAGGTTGAGAAAATTTTCTCCCATTTTGTAGGTTGCCTGTTCACTCTGATGGTAGTTTCTTTTGCTGTGCAGAAGCTCTTTAGTTTAATTAGATCCCATTGGTCAATTTTGGCTTTTGTTGCCATTGCTTTTGGTGTTTTAGACATGAAGTCCTTGCCCATGCCTATGTCCTGAATGGTATTGCCTAGGTTTTCTTCTAGGGTTTTTATGGTTTCAGGTCAAACGTTTAAGTCTTTAATCCATCTTGAATTGATTTTTGTATAAGGTGTAAGGAAGGGATCCAGTTTCAGCTTTCTACATATGGCTAGCCAGTTTTCCCAGCACCATTTATTAAATAGGGAATCCCTTCCCCATTTCTTGTTTTTCTCAGGTTTGTCAAAGATCAGATAGTTGTAGATATGCGGCGTTATTTCTGAGGGCTCTATTCTGTTCCATTGATCTATATCTCTGTTTTGGTACCAGTACCATGCTGTTTTGGTTACTGTAGCCTTGTAGTATAGTTTGAAGTCAGGTAGTGTGATGCCTTCAGCTTTGTTCTTTTGGCTTAGGATTGACTTGGCGATGCGGGCTCTTTTTTGGTTCCATATGAACTTTAAAGTAGTTTTTTCCAATTCTGTGAAGAAAGTCATTGGTAGCTTGATGGGGATGGCATTGAATCTGTAAATTACCTTGGGCAGTATGGCCATTTTCACGATATTGATTCTTCCTACCCATGAGCATGGAATGTTCTTCCATTTGTTTGTATCCTCTTTTATTTCCTTGAGCAGTGGTTTGTAGTTCTCCTTGAAGAGGTCCTTCGCATCCCTTGTAAGTTGGATTCCTAGGTATTTTATTCTCTTTGAAGCAATTGTGGATGGGAGTTCACTCATGATTTGGCTCTCTGTTTGTCTGTTGTTGGTGTATAAGAATGCTTGTGATTTTTGTACATTGATTTTGTATCCTGAGACTTTGCTGAAGTTGCTTATCAGTTTAAGGAGATTTTGGGCTGAGACAATGGGGTTTTCTAGATATACTATCATGTCGTCTGCAAACAGGGACAATTTGACTTCCTCTTTTCCTAAATGAATACCTTTTATTTCTTTCTCCTGCCTAATTGCCCTGGCCAGAACTTCCAACACTATGTTGAATAGGAGTGGTGAGACAGGGCATCCATGTCTTGTGCCAGTTTTCAAAGGGAATGCTTCCAGTTTTTGCCCATTCAGTATGATATTGGCTGTGGGTTTGTCATAGATAGCTCTTATTATTTTGAAATATGTCCCATCAATACCTAATTTATTGAGAGTTTTTAGCATGAAGGGTTGTTGAATTTTGTCAAAGGCCTTTTCTGCATCTGTTGAGATAATCATGTGGTTTTTGTCTTTGGTTCTGTTAATATGCTGTATTACATTTATTGATTTGCGTATATTGAACCAGCCTTGCATCCCAGGGATGAAGCCTACTTGATAATGGTGGATAAGCTTTTTGATGTGCTGCTGGATTCGGTTTGCCAGTATTTTATTGAGGATTTTTGCATCAATGTTCATCAAGGATATTGGTCTAAAATTCTCTTTTTTGGTTGTGTCTCTGCCTGGCTTTGGTATCAGGATGATGCTGGCCTCATAAAATGAGTTAGGGAGGATTCCCTCTTTTTCTATTGATTGGAATAGTTTCAGAAGGAATGGTACCAGTTCTTCCTTGTACCTCTGGTAGGATTTGGCTGTGAATCCATCTGGTCCTGGACTCTTTTTGGTTGGTAAGCTATTGATTATTGCCACAATTTCAGATCCTGTTATTGGTCTATTCAGAGATTCAACTTCTTCCTGGTTTAGTCTTGGGAGAGTGTATGTGTCGAGGAATTTATCCATTTCTTCTAGATTTTCTAGTTTATTTGCATAGAGGTGTTTGTAGTATTCTCTGATGGTAGTTTGTATTTCTGTGGGATCAGTGGTGATATCCCCTTTATCATTTTTTATTGCGTCTATTTGATTCTTCTCTCTTTTTTTCTTTATTAGTCTTGCTAGTGGTCTCTCAATTTTGTTGATCCTTTCAAAAAACCAGCTCCTGGATTCATTAATTTTTTGAAGGGTTTTTTTTGGTCTCTATTTCCTTCAGTTCTGCTCTGATTTTAGTTATTTCTTGCCTTCTGCTAGCTTTTGAATGTGTTTGCTCTTGCTTTTCTAGTTCTTTTAATTGTGATGTTAGGGTGTCAATTTTGGATCTTTCCTGCTTTCTCTTATGGGCATGTAGTGCTATAAATTTCCCTCTACACACTGCTTTGAATGCTTCCCAGAGATTCTGGTATGTTGTGTCTTTGTTCTCATTGGTTTCAAAGAACATCTTTATTTCTGCCTTCATTTCGTTATGTACCCAGTAGTCATTCAGGAGCAGGTTGTTCAGTTTCCATGTAGTTGAGCAGTTTTGAGTGAGATTCTTAATCCTGAGTTCTAGTTTGATTGCACTGTGCTCTGAGAGATAGTTTGTTATAATTTCTGTTCTTTTACATTTGCTGAGGAGAGCTTTACTTCCAAGTATGTGGTCAATTTTGGAATAGGTGTGGTGTGGTGCTGAAAAAAATGTATATTCTGTTGATTTGGGGTGGAGAGTTCTGTAGATGTCTATTACGTCTGCTTGGTGCAGAGCTGAGTTCTATTCCTGGGTATCCTTGTTTACTTTCTGTCTCGTTGATCTGTCTAATATTGACAGTGGGGTGTTAAAGTCTCCCATTAGTATTGTGTGGGAGTCTAAGTCTCTTTGTAGGTCACTCAGGACTTGCTTTATGAATCTGGGTGCTCCTTTTTTGGGTGCATATATATTTAGGATAGTTAGCTCTTCTTGTTGAATTGATCCCTTTACCATTATGTAATGGCCTTCTTTGTCTCTTTTGATCTTTGTTGGTTTAAAGTCTGTTTTATCAGAGACTAGGATTGCAACCCCTGCCTTTTTTTGTTTTCCATTTGCTTGGTAGATCTTCCTCCATCCCTTTATTTTGAGCCTATTTGTGTCTCTGCACATGAGATGGGTTTCCTGAATACAGCACACTGATGGGTCTTGACTCTTTACCCAATTTGCCAGTCTGTGTCTTTTAATTGGAGCATTTAGCCCATTTACATTTAAGGTTAATATTGTTATGTGTGAATTTGATCCTGTCATTACGATGTTAGCTGGTGATTTTGCTGGTTAGTTGATGAAGTTTCTTCCTAGCATCAGTGGTCTTTACGATTTGGCATGTTTTTGCAGTGGCTGGTACCACTTGTTCCTTTCCATGTTTAGTGCTTCCTTCAGGAGCTCTTTTAGGGCAGGCCTGGTGGTGACAAAATCTCTCAGCATTTGCTTGTCTGTAAAGTATTTTATTTCTCCTTCACTTATGAAGCTTAGTTTGGCTGGATATGAAATTCTGGGTTGAAAATTCTTTTCTTTAAGAATGTTGAATATTGGCCCCCACTCTCTTCTGGCTTGTAGAGTTTCTGCCGAGAGATCTGCTGTTAGTCTGATGGGCTTCCCTTTGAGGGTAACCTGACCTTTCTCTCTGGCTGCCCTTAACATTTTTTCCTTCATTTCAACTTTGGTGAATCTGACAATTATGTGTCTTGGAGTTGCCCTTCTCAAGGAGTATCTTTGTGGCATTCTCTGTATTTCCTGAATCTGAAGGTTGGCCTGCCTTGCTAGATTGGGGAAGTTCTCCTGGATAATATCCTGCAGAGTGTTTTCCATCTTGGTTCCATTCTCCCCGTCACTTTTAGGCACACCAATCAGACGTAGATTTGGTCTTTTCACATAATCCCATATTTCTTGGAGGCTTTGCTCATTTCTTTTTATTCTTTTTTCTCTAAACTTCCCTTCTCGCTTCATTTCATTCATTTCATCTTCCATCGCTGATACCATTTCTTCCAGTTGATCACATTGGCTCCTGAGGCTTCTGCTTTCTTCACGTAGTTCTCGAGCCTTGGTTTTCAGCTCCATCAGCTCCTTTAAGCACTTCTCTGTATTGGTTATTCTAGTTATACATTCTTCTAAATTTTTTTCAAAGTTTTCAACTTCTTTGCCTTTGGTTTGAATGTCCTCCCGTAGCTCAGAGTAATTTGATCATCTGAAGCCTTCTTCTCTCAGCTCGTCAAAGTCATTCTCCATCCAGCTTTCTTCCATTGCTGGTGAGGAACTGCGTTCCTTTGGAGGAGGAGAGGCACTCTGCTTTTTAGAGTTTCCAGTTTTTCTGCTCTGTTTTTTCCCCATCTTTGTGGTTTTATCTACTTTTGGCCTTTGATGATGGTGATGTACAGATAGGTTTTTGGTGTGGGTGTCCTTTCTGTTTGTTAGTTTTCCTTCTAACAGACAGGACCCTCAGCTGCAGGTCTGTTGGAGTACCGGGGCGTGTGAGATGTCAGTCTGCCCCTGCTAGGGGGTGCCTCCCAGTTAGGCTGCTCGGGGTCAGGGGTCAGGGACCCACTTGAGGAGGCAGTCTGCGGGTTCTTAGATCTCCAGCTGCGTGCTGGGATTACCACTGCTCTCTTCAAAGCTGTCAGACAGGGACACTTAAGTCTGCAGAGGTTACTGCTATCTTTCTGTTTGTCTGTGCCCTGCCCCCAGAGGTGGAGCCTACAGAGGCAGGCAGGCCTCCTTGAGCTGTGGTGGGCTCCACACAGTTCGAGCTTCCTGGCTGCTTTGTTTACCTAAGTAAGCCTGGGCAATGGCGGGCGCCCCTCCCCCAGCTCTGCTGCTGCCTTGCAGTTTGATCTCAGACTGCTGTGCTAGCAATCGGCGAGACTCCGTGGGCGTAGGACCCTCCGAGCCAGGGGTGGGACACAATCTCCTGGTGCTCCGTTTTTTAAGCCCGTCGGAAAAGCGCAGTATTCGGGTGGGAATGACCGGATCTTCCAGGTGCTGTCTGTCACCCCTTTCTTTGACTAGGAAAGGGAACTCCCTGACCCCCTGCGCTTCCCGAGTGAGGCAATGCCTCGCCCTGCTTCGGCTCACGCGTGCACCCACTGACCTGCGCCCACTGTCTGGCACTCCCTAGTGAGATGAACCCGGTACCTCAGATGGAAATGCAGAAATCACCCGTCTTCTGCGTCGCTCATGCTGGGAGCTGTAGACAGGAGCTGTTCCTATTGGGCCATCTTGGCTCCTCCCTGAGTCCAAATGTGGGTAAGTCTAAGTCACCATCCAAGTCAGCCATCAAACTAATCTAAACAAAGCTTAATGCTCCTACCCATGAGGACCAAAGGGCAGGATGCTCCAGAAGCAGATCTTTCTAATGATGACAGATTCCTTTCTTGCATAAATGTTTGATCTTGAGATGTTGAGGGGCCTGATGGCAGTTGCCAAAAAAGTGTGGGAAGCTCAAAAATATTTCCTCATTGCTTGTGTCATAGTTTGTTCCACGCAGGTGGTCAAGAGAACACTTATAAAGCACCTAACCTAGAGAGGCTACTGTGGGTTGATCTGAAATCCAAAGCTTTGTGAGATGACCCTTTCTCGGGCCACGTTGGCCTCTGAGGGATGCCTATTGGAGCTTGACAGTCGGGGTATTTTGTTCCCTGTGCCTGGGAGTGGTAGATTCACAAAGACTGTGGCTCTATGTTGAGCCCAGCTCTCGATCCTTGTTTCCTGAACCTATTGCCTAATCTTTGCTAGCACCATTTATGGTCCAGACTCCTGAGCTTGCCCCTCGCTGACCTCTGAATTCAGATCAAGGAAGTATATACAAAGATACTTACTTAGTACTATCTTTGTAAGGGAGCACCTTTCAAGTCACTTTGATTTTGTAATTACACTTGAATGAAGAAACATGGTAAAAATCAAGTAGCATAAAGGGGACTAAAACAAAAAGCAATATTTCTACACCTTATCCCTCTCCTGCCCCACCCTAGTAGTGGACATCTTTAATTATGCCTGCTTTAAGCTTTTCTGTTGGCTAACTCTATAACTGTAAAGAATATATTCATATTGTGATATCTATCTATTTATATATTTATAAAGACAATCACTTATGGATACTACCTTTCACTTCTTGGAGGTGGTCAACTTCCAAGATGGCCCTCAATTATCTCCACCTCCTATTATTCACATCCTTGTATAATTTCCTCCCATATTGTACCAGGGTCCATAGTTGAGCTGCATGACCAGTATCATATGGTTGAAGTGATGGTATGCCACTTCTGAGGTTAGGTTATAAAAGACATTGTAGATTCTACCTTGGTCTCTTTCACTCCCTCCCTGCCCCCCATCACTCATACTGGCTGAGGCCAGCTGCCATGTATTGAGGACACTGAAATAGTCCTGTGGAGAGGTCCACATGGCAAGGAACTGAGACTTACAGTCAACAGTCTGTAAGGAATTGAGGCCTCCTGCAAACAGCCATGTGAATAAGCTGTCTTAGAAGAACATCCCCCAGCTCCAGTCAAACCTTCAGATGACAGCCAGGGCCAACAGCTTGACTGTAACTTCTTGAAAGACTCTGAACCAGAACCACTGAGCTAAGCTGCTCTCAGTTTCCTGACCCTCAGAAATAGCAAGAAAATGTTTGTTGCTTTCAGCAAATAAGTTTTGGGGTAATTTATCATGCAATAATTGATAACTAATATATCTTCCACAATTTCATGGATATTTTATTGTTTAATTCTCTCATTAGTTACATTATGACTTTAAATAATAACATTTCTTATTAGTTACATTGTAACTTTAAATAGTAGACCTCTATTTGGTTGACAACCACTAAATGGTTGTCATTTTTAAAAAGAGTTTCTTAGCTTTCTATTTTCTGGGATGAGAATAATATTGTAGTGTCCCTACCTCTTCCTCCACCTTTCCTTCTCTTTGTCTACCAATTAATGCCAGACAGCTTGACCTTTATTTTTAAAATTAGAAAGATTTTAAATGCACAGGAGTAAAGAGAATAGTATGAAAAACCACCACATACCCATTATCCAGCTTCAATAATTATCGATTCAGGGCCAGTTTTGTTGCATCTCTGGCTCCACCTACTTCCTCCCTCCTATATTATTTTGAAGCAAATCCCACGCTTTGTATAATTTAATCCATACATATTTTAGCATATATCGATAAAAGTTATGAAATATTTTATAACATAACTAAAATGCAATTATCAAATATCAATATAGCAGAAATTTCTTAATATTATCAAATACCTGGTCAGTGTTCAAATTTTCAATTATATACACATATACACACACAGTATACACTTTTTTGAATCAGGATCCAAATAAAGTCCATATATTATAATTGATTGATTTGTCTTTTAGAATATTTAAAAACTATAAGAAATTCTTCCATCTTTTGGTTCTCATAATTTATTTTCTGATAAAAAGTTAACATTTTTCCTGTAGAGGTTCTCACAATCTGGATTTTGTTGATTGAATCCCCATGGTATAGGTTAAGATGTTCCTCTGACCTTTGTATTTCATATGAATTGGTAGTTGGATCTATAGGCTTGATCTGATTCAGATTTGATTTGGAGGAGGCAAAAGTAATGTGTCATATATAGTGTTGGTTGTCGCCTTCAGCAGGTAGATCTTTAGGTTTTGTTATAATAGCAAACATTATTTCTCAGTGTTTAGATCCATCACTTTATTAGTGATTGCAAGATGGTGATATTCTAATTCTAGTTATATTTTCACTTGTTAGTTAGAATACTTCTATAAAAATAAATTTTCTTCATCTATGATTTGGTTGCCCAGTAGTATAGTTAATATGGGGAATACAGATCTAATACCTGATTCTTTCCTTTTAATTATGATTTTTCAAAATAATAAGTTGATTCCCTATCGTCAGAAAAAAAGGGACCAACTAGATTTTTTTATAATAAAATTATGGATTTAAATATATTAAATGTGTTAAATTGCAGTCATTTTTGATACTTAAATTGTGCCATCTTTGGCCAGTAAGTTATTTCCTGAGTCCTTTTGCCACAGCCCTAGTAGTTTTATAGTTTCCTTGTTATCTGGTAGGACAAGATATGCCATGCTCATCTGGCGCGTTTCCTGACCCAGATCTGGAATCAGCCATTTCTCTAAGGGTATTTCATTTCTTTTAGTGGGAAATGGTATTTCAAGGCCAGAATCTGCATTTTAAGGGGATACATTTATATTGGATCAGTCAGTGTTTCTAGAGCATTTCAGTGGAAATGCTAGAAATGTATTTTTTTTTCCATGGGGGTGGATTTCTGGTGAAAATCGGGAAATTGGCTAGACAAATTCTAAACAAATTGTAACAGTAGGAAATGTATTTTTAAGATTAAATATAACATGAGTTCATATCAATTCAAATTCAGTGCTACAGGGTATTTATGTAACTGCAGTCTTACATCCATATCATCTTACTCCCACACTAAGAATCCCAGTTTTCAAGGCCACAGGGACTGATAGAATAAAAATATCACACAATTACTTATTCAATTTATCTCACCTTACAAATAGAACTGTTTCAGAATAACAGTACTAATGCTACCACTGCCAACATAATTACTGTAAATAATTTACGTTTTTTAAAGTTATTTTTGTCCTTAAAATAAATCTCTCTAGGGATATACTATCAAATTCCTGTGTTTAGAAGTCATGTGGAATAGTTTCTCTCTGTCATCAACTACATATACATTTAGATTAGTTTATGTCATTTTGCTTTCAATTTTTAGGAGTTGCTATTTTATAATGTTGTTTTATGATTATGTAACATGGTTACATTGTTCCAAAGTCAAATCTACAAGCCAGTATATATTCGAATAAGTCTAGCTTCTATCTCTTTCCTCTCTACCTTGTTTCCATCCAACTCTAGAGGCAACCATTTCAAAAAATTTTAAGTTTCATCCTTCTATTGTTTAATGTTTTAATAGAAGAATATTCATATATTATATTTGCATCCCTCTATTCTTGGATCAATGACACAATGATGTTAGCATTTTTCTACACCTTATTTTAGCTTAACAAAATTTCCTGGAAGTCACTTTACAGCAGTATATTGAGATCTTCTTCATGTTTTAAAAGCTGAACATATTTAATATATGCAACTTGATGAGTTTGGAGACGAGTACACACCTACTTAGTTCATCACCACCACAGTCAAGGCCGTAAACTTATCTATCACCTCCACAAATTTCTCTCCACTGACTTTATTTATTTATAGAGCTCTTCCTCATTTAACAGCTGCATAGTGCTCCGTTGTGTAGATGCGCTGTAGTTTGTTCAACTGATCCCCTATTGAACATTTGCACTGTTACTAGACTTTTGCTGTTACAAATTATTCTGTAATGAATAGCTTTGTATATATGTGTTTTCATATTTTGGCCAGTATATCGGTGGCATCGATTCATAGAATTGGTATTGTCAGGTCAAAAGGCAAATACACATACTTTTGCTAAATATTACCAAATTTTCTCCATAAAGGGGTTGCATTTTGCATTTCCAACAGCAAGGCTTATAGCATTTCTATTCTCTCTAATGGCTATAATTTGCCCTTCCATGCTTTATCTGTAGTGGAAAGCCAATAGCAAGTGTTTATAGTACAAGGCAGTAGAGAAAGTGGTTAGACATACAGGCTCTGGGATCAGACTGCCTGCATCCCAAATCCTGGCTCTGCTACTAAGTAGCTGTGCATTCTTGGGCAAATTACTTAACCTCTCTATGTCTGAGTTCCCCATCTGTGAAATGGGCAAGTAGCCAATATTAGGCTGTTTTACCTACATTTAAAGTCTATTGTTTAATGAAGCCACTTTCATTAATTATCTAAGCAGGATCTTCTGAATAACTTGGCTGCAGCATCTCCATCTGCACTTACTGCTTCACTTTGCAATTTTATGTTATGGAGATGTCTTCTTCTTTTCTTAAACCTCATGAACCCACATCTGTGAGCTTCAGACTTTTCTTCTGCAGCTTCCTTACCTCTCTCAGCCCTAATAGAATTGAAGAGAGTTAGAGCCTTACTCTAGATTGAGCTTTGGCTTAAGGGAATGTTGTGAGTGGTTTGAACTTCTATCCAAGTCACTAAAACTGTCTCCATATCAGCAATAAGGCTATTTTGCTTTCTTATCATTCATGTGTGCACTTTTAATTTCCTTCATGAACTTTTCTTTTGCATTCACAACTTGGCTAACGGACACAACAGGCCTAGCTTTTGACTTATTTCTGTGTATTAGGCAATTCTTGCATTGCTATAAAGAGATACCTGAGGCTGGGTAATTTATAAAGAAAAGAGTTTTAATTGACTCAGTTCTACAGGTCTTACAGGAAGCATGGTGCTGGCATCTGCTTGACTTCTGGGGAGGCCTTGAGAAGCTTACAGTTATGGAAGGAGGTGAAGGGGGAGCAGGCACATCAGATGGTGAAAGCGGAAACAAGTGAGAGAGAGTTGGGGTGGAGGTGCCACACACTTTTAAATGACCAGATCTTATGAAAACTCACTCACTGTTGTGAAGACAGCACCAAGCCATGAGTGATCCACCCCCATGATCCAAACACCTCCTACCAGGCCCCACCTCCAGCACTGGGGATTATAACTCAACATGAGATTTTGGTGGGGACACATGTCTAAACTCTATCACTCAGCTTTCAACATGTCTTCCTCACTAAACTTAATCATTTCTAGCTTTTGATTTAAAGTGAGAGATGTATGATTCTTCTCTTCACTTAAACACTTAGAGGCCACTGTAGGGTTATTAATTGGCCCAATTTCAATATCGCATGTCTCAGGGTACAGGGAGGCCTGAGTAGAAGGAGAGAGATGGGGAAAAAGCTGGTCAGTGGAGGAGTCTGAACACACATATTATTTATCAATAAGTTTTGCCAACTTCTTTGGGCATGGTTTGCAGTGCCCCAAAACAGTTACAATAGTAACATCAAAGATAACTCATCACAGATATAATAATAAAAAGTCTAGAATATTGTGAGAATTACCAAAATGTGACACAGAGATGAAAAGTGAGGCATACTGTTGGAAAAATGGTGCTGATGGACTTCCTGGATATAGAGTTGCCACAGACCTTTAATGTGTGAAAAATGCAATATCTGTGAAGTGCAGATGAGATATGCCTGTATATCAAAACATTACAATGTACCCTTGAATATATATAATGTTTATACCTCAATAAAGTTGAAAAAAGGAAACAAAATAGCTGTCTGCCATCAATGTTTTTCTAACTTTAAACCTTTGAACATTTTTTGTTAGGGATAAATGTTAGTCTTATGTTTCAGGCAGGGCAGGGACTAGGATGTGTGTGGTAAGTGAAGCACCTAGAGCATACAATTCAAGTAGCCAGTAGGTGCCACACTTATGCTGCCCTAGTCCCAGCCTGGCCCAAGGCTTTGCCTAGTCTAGAAGGATCCCTGAGGGAGTGAAAATATATAGTTAATGTTGAAAACAGAATCTGGGTCCTTACCAAGTAGCCAAATGGCTACCTCTTTGCTGAGAGAAACCATAGAAAAATAGTTGCCTGGTTCGTTTGTGTTGCTATAACAAAATATATGAGATGGGGTAATTTATAAAGAACAGAAATGTATTGTATTTTCCCACCGTTCTGGAGGCTAGGAAGTCCAAGAGAAAGATATCTCCAGGTCCAGTTGTCTGGTGAGGGCTGCCGTCTGCTTCCAAGATGATGCCTTTTTGCTGCATCATCTGGAGAAAAGAAGGCAAAAAGCCAAGCAAACTGAATGCTGCATGAAGCCTCTTTTGTAAGAGCCTTAATCTCTTTTATGAAGGATTACTCTTCATGGCCCAAACACCTCTTAAAGACCCCACCTCTTAACACTATTACATTGGCAACACCTAAATTTTGGAGAGGAACATTCAAACCATAGCAATAATGTTTCTGTTATTCCAAGGGACATCACTCAAGGTACAGACTCCCTGGATCGAGCAGACAGAGCTAAGATCAGGAACAGCCAAGATATCAGATCCAAGTACCAACCCCCAAACATAGCAAAGAACAAATTTAATAATCTCAACATAAGGGCAAGAGTAAGCTTCTCAGCATCCTAGTTCAGATTTTTTTTTTCTAGAGAGATTGGGAAAGGGCTACACACTACCTACAACATGGTAGAAAGGAAGTGAGCATGCAGACAGGAGGAAAAGCCTAGAAGCCTGGAAGAAAGTTGCCATGCAAAAAAAACTACTTCCAGGAAGATCCCCCTTCTTTTTCCCTGGTTCCAGAGATGATGTGATCACCAAGGAGAAGTCAGTGCCAAGGCTCCCTCTATAACCTCTGATGATCTTGGAACTAAGATCAGTTAAACATATTACTTACTACAAAGAAGAAAACTTTATCTAATAAAGTTTCACCTGTTCTGGTTTCCTGGAATTTCTTAAGATTCCAAATATCCTAGCACCAAACACAAATTTATTTTAATTATGTTTTCCTTGATAAAATAATACATGATTATTGTGTGAAATGTGTTAAAGATAAGCATAAAGAAGAAAATAAAAATTACTCTTGATCTCACCTCTCAGCGATAACCATAGTTGATGTTACAGTGTATTTTCTTTCAGAATATTTTGTACACACAGGTGTGTATCCATGCATGGGATCAGACTGGTTTGTATACTGCTCCTTTGACTCACTGTATCTTGAATATCTCTATGTATCATGAAATACTTTTTGAAAATGTGATTTTTAGCAGCAACGTACTATTCTCATGTATGGCGGTACCATAATATCTTTTTCTACAGTTGAACATTTGGCTGTTTTCAAATTTTTGGAAAAACTGCCACAGTGGACTTCCTTGCACATGAATATTTGTTTATGTAATAAGTTCCTTAGACTGGATTCCTAGATGTCAGGCCATTCAGCCAAAGGGCCTGGTCATTTGTAGGGGTATAGGTTCTTACTCCTAAATTGCTTTTACGAATGATTGTACCAGTTTTCACTTTGGCCAGCAGTATAGGTGAATGTTTCTATAGGTGTGTGCCAATCCAGAATATTATAATTAAATGTTCTTTTTTGTCTAATTGATAGGTGAAAAATATTACTTACTTTTTAAATTTCCAGTTCTTCTATTACTAGTGTGGTTGAACATTTAGAATTGTTTATTGGTCATTTATATTTTTTAGTTGTAAATTATTTCTTATGAGGTATGCTTATTTTTCTTTGGAGATTGTGATTATTCTCTTAATGCATTGTAGTAGTAATTTTCATAATAAAAAAAGACTAATAGATAACATTCATTGAACATTTATGGCATGGTAGGCCCAGTTCTAAGCATGTTATATTTATTAACTTTTTAAATACTCATAAAATGCAAATAGGTAGGTACTATTATTATTCCCATTTTAAAGATGCTGAAAATAGGAACGGGGAAGTTAGAATAATTTGCTCCAAGTCATACAGCTAGCAAGTGGCCAACATGCTTGAAGCAGTCTGACGCTGAAGCAGCCACCACACAGTAAAGAGTTTATTAGCTCTGTGTTATAGTGGCTGTATATTTTCCCACTTTGAAGAAGCATTTGAAAAACACTATTAAATTTGACTACAGATATATATTTAAAATATCTGCACCTAAACATTCCATAAGAAAAACTTAAGAAACAAATGACCTTTTTTTCATGTATAGAAACTTTTTCTCCACCCCATGATCTGACATTACCTATATTTTGATGTACTGTTTAATAGATTTATTTCCAAAATGTAACTTTTTAATTAATTGGAATTTATTTGGATGGGAGAGGTGAGGTAAAAGTTATTATTTGTTTAATAATTCCTTGACATTCTGCCACCTTTATGAAGTACTGAGAATAAAATGGGGATAATAATGGTCTTTACCTCACAGGGTCAATATAAAGATTAAGTGAGATTAAATTTTTTTTAAACACACACATACAAAGTAGGTACCCAACAGAAATTATTGTTTCCCAAATCAGTCTACCCCACTCAGGAAATGTTTCTATGGCAATTGTGTGCGTACTTAACTCTTTTGTACTTGTTTTCTCATCTTCTTAGAAAAGAGGGCATCCTTATCCAGTTTGACAGCCTTTAGAGTTTTATGATCCCTTCTTGAAACATTTTATGAACAGTTTGAAACAATTTGAAGTAGACTTCTCTGAAAGAAGTCATACACTTCATAAACAAGGGGGTGCTTTTGCTATTTTGTCTGAGGAATGATATTTAAACAATTGATTCACTCATGATGATGGACACAGCTATTGATTTAAGGAAATCAATGTGTTGCAATCAGTTACTTAAATTATTATGATGGGAAAAATTGATTTTGTATTTACCTGTTCCCTTTCATAAGTATTGTACTATGGGATGACTACAATAGACTTGTAACTTTGGTAGTTATAATCATAATAATGGCATCATCCTCAGTTCTTCCCCCTCTCACTCCTCACATTCAACTCAACAGCAAGTTCTGTTGGCTCCACCTCTGTCATATGGCCTATATCCATCTATTTCTCTCTAACCTTGTTGATTCTATCCTGGTCCAGCCACTATTTTCTCTCCTGTACCATGGTCATAGCTCCTGCTTGTCCCATGCTTCCACCCTTATCCCCATCAGTTCATTTTCCATGCAGCAGCCAAAACGAGCCTCTTAAAATGTAAGCTATATCTTGTCATTCTTCTATTGGAAACCCACAGATGGCCCTATAGGTCAGTGTTTAATCTTAATGTATTGACTCTGGACTACCTGCATAAGAGTCAGCTGAGACGTGTGTTTACAGTATGAATGCCTGTACCCTGACTGAGACCTACCTACTGAGAATCTCTGCTGGTAGGGCCCGGGAGATTGCATGTTAAACAAGCCTCCTGGCTCAATCAGTTCCCTTTGGGAGCCAAGATCATTCCCTGAACCCCTAAGAAACAATGACCTTGACTTTCTGATGTCTCCTCCTCTTAGGATCTAAGAAGGACTTGGCACATGAGAAGTGCTCAGGATTTCTGGGTTGAATGAATAGAATGGAGGATACAACGTATGCATATTTGAACCAAAGCTAGGAAGCAGGGGTGAAGACAGCAAGAGCTTGGGATGGCAGACTGAGGTGTTTCCTTTGCGCTGATGTTTAGGGTTTTTCCAGCTCTGACTTTTCTTATGCTTCTACCCACCATTGCTCCTTCCACCTGTCCCCTCTCCCACACAGCCTGAAGTCAGTCTGGACTGACTAATTCTGAACTCCTTGTTTTCCATAAGCCCTTGATTCTAGGCCTTTTGTATTAGTTTTCTATCACTGCATAACAAATTATCAGACATTTAACAGCTTAAAACAACACACATTTATTATCTCACAGTGTCTGTGTGTCGAAGGTCTGGACACAGCTTAACTGGGCCCCCTGATCAGGGTCTCACAAGGCTGAAATCAAAATGTTGTCTAGGGCTGAGGTTTCTTCTGGAGGCTTGGATGGGGAAGAATCTATTTCCAATCCTATTCAGTTTTATGGCAGAATTAATTTCCTTGTGGCTATATGACTGAAGGTCTTTGGCTTTTGTTCCTGACTGTGGGCTGGGGGCCACTTGACCTTCCTTGTCACAAGGGCTTCCTCAACATGGCTGTTTACTTCATCAAGCCATAAAGGAGAATCCCTCCTTCTAGTCTGCTATGGTGGAGTCCTACACAACAAGGTAATCATGGGAATGACATTCCATGACTCCCATTCTGTAGGTTACATTCTGTATGGTTTGAAGCAAATCACTGGTACCATTTATACTCAGAGAAGAGATTATACAAAGGCATGAACACCAGGAGATGGGAATAATCAGGGGTTACCTTAAGGTCTGTCTGCCATATACTAGGATTGTCTGCCTTGTCCTAGCATTGTTACTGGCCCAGGAACTGCTTCAGAGGAGATTCCCTCTTCTGCCCCACCATTAGCAGTAGTGGGATCTTTGGCTATCACTGCTAAAGTGATTGACTCTTCACATCCTAAGATTTATCCCAAGATACATGGTCTGGTACCTTAGGCACATCTGGGTCTAGTTAGATGAGTTGGTGAGAGCATGGTGCCACAAGTTCTGCTTCCCTGGAGAATATGAGCCTGACATGTGTGACCTGTGAGAAAGGTGATTGATTGGAAGGAGCGTGTATGGGAGCAGCAGTGCTCATGTATATGTCTATGTATATCTGTGCACACTACCAGATAAAATAATGCTAGGTTCAAAGGCTACTGGTGAGCTATTCAGAGCTTGTTCCTGGGTGTGGCTCAGCTGGAAGAGCTTTAAGAAGCTGAGGATCATAGAGAAATCTTGCTTTTGAAATTGTGGAGGAACTCTGATTTTATAAAAGCATTTGGAGTTAAGAGCCAAGAGGTAAATCAAAACCAGAAAGCCAGAGAAGGGAGTTCAAAAGGCTGACAACCTGAGGCTACAGAGGGAGACAGTGAGAGATGGGAGACAGAGCCTCACATGGAGTAGTCCTCTAGAAACCATGGGGCATTATTGTAATTAATGAAAGGTCTGCAGAATGATGGCCATGTTGCTTAGACATGAGTTACTCTTGAACATTTAATTTTCCATTTTCTCATAAATATTTGTTGGATAAAAGAATTTTCTTTATTTAGACATGCTACGTATGTAGGAATTTGACGCTGTAAAAATCCATGCTTGGGGCCAGGTCAAGTTCTCTTTTTGACTCATCAATAAAATAGTGCTTAAAGGAAATGATCTTATCTTGCTTTATGGGAACAAGTACCTCTTTGAAGGGCCCTGCTATCATTCTGTTCAGGCAAAGATTGCTCAACTTGTTCTTGATAGACTGTCTCACAGAGTCATTGGGCTGTTAAACATTGAGCTCTGCACAGTCCATTTTTTTGAAACCTCTTATGCCTTCTCCTCTGTGGGCCCTCAGATGGCCTGGCAGATCACTAGATCAGTTATGGAGGGCAGATATTCTAAATTGAACAGACTGTGTGAGGCTTAGAGAAACACTTGGGCTCATCACTGGTGCCTTCTGCACTCTCTATTAATGAGCATCAGTGCTGAAAATCAGGTGCCGTTGGGTTGGGAAACCTGGTGGCACAACTGCAGAAAGGCTGAACAGAGGTGGGTTGCTTATGGGTGGTAACACGAATGCTACAACCACCCAATTAACATCATTTTTAAAGAAAAGCCCCTTGGTCTGTAATCTACATGGGCATTTGTCTTCCCATGGAATGTCATTTGAGCTTGCATTGACCAATTCAGATACCTTCCTGAATGAGAATGATACTTTACCTCTAAAATTGATGCAAATCACTAGACCAAGGATGGAGTCCTCACAGTGGTTGAGTCAAAAAGGTTTTTCTGCTGGAACGTGGAGTAAATATGCCAGCTAGGCAAAGTGTTCTCCTTCCTCCAAGGCATATCTCAGAGTAGTGTACTGTCATCTATTTAGTTGCTCAGCCCAGAATCTGAGAGTCATCCTTGATACCTCTTTCTCCTTGCTCCCAGCTCTGTAGATTGCACCTCCTGAATATCTTTCTCCTATGTACTCCTGTCTTCATTATTTTCTGCCAACCTAAGCCACATCATCTCTCATCTGGACAATTGTTATCAATGAAAAGTTTCAAACTCTGTAAAATATTTGAAGAGATTTATTCTGAACCAAATATGAGTGCCCATGGCCTGTGACACAGCCCATGGGAGGTCCTGAGAACATATGCCTAAGGTGGTCAGGGTGCAGCTTGGTTTTATACATTTTAGGGAGACATGAGACAGCAATCAAATACATTTGAGAAATACATTGGTTTGGTCCAGAAAGGCGGAAGAATTTAAAGGGGGGTGGGGGCGTGCTTCCAGGCTATAGGTAAATTTAAACATTTTCTGGTTGACAATTGGTCGAGTTTGTCTAAAGACCTGCAATCAATAGAAAGGAAATGTTCAGGTTAAGAAAAAAGATTGTGAAGACCAAGTTTCTTTTGAAGTCTCATAGTGGTTGCCATTAGAGACAACAGATGACAAATGCTTCCTGTTCAGATCTTTAAAAGGTGCTAGACTCTCATTTAATCTCTTTAGGATTGGGAGGGCCTGGAAGAAGATCTAGCTATGTGAATAGAGACTCTGCAAATTTTCACCACAAAGGACGGCTTTGCAGGGCCATTTCAAAATATGGCAAAGAAACATATTTTGGGGTAAAATATTTTTATTTTCCTCTTTGTCAAATAATGTTATGCCGGAGTCAAATTGGAAGGTAAGTCACAATATATAGGGTTAAATAAAACCCATCTGATGAGAATATGTGGTTTGTAGGGCATGACTCCCCAGACCCCTTAGATAAGAATTTGGGCAAGATAAGAAAAAAATCAGAGCTTAGTCCTCACTGTCCTGGTTTCCCAACTCCAGGAGAAGGAGTCCTCTGTCAGTTTCTCCCCTTACCTGCTTTCAATCTGTACTCCATCCATTGGCAAAAGTGATTCTTACTAATGCAGACCTTATTAGGACATTTTCCTCCTCGCTTAGAACCTTGCAATTATTAGATCAAATCCTTAACACAGCTAATGATCACTTTTGCCTTTTTCAGCCACATCCTGAGCCATTTGTTCCTTCACTCTCTGCCCTCCAGTCACACAGGCTGCCTTTTGGTCTCTCAGAAGATATATGTTCTTTTCCACCTCTAGGCCTTTCTTTCCACATGATCCATTTGCATGGAATACCCTCCCCTTCTGCTCTTTTGATCTGGTTATTTCTTATTTATCCTTAAAAGTATTGCTCAAATGTCACTTTTTCAATGAAGCCTGTCTGATCCTTGCCCAAAATAAGATTAGTTTCATCTACTATTTGTTCTCATACCACTGTGTGCTTCTTCTTTGTAGTACTTATTTTCATGCGCGTCCCTGTGAAGAGACCACCAAACAGGCTTTGTGGGAGCAGCATGGCTGTTTATTTCACCTGGGTGCAGGCGGGCTGAGTCCGAAAAGAGAGTCAATGAAGGGAGATGGATTATCATTAGTTCTCATAGGTTTTGGGATAGGCGGTGAAGTTAAGAGCAATGTTTTGCAGGCAGGGTGGATCTCACAAAGTACATTCTCAAGGGTGGGGAGAATTACAAAGAACCTTCTTAAGGGTGGGAGAGATTACAAAGTACATTGATCAGTTAGGGTGGGGCAGGAACAAATCACAATGGTGGAATGTCATCAGTTAAGGCTATTTTTACTTCTTTTGTGGATCTTCAGTTACTTCAGGCCATCTGGGTGTATACGTGCAAGTCACAGGGGATGCAATGGCTTGGCTTGGGCTCAGAGGCCTGACATTCCTGCCTTCTTATAGTAATAAGAAAAATAAAACAAAATAGTGTTGAAGTGTTGGGGTGGCGAAAATTTTTGGGGGGTGGTATGGAGAGAGAATGGGTGATGTTTCTCAGGACTGCTTCAAGTGGGATTAGGGGCAGCGTGGGAACCTAGAGTGGGAGAGATTAAGCTGAAGGGAGATCTTGTGGTAAGGGGTGATATTGTGGGGATTTTAGAAGAAACATTTGTCATATAGAATTATTGGTGATGGCCTGGATATGGTTTTGGATGAATTGAGAAACTAAATGGAATAAGAAGGAGAAAAACAGGTATAAAAGGTCTAAGAATTGGGAGGACCTAGGACATCTGATTAGAGAGTGCCTAAGGAGATTCAGAATAGTCCTGCCAGCAAAGATTATTTATTTACTTAAAGAGTTTAGAGTGTCAGTTTGGAGATAGCACCAGGAGATATCTGCTGTGATGGCTTGGAGAAACAGTGTAAACCGGCAGTGTAAACAAGAGCAGGGCATATATGAGTAGTTGAGAACGGTGAATAGGAGTATGACTAGATAGAAGATAGTAGGGATGACAAGTTTTTTTTGGGGGCACAGTCTAAGTCGGTCTGGTGTCGAATGAGACTGGGGCCTAATAAAAAGGAGCGTCTATACAGGAGCTTAAATGGGCTGTACCTTGTAGCATTCTGAGGATAGGTCTGACTTCTGAGAAGGGAAAGTGGTAAAAGTGTTGTCCAGTATTTTTTAAGTTGGTGGCTGAGCTTGGTGAGGTGTGTTTTTAAAAGACCTTTAGTCCGTTCTACTTTTCCTGAAGACGGAGGACCATAAGGGATATAAAGGTTTCACTGAATACTAAGAGCCTGAAAAACTGCTTGGCTGATTTGACTGATAAAGGCTGGTCTGTTATCAGACTGTATAGAGGTAGGAAGGCTAAACTGAGGAATTACATCTGACAGAAGGGAAGAAATGACTACGGTGGCCTTCTCAGACCCTGTAGGAAAGGCCTTTACTTATTCAGTGAAAGTTTCTATTTAGACTAAGAGGTATTTTAGTTTCCTGACTCGGGGCATGTTGAGTAAAGCTAATTTGCCAGTCCTGGGCGGGGGCAAATCCTCGAGATTGATATGTAGGGAAGGGAGGGGGCCTGAATAATCCCTGAGTAGTAGAATAGCAGATGGAACACTGAGAAGTTATTTCCTTGAGGATAGATTTCCATGATGGAAAGGAAATGAGAGGTTCTGAGAGGTGGGCTAGTGGCTTGTACTATAGCATAGCCTGCCTTTGCTGGTGTGTGGCGATTAGGCCTGGTGGAACTGCCATCAATAAATCAAGCGTGATCAGGGTGAGGAACAGGAAAGAAGGAAATATGGGGAAATGGGGTGAATATCAGGTGGATCAGAGAGATACAGTCATGGGGGTCAGGTGTGGTATCAGGAATAATGTGGGAGGCCAGATTGAAGTCCGGGCCAGGAACAATGGTAATTGTGGGACTTAACAAAGAGTGAGTACAGCTGAAGGAGCCGGGGAGCAGAAAGTATATGCATCAGGTATGAGGAAGAAAATAGATTTTGGAAGTTATGAGAAATGTAGAGAGTGAGTTGAGCATAGTTTGTGATTTTTAGGGCCTCTAAAAGTATTAAAGCAGCGGCAGCCGCTGCACGCAGACATGAGGGCTAGGCTAAAACAGTAAGGTCAAGTTGTTTGGACAGAAAGGCTACAGGGTGCAGTCCTGGCTCTTGTGTAAGAATTCTGACCACACTAACCATGCCTAGGAAGGAAAGGCGTTGTTGTTTTGTAAGGGATTGAGGTTTGGGAGATTAATCGGACACGATCAGCAGGGAGAGCAGGTGTGTTTTTATGAGAATTATGCCGAGATAGGTAACAGATGAGGATGAAATTTGGGCTTGACTGAAGTAATGGGGGCTGTCTGTGAAGCCTTGCAGCAGTACAGCCCAGGTAATTTGCTGAGCCTAATGGATATCGGGGTCAGTCTAAGTGAAAGCAAAGAGAGGCTGGGATGAAGGGTGCAAAGGAATAGTAAAGAAAGCATGTTTGAGATCCAGAACAGAATAATGGGTAGTAGAGGGAGGTATTGAGGATAGGAGAGTATATGGGTTTGGCACTACAGGGTGGATAGGCAAAACAATTTGGTTGATAAGGCGCAGATTCTGAACTAACTTGTAAGCCTTGTCTGGTTTTAGGACAGGTAAAATGGGGGAATGGTAAGGAGAGTTTACAGGCTTTAAAAGGCCATGCTGTAGCAGGCGAGTGATAACAGGCTTTAATCCTTTTAAAGTGTGCTGTGGGATGGGATCTTGGCATTGAGCGGGGTAAGGGTGATTAGGTTTTAATGAGATGGTAAGGGGTGCATGATCGGTCGCCAAAGAGGGAGTAGAGGTATCTTATACTTGTGGGTTAAGGTGGGGGGATACAAGAGGAGGACGCAAAGGAGGCTTTGGATTGGGAAGAAGGGTGGCAATGAGATACAGCTGTAGTCCAGGAATAGTCAGGGAAGCAGATAATTTAGTTAAAGTGTCTCAGCCTAATAAGGGAACTGGGCAGGTGGGGATAACTAAAAAGGAGTGCTTAAAAGAGTATTGTCTAAGTTGGCACCAGAGTTGGGGAGTTTTAAGAGGTTTAGAAGCCTGGCCATCAATACCCACAACAGTTACAGAGGCAAGGGAAACAGGCCCTTGAAAAGAAGGTAATGTGGAGTGGGTAGCCTCCATATTGATTAAGAAGGGGACGGGCTTACCTTCCACTGTGAGAGTTACCTAAAGCTCGGCGTCCGTGATGGTCTACGGGGCTTCCGAGGCAATCGGGCAGCGTCAGTCTTCAGCCACTAGGCAGAGAAGGAGTCAGTCAGAGAGCCTTGTGCCAGAGTTCCAGGGGCTCTGGGAGTGGCTGCCAGGTGAGTTGAACAGTCCGATTTCCAGTGGGGTCCCACACAGATGGGACATGGCTTAGGAGGAATCCTGGGCTGCAGGCATTCCTTGGCCTGGTGGTCAGATTTCTGACACTTGTAGCAAGCTCCTGGGGGAGGAGGTTCTGGAGGAATGCCTGGCTGCTGCGGTTCAGGCATTTGGAAATTCTTTTGTGCTGGAGATTTGGCTGGGGTTTGTCTCAGTGGAGGCAAGGAATTGCAACTTTTTTCTATTATTGTACACCTTGAAGGTGAGGTTAATTAAGTCCTGTTGTGGGGTTTGAGGGCCAGATTCTAATTTTTGGAGTTTTATTTAATGTTGGGAGCAGATTGGGTAATAAAATGTATATTGAGAATAAGCTGGCCTTTTGACTTTTTAGGGTCTACGGCTGTAAAGTGTCTCAGGGTTGCTGCCGAACGAGCCATGAACTGGGCTGGGTTTTTCATATTTGATGAAAGAGCCTAAACGCTCACTGATTTGGGAGAGGTCTGATAAAGAAAAGGAGCATTAACCTTGACTGTGCCTTTAGCTCCAGCCACCTTTTTAAGAGTAAATTGCTGGGCAGGTGGGGGAGGGCTAGTCACGGAATGAAACTGTAAGCTGGACCGGGTGTGAGGAGGGGAGGTGATAAAAGGATTATAGGGTGGAGGAGCAGAGGCTGAGGAAGAATTGGGACCTAGCTTGGCCTGGCGAGGAAGGTAGAGGTCAGATGGGTCTATAGAAAAGGAAGATTAGAAAGACTCAGTGACGCTTGGGGTTGGGACTGAGGGGACAGGTGGGAGGGAAAGAAGGAAGATTTGGGATGAGTTGCATTGGGCACAGAGACTAGGAAGGGACCCATGTGTAAAAGAATGCCTGGACGTCAGGCACCTCAGACCATTTGCCCATTTTACGACAAGAATTATTTAGATCTTGTAGGGTGGAAACATTGAAAGTGCCATATTCTGGCTATTTGGAACTACTGTCGAGTTTGTATTGGGGTCAAGCAGCATTGCAGAAGAAAGTAAGGCATTTAGGTTTTAGGTCAGGTGTGAGTTGAAGAGGTTTTAAGTTCTTGAGAACACAGGCTAAGGGAGAAGAAGGAGGAATGGAGGGTGGAAGGTTGCCCATAGTGAAGGAGGCAAGTTTAAAGAAAAGGAAGAGTAGAGACATGCAGGGAAGCAGTTCGGGGGTTCTTACCCTCCAGAAAAGTGGGAAAGGGGTCGGGGCATGGAAATAAGGGGTTGGGGCACAGAGATAAGAGGTCGGGGTGCGGAAATAAGGGATTGGGGTTTCTTGCCCCCTAGAAAAGTGGGACTTGCCACTAAGGGTGAAGGAGAAGGGGTTGAGGGGTACTTGCCCCTCCCCCAGAAAAGCAGAGAAGGGGTAGAGACATGGAGAGAAGGGGTTGAGGTACTTGCCCCTCCCCTAGAAAAGTGGGACTTGCCACTAAGGGTGAAGGAGAAGGGGTTGAGGGGTTCTTGCCCCTGCCCCAGAAAATCAGAGAAGGGGTAGAGACATGGAGAGAAGGGGTTGGGGTACTTGCCCCTCCCCCAGAAAAGTGGGACTTGCCGCTAAGGGTGAAGGACCAAGGCAGGTGTCCCTGCGTGGTCTGACACCTCTGAAACATGGGTGAATAATCAGAGAGGCATCCTTGCAACGATTAAACACCAAGGGAAGGCTGCCTTCCCAGTCCGTGACCGGCGCCATAGTTTTGGGTCCACGGATAAAATGTGTCTCCTTTGTCTCTACCAGAAAATGAAAGGAATTGAAATTAAGAGAAGGGAGAGATTGAAGTGTGGCGCCAAGATTGAAAGGACAAAGAGGTTGAGGGATAGTGAGGGAGGTTGGAGAAGAGAGTAAAAAGAGGCCGCTTACCAGATTTGAAATTGGTGAGATGTTTCTTGGGCTGGTCGGTCTGAGGACCTGAGGTCGTAGGTGGATCTTTCTCATGGAGCAAAGAGCAGGAGGATGGGGGATCGATCTCCCAAGGGAGGTCCCCTGATCTGAGTCACGGCACCAAATTTCATGTGCGTCCGTGTGAAGAGACCACCAAACAGGCTTTGTGTGAGCAACATGGCTGTTTATTTCACCTGGGTGCAGGCGGGCTGAGTCCGAAAAGAGAGTCAGCAAAGGGAGATGGATTATCATTAGTTCTTATAGGTTTTGGGATAGGCGGTGAAGTTAAGAGCAATGTTTTGCAGGCAGGGGTGGATCTCACAAAATACATTCTCAAGGGTGGGGAGAATTACAAAGAACCTTCTTAAGGGTGGGGTAGATTACAAAGTACACTGTTCAGTTAGGGTGGGGCAGGAACAAATCACAATGGTGGAATGTCATCAGTTAAGGCTATTTTTACTTCTTTTGTGGATCTTCAGTTACTTCAGGCCATCTGGGTGTATACGTGCAAGTCACAGGGGATGCAATGGCTTGGCTTGGGCTCAGAGGCCTGACACTTATCACCAGTATAGTCATGTGATTAAGTGGAATATTAATTGTTCAATGACAGTCTCCAATTTTAGATCATTGGCTCCAGGAAGACAAGGACTGTGTTCTCTTGTTCACTGTGGTCAAACCAGCACTGAGAATAGGGCTTGGCATGTGGAAGCCCTGTACTGGATAGTTGGCACATGAATGAATGAGTTGTAGGTAGTTTTCTACCAGTTACTAGCTGTGTCCTCTTAGGCAAATTACTTAACCTTTTTAAGAGTCCTAATTTGTAAAATGGGCTGTTCTAAGGATTCAGTAAAAACACAGGTCAAGTACTTAGCACATGCTAGACACAACAAATATTATTCTTCTCTCAGAATGGAGAATCCCAATTCTGGGAATTGGTCACTGCAGATTCTCTCTACCTGGTTAAACATGTCAGAATTCATCTTGCTGATAAAACCTAGTTTCCTTTGGACAGGCCAATATTGCTTGGAGGACAAGATTAGGAATTTATCCATCTGACCCTACAAACCCCTGGAGCAAAACTGAGCAATTCATCTATGCATCCACTCTTTTACTTAACAAATATATATTGAGCACCTGTGGGTTAAGAGCTTGTACTATAACAGTGATCAAGAAATATATTGTCTCTGACCTCTTGGAGCTTACAGTTAGATCCCTTCAATGGTTTGGTTTTCATGTCACCAAACAAAGGGCTTGACTCTTCTGTATTTGTCTTTAGGCAGCCCTAGCTGTGGTTTGTGGTACAGTGTGGAGGAACCTTTAGCTTCTTAGTTCAGTTAGAGACATTTTCTTCTCTAGATACATTTGCGCTGGGATTTTAAAATCATTATCCACAACTGCACTTGAAATTACATTCTTTCTCAACATGAATGCAGGCAAGATATTTGTCCTTTTTCTCAGAAGAACAGCTGTTTGCAAAGTGTTGGGAAGAAAGGTATCAGGTGAATGGGAATGATATTATAATTTATTGAAAACTATTCAATTTGTTTTCATTCCCTGCCATGTGTCCAAGCTGACAGCATGACTTTGCTTCTGAAGTCTGTTTGCATTTCTTGGTGATTTTAGCTCATTAATGACACCTATCTATTGAAAAGAACAAGGGAAATGTATAACTCCAAGGTACCAGAGCCCTGTCTTTTGCTGTGATTTTCAAAAACACTGATTGATGTATTGTGTATGAATAAGAATACCTCGATTTTGAAATGCATACACACAAAACTGCTCTGCAGAACAACTCATGCTATCGTGCCGACCCTGACCTGTGTAAGCTGCCTGGACTCCAACTCAGTGGGATGGGAAAACACCCTCGGAGCCAAGAGTCTCCTGGAACGATGAAACAGGAGACTTTGCAAAATCTGTTTTTTTCTTAGTCACACGGAGAATCATCTGATCGTGGAGAAAGGCAGAATCTTGTCAGTACCTCATTTGTTTGTTTTGGAAAGAGGCAGCAGAGCACCCATGTGTGGATCTGTGCGTGAGCTTGTTGGTTTTGAGGGGGAAACCCAATATTAGGAGAAAGAGCACCATTCTTCCTCTGTTCAGAAATGCAGGGGCCTCTCATGTGACAGAGCCAGTTCCACGGCTTCGCCTTTAATGGAGTGAGCAGATTGCAGGAAGAATGTGATGCTGCTCAGTAAATTTAATGACTTTATGAAGATAAATGTTTCCCTTCCGAGGCTCCTTCTTGTCAGAATACATTTAATACCGCCATTCCTTTGAGAACTAAATTCCTGTAGCACTTTGCAGCATATTAACATGTTTTTCTCACCACATGAAATTGCACTTCAAGCAAGAAATAATAATGTTTCTGCCTCCCCTTGTACATTTTTATTACTGCCAATGAATAGGAGTAAATTAACTATTATGGCTAACATTATTCACGGGGACAAATTCCTAACTCATTTTACAGAGAATAATAAATAACTGAATGAATAAGATGCCTTTAATTTCACATGTGAATTATCAAAGATTCCTCAGAGTAACAGAAGAGAGGCTATCATGTTTATACACAAAATATAAATATATAGTCAGGGCTTAGCATCACAAGCTATGTCATCTAATAGTCACTTGCTTTTGGCTACACACAGGACCATGCTGCTCCGGGTCTCTGATCCTATGGCACCAAATTCCATCCATCAGTCACCCTCAGCCACATAACATATACTCTAATTAAAAACTAGAAGGGCTATGTTTAGCTTTTACAAACTGTAATTATAATTTTTCTCCAGGTGTTTATCACTTCATTCTCTGGGCAACGTCAAGACTAAGTAGATCTTTTTCCTGTTAATGACATGGCAAAGCAAATTCTACTCGAATGAAAATTGCCTAAGTCCTGGACAGTAATTTTTTTTATTTGGAATTGCCTTCAACACACCCAAATTCCAGTACAATGACATAATTTGAACAAATTCATGTAGCCTGTTCTAAGGGGATTTTTGCTGCACCATAAATTGTCAAGGACCTGAAAGGTACAAGCAGACAGGATAATAGGGAACAGAAGAGCATACACACCCTTCTGGGATATTATTCTACTTAATGACCTTCCCAGATTTCTGTGGCTGCACTGCCACATCTGTGCCCTCCTTGCCAGACATCTATTAAGCAAGGCCTGTGTTGGGGTGCAGGATACAAAGTTGAGGGATTTAAGCCTCCCTGAGAGAGCATATGCCACCTGGTATCCTTGGTTAGTTGCCTAAAGGGGGTGATAGGCTACAGCAGTGTAGGGTAGGCCTTCAGGGAAGCAGAGGATCAGCTTGGTGGAGAGGAGGGCAGGGCAAGAAGCCCTTCTGGGTTGACACACAGCAGAAGCAGATGTATGCAGGTGGGAATGTTTTGGGAATGCTTGGGAAAGGGGAAGGAGGAGTCCATTTCATTGGAATGGAGCCGAGGCTGTGTGGGGAAAGTGAGCATAGGAACAGACTGTGGCAGGCCTCAGATGCTTGGCTAAAAGAAGGGAGGGCTGCCTCATTCCCCCGGACACTGAGGAACTAATGAAAAATTTTGTGCAAGTGACATACCTGATACATCTATGATTTGTGAAACATTTTCTAGAAATTATGTGGAATGGATCTGAACAGAAGCCTGGAAGAGACAAGCCACTTACTAGATAATTGTTTCTCCATTCTTATCACCTGGAAAGTGGGGCTTGGTTTTCGTGACAGGAGAAAACTAAGAGAGCATTTGTTGTATACTTTGTCCTGTCTCCCCATCTTGGGACCAAGGAAGAACCACAAACATGGCTTTGCAAGGGTCACTTTAATAGATCACTCCTTCCAGCTACATTTTAGTATTAGGTTGGTGCAAAAGTAATTGCGGTTTTTGCCATTAAAAGTATTTGCAAAAACTGCAATTACTTTTGCACCTACCTAATAATTATAGACCAGCAACTGCTAGACTTCTAGGTCTACATAACACTAGGGCTTTTATTTAGGCGAATATCAGGGAAATGGCTCACTGAATGAATCTTGGAGGACATATTGATATGGACAGGAGGCAAGGACATACTAGTTAAAATAGGATGTTTCCCCAGCAAAGACCTCACCCTTAAGCCTGGAAACCCGCAGCCCTAAAAGGGAACGGGCATTCCTGAATTTGCTCCCAAATGTAGCCTTTTGGCTCACCACACCCCTCTATCCTGTACTCAAATAAGCCTGAAACCCCAGGCTCCACGAGAAGATGAGCAGAAGATCAGAGGAACAGAAGAGTGGCATGGCAGAGAAGGAGAGGAGAGAAGAGTAGGAGCATCTGTCTGGATGTTGAGAGGAGTTCAGTCAGGGATGGTTGGAGAGGAGATCAGCCGCAGGATGGCCAAACTCCAGGAGAAGATTATCTTCCCACTCCATCCCCTTTCCAGTTCCCCATCCATCCTGTTGGGAGCCAATGGGATGGTGAAGCCAATGATGAAGGAGCCACTTTCACCATTCAATAAAACCTCCGCATTCTCCATCCTTCAAGTCTGTGTGTGACCTGATTCTCCCTGGATGCCAGACAAGGACCTGGATACCAAGAGGGTGCTGAGCTGGTTAACACTTAAGCCATCTGTAAACAGCAGAGCTAAAAATAAAAGCGCTGTAACATGCTCACTGGGGCTCCAGGAGTCACAGGCACCCAGTCCTAGACACTACCATGGGACTGGAGCCCAAAAACACTTGCCCTGGTTCATGCTCCTGCCTGTCTTCATGCTCCCCCCACTGTAAGGGGTTTGAGTGTGTGGTGGCCGAAGAGACAAGCTACACACCCGTCGCATGTCATGCGAGGGGGTTCAGGGAGCTCTCCTGTTTCAGTATAGGTGAACTAGTGTTCACCTGAGTGGCCATTCCCTCACCTGAGAGGCTGTTACTCCCTCAGGGAGCAGATACCCATTCAAAGACTTTCCTTGTGCTGAACCCTATTCAGATCCTCTTGGAACCACCCAGAGTAAGCCAAATCCCTGAGCACAGCTCAATCTTTCTCTTATTTGGATCAAACATCTCCAGTTCAAAAATCCCTGTGACAGATGAGCCAGCTTGCCTTGCTGGTCACCTACTCTTATCAAAGTTCAAGAATTCAATGTCCCTCTGAGAGCATGTTGTTGCCAAGAACTGACTAAGTCCCTCCAGCTGTGGTCTCCTTGGGACAGAGTTGGGCTGGTTCATCACCTCACTTGTTCTGAGCCGCATATTCTATTCAGAGAGCCCTAGCAGACACTGGTCTTCAGGGCAGCCCCATCTCACAATTGTTTGGGATACAACTGGTCCTTATTAAAAACCCACAATTCATTTTTATGAATGCCATTTATTCAGGTCTTCCCCTAAAAACATTGACTTTTTGGACCTAAGTGCAGAACTTTGCACTATCTTTATTAAACTTCATCTTCATATTTTTTCACCAACTCTTCCATTTAAATAACTGTGTGTCCTTATTCTCTTTGATATAGTTTATTTCCTTCCCAGCTTTGTGATATTTGTCAATTTGATCTATAGGCCATCAACATCTGCATCCAAGAGTTTGTTGGAAATTGTTACACTAGATGGGCCTCAGGTCCCCCTGCCTCTAACATGTTTGAGTTAATTAGAATTTGAGGCATACAGGCAGTCATTCAACTGGTTATAAATCCACTAAACTATCTGATTTATAGAATTTGCCACCTTCTCATATTGTAAAATTGGGATAGAATGTTGTCTTTTCTAGTGTCCCAATATCATTCCTGTTCTTACAAGAGAAATTTCTCAAGGATTGCTAGACTTTAATTATTCTGTCATTATGATGAGCCTTGGGGCAGAATTTACCCAGGCCAGGAGGTACAAACTCATTTAGAATAACTTACGGTTTTCTTTTGGTAAATATATGCATTTTCTGATTGTAAAGTTACTGAACAAAATTGGAAAATGCAGAAAAGAAAATTTTAAAATCACCAATATTCCTACCTCCCTGAGATCCTTCTGTTAAAATATTTTTGTGAGTTATTTCAGAATTTTTCTATGAACATATAGACATATGCATGAATGTATTAAGTGTATATGTCTGTACAAACATAAGATTGAGGTCATGCTGGATATTTTGTATCCTGTTTTATTTTGCTTATTAATTATATTATGAACAATATACTTTTAAAAACATAATTTTAATGCCGAGTTGTACTCTATCACATAAATATGCCAGAGTTTAGTTGACTAATTAGACTTTTAATAATAGTGTCAAATGCTCTCATTCACAAATGGATGCATCTTTCTAATTATCCCTGTAGGATACATTTTTGTAAATAGAAATATTGAGTCAAACAATATAGATTTTCCAAGATTTTCATATAATTTGCCAAATTGCCTTTCAGAAAAGTCTTACCAGTTGGTAATTTAACATAAGTGTATAAATAGTCATATCCCATTCGCTTTGCCAATTTTATGTATTTTCATGTTTAAAATTTTTGCTAATTTGATGGGCAAATAATGTTGTCTTATTTTCATCTGCATTTCTTTGATTGCCAATCATGTTGGCATTTTAAAGTTTATTAAATATATATGGTGCATATGTTATCATTGTCTATTTTTGTCTTTTGCCTCATTTGTGTTGTTTTCCACTTTCTGATTTATGAGAGTTTTTATATATGAAGGATAGTCACTTGTCATATTTCTTGGAATATTTATTTAGTTTCTCACTTGCTTCACTTTCTTCTGTAAAATAGGAATGATCCTATTTACTTTGTGAGACTGGTTTTATGGTTAGCCATGCAATGAATAAAGTCTCTAACACAGTGCCCGGCACGTGGTTGATGCTCAGTGCGAATGGTTATGACTATAGTTGTTATCAATTCAACTTGTAATCCAATGGATATGGCAGTCTAGGCATTTCCCCCACATGTCAGATCTCTGTGCAGGAAGCCCTAATACTAAAACTGCCTCTGGGCAAACACAGGGTCCAGTCATCTTCTGCCTGCAAGAGTACTCACTAGGTTGGCTGACCCTTTGAAGGAAGACTTCAGCTAGAGGACACAGACTCCAGTGCCACCAAAGAAGTAGCACAACATGCCTATGGAGTAGATGCTATCACTATTCCTCATTTAACCATGAGGAAACTGAAGCACAAGGGGCTTAAAGAGCTTGCCCAAGGTCAAAAAGTCACTAAAGAAAACCTAAGTGTGTAGCATCTCAAAAACCAGCCATATTAACTTGAGCAGATCTGCTCTCTGGGTTGAGGGTTTCTTATCTGTAAAGTGAAGAATTTTTAGTAGGCAATCTCTAAGACCCTTGGAATTCCAGCAGTCTGTATTTCACTTAGAGAATCTGTAGGACCCTGTCATTTACCAGCCCAAGTATAGCCCTGAATTTATCAGGCATAAAATTTATTAAATTAATTCACAATTGCCCAAGGGCACTTTGTATCCTTTGCAACTCTTGGTTCTGTTACTTACCTTGCCAGTGAGAAGAGGGTTAAGAGGTACAAGATCAAGCCTCCTTATTCATTGGACTAGATTTCTACTTACATCTCTTCTGTAATACAAAGTGCAGGTACCAGCTCACAGGTCCCTCAAACTCAACATGTCCAAACTGAACTCAGCTTTTTCCCCTCTAGAATAGCATCCTGTCATAGCATTTCTCATGGTTTGTAATTATGCAAGGCTTGGTGGTATTATTTGCTTTGTATCTGTCTCCTCTAGGCAGTTTTACCAATCTAAGAGGTGAAAGGTGGTCCTGAGTGTTACTGTGCATTTTGATCTTACCTCAATTGCAGAATGTTCCACACCATGTTGTACTCGTTAGTTTAGTTATCTCTCTATGGCCAAAGACTGGGATCCTTAAGAACAAGGCACAACTTCTTTATCTTTGGACCTCTAGTTCCCAGAACAAAATAGCTTCTCAGTATTTTTTGAGCTGGTACAAAATAAGTGCTCCTTAAAAAATAGACAGCTGAAGGAAGGACTGCCCAACTGAGAAGCCCAGCCACTACTGAGGTCAGAGTCCACACCCTGACCCATCTCAGTGCCAGCAGAGCAGCTGTGGGCACCTCCTCCTGGCACACATCACACAAGATACTGAGAAAGCTTCCCTCCCAGATTGATGGCCATTCTAGCCTCCCACTGCGTGAAGGAGTGAGAACCACTTCCCAACATAAAGTTGCCAAAAACCAAAGCAGGTAACCAAAATGATCAAACCCTATTAGGCCTCACCCAAGCTTGTTGGAGACCATGTTTTCTGTTGTAAGAACCATCTGAGTTTCCCAAAAGAGAAGCCAAAAAGAACTTCAAGAGACACTGAGGGAACACTGGGGAACCATAGTCCTTCTGGGGCTGCTCTGGCTTTGGCTGTCCCTAATACTATGTCCAGTCCTTGCTGAACATTCAGCCCAGGTGAGGATGCAAACATTTTCTATTAATTCCTGTGGCACTGTTGAGGCAGGCCAAAGTCTTCAAGAGAACTTAATACTGAGGGAGCATAGCAAGGCAGTCCTGATTGAGAGGCTTCTTGGGATGCCCCTGATCACGATCAGGCTCAGGCCCCAAAGGACTGGTTTTCCTTTGGCTTTTTGGTCCACTGTCCTGTAGTCCAGTCAGCTGTTATCACAGAAGATGCCAACAGACAACTGACTACGATGGGGTGGCTGCCTCAACAGGGATCCCCTACTCTGCCCTAGCCTGGAATCAGCCACTTTTCCAAGAAGCTCTGGCTCTTTTGAGTGGGGAGTTTAAACCAATATTTGGTCGCTAGGTGAGCTCATTGTCAATAGGGCATCCATGTTTCTAGCTTCTTTCAATGGGCAGAGATAGAAATATATATATACACACACACACACACGCACACACACGTACCCACCCCAAATTTTAAATTGTAACTTGATAATAATACTTTTAGTTTTAATTCAGCGTTCTGTCTTCCTCTATTTTATATTTATATAACTTTTTTTCCAGAGTGAGAACTTTGGTTTCCAACAACATTAATGAATTTATTCTTTGCTCATTTCCATAATACACAAAAAGTAGTTTTGGAGCTGTCACCCCTATAAATACCATTACCACCAACAAACGTATTTAATAGAGTTCCAGCTTGACTGAGAACAGGAGTGCTGCTTCATTGCTGCTAGTTGAGGATGGAATTCTAGGTTCTCCACTGGGCCTCTGTTGACACTCAGGGATTCTTATTACTGCTGGACGGAGGTAGAAATTCATTCAGACTCCCCACCAGGCTTCCACTGATACATCCCTGGTCCAGATGGGGAAAGACACCTCATTACTACCCTTCACAGGGCCTCCACTGATACTGCATAGGGGGGCAGGGTTGATTTCTGCCAGCAGGAGATACCTTCAATAATACCACTCAAGCAGGGAGTGGGAAGGACACCTTATTACTGCTGTTCAGAGGTAGAAATTCTGCTTCCCTGTATGGTCTCCCCTGACACCATTGGGGGTAGCTTTGTCACCAATGGATGATGGTGAAAATATAGATTCCACTAAGTGTCCTCTGACACCACTGTAGCAAGAGGGATGGGGCTTCTTGTTACCAATGGGCTCCATGTGCCCTCTGGTGACACAGCATGATGGCAGCCTCTTTACTGCTGGGGAGAGGGAGTTGAAAATCCCAGCTCATCACTTGGCCTTCTGCGACACCACTCTTGTGGTGCTTGGTTTCAGTGTGATGAGGATGGAAGTCTAGGCTCCCCACTCAGTCTTTGTTGGCTGGAATGGGGCTGAGGCCATAGTTCTTTCTGTGATGTTTGACTAAAATTGAGTGACTGTTGTTCAATAGTTTTGTCTCAATGTGGCTGCTCCTTTCCGGGTCCTTTGGCTGAAGAAAGTAGACTTTTGTGGAAATTTCCTTTTTTCCTGTACCTATTGGCCTTTCCACATTGCCAGGTTCTTCACTCTCGGTGGAATATATGAGGGGGGGAGGGGAAAGCAGGAAACTCACTGTCATGTCATGCCCAGGTCCTGGAATGCCTCCTTCTCTCTGATGTTCAAAATCTTCTCATGTTTGTTTTATATATAGTGTCCAGGGTTTTCAGCTGTACTTAGGGAGAAATGCCATGTCCCCCCCATTACTGGAAGTGTGCAATGAAAAAAATCCTATTTTTTTCCTGGAACCAGAAGTCTCAGTGTAGCTTTAATTTGCATTTATCTTAATATGAGTAAGTTGACCACCTTTTTATATGTTTAAGGGTAACTTGTGTACCTATTTGAGAACTATCTGGTGATGGTGCCAGAAATATTTTCTTTTTTCTCTCTTCTTCTCAATTTCTGGAACAACCTTCATTCTCAGCACAGACGTCAGCTTATGCAGGACTTCCAATCTGCAGCCCTCTCCCCTGGAACAGCTTTGGAGAAGTTCTCACTTCTTTACCTCTTTTTCCCACAGCTCTTCAGAGTGAGCAATGCCAGTTTCTTGAATGCTATTGCTGATGCTGAAGGGAAGTCACAGGGAAGGCCTCTGTACTGAGCAATGGCAAACAAAAGTAGGAAAAATGAAAAAAATAAGAGGTTCATGAAATTGAGAGTGAGGATTTCCATGATTGAGTTGACTAAATCCCTGTTGTGTCAACACAATTACACAGAAAATACACTTTGGGCTTTGTGAAAAAGGCTGGTTAAATTTTTTTAATTTAATAGCAGTCAGCACGTGTAAAGGTTTTAATGGAAAACACTTGTGGCTGAAATGCCTATTAAGACTCTAAATATCATTCAAGGTCTGATGAACATGGCATTCATCATCAAAGAACCCTGCAAGGATTCTTCAATGTCTCCATCCTTGGTTTGCCAATGTTGGTCTGCACCAAAATATTACAAATCCTGGCTCAGTGGTCTCTATTGGGTTCCATGTATTGCTAATTTTCTGTGTTTCCAGGTGACTCTTATGTACAGAATTGAGAACCACTGGTTACAGGATCACTCTAACCTCCCTCTCAGCACTCCCTTCCCCTCTAACTCTCTAGCCAGTAGGATATACACCTAGTTCCAGAAGTTTCAAGACTCTGAATCTTGCCTCCCATGACTCATTCTGCCTGGAACATTCTCACCTCTTCATGATGGTTGTCCAACTGGCAAACAGCCATTCTATCTGGGAACCATCCCCTGTTCAGTAGAACTGACTCCTTTGGAGTCCCATGTAGACTTTTCTCCTAGTTTCTCCTCCACTTTTATCTCTTGGAGCCTCCAGGAGAATGTTCCTTGAGGGCAAGCACCACGACAGATTCATCTCTAGAGTTCTAGTGCCTGGCATTAAGCATGGTTAAGTGGATGGATAAAGCATGCTTAACCTCGGAGATTTTGGAAGAAAAACAAGAGGAATAACATGGTGTATTACTACTATTATGTCCATAGTTTTTGTCAGTGCAATTTTCTTTCGCTAAGTATAGTTTCAGACTCTTAAAAAGTCAACAGCTAAATGTCACTTGAATCAGCAGAATTGACCCACCACGAAAAAAGATTGGTTGGTTTTCCTCTTTTTTAGAGCAACCTTCCTGGGGATTGCTGCTTGGTGGGCTTGGTCATTTCCTCAAGGGATCAATATCTCACCAATCTTGTTCTGTAGAGCTGCGTCAGGCACTTTTAAACACCTTTCACTATTATTATCAGATCTATCTTTCTAGGCTAGATTCCATTTTGCACTGCATCAGTCCTTTCTCTTAAACTTAAGGCAGCCATACCTTCTTTCCCTTTACATTTGTTTTTATATTTTGTTTCCTGGATTACTGCCAAATAATTACATTAAAAGCTTGAATAAAAATTGAAACTATTTGAAAGACTATATCTACAAATACGGCCAAGGTCTTTTGCTCTGGGAGATATAGTCCCCTTTATCAGACATGATCTTCCTTTCCACCATGTGACCTTGACCTTCCTTTGGCCTATATTCATCAACACTCTGTACCTCGGGGGCTTCTTTCATCTTATAACTACACTGTCACTTCGGTACAGGTCTCAACAAATTGATGTGTAGTATCAAAGGCAAGATTCTGCGTGTGGAAGGAAGTCCAGTGGGCCTTTCCTAGACTGTGCTCAGGTTAACTACTTATTCAAAGGATCTTAGCAGACCTTACTTTTTTCTCTCTTCTTCTCAATTTCTGGAATTGTTTGTTTCTCATTTGTTTCCTTACTTCAATAAGCAATGCTTGGTCCTGGCTTATATTCCTACCCAGGGCAATGTCTTCTTTTTCCCTTATGTGTATCAAGTAATTAATCCCACAAATATTTATTGAGTTCAGAGTATTTTACTTCAGAATTTTCTTGAATGAGTAGCAAGATGTTCTCAGCATTGGGAATGCTTCCTCTGCTGGGAACGCCTTTCATTTCTCCCCATTAAACTGGCAAATTCCTTATCCTTCAGGTTTCTACTTTGTCATCATATCTCCCTATAGCATCCCTTACCTCCCCATTTTAGGTTAAATGTCCTTTTGTTTTGTGCTCCCATGCCACCCTTTCCCAGCACTGATCTGCTATCTGGAAATGCCAGTTGACTTGCCTGTTTCATCTCCAATAAATCATGAGCTCCTTGGTGACAGGGACTATGTCTCGCTCACCACTATACCATTAGTACCCTGCACAGAGTTTTGTACTGGGCAGTTCCTTGTGTCAGTCGGGATTCAACCAAAGAAACATAAGGAACAGTAAGATACACAGACATAGCATATCTATCTATCTTTCTAAATATATATGTATATGCATGTGTGTGTGTATATATATATATATAAAACTACACTATTATATATACTACATAATATATATTATATACACTATGTATTATATACAGGTTGAGCATCCATAATCTAAAAATCTGAAATCCAAAACAATCCAAAATCCAAAACTTTTTGAGCGTGGTCATGATGGTCAAAGGAAATGCACATTGGAGCATTTTGGATTTTGAATTTTCAGATCAGGGATGCTCAAACAGTAAGTATAATACGAATATTCCAAAATCTGTAAAAAATCTGAAATTCAAAATGTTTCTGGTCACAAGAATTTCAGATAAGTGATACTCAACTTGTGTGTGTGTGTGTGTGTGTGTATGTGTGTGTATGCAAGGAACTAGCTTATGTGATTGTCAGGCCTGGCTAAATAAGTCTGAAGTCTGCAGAGCAGGCAGCCAGAAAGGAAAGATCACAAGCAGGCTAGCAGGCTAGCAGGCTAGAACTTCACAGACACTGGCTGAAGCTTGTTATCCACAGGCAGCAGTCAGGAGAGAAGACCATGGACAGGCTGAAACCCTGCAGCAGGAGCTGTTTGGAATCTCTGCCTCATGGAAGGCCTAAACTCTCTTTTCAAAGACTCATCTGATTAAGTCCGGCCCACCCAAGATAATCTCCCTTAAGTTAACTTAAGTGAATTCATTAGGAAATTTAAACACATCTGCAAAATCCCTTCTACCGTAGCACCTAGATTCATGTTTGATTGACTAAATGGGGACTGTAGCTGAGTCCCCATGAGTGTAAAATATCTGACACATCAAAAAGCCATCACAGTGCTCAATAAATGATTATGGAAGGAAAGGAAGCCTGGCTAACTGAGTGAAAAAGCTGGGTTGTTCAAGACCAAGGTCAGATCAAGTATGTATAATCTTGCATTTGGGCATGACAATGAAATAGGAAAACTCTGGAGTCATTTAAGTCAAGAGAGGGTAATCAAAGTACATGGAGTCATTTCTGATCAATCCTGTGCTGTCTACAACTCTGCACTGACAACTGACTGAAGGTCTAATTCCTGAGTTTGATCTTCCTGGCTTTCAAGGAAAGGCCTCATGTCTTCAGCTTGTCTGTGGGGTACACGTGCCACAGCCAGGCCAGACCCTGGGGGTTTCTGGATTAGGCCCACATTCTGCCACCTCTGCTACTTTGCTTCTGTCTGCTGCCTGTCTCTGCCAACACACATGCTGCTCCTTCAAGTCCTTCTTTTAGTACTGTCTTAACTTCTTCCCAATTAGATAACACTCCTGCACACAAGGGAACCCTAGCCTACGGCATTAGTCTTGTAGCTATTTCAGCCCCCAAGCATGCTCTGTCTCTTGTTTATTTGTGGCCTTGTCTTCTCATCCATATTGGACTGCAAGCTCTAGGAAGGTGGGCATGGTGCCCTCTGCTTCTTTGTGTCCCCTTCAGAAGGCCTGCACAGAGCAGCTGCTCCATAAATCCTGGAAGCTTTGAATTGAAACAAAGAGTTTAAAATAAACTATCCTTATTCCTTAAGCAGCTGTATTCTGTATCACGTTTAAATGAAAGACAATTTGTCTTCTAATTAGGTTTTAATGAATTGCACTTGACCTTTGAGCTCTATTTTTCAACCTCGAGAGCAGGCAGCAAATGTGTAAATTCTGAGTCTTGATTTAATCATAAAAATCACTTCCATTTTTCTAGCATTTTGCAGCCTTCAAATTACATTGCCCTCTCTTCTCTCACACAAGCTTGTGGGGTAGGTGGAGATTCACCCCATGTCACAGATGAGAAAACTGAATCAGAGAAGTCAAAGCCTCTGCCCAAGTTCACTCAGCTTGTAGGAGGCAAACCAGGGATTCCAACAGGGGTCTCCTGACTTCTAGTGCAGTGTGCTTTTTCCAAAGAGAATGGGTGAAATCACTAATTAGGAAGGCAAAACTGAAAACTAATCATTAAAGGTAATGGAGATTTTGTTATGGAACTTTCTGTCAAGTGGAAGCGAGCTCCTGCCTTCTGCTGTTTGCCCTCACCTGTACCTTTCTGCCATACTGTCAGCAGGGTCTCTTTGGGGGCATTTCTCAGTGCTCACTGGAGCATTGTGAGACATTTCCCAATATTTGCCAAAACCGATCTGCATGTGATTTCTGACAGCAATTGCTCTTATTTGCTTGTGGTGACTTTTACTTCAGTTCTTGGTTCTTGCCATAAAATTTTTTGACATGCATTCTTACAAAATTAAGACTGGAATGTAGAGAAACTGGGGGAGCAAGAGAGAACAATCATGGCTTTGGTCACCAGGCAATTGACAGCAGTTCAATATCTGGTAGCCCCATATGATTGGTCATTTTCTTTTCAGCACTGGGAGTCCACTAACCTGTTCTAGACTCTGCAGTGGCACTTTGGGTAAATAACGGGGAAAGGACCATTACCACCTTCGTTATAGAGACAGGCACAGCTGGGTTGGTTATCAAGGGACAGATTTGTCTCTCTTTATTGTAATTGAGCCTTATAACCTGGGGAAACTTCCTCATATTTTCCTCATTCCTTGTGAAATCCTCCTCAAACTTTCTGTCCCCACTTCACATTATCTGGGAGACGTGCTCAGATTACTCAGTCCTTGCTTGAGCCAACTGGGACATCACATTACCTAGATTCAGCACTTCATGATAGATGGAGCCCTTTACTCAAGCCACAGAATCTCACCTGGGTCTGATCATAGCCCCGTGAGGTAAGCAGAGCTATTCCTTTCACATTCATTGTACAGTCAAGGATCCTGAGATCCAGAGAAGTTATATGCTTTCTTCAAGGTCACGCAGGCAATATAACTGGTAGAATTGAAACATCTAGTCTCTGCAGCCCATTCTCTGCTTTGATCACAGCCCATGTTCTGCTTATCATATAAGAGGACCTATGAGTGTTCATTGCTGTGTCCTTGAATGTTGGATGAATGATTGTCTCTCTCCATGTGGTCCCAGGGCCTCTCTCTTCAAGTGTTCTTTTGTTATTTAGTAGTTTAGGCTGAGCTTCCTTACACAATGGTGAGCGTTTCAAAAGCGAAAACAGAAGCTTCCAAGGCTTCTTAAGGCTTAAGCTTATAAGTCACAGTGTCACTTCTGTCACATTCTATTAGCGAAAGCAAGTCACAGGGCTATGTATTCCAGAGTCAAGGGGAGAGCAAATTAACTTGATGGGAGGAACATTGTGTGTATATAGGAAGGGAAGAGATTGCTGTGGCCGTTTTTGTAGGTAATATACCATAGAAGGTATTTAATTAATGCCAGTGATCCCTTTTTCTAGATACAAGGGTTGGGACAAGCAGAGGAAGAGAAATAATGAATTAATTGATGAATGAGCCAGAGGGTGATATTATTTGGCATATGACAGAAGAGTTGAGTCAAAGAGGTGGGTTGAGTCAAATCGGGTGGGCCTAGTGGGCCCCCCTTAAGAGGTTGAGATTTATTCTGAAAAGAGTAGACAGTTTATAAAGGATTTCAAGGACATAATAAGGTGTGCATTTTATTTTTGAGAGAGTTAGGTTTTAGCAAGATCTCCCTAATGGAAGGAGAGTGACAGAGGGCAGAGAGACCAGCTAAGAGGCTGGTATAGTGACAAGGAGAGAAGTGGTGAGGGTTTGAATCATGGAAGTAGCATAGTAAATGGAGAGATCACCCATTTGGAGGATATTATAAAGGTAGTAGTACTTTTAAAACATTTTTGTAAACTTAGACTTGCCACAAGACCAGGCTGGCTAGCCCAAAATCCAACTGGATAATCCATGAGGGAGGACTGAGTAGGAGTTGGGGGATAAATAGAAATTTGGTCTTTTTACCTGACTCCCTTTTCATACTACTATAAAGAACTGCCCAAGACTGGAAAATTTATAAAGGAAAGAGATTTAATTGACTCACAGTTCTGCATGGCTGGGGAGGGCCCAGGAAAGTTGCAATCGTGGTGAAAGGCAAAGGGGAAGCAAGACACCTTTTTCACAAAGCAGCAGGAAGAAGTGCTGAGTGAAGGGGGAAAAGCCCCTTATAAAACCATCAGATCTTGTGAGAACTCACTATCACGAGAACAGTATTCCCATGATTCAGTCACCTGCACCTATCTCTCCCTTGACATGTGGTGATTATGGGGATTACAATTCAAGACGAGATTTGAGTGGGGACACAAAGCCTAACCATATCATCTTATGTGCTGTTACTACCTGCCACAGTTCACTCAATTATTTAAAATCTCATCAGAGAGGAAGGTATTGTTATGGCCATTGAAGAGTGTATAATCCAGTTACCACCTTGTGTATATTTTTAGTGTACTCTCTGCACTAACATTCAGAGAGCAAAACCTTGTTCATAAGTCTTATAAGTCTGTAAAATATTTCACTTCTTGTTTAACGTATTTCTTCACTGGTTCATTTTAAATGGAAAAATAAGTGAGTTTTACAAGAGCAGTGGGCAACAATGACTCAATGTTTGCCCCTCCTTGAGCCTGTAGCCCTGAGAGCAATTATTCACTGTCCTGCTGGCTGGACGTGTATCCAGCAGGGTGGCTGAGACAAATTACCCACTTCCCCACTGTCAGCACAAAAGGGCTTATTGGAAGCCATTTCATCCAAGCCACTTATTTTAAGGTGAGTATGGTGTGTGTGTGTGTGTGTGTGTGTGTGTGTGTGTGTGTGTGTGTTGGGGGGTATCAGATGGGAAGCCAGGAGAGGAGAGTTGCATGAACAATTCATGGAGGCCCCAGAGTCAGAATTGGGTTGTCTTCTATGCCTTGGCACACAGCAACCGATAAACAAGAACAAGTATGAAAAACAATTTAAAGTACTGAGGACCAAGGTTTTCCTTGCTAGGAGGCAGGTAGATGAAGCTGCATCCTCCTAAGCAATGAAAAGTTGTTCATCCGCCCTCTACATCACTCTAAGGCTTGCACCAGGCCAGTGTATTCAGACATTGATAGAATTGCAAAGCAAGTCAAGTATGGGAGAAAATCCCTGTCCAGATGGATGATGGTCTCTCAGGTGACCTGGCCTTATGTAGACTCTCACTCTAGAGAATGACACTTTCACAGATTTCTGTGGAACAAGCTCTGATGACTCGTGGAAGGAAAGCAGAAAAGTAGGCAAGAAAAATATTTGCATCTGCTACATTTGTCACACAAATCATGGGCCCATTATGTCTAAAGGGAGATCAGAACCATGTTTACAGAATGACTGTCAAGGAATGGAATGATTTAAGCATGTAGGCATCTGGTTTATTTTATGTTTGGTATTTTTCTGTAAGATTTGTAGTCATTGGGAATGATGAATGTGCAAAAGCCTGGGAAAGGAAAAGAAAGCCCCTGGATCTCCAGTGAGTATGTAAAGGTAGCTCTCAGAGGGTGGACAGCTGGGAGGACCCTACTCCCTGCCAGTGGAGACCACTGAGCAGGATTTGTAATATTTTGGTGTAATATTCTGGAGTGGATAGTGGAGGTGATGATGATGCTCATTGTCATTGCCATTATAAGCACCTACTGTGTGCCAGGCTCTGTGGTAAGCACTTTACATGCATAATCTCCCTTAATTAACTTCGAAGCCCAGTGAGGTGTTGTTGTTAGCTTCCCCTTGTTACAGATAAAGAAACTGAGGTACAGATAGTTGATATAATTTCCCTCAGGATGCATAAGTAGTAAGAAGTGCAGCTGGAATTCAAAATTGTCTGGGCTGGGCGCGGTGGCTCACGCCTGTAATCCCAGCACTTTGGGAGGCCGAGGCAGGTGGATTATGAGGTCAGGAGATCGAGACCATCCTGGCTAACACGGTGAAACCCCGTCTCTACTAAAAATACAAAAAAATTAGCCGGACGTGGTGGCCAGTGCCTGTAGTCCCAGCCACTCAGGAGGCTGGGGCAGGAGAATGGCGTAAACCTGGGAGGAGGAGCTTGCAGTGAGCTGAGATCACGCCACTGCACTCCAGCCTGGGCAACAGAGTGAGACTTTGTCTTAAAAAAAAAATTGTGAATCTGAAAGGGGTTTGATGCATAATTTCTGCATTAAAAAAGTGACTTATAATTGAATTGTTTGCACTACGTTGGCAGATGTTAACATTTTGTGGTGCATTATTCTTGCTAATACATACATTAGGGGTATCAATAAAGTTTATCATTTGTCTACAAATGGTGTTCGATGCATCTGTATACCTAGCAATGTTTCACTAACATGACTCCATTGACCGTGTGAAAGAATGGCAATATGAGATCTAGTTATACTAAATAGAAGCTGTGTGATGTTGAACATGTGGTTTAACGTTTCTGAGTCCCAGGCTCTTCACCTATAAACTGGAGTTAAAAATCCCTGCCCTTCCCCTTCACAAGATGAGGGTAAGGCTATAATGAAGCAAATTAAAAGCTTTCAGACTGGCCAAGTGCCATATGCATGGCAAGTAGGAGACCCGGTTACAGACCCGGGATTCATAAAACCCTCAGAAAGAGGGTCCAGGCAGGAGCCTATGACCCTTACCCGGCAAGGCTGATGAAGATCAGGGTCTGCCAGATGTAGGAGGAGTCCTTAGAGATCATGTGGTCTAAAATCTCATTGTACAGATGAGGCCACAGAGGCCCAGAGAGGAAGGGCCTTGCTTAAGGTCACACTGCAGGCAATTTCTCATTTACCTTTCTGAACATGAAGCATTTCATTTCATTTCAGTGCAGCATTGCACAGTTCCCATCTCAATGAACTGCATACTTGCATGATAATCCGTTCAGAAAATTATTACAATACAAACTGAAAGATAAATGATCGTGGCATTTGTTAATACTGTAAACACCATTTGTTGACAAATGATAAGCTTTATTGATACCCCTAATGTAAGTATTAGCAAGAACAATGCACCACAAAATGTTAACATCTGCCAATGTAGTGCAAACAATTCAATTATAAGTAACTTTTTAAATGCAGAAATTATGCAATAACAAAGGGTATGGCTGCAAATTAATGTGACACAGAGCCAGGTTTATATATTTAGAGGCATAAACAATAATTTTATACAGAAAGCAAGCAAAATTCTTTTAATCATCACTTTGTCAAAATGACTCTCTGACACCAAATACAGGAGAAAGTCGGGGAATTGAGATGGTTATTAAATCTGACCTTGATCAGATTTTTATTATGTCAGAAAAAAATGGTTCTTAAGAGAGAGAGAGTTGTCATGGGATTAGAGTCCATCTACAGCGAGATGTTTCCATGGCAACAAATCAAACACCATTTCCTCTGACTCCAATCTCCTGCTTCAGAAGTATGAACTTAGCATTGAATAATTAGAGTGAGAAACAGTAATGTTGTGTAAAGACAAAAAACAGAAGAATCAATCTGGAGGCAGTGAATTATTTTAAAATGGCAATTAACCCCATCAGCGTGACTGTCTGCAGCTCATGCTGGCCATGACAGGTCTCACGTAGGTATTTGCTTTTACAAATTGAAAGCATAATTTTTTTGTCACACACAACCTTAATAAAAAGCCAAAGCCAAATCATAATTCTACCCAAATTAATGAAGTCTGAAAGTTATAAATAAGGCCATAATAGAAATTCAGAGCTGTGTCCGAGTCTGCAGTAGGTGGTAGCATGCAATACTCTACCTGAATTCTCCTCATGTTTGAGGGATCTAAAAACATACTTGATACTGGTGCGTGGTTAGTGTCCCACAACCAATGAGCTATCTAAATTCATAGGCTCCAATGTCACACTCCTAAAATCTTGGTGGAAAGTTAAACTGGTGCACACAAAGCCACTTAGAACTTAGGGAGATACCTAAACCTTTTAGCTTCTTGGTTGGCTTGCAGTATTGTCATCTAATTGCATTAAGGTTGTATTCTTCTTCCTCAGGAAATGTATCTCAGGAGCTAATCTGGTGGATGGCATCTGATGTTCACCGCTGTGTTGTATTTTTCCCCAGATGTTTCCCATTTCTTTCAGAAATGCTTTCTACCCACAGGGAGAGAAGAGAATCTAAGATCGGCATTTGTGCCAGGAGAACATGTTGTCTCACCCATGTTGCCCAAGTCATAATGGGTGAATTCATCAACACAGCAAATCTGTTCCAAACAAATTTGTTTCTATAAAGGGTCTTGGGGCTGGAGAAACACACTGCTCCTGAAAACACACTGTTTCATTCCTAAAACTCTTTCATCTCATTTGGGTCTCACCCAGCTCACTGTCAGAGACCCCCTTTTTGCAGCACCCCCTTTGTAATAATGAATAATAATCTCATTTATTTATTCAGTAAATACAAATGGTATGCCTCTAGATACAAGTCATCTCAAGGTGTTAATGTTATGGAGGTAGGCTGCCCAAGTAGGGCATGTGAGCCCCTAATTGGAAGGTGATGTAGACTCGTTCTCATAAATAAATATTCCTACTTTCTATGTCTCATTGGAAGAAAATGTTGGATTGGCTTGTCAATGGGACCAAATATGAGATTATGCGAGAGAGGCATTTCACAATTTATATGGCTGTGAAAACCGGTCTCTCATCTTCTACAAAGGGGGAGCAAACCTTGGCCAAGTGATTTCCCACCATAGTCTATGCAGAGCCACATGGCTACTATTGGTTGATTATTGAACAGATAGTAGCAAAAAAGAAGAAATACCTCAGTTCAAATTCTGGCTCTACCTCTTATTAGTTGTGTGACTTGGAGCAAGATATTTCAATTCTCTGGACCTCAGTTTCCCCAGCTATAAAATGGTGTTAATATCTGCTGCATTGGGTTGTTGCCAAGGATGCAGGAGATAAAATATATGGTACACAGTATAGGACCTGCCATATAGCTTGACACACATTAATAAGAATGCTGATGAGTTGGATGTCAACTATATTTTCTGGTTAGATTTTAAAATAAGAACGATTCTGAGGGATTTTTGATGATGAATCTAAGAACAGTATTATTTAACAGACAGTACAAAATGGGTAGCTTATAAAAATTCATTGAGCTGGTATGACATTTCAGTTCTGTAGTACCTTTTGTGACTTAGAAAGGTAAGATAAACATTATTCCCACCTTCATTTTTCAACTCATTTCATTGTATGAAATCTCTTACATGCAAATTATTAGATACTTAAAAAAATGAAACAGCCACTCACTTGGGTTCTTGACCTCTTACATTTGAACAGTCTCACAATTTCTTTTATTCCAGGACAACTTAAAAGCCATCTTTATGTTAATGGTGAAATAGTTACTCTAGGTCTATTCTAATGCCTTTAATAATAGCTGGCAGTTAGAAAGGTGACAAATGCAAGTGTCCCCAGACAAATTTTGTGTCGTGGGTCTTGCTGAGGAAACATTTAGAAGAATTGCCTTTTAGTCAAATGGCTAATTGACAAGCATCTTGGCACAGGGTCAATGACTTCACCAAAGAAGAGGCCATGTTTCTGGAGAACATGTCATCCTTTGAGACTGTTAGTGAGATCCGAGTGTCTGAGTACTGCTTCTATTGAGTAACAAGCAGCTGCCAGTACTCTGCTGTACTCCAGGCTTTCAGCTCCCTAGAACCTGAGCTTGGACATTGTGTTCTCTAGATCCTTCCTTACTCACCATCTAAGATCTCAAACCTGGCTACCCTGTCATCTGTTTGGTATTCAATCAAGAATGAGAAAAAGTCAAATCCCTCCCACCATCTCAGCAGCCGGTGTAGTTGCAATAAAGTCCATGTGCAGGTGGACTTCATTCAGAAATCTTTCTCACAGCCTCCACATAGTAGGTCGTTACTTGCCGTTGATTCCTAGGCCTACCAGCAGAGCAGAAGCAGCACTGAGATTTGAGGCAATATGTTTTCAAGGGCGGGCTGCCAAAAAGTAGGAAGTTACAACTGACAGGGAAGGTGGAGATACACAACTAGTGCAAAGCTCATATTTCGATGCTGGAAATGCACGCCCTTCACACACACACACACACGCACACCACCACAAGGTGTCCCTTCTTTGGAGTAAGACAGTATTTCTAGGAGGTCCCTGTTGAATATCTTTAGGGTCCATATATGGTGGGAAAACCTGTTACTAACTTTCCACTGAGGTAAGCAACATGGCATGCTAGAAGGAGGGTAGCACAGAAAAAACAACATTGAGCTTGGGCATCCCCATGATCTGATAGTTCTTATAAGAAGGTGGAAACTGGGGACTGAGTTCCAAGTCTGTCTCTAACTCACTGTGTGACCTTGGGTAAGTCCCTTCTCTCTGGGCCACTTGCTCTCCAAATAGGATTGCATAAAACCAGCAATTGAGTTTAAAAGACATTCAACTGCTATTATTCTGTGGATATCCCTGAAGCTATAGAAGCTGAGAGCTACAAGTCCTGCCAGTCCATTGAAGGACAATTGGCTTATTCTACTGTAAAAGGAAAGCACTTTGTGAAGTTTAGTATCTTCGAGGTGGTTTCTAGTTTGACGTTCCTGGCCATGCCGTTATGCCTGTTGGTGAGTACATGCACATGGAAGACGGAGAAGGAAGGGGACAATAAGAGCATTGTTACCACTGGTGCTTCAGTAAGTCTAGCCACATGTGCTTGCCTATGAGGGAAAAGCGTTTCTTCTCATCTCCTCCCCAACGACCGAGAGAGGCAGAGACTGGGAAAACAAGGGGCAGAGCTGCCTTCCCTATCCCCTTTCCAGCACCCGTCTCACTCAGAAAGCCCTTTGGGCTTTTGCGACCTCACTATTTATTTCTGACCTCTGGCCTCTAATTATACTTACCGTTACGGGTAGAATTTTGTCCATAGCCCCGCTATATGGTTTGAAATTTTGTCTCCTCCAAACCTCATGTTGAAACTTAACCCCAATTTGGCAGTATTGAGAGATGGGGCCTTTGAGAGGTGATTGGGTCATGAGGGCTCTGCCGTCATGAATTGATTAATTCTTTTTTTTCTTTTTTTGAGACAGAGTCTCACTCTGTTGCCGAGGCTGGAGTACAGTGGCACAATCTTGGCTCACTGCAACCTCCGCCTCCTGGGCTCAAGCAATTCTCCTGCCTCATCCTCCCAAGTAACTGGGATTACGGGTGCCCACAACCACGCCTGGCTAATTTTTGTATTTTTAGTAGAGACGGGGCTTCACCATGTTGGCCAGGTGGTCTTACACTGCTGACCTCAAGCAATCTGCCTGCTTCAGCCTCCCAAAGTGCTGGGACTACAGGCGTGAGCCACCGTGCGTGGCCAATTAATTCATTTATAGATTGATGGGTTAATGGATTAATGGGTTATCATGGAATTGGGACTGGTGGCTTTATAGAAAGAAAAAGAGAGACAGTTCAGCCTCCACAACTGTAAGCAATAAATTTCTTTTCTTTATAAATTACCCAGTTTCAGATATTCTGTTGTAAGCAACAGAAAACAGACTGAGACAACCCCTAAATTCATATGTTAAAGTCCTAAACCCTAGTATCTCAGAATGTAATCTTATTTAGATGAAAATCATCTTTTAAGATGTAATCAAGTTAAGATGAGGTAATTGGGATGGGCCCTAACCTAATAACCTGTGTCCTTATTAAAAGGGGACATTTGGACACAGAGATGGATATGCACACAGGAAGAACACCATGTGAGCATGAAGGCAGAGATCGGGGTGATGCTTCTATAAGTCAAGGAAACAGCCCTGCAAATACCTTGATCTCAGATTTCCAGCCTCCAAACCTGTGAAAAAATACATTCCTGTTGTTTAAGCCACCCAGTTGGTGGCATTTTGTTACAGTAGCCTCAACAAGCTAAGACACTTGATTTCTTACTTCTGCCACTCAACAGGTCACATGAGCTCATAACCTCTAGCAGAGCTCTCAGGGGATGAAATAGGCTTGTGTCAATGTGCTTGGATAGTATGGTGTCTTAGTTTAGGCAGCTATAACAGAATAACCATAGACTGGATGGCTTAAATAATAAACATTTATTTCTCATATTTATGGAGGTAGGGAAGTCCAAGATCAAAGTGTTGATAGATTGTCTAGGGAGGGCTCTTGTCCTGGTTTGCAGACGATCATCTTTTAGCTGTATCCTCACGTGGTCAAGAAAGAGATCATCTCTCTTGTTTCTCTTCTTGTAAGAGCACTAATCCCATTCATGAGGGCTCTACCTTTATAACTTAATTACCTCCCAAAGGCCTCACCTCCCAATTACATCCTATTGGGGATTGGGCTTCAACATATAAATTTGAGGGGTAGGTACACAAACATTCAGTCCATACCATATGCTTCAGGAAGAATACATTCTAGTCTGTGCTTTGCCATAAAAAAATCTAACTGTGAGACTAAGGCAAAGGGACTTTCTTTTCTGGGCCTGTTCCCTTTCTGTAAATGAGTTGTTACTTTTAATTGATAAAATGTTCACTCTTGTTTTTAGGGAGCGAAATTTTCCTTTTTCAAAATCATTTTTTTGTGTGTGTGGAATCCAAATAGGTTTTTAAAAAAGTGGGGGCAGAGATTCCAATGTTCCTGCTATGCCTAAAAGTCAGAGATGTTGAGGGCAGGTCTGGGTATACACTGCTGCTGCCTCCTATCCTACAGGACCCAGGTCATGTTCATTGGTCTAAGGTGTTGAATTCAGTGGCATTCTGGTCACTTCCCAGGGGTTCTGAAGTTTGGCAGGTGTATCTGGTATGACAATGTGCATTGATGTCACACATCCTGGGAACAGAGGTGAATTCAGAGCCTCCCTGTCATGGAATTGCCAGGGTCTAGGACAGGAATGAGGTGCTCATGTCATTGCTGCCACTTGGCTATCTTTGGTGGAGCCTGAGGAAGACCCCAGTCTGCTTTTCCCAGCAGTTGGAGCTTGTAGGATATCTCTGGAAGTTCCTGCTGGTCCCTGGAGGTTACAGCTCTTCTTAGCTGAGACTGCCTCTCTGGCTCTATTAGAGCCATGGGCCTTGGTGTGTGGAAGCTGGGCCAGAGTTGTTCACCAGGTATGGGGGAAGTAAAGCTGGAGTAAACATCAGTGCCTCAGGTTTTTGGAGCAAATCCTCCAAGGGCTAGTAAAAGAACAGATGAAAATGAGATCTGTCTGCAGGCCTTGTCTCCGTGGAATGATATTCCCTGGGGAAGCCATGCTGTTCCTCAAAGGAGGAAGGCCTGGACTTTGGAGTCAGGCACCCCCTAAGTTTGTCTCTGTTGACTCAAAGGGTGTTTTTCTGAGAGACAGCACTAGGCTGGGCCTCTGAGGGGGTGGTGGGTATCATGCACTAACGATGCAGCAGGATACAAAGGAAGGAGTAAGCCGAGTGTGGTGGCGCACACCAGTAGTCCCGCCTACTCAGAAGGCTGAGGCAGGAGGATTACTTGAGCCCAGGAATTCAAGACTACAATGAGCAATAATCACACCATTGCACTGTAGCCTAGGTGACATAGTGAGATCCTGACCTTCCCGACTAAAAAGAAGGGAGTGGTCACAGCTCCTGGAACACAATAGATGTTGAGTTTATGATGGCTCTTACTAATTCCTTCCTCCCACAACCTACAACTTGAGCCAAAGCTTTCTAAAATCTTGTCTTGAAAGCTTCATCAATAACAGGAAACGCATATTTACACAGGGTCCAGATGCTGCCTCAGACTCCTTCCCAACACAGCACTCGAGACAGCCACTCCCACTCATTGAAAATTAGAAGGTGAGATCAATCGTTTTTGCTATAGCTGATCCAGTTGCAGGCAGGCTAGCCTAAAGGAGTTATGGCTCCTGGCTGGTGATGTTCCAGGATGTCAGGCCAAATAGCCTCTGGCCCTTCCTCAGATACCTGAGATCCTCTGTGGGCCCCTTTTCCAACCTGCGGAGGTGGGATTTGTGGGGCATGTGCCTAAGGAGCAGGCCTAGGAAAGAGTGAGATGAAGCAGGCTGGTCCCCATTGCCCACCCCTCCCACGTCAAGAGCCAACCAGAAAGATTAGTTCATCAAATAAAAGAGAAAAATGATTCCTACATTACTCTTAAATGGGTGATTATAAGATTTTGGGTAACAAAAGCAATAATGATTATATTGCTCAAATAATAAAAATGGAGAAGGGTTGCGCATCTGAGCTGACCATATAGGAAGCATCAGGCCTAGCAGCAGGGGCACTGAGCAAAGAGCTGCTGGGGACCCCTGGCCGCTGCTGCATGGGGAGAACAGCCATGGTGGAGAAACCTCATTTTCCCTGGGGACAAACCCAATTCCGCCCTCTCTTCGGAGACCTGGTTATTTCACTTATGTCTTCTTAAAACAAACAGAACAAGACAAGGGCTCCTGATGACAATAGCCTGATGTGCATTTGTTTTGGCACAATACTCTGGGACTGCCTTTGGAGTCTCTGACTACACTAGGGGGAGAGAAAGCTAAGGGTGAAGGAAGCCCTGGTCAACAGCTGGCCCTGTTGTTGGGCCAAGCCTCAAACAAGACCTGTTTTGATCTGTTCCTCGTCCAGCCACAGTGGACTCCTGCGAAGGAGAGACTACTGATGGCCTGGGGAGGTCCTTCTGTGAATCCTATGCTTTGGCCAAACCACATTCTTCATTGCTATGCAAGCACACCCATGCTTTCTTGCCTCTAGACCTTTGTGCATACAGTTTTGTTTTGTTGACCTGACAGCTACCCTATCTTGTGCCCTTTTGATTGCTTTCTATGAATGTCCAACTCACCTAAAAGACCCATCACAAGTGACATTTCCTCAGGAAGCCATTGCTGGCACCATCTCTCCCTACCTCCCTTCCTTATCTAAATTAATTTCTCTCTCTCTCTCTCTCTGTGTGTGTGTGTGCGCTTGAACTCTCTTTAAGAACCCAGGAATTTGTGCTCTTATTTTGGACATTTGTAACTCTGCTGTGGGCCCATCTCCTCCACTAGACTGGGAGTTCCTTGGGGACAAACTCCAGACTTGCCTTGTCCCTGGAGTTCTCCAGGGGCTGGCCTGACTTGCAGTGGGCAGGAGAGTGTGCTGAATTGTATTTTGAGCTCAGTAACTCAATCCCAGGCTAGTTTAAGTAGGCTAAGGTATGGTCCTTAATGGCATTGCACTTCCCACCCTGTTGCCTGGCATGAAAGCATGTGTTTTCTAGTAGCATATGGCAGTGCCAAACCCTAATTGGCTAGGCCAGACCTCTGCTAACCCTCCATGGAGACTGATTGCTGGAACTGTACCCTAGTTCCTGAGTTGACAACAGACTTTCACTTAGCTTGTACCATCCTCTCTCCTATATAAATGGATGACCGTGTAGACCCATTAAGGTCTTAGCTTGGAGTGGTTGATCTAGGAAGAGGATGTCCTCGAGGGCTTTCTTATGCCTAGTGATCTCTGAAAAGTCCAAGACTCTATGTGATCTTATGAACTCATAGATCTCCAGTGTTAGAAGGACCTCAGAAAGTATGCACTATAACCCCTTCAGCTTAAAAGTATGGTAACAGAGGGGGCATATGAATTGTCTAGGGTCACAGAGCAAATCTATGGAAGGGATAGGAAGAAAATCTAGGTCTTCCGACTTCTGGCCAGTTATTCATTAAGTACATCCTCCTTTCTCTGTTTCCTGGTCACCCAGTTAACAAGACACGGTTAAGGATGTATGTAAACTGGTGAGGGGCTTGAACATTTCTGGGTTTCAAGTGCATAATTTTTAGAAAGCAATTTATCATGATTTATAATTGATTAATATAGAATGCCCTTTCAATATGCGGAGCAAAATTGTCATTAATAATTCACTGGATTCTACATTTGAGTGACTGTATAAATTGTTAAAGCAGTTGGAACTCCAAAATCCCAGAGCAGAGTGTCAAAAGTCTCATGGTGAAAATTCTCTAAATGATTATTGTCAATGTTGATGAGACTGCGATAAGACTGGATCCCTGGGATGTTTTAGGGATTGTGCAAATTGGAGCAGGCCCTTGGGGTTGCATTGCGTGTCATCCACTCACAACAGACTCGCTCATTCACTCTCATTTGTCTAGTCATCTACTACATATGTGCCAGCCCACTCTGTCCTTTGGAATCTCACTTCTCCTAAGCTATGCTATGGAGTGGCATTTGGTCCCCAGTTTCCTGTAAGTAATGCCTGGGAAAGACAAAGTTCTATACTTAAGGGTGGCCACTGCAGCATTCTTTATAAAAGGGATATATACAAGTTACTTAGAGGAGACTGCTGAGTTTACTCAGGACCCATCACTGACAGATGATGTAGAACTTCAGACAGCTGGCTATAAAGACAATGTAGAAGCACATAAGATGCTTATGGTCAGCGAAACAAATGCCTTCTCTAGAGCAGGACTGCCTGAAACACTATTATGTCCATGCAAAAATGTGACTGATGTAAACAGGGGCTGGAAAGGGGTTATTCAAAATGAAAGTGTTAGCTTTGCTGTGGAGGTACGGTTGTGAGTGGTCCTTCTGTTTCCTAATTCCAGTTTGCTTGATTGATTTCACCTATTCACTTAAAAGGAAACAAAGCCTGATGTCTGCGGTCAATGCAATATGGTGTAGTTTTGGTCTTCTGCCAGCAGGTGGAGATGCCCCGCTTTCTGTTTCCTGGCAGTCAAGCTACCAGAAAAAAAAAAGCCTTGGTCTCAGTTGGAAAGTCCTATAGATTCTCTGCATTTTTATTTAAATATCTAACCATGAATTCTCCAGCACCCAATGAGCCCTGAAAATTATTTCTGATCAGATTATGTGGCTTCAAGGGAACAGATCCAAGTTTTAAAGGCCTGAAGCTTACATAATTTGGGAGGCCTTTTTGAGAAAAATAATTCAAAATTACAAAATCAAGTGCAGAGCCTTGTAAGGGGCCCCTGCAAACATGGCCCATTGAGCTGAGTCTTCACGAGCTTCCCAATAAATCCACTTGAGACTGCTGTTCTTCACAGTCCATCTGGCCTAGGGAGGAAGGGCATTGCCATGGGAAGACCACAAGCTCTTTGAGGGATGGGTCATGTCTTTATCCCATCAGGCATTGGTAAAAGGTTTTTGACTTCCCTTTTCTTTTCAGTTTACTGCCGAGTGTTTAGTAGGTACTCAGTGACTGGGTATTAAATCAGAGGAAGCAGAAACAGGGGCTAGGAAGAAGTCTGGAACCCAAACTCACCTTGTATGGCAGAGGAAGCTTGAAAGTCATGCCTCTTCATCTCATTCTTCTGAGAGCACCAGCTAGCTGGATGGCAATGACCAGAAGTGCTGCTCTGTGGGCTTCCCACACATCAGCTACCACATGCAATTCATCTCTGGATTCCGGAGGGTCTGGATTATGCAGTCTTATTTATATAGAGAGAGTTTGACAACTTGAAAGACCCCTTCAGCATGAAATAGGTAAGGGAAGATTTTCCTTTAAATTATCCTTAAATTAAGTTTAAATTTAAATTCAAATTAATATGCACAAATAGTTGTGTCTGCAATTCATCTTAATTGCCCTGCCCCATTTTCTTCCTATACTTTATATACAGGTAGTCACAATCCTCCTTAATATAAGCATTCTGGTGACTGGCTACTTTCTTTGACCCTTCTGTTTATAGGAATGGTTAATCTCTCTCTCACACAACCATGGCATCTCCTTCTGGAATCATACCACCTGCTTATTCTGGTCTATAATGGATCAACCAGCAGTGGTGTCTGATCCTTATAATTTTTGTAACTTGTCCCTAAGGATAACTCCATACTGAATAGGTTTCTTCCTTGTCCTGCCTCCCTCACTACATCATTTGGGTTGGACTAGGCTGTAACAGCAAATAAACCCATACATCTAATGGCTTAACAGAAAAGAACTTTACTCTTTGTGCATGTAACAATCCAGAATGGCCCAAGAGTGGCAAGGGCCTCTGTTCCACACAGTCATTCAGGAGCCCAAGCAGAAGGAGGCTCTGCCTTCTTTAGCACATGGCTTTCAGCATCACTGTGATTATCTCCAACCCAATTAAGCAGAAAAAGAAAAACACACAGGTGCCCATGTTAAAGTTTGTAATGGGCCAGCCCTAGAATTTACACACCTTGCTTCTGCTTAAATTTCATCCACTAAATCTTAATGACATGGTCACATGTAATTGCAAGGGAGACTAGGAAATGTAGTCTTATTGTGCATCCAAGAAAAATAAATAGATTCTGGTGGACAGGTAGCAGTCTCTGCCATATCACATACAGCATGGCATATATTAATGAGCAGTTTAGGTTCCTCCCAGACATTAATTTTAAGATGTTAGAGTAAGAATGTTTTTACTTTTCCCTTCGAAACAAAATTGGGGAAAAATGAATGAGAAACAAAAACAAAGACAGTATTTTTGTTGAAACTGGGAAACTCCTATAATCAGGAACCAGACAAATAAGATGGGATGTCACATGCAGTGAACTTTGGACTGGAGTGATGGGGGCTCCAATAGAAAATAACTGCTTTTCCAAATCTTGAGGAGAGCTGGCAGAGCACAAAATTCTCCAAAGTAGGTGACCTGCTCAGAGGGCAAATCTAATAATTTTTTGTTTGGAACAATAAGATCTGGGTGGCTGTTTAGCTGAGGGAATCTCCCCAACTTCCTTGGATACTTTCAAATGGCAGGGGAGGTAGGAATGAGTGAGAAAACTCACGGATACTCCATCTTTGTAAATGTGCAGCATGTAGAAGAAAAACTGTGGGTGTTAAGCAGCTCTGTAGCAGCCATTCTTTGTGAGCTAAGAAGAAAGGTTAAACCACCTCTCAGTCACTCTCTACTGCACACGAAGCACATTCACAAAACCCGCTTCACAACCTTCTCCCACAAGACCATGAATCATAAAGGATTTTTCTAAGAATTAGGGGATTTTCTACTAACGCAGAACACAGCCCCAGCCCCTCTTCCACACTATTTCTTTCAAATACCTGCTCTAGGAAGATTTCTGCTCACTCAAGGATGACTAATAATAAAAAAGGAACAAGGAGATCCATACAAAAATGTCACAAAATGGTGGAAAATAGCAGGAAAAAAAAGGCAAACAGCCTACACAGTATGAACATTTTGATGTGGAGTAGATGAAAATCATGACCAAATATTTGTTTAAGAACTCAATAACTTAACAATGGAAGTAATTTGTGAATTAAGAGCTTAATGCAGAGGTATAAGGAATCAAGAAAAGCAACAAAAATTAAAATTGAGCTGCCTGTATCTAGGACACAAAGTAGAAGAGAAAACTAAAATCATCAGAGAAATTATGGTTAGCTTGTAAATAGTAGTAAATGGTGACACAATATTATCATACTAGCTGATGTAAGAGTACAGATTGTTGACAACAGAAAAATAGATAGCAGCTTTGAGGCAATTGAACAAAATGAAATGGAAATTATAAAAAGTGATTAGAAGAAAATTGTAGATATGGAAGACAGGCAAAGACAGAATTAATGTTTTCTTCTTTAAGAAGAAAAAACTAGAGAAGTATAAAATATCCAAATATGTAAATTTAAAAACTGTACTGATATTAAAAAAGATTTGAATCTAAGGATCTAAAGGGCATGGTGTTTCTTAAGGAAAAAAATGTCTAGTCAGCACTGAACCATAGTCTAGTAAGGTTTCCTGAAATAAAGACAAAGAAAAATAATCCTATGGGGCATCTAGGCAAAAATGATCAAACTACTATAACAGCAAAATAAAAAAACACAAGTTGGCTTTAGGGTATCCTACATACAACATTACATGACAGTAGAGAAGTGCTTAAAAAATTACCAAAAAAAAGATGATGTGAGCCAGTAAATTTGAGCTAGCTAAATTGTCATTCAGGTGTAATGGTGACAGATAAATATTTTCAAATATGCAATAATGTTTCATGGGCTGTAGTTTCCAAGAACACTTTTTTGAAGACACTACTAGAAGATAAAGTTGAACCAAAAGGTGAATGGGAAAAACGGTGGCAAAAATAAATGTAGAACTATGGTTAAAGGTTATAACAATTATGGGAACTACCACTGCAATATACATGTAAATGTAATCAACCATGATGATGAAGAAATATTAAAATACCCAGTAAAAATTAGGGAATGTAAGGGGAGAGAAAGTGAGATTGTGCGTGTAAGATGGCATGTTTATTTTTTATAGTGGGTGGGGTCAAAATATTTTTAAAGGTGGCCATTGAAGTTTAAAAGGTATAAACCTATTTAAATGTATAAAATTAACCACTAGAAAAACTAAGGCCAGTAGTATACCCCACAAAATTAAAAGGTGGAGGGCAAGGGGAGTTAGAAGTAGGGACATTTACTACTGTTATTGAAGAGTCAATATAAACTAGCTAAATAAATAGAAGATTAAGTACAGCCTATAAAATTATTTTTACAGAGGCAAACATTAAAAATAAAATGACACTATACACCTTAAAAAATAACCGGAGACCCCAAATAAAACAAAGGAGAGAAATCAAAGTTTTTAAAAAAATTGCAACACTCATACTACACATATCTACCCTATCAATACACAGGAAAAGAGACGCTCATATTCAGTGACAAAGAAAAACCCAATTAAGTACTGACTGTAATATACTCATCTAGAATGAAATGACTCAGAAAAAATTGAAAGCAAATGAGTAGGCAAAAGCATATTAGAAAAATGGAGATAAGAAGAAAGCAGACAGCTGAAAATTAATATCAGACAAGACTGAATTCAAGGAAAAGTGAACCAAAGAAGGGCAGGGTACAACACATAATGAAGGTCTAACAGCAATGAATATCTATGCACCAAGTAACATATCAAAATTTATAAAGCAAATCCAGGCATGGTGCCTCTCACCTATAATCCCAGCTACTCAGGGGGCTGAGGTGGGAGGATTGCTTGAGGCCAGGAGCTCAAGACCACTCTGAGCATCATAGCATGACTCCATCACTAAAAATAAAAATAAGAAAAAAATTAGCAGGGAGTGGTGGTGCACTTCTGTAGTCCCATCTACTTGAGAAGCTGAGGCAGGAGGATTGCTTGAGCCCAGGAGTTTAAGGCTACAGTGAGTTATGATCATGCCACTGCACTCTGGCCTGGGCAACACAGCAAGACCCTGTCTCTAAGAAAGAAAACAATTATAAAGCAAAATGTAGAGAATACAGAGAGAACTAGAAACACATATAGAGTAGTTCTATATTTATTTAGCTACACCTTTCCATGACAAATAGTCAAAAAATAAGTAGTCATGGAGGACTTAACCAAATTAATAAGGTAATTTAAAAATCTATTTTATTAATATCTAATCAATAGTTAAATCAATTACATATTCTTAAATCAGAGAATACATATTCTTTTTAAGCACCCATGGAATAATCATAAGAACTATTTAGAGCACCAAGAAATCACTGATGCCAAAACCTTAAAAAGGGTGCTAGATTTTCTGTTGTCAACTTGGTATTATCCCCAACCCTTTGGAGAAACAAGGGAATACATTTCCCAGAATTACCTGCCATGTAAGTCTTCTGGGTTAGGCTTAAACAAATAAGAGGAAATCTTAAGAGATTTAGGAGACAGAAGAGAAGCAGAGGCCATTTGTCTTTGGACATAGTGCAATGAGACATATGAGCCATGTTGGTGATGGCTTGAGTACCACCACTTTATTGCCACAGAATGGGAGATTTCTCAGAGGTTCTTGAGAATTCCAGAAGTTTCTCAATAAGTATTGACAGATCCTTACTTCTATGCTTCAGGCTTAAGTCTTTAGTGTCTGCTTCCCTAACCTTCCAGGTGTAACTTTCCTGGTCTTCTGCAGTAACTCTGCTGACCTGTTTCATCAGCTTTCCCAAAATTCAAATAAGCCCTCATTTCTATATGAAACCCTCCACTCCTGGTATACTTAAGTGGCTTCATTTTCCTGAGTGAACACAGGTTGATAAACACAAAAGAAAATTAAAGAAAACTTCTCATGTGAGTATAGATATAAAAATGCTAAATGAAATATTAGCAAATAGATTTATTAATATTTACAGATGTTACACCTGGAAAAACTAAAAGAAATACTGTAAACTATTAAGTAATAAAAACAGTAAGGTAGCTGGGTAAAAAATTAATATACAAATATCAATAGCTTTATTTTCAAATAACAACTAGATCAAAAATATAAAGCAGAGGTTGGCAAACTTTTTTTGTAAATTGCCAGATAATAAATATATTTGCTTTCCAGGCCATATGGTCTTGTTATGACCACTTCATTCTGCCATTTCAGTCTGAAAGCAGCCATACTCAACATGTAAACAAATGGGAGTGGCCATTTAAACTTTATTAGAAAACTTTATTTACAAAAACAGGCCATAGTTTGCAGATCTTTGATAAAGAGCAAAGGGAGAAAAGACTATATTTAAGACATCCAAAATGGAGATTAGAAAAATAAACTTAATTAGAAATATGCAATATTTATATGAAGGAAACTGTTGAGGGACATAAAAGAAGATTTGAGTATGTGGAAAGACATAGCCTAATTTGGGATAAAATGAGTTAAATTACATTGATGTCAATTTGCCCCACAATAGCACAGAAATTCAATGCGACTTTTGATGCATAAAATAAACTTAAATATACAATAAGTTTAATATGTAATATTGTTGTGGGAAAAAGTAGACACAAGCAAAAAGTAATCTGAAAAACACAGGCTTCTGCCAAAAAACAAAACCAAAAATATAAAGACAGAAAAAAAAAGACAAGTTGGCTAAACACCAGCTGCCACCAGCAAGATAAAATGGAGCGGCAACATCTAGCTCTTCATAAGATCATAGAAATACCATCAAAGAAAGACTGCTCAGGCACATAAAGGATCATCTAATATGTTAAGCTGTTCCCCAAATTAAAATGACATAATAGAAGGAGCTGGAACCATTGGCTTACTATGGTCCCAGAAGAGGTGACACTGTGAATCCAGCCCAAGGGAGATAATAATACTCATAACTCAATAGCACTTATTCAGAACTTGTTGCCAGCCCTCAGTGGTTTACATGATTTCCTCATTTAACTTCTCATAAGAACTCTATGAAGTGACTAATATTATTACACATTGGGTGGAAAGTGGTGGGAGTAAGAAAAAGGGTTAAAGGAAAGAGGCAAATATATTTTGTATATATAGGTAAAGTTCACCTTGAGGACTTGAGAACTTCTTAGGTACTGCTGATTTGTTGCTTCTCCCTCTGACTTGCATCTAGGTGACGTAAATAATAAATTGTGAAGTTGCCCATTCATAGTTCCATATGAAGTAAGTATGGGGTGGAGAAAGGCAGAGGCTTAGTCCTCTGAACATTCCTGTGACAGGTAGACATAGGGTAATTTTGGAAGCCTTCAATATAGCTGGATCTCCTGTTTAGAGGAGAAGATGTTACTGATAGCCAACAGCTGGGCTCTTGGAGTGGCTGTGGTCTCATTCCTGCCCAAATCAGTCACTATGGTGGGGAGAGCAGGTGCTAGGTGTTGTAATGTTTGGCAGGGCCAAGCTGGAGTTATTTCCAGCAGGCTTTAGTCTCCCAGGCCCTGCATAGTGTCAGGGAGAGGGCTGGATCCCAAATGAAAATTCAGGCCTATTACTAGATAAAGCAAAAATTAATTATAGGTAGGCCAACAATAGCTAGCTATTAATTATGCAAAGAATTTATCAATTTAACCAAGTACATATTAAGGTTTACATAGAAAAATATTATAAGCAAAATGTAGAAACAGAAATGACAAATGGGGAACAACAAATTCCAAAATATATGACTAACAAAGAAGTAATTTCCTAAATATATAAAGAGCTCCTAAAAATAAACAGAATTGTTCCTTCTCTGCTGAAACTCCTTCAAATACCTCCTTATCTCACTGAGAGTCAAAGCCAAAGTCTTTCCAGTAGCCCACAAGGCCCTACTGAGCTGTTGTCTCCCTCACTCATTCCCTGCCACTCCATTCCACTTGCTCACTCTGTTCCAGCCACACTGGCCTCCTTGAAATTCCTCCAACAGCTCTTGCTTTGGGGGCCTTGCTTTTCCTCACCATGTAATGCTTGTCTCCAAGATGTCTGTGTGACTCACATTTTCACCTCCTTTAAGTCTTTACTCAAATGTCACCTTCTTGGTAAAACTGTCCATGTCCACCCTATTAAAATTGTAACACTTCAATCCCACACTCCACATCTTTCTTACCCTGTTTTATTTCTCTCCATGGCACTTATCATGATCAGATTTTGTGTGTAGCTACTTGTGTTCATCAGAGGTCTCCAGAGAGACAGAACCAATAAGAGATATATAGCTATATAGAAAGAGATTCAGGATGAAGGATTGTCTCACACTATCGTGTAGTCTGAAAAGCACCATGATCTGCCATCTACAAGCTGGAGACCCAGGAAAGCCAGTGGTGTGGTTCCAGTCCAAAGCAGAAGCCCTGAGAACCAGGGGAGTCAATGGTGTAAGTCCTGATCTGAGTCCAAAGATCTGAGAACCAGGAGCACCAAAGTCCCAGGACAGGAGAAGACAGATGTCCCAGATCAAGATAAGAAAGAGAGAATTTTACCTTCTTTGACGTTTTTGTTCCATTTGTGCCCTCAATGGATTAGATGATGGCCACTCACATTGGTCAGGTTGGATCTTCTTTACTCAGTCTACTGACTCAAATGCCAATTTCTTCTGGAAACGCCCTCACAGACACATCCAGAAATAATGTTTTAGCAGCTTTCTGAGCATCACTTAGCTCAGCCAAGTTGACACATACAATTAACCATCACACTAGTTATTTGTTTATTGTCTGCTTTCTCCCACTAGATATCACTGCTGTATCCTCAGTGCCTAGAACAGTGCCTGCACACAAGGACATCTCAATGAATATTTATCGGATGAAAAGATGTGAACATATGGTTAACAGGAAAATATATGAAAATTAATTTTATTTCAATTTAAAATGTTACGTCTACTTAACAGGGCATAAATATTGCTCAAAATAAGTATGTATAGAGCTATTACATTCTTTTTAATGGTGCCGTGGATTTCCACTGGATAAATATACTGGAATTTATTTAACTGGTCCCCTATTGATGAATATTTACATTGTTTACAGTAGTGTGCTATTGCAAATATTGCTGTGTTTGTGGAGAAAGAATCAACTCAAATGCCCATCAGTGACAGATTTGATGAAGAAAATGTGGTACATGCACACCATGGAATACTATGCAGCTGTAACAAGGAATGAGAACATTTCCTTTGCAGGGACATGAATGGAGCTGGAAGAATAATCTTTCCAATAAATGATGCTGGAACAATTGAGTATTCAAATGCAAAAAAAGAACCTTGACCACTACCTCACTGTAATCAGAAATTAATCTGAAATAGAACACAGACCTAAATGTAAAACCTAAAACTGTAAAACTTTTAGAAGAAAATCTGTGACTTTGGGTTAGGCAAAGATTTCTTAGATATGACACCAAAAGCACAATCCATAAAAGAACCAAATGATAAACTGGACAAAATAAAAAAAATTCATCTCCTTTACAGGACGCTGATGAAATAATAAAAAGACAAGGCACAGAAAATATTTGCAAAGCAAATACCTGACCAAGACTTATATTTAGATTTATACAGAGAACTCTCAAAAGTGAATCATAAGAAAACAAATAGCCCTCTCTAGGCAGCCCAGTACCTTAAGGGGCTGCAGCTTGTGCTCTCCCAAAGATGTGTTGCAAGCAGTTATGTCATTCATTCATGCAACAAATATTTGTTGAGTATCTACTCTGAGCCAGACATTATTTAGGCGCTAATGCTGCAGCAGTACATGAAATTATCATGAAGCATCCATTCTTTTTCGTTCTTTTTCTTCTTCTTCTTCTTCTTTTTTTTTTTTTTTTTTTTTTTTTTTGAGAAGCCAGGATCCCAAGGCACCAAGTGAAAGACTGGTTGGTAAAAATCCATTTGAACTGTGATGTGAGTGGAAAACATATGGTTGTTGAATTAAGTAATGATCAATCCTATGCTCTGTTTTTACTCATAGCAGCTTCTGTTGTTCCTTTTATTAATACTTCTGGCTTGTTTCTTTTTTATCTCAGGGCTAAAATATCCCATTTGAAAAACCACCCTTTTTTTTCCAGTCTTTTGCTTTGTCAAGTTATAGCATAGCAAGTTTTATTATTCATTTAATTATGCTTTAAGTTCTGGGATACGTGTGCAGAACGTGCAGTTTTCTTACATAGGTATACACGTGCCATGGTGGTTTGCTGCATCCATCAACCTGGGAGGAGATGGGCCAAAACAAATGCACAGATTGATATATAATAGTCATCTACATAGGCTAAGTCTTCTAGATAATTCCATCTTAAATTACCATTTTCTCTGGTCACTAAGAAGGGACAGGAACCTCAATAGCATGATATATCCTTTCAAGTTGGTAGACATCCACGGGCATATGAAGGCAATCTTTCCTCTGTCCTCCTTTATTGGAGCTATTTGATAATGCCCACATCTTGAGTCTAGTTCTTCGAACTACCAGCTGCCAAGCAAAGCAAAGTTCAAGCATCTTGAACTTGGTGTATAACATATTAGTGTACTTTAGTGTATTTAAAAAATTTATGTGTAAAATGGCCTATGCACATCCATGTTCTTCTACATACTACAATCAAGGATGCATAGGGGACCAGAGGACTTGGGGTTTAAATCCCTAATTTGGAATTCTTCAATGTAGCCACAGTTAACCCTGATGTTAGACAATGCCATCTTCTGGACCACTCTCAAACCATTCAGTTCTAGCCTCTTATTCACCTTGAGCCCAACCCATGTCTCATTCATGGAAGCAGAAGCATACCTTCTGACTTGCATTTCCTTTTTATGTGTCCTACCACTCATCAGAAGTCAGGGAATCTCCAAATTAAAGCTCTTGAGCCTTCCTTTGGGGAGTCAAGTTGGGGCTAGCCCAAGGGAAAAAGGAGGTGGTAATGGCCTTTGTCTTTTTTGTAGGCATGAGCACATGGTACTTGGCTAGGAAAGCCATTTGGATGTATAAAATATGTAGTTCCAGTAGCACCAAGCTAGCACTTTAAAAATGCAACATTTATTTCAACTGCTACTAACACTGCATGCATGCCTCATGAGTCTGGGTATCCAAGAGTAGGAATATTCTCCTTCCTGCTGACTTCTACTATGTCTATGCTGCACAGGGAACTAACTGAAGTTAAAATGCCATCCACTCTCATCACTTCTGTTCCTGTATTCTCATTTATTTTTTTATAACACTTCTCACCAGCTGACATATTGTTTGGTTTGTTCATTTGTTTACTTATGATTCTCTCCCCTCACTAGAATCCTAGCTGCTTAGAAGAAGGAACTTTTATTTGTTCACTGTTGTCCCTCCACTGCTTAGCATAGTGTCTAAGTAAATAGTAAATGCTCATAGTATATGCTCAAAAAATATTCTGGAAGAAAGAAAGGATGGGATAAAAGGAATGAGAAAGGGAAGGAGGCAGGGAGAGAGAGGAATGTAAAGGAAGGAAGAGAGAAGACATTCTGTTAACTGAGAGGGCTCTCTTACTTTTTCACTTCTGACTGATCAGACTTGGTAGACCAAAGGCCAGAATTTGGTTGACAGAGTTGCCAAATTCCTGCTGGAACCAATTGCATTCCATTTGTCTTTCCCTGGGGGCATTGAAGCCTACTCTCTCTGAAGCTCCTCCCCTTGATGGCAGACTGTTGCAAGGTATTTCTGCTCCGTTGTGCAGATGAGAAAAACAGATGTTATATCATAAAAGAAGACCTCACTCCTTCTTGAAGTTTCTGCAAGTGACTCCCCAGTGGCTGTGAAGGCAAGAATGCCCATCTTTCTGGAAAACTCTTTCTATTCTTGCATTTTCTTTTCCCTTATTAACTCTCCAATGCTCTGAGTTAGGGCTACCCCCACTGAGAGCTCTCAGAAGATGTTGACTGACTAGCTAAATTATGCTATTGATGTGGCTTAATTAATACTAATGACTTATCATGAGAATTACAGATATGTACCCATGTCTAGGAAATGTCAGTGACAAAAGAATTAAGGTGTCAGTTCTCATAAAACATGAGCAAAAATCTCCTCAGGGTAGTTGGAGATAGTTACCTCCTCTCCCGGTAAAAATGCCCTTGAATTATATCAGAACCTGCTTGTGAATCCTGTATCTGTAGTCTTCTTAGGTTTGGAATGAGTGTGGTAACATTTAAATTACACATTCCACATCAACCATGCAGTTCTCAGTAAGATGATAACAAGAAGGATGGGGATGCAGGTGGTAAGAGTGCGTTGAACAGTGTTGTGCAACGGTTGGCAGCACAACCAGGCATCCATGGGTAACACATATCCAGGCAGATGAATATATAGATTAGCATCCTGGGGTTAATTTCACTTTGCAGATAATTAACGTGTCCTTATTTTGGAAATAAATGCTTCTGAAGTTAAAATAAATGTATTTAATTAGTAGAGGCATTTAGTTCTGAGGTGGAAAGTAAATGTACTAATGGAATAAATGGTTGTATACACATTTTATATTCCAAATCTAAGTTAAATGCATCTCCTTCAAGCCATACATATAGGAGGTGGATTTTAGATTGTGAGAACCTGTTGCTGGGAGGCAGCATGGCATGTGCCTTGTGCCAAGTTGCAGGCTAGGATTGTCCAATTTGTCTGAGCCTGTGTTCTGGATCAGTGACATAGCACTGGCCCGGCTTGTGGGTTGAGTCATCTCATGCTGTCAAATTCAGGTTGCTCTTCCCAGTGCTGACCTCTCTTCCCAACTGCCTGCTGGGCATTTACACTAGGCTGACAGCTGAGACCCCCAGTTTAACCGGTCAAGACAGGCTTCTGCACTCCTGCTGTCCCCAAAGCCCTCCAACCACACCAACACTTCCCTGAGCACCTTTTGTTTATCTTTTCTGTTCCTGGCTCTTTGTAAAGCTTGAGTCACCTCTGACTCAACTCTTGCCTCTTTCCTTCAAATCTTCCTTCAACTCCGGCCCATCTTCCACGATTTCCCATCATCTGTTTGAAATCTAGTCCTGCTCTACATTCCCTTGCCACTGTCCTGGTTCTATTAAGTCTATCCCTTAAGCATCTCTTGATGATCCACTTTTCCCAGGTTCCCTCCATATATATGGTGCCAGTGAAACCTTCGCAATCTCTTCTTTGTTCCTCTGTACCTAAATCTTGCTTCCATCCAGTCTGTTTTCCACATTGCCACCAAAGTGACTGCAGATCAAAAGCTGATTATGTCACCTCCCTGCCTAAACTCTTTCATGGATTACACCCCCTACTCCTCAAACTGCCTTCAGGATAAAGCCCAAACCTTTCAAAAAGACCTTCAAGGAACACCATGGTCTGGGACCCACCATCCAGTTCAGTCTGTTCTTTATGTACCCTCAAGACACATATCAGAGCTCCTTACTAGCCTGTGGAAATTTCTGTACTCGTCATCATCAGTGCGTTTGCTTAGGCTATTGCTTTGTTGTAGTGTGATGAATTCCTTGGGCCTCTAAATTTGATTTATGGCAGAAACTATAGGGGAGTGTGGCCATTGTCCCAAGAAGGAATCACTCTTCACTACTCTATTCCTTGCTACCCCCAAGCAATGTTCAGCCTTTGGAGACCCCTCTTGTAGATGGGGCTAGGAGCATGGGGGGAGATCCTCTTTTGATGAAGCCTTCCCAGGGATTTGGCTTGAAGATTGGGCTTCTCTTCCTTTATATACCTGTACCTGGACTCCAGGGTTCCTAAAGGCAACTCAGGGTAAATATCTCACAGTTAGGTCTACCTCCTGAGTTTTCTTGGAGCTAAAGGCTTCTCTCCATACCCTGGATTCTGACCTGGTGCCAACAGGAGAGTGAGGCAGCACTCTCACCTCAGCACAGGAATATCAGTTTTCTCTGCTGCTGCCAAGAATAACCCCTGAGCTCTGCTCCCTCTTTCTGTGATAGAAATATTCTGAGCCTCCCCACTGGGAATCTTACTTCACACTCACCCACACCATTTGCACGCACACAGCTGCACATACGCACATGGGCACACGCACACACACACAAACACATAGTCATTCATCAGCACAGGCTTGGGCTGGAAATAACTGAGACTAGCTGAGGTGAGGACTTCAGAAAGATTCCAAGGGAGAAGGATCTTGCGTCATGATTTGGATAGTACAGGAGAGCAAGCAGAGAGCAGAAGTCTTTGAGAGCCGGCAAGGTGAGACGTTTGGGTTGCTGAAGGGTCTATTCCTCTGGGTCAGGGACAAGGCCCAGGCTGGAGATCCCTGAATCCAGTGCGATTAATTTATTTTATAAATGTTTATTTAGCACCAACTATGCACTGGGCACTATTCAATCTAGGCAATGGGGAGGAAACCACGAACAAGACAAACATGACCTTTCATAGTGCTTATTATGTTCTTGTGGAAATAAGAAACACTCCCTTAAGCTAATTGCCAAGTCTTGGCAGTTCTACCTCATAAATAGCTCTGAAGTGTACCAATGTCACTCCTCTTCCACTGCTGGTCCTTTGGCTCAGGCTTTCGTTATCCTCATTCATTTATTCATTCATCCACCCATCATGTCTAATTTTTTTTTGAGACAGAGTCTCAGTCTGTTGCCCAGACTGGAGTGCAGTAATACAATCTTGGCTGACTGTAGCCTCAATCTCCCTGGCTCAAATGATCCTCCTGCCTCAGTTCCCCAGGTAGCTGGGCTACAGGTGCATACCACCACACCTGGCTATTTTTTTTTGTATTGTCTATTTATTTATTTATTTATTTATTTATTTTGAGATGGAGTCTCGCTGTGTTGTCCAGGTTGGAGTGCAGTGGCTCCATTTCAGCTCACTGCAACCTCTGTCTCCTGGATTCAAGTGATTCTTCTGCCTCAGTCTCCTGAGTAGCTGAGACTACAGGGGCATGCCACCACGGCTGGCTAATTTTTGTATTTTTAGTAGAGATCGGGTTGCACTATATTGTCCAGCCTTGTCTCGAACTCCTGACCTCAGGTGATCTGCCCGCCTCAGCCTCCCAAAGTGTTGGGATTACAGGCATGAGACACTGCGCCTGGCCATTTTTTCTTTTTTTTTTTGTATTTTCTGTAGAGACAGGGTTTCCCCATGTTGCCCAGGCTGGCCTGAAACTGCTGAGCTCAAGGGATCCTCCCACCTCGGCCTCTGAAAGTGCTAGGATTACAGGCATGAACCACCACACCTGGCCTCAGAATATTTATTGGGTACCTACAGTATTCCAGCAGTGAGCAAAACAGACAAATCTTATTTTCCTGAACTTAGAGTCTTGTTGGGGGAAACAGATATCAATATATCACTTAATATTTTAGACACTCTCGGATAGAAGTCTGTTCAGGGCACCTTGAGGACACAAAGGAGAGCAGGGTCACTTCTGCCAGGTCATTTGTTGGCAGGAAAGATTTGCTATGAGCTGAGTCTTTACAGATGAGGAAGTATCCTTCAGGTCAATAGGGAAATGTACTTGCCAGGTCCAGGGAGCAGGTTGGGCAAAGGCATAGAGATAGGATACAGTCTTGGGTATTCAGGGAACTGCCAACCCTTACGTATGGCTGAAAGTTAAGTTGGATGATGAATTTGACTGCATGCATGAAAAAAAAAAAACCAAGCTAGAGCTTTACCAGTTTACCTAGAAAGATTTCTGGGAGAGATTTCTGAGTGAGGAAAGTAATGTGCAGAAATTGTATACATTGTGATCTCAGATTTCTAAAACAATGATCAACTGCCCCAAATGTATTTGAGCATATAGAAAAATATTGAAAGATATCATTGAGGTTGTTGACATGTGTTATGGAGAATGACAGAAGTGAAAGGAGGTGAAAGAAGGGGGGAGGGTAGTGATGCGAAAAGGGAAAGAAATGTCAAGTAAATAAATAATGCATTTATTTATGAATGAATGTATGCATGCATAAATGAGTGGAGATTGTAATGGCAGGAATTAATATGTGTCTGGCTTCCTGAGTCCAGAAGATAAGGTTGAGTCCAGCCTGCAGTGGGAGTGTCATGGTAACAATAGTCTAGCCATAAACCTGAAGCCCTTGCCAGAGCCTAGGGTCCTGGGGTTAGAGATGAGTTCAGGCTCCTCCCACAAGATTGAGGAAAGCCCAGGTTTATGAGCACTTCTGATATGGTTTGGCCATGTCCCCACCAAAATCTCATCTTGAATTGTAGCTCCCATAATTCCCATGTGTTGTGGGAGGGAGCCAGTGGGAGAAAATTGAATAATGGGGTGCAGTTTCCCCTATACTTTTCTTGTGGTAGTGAATAAGTCTCATGAGTAAATATATGAACATCATTAAAGACAGTGCCTGGCATATAGTAAGCACTCCATAATTGTTAGCTAACAACAGCAATAGCAATAATAACTATTTCAGAGTTGAGATTCTGCCAACTCTGAGGAATAATTAAAACTTTACTTTGCATTTAGATTTAGAAGAAAAGAAAGGACAACAGCATTTAACCAATGCCTACCATGTGCCAGGTTGTAGTAATACTTTTCCTCAGTTGATATGTCTACTACGTGTCAACTCAGTGAAGCTCAGGGAGGCTCACTGAAGTAACTGGGCCAGGATTATACAGCCAGCAAATGGCAGAGCTGCAATTGAATTCCAGTTTATCTGATTCCAAGGCCTCTCTTGATTGACTTAGTCTACATACAAATGGTGCTTCAAATTCTTAAGTACAGCTTTTAAAAATCACTTTAGCCTTTTACAGTAATAAGGAAACTTGAGCTTGGAATAAATGCCCAATGGATGTTGGGTTCCCTCTCAAAGGATTTACCTTTAATAGTTTCTTTTGGGTGTTGGCCCTGAATTGAAGCTATGACCACCTTCTCCCGGAAAATCCACCCAGGCACATGCACACAATGTTGTTTGGGAGGGTCTGCAGCTCTCTTGAACCCTCTCCACTGCCCCCAGTCTAAGAACTGCTGCTTGAAGGGGAAAGGAAAGCCTCGTGGTTTTAGAGGTGGCTTTCACTCCCTCTCCTTGTTGCTTTCTTCTTTCCACAGTATTCAGAGAAACACACTTTGGAAAGTCAATCCCCTTAGTTGATGGATGCAGAAACCCAGGCCCAGAGATGGGCAATTCCTTATGCTGGTGCTACAACTGAACTGCCGCATGAGAGGAGGGTGAGAAGAGCTCCCATTTAGCACTGTTTGGAGGTCTGTGGTTTTACCTGCACCAGCTCATTTAATCCTCATGATAATCTGAGTTACAATCCAGCTCTGCCAATTTACTAGCTATACTGGAAAATTACCAAATATTTCTGGGCCTCAATTTCTTCAAATGTAATTGAAGGATAAATCACAGGATCTTTGTGAGGACTGAGATCTTATGCCTGTGCCTGGGACATGTGGGGGCCTAGAGAGGTGATATCCTGCTCGCTTCCCTGCATTTCCCATGTCACAGGGCAGTATGTGGCCACCAACAGAGGTAACACATCCTAGCCTACAGTGGAGGGAGGCTCTGAGCATCCAATTTTTGCCCAGCAACAGAGATACACATATTTCCAAACATGCATAATTTGAACGGTCTTGGGCAAGGTGCATGCATGACATGGAAGCCCTGCCTTTCAGAGCTATATCCTGACTGAGAAGTGTACAGCATTAGTGATATAGAGGCACAGAGGTGTAGGTCTTTGAAAGGCTCAGGGAAAAGGCTGTGAGACTCCACAGGAAGGACCTAAGCAGTGAAAGCCTGAGAGCCCAGGAAATCAGGTTTCAGCTAATCCCTACATGAAACACAGTGAATAATGGGAAAATCCCAGGCGGAATCAACAGCTCTATGCTTCAGGTGGCAAGCTTGGGCTTCCCTGAGATGCTTTCCACCACTGGCTCAACCTTTATTGAGCTACAAAGGAGACTTCAAGTGTCCTCATCGTCTTTGTTTGACTCAGCCCTGTATTGCTTGGCTGTTTATTAGCCTCCTGCCTCATGACCAGGATGGAAAGAGCACAGAACAATGGATTGTGGGATTGTGGCCTAGCCAATCTCTTTGTTGAGTTATTGTCTGTGGTGGCTGCTGGCATGCTAGTGGCCCCCGTGTGTCTACAGCACCATGGTAAATGAAATGGTCAGGATAGGGGTGAAGTGTCTCCATCCTTCCCTTGGCTAAGCTGTTGCAGAGATGAAGACACCAGGAGTTAAAGAGTTGACATCAGCTCATGAAAGAGGCAGAGCCTCCCCTCACAACTACCACTAACTCTTTGGGCCCCACACACAGTTCTCTGCCAGTGCTCACTGTTGCCTCAGCAGGGCTGCCGAATCAGCCTTCCTGGTCCTCCCCCTCTCACATCCAGCACTGAAGTGAAAGCTCTCTGGGAAACTAAGCTCCAAGCTAGAGGAGGTCATTTTAAAATAACCTGCGGAAGTTCTTTGAAGACACTGCTGTCATGGCAGATAAAGGAAACTCAGGGGCTACAGTGTGCTTAGATTTTTAAAAAGCATCCGACAATGTTCAGCATCTGAGATGAATGGGTGAGGTAGAGGGTAATGAGAGAGGTTGTTAGATGGCATGATGTTTGAATTAAAAATAGCACTCGGCTCTTTTGTAAGTATGTCTTTGAAGGGTCTCTCCTATGAAATGCCATTGGCTACGCCCAGTTTCTCTGAAGACAGAATCATCCATGAGCCCAATTATTGCCAAGAGGGTATCTGCCCCCTCATCCCAGCTGCTCATTGCATAGAATATTTTGGACTTCCAGCTAGGATGTCCCCTTACACAGGGCTCACTTTACAGGGATGTGCTTTGCCTTTGCTGTTTAATACAGTAGTCCTAGCAGGGATGTGATATGATATCAAGCCCTGGTTTCTTCCCCAACACCCTCCTGGCATATAATTAACACAAACAAATGTTCACTATGACAAGGATTCTCAAGGGCCACTATATGGGATGGGGGACATTGAATAAAGCCCTCATGTGACTCTCTCCCCAAGTCTCTTCCCATTGGAGAAATATTGCTGTAGCTGAATGAATACTGAGCTGGTAGACAGGAAGCCAGGGTTTGCGTCGTGGCTTTCATTTGTTAGTTGTGTGGCCTGCAACAAGCCACTTTCCTCCTCCAGACCTAGTTTACTCATCTGTGGAATGATGACTTTTACAGTTCCTTTTCACTCTGGGTCTCTGGGTTTAGTGTTTCTCTCTGGACCTACCTGCCTGAGAACCATCAGGATAAAAACCTACAGATTTCTGGGCCCCTCCCCAGATTACTGAATTAGAATCTTGGGAGGTAGGGACTGAGGACCTACCTTCCTAACAAGATGCCCAGGGGATTCTTAAGCATTACAGAATCAGAGAGCCACTTTTCTCTCATGTCAATAATGCACATTCATATGTATCCAGCACTCACCCATACTTTCACACCCACACATACATAGATACACCCTAGCTCATACATAGATAACCCTAGTATTGGTATACTTACACAAATACCCTCACACAGAGACATATAGGCTCATAGATGCTTCCTCACTCATGCTGTCTCTCGTACATGTGGGTACCTAAACACACACACGTTTATATATATGCTTCTCACCTATTTTATCTCTCACACATAGATCCCTATACACAACACACCTACACAGAGGTGCATATACACTCTCTCACTCACTCTCTGTCTCAGCCACACAGATACCTAAACACCTCCCTCACCCATACATACACACACACACACACACATTTCTCTTTTTTACACGTTTGAGTTCTTACTATGTGTCAGCAATTTCCAGACCCTATAAAACTCAATCATGTCCTACTAAGTATTTGTGAGCCCCAAGTTAAGATGCTCTGTGTTAAGCAGACATTGAGAAATAGGAATGCTCTCCCTCCCTTCCTCCTCCCCAGAAAGCATGGGGAAATATTTCTTCTGGCATTCTGAGCTGCTGGGGGATGACTGCACACCCTTTGCCAGTTTGGGCAGGCCTGCGCTCTCACCCTGCTCCCCCATGCCCACCCTTTTACCTCCACTTAGAAGTTGCAGAGGATCACAGTTTCCCTTTCCGTTGCTCAGTATGCCAGAAGAGAGTCAGTGACTTTTTCTGTTCTTCCATTTCTATTTTTAATTACAACTAACTGGGGACAAGAGTGAAACATTTTCGCAATTTAATCTTAGTGTAAAATGGTGTATTTTCACTTCATTAGCTAAAAGGGAAATCAAATGGCTTATCAAAGGTTGAGCTTCACATTTGCATATGGGTCTGGGATTCATGAAGCAGAATTTGTAACAGCTATAAAAGCCCTACAAGTGTCTCTGGAGACCACCGGCTTTATCATTTCAACTGCAGCATTATAAAATGACATTTGGACATGAAGTAGGGTGGGTGTGCTTGAGTCACAGTGAAGCATGTGGAAATTTCAGCTGTGTATTAGTTATCTATTGCTGCATAACAAACAAAATCACCCCAAAACTTAGTGGCTTAAAACAACCAACAATTATTATCTCACAGTTTGTATGGGTCAGAAATCTGGGTGCAGCTTAGCTGGAGGCCACTAGCTCAAGGTATGTCATGCAGTATGATGGCAGTTGGAGCTGCAGTCATCTCAAGGGTCAACTGTGGGGAAATGGGTCCAAACTCATGCACATGGACCCCTCCAAATGATGGCATGGCAGCTGGATTCACCTAGAAGGAGCAATCTAAGAGAGAGCAAGAGAGTACAAGCAAGACAAAGACACTAAGATGGAAACTGGAGGGTTTTTTTTGTTTGTTTTTTGTTTTTTATTCTTTGCCTGTTTTTTTTTTATTATAGGGTACATGTGCACAACGTGCAGGTTTGTTACATATGTATACATGTGCCATGTTGGTGTGCTACACCCATTAACTCATCGTTTACATTAGGTATATCTCCTAATGCTATCCCTCCCCCCTCCCCCGACCCCACGACAGGCCCCGGTGTGTGATGTTCCCAACCCTGTGTCCAAGTGTTCTCATTGTTCAATTCCCACCTATGAGTGAGAACATGTGGTGTTTGGTTTTTTGTCCCTGCGATAGTTTGCTGAGAATGATGGTTTCCAGCTTCATCCGTGTCCCTACAAAGGACATGAACTCATCATTTTTAATGGCTGCATAGTATTCCATGGTGTATATGTGCCACATTTTCTTAATCCATTCTATCATTGATGGACATTTGGGTTGGTTCCAAGTCTTTGCTATTGTGAATAGTGCTGCAATAAACATACGTGTCCATGTGTCTTTATAGCAACATGATTTGTAATCCTTTGGGTATATACCCAGTAATGGGATGGCTGGGTCAAATGGTATGTCTAGTTCTAGATCCTTGAGGAATCACCACACTGTCTTCCACAATGGTTGAATCAGTTTACAGTCCCACCAACAGTGCAAAAGTGTTCCTATTTCTCCACAACCTCTCCAGCACCTGTTGTTTCCTGACTTTTTAATGATCATCATTCTAATGGGTGTGAGATGGTATCTCATTGTGGTTTTGATTTGCATTTCTCTGATGGCCAGCGATGAACATTTTTTCATGTGTCTGTTGGCTGCATAAATGTCTTCTTTTGAGAAGTGTCTGCTCATATCCTTTGCCCACTTGTTGATGGGGTTGTTTGTTTTTTTCTTGTAAATTTGTTTGAGTTCTTTGTAGATTCTAGATATTAGCGCTTTGTCAGATGAGTAGATTGCAAAAATTTTCTCCTATTCTGTAGGTTGGCTGTTCACTCTGATGGTAGTTTCTTTTGCTGTGCAGAAGCTCTTAAGTTTAATTATATCCCATTTGTCAATTTTGGCTTTTGTTGCCATTGCTTTTGGTGTTTCAGACATGAAGTCCTTGCCCATGCCTATGTCCTGAATGGTATTGCCTAGGTTTTCTTCTAGGATTTTTTATGGTTTTAGGTCTAACATTTAAGTCTTTAATCCATCTTGAATTAATTTTTGTATAAGGTGTAAGGAAGGGATCCAGTTTCAGCTTTCTACATATGGCTAGCCAGTTTTCCCAGCACCATTTATTAAATAGGGAATCCTTTCCCCAACAGCCCTGAAAACTCTCAATAAATTAGGTATTGATGGGACGTATCTCAAAATAATAAGAGCTATTTATGACAAACCCACAGTCAATATCATACTGAATGGGCAAAAACTGGAAGCATTCCCTTTGAAAACTGGCACAAGACAGGGATGCCCTCTCTCAGCACTCCTATTCAACATAGTGTTGGAAGTTCTGGCCAGGGCAATCAGGCAGGAGAAATAAATAAAGTGTATTCAATTAGGAAAAGAGAAAGTCAAATTGTCCCTGGTTGCAGATGACATGATTGTATATTTAGAAAACCCCATCATCTCAGTCCAAAATCTCCTTAAGCTGAAAGCAACTTCAGCAAAGTCTCAGGATACAAAATCAATGTGCAAAAATCACAAGCATTCCTATACACCAATAACAGACAAAACAGAGCCAAATCATGAGTGAACTCCCATTCACAATTGCTTCAAAGAGATTAAAATACCTAGGATCCAACTTACAAGGGATGTGAAGGACCTCTTCAAGGAGAACTACAAACCACTGCTCAATGAAATAAAAGAGGACACAAACAAATGGAAGAACATTCCATGCTTGTGGATAGGAAGAATCAATATCATGAAAATGGCCATACTGCCCAAGGTAGTTTATAGATTTAATGCCATCCCCATCAAGCTACCAATGACTTTCTTCACAGAATTGGAAAAAAACTACTTTAAAGTTCATATGGAACCAAAAAAGAGCCCACATTGCCAAGACAATCCTAAGCCAAAAGAGCAAAGCTGGAGGCATCATGCTACCTGACTTCAAACTATAATACAAGGCTACAGTAACCAAAACAGCATGGTACTGGTAACAAAACAGAGATATAGACAAATGGAACAGAACTGAGCCCTCGTAAACTGGAGTTTTTTAATAACCTAATCTCAGACGTCACATCCCATCACTTCTGCCATCTTTGGTTTTGTTTTAAGTGAGTCATTAGGTCCAGCCCAAGCCTAAGAGGAGAGAATGACACAGGGCATTGATACCAAGAGATGGGGCCATTAGGTGTCATCATAGAGGCCACTTTAGAGACAGCATACTACAAGTTGCAAGGAGGACTTGGAAGAGAAAATGTCATCAAAGATGAAGGAGCAGTACAGGCTTCCGGCCCCCTCCTCAGGTCTTCCTTCCCATTCTTTGCTTTTCTTCTTTCTGGGCCTTTTTTTCCCCTATACTTTTCGAAGGCCCTCACAGAGTGTCTCATCAATTTATGGTGGGAAAAAATTATTTTTTTTTCCTTGGCCTCTCTAGGTACTCTGTTGTGCAGGTAGTGCCTGGGGATGTAGCCATGGAAACCAAGAGAAGGGCTCAATGGCTCAATATGAGAAAGTAGGCAGCAATATTTCAAAACCACACAAAATCCCAGGAGAGTGCCGGATTGAGGATGGAGCACCATTGAGGCCAAATGAGAGCTGCTTTTTGACATTAGGGGAGAAGGGAGAGAAATAGATGGAATAAGTAGGTACCACAAAGAGTGGGTTTGGGATGGAGAATTGGAAGAGGACTTAGAGAATATTTTGCTGCATGTTGTAAGATGTACTTTTGTCCTCACCTCTGCATACACTCTCCAACCTTCTCAAGGGTTATTGAGTGAAGTCCTCCCCTATTCTTCAAATCATTCTGGAGTTGGGTGCGTGATTCTTTTGCAGAAACACTGATCTTAGATTGGTTTCAGGGTGGTCTAGTTTCATTCCAGTTAAGGTTGTTTTGCTTTTATGGTATGCCTTTAAGATAAGACCCAGATCCTAGTGATCACTCTAATTCCATGTTTGGTCCAATGTTGGCATAGAGTAAGTGTCATTGAATAGAGAATGATTCTGGGATCAGGCCATTCACTTATATCCAAACATTTCTATGGAACATCTATCATGTGACAGAAACTGTGCTAAGCCCTTTAGAGAAGAAACAAAACACAAAAATAGCTCTTGTCCTCTAGGAATGTAAGACAGTGGAGAGAAGAGCTAAGACATAGGCAAAAACAAGAAAAGAATGATATTATGGCATGTACCAAAAAGGGTTAGGAAGCACTGTGAGAGTTGAGCCAGAGGCAAAATCACTTATGGCTGTGTGAGTGGAAAGGATAAAATATTTCCTGGAGGCAGTGGTTGTCAAACTGGACTTGAGGATGCCAAGGGAGGTGAGATTCAAGGTCAATGGAGTGACAGAAGCAAACAAAAGTGGGAAACTGGGGTCCTCAGTGTGACTGAGGCTTATAATCCACACTCAACTGTGGTAGGGGTGGGGAGAGGAGGTGGCATTGTCAAGTTGGACCCAAACCAAAAAGCTTTGAAGGCCACACTAAGAAACTTAGGGAGCCTTTAGCAAGTTTTGAATAGATACATGTCCTGCGCTTTGGTCAGAAAATGTCTGCCAATCATCTGTTGAATGCAGCAACTGGAAGAACTTTGGTCATGATCTGGATGAGAGGTAATAGGCTTCTGGATCACAGTGGTGCTCAGGGGAGTGGGAAGGAAGGGCCAGATGAGAGAACCAAAGCTAATGCTGACTGTCTGGGGCTTGGGGACAGATTAAGCAGGTGAAGTCAGGAGGATGGAGAAGGCATGGCTGGTAAGCTTCAAGCCAGGGTCAGTAAAAGAAAGTGGCATTAGGCAGGCATGGGTATGGCTGGAGTAGAGCTGGTCAGGCCAGGTGGTTGGCCAGCCTTGTTAGGATAGTGCTGACTATGGCATTGGCTGATGTAGCAAATACAAAACAGAATATCCAATTAAATTTACATTTCAGGTAAACATCAAATAAATGTTTAGTACATGTAAGTATTTTCCATGCGATTTGTGAGATAAGCATAACTATGGGACATACTTATACAAAAAACTTATTAATTGTTTATCTGAAATTCAAATTTTACTGAACCTCTGTATTTTTTTCTGAATCCCTAAATAACTCTGTCATGAGGCAGCCGTGCATCTTTCTGGAGAGGCAGTGTAGAACAGCAGTGGTTAACTGCATGGAACCTGGTAGCAGACCAGCTGAGTTCAAATCCAGTTTCTACTGCTTATTAGTTATGTGACCTTGAAAAAGTGACTCAACATCCCTGAAAGCTCATCTAGGAATGGAAAGGATGACTTCTGTCTTGACCACCTACCAAGGTGATTGTGGATCCCAGATGAAGCAGTGGCGTGCAGTAGTGCTTTGAAACCCATAGGGCATTGTGAGGCACTGTAATGATCCCTGAAGAAGATGAATACATTGGCCTCATTAAGAAGCCTGCTGGCTGGTGTGGGATTTGGGGCTCTAATTAATTCAAAATATCAAATACTAAGCTGCAGTTTTTTCTTTCTTCTTTCTAGAAGTTTGGGGGAGGAGGGGGAAAGAAACAGGCAGGCACTGTCCACGCACCCCACCTCTGGGATTTCATGATGTCCTAAGGAGAAATATTCACCAAACAGCTTGCACTTAATTTCCCTGAAGCCATCATGCAGCTGAGACCAGAGCTTTTGGTTCTCCTAGGTACCTGTGTAATTGTCACACTGGCATTCCCAAAACACATTTCTGCTCAGCAGCTGAGTGCTGGCTGGGGGAAGAGTGAGGAGACTGAGTTCTGAGCACATTTCTCTGAAGGGGCAGGGCTTCTTATGCAGGAAGGGCTGTCATATAACACACGGAAAAGACAGGCACCAGAGTCAGTCACAGACTGGCATTTGAGTAGAATTCCAGGGAAAGGGCATATTTATCAGAAAACAAATAGAGGGGTGGCAGGTATCAGCACAGAAAGTGTGTGTATAACTGTGATTTTTCTCAAAAGCTTGGCAACCAAGTCAGGGCACTGTGGGTGACAGAGAGAAGGCAAATTATTGCAATTCAAATCCCTTTTATTGCTTTAGATGTGGAGCAGCTATGGAAAAACCAACTACAAAACAGTGTCACAAAGCGCAAAACTCCTCTACAGCCACTAGACAGATGCAAAAATTCCCTAAATCAAAATGCTCTGAATCTAAAACTGCCAAAACATGGGTAGATATGTATGTATGTTGAGCGACGGGCCATTTGTTTCTTGCAATGAATTCATAGGGGAAGTTTCCTTTTCTTGCAGTATTCTTCAGATTACCTTGGGAGTTTGTTAGGGGCTGAATCGTGTGCCCCTCAAATTCATACATTGAAGTCCTAACCTCCTATGCTTCAGATTGTAACTGTATTTGGAGATAGGCCTTTAAAGAGGTAAAATGAGGTCATATGGGTAAGCCCTAATCGAATCCAACTGATGTCCTGAAAAGAACAGATTAGGACACAGACACACACACAGGAAAGGCTATGTGAGGACACAGGGAGAAGGTGGCCATCTGCAAGCCAAGGAGAGAAGCTTTGAGAGGAACCAACCTTGCTGACATCTTGATCTCAGATTTCCAGCCTCCAGGACTATGAGGAAATAAATGTCTATTGATTAAGCCACACAGCCTGTGGTACTTTGTCAGGGCAGCCCAAGCAAACTAAGACAGGGTCCCAGGCAGAAGCATCTCTGCTGGGCTCTTTTTAGTAGAGTCAGTTTAACACTCTTTTTCTAAGGGCTTCAAGGGCTGTGCTGCTTAAACCTTTGCACTCATGCCAGACAACATTCTAAAACCTGAATAATGGCAGGACATCTTCCTGGAACAATCACTGTGTTTAGAAATGTCTAGGGAGCCAGTTTAAATTTAAATACCCATAAGTATATTTTGGAGCAGAATGAAAAATTTCACGTGAATATTTATTTGTTTGTTTGTTTATTTATTTATTCATGAGACCGTTTCACTCTGTTGTCCAGGCTGGAGTGCAGTGGTGCAATCTTGGCTCACTGCAACTTCGGCCTCCCGGGTTCAAGGGATTCTCCTGCCTCAGCCTCCCAAGTAGCTGGGATTACAGTCATGTGCCATCATGCTAGGCTATTTTATATATATATATATATATATATATATATATATATATATATATATATATATATTTAGTAGAGATGGGGTTTCACCATGTTGGTCAGGCTCATCTTGAACTCCTGATGTCAGGCGATCCACCTGCCTTGGCCTCCCAAAGTGCTGGGATTACACGTGTGAGCCACCACACCCAGCCGCATGAATATTCAAGATAAAACAAGTTACCTTAAACAAATCTCCTGCTTGCTTCTGGAAAGGTATTAAGAACCAAAGCATGGAAAACCTTGTATGTCTGTGACAAGTGATGGGAAGCTATTAGAGGGTTTTGATGAGGGAGCTGACCTGGGTTGGTTATGTTTTTCAGTTTTTTAAGTATCTACTTGCTTCTTAAACAATATTTAACCAAGACACCATTGATTTAAAGCCCTCAACTCTAATTGGAATCATTAGAATCAAGGATGGCTAAGGTAAGGTATAAGAGTAGGGAGAGAAAGTGAGCACAATATTTTGGGGTTTGTTGATTTCTTATTGGTATTCATTGTTGTAAAAGGTGGTAAGCTGTGGAACAGCATGTGGCAAAGATGGACTGGATATTCACCAATCCTGTTTTCTCCTCCTGGGTACACAGAAAGACTACATTTCTTAGCCCTGCTTATGGTCGGGTTGGATGGAGTGTGAGCACAAGTGAGAGTGTGCCATTTCTAAGCCTGGCTATAGAATCCCTTATACCACTGTCCATGTTCTCTTGTTCCCTTCTTTAGAGATTGTGCACACTATATAGCTATCCCTCAGTATTCACAGGGATGAGTTCCAGGACCTCTGCAGATACCAAAATTCGTGAGTGCTCAAGTCTGTGATATAGAATGGTATAGTACTTGCATATAACCTACACACATCCTCACCAATACTTCAAATCATATTGAGATTACTTTTAATACCTAACACAATGTGAATGCTATGTAAATAGTTGTTATACTGTATTGTTTTCTTCTGTTTGTATTTTTTACTGTTGTATTGTTATTTTTCATTTTTTTTTCTGAATATTTTCTGTCTGCAGTTGGTTGAATCTGTGATTGCAGAACCTGCCTTTACATAGGGCTCGCTATATGTTGAAGACTGTAGCATCACTAGATGGAAGAAATCTAGATCCCTAGATAATCACATGGAAAATAGCCTCCAATGAGAGCTGTCCAGTCTATGTTATATTTTGATGTGAATGAGAAATAAATCTTTATTGTGTTAATCCACTGAGATTCTGGGGCTGTATGCCACAGCAGCTAGAGCTGCCTGTCCAGATACAGGAACAGAGCTAGCTTGATGACTCATCAAATACTTGTTGAATGATTACTATATTCCAAGTATTGTGCCAGGTGCTAGGGATATAATGATGAGCGAATTAGACATGGTGCCTCTACTCAGATCTTCTAGTTTGGTGGGAGAGGTATACATTTCAGTGAATGATCTCACAAATTTAAACAAAATTGCAACTGTAGTAAGTGTGCCGGCAGAAAGGTACATGGTGTGGCAAGAATGTAGAGTAAGGGGATTTTACCTATTCTGCTGGGAGAGGGGATTTAAAATGACAGTGACAATTGAGCTGAGATCTGAAGAATGTGTAGGCATTAGCTAAAGGAAGGGGTGGGGAAGAGGTTTCCAGGCCGAAGAAGCAAACAGCATGTGCACCAAACAGAAAGGAGGCCAGGGGGTTAATTCTTCAGTAATTTTTAGCTATAGTAACCTGCTCATTAGTCAAAAACTTGCTCATTTGCTTCTTTTGATAACATCCCTTCCTCATGATTAGGACCAAGCTGCAAAAGTGACTTCACCCAGATTTCTTATTTAATGGAGATCCTAAGACAGGAAGAAACACAAATGTGGTAGAAAGGAACTTTCTGAAAGGTATTCCTTGGCATAAGCAGAGTTCCATTTTAACAATAAACAGGAATTGATCATTTAGAGTTATTGTAGTTAATCATATCAGAGCCTACTCAAGGATTATTGATACTAAAAGCCTCAACAATGTGCCACAGTCTGTTTGGGGAGCCTTTAATCTATGGTCGATTGACACCATCAACCATAACGACTTCTTCTGAGGGGAAATAAAATAACTGCATGATATTGCTGTAGCACAATAAAAATGGAAGTTGTAAACTCGACAATGTGAATTAGTTTATTTTTTTTATACAACAGATGTTGTTTGACCTAGAAGAAGAAATAATATTATAGAAATTGTGATCAGTCTGAAGGAAAAATTAAAGATGTCTAAAAATAAAATACAAATAGCAGCTGCTTGAATTGTCTTTCTAATATATGGGGACTGACAGATTTTTCTTTTTCAATTGAGTTGGGATTTTCAAGGAGGCATTTGGATAGGAAGGTAGTTTCAGGAGGGTACTCATGTTTTGTGGTACATGACCTTTTCCACTGCCAGGAGGTCTCACTGTCTCACGACATCTCTGTGGGTCTGGCACTAAATCCTGGGACCAAAAGCAATGGCAGCTTTGTGGATCAGGGGCTCTCAGCAGCCCAAATCTTTTGCCATGGCATGCCCTGCATGCTTTTGCTTCTCTTCCCTCCTGTCCACTGATTTTGAGGACACGCTGACACACAGATTTTAATTTTTGCACATGGACTCCACTCTCTACAACAACCTTGTTTCTTCTTCTCAGCAAAAAATAAAATAAAATAAAATAAAATAAACTGTAGATGCAGAAGATGTAATTATCAAACTGCTCAAGGGATTGAGAGCAGAATATGGCGCTGGATTGGATCATATTAACTAGTGAAGAGCCACAGTAGCTTGAGAACTATGCAAAGACCTTACAATTCATGGTTTTCTTCACTTGAACCTTGCCATTAGCTACAAAAAATTCTATTCCTGTATTGTGTGCTTACTATGTGTCAGACACTATGCTAAGCACCTTACCTACCTTATGTCTTTTCAGGTCTCATGGTGAATTAAAGATGGATGCAAAGTTGCTGGCATTCCTTCCATCAAGAGGAATCTATATCTACACGATCTTTGACCAGTAGAATACAATGGCAGTGATGCGTACCAATTTTCTGAATCTTGAGACACCTCTCTGGAAGCTCTGGGATGCTGTGGATGAACTCCAACTACCCTGAAGCCATGTGTAAGCATTCTGGTCAATAATCCCCCCCGAGTGGAAAACTTCCAATCATCCCCAGAAGTTGGGGCACCAGACATGTGGCTGAAGCCATCCTAAATTTTGCAAATTGGCCCACCTGTCAGCTGACACCACCAAGTGAGCCCAGTTGATGCCATGTGGAGCAGGATCTGCCAACTGAGCCCTTCCAGAATCCCTACCCCACACAATGATGACTGAAGCTACTGATGCATATAAACTTTGGGCCCTGGCTTCCTTCTGTTTTTGAGCTTATCTTGAATGGAATAGATAGCATGGGAGCAGCATGGTGAGATTTTGTGTTAGATCCTATTTCTTAGCTATCAGGAGCTAACTATTCCTTGAGGACCCAGTTCTTGACCCTCTCAATCTCCCATCAGTTAGATCCTGCTCCTCAATGGTTACCCAGACAATAGCTTCCCTGGCAGAAAGATGGCCTGCTCTTCGGAGTCCTACTCCTGGCTTTTGCCTCCTTGGACCTCTTGGTAGCAGCAATTTTTTGACTCATATCTAAACTTGCTTTCCCTTCTAGACACTGTCTCCAGTCTCTCACTTAAGCCCTGGGGAATGGAAATACCCAGCCCTGTTTCTTTTCCTACATGTGCCATTGAATATAGCTCTGAAAATACCTCTTGAATCTGTCTACTCTTCTCCATTCCTACTGTCTCCACCTAAGTTCAGGCAACCATCATCTCTTGGACTGTTTAAACCATCTTTCATATGGATAGTCTCTCCTCCTTCAACCTTTCACTCTATAGCCAGAGAGGGATTTCCAGAATTGAAAACTAACCAGCTACTTTATTGATTGTAACCTTTCAATAGCTCCATTACTGCAATAGTAATTCAAACTTCTTAATATGGTTTCATTACCAGGCTCCTGCCTATTTCTCCAGTCTCATATCTTGCTTCTTTGCCATTAGCCAGACAGACAAAACTGGATTCTTTAGCCAGCCTAAGTTTCTTTAGGTCCCCACAATGTGTCCTGTTCTTATTTATCTCTAAGCCTTTGGCCTTGTACTTCCCTTTGTCTGTATAGAGTACCGTAGTACTCCTTGCTGTGTTCCTGATCAAGGAACACAGATTGTCTTGACCTCTATGCTACCTGGCCAGCTACATGTTTTTCCCTGCAGGCTTGAACACAAGCCAGGTTCTTGAATATTCCCAAACACTGATAAACTTATTTAGGCTACAGTCCAAAAAACTAAAAAATCAAACATATTGCTACAAACAAAAAATAGCCCCTCCCCCTGAGCTAGATACTTAAAGCCTCACATAAACTCCATAGCCCAACCCCCTTGTTGCAGACTACCTAGGTGGAAATTCTCCTTCTGCTCACTGTCCATTTTGAGGACTGCTCAAATTTACATACAGAACTCTGTATGTAAATTCTCTTAATAAATGCTTTGGATGGATCTCTGTGGCATTTAGTCCTTCTTTCTTTGGAATCCCAACTGACCCTGTTTGGGGCAATCCCTTGCAGAAGCACCCCTGCTACTGCTTTTGGGGCCACTCTAACCACAGGTTAAGCCTGATGGAGTAACCTGCAACACCCTTCCGCCTTTGTCAGGCTTAGTGCTCTTCACTTCTATGATATCATCTTAGATGTCACTTCATTCAGGAAACCTTGCACCATCCCTGGAGACTAGGGGTTTTCTCTATGTGTTAGCATAGCACCTGTGCCTATCTTTATCACCATACTGGTCATAATTAATTTTAATTGGGTTAGTTATCTGTCTCCTTGCCATCTTGTGATCTCCTTGAGGGCCAGGGCCACAACTCTTTCCATCCTGAATTCATGATCATTTACAACAAAAGAAACAAGATATGGTCTCTTCCTGAGAGATCACAGGGTCGCCTGTCACTGTGGGTACAGCAAATATTTGTTACACAAATGGAGAAATGACAAATGGGGAGCAAGTTCAAGGCTTGGCAATTGGATGCTCCACTCCTGCTAGTGGCCATTGCCCTTGTTCTTCTTTTCCTTTTCTGAGCATGATAAAGCTGGTCTACAGGTGGGCCCTGAATTGCAGAAGTTAGGAGATCTGGTTGCCTTGCTGTTAGTGAAAGGTGCAGGAATTCTTTTGAAAGTGTATCCTTTTAGGCTTATATTCCCACTAAAAAGCCCTGACAAGCAGCCCAAGCTCTAAAGTATTTGACAGTGAAGAAGATGGGCAAGGCATTTTTAGATGTCAGAGTGGCTGAAATTCAGATTGTTGCAGAACAGAACCCATCCGTTTTTATTTTATACAAATGTGCTGAACTCCATTCCTTTCTCCAAGCTACCCTGTCACGGAGGGATTCATGATGTGCACTGGCCATTTATTTGTCCCTGGCCTCACTGTTCGCAGAGGGAGGCATGTCCATTGGATTGATGGCATGATTTCTGCAAAAGGACACTATTTTGAAGTAATATCAAAAGGCCTGTGTATTCTGTGGCTCAGTTAATCCAGAGAGATGCAGCTTTGGTTTAAGAAGGAAGGAAGCGTTGGTGATTGCCAAGCAGACACTGAGTAACTCTGCAGCTTCCTACTAGGCTGGAGGGCTGGGATTGAAACAAGACTGGAAGGTGGCTCTTTTTGTCAGACTGTGTCCACTTTGATGCCACAGATATTAGCTGAGTCCATACTCTGTGCCAGCATAGCCAGAGGTGATGTCTCTGGTGCACTCCCTGTTCTCAAGGAGGCTGCTAGTCTTTACAATATTCCTTTTCACCTCATCTCTCTCTCTCTCCAAAAGGAAGGCCTGTATCCTCTTCTCTGTGCCTCTAGGGAGCAGGAAACCAAAAGACTCTCCTGAGCAATCTACAACAGGGGTTAATCATAGTAGGCAACCTAGGGTACTTGGAACCCAGAGATATTGATGAGAAGGTGGCACTGCCAGCTGCCTGGAAACTTGTTAGTGGGATAGCAGCACACCCTTTCTATGGCTGCTGGAGATCAAATGCTCCCTCTATGCTAGGCAAGCCCACAGCCAGGGGTCTTGGCTCCAGGTGGGGTTCATCTGTGGACTCTGCATGAGCTTCCTGGCAGAATCTTACAGCTGCTTTTGCCCGGATAATAAGGGACCTTAATAATTTGTGCCCATGTCTGTGACTGGGTGGGGGTCCTAGCAATTATGTATTTTGGCAGAAATTCTTTTTCTTAAAGAGGGGTTCCTCAAATTCTATGAGGTTTAGACACAGCAAGACCTGGATCTACTCCTATAAGAATGGTTTGATTATTTCTTCTGTGTCTCTTTTTACTATATTGTATCTTATTTATTTTTACCAATGCTCTATATTTTTAATCTTTTATCCTCTTAAAAGAGATTAATTTCAAGGTCAGACTGTATAAAGGAAGGAAGCTAAGTTTCCTGTTAGTTCGTTCACAAATATTTGCTGAGCACCTTCTCTGTGTCAGACACTGGCACAGAGGTGAAAAGAGGGTCAGTTTACCTACTCTCAAGGAGCTTGAAGTCTTATGAGGGAAACAATCAGTAGTCATATTAATACATGTAAAATTATAATAACAAGTGCTCCAAAGGGAAGGTTAAGAGACCCTCAACAGCCTATAAAGAAGGGGTTTGTCCTGGCCTGAAAGTCAGGAAGGGTTTTCTGAGAAAGTACTTTCTTCTTTAAATCTTCTAGGGCTTTCAGGATCTTTCTATGTGAAGTCAGAGATGTTATACTTGGCCTTAAAGAAAATTCCATACAAACAGAGATCAATTTTATAAAAAGTACACTTATCCCTGGAAAGCCAGGGTAATAGCCACATGGAAAGAACACAGAGCAACTTAGTGCAGCTGCACCTTACTTATGCATTCCCTATTGTACATTTCATCTGATAATAACTTCAACAAAACTTATGGAAGCGCTTATTCCCTGTGGGAATGTGGGCCCATCTGTGGTGCTCACTTCCAGCCTCAACTGGTAGCAATTTCCCTATATCTTCTTTATTCTGATTTAGCAAGCTTTCAGCTTGACCCCACCATAGGAGGCCACCTGATGTAGAAAAACTTTTTTTTTTTAACTTAGACAGACCTGGATTTAGATTATGGTTCATGATATGGTTTGGATGTGTCCTCACCCAAATCTCATCTTGAGTTGTAGCTCCCATAATTCCCACATGTTGTGGGAGGAAACCAGTGGGAGATAACTGAATCATGGGGGTGGTTTCCCCCATACTGTTCTCATGGTAGTGAATAAGTCTCATGAGATCTGATGGTTTTATAAGGGGTTTCCCCTTTCACTTGGCTCTCATTCTCTCTTGCCTATTGCCGTGTAAGACAAGCTTTTTGCCTTCCACCATGATTGTGAGGCCCCCCAAACCATGTGGAAATGTAAGTCCTTTAAACTCTTTTTTTCTTTATAAATTACCGAGTCTCGGGTACGTCTTTATCAGCAGTGTGAAAATGAATAATATAGTAAATTGGTACTGATAGAGTGGAGCACTGCGGTAAAGATACCCAAAAATGTGGAAACAGCTTTGGAACTGAGTAAACAGGCAGAGGTTGGAACAGTTTGGAGGGCTCAGAAGAAGACAGGAAAATTTGGGAAAGTTTGGAACTTCCTAGAGACTTGTTGAATGGCTTTGACCAAAATGCTAATAATTATGTGGACAATGAAATCCAGGCTGAAGTGATTTCAGATGGAGATGAGGAACTTGTTGGGAACTGGAGTAAAGGCCACTCTTGCTATGTTTTAGCAAAGAGACTGGTGGCATTTTGCCTCTCCCCTAGGGATTTGTGGAACTTTAAACTTGAGAGAGATGATTTAGGGTATTTTGTGGAAGAAATTTCTAAGCAGCAAAGCATTCAAAATGTGACTTGGGGGCTGTTAAAAGCATTCAGTTTTAAAAGGAAGACAGAATAAAAGTTCAGAAAATTTGCAGCCTGACATGGAATAGATAAGAAAAACTCATGAAAATCAAGCTGGCTGCAGAAATTTGCATAAGTAACCAAGAGACAAATGTTAATGGCTAAGACAATGGGGAAAATGGCTCCAAGGCACGTCAAAGACCTTTGAGGCAGCCTCTCTCATCATGGACCCCAAGGCCTAGGAGGAAAAAAATAGTTTCTTGGGGTGGGCTCAGAGCTCTCCACTGTGTGCAGCTTAGGGACTTGGTGCCCTTCGTCCCAGCTGCTCTAGTTATGGCTAAAAGGCACCAAGGTACAGCTTGGTGCATGGCTTCAGAGGGTGCAAGCCCCAAGCCTTGGCAGCTTCCACATGGTGTTGAGCCTGCAGGTTCACAGAAGTCAAGAATTGAGGTTTGGGAACTTCTGCCTAGATTTCAGAGTATGTATGGAAACGCCTCGATGTCCAGGCAGAAGCTTGATCCAGGGGCAGGGCGCTCATGGAGAACCTCAGCTAGGGCATTGAGGAAGGGAAATGTGGGGTTGAAGCCCCCACACAGAGTCCCCACTGGGGCATTGCCTAGTGGAGCTGTGAGAAGAGGGCCACTGTCCTCTAGACCCCAGAATGGTAGATCCACCAACAGCTTGCATGTGTGCCTGGAAAAGCCACAGACACCCAACTCCAGCCCGTGAAAGCAGCCAGGAAGGAGGCTGTACCCTGCAATGCCACAGGGCTGGAGCTGCCCAAGACCATGGGAACCCACCTCTTGCATCAGTGTGACCTGGATTTGAGACACAGAGTCAAAGGAGATCATTTTGAAGCTTTAAGATTTGACTGCCCCACTGGATTTTGTAATTGTATGGGGCCTTTAGACCCCTGGTTTTGGCCAATTTCTCTCATTTGGAATGGGTGTATTTACCTAATCGTATCTAGGAAGTAACTAACTTGGTTTGGATTTTACGTGCTCATAGGCGGGAGGGACTTGCCTTGTCTTAGATAAGACTTTGGACTGTGGACTTTTGAGTTAATGCTGAAATGAGTTAAGACTTTGGGGGACTGTTGGGAAGGCATGATTGGTTTTGAAATGTGTGGACATGAGATTTGGGAGGGGCCAGGTGTGGAATGATATGGTTTGGCCCTGTCTCCACCCAAATTTCATCTTGCAGTTTAGCTCCCATAATTCCCACATGTTGTGGGAAAGACCTGGTGGGAGATAATTGAATGATGGGGACTGTTTCCCCCATACTGTTCTTGTGGTAGTGAGTGAGTTCTCATGAGATCTAATGGTTTTATAAGGGGTTTACCCTTTGGCTTGGCTTTCATTCTCTCTTGACTACTGCCATGTAAGATGTGCCTTTCACCTTCTGCCATGGTTGTGAGGCCTCCCCAGCCATGTGGAACTGTGAGTTTATTAAACCTCTTTTTCTTTATAAATTGCCCAGTCTCGGGTATGTCTTTGTTGGCAGTGTGAAAACAGATTAATACAGTTCTGCTACTTCCAAGTGTAATCTCATGTCTCTGAGCCTCAGTTTTCTTATGCATTTTTAAGTGTACAATTCAATGATTTCTCTTGTTTACTGAGTTTTACAACTATCAATATAATTCAATTTTAGAGCATTTTATCATAAATTTCTATCTATTAAAGCAGAATGATACCCACATTAAAGTGCTATTACAAGGATGAAATGAGGTCATTATAAAGACAGATATTTCTGTGTCTGTAACACAGAAAATGCTCAAAAATGGTATAAAAGGTGAACTCAGTGAAATGCTGGAATAAGGAACTCCAAAAATCTGCCCCCCAAAAAAGTCAATTTAAAAAACTGGCAAAAATTATCAGAGTCAACTTTTTTGTAACTCTGAAAGTTAACCAAGTCTTGCAGCAACCCATGGGGGCACTTATTCAAAAAATGCACTGCTGAATCTCAATAAGAACAGCAAGCTTTATGGTATTTTCATTTACCCTAGTACTATTCCTCACTAACCAGCTCAGAGTTATCCTTAAATATAACAGCCCATATCACTGGTTCTGGAGGGAGTAGAGATTTCATTTGCAAAGAATTGTCATTATTTTATTAGTGGTTCCCTGGAAGATCCAACCAGAAGCACTCTCTTTATTTCATCTGACTCAGAACTCCCCCACTGCTCATGTTGCTACCCTGGGGGCATTTGTCAAAAATACTTACAGGCAAAAGTTTTAGTTTTTGCTGCTTGAGGCAATGCATAATAATCAGGGCAAACAATAGATTAACCAAAAAGCCTTGGAAGAAAGGCTGGGGAATGCATGTCCACAAGTGCTTTGTAAAGTTTCAACAAGTGAAATTATCCTGTTTTAGAAATAGAAAAATGAGTGAAGGAAAAAGAGCAAGGCCATCTGAGACCTGTGAGACACCATCAAGTGTACTAACATAGGTATAATGGAAGTTCCAGAATGAGAGAGACAAAGTGGCAAAAGAAGTATGGGAGAAAATAATGGCTGAAAAATTACCAAATTTTATACAAAACTATTAATCTGTAATCCGATAAGTTCAATGAACTATAAGAAGGATAAACTCAAAGAGATCCACACCTAGACACATCATAACCAAACTGTTCAAAGGCAAAGATAGAATCTTGAAAGCAGCAAGAGAAATAACTCATCACCACTTACAAGGGATACTCAATAAAATTAGCAGCTAATTTCTCACTGGAGATCACATCAGCCAGAAGATGGTAACATGGCATAGTCAAGGTGCTGAAATTTAAAAAAAATGCTTGCACCCAGGAATTCTACATCTGGGAAAACTATCCTTCAAAAATGAAGGAGAAATTAAGACATCTCAACATAGAAAAAAAAAGATTCTGGGAAGAGTTCATTGCTAACAGATCTGCCCTGTAAGAAATGCTAAGGGGAATCCTTAAAGCTTACATAAAAGGAGACTAGAGAGCAGTAAGTCAAATACAAGTGGGAAAAAAGAACACCAGTAGAGGTAACTACATAGGTAAATATAAAAGACAGTATAAATGAATTTTTAATTTGTAAATCCTCTTTTTCTAGTTATTTGAAAAGACAACTGCACACAGCAATAATTGTAAATTTATGTTTATGAGAACTCAGTGTATAAAGAGTAACTTGTCACAATAACAGCAGGAAGTAGGAGTTTGAAACTGCAGGTACAAAGCTTTTGCATACTATTGAAGTTAAATGAGTATTAATCTGAATAAGATTATTCTAAATTAAGGTGTTATTTTTAACCCCCAGGGCAAACACCAAGAAAATAACTGAAAAATATATAGTAAACAATGTGTCAAGGGAATTAAAATGGTACACTAAAGAATATCTATTTACCACAAATTTCCTCTAGTAATAGAGGAAACTAAGAACAAATGGTATGGCATATATAAAAGATGTAGCAAAATGGCACAATTGTGTTCTTCTCTATCTGTAGTTACGTTACATGTAAATGAATTAAGCTCTACAATTAAGAGATTGACATAATGGATAAAAATGTGATCCAACTGTATCATGTCTACAGAAGACTCATGTTAAATTCAAAAATACAAACAGGATGAAAAATAAAAGGATGAAAAGAGATATACCATGAAAATGATAAAAAGAGAGAGTTGGAATGGCTATAATAATATCAGAGACAACAGACTTTAACAAAAATAAATTATTACTAAAGATAAAGGAACATTTTATAATGATAAAGGGTAAATCCATCAAGAAGATGTTGGCAATGTATGTTCACAATTAGATAGCCTAGTGAAATTGACAATAAAAATAAGACCTAAAGAAATAGAAAGACAGCCTGTGTTCATGGATTGGAATGCTTAATATGCATTAGATGACAATACTCTCCATATCAATATACTAGTTTGATGCAATTCCTATCAAGCTGCCATCTTTTGCAGAAATGGACAAGCTCATTCCAAAATTTTTATAGAAATGTAAGGGAACTTTAATCCCAAAACAATCTTGAGAAAGAAAAACAAATTTGAAGGACTCACACATTCTGATTTCAAAACTTACTACAAATTTCCAGAAACCAAGACAATGTGATACTGTGTTTTGAGAGCCTCCAGCTAAATTAGGGTTCCAGTACCAGAGCAACTAGTAACCCTGCCCTAATGGAAAATGAAGAGAAGCTGGGCATTAGAGTTTATATTGTACCTTTCATAAGATAATTTTTTTTTACCTAGTGAATGACTTAATACCTACTTGTTCAACATGCAACCAAGGGGTCCCTCACATGAGAAACTTGTTTATACTGGCAGATGCCCTTGCGGCTCTTGTCTGACTCATGTCCAGTTTATGCCTGCATGACCATCACTCTGGAGCTGGGAGACTGACCTTTTGTTCTCTCTGGCATTCTGGGGAAAATTTGACCTGGGGCAGCCCCTGATTCATCAGATGGAAGGCACAAATTCAATATACCACCACAAAAGGAAGTAAGTTCAAAGATTTTTTTTTTTCTTACAGCTTCTGGACAGGGAGAGTACAACGAGTCAGGAGGGCAATGCTTCATTCCCACATCACAGGAGACAGGATGAACAGTCAGGCAGAGAGAGAGACAGCATGGCAGCTAGAAGCATATAAATGTGACTGTTGAACAACATGGATTTGAACTTCAAGGTTCCACTTATACACAGATTTTCTTCCATTTATGCCACCCCTGAGACAGCAAGATCAATCCCCTCTTCCTCCTCCTCAGCCTACTCAACAGGAAGTTGGCTAGGATGAAGACCTTTATGTTAATCCACTTCCACTTAAAGACTAGTAAATGTTTTTCTCCTTCTTATAAATTTTCTTAATAATGCTTTCTTTTCTCTAGCTTACTTTCAAAGAATAAAGTATATGATACATATAATATACAAAATATGTGTTAATTTACTGTTAATATTTGTTATCTGTAAGGCTTCTGGTCAACAGTAGACTATTAGTTTTAAGTTTTGGGGGATTCTGACTTCAACAAATGGCTCTAGGACAACTAAATATCTCAGGCAAACGAATGTGTACCTTTACTTCATACCATATGCAAATATTAACTCAAAATTCATCAAACATCTAAATGTAAGAGCTAAATCTACAGAATTTTTAGAAGAAAATATAAGGATAAGTGTTTGTGACCTTGCACTAGGCAATGATTTCTTAGCTATGACACCAAAAGCACAAGCATCCAAATAAAAAATAGATAAATTGGGCTTCATCAAAAGCAAAACTTTTACAATTCAAAGTATAGTATCAAGAAAGTGAAGGGCAAAGCTCAGAGGAGATCTAGCAAGATGGGCAAATAGAAGCCTCCAGTGACTGTCCCTTCACATAGGAACAGCAAGTTGAATGGCTATCTACACACAAAAAGCACCTTTATAAGGACTAAAAGTCAAGTGAGTGATCACAATACCTGGTTTTAGCTGCATGTCACTGAAAGAGGCACTGAAGAAGATAGGAAAGATAGTCTTGAATTGCCAACACCACTCCTCCCGCATCCCCTGGCAGGGTCCACATGGTGCAGAGAATCTGTGTGCCTGGGGGAGGGCAAGTGTAGCACCTGTGGGACATTGCATTGGAACTCAGTGCTGCTCTGTCACAGTGGAAAACAATAAAGACAGAACTCAGCCAGCAACCGTGGAGAGAGCTTTTTGACCAGCCCTACCCAGAGGCAAATCGTCCATCCCAGTGGTTGGAACCTGGATTCCAGCAAGCTCCTCCAACATAGGCTAAAGTTCTCTGGAGTCTTAAATAAACTTGAGAGGCAGTCTAGGCCACAAGGACTGCAATTTCTGGGCAAGTCTTGGTGCTATGCTGGGCTTGGAGCCAGTGGACTTGGGGTGCACATGACTTCATGGGACACCAGCTAGCGAGGCCAAGGGAGTACTTGTGTCACTCCTCCCCTAACCCCAGGCAGTTCAGTTCACAGCTCTAGGAGAGACTACTTCCCTCTGCTTGAGGAGAGGAGAGGTGAGAATAAAGAGGGCTTTGACTTGCAACTTGGATACCGGCTCAGCCAGAATATAATATGATGCCAGGGAGAGTACTGAGGCTGCCATTCCAGGGTCTAGCTCTGGGATTACATTTCTAAACAAATTCTGGGCCAGAAGGGAACCTGCTGCCTTGAAAGGAAGGGCCCAGTCCTAGCAGAATCCATCATCTGCTAACTAAAGGGCCCCTGGGCCCTGGATAATCAACAGTGGTACCAGGCAGTATTCACCATGGACCTTGGATGAGACTCAGAGCTGTGCTGGATTCAGGTGTGACCCAGTACATTCCCAGCTGTGGTGGGGGAGATATGCCTTCTGCCTGAGAAAAAGAGGAGGGAAGAGTAAAGGAGACTGTGTCTTGCAGCTTGGGTACCAGCTCGGCCACAGTGGGGTAGAGTACCAAGTGGGTTCCTGGGGTCACCAATTCCAGGACTTGGCTCCTGGATGGCATTTCTGGACCTTCCCTGGGCCAGAGGGGAGCCCACTGTCCTGAAGGGGGACAGTGAGGTCTGGCAGCATTCACTGCAAGCTAATTGAAGTGCTCTTGGGCCTTAAATGAACATCAGTGGTAATCAGGCAGTACTTGCGTTGGGCCTGAGGCAGTGGTGGCCCAGGAACAGACTCCTCTGCTTGAAGAAAAGGGAGGGGAGAGTGCAAAAGACTTTGTCTTCTGGCTTGGGCACCAGCTCAGCTGCAGTAGAATACAGGGTCAGGTAGATTCCGAAGGCCCCCAACTCCAAGCTCTGGCTCCAGGACAGCATATCTGGACCCATCTGGGGCTGGGGGACCTCGCTTCCCTGAAGGGAAGGACACAAGCCTGGCTGGATTTGCCACCTTCTGATTGTAGAGTCCTTGGGCCTTGAGTGAACATAGTCAGTAGACAGGCAGTGGTCACTCGGGCTTTGGGTGAGATCCTGGGCTATTCTGGCTTCAGGTCTGACCCAGCATACTACCAGAGGTGGTAGCCATGGGGATGATTGTGTCATCCCTCTTCCAGCTCCAGGAAGCTCCAGGAAGCAGAAACAGACTACATTTGTTTGGGGAAAAGTAAGGGAAGAGAACAAGTGTCTCTTCATGGTAATCCAAGAAATGATCCCAGATCTTATCCAAGACCACCAAGGCAGTACCTCCATAAGTCTGCAAGAGCCACAGGACTACGGGGCTTGAGGTGTTCCCTGAAGCAGACATGGCTGCAATTAACATAGATTTAGATCACCACACCCAAGTCACTAGAAATACCTGGAAAGCTTTCTCAAAAAATACTGGTACAAGTAAGTCCAGACTGAGAAAGATACAATAAATACCTAACTCTTCAATGCCCAGACACTGACAAACATCTACAAGCATCAAGACCATCCAGAAAAGCATGACCTCACCAAAAGAACTAAATAAGGCACCAGTGATCAGTCCCAGAGAGACAGAGATATGTGACCTTTCGGACATGTAATTCAAAATAGCTATTTGAGGAAGCTCAACGAAACCCAAGATAACAAAGAGAAGGAATTCAGAATCCTATAATAAATTTAACAAATAGATTAAATAATTAAAAAGAATTGAGCAGAAATTCTGGAGCTGAGAAATGCAATTGACATCCAGAATCTCTTAACAGCAGAATTGAACAAGAAGAAAGAATTAGGGAACTTGGAGACAGGCTATTTGAAAATATAAAGTCAGAGAAAACAAAAGAAAAAAGAATATAAACCTATGAAGTATGCCTACAAGATCTGGAAAATAGCCTCAAAAGGGCAAATCTAAGAGTTATTGGTCTTAAAGAGGAAGTGGAGAGAGAAAGATTAGGGTATGAAGTTTATTCAAAGGAATAATAACAGCTTTGCAAACCTATGGTAGATATCAATATTCAGGTAGAAGAAGGTTATAGAACATCAAGCAGATTTAACCAAAAGAACACTACCTCAGAGACATTAAATAATCGAACTCCCAAAGATCAAGAATAATAATAAAAAAGCCTTTCCTCTTAGATCTGGAACATGACAAGGAAGCCCATTTTCACCACTGTTGTTCAACATACTACTGGAAGTTCTAATTAAAGCAATCAGGCAAGAGAAAGAAATAAAGCACATACGAATTGAAAAGGAAGAAGTCAAATTACCCTTTTTTGCAGATGTTATGATCTTTATTTGGAAAACCTAAAGACTCCACCAAAAAACTATTAGGATTGATAAACATTTTCAGTAATGTTGCAGCATACAAAATAAACTTACAAAATTGGTAGCATATGTATATGCCAACAGCAAACAATCTGAAAAAGAAATCAGGAAAGTAATGGTATTTATAATAGCTACATATAAAATAAAATACCTAGGAATAAACTTAACCACAAGATGCAAAAACATCTCTACAATGGGCCGGGTGTGGTGGCTCACACCTGTAATTCCAGTACTTTGGGAGGCCGTGGCAGGCAGATCACAAGGTCAGGAGATTGAGAACATCTTGGCCAACATAGTGAAACCCCATCTCTACTAATAATACAAAAATTAGTCAGGCATGGTGGCGGGCGCCTGTAGTCCCAGCTACTCTGCAGGCTGAAGCAGGAGAATCGCTTCAACCCAGGAGGTGGAGGTTGCAGTGAGCCGAGATTGCACCACTGCACTCCAGCCTGGGTGACAAGAGCGAAATTCCATCTAAAAAAAAAAATCTCTACAGAGAAAACTATAAAACGTGGATGCAAGAAATTGAAGAGGATGCCAAAAAATGGAATGATATTTCATTTTCATAGATTGGAAGAATTAATATTGTCAAAATGTTCATACTATCCAGAACAGTGTACAGATTAAATGCAATCTCTATCAGAATACCAATGACATTCTTCCCAGAAATATACAAATAATTCTAAAATTTATATCAAACCACAAAATCCCTGAATAGCCAAAGTCGTACTGAGCAAAAATAACAAAATTAAAGGCATCACATTACCTGAATTCAAATAATATTACAGAGGTATAGTAATCAAAACAGCATGGTACTGTCATAAAAACAGACACACAGACCAACGGAACATAACAGAGAACCCAGAAATAAATCTGTACATCCATAGTGACTTCTTTTTGACAAAGGCTCCAAGAACACACATTGCAGAAAGGACAGTCTCTTCATTAAATGATGCTGAGAAAACTGGATAGCCATATGCAAAAGAATGAGATTATACTCCTATCTCTTACCATATTCCACAATGAAATCAAGATGGACTACATGCTTAAATCTGAAACTTTAAACTATGAAACTACTACAAGAAAACATCGAGAACACTCTCCAGGACACGTGGAATGATCAAAGACTTCTTGAGTAATACCCCAAAAGCACAGGGAACCAAAGCAAAAATGGACAAACAGGATAATATCAAGCTAAAAACCTTCTGCACAGCAAAATAAATAATTAACAAAGTGAAAAGACAACATACAGAATGGGAGAAAATATTTACAAGCTACCCACCTGACAAGTCATTAATAACTGGAATATATTAACTCAATCAGAAAAAAAAACTAATAATCTGGTTTAAAAATGAACAAAAGATCTAAATAGACATTACTCCAAAGAAGACATACAAATGTTCTATGCCTGTTTCCTATGAAAAGAGGCATAGGAAAAGGTACTCAACATCATTGATAATCAGAGAAATGTAAATCAATACTACATTGAGCTATCATCTTGCCCCAGTTGGAATAGCTTTATCCAAAATACACGCAATAATGAATGCTGGCAAGAATGTGGAGGAAAGGGAGCCCTCGTACACTGTTGGTGGGAAGGTAAATTAATACAACTACTATGGAGAACAGTTTGGAGGTTCCTCAAAAAACTAAAAAACTACCATATGATCTGGCAATTCCATTGCTAGGTATATACCCAAAGAAAGGAAATCAGTATATTGAAGAGCTATCTGCACTCCCATGTTTATTGCTGCACTATTCACAATAGCCAAGATTTAGAAGCAACCTAAGTGTCCATCAACAGGCAAATGGATGAAGAAAATGTGGTACATATACACAATGGAGTACTATTCAGCCATGGAAAAGAATGAGATCTTGTAATTTGCAGCAACATGGACACAGCTGAAGGTGATTATGTTAAATGAAATAAGCCAGGCACAGAAATACAAACTTTGCCTGTTCTCACTTATTTATCATTGCTAAAAATGTTAAGACAATTTAACTCATGGAGATAGAGAGTACGATGATGGTTACCAGAGGATGGGAAGGGTAGTATTGGGGGGATGGGGAAAGGGGATGATTAATAGGTACAAAATTATTGTTAGATAGAATGAATAAGATCTATTACTTAAGAGCACAACATGGTGACTACAGCCAACAGTAATTTATTGTACCTTTTAAAATAACTAAAATTGGATTGTTTGTAACACAAAGAAAGGGTAAATTCTTGATGTGATACTTATACCATTTACCCTGATGTAATTATTACACATTGTATTCCTGTATTAATATATCTCATGTACCCCATTAGTATATACCTACCACGTACCACCAAAAATTAAAAATAAAAGGTGAATCACCGATCTTTAAAAATAAAAGGCAACTCTCCAATCTTAAAAAAATAAGAAAGTGAAAAGACAACCCACAAAATGGGGGAAATAAGGAGTTATAAATATTAAATAAATTAATAGTCATATTCAATAATACGTTAGCTATTATTATAAATTTATTACCAGGCTTATTCATGTTGTCCCAAATGACAGGATTTTCTTCTTTTAAAAGGGATAATAGTATTCTATTTTATATTTATGCAGTGTATTGCATTTTCTGTATTCATTCATTCATTCATTCATTCATTCATTGATGGATACTTAGGTTGACTCCATATCTTGACTATTGTGAATAATGCTACAATGAACGTGAGAATACAAGCTATCTCTTCAACATACTGATTTAATTTCCTTTGGGTATATACTCAGAAGAAGGATTGATGGATCACGGTAGTTCTAGTTTTGGTTTTCTGATGAAGCTCTGTACTATACTACATAATGTCTTTACATTCCCACCAACAGTGTCCCAGGATTCCCTTTTCTCCACATCCTCACCAACAATTCTCATCTTTTGTCTTTTGATAGTAGTCATTTTAGCAGGTATGTGGTGATATCTCCTTGTTGTTAAATTAGTATTTCCCTCATGATTAATAATGTTGAGCATTTTTTCATATGTCTGCTGGCCATTTGTATGTATTCTTTTGAGAAATGTCTATTTGGGTTCTTTGCCCATTTTTTAAATCTGGCTACTTACTTTCTTACTATTGAGTTGTTTGAGTTCCTTATATATTTTGGATATTAACTCTGTATCAGATGCATGGTTTGCAAATATTTTCTCCCATTCTGTAGGTTGTCTCTTCAGTCTGTTGATTATTTCCTTTGCTGTGCGGAAGCTTTTTATTTTAACTTGATGTAAACTCATTTGCCAGTTTTCGCTTTGGTTGTCTGTGCTTTTCTGTCCTTAGCCATAATATCGTTGCCCAGAACAATGTCATGAAGCTTTTCCCTATGTTTTCTTCTAGTAGTTTTACAGTTTCATATCTTGTGTTTAAGTCTTTAATACATTTTGAGTTTAATGTTGTATATGGGATAGGATGAGAGTCTAATTTTATTCTTCAGCATGTGAATATCCAGTTTTTCCAGCACTATTTATTGAAGAGGCTGTCCTTTCTCTATTGTGTGTTCTTGGCATCCTCATTGAAAATCAATTGACCATAAATGGGTTGATTTATTTCTGGGTTCTCTAGTCTGTTTCCTTGGTCTATGTTTCTATTCTTATACCAGTAGCACGCTGTTTTGGTTGTTATAGCTTGGTAGTAGATTTTGAAATCAGGCAGTCCGATGGCTTTGTTCTTTCTTCTCAAGATTGCTTTGGTTATTTGGGATCTTTTGGGCTACCATATGAGTTTTAGGACGTTTTTTATTTCTGTGAAAAATGTAACTAGAATTTTGATAGAGATTGCATTGAATCTGTAGATTATTTTTGACAGTATGGACATTTGAACAATATTAATTATTCCCACTTGTGAACATGGAATATATCTTTATATTTTATTATAGATATTTTATTATCTATAATATTATATATTATCTATATTATTGTAGATATTTTACATGCTTCTAAGGTATGTTTGTCTTAGTAAATTAAGGTCATTTAAAGAGACTGGGACAAAATATCAGCTGACTTTTCAGCCCTGGTGTGGTACAGGACTTGTTCTGTAAGGCTCCCTAAGGACACCATTTTGAGAATACAGCTTGGAGGAAGACTTTCATCCCCTTGCCACTCTTATCAGTAGGCATAGTGAACTTATGTCACAGCTCAGAGCTACCCAAACATCTGTAGTGAAGGAAGTAAAACTATCCCTAAGAAGATGTACAACTTGGGGGACTGACTATGAAGAGAGCCTGGGGGCCGACATTTGACTGCAAATTTTTCTTCCTCCCTCAAGAGTTCTACCAATAGAGATTCCTTTGGAAGGACAAACTACTTCCAGGTGAAAATTCATTTTTTACCAAATCGTTCTGGCGTATGAATATTACAAATGAAATTTGAGTTGCAGCAAGGTCCACAATGACTGTATGGGAGTGTCCGTAACTGTGGTTCATCCAGAGAAGCACTTCTCAACTATAGCAGCACATTGGAAACACCTGGAAAGTTTTTACTATATCAGTGCCCAGTCTCACTTCCAGAGATTCAAAGTTAACTGTTCTGGTGTAAATTCTGGCCATGGATGTGTTTAAAAAGCTCCTCAAGTAATTCTAATGTGCAGCTCACACTGAGAACTACCAAACTAAGGATACCTGCAAAGCAACAGCAGGTGACCTACACAAAGTTGACAAACAACCTGAGAATTTCTGTAGTTTCTATTTATTTAAATTCACTAATTTTATCATTTGGCATGCAGGATACTGTCCCAGAGCAGTGACCCAGCCAGCTTGGATGCATGGACTGACAGACACTATGAAGCTTCAGACACATGAGCCTCTGACCATAGACTGGATGTGAAAGTGTGGGATTTCCATGTGAAATATATGCAGCAGAGAGTACGAGCTTTGATAGGTGCTTCCATGGAGACAGTGGTTTGCAGGATTAGCTATCTGCGTGGGTAAATGATAAATGTGTAATGTTAATTTGCAAAAGGATTTGTTTTTGCTGAATTCATTTATTTTGTGTGATTTGCCTTAAGATTATTTGAATGTGTTTATAACAAACAAGACTAGAATCAGGGCCTATTTTAATTTATTAGGCATATAATTGGTTTGGATGGTTGAATGAAGTTTGGCCAACATGGAATAATGTGGCCATATCTGATTGCCACAGTCTCCACAAATGTTGATGGGATATATGGGTGTAACCATCAGCTACCAACCTTATAAACATGAGCAAATGGACAGCTGCTGTATTCTGGCCTCGAAACTACAAAAGCATAAAACGTACAAACTTCTAAGCCAATAAAAAAAATAACACATGACTTGCCGAGACTCACAAAATTGACACTCTGTGACTTCTATAAAATTATGCTAAGGATTTGGCCTGAAATTGTCAGAATCTGAGATAATGAAAGACCCATCTGAAAAATTTCACTGGCAGTTCTTTAGAAAAATATTTGCGGTATAATTGAGGGTACCGTGCCAATTACCATAAATTTCCCAGCCAAGGAGACTGATGAACAAATGAAAGTCCCCCTCATCATCTGAGCAAAAACTTAGCTCATCAAGATTTGGAATTACTTAGAGCAAGGCTACTTCTGTGATGGCCTATCCTTTAGCTTGGCTGTTGTGCACAGCAGTTATAATGAGGGAGAGCTGAGAGTGGTTATTCTTATAGAAGATATGCTGGAGTAGTTGCTATTTCTGAGTATTGGTAGATGGAGGTGTACAGATGTGAAAGGCCATGACTTGGGTTCTATTTCTGAATTTGCCCACCTGTATTTCCATATGTGAAATTTCAAAGTCAGCATTCTTTCATCAGCAACCTTTAGAGAGAGTCTACTATGTGCAAGGTATTGGGAGTTTAAAGGTGAATGTGATATGGCTGTTTCCTTTGAGACGCTCATAATCCAACACTAAGTACAGACACATAGTTCAATGTAACAGAATAGGAGTCTAGAATTTTACACACATATATTGTTCTTCACCACTACAGTTTTACCTTTTGGAGACTGTTATATAAATGGATAATATAGAATACAACTTGAGACTAGCCTTTTGACTCAGCTTAATGCCTTTTAGATTCATCCAAGTTGATACCTATGACAATTTATTTTTTATTGCTGAGTACTATTCCACTGTATACATGTATCATAGTTTGCTGATCTATTCTCCTATTGAGGGACATTTGAGTTGTTTCCAATATGGGGCTATTGTAAATAAGCTGCTCTGAGCATAGACACATATGTTTTTGTGTGGATATAAGTTTTAATATCTCTGGGGAAAATGTTCAAGAGAGCTATAGGTGGGTTATATGCTTAGTGCATGTTTAACTTTATAACAAAACAACCTGTTTTCCAGAGTGGCTGTACCATTTTGAATTCCCACCAACAATGTATATGAATTCCAGTTGCTCACTGACACTTTGTCAGTATTTTTTATTTTAGCCTTTCTCATAGGTTTGTAGTGATATATCATTGTGGTTTTAATTTGCATTTCCCTGATAGCTAGCGACGCTGAACATGTTTTCATATGCACATTCATCTTTCATATATCCTCTTTGGTAAGGTGTCTCTTCAGGTCTCTAACCCATTTTCTAATTGCATTGTTTTCTTATTGTTGAACTATTGTTGAGTCTCTTTCCTTTATCAGATATATAATTTGAAACATATTTTCACAAGTCTTTAGATTGTATTTGCATTTTCTTACAGTGTATCGCACAGCAAAATTTTTCATTTTGCTGAAGTCCAATTTATCAATTTTTCTTCTATGCATCATTCCATTGGTCATGTCTAAGAAATCATTGCATAACTTAAGCTTACAGAATTTTTCTCCTGTGTTTTCTTGTAAATCTTTCACAATATCATGTTTTACATTTAGATTGATGATCCATTTAATTTTTATAAGGTGTGAAGTTAGGTAAAATAAGATGTTTGTTTTTCCTATACATGTTCAAATTTTGTAAAACCATTTTTTGAAAAGACTATCTTTCCTCTGTCAAAAATCAATTGAACTTATTTGTGTGGATCATTTTCTGGACATAATTCTGTTCCATCGATCTGTATGTCTACCAATATCACACTGTATTTATTACTGTAGCTATATGCAGATAATAGGTTGTAAAACTGCATAGTATGTCTTTCAACATTATTCTTTTGAATTGTTTTCACTATTTGGGTTCCTTTTCTTTTCCACATAAATTTTAGAGTTACCTTGTCTGTATCTATTAAAAATCCTGCTGGGATTTTAGTTAGAATTTTATTAAATATATAGGACAATTTTGGGAAATATTGTTAATATGTTGAGTCTTCCAATCTGTAAACATAGTTTGTCTCTCCATTTCTTTCGGTTGTCTTGTTTTCCATCAATGTTTTGTAATTTTAAGCATACGCATTCTATACATGTTTTGCTACATTTATACCTACATATTTTTTAGCTATTGTAAATGGTATTTACAAAAATTGTGGTCTCCAAATCTTCATTGCTAGTATTTAGAAATATGTTGGATTTTTGTGTGTTGATATTCTATCCTGTGACTTTGATTAACTCACTTATTAGTTCTAAGAGATTTCTGTAGATACCTTAGGATGCTCTATATAAGCAATCATGCCAAATAAAATAGGGACGATATTATTTCTTCCTTCCCAATCTGTATGGTTCTTAGTTCTTTTTCCTTCTTTATTGCACTAAGACTTTCAGTAAGATATTGAATAGGAGTGGTGAAAGTAGACATTCTAGCCTTGTTTTAAATCTTAAGGGAAAAGCGTTTAGTCTTTCATCATTAAACATTATGCTAGCTGTAGGCTTTTTGATAGATGCCCTTATCAGTTGAGGAAGTGTTTCTTGTAAATGTATATTACATTATGTCAAATGCTTCTTCTGCATCTGTTGTTAGGATTACGTTTTCTTCTTTATACTGTTAATACGATGGATTACATTCATTGATTGAATATAGAACCAATGTTATAATTTCTTTATTATTATTCCTTTTACATATAATTCTTTTTGCATATTGCTGAATTTTATTTGCTAATATTTTGTTGAAGAACTTTGCATTCATGAGGAGTATTGGTCTGTACTTTTCTTATAATTAGTTTGTCTGACTTTGGTATCGCAGACATAATGGCCTCATAAAATGAATCAGGAAGTGTTTCCTCCTCTTCTAATTTTGGGAAGAGATTATGTAAAATGGGTGTTATATCTTGTATGAGTGCTTAATAGAATTCGCTAATAAATTTTTCATTTCTTTTTTGAAAGTTTTAAACTACAGATTCAATTTCTTTATTAACTATAGTACTATATAGATTTATGCATTTCTTTTTAATAAGTTTTGTTAGCTTGTGGTTTTCAAGGAACTGGTCCATTTAATCTAAATTGCCAAATATATATAAATAGAGTTGTTCATATGATTCCCTTACTTCCCTTTTATTGTTTGTAGGGTTTCTAGGGATATTCCCCATTTTATTTCTGATATTAATTTGTGTCTTCTCTCTTTTTTTTTAATAAGTCTTGCTGTAGGTGATATCAATTTTATTGATTTTTGTTAAATTTTTTATTTCGTTGTTTTTTTCTATTGTTAGTTTTAAATTTCATTGATTTACGCTCTTATTTTTACTATCCTCTTTCTTCTGCTTGCTTTTGCTTTTTTCATATCTTTTAAAAATTTTATTTTATTTTAATTTCCAGGATACATGTGCAGGGCGTGCAGGATTATTACACAGGTAAACGTATGCCATGGTGGTTTGCTGCACCTATCAACCCATCACCTAAGTATTAAGCCCTGCATGCATTAGCTATTTATCCTGATGCTCAGCCCCCCAACTGCACCCCCACCCCAACAGGCCCCAGTGTGTGTTGTTCCTTTTCCTGTGTCCATGTGTTCTTATTGCTCGGCTCCCACTTGTAAATGAGAACATGCAGTGTTTGGTTTTCTGTTCCTGCGTTGGTTTGCTGAGGATAATGGCTTCTAGCACCATCTATGTCCTTGCAAAGGGCATGATCTCATTGCTTTTTATGGCTGCATAGTATTCCATGGTGTATCTGTACCACATTTTCTTCATCAAGTCTATCATTTATGGACATTTGGGTTGATTCCGTGTCTTTGTTATTGTGAATAGTGCTGTGAGGAACATACACGTGTATGTATCTTTATAACAGAATGATTTATATTCCTTTGGGTGTATACCCAGTAATGGGATTGCGTGGTCACATGGTATTTCTGGTTCTAGATCTTTGAGGAATCACCACACTGTCTTCCACAATGGTCAAACTAATTTACATTCCCATCAACAGTGTAAAAGTGTTCCTATTTCTCCAGAGCCTTGCCAGCATCTGTTGTTTCTTGACTTTTTAATAATCTCCATACTGACTGGAGTGAGATGGTATCTCATTGTGGTTTTGATTTGCATTTCTCTAATAATCAATGATGTTGAGCTTTTTTTTCATATGTTTGTTGGTCACATTCGTATCTTGAAGTGCAAGCTTATTTGAGATCTTTCTTATTTTCTAAAATAATCAGCACTGTATACTTTATGTGCACCTTTGGCTGCATCCCACAGATTTTTATATGTTGTATTTGCATTTTTATTCAGTTAAATATATTTTTAACACTTTACTGAGACTTTTTCTTTGGTTTATGGAATATTTTAAATTGCATTTTTTTCTAAATTTGTAGGTTTTCCTGATGTCTTTGTATTATTGATTTCTTGTTTAATTCCCCACCCTCTTGGGACCAAAGCTGTTCCAAATGGGGAAGACTTACCCCTCTCAGAGTTCTAGGTGCTTTTGGGCCCCTGCTGCAGTGACTGTAATTTGCCACTTGGATTCAAACACAGCAGCTGGATTTGGGACCAGTTCTTTCCGATTCCAACATTTCAAATCATCCTTGACTTCTGCTTTTTTTTTTTTTTTAAAGTTTTTTTTTTACTATAAATTCTGGGATACACGTGCGGAATGTGCAGGTTAGGTTTGTTACATAGGTATACGTGAGCCATGGTGGTTTGCTGCACCTATCAACCTGTCACGTAGGTTTTAAGCCCTGCATGCATTAGCTATTTGTCCTTCTCTCCCTCCCCTCACCACCCCCCACAGGTCCTGGTGTGTGTTGTTCCCCTCCCTGTGTCCTTGTGTTTTCATAGTTCGACTCCCACTTATGAGTGAGCACATGCAGTGTTTGGTTTTCTGTTCCTGTGTTAGTTTGCTGAGGATCATGGCTTCCAGTTTCATCCATGTCCCTGCAAAAGGTATGATCTCGTTCCTTTTTGTGGCTGCATAGTAGTCCATAGTGTATATGTACCACATTTTCTTTATTCAGTCAATGATTGGTGGGCATTTGGGTTGGTTCCATGTCTTTGCTATTATGAATAGTGCTGCAATAAAGATACATGTGCATGTATCTTTATAATAGAATGATTTATATTTCTCTGGGTATACATCCAGTAATGAGATTGCTGGGTCAAATGATATTTCTGGTTATAGATCCTTGAAGAATCACCACACTATCTTCCAAAATGGTTGAACTAATTTACATTCCCACCAAAAATGTAAAAGTGTTCCCTAATTCTCTACAGTCTTGCCAGCATCTATTGTTCTTTGACTTTTTAATAGTAGCCATTCTGACTGGCATGAGATGGTATCTCATTGTGGTTTCGATTTGCATTCCTCTAATGATCAGTGATGTTGAGCTTTTTCTCATGTTTCTTGGCCGCATAAATGCTTTCTTTTGAGAAGTGTCTGTCCATATCCTTTGCGCACTTTTTGATGTTTTCTTTTCTTGTAAATTTGTTTAAGTTCCTTGTAAATTCTGGTATTAGGCCTTTGTGAGATGGATAGATTGTAAAAGTTTTCTCCCATTCTGCAGGTTGCCTGTTTGTTCTGATAGTTTCTTTTGCTGTGCAGAAGTTCTTTAATGAGATCCCATTTGTTAATTTTAGCTTTTGTTGCAACTGCTTTTGGTGATTTCATCATAAAATTTTTGTCCATGCCTATGAATTGAATGGTATTGCCTAGGTTTTCTTCTAGGGTTTTTATGGTTTTGGATTTTACATTTAAGCCTTTAATCCATCTTGAGTTAATTTTTGTATAAGGTGTAAGGAAGGGGTCCAGTTTCAGTTTTCTGCAGATGGCTAGCCAGTTTTCCAGCACCATTTATTAAATAGGGAATCCTTTCCTCATTGCTTTTTTTTGTCAGGTTTGTCAAAGATCAGATGGTTGTAGATGTGTGGTCTTATTTCTGAGGTCTCTGTTCTGCTCCATGAGTCTATATGTCTGTTTTGGTACCATCACCATGCTGTTTTCATTACTGTAGCCTTGTAGTATCATTTAAAGTCAGGTAGCGTGATGCCTCCAGCTTTGTCTTTTTTGCTTAGGATTGTCTTGGCTGCGTGGGATCTTTTTTGGCTCCATATGAAGTTTGAAGCAGTTTTTTTCTAATTATGTGAAGAACGTCAATGGTAGTTTGATGGGAATAGCATAGCTCATAGACTACAATCCTGTATACTATTTTACTGTACTGAATACTGTAGGCGACTGTAACAGTATGGTAAATATTTGTGTATCTAAATGTATCCAAATATAGAAAAGGTACAGTAAAAATATGCTATCATAACCTTATAAAACCACTGTCTCATATGTGGTCCATTGTTAACCAAAATATTATGTGACACATGAGTGCAGTTTTTTTAAACACAAAGCCAGCTGTACACAATTCATCAGTAGGCATCATTTGCACCCCAGATTATGACTCCTGATGCAGATGAAGAGAAACTGTTAAAGATAAGCAAGGATTTAACCCTGAAGTTCCTACAAGACAAGGCAAAGATGGACAAATCATGGCCTAGAGGACCTTCAGCTGCTCACAAAAGGAAGTAGACTAGCCTATAAAGAGAGAAAACTTGTTTTTTAAATTTCAGAACTCTAAGAAAAAATTGTTGCCTAAGTCTTTGCTTAAGGGAACTTGTATGACACAATGGATAGTATACCTAACAAGAGTTTTACCTAAGAAAAGTCCTGATGTTTTACATATGGTATCTATTATGTGGGCCCTCAGGAAAATCCAAATGCATAATGTTAAGCTATAGTTTTGTAAAGGCAGTTCCACTGGGAGCAGAGTGATAGAGACCAGGTCTGTAGCTTCCTGGTGCGCTGGTATGAAAGGAGGATAAAACTTTCAAATTTTGGAGGAATTCCGTAAAACTGGCACTCTCGAATATCAACAGCTTCCTCTGGGTTTTTGACAGAACTGTAATGCAGATAATTCAAACTCGTGGTCCCAAGAGAGGGTTAGAAAGAATGAGAGGTGCTCTTCAATGTTGACAGAAAGAGGATCTATATCCAATTCAGCATGGAGTAACCAGAATATCACCTACAGGCTGGGACTATGCTCATCTCAAAGGAAAGCTTCATTTATATATTTGGGATGTATTATTTCTTTCTCCAGTCAACCTTTGCTGCAATATATCTGTGCATAGCACAGACACACAAGGAGCCATGATTACATCCATTCTCATGGCTTTAAATATCAACTTTATGCTCATGGCTTCCAAACTGGTATTTCTAGTCTAGACTTTTTTCCCTGAGCTGCAGACTTGCATAGTCAACTGTTTTCTTTACATTTCCCCTTGGATGTGTCATAAGCATCCTACATCCTGCATGGCCAAAATGTAACTCTTCATTTTTTAATTTTTTTTAATTTTCAACTTTCATTTTAAGTTCAGGGGTACATGTGTAGGTTTGTTACATAGGTAAATGTGAGCCTGAGCCTTGAAGTCCGATGCTTGGGTGTGACTCCTAGGGCCATTTTTAACCAGTTGTGTGACATTGATCAAGTCATTCAAAACCTCTATGACTCAGTTTTCTCATTTGCAAAATTGGAATAATAATAACACTTTAAGAGTATTAAATGAGAGACAGCATAATAAACTCTTAGAATGGCAGCCAGCACTTAGTAGTGCGTGTTCAATAACTGTTTGCTGTTATTATCCTCCCTCCTACCTTGTATTCTGTCTATTAGCAGTTTTATTCCTCTGTGAAATATACATAATACACTTTATATTGCAGGAATATTTGGATGATTAAGTGAGATAAAGTACATACAGCACCTGAGTGTCAGATCCTCGATAAATAGTAATATTTACTGATAATTATTATTTTTGCTGAGGCATCAAGGAACAGTAAAAAGAATTTATTCATCCTTTATGATTCAACACATATTTTTTAAGCATCCACTAAATGTCAGGCATTATGATAGACACTGGGAATGGAGTCATGATATAAACAAAGATTCCTATATCTTTGCCCTCGTGAGAGTTTATTTTCCAATGCCCAATGTAGGATTGGATTGTCCCCCATGTAGGCAGATAATCAATCAATAAGTGAAGTAAATAAGTCACTTATATAGTATGTTAGCTGGTAAAAAGTGCTACTGGGAATAATAATGCCAGGAAGGAAAATTAGGAGTTTAGGAGAGGGGAGGATGATAGTTTTAAACAGGATGGGCAGGGAAGGACTCCCTGAGAAAATAATATTTGAGTAAAAACATAACTGAAGGGAGGAGAAAACCCTGTGAATATCTGAGGAAAGAGAATTGTAGGCAGAGTGAAAAGCACTTGCTGAGGCCCTGAGTAAGTCACATGGCCAGCTTGTTTGAGCAACAGCAGAGGGGAGTGAGGAGAATGATAGCAAATGAAGTCAGATAGGCAACAAGGGACTAGAGCATGGAGGGCATTCTAGACCCTTGTAAAGACTGACTTTTAGTTTGAATGAGATGAAGAGCCTGTGGAAAGTGTCAGTGATGGAAAAAACATGACACATTTTGAAAGATCCATTCTGCCTGCTATACTGAAACTATACTGAAGTGGTTTGGGGGAAGAATGGAAATAGTGAGTCTAGTTAGGATGCTATTGCAATAAAGTGAACCAGAGAAGATGGCAGTTTGGGCCTGAGTGGTTTCAATAGAGGGAAAGAGAAGGGTTCAACTTCTGAATATATTTTGAAGGTAGAGCTCTCATGGTTTTGCTGACTGGCTATAAGGTATAAAAAACCAGGAGCTGGTGGGGCGGGGCCAAGATGGTCAACTAGAAGCAACAGTGATCAGAGGCTCCAATCAAAAAAATCCAAAACAGGGTCCAAATCCTGCCCTGGCAACCGAGGTATCCGGGTTCTGTCATTAGGACTGACTAGGCAGTTGATGTGACCCACAGAGAGGAAGAAAGAGCAGTGTCATGCAGCCACCGACTTGAGAACCACAGGGAGCAGGGGAGCCCCCACCCCCAACCAAGGGAGGTGGTGAGTGAGCATGCTACCCAGACTGGGAAATTGTGCTTTTTCCGTGGAACTGTGCAACCCACAGATCGGAAGATCCCAGTCAGGATCCCACACTGCTGGGGCCTTGTATCTTAACCATGGAGCCATGCAGATTCTCAACAGCCACTGGACTAGAATCGGCCTGAGCCTTCCAAGTTCCCCAAGGAAGGGGTGACCATCACCACTGCTGTGGCTGCCTGCAGTCTAAGCTGTCCGAGCTCCTTGGGGGAGGGGCAGCAGCCAACACCAGGGCTGCAGGGCCTCCCTGCAGGAGCTACAACTCCAGCCAGGGGCTCAGGGACGAATTCTGATCTCCCTGGGCCTGGTTCCCTAGTGGGAGGGGTGGCCGTAGTCTCCACAGATCAGCAGACTTGGTCTTTCCTTCTGCTAGATCTGAGGAATCCAGGCACACAGATGAGTGGGTTTCCCCCCAGTGCAGCATACCCCCTCCACCAAAGGAGATCCAAAATGCCACATTAAATGGGTCCTGCTTCCTGAGCCACCCAACTGTGTGAGAAACCCCAACAGAGACTGTCAGACATCCTGTACAGGAGCATTCCTACTGGCATCAGGTTGGTGCCCCTTGAGGTCAGAGATCCCAGAGGAAGGAACAGACACCCATCTTTGCTGTTCTCCAGCCTCCTCAAGTGACATCTCCAGGCATGGGAGCAAACCAGAGGAATAGGACCTGAAATGGACCCCCAGCAAACCACAGCAGTCCTACAGAAGAGGGACCTGAATTGAAAGAAAAACAAACAAACAAAGCAACAACAACAGCATAAACAAAAAATAGTTCCCACAAAAACCTCATCCAAGGGTCAGCATCCTCAAAGATCGAAAGTAGACAACCTGATGAAGATGAGAAAGAATCAACAACAACAACAAAACACTGAAAACACAAAAGGCAAGAGTGCCTCTTCTCCTCCAAATGATCGCAACACCTCTCCAGCAAGGGTGCAGAGCTGGATGGAGGATGAGATGGATGAATTGACAGAAGTAGGCTTCAGAAGGTGGGTAATAACAAAGTTCGCTGAGGTAAAGGAGCATGCTCTAACCTAATGCAAAGAAGCCAAGAACCTTGATAAAAGGTTAGAGGAGCTGCTAACTAGAATAACAAGTTTAGAGAGAAATAAATAAACTGATGGAGCTGAAAAACATAGCACAAGAACTTGGTGAAGCATACACAAGTATCAATAGTCAAATTGATCAAGCAGAAGAAAGAATATTAGGGATGGAAGACTATCTTACTGAAATAAAGCAGGCAGACAAGATTAGAGAATAAAGAAATAAAAGGAATAAATAAAACCTCCAAGAAATATGGAACTATGTAAAAAGATTCAATATATGACTGATTGGAGTACTTAAAAGAGATGAGCAGAATGGAACCAAGTTGAAAAACACACTTCAGGATATTATCCAGGACAACTTCCCCAACCTAGCAAGACAGGGCCACATTCAAATTCAGGAAATACAGAGAACCCCACTAATATGCTCAACGAGAAGATCAATCCCAACACACATAATCATCAGGTTCTCCAAGGATGAAATGAAGGAAAAAATGTTAAGGGCAGCCAGAGAGAAAGGCCAGGCCACCTACAAAGGGAAGCCCATCAGACTAAGAGCAGATCTCTCAGCAGAAACCCTACAAACCAGAAGAGAGTGCGGGCCAATATTCAACATCCTTAAAGAAAAGGCCAAACTAAGCTTCATAAGTGAAGGAGAAATAAAATCCTTTTTAGACAAGCAAATGCTGAGGGAATTCGTCACTACCAGGCCTGCCTTGCAAGAGTTCCTGAAGTAAGTACTAAATATAAAAAGGAAACACTGGTGTCAGCCACTGAAAAACAGAAGAAAATATAAGGACTAATGACACTGTGAAGAGACAGCATCAACTAGTGTGCCAAATTACCAGCTAGCATCATGATGACAGGATCAAATTCACACATAACAATATTAGCCTTAATGTAAATAGGATAAATGCCCCAATTAATAGACACAGGCTTGCAAATTGGATGAAAAGTCAAGACCCATCAGTGTGCTTTATTCAAGAGACCCATCTCACATGCAAAGACACACATAGCTTCAAAATAAAGGGATGGAGGAAAATTAACCAAGCAAATATAAAGCAGAAAAAAGCAGGGGTTGCAATCTCAGTCTGTGACAAAACAGATTTTAAACCAAAAAATAACAAAAAAGACAAAAAAGGGCATTACATAATGGTAAAGGGATCAATTCAACAAGAAGAGCTAACTACTCTAAATATATATGCACCCAATACAGGAGCACCCAGATTCATAAAACAAGTTCTTAGAGACCTACAAAGAGACTTAGACTCCTACACAATAACAGTGGGAGACTTTAACATCGCATTGTCAATATTAGACAGATGAACGAGACAGAACATTAACACGGATATTTAGGACTTGAACTCAGCTCTGGATCAAGTGGATCTAATAGATATCTACAGAACTCACCACCCCAGATCAACAGAATATACATTCTTCTCAGTGCCACATGGCTCTTACTCTAAAATCGAGCACATAATTGGAAGTAAGACACTCCTCTGCAAATGCAAAAGAACTGAACTCATAACAAACAGTCTGTCAGACCACAGTGCAATCAAATTAGAACTCAGGATTAAGAAACTCACTCAAAACCACACAACTACATAGAAATTGAACAACCTGCTCCTGAATGACTCCTGGGTAAATAATGAAATTAAGGCAGAAATCAAGAAGTTCTTTGAAACAAACCAATGAGAACGAAGAAACAATGTACCAGAATCTCTGGGATGCAGCTAAAGCAGTGTTAAGAGGGAAATTTATAGCACTAAATACCCACATCAGAAAGCTAGAAAGATCTCAAATTGACACCCTAACATCACAATTAAAAGAACTGGAGAAGCAAGAGCAAACATATCCAAAAGCTAGTAGAAGACAAGAAATAACTAAGATCAGAGCAGAACTGAAGGAGATAGAGACACAAAAACCCCTTCGAAATATCAATGAATACAGGAGGCATTTTTAAAAAAATTAATAAAATAGATGAACCTCTAGCTAGACTACTAAAGAAGAAGGGAGAGAAGAATCAAATAGACACAAGTAAAAATGATAAATGGGATATCACCACTGGCCCTACAAAAATAAAAACTACGATCAGAGAATACTATAAACACCTCTATGTAAATAAACTAGAAAATCTAGAGGAAGGGGATAAATTCCTAGACACATACACCCTCCCAAGACTAAACCAGGAAGAAGTCGAATCCCTGAATAGACCAATAGCAAGTTCTGAAATTGAGGCAGTAATAAATAGCCTAGCAACCAACAAAAGCCTAGGACTAGACAGATTCACAGCCAAATTCCACCAGAGGTACAAAGAAGAGATGGTATCATTTCCTCAGAAACTATTCTAAACAATTGAAAAGGAGGGGCTCCTCCCTAACTCATTTTATGAGGCCAGCATCATCCTGATACCAAAACTTGGGAGAGACACAACAAAGAAAGAAAACTTCAGGCCAATATCCCTGATGAACATTGATGCGAAAATCCTCAATAAAATACTGGCAAACCAAATCCAGCAGTCCATCATAAAGCTTATCCATCACAATCAAGTCAGCCTCATTCTTGGGATGCAAGGCTGGTTCAACATATGCAAATCAATAAACATAATCCATCACATAAACAGAACCGATGACAAAAAAACACATGATTATCTTAATAGATGCAGAAAAGGCCTTTGATAAAATTCAACATCCCTTCATGTTAAAAACGATCAATAAACTAGGTATTGATGGAACATATCTCAAAATAATAAGAGCTATTTATAACAAACCTGTAGCCAATATCATACTACATTGGCAAAAGCTAGAAGCGTTCCCTTTGAAAACTGGCACAAGACAAGGATGTCCTCTCTCACCACTCCTATTCAACATAGTATTGGAAGTTCTGGCTAGGGCAATCAGGCAAGAGAAAGAAATAAAGCATATTCAAATAGAAAGAGAGGAAGTCAAATGGTCTCTGTTTGCAGACGACATGATCCTATATTTAGAAAACCCCATCATTTCAGCCCCTAAACTCCTTAAGCTGATAAGCAACTTCAGCAAAGCCTGAGGATACAAAATCAATGCGCAAAAATCACAAGCAGTCCTATATACCAACAATAGACAAGCAGAGAGCCAAATCATGAATGAACTCCCACTCACAATTGCTACAAAGAGAATAAAATAAGAATACAGCTAACCAGGGACAGGAAAAACCTCTTCAAGGAGACCTACAAACTACTGCTCAGGGAAATAAGAGAGGACACAAACGAATGGAAACACATTCCATCCTCATGAATAGGAAAAATCAACATCATGAAAATGGCCTTACTGCCCAAAGTAATTTATAGATTCAATGCTGTTCCCTAGTCTAGGAGCAATAGGCTATACAATGTAGCCTAGATATGTAGCAGGCTATACCACCTACTTACACCTAAGTTTGTGTAAGTAGCCTCTATGATGTTTGCACAATGATAAAAATTCCCTGATGAAATATTTCTCAGAACATATCTCCATTGTTAAGTGACTCTAGTTCATATCCTTATTGTTAAGTGACTCATGAACACACATAGCTTTTGAGCATATATATATATTCATCAGTTCCACAGGCCCTACTTATCTCAATTGTCTCAAACCTGGCCCCACACATTTATTTTACTTGCCTGGCCCCTTTAGGCATCTGCATTTGGAGTCTCTGACCCAGATCTTCCCATATAATCCTTTTTTTCTCCCCTTAACTCCTTAATACTTGGCCCTTCTATTTTTTATTCTTGTTTAATAATTTTGTTTTATTGTATTGGTACTAAGATATCATACTTAGGCTGCCTAAAATCCTTCTGGAGAAATAGATAGGGTATAAAGATATAACACACTGATTGTCTCTCCACATATACTTGTATTCCCAAGGTTAATTATTTAAGTGTCTGCTTTGATCATATTACCAAATGACATTGCGTTAGAATGCACATAAAAGCTCAGCCAGTAAGCATGTTCAGAGTTCACAGAGTCAAGGTTTGCCAGAGATTGGATGGAAATGTTGGAGCCTAATTCCTTGGGAGGACGACCAGATGGTGGGGTGGGTATAGTTTAGAGTGAAAGGTACTCTTCTTAAGGATTGTATTATGTAGCTTGAGAACAAATATTATAATTTATTAGCTTGAGTAAGATCCTGTGCCTTCTGGAAAATGGTCAATTGGTGAAAATATTGACAGTTGCTGTGTCATGGTGGGCCACCTTATTTTTTCCCCTGGACCTTTCTGCAAATTGTTCTCCATGTTAAGCTGCACATCACATCTGTCCCCCTTTTCTTCTATGGATATTTTTCTACATTATTTTAAAGGGTAAGAAAACAGGAGGCTGCTGTCAAATTAGGGAACTTTGTGAAGTGGGTAGTGAATAGCCCCTGGATTAGAAGGCTAAAAGAAGGATTTAGAATGATTTGTGAGTCATCGATCTCCCTTTTTTCTAGTTACTGGGGATCAATGAGGGATTTATTTACAACGTGTACCCCACCTACTTCACACATGCTTTAGAGGTGGCTAAGTCCAACTGCTCAGTGTTGGTAGGCATGTTAGAGGTCATATGCTCCAACCTGTACATATCTGAATTATCTGTCAATTGTTATCCAGCTTCTGTTTGAATGTTTCAAATGATAGTGAATTCATTACCTCATGAAGCATGAGTCCTATTGTGGCATATGTCTAAATGTTCAGTGTTTCTTATGTCAAATTAAGATCTGTGTGAAGTAGTGTATATGGAGCAGGACAGAACTAATGTCAAGATTCAGTCTTCCTTCATTTGACTCTGGGGAAGCCACTTTGTCTCTCTGAGTCTGTTTACCAACTATAAAAGAAGAATAATACCTTGTTTTGCAGATCGGACCCTACTTCATGGGTGGTCTGAGGATTACATGAGACCATGTATGGAAACCGTAGGTCCCTTGTATGGCGCGTGAAAGGAGCTCAACAATGTTTGGTTAAAAATGTTTTAAATGTAGTTTTAGCTATTCCTTTGGTAGTCTAGAGACTATGTACGATCTCCTCTCCTCACGATGTCTTCACTAAAATAACTGAAAATGCCAACTGTATTCATCTAGAGCCATTGCCCAACCAACAAAAAGCCTGGCCGTCTCTAAAGTTTTCCCATGCTGTGAGTTCAGACCCTTCTCTCTGATTGCCATTCTCTGTACTTGCTTTACTTTGTTAGAGCAACCCTGAAAGTGTGGGGCCCAACCAGGGTCCTCATGCTTCATGCAGAAAAGCCTACTCATTAACCAGCATCCCTCTGCCCCAGCCTCAGCCCAAGCTTATGAGGCAACCCTCCTACAGAGCCCCCATTGCTTTGTTGAAAAGCTCTTCAGTCGTATTATGTCCTGTAGCAAGGAAGACGGCCTAGACTCTCAAGGGACAAACCACTTGCCAGAATATCTTTAATGTTAATACTTCAATTATCCTCTAGTGTCTCTTTATGGTCACCATCAGTTTGTGCTAATTTCTTGATTATTCTGCCCAGGCAGTAGTAGAAACTGATCTTCTCCTGAGTTCTCAATTTTCATATTTCTTAACTGTAATTAGCCTTTATCAGACTCCAGATGCTTCTCATCATAATCCAGTTTTTAAATTGCAGACCTATTGGAAAATGGAGGGGCCATGGTCCTAAGCAGCCCAGTATATGGAGGCCCTATGGAAATGAGCTATTCACCAGTAGAAACCTGGCTAAATTTGCATGGGTCAGTCCTTAAAAAGGGCATGAAACTGGCGAAAAACCTGAGATCAGAGGATAGGCCACTTTTCTCTGTTCTTGGCTGGCTGGGTGACCTTAGGTAAGACTTTCGCTTTCTATGCAGGTGAAGATTAACAACCGCCTTACTTGCCTAAAATGTTTTTGTGTGAAGGCAAACATGAATTTATTGATGAAGATATGCTTTAAAAAGCACAAGTTCTGTATGTATGCCAGGCTTGTATGACACTAATAATCACCATTCTAACACCGGATGGGCTGGTTGTAAGTGGGACTACAATCTTTGTGCATAAAAATAGACCACTGGTCATGAGACTGGGGCCTCAGGTGATTTGGGTTAGCCCCAGAATGTTGTTATGGGTCTGGGGTCCCAGACATGGACTCCTTGACAGCAGCTTGCCCCTTTTTAGTCTTCTCTTTGCCAGGCCTGCCTCACTAGTATGTTTGTAGTAATAACCTGTGCTCTAATCCTTACTGTAACACAAAATTATTAACCTGCCACTGGCCCCAGCCAAGGCAAAGGCACACTTACCGTGTCTAGAGCCTGAGCCCAGATGTTCCCCTCCACTGCCAAGGCCCATTCCTCTGGCTGCTTCATCAGTGTGGAGCACCTTCTCTCTGCTTTCCTCTGTCCTGGTTCATGCTGCACCCATCACACCTCTCCAGTTTCATGATGTGGCCCAACTGGAATAAACTGTACAATTTCAGAACTTCCATGTGACATCTCTATACCATGTAATACTTTATACTCTACCTAGTATTTTCACTTATGATATTTCAACTGTGAAACAATATCTAGTAGTCTTCAGAACTAGGCATACATAATGCTAACTTCTAGAAAAAGATTTTAGTAATGAAAGTGTCAAATTCCCTTTGCCTTTTGATGTGCTAATCAGACCCCACTAGCAGGTTTCCATAAGACCTACAAATGCTGTGCTGAAGATTTTGGTAGGCAGAAGCATGATGCTCCCAGAGATGTTTGTTATACTCACCTCAAATCAGACTGAAGACAAATTAACTGGATTTTTATGACCAACTCAGGGCCTCTGGGTTTCAGGAGAGCTTTTCCAGCTGTTCCCAATGGGCAGAGAAGGTTACACTAGCAAACAGGCTACAACACTCAGGTCTGTGTTGCATTTTTCCTCCCTAAGTCTTTGTTTCAATACCATATGCAACTGGTTTTGCTGGAGCCATGTTTATGTTCTTTGTCCCAAATATAGCTATTGTAAAATTCTCTGAGGTTAAAAAAATGTAAGACAATAAAACCTTAGGGGAAAATATGGGCCACTGGCTCAGAGAATGTATGTGTGGGAGGCATTCTAGGGCCTCAGCTACTCTGAGTCACACAACTTGACCTTTGGCACAGGGTCCCTGGGTGGAGAAGTATTATCTTCCACATAGATCCCTACTGAGACTGTGGATTATTTCTTAATCCAGAGTCTGGGTTGGGGCAAATTATGAGCCTATGATGCCCATACCTCAGTTGAGAAGGTTGAGGCATGTGTCAAGTTTCCATGGCAGCACGTTGAGCTTGGAGAGCTTGTAAGCCAGATTTATAGTGGCAAGGCCTTTGCCTGAACCCAGGAATTCATAAGCCCCAGAGGAGTTTTCAGACCTCCAGGTAATTTTGAGCATTCTTTGGTGCTGTAAAGTAATGCATGTTACACATTCTACCCCAGGATCCATTATTTATGCAAAGTGCAATTCTTGGTACAGCGGAGAGAGCGTTATCATACAATGAGATTTTTCTGTGGCCCTTTCATGTCTGGTAACATAAAATTTTTCTTTAAATTCAGATTCAAGTTCAAACTTCATTTACACATTATTGAAAGCATTACAAAGCATAAATCAGTTCAATTTTTAAAGTTCCTGTATGATATTTTGAGAGCATCCAAATTCCCCTGCTTGTCTGGACTCTTTCCCACTGCCTGCCACAGCTCGTGGCAGGCGAAATAACTGTGGAGAAAAAGCAGGTTTTCAGCGGCGGCTCAGATTACTCTGTCACCCTTCCTACATGGCAGACAGGCCCCTGCTGACATGGAGAATGAAGACAAGAAAATTACTTCATTACAGTGTGTCCTGATCAATTACAAAAGTCTAGGAGTCAGGTCTGTCCATCTGCTGCTCTGGTCTGGCCCTGGACATAACTCTGGGTTATGAAAACAAGGATTGTGTTGCCTTAGGCCCCAGGAATTAGCAAGTGAGAGGTTTTCAAATCCCCAACCAGAGTTGTTCTTCTGCTGTATGTTCCTATTGGAGTCAATGTGTTCCAGCTGGACTGCCTTTGGAAATCATCTAATTTACTCGTTCATGATCCAAAGGTCCAGAGAGGGTGAGTCGCTTGCTCAAGCTCACAATGTAAGTTGATAGCAAAGTCAAGCCTAGATTTGAAAGAACATGTCAGGTATCAAACATTGGGACCCTAAGTGATGGCAGTGAGGTTTAGTTTTATCAGTAAATGTTTCCCTTCACTCTCTTCCAGCAACCAGTGTCACCAGATTCTCTAGAGCTCACCTCTTTGATGATGGCTGATATATCCTATGGTGTAGGAGCCTGGCTTCCTGGGGAGTCCAGGTTTATGTCAGTTGTCCCCAGATCATTATTCTTAACATCAAGCGCTAAGTACTTTATGTTTATTCCCTCACTCAATTTTTATAGCCCTATGAACTAGGTTCCACTATTTTCATCAAGGCTTAGAGAGGTAAAGTAACTAACCAGAGGCCACACAGCTATGAGATGGTAAAGCTGAGAAAAGAGGCAGGAGGTCTGGCTTCAGAGCCCAACTTTTAAATCACTATACTCTACATGTCCACTATCCCTTACCTGAAACTCTTGGAGCCAGGTGTGGTTCAGAGTTTTACAAACTTCAAATTTTAAAAAGGCAATGAACTGCATATATTGTGTATTACATAATACTAGGGCAGCAACTTCTAATCAAACAAATGATGTTTCTGCAGTAATAAGTAGGATTATTCACATTATGAATCTGGCACCTGCCTTCTGAGAGGGGTCTGCAGTAATAAGTAGGATTATTCACATTATGAATCTGGCACCTGCCTTCTGAGAGGGGTGTACATCACTCTGGGTTTAACAGCATGGTGATGTATTCCTTGATACCACCATTTTTGGTCTTCCAAAACTGAAAGTTTGATTTATCTTGCCAAATGTATGAGCGGCATGGATAAAAATGATTACTCACATGTGGATAGAGGACAAAGACTGTCCCTTCATGGCTGCATGTAATTCTCACAACAGCCCTGAGATGAACATAGGCCCCCTGCAACCTCAGAGCACCTTGGCTGGAGAGCTTTTGGGGATACTCTGAAATATTATATTATTCATAGAACCAAGAACAAGTAAATTTAAACAGCTAAAGTCCTACATTTTGGGGAGGCATGCTTAGTGGTTTATTACTTACATTATTTCCTAAAGAATATCTATTAAATTCAGGAAATTCAGCATGTAGTTGAATTTTTACATTTTTAAATGGTAGAAGAAACTATGTGGATATTAAAAGATTACAAATAGATCTGAAAAATATTGTTACCAAGATGACAAAATAAAAACACCTGTAAACAGAAGAAGAAAAAAAGATTGCAAAATATACTTCTATTTTACTCAAACCAGAGTAAAAACTAATGAAAAGCTAAATACAATGTAGACAACTGCAAAGAACAAAATATTCCTGAGCAGACAACAAATGAAGAATCATGTCTTTAGAGAAGAAATTTATATAGAAAGGTGACTTACGTGAAGCAGATATAAAAGTAATGCAACACTTAAAGCATTTTTGTCTACTCAAAACTAAGGGTATAGTTTTAAAAATTCAGTTTATGGTACATCATTACAGTCTAATTATAACACATGAAAAGAAAATGCTAGATATGCTCATCCAAAGAGGCTGTCTCTATGGGCTTTTTGCTGAGAGGGGCCATATGAGTAGGAGGAGTGAACATGCCACTCTAGCCTTCAACATATCCCAAGAGATCCTCAAACATGAGACACCTACCACTTATACGTGGCATCATCTGCAATCCACGGCAATTTAGCTCTCAGAAATTTTTTTCTGAGGACATAGGAGTGCAAGGTTGAAATCACTATTTTTACAAAGTTAACAACCAATGCCTTACACATATTTGAGACTGAATAGTAGCCAAACTAGGCTCTTCTGTTCTCCTATCCAGAAAGTCCTTAAAGCAATGGAATAATTTTCCAAGATCATGAGGCCAGCCCATGCAGAATTGAGACATACCTTTAATGTCTTCTCCAGTCCAAGCCTCGTTACTACAGGACCAGGCATCTATGTTATGGTTTTACTTTTGTCAACATTCTCACCTGTTATTTCTACTTTTAACACAGTATTGGCCCTGTGAGATATAAGATGAGCATCATTATTCCCATGCTGCAGATTAGGAAATCAAGATCTAGAGAAGTTAAAGCACTTACCTGAGATCCAAGCAGTAAATCTCTAATGTAAATCTTAGGCTGAAGCTCTTTGCACTCTACTATATTCTTTTGATTTGCACTTTAGACATGTGTCTCTGATCTCCTAAGGGTAGAGCAAGACTAGGACTCTGGTGGATAGATGCATGGAAATGGTGTCTGGTCACAGACTCTTAGGGCCATAGGTCTACTGCAGTGCCTTCCTTGCATGTTGTCCGTGCTTAACAACTACTTTTCATTTTCCCTTTTCTTTGAAGGAGAGTTCAAACGTTTCAATGCTTGCTCATTAAAGCCATACATCTTTTACCTCATAAAATAGCAAGCTATACTAGCAGGGTTATATCTTTCTTGCCTTTAGGGTTAACCATGTAACTGGAAAATTAAAAAAAAAATTTTTTTCCTGATCAATTCATAATAGTGTCAGTCCTTCAAAATCTCTTCATGGTCTCCTCAAGCTGACACCTCCAAATTTACCACTTACACAGTCCAGCTGTCTTTTGCTTTTGATAAAATGACTTAGCTACAAAAATTAAAAAAGATTGTTACATATTTTGATTGAAATCTGAAGAAATGGGTTTCTTTTGTACTAGTTGGGGCTTTCCAGAGAAATAGAATCAATGGGATATATTTAGAAATATAGAAAGAGATTTAGTATGCAGAATTTACTTGTGTAATTATGGAGTCTGAGAAGTCCTGCAATCTACTGTCTGCAAGCTGGAGATTATGGAAAGCCATGGTATAGTTACAGTTGAAGCCCAAAGGCCTGAGAACCAGGGAGCCAATGGTGTGAGTCCTATTCCAATTCCAAAGACCTAAGAATGGGGAGTGGGTGTAAATCCTACTCCAAATCCAAAGGCCTAAGAACTGGGGAACAATAGTGTAAGATCTGGTACAAGTCCAAAGGATGGAAAATAAAAAGCACCCATGTCCAAGGGCAGGAGAAGATGGATGTCTCTGCTTAAGCACAGAGAGTCAATTTGCCCTTCATCTGCCTTTTTGTTCTATCTAGGCTCTCTATAAATTGGATGATGCTCACCCACAATGCTGAAGAAAATATTTTTTACTAGGTCTAGCAATTCAAATGCTAATCTTTTCTAAAAACACTCTCACACTGTATTAGCTCCTTTTCACACTGCTAATAAGGACATACCCAGTACTGGGTAATTTGTAAAGAAAAAGAGGTTTAATGGACTCACAGTTCTACACGGCTTGGGTGGACTCACAATCATGGCAGAAGGCAAAGGAGGAGAAAAGGCATGTCTTACATGGCAGCAGGCAAGAGTGTGTGTGCAGGGAAACTGCCCTTTATAAAACAATCAGATATTGTGAGACTTATTCACTATCACAAGAAGAGCATGGGAAAAACCCGCCCCCATATTTCAATTACCTCCCACTGGATTCCTCCATTAACTCAAAAGTCCAAGTCCAAACTCTCATCTAAGACAAGTCCCTTCCAGCTTGAGCCTGTAAAATAGAAAGCAAGTTAGCTACCTCCTAGATACAATGGAGGTACAGGCATTGGGTAAATGTTCCCAGTCCAAACAGGATAAATTGACAAAAACAAAGGGACTACAGGCTCCATGCAAGTCTGAAATCCACGGGGGCAGTCAAGTCTTAAAGCTCCAAAATGATCTCCTTTGACTCCGTGACTCACATTCAGGTCACGCTGATGCAAGAGGTGGGCTCCCATGGCCTTGGGTAGCTTGGCCCCGGTGGTTTTGCAGGGTACAGCTCCCCTTCCAGCTTCTTTCATGGGCTGGGGTTGAGCATCTGTGGCTTTTCCAGGTGCATGGTGCAAGCTGTTGGTGGCTCTAAAATTCTGGGGTCTGGAGGACAGTGGCCCTCTTCTCACAACTCCACTAGGCAGTGCCTCAGTGGGGACTCTGTGTGGGGGCTCCTACCCTGCATTTCCCTTCTGCTCTGCCCTAGCAGAGGTTCTCCATGAGGACTCCACCCCTGCAGCAAACTTCTGCCTGGACACCCAGGCATTTCCATACATCTTCTGAAATCTAGGTGGAGGTTCCCAAACCTCAATTCTTGACTTCTGTATACCCACAGGCTCAACACTACGTGGAAGCTGCCAAGGCTTGGGGCTTGTACCCTCTGAAGCCACAGCCTGAGCTGTACCCTGGCTTCTTTTAGCCATGACTGCAGTGGCTGGGATGCAGGGCGCTAAGTCCCTAAGCTGCACACAGCAGGGGAGTCCTGGGCCTGGCCCATGAAACCATTTTTCCTTCCTAGGTTTCTGGGCCTGTGATGTGAGGGGTTGCCATAAAGGTCTCTGACATGCCCTGGAGACATTTTCCCATCATCTTGGTGATTAATATTTGTCTCCTTGTTACTTATGCAAATTTCTGCAGCCAGCTTGAATTTCTCCCTAGAAAATGGGTTTTTCTTTTCTACTGCATCGTCAGGTTACAAATTTTCCAAACTTTTATGTTCTGTCACCTCTTGAACACTTTGCTGCTTAGCAATTTCTTCCACCAGATGCCCTAAATCATCTCTCTCAAGTTCAAATTTCCACAGATCTCTAGGGCAGGGGCAAAATGTCACGTCTCTTTGCATAGCAAGAGTGACCTTTACTCCTGTTCTCAACAAGTTCCTCATCTCCATCTGAGACCACCTCAGCCTGGATTTCATTGTCCATATCACTATCAGCATTTTTGTCAAAGCCATTCAACAAGTCTCTAGGGATTTCTAGACTTTCTCAAATCTTCCTGTCTTCTGAGCCCTCCAAGTCTCTAGAGAGTTCCAAAGTTTCCCACATTTTCTTGTCTTCTTCTGAGCCCTCCTAACTGTTCCAACCTCTGCCTATTACCCAATTCCAAAGTCACTTCCACATTTTCAGGTATCTTTACAGCAGCACCCCACTCTACCGGTACCAATTTACTGTATTAGTCTGTTCTCACGCTGCTAATAAAGACATATCCACCACTGGGTAATTTGTAAAGAAAAAGAGGCTTAATGGACTCATAGCTCCACATGGCTGGGAAGGCCTCACAATCATGGTGGAATGCAAAAGAGGAGGAAAAGCACATCTTACGTGGGGTCAGGCAAGAGTGTGTGCAGGTGACCTGCCCTTTATAAAACCATCAAATTTCATGAGACTTATTTACTGTGACAAGAACAGCATGGGAAAAATCTGCCCCCATGATTCAATTACCTCCTACTGGGTCCCTTCCATGACACGTGGGGAATATCAGAAGTACAATTTAATATGAAATTTGGCCAAACAATATCACACACACATACCTAGAAATAATGTTTAAACAGCTATCTGGGCATCTGTTAGTCCAGTCAACTTGACACATATAATCAGCTATCTTAGTTGCTTGTGCTTTTGTTGTCATATCTTAGAAAATGCTGGGTCAAATTGTAGGTGAGTTTTGCATTGCCATGGATAGTGCCAAATCAATCTCCAGAAAGATGATTGTTATTTATACTCTTACTAACAGTATAAAAGAGGTCATTTTCTTACTCCCCCTCTTATCCACACCAAGTATAATATAGTGTAGTGTGTTGCCACTGTGATAAGCAGAAAAATGGTATTGCATTGCTTTGATGTACATTTCTGTATTTTGGGTTGAGACTGAGCATATATTCTTATGTCCACTTTAAGAGAACCGTCCATTTTGGTACTGTGGTTGTTAGGTTGAGTTAGTTTGGATTTGGATAGGTGTGGGTGATTCCAGGCAGAGATGGCCCTTGGATCATTGCATTAGCTGTGCATAGGAACTCCAAGGGCCTGAGAGAACTGTTTGTCACCTCTGTTGGCCTGAGCATGTTGACATCCTGTCACAACACCACAGCGTGTGCCCATTCTCCTGCCTCTGGTCCCAAGTGTCAGTACTCAGCTAAGAGGTGAAATAAATGACCTGAATTTCCAATTTTGCCATTTACTTACCATGGGACTGTGGGCCAGTCACCCACACTTTTCTAACCAGAGGCAAGAAGGGATTAGGACTTCTCATTTTGGCATCCCATTACAGTTAGAGTAACCAGATAAAATACACAATACACAGTTGAATTTGAATTTCAAATAAATAATGAATAATATTTTAGTACAGCTATGTACCATGTAATATGCTAAATTACTTTTACTAAGTTTGGCAACACTGGCTACAGTGCCAATTCTAGATATATAGTATACTTTTTCATTATCATTTCAGTCTCTCTGAGCCTCGGTATTTTCCTCTGGAATATGGGACTAATAACATCAGCCCTGAAATCCTCATAACGCTGTTGTAGGGATCAAACAGGATAAAGCATATGACATCATTAAGCAAATTATAAAATGCTTTTCAAATGTTAGATGGCAGCATGAGTGCTTATAGTATACATAAAACTGGCATTATGGAGAGGCTTCCCCAATGAGAAACCCTCTTTTGGGAAGCCTCTTTCTTTCTTTGTCCCTACCAAAATATGTGAGAGGTTGTTTTGGAAAATGTGGATTGCATCTCAGAGACTGTGGTGGCATAGAATGAGTCACCATTATCTTCTCCAATGCAAACATAACAATGTTTCATATTTCGTACTAAATAAGCACTTGGGTTTAAATATAACTCTTTCTGTTAAATCGATATTTTAAATAATGTCTGCATGGGGTAATTATTTTTCCTAAAGAGTGCCAGGAATACATTGCAGCCTCCTTTCTGCTTAACAGTGTGTAGTAATAAAAGGTCTATCACCCTCAGAATGCTTATTACGGTGACAAATCACTTGCAGAAGGGGGAAATGATTTAGTACCTGCTCAATTCCATTTATTCAGATTCTGCACATTCCAAATCTGAGGCATGCAGCCCTGTGTGGAGGGCAAGCAGGAAGCAGTGGTTTAGGTGAAAGGTATTGGGTCAGTTTTCCACCTGGATATTGTTTCCAAATTGTAGCCAAGCAATTAAATGTTTTATTACTGAAGTTTGATCATCTCCCTCTTGCCACCACCTCTCCCCAAATAGCAATTCTCTTGTCTTCCCATCGAAGTGAGCCCTGCTATAACTTTAAGAGCATGAAAGAAAACGTTGGGAGGAGGTCAGTGTGCAGGGCACCCAGCAGGTTTGATGTGTCAGTGGATAAATGATGGGATCACATCTGGAACAGTTTGGTGAATAAATAAAATGTGAAACCTCATATATCACTGCCCACCTTCCAATCTGTAAGGGAAAGAGCAAATAAATTCTCTAATGACCTTGTAAAGCACATAAAAGATATTGAATAAACTCTAGACATTTTGTGGCAAAAAGCGTCCATATTAAATAACAAATTTTAGAGTGAGAAAATACTTGAAATACAGGATGAGTCTTCCTCATAAAGTGCCGTTTTATTTTATGTGTTATTTATTAGTCCACATGTACATAGCTCCAAATAATATAATTTAGATTATAACTCAGTTTTACAGAAACACTTTTCCTTCAGATAAATTCCCAGAGGAGTTTTATATTTATACCTAGAAAATAGTTGTTCTCTGTTTTTGTGGCTTTGGCTGCCACAAGATTCTGCCATCTCCAGCCATCATTAGTTTATGCATTTTTTCCCATGGCATTCACTTTAGGAAATCTTGGGGACAACGCAGGTACAGGGAATTCTATCTGCCAGGTATTAATCAGAATTGGGGTGCAGCTGAGTGCTCCTTGGGATAGGTTTAGGAGGAAGAGGAAGCCAGAAGCGACTTGTCTTGGATCTGTCAATGTTCTATCACACATATTATTTACTTTCAGGGGCCATCTATGTACATTTCATATTAAGGAGCAATTGACAAGCAGGTGGTACCCTGACCACTGCCCCTGGAGGACTGGATTCTTGTCTCGGTTCTCTCCCTAACTTTCTGTGTGATCTCAAACAAGCCTCTTCTCTCCCTCCACTTCCTCATCTGAAAAATACATGAGGAGTGGGCCTTCATGTGCTCCAAAGGCCCTCCCACCTCTGGCATTTCTTGAGTCTCTGATTTGTCAGGGTGAACAGGAAGCAGCTGTCTGACCAACAGGTGAGTGTGATCATGGTACTGACAGACACAGTCAAGTGAAACCCTTCCCCAATTCCTTTGATGATTATAAAAGAGAAGAGAAGCTTTTTATAGCCAAATCTTGAGCTTTGCAGTTGTTTTTAAAAAGTCACATCTTCAGTCAGCTCTGTGGGCAGATGTAGCAATTCAGAGCAATGGCCACAGTTCAATCCATGTGATGCATCGTTAATGAAGGCAGGGTTGCTTTCGAGGGTCTGACCAAACTTTACAAGTGTTCAACCAGTACTGTATCATGCCAGGTCTGAAAATAGGGGAGCCAGCTGCCCTCCCTGTCTCATTCCTCATGTGGTACCTTGGGGCCACTTCTCTTGCAGTTACATAAGCCTGATTGAGGCTGACCATTCCAGAAGCCTGGTTCAGGCCCTTGGAGAATAACATAGTTTGTTCACTTTTCCTATCTTATTTCATTCCTCTCTGTCCAACCAGGATGACTGATCCACAGGAAAGCTGCTGGCTTCTGGGTCTCCTCACTGTTGCTGTAGAAGGACTTCATATTGTGATAATGAGGCTCATGGTCATAGCTCTTAATGACCTTCTCTTTTGCATGTATTGACAATATCTGCAAATACTTAGTTAAGGATGCAATTAGGCAGTTGTTTCCCCAAATGAGGAATGGTCAGCTAGCTCTCATAATTGCTCCAGCAGTTGAGTATTTACAGGTATATTCTGGCCATCTCTAGCATCAGACTGCCTTGGGAATCACAGTTAACTCCAGAAAGAAAGTTTAACAGGGACCTTTAAATGATATGTCCCTTAATTACTTTGTTGCTCATTTTATGTGCTCCTAAGTGAGAAATTCTTAGAATTACTTCAGCCCATTTTTCCCTCCTGTGATCCCAGCGATTGTGTGTTCCAGAACTTTTGGAGTGGGGACATACACTCTGTTGCTAGTTGGTGAGTTCGTGATCTGAGTATGAAAAGCCAGCTCTCTGCCTTCCAAAAGCATTTGTAGCAGGGGCAAGATCTTTCTTTGTCCCTCAGCTGTTCTTGGCTCATTACGATCTTTCTTCTGTGTTTAGTTAGGAAAGGGGGTAAAGTTGAAATCCAATCATGGGAAGAACTGATTTCAGGTCCATTTTGGGGCATGTCATTAGACACACATTTGGAGATTTAGAAGACAATGTTATTTATTGGTGAGACAGGATTTTGCTGTTGTCCTCCCACCTAGAGGTTAACCTTGTCTGAATGAGAGCACTGTTTACTATGTGGCAGGTAGTCTTAACCTGTATTGGTACCCTGGCCCCTTTGGTGGTCTGGTGAATCCTATAGGCCCATATCAGAAAATGGTATTTAAATGAATATAATAAAATAGATGAGGTTACAAAAGACACAAATAATATTGAAATATAGTTATAAAATGTTTTTACAAACAAATTTGTAATACAGTAACATATGTACTCCTTGCTATGAACAAGTACTACAGTTTTAGAGTAGTGAGTATAAATGACATTTTGAGATATGTTCAACTACTCTAATCTAGATATAGATTTGCAAATATCTATAATTTATCTTGATAACATGTCAAAAGTACTGCTAATACTGCTGTGGTTTATTACCGATATTCATTAATTAGGGGAAATTCTAAATCTACTTAGAAGCTGGTGAAATTAACAACATAACTTTTTTCCAATCCAAGTTCACAGTTTGCAGGTCAAGAACCCCTGCTAGAAGAGGACAGGCCCTGAGCCAGGTGGCAGGAGCCTAGGCTGCTAGTTCCCTCCTTTTTCTCTTCTGAGCAGTGTGGTCTTATGGAGGAGAGCTGCTCCCCCAGGGAACATCCCTCCTGTACCTGCAAACTTTCATTCTTGTTCCAGCTCTGCCAATCATTTTCTATGTGACTGAGGTCAAATCACTTATTCAATGTGAACTTCAGTTTTCTCAATTGTGGAAAGAGATGGGTGGGTTAGATAATTTCTTGAGATCCCTTCCAGTTGTAATATTTTGTAATATTTCTGATTCTATGACACCATTGAAAAATTTCAGTCATACCAATTCTGGGAAAAGCAGATAATCTGGCATTCCGTGGTTTTGTGTTAAAAGCACAGCTTTTCTAGTTACTAACTTGTGATCTTGGGCCAATTGCTTGACCTGCCTCAGCCTTAGTTTCCTTATCCATAAATTGGGTGAAATAATAATATCTACTTCGTGGAGTTAATGTGAAGAAGCATCAACCAGAGAAGGTTTTAGCTGGTTCATGTCTTTCTCATCTGGTCCATAAAGGACTTGAGAGGGCTTGATGATGCATACCCAGTCCAGCATGTGACTCATAGTAGGTCCTCAAAAAATGACTGAGATGATCGTTAGACAGTGATGTCCCATTTTTTTGTTTTAATTAGTTCCTTCAGAGCTGGTGTCATGAATCAGGCTGCCGCTGAGAAGAGGTACCATACATTGGTTCTAATCACCACCGTCCGCCTGTGTTAACAGCCTTGTTTTTACAAGTGAAAAACTGAGGCTCCAAAGTTCAAAGATTCACCTCTCTCTCTCTTTCTCTCCCTCTTCATCTCTCCTTCTCACCAGAATAGGCACTCTGGCATTTTCCTTTAGTACCTTAACTTCATGATAAAATGTCAAAGCTAAATTTATTCTCTTCATTTGTGTTAAAAGCATCACAAAGAGTTAATATTTTGGAAAAGCAAAAAATGTAAGTTAGCAGACAGCAAAATTTTGAGCTTCCTCATGGCTTCCTTTTTCAGGTAAAATGTGGAACTGGCTATCAAATGAGATAAATGGTGGCTTGATTCATGAAATTATTATTGAAGACATCACGAAAATTTAGCAATTATTTTTAAAATTAAAAAAAGTGCTCTCTAAGATCATGATAGTTGTTAATGTGCTTCCTCATTTCCAGATCCCGGTGTCAGGAATGCCCATTTGTTTTGTTTTGTTTTGTACAGCATAAAAATTTGAAGAAAATACAAATACCCAATGAGGAAATTTGGATTCAGCTAATGTAATGCCTACCTAGGAAGACCAAAAACCTAAATGTGGTGAGTAATTTTCATATCTTGTTGGTTTTTAAAATCCTCAGGAGCACTCCTTCCATTGCAGAACGGGCTAATTACTAGAGACCTATGGCTAGCCTAGCACTGGGAGCCCGGGGCCAGTTTGCACATTGCCTATCTTCCTAAGTAGATTGCTAAGGTTCACATCTTATAGGTCCTCCTTCACACCCCCTCAGCCCAGGAGAAAGACCCCTCTGACCTTAGACCTTAGGATGACTGTCACCATCACCATTATTGACCATTGCTGGACCATTAGCTGGACCATCCCCATCCTATCTAAGTCCTTCTTTCTCCTAGAAGCATGTAAGTTTACTATTTGGTAGAAAAAAAAATGGCATCTTCTGGGGCTTCTGGGCCTTCAACACAAGAGGAATGTGTTTCATACATATGGCAGCAGGAGAGATTGATAGAAATATGACCTACCACATAAAGTCTGTTTCACTCTTTAAAAAAAATATGGCTAGAGAAGGAGAAGGATTCTGCTCATGAGAACCTTCCCTGTTATGTTCTATTACAGTGGAAACATTGTCTTGGTCAGAGGCCTGTTTCTAAAACATTCCCAGGATTTTACATTTTGAAACCAAAAAAAGGAAAGAAAGTTTTCTGTTATAGTCTGCCAAGGCAAATACAGGGCCAGTCCCCCAGAAACTAGAAATCATAAGATCATGCAGATGGTCTCAAGGGGGTCATCACAGGCCCTGAATGGAAAATGATTGTTCATGCAGAATGTGAGAATATGAAAAGCAAATGTGGTACCTTCCCCCAATGCCTGCCGACCTTGATTGGGATGATTTATTAAAGCATCAGGCAGAGAAAGACAAAATCGCCTTTAAGGACTGGCTAATTTCATGTTTTAGTTGCTGATAAATAAGTTAGTCCTAGATAAATGTACTCATCGCGTGCTACAAAGCTTTCTTCTGTGGAGGAAGAAACACCAGTCCTTGAAAATATTCAGTAGACTTACATGCCAAGTCCACTGTTGCTGTCTGTGTCTGAGTGTCTGAAGTGTCTGTGAAAGTCCCCACAGTGTAAGGCTCCTTTTGAAATGATTTTGAGGAAATCTTGCTTGAGAGGACATGCTCAAGTAGCTGTCATCATCTACATAGGGGCCAGCCAGAAAGGCATCCCTTTTCTGCCACCCAAAGCTATTCAACTAATCCTCATGCCCCCGGCCCCACATCCGCTTGTAAGTCTCTGGCTAAAGTCATTTTCAGAAAGTTTTGCATGGCGGATTGAGAAGGGAAGACTGCAGGACTGCCACGATCGCCTTGTTGATGGGAGTCATTGTTATTCTTGCTTATGACAGGCTTTTTATAATCTACTTCGCTCACCTCAAAAGGCACATTCTTCCTCATCGGTTCTAAAACAGTAATATGTGTCTACTGGGTCAGCCCAGTGACTTTCTCAGCCTCTCTTTTTGGACATGAGTACTGTATGAGTCTAGGGTTGCCAGACAATTGTGTAGATTGTGTACTGTACAGCTCTAGGGGATGCCCCTCACTTAGTAGATGGAAAAGATTTGTATATTTCTTAGAGAAGTTGTCTAACTAAAGTAAGTAAAGTGTCTAGAGGGAGGGGCACTTCTTCTTTTATTTTCACAAAGGCTAACAGCAGCCTTGGGATGGGACATCTTCTGAAATTAAACTGTGTACTCTGAGATTCCCATCTGACTATACAACATTAGAATGAAAAGTGTTTAGCAGAGAAAACAGAGACCCAAGGGGAAGAAGGAACTTGCTTAAGGTTGCACAGCAAGCCAGAGGCAGAGCTGAAGTTAGAACCTTAACCTGTCTTCCTGTCCTTCATCCTTTCCACTGCACCCATTTTGTACCTCTCACCTGTGCCTATATTGCAGCCATTCTGTTTGGTTGGTATATGCCAGGTAAATGCATATCATAAGTTTGACCCCAAATGAGCCCATTTCATTCAAGTATTCCAGGATTCAGCCAACATTCTTTCTATATCTTCTGTAATTGGATAAACATTTATACAGTTTTATACTATAAACTATGAAATGCAGGTTTTTCTTAGAAAATTTTCTCCCAGGCTTGGTTCTTACAAAATGAGGATTCCCCAATCATGCAGGCTGTTGTCCTCTGGCAGTTAGCCCATCAACCACAGAACAGCTCTTCTCCTGTGACTTCCGTGCTCAAACATGATATATATATCTCCCCATTGACTATGGGCTAAAAGTCCATTTTCTTCAGCTTGGCAAATACGACCCTCTGTGATCTGGCCACTGTCTGCCTTCCATTCTCATCTCACAGCTCAATTACATATCTCTGACAGTGGTCACCCAGCCTGCCCGCTGTCCACCAAACATCTTCCATTCTTTCCTGGTTCCACGACTTTGCTGTAGCTACTCTATTTCCCAGAAACACACTTCCTCACCCTTCTTTGTCTGCTAAAGCATTACTGGACCTCCAAGGCCAAACTCCCATCCTTTCGTCTCCATGGAGTCTTCCTCTTTGACATGACTGCCTGCCCCATTCACTAAGAGCACTCTGCATCTCTCTTGGATTATTAATTATATCTGGATTGTTTGTGTGCCTGTCTATGCTCCTAGTAGCCTAGACAGAGGGCTCAAACAGGGACGGGGACCATGCTGTCTTGTTAACTACTTTTAGAACAAAGCTTTCTACAGACTATGCACTCAGTAAATGGTGAATGAACTAAAAGTAATTGGTTCATTTGCTTGCATCTATTTATTATTTTATTCAAAATACTTATCAAGTACCTACTCTATGCCAGACACTAGGGAGTTAGTGAGGACGAAGAAAGATGTAGTACCTGGTTCATTTGAGCTTACAGATTATGCAGAGACAGGAAAGTAAACAGTTACTAAAGAGTGTGGCCAGTGTCACTACAGAATATACACAGAATGCCAAGGAGTGCATAAACATATACTTCCAGGAAAAAGTGACATTTAAATTGAGACTCTAATGATGAATAGGAATTAGCTAGGTGAGGAAAGTGGGAAGGGAGAGTGTTGCAAGCAGAAGGAACAGGATGTAAGAAGGTTTGAAAGTGAAAGAAAGCAAAACTCTTTCAAAGAACTGAGAGAGCAAGCTTTGAACCAGAACAACGGGCAGTCAGAAGACATGAAGCTGGCAAGAGGGAGGGGTCAGAAGATTCAGGGCCTTGTGAGCCATATCATAGAATCAGATTTTGTCCTAAAAGCAAAGGGGAACCTTTGAAGGGTCTTAAGCAGGGAAATGACACTGTCAAATTAGTCTGTGATTTCATCCACTCCCCGTCACCTCTTCCATGTGTCACAGTGGAGGGAGTCTGGCTTTTCCCTGGGTTTATATGATGGTTAGCGTCTGTGTCCTCTGGGGCCACTTCCTGTTCCTGAAGTCAGTCACCATCTTTGTTTGTTTGTTTGTTTTTTCCATTAAAAGGAGAGGCCATTTCTCTCCACTCCACCTAGTCTTTCCTAATGAGGTAGCTTTGAAGGAGCTTCTTCCCCTAGGGTTAGATTCTGATTTCTCTTGCTTTACCTAACTGCCTCTGCTCTCCTAGCCTTTCCTTCCTCCTGAGTGGTGTTTGACTTTGGCCTCTTTTCCTTCTGATCATTTTTCCAACTCTGACCTGCCCCAGACCTGCCTCCTAGCAAGACCTCTCTGATGGCACTAATTTCATGTCCAGACTTTTTGTGACTGGAAGCCTGGGTGGCTTTGCTCTTTGTTCCCACATCAAATTAGATGATTTTAAATAGTAACCTCTTTGGGCAAGGACTTTTGCTTGTGATGCTTGAAAGCTGTGTTTACATCTATTCCGATTCCTAAATAATTGCTCCCAGCAATATGCATAGTAACTCACACAGTCACACTGAGAAATCATTGCCCAGGCCCTACTCTGTCTTTGTTTCCTGTCTTTGCAGGGGCACGAGCACAATTTATGGGTCCTTCAGTACTGTCTTTGTGACAGAACAGCTCTGGCTCACGAAAGCCTTACTGGCAGCAAGCCTGATGTTGACCATTTACACACTCAGAAGAAAAACTTCTTAAGCCCTTAGAGACTTTGAGTTTAAATGTCCTGTTGATGTTCAAAAACTTACAAACCATTAAAAGATGCTCATTTTTATTATCTATATAGTAAAATTTCATGAATAGATACACTACTCAACAGTGAGGGAAATGATTTAATGCATTTTGGTACATTTGGTACATCCACTTAACATAGCCTACAACCTTAAAAATGATGATAGTGGTGATATAGCAACAAGCAAGCAAGTCCATGATAAGAGCAAAGGGCAAGTTACGAATTTATGTGTAAAACAATCGCAGCTGGGAAAGTTCTATATGCTTATGGACAAGAGTGGGAAGAGAATATAAAAGACAAAAGTAATTATAACCAAAGTACCCAGTAAATTACAGTTATGAGGTACTTTTAAGTACATTATTTCATTTAATGCTTACAAAAACCCTGGGTGGTTGGCATTATTGTCATGCTCATTCTGCAGGATGAGCGTGAAGCTTAGTGAAGCTGAGCAGCTTCAGACCACATTGCTAGGGAGTGGCAAAATCAGGACTCAAAAACTGATTGTCTCTGATTATGAGATCCTGTTTGATTCATATAGCTGGTGGGACTGCAGGTACAGTAGTCTGTTTTTGATTTCTATTAATGTTATAATGTTGTTATAAAAAGTAGTGAATGATAAATGTATAAAAATAACTGGAATATGGAGATTTGGGATACCATTTAGCAAGGAAGTTAATGAGTGTAACTCAGTAAGAATGATTGTGAGAATATCTCGTAATCTTTGTTTTCCCCCTATTTTTTTCCTCATATTTTTCTATAGTGATTAGAAGGATAGGAGAAAGAAAGAAAGAGAAAGAAAGAGAAAGAAAGGAAGAAAGAAAGAAAGAGAGAGAAAGAGAGAAAGAAAGAAAGAAGAAAGAAGGAAGAAACAAGAGGAAAGAAAGAAATGTGCAAGAACTTGTAGTGATTCCTATCCTTATTTACATGTCCCCTTTCCAGATTCACCAGTTTAGCAAGTAGGGATAGCTCTCCCACCTGTCTTCTGGTCCTGTCTTTCAGGTATTCTGCCCATTCAGCATTTTTCCTTTTTCCTAAGACTTATTCTACCCTGATAGCTGTGAGGACTCCACCAACCTCTGTGCTCCTAACATCACCACAGCCATGAAAATACTTTAAGAGTTGGGCCACGTAAGTCCTACAGGTGACTATTTCCAATTTTGGAGTATCTGCATTTTTTGATACAGGGCTTATTAAGTGCCAGGCCACATGCTATAGTATGATATAAGTGTTGTAAAGCTTAATTTCACATGGCTCCTGTCCTGTAAAGGAGCATTAGGGCTGAGAAGTCATAGGCTCAAATCCAAGGTCAACACTTCCTGGCAATGTGACTTGCTTCAGGTTATAAGGTGAGATAGCGATAGAGCTAGGCTAAAAAGCACCTCTCACATAAGTGATTTTTTAAAAACTAAAGCTTATCCTTTTTTAAATTTTAAAAGCATATTTACATATAAAACATGTATTTTAATGTAAACCATTCTAAAATTATCTATATGTTAATTTTCCTAAGTAAATACAATACCAAGTAGAAAAGAAGACTTTTTCCCATTTGACTCAGTGACATAGTCCTTTTTGCTCCTGCACTGAATGGCCTCAGATTGTATGGTTCTTCATCATCTCCTTGACTTCCAGCTGCAGTATGGGGTACAGATGCTAACTAAGCACAGAGTCCATGATTCAGATCGTCTTTCATTCAGGACATAGTTCTGCAACATTATCACTGTGTATCTTTGGGAAATTAATCTCTGTCAGCCTCAAACTGCTCATCCCTTAAAAAGTGCAAGAAGAGAAAGAGAAAGGGGAGGAGAGCATCTTTGAAGAAATAATAGCTGAAAACTTTCTAAATCTGAGGAAGGAAATGAACATCCAAATCCAAGAAGCTCAAAGGACCGCGACTATGATGAACCCAAAGAGATCCACACTGAGACACAATATAATCAAACTGTCAGAAGACAAAGACAAAGAAAGAATCTTTAAAGCAGCAAAAGAAAAGCAACTTGTCATGTGCAAAGAAGCACCAATAAGATTGTCAGTAGATTTCTCAGCAGAAATGTTACAGGCCAGAAGGGATTGGGATGATATATTTAAGGTGCAGAAATTAAAAAAAAAAAAAACTTGCCAACCAAAAATACTAAATCTGACAAAAGTATTCTTCAAAATGAGGGAGAAAAAAAATCCTTTTCAGTTAAACAAAAGCTGAGGGAGGTTCACCATCAGACCTGCCTTATAAGAAATACTAAAGGGAGTTGTACGAACTGAAACAAGAGGACACTAAACATCAACAAAAAAGCATGCAAAAATATAAAATTCTGTGAAGGTAAATAAATAGATCAGTACAGAGTTCTATAATATTGTAATGATGGTACATAAATCACTGTTAATCCAGGTATATAATTTTAAAATATAAGAGCTTAAACAATAAGGATAATTATAAAATTATGTTAATGAATACAAAATATAAAAAGATATAATTTGTAACATTGATAATGTAAAGTGGAGGGGGAAGGGTAAAGGAATAGACTTTTATATGTAGTTGAAGTTAAATTGTTATTGGTTTAAAATAGATTATTATAATTGTAATATATTTTATGTAATCCCCATGTTAACCAAAAATAAAATATCTACAGGAGCTGGGTTGTCTATACTTATATCAGCTAAAATAGACTAAGTCAAAAATTGTAATAACAAACAAAGAAAGACATTATATAATGATAAAAGTGTCAATTTACCAGGAAGATAGAAGAATCACAAATTTATTCACACCTAACAGCAGAGTAGCCAAATATAAGGAGCAAAGACTGGCAAAACTGATGAGAGAAATAGTAGTAATACAATAATAGTATGAGATTTCAATAGCCCATTTTCAATAACAGATAGAACAAACACACAGAAGATCAATTAGGAAATAGAGGACTTAAACAACACTATAGACCAATTGGACCTAACAGACATATACAAGATGCTTTACTAAACAGCAGAATGCACATTATTTTCAAACAAACATAGAACATTCTTTAGAATAGATCACATGTTAGGCCACAAAACAAGTTTTAACAAATGTAACAAAATTAAAATTATAACAAAGATGTTTTCTGACCACAATGGAATAAAAGTAGTAATCAATAGAAAAAGGAAAAAAACTGGAAAATTCAAAAATATGTGGAAACTAAACAATACGCTATTGAACAACCAATGGGTCAAAGAAGAAATCACAAGGAAAATAATAAAATATCTTGAGACAAATAAAAATACAACATACCAAAATTTTTATGGAATGCAGTAAAATAAGTAGTGAAAGGAAAATTTATAGTAATAAATGCCTACATTAAAAGAAGAAAGATATCAAATCAACAATCTAACTTCATATTTCAAGGAACTAGAAAAATAAAATGAAACTAAGCCCAGATTTAGTAGAAGGAAGAAAATAATAAATATTAGAGCAGAAATAAATGAAATAGAAAATAGAAAAAGTAAAAATAAAAATAAAAGGACTACGAGTTGTGTTTTTTTTTTAAAGATCAAAAAATTTGACAAACTTTTAACTATACCAAGAAAGAAAACAGAAGACTCAAATAACTAATACCAGAAATGAAAGAGGAGGACCAGAAAAATGGCAGGTAAGAGACAGAACTAATGTAAATCTCCCACTTGGATGGACAGAAAAGCATGTGGAAACTCACATTGTGAACTTTTTGCTCCAAGAACAACCACAGGAATATACCAAGAAAAAGGCAAGAATCCACAGACCCTTTGAAAGTAGCAGCTGGCCGCTGCAAACTCCATGAGACAGCCAAAAAACTGTGAGTTCCCAGCATATGAGAGGGGGAAATGTCTGCCTCTGAACACACATCACTAGTGGGGAACCTAAAAAGCTAGATCATGGGAGAAGAATTTAACCTTATCTAGTGCTGAAATGGATTTAGGGAGTTGAACGATGTATGAAAGACGAAGAGGGTAATTACATAATGACAAAAGGATTAGTCTAACAGGAAAATATCACAATCCTAAATATATTTGCACCTAACACTGGAGCTCCCAAATTTATAAAACCATTACTACTAGACCTAAGAAATGAGATAGATGACAACACAATTATAGTGGGGGACTTCAATAATCCACTGACAGCACTAGACATGTCATCAAGACAGAAAGTCAACAAATAAGCTATGGACTTAAACTATACCCTAGAACAAATGGACTTAACAGATATTTGTAAAATATTCTACCCAACAACTGCAGAATATACATTCTTTTCATCAGTACATGGAACATTCTCTAAGAGAGACCATATGATAGGCCACAAATCAAGTCTCAGTAAATTTAAGAAAAACAAAATTATATCAAATACTCTCTCAGACCACAGTGGAGTAAAACTGGAAATTAAAAGGAACCCTCAAAACTATACAAATACATGGAAATTAAATAACCTGCTCCTGAGTAATCTTAGGGTAAACAATGAAATCAAGATGGAAATTTAAAAATTCCTTGAGCAGAATAATAGTGACACAACCTATCAAAACCTTTGTGATACAGCAAAAGCAGTACTAAGAGGAAAGTTCACAGTATTAAATGCCTACATCAAAAAGTCTGAAAGAACACAAATAGACAATCTAAGGTCGCACCTCAAGGAAGTAGAGAAAAAAGAACAAACCAATCCCAAACCCAACAGAGGAAAATAAATAACAAAGATCAGAGCAGAACTAAATTAAATTGAAACAAAAAATACAAAAGATAAATAAAAGAAAATCTGGTTCTTTGAAAAGATAAACAAAATTAATAGACCATTATTGAGATTAACCAAGAAGAGAAGAGAGAATATCCAAATTAGGTCAATTCGAAACAAAATGAGAGATATCACAAACGGTACCACAGAAATACAAAAGATCTTTCAAGGCGACTATGAACACCTTTATATGTACAAACTAGAAAACTTAGAGGAGATGAATAAATTCCTGGAGATATACAACCATCCTAGGTTAAACCAGGAAGAAATAAAATCTCTGAACAGACGTATGACTGGTAGCAAGATTGAAACGGTAATAGAAAAAAATTGCCACCAAAAATGTCTATGACCAGGCAGATTCACAGCTGAATTCTGTCAGCCATTCAAAACAGAATTGGTTCCAATACTACTGAAACTATTACAAAAGATAGAGAAAGAGAGAATCCTCCCTAAATCATTCTATGAAACTAGTATGATCCTAATACCCAAACCAGGAAAGGACATAACAACAACAACAACAAAACTACAGACCAATATCCCTGATTAACATAAATGCAAAAATCCTCCAAAAATTCTAACTGAATCCAACAGCGTATGAAAAAGATAATCCACCATCACCAAGTGGGTTTCATACCAGGGCAGCAGGGTTGGTTTAACATATGCACGTCAATAAATGTGATACACCACATAAACAGAATTAAAAACAAAAGTCAAGGGACCAAGATGACCTACTAGAAACAGCTGTCATCGGAGGTTCCCACGAAGAGAAGAACAAAATGGCAAGTGAATCCTGCATCGTCAACAGAGGTATCCAGGTTCTCTCATTTGGACTGACTAGGTGGTTGGTGTGACTCATGAAGAGTGAGGAAAAGTAGAGTGGTGTGACGGCCCACCTGGGAGCCACACGGGGCAAGGGGAACTCCCACCCTCAGCCAAGGGAGGCAGTGAGAGATCATGCTACCCTGTCTGGGAAACCACACTTTTCCCACAGATCTTTGCAACCTACAGATCAGGAGATCCCCCTTGTGAGCCCACGCCACCAGGGCCTCTGATCTCCCTGGGACTGAGTCACTGAGAGAAGGGGCAACCACATTCTCTGTGTATCAGCAGACTTAGTCTTTCCACCTGCTGGCTCCGAGGAATCCAGGCAGTCCAGATGAGTGCGATTCCCCCCAGCACAGTGCTCCCCCTCTGCCAAGGAGTAACCAGAGTGCTTCGTTAAGCAGGTCCTGGATCCTATGCCTCCTGACTGGGTGAGATCTCCCAACAGGGGTCACCAGACACCTTATACGTAGGAGCGCTCCTACTGGCATCAGGTTGGTGCCTCAGTGACAGAGATTCCAGAGGAAGGATCAGGCAGCTGTTGTTACTGTTCTGCAGCCTCCACTGGTGACACCTCCAGGTGCAGGAGGGACCCAGGAAAATAGGGTCTGGAGTGGAACCCCAGCAAACTGCAGCCGATCTATGGAATAGTGGCCTGACTGTTAAAAACAAACAAACAGAAAGCAACAACAACCACAGCATGAACAGAAAATTTCCCACAAAAACCCCATCCAAAGGTCAGCAGCCTCAAAGATCAAAGCTAGATAAACTCACAAAGATGATAATCAATGAAAAAACACTGAAAACTTAAAAAGCCAGAGTGCCTCAACTCCTCCAAATGATTGCAACACCTCTCCAGCAAGGGCACAGAACTGGGCAGAGGCTGATATGGATGAGTTGATAGATGTAGGCTTCAGAAGGTGAGTAATAATGAACTTTGCTGAGCTAAAGGAACATGTTCTAACCCAATACAAAGAAGCTAAGAACCATGATAAAACATTACAGGAACTTTTAACCAGAATAACCAGTTAAGAAAGGAAGATAATGACCTGGTGGAGCTGAAAAATGCAGCACAAGAACTTCAAAATGCAACCGCAGGTATCGATAGCTGAATAGACCAAGCAGAGGAAAGAATTTGAGAGCTTGAAGACTATCTTGCTGAAATAAGACAGGTAGACAAGATTAGAGAAAAAATAATGAAAAGGAGTAAAGAAAACCTCCAAGAACTATGGGATTATGTAAAGAAAACTGTACCTGCAACTGATTGGGTACCTGAAAGAGATGGGGAGAATGGAACGAAGTTGGAAAATATACTTCAGGATATCATCCAAGAGAACTTCCCCAACCTAGTAAGACAGGTCAACATTCAAATTCAGGAAATTCAGATAACTCCAGTTCTCTGAAAGATACTCCATGAGAAGATGAACCCTGAGGCACTTAATCATCAAATTCTCCAAAGTCGAAATGAAGGAAAAAAATGTGAAGGGCAGCCATAAAGAAAGGCCAGGTCACCTACAACAGGAAACCCATCAGACTAACAGTGGATCTCTCAGCAGAAACCCTACAAGCAAGAATAGATTGGATGCCAATAGTCAACATTCTTAAACAAAAGGATTTCCAACCCAGAATTTCATATCTGGCCAAACTAAGCTTCATAAGTGAAGAAGTAAAATCCTTTTCAGACAAGCAAATGCTGAGGGAATTTTTAACCACGAGATCTGCCTTGCAAGAACTCCTGAAGGAGGCACTAAATATGGAAAGGAAAAACCATTACCAGCCACTAAAATAACACACTGAAGTACAAAGACCAATGACACTGTGAAGCAACTACATTGACAAATCTGAAAAATAACCAGCTAGCATCATGATGACAGCATCAAATTCACACATAACAATATTAACCTTAAATGTAAATGTAAGTGGGCTAAATGCCCCAATTAAAAGACACAGAATGATAACCTGGATAAAGAAGCACAATCCAATGGTATGCTCTCTTCAAGAGGCCCATCTCATGTGCAAAGACGCACATAGGCCGAAAATAAAGAGATAGAGGAAAATTTACTAAGCAAATGGAAAGAAAAAAGCAGGGGTTGCAATCCTAGTTTCTGACAAAATAGACTTTAAACCAGCAAAGATAAAAAAAGACAAAGAAGACCATTACATAATGGGAAAAGGTTCAACAAGAAGACCTAACTATCCCAAATATATATGCACTATCCCAAATATATATTGATGGAACACACCTCAAAATAATAAGAGCCATTTATGACAAACTCACAGCCAATATCATACTGAATGGGTAAAAGCTGGAAGCATTGCCCTTGAAAACCAGTATGAGATAAGGATGCCCTCTCTCACCACTCCTATTCAACATAGTATTGGAAGTTCTGGCCAGGGCAATCATGCAAGAGAAAGAAACAAAGAATATTCAATAGGAAGAGAAAAAGTCAAACAACCTCTGTTTGTAGATGATATAATCCCTTTTTGTTATGTGTTTTATTATTGTTATTATTATTATAATACTTTAAGTTCTAGGGTACATGTGCACAATGTGCAGGTTTGTTACATATATGTACATGTACCATGTTGGTGTGCTGCACCCATTAACTCATCATTTACATTAGGCATTTCTCTTAATGCTATCCCTCCCCTCTCCCCCCACCCCATGACACAACCTGGTGTGTGATGTTCTCCGCCTGGTGTCCAAGTGTTCTTATTGTTCAGTTCCCACCTATGAGTGAGAACATGCCGTGTCTGGTTTTCTGACCTTGTGATAGTTTGCTCAGAATGATGGTTTCCAGCTTCATCCATGTCCCTACAAAGGACATGAACTCATCCTTTTTTATGGCTGCATAGTATTCCATGGTGTATATGTGCCACATTTTCTTAATCCAGTCTATCATTGTTGGACATTTGGGTTGGTTCCAAGTCTTTGCTATTGTGAATAGTGCCACAGTAAACATACGTGTGCATGTGTCTTTACAGCAGCATGATTTATAATCCTTTGGGTATATACCCAGTAATGGGATGGTTGGGTCAAATGGTATTTCTAGTTCTAGATCCTTGAGGAATCACCACACGGTCTTCCACAATGATTGAACTAGCTTACACACCCACCAGCAGTGTAAAAGTGTTCCTATTTCTCCACATCCTCTCCAGCACCTATTGTTTCCTGACTTTTTAATGATTGCCATTCTAACTGGTGTGAGATGGTATCTCATTGTGGTTTTGATTTGCATTTCTCTGATGGCCAGTGATGATGAGCATTTTTTCATGTGTCTGTTGGCTGCCTAAATGTCTTCTTTTGAGAAGTGTCTGTTCAAATCTTTGCCCACTTTTTGATGGGGTTGTTTGATTTTTTCTTGTAAATATGTTTCAGTTCTTTGTAGATTCTGGATATTAGCCCTTTGTCAGATAGGTAGATTGCAAAAATTTTCTCCCATTCTGTAGGTTACCTGTTCACTCTGATGGTAGTTTCCTTTGCTGTGCAGAAGCTCTTTAGTTTCATTAGATCCCATTTGTCAATTTTGGCTTTTGTTGCCATTGCTTTTGGTATTTTAGTCATGAAGTCCTTGCCCATGCCTCTGTCCTGAATGGTATTGCTTAAGTTTTCTTCTAGGGTTTTTATGGTTTTAGGTGTAACATGTAAGTCTTTAATCCATCTTGAATTATTTTTTGTATAAGGTGTAAGGAAGGGATCCAGTTTCAGCTTTCTACATATGGCTAGCCGGTTTTCCCAGCACCATTTATTAAATAGGGAATCCTTTCCCCATTGCCTGTTTTTGTCAGGTTTATCAAAGATCAGATGGTTGTAGACGTGTGGTGTTATTTCTGAGGGCTCTGTTCTGTTCCATTGGTCTATATGTCTGTTTTGGTACCAGTACCATGCTGTTTTGGTTACTGTAGCCTTGTACTATAGTTTGAAGTCAGGCAGCATGATGCCTCCAGCTTTGTTCTTTTGGCTTAGGATTGTCTTGGAAATGCGGGCTCTTTTTTGGTTCCATATGAACTTTAAAGTAGTATTTTCCAATTCTGTGAAGAAAGTCTTTGGTAGCTTGATGGGGATGGCATTGAATCTATAAATTACCTTGGGCAGTATGGCCATTTTCACATTATTGATTCTTCCTATCCATGAGCATGGAATATTCTTCCATTTGTTTGTGTCCTCTTTTATTTCATTGAGCAGTGGTTTGTAGTTCTCCTTGAAGAGGTCCTTCGCATCCCTTGTAAGTTGGATTCCTAGGTATTTTATTCTCTTTGAAGCAATTGTGGATGGGAGTTCACTCATGATTTGGCTCTCTGTCTATTATTGGTGTATAGGAATGCTTGTGATTTTTGCACATTGATTTTGTATCCTGAGACCTTGCTGAGGTTGCTTATCAGCTTAAGGAGATTTTGGACTGAGATGATGGGGTTTTCTAAATATACAATCATGTCATCTGCAAACAGGGACAATTTGACTTCCTCTTTTCCTAATTGAATACCCTTTATTTCTTTCTCCTGCCTGATTGCCCTGGCCAGAACTTCCAACACTATGTTGAATAGGAGTGCTGAGAGAGGGCATCCCTGTCTTGTGCCACTTTTCAAAGGGAATGCTTCCAGTTTTTGCCCATTCAATATGATATTGGCTGTGGGTTTGTCATAAACAGCTCTTATTATTTTGAGATATGTTCCATCAATACCTAGTTTATTGATAGTTTTTAGCATGGAGGGCTGTCGAATTTTGTTGAAGGCCTTTTCTGCATCTATTGAGATAATCATGTGGTTTTTGTCTTTGGTTCTGTTTATGTGATGGATTACACTTATTGATTTGCATATGTGGAACCAGCCTTGCATCCCAGGGATGAAGCCCACTTGATCATGGTGGATAAGCTTTTTGATGTGCTGCTGGATTCAGTTTGCCAGTATTTTTTTGAGGATTTTTGCATCGATGTTCATCAGGGATATTGGTCTAAAATTCTCTTTTTTTGTGTGTGTGTCTCTGCCAGGCTTTGGTATCAGGATGATGCTGACCTCATAAAATAAATTAGGGAGGATTCTCTCTTTTTTTCTATTGATTGGAATAGTTTCAGAAGGAATGGTACCAGCTCCTCTTTGTACCTCTGGTAGGATTTGGCTGTGAATCCGTCTGGTCCTGGACTTTTTTTGGTTGGTAGGCTATTAATTATTGCCTCAATTTTGGAGCCTGTTATTGGTCTACTCAGGGATTCAACTTCTTCCTGGTTTAGTCTTGGGAGGGTGTATGTGTCCAGGAAGTTATCCATTTCTTCTAGATTTTATAGTTTACTTGCGTAGAGGTGTTTATAGTAGTCTCTGATGGTAGTTTGTATTTCTGTGGGATCGGTGGTGATATCCCCTTTATCATTTTTTATTGCGTCTATTTGATTCTTCTCTCTTTTCTTCTTTATTAGTCTTGCTAGCAGTCTATTTATTTTGTTGATCTTTTCAAAAAACCAGCTCCTATATTCATTAATCATTGAAGGTTTTTTTGTGTCTCTATCTCCTTCAGTTCTGCTCTGATCTTAGTTATTTCTTGCCTTCTGCTAGCTTTTGAATTTGTTTGCTCTTGCTTCTCTAGTTCTTTTAATTGTGATGTTAGGAAGTTGATTTTAGACCGTTCCTGCTTTCTCTTGTGGGCATTTAGTGCTGTAAATTTCCCTCTACATGCTGCTTTAAATGTGTCCCAGATATTCTGATATGTTGTGTCTTTGGTTTCATTGGTTTCAAAGAGCATCTTTATTTCTGCCTTCATTTCGTTATTTACCCAGTAGTCATTCAGGAGCAGGTTGTTCGGTTTCCATGTAGTTGTGTGGTTTTGAGTGAGTTTCTTAATCCTGAGTTCTAGTTTGATTGCACTGTGGTCTGAGAGACTGTTGTGATTTCTGTTCTTTTCCATTTGCTGAGGAGTGCTTTACTTCCAACTATGTGGTCAATTTTGGAATAAGTGTGATGTGGTACTAAGAAAAATGTATATTCTGTTGATTTGGGGTGGAGAGTTCTATAGATGTCTATTAGGTCCACTTGGCGCAGAGCTGAGTTCAATTGCTGGATATCCTTGTTAATTTTCTGTCTCATTGATCTGTCTAATGTTGACAGTGGGGTGTTAATGCCTCCCATTATTATTGTGTGGGAGACTAAGTCTCTTTGTCGGTCTCTAAGGACTTGTCTTATGAATCTGGGTCCTCCTGTATTGGGTGCGTATATATTTAGGATAGTTAGCTCTTCTTGTTGAATTGATCCCTTTACCATTATGTAATGGCCTTGTCTCTTTTGATCTTTGTTGGTTTAAAGTCTGTTTTATCAGAGACTAGGACTGTAACCCCTGCTTTTTTTTTGTTTTCCATTTGCTTGGTAGATCTTCCTCCATCCCTTTACTTTGAGTCTATATGTGTCTCTGCATGTGAGTGGGTCTCCTGAATACAGCACAGTGATGGGTCTTGACTCTTTATCCAATTTGCCAGTCAGAGTGTCTTTTAATTGGAGCATTTAGCCCATTTACATTTAAGGTTAATATTGTTATGTGTGAATTTGATCCTGTCATTATGAGGTTAGCTGATTATTTTGCTAATTAGTTGATGCAGTTTCTTCCTAGTCTCGATGGTCTTTACAATTTGGCATGTTTTTGCAGTGGCTGGTACCGGTTGTACCTTTCCATGTTTAGTGCGTCCTTCAGGAGCTCTTGTAAGGCAGACTGGATGCACAAACTTCAGTAACGAATTCGATCAAGTGGAAGAAAGGGTATCAGTGATTGAAGATCAAATGAATGATATGAAGCAAGAAGAGAAGTTTAGAGAAAAAAGAGTAAAAAGAAATTAACAAAGCCTCCAAGAAATATGGGACTATGTGAAAAGACCAAATCTACGTTTGATTGGTGTACCTGAAAGTGACGGGGAGAACAGAACCAAGTTGAAAAACATTCTTCAGGATATTATCCAGGATAACTTCCCCAACCTAGCAAGGCAGGCCAACATTCAAATTCAGGAAATACAGAGAACGCCACAAAGATATTCCTCGAGAAGAGCAACCCCAAGACACATAATTGTCAGATTCACCAAGGTTGAAATGAAGGAAAAAATGTCAAGGGCAGTCAGAGAGAAAGGTTGTGTTACCCACAAAGGGAAGCCCATCAGGATAACACCGGATCTTTTGGCAGAAACTCTACAAGACATAATCCTATATCTAGAAAACCCCATCATCTCAGCCCAAAAGCTTCTTAAGCTGATAAGCAACTTGAGCTGTCTCAGGATGCAAAAATCAGTGTGCAAAATTCAAAAGCATTCCTATACACCAACAATAGACAAGCAGAGAGCCAAATCATGAAAGAACTCCCATTCATAATTGCTACAAAGAGAATAAAATACTTAGGAATACAGCTAACAAAGGATGTGAAGGACCTCTTCAAGAACTACAAACCACTGCTCAAGGAAATAAGAGAGGACACAAACAAAAGGAAAAACATTCCATGCTCATGGATAAGAAGAATCAATATCATGAAAATGGCCATACTGCCCAAAGTAAATTATAGATTCAATGCTGTACTCATTAAACTACCATTAACATACTTCATGTAGTTAGGAAAAAGTACTTTAAAATTCTTATGGAACCAAAGAAGAGCCCGCATAGCCAAGACAATCCTAAGCAAAAAGAACAAAGCTGGAGTCATCATGCTATCTGACTTCAAACTGTACTATGAGGCTACAGTAATCAAAACAACATAATACTGGTACAAAAACAGACACATAGACCAATGGAACAGGATAGAGATCTCAGAAATAACACCACACATATACAACCATCTGATTTTTTACAAACCTGACAAAAACAAGCAATGGGGAAAGAATTCCCAATTTAATAAATGGTGCTGGAAAAACTGGCTAGCCATATGCAGAAAATTTAAACTGGACATATCCCTTATACCTTATACAAAAATTAACTCAACATGGATTAAAGACTTAAATGTAAAAGCCAAAACTATAAAAACCCTAGAAGAAAATCTAGGCAATACCATTCAGGACATAGGCACAGGCAAAGATTTCATAACAAAAATGTCAAAAGCAATTGCAACAAAAGCAAAAATTGACAAATGGAATCTACTTAAACTAAAGAACAAAAGAAACTATCATCAGAGTGAGCACACAACCTACAGAATGGGAGGAATTTTTTGTAATCTATCTATCATCTATCTATCTATCTATCTATCTATCTATCTATCTATCTATCTATCTGACAGAGGTCTAATATCCAGAATCTACACAAGGAACTTAAACAAATTTACAAGAACAAAACAAACAACCCCATTAAAAAGTGGGCAAATGACAGGAACAGACACTTCTCAAAAGAAAACATACAGGCACCCAATAAACATATGAAAAAAAGCTCAACATCATTGATCATCAGAGGAATGCAAATCAAAATCACAATGAGATACCATCTCACACCAGTTAGAAAGTCAATTATTAAAAAGTCAAGAAACAACAGTTGCTGGTGAGGCTGTGGAGAAATAGGAATGCTTTTCCATGGTTGGTGGGTATTAGTTCAGCCATTGTAGAAGATGGTGTGGTGATTCCTCAAAGATCTAGAACCAGAAATACCATTTGACCCAAAATCACATTACTGGGTATATACCCAAAGGAACATAAATCATTCTATTACAAAAATACATGCACATGTACGTTTATTGCAGCACTATTCACAATAGCAAAGACATGGAATCAACCCAAATGCCCATCAATGATAGACTGGATAAAGAAAATGTGGTACATATACACCATGGAAAACTATGCAGCCATAAAAAGGAACGAGATCATGTCCTTTGCACAGACATGGATGGAACTGGAAGCCATGATCCTCAGAAAACTAACACAGGAACAGAAAACCAAACACTGCATATTCTCACTTGTAAGTGGGAGCTGAACAGTGAGAACACATGGACACAGGGAGGGGAGAAACACACGTTGGGGCCTGTCGAGGGGCCAGGGGAGGGAGAGCATCAGGATAAAGAGCTAATGCATGCAGGGCTTAATACCTACGTGATGGGTTAGTAGGTGCAGCAAACCACTATGGCACTCATTTACTTATATAACAAACCTGCACGTCCTGTACATGTGTCCAGGAATTTAAAATTAAAATAAAATATTTTTTTAAAAAAGAAAGAAAGGAAAATATTTGCAAGCATATATCTGATATGGGGTTAATATCCAGAATATATCAAGTATTCCTCAACACAACAACAAAAACCAAATAATTCAATTAATAATGGGAAAATGACTTGAATAGACATTTCTCCAAAGATAATATATAAATGGCCAACAAGAATATGTAAAAATGCTCAGCATCACTAATCATCAGGGAAATGCAAGTCAAAACTACCATGTGATATCACTTCACATCCATTAGGATGGCCACTATTCAAAAATGGAAAATAAGTGTTGAGAAAAATGTGCAAGAATTGGAATCCTTGTGTACCATTGCTGAGAATGTAAAATGATGCAGCCACTATGGAAAACAGTGCAGAAGTTCTTCAAAACATTAAATACAGAATTACCATATGATTCAGCAATTCCACTCTTGGATTTATATCTGAAAGAACTGAAAACAGGATATCAAAGAGATATTTGCACAGCCATGATCATTGCAGCATTATTCACCATAGCCAAGAAGTGGAAGCAACCAAAATGTCCACTGATTGATAAATGGATAAAGAAAATGTGGTACATACATACAATCAAATATTACTCAGCCTTGAAGAAGAAGAAAATTCTGTCATATGGTACAACTTCCAAGTTCATCCAGGTTGTACCATATGAAGTATTGTGCTAAGGATATATTATTGAGAACATTATGCTAAGTGAAATAAGCCAACCACAGAAAGGCAAATACTGCATTAATCCACCTATATGAGGTATCCAAAGTAGTCAAATTCATAGAAGAAGAAAGTAGAATACTGGTTGTTAGGGGCTATAGAGAGGTAAATAGGAGTTGTTCAATGGGTACAGAGTTTGAGTTTGAGTTTTGGAAGATTCAAACGTTATAGAGATCTGTTGTACAACAATGTTCGTATAGTTAAAACTATTGTACCGTGCACTTAAAAAATGGTTTAGATGGAGGTTTTGTGTTGTATGTTTTTACCACAATAATAAAAAGTATGGAGATAATAATATTTAATACTACATTACTTGATTGCATATAATTAAATAAGTCATTGTGTACAGAGTACTTGTCATGGTACCTGGCATTCAGTAAGTGATAGTTATCATCCTTGTGTGTATTATCTCATTAAAGGTATCTATTTGGCTTTAACTAGCTGACACCCATGACTGAAGGACTAAGAACAGAAGTTAAGTGTTAAAAGAGAGAAAAGCAGCCTCTGACATCTGAAAGCTGGTTGAGCATTCACAACTAGACCTTGGTGTTCTCTGGTTAAGCATAAACAATTACACAGAGCATCAACATCAGATAACGCCATTCTGTGGCTTTGATGGATCAAGATTACTTGTAAACAAGTCTGAGCACAGGCATAGACAAAAACATTGTCCAAAGCACAAAACCAACCAAATATCCCACTATCCTGGCTAATATGAGTAACTGCTACTTTTTTTAACTAGTTATAGACTTATTTTCATTTTGTTTTTCCCATCTTCAAGATAAAAATTAAGATACTCAAATCATAGAATTACCCCCACTCCTCACAGCATCCAATCCATAACAGAGTCCCACTTCATTGAACCTTTCCCTAAACCACTTAATGCAATCCCAGATCCTATGATAATCTTATAAGTGCTGTCTATCCTCCTCTTCTTGTGGCACCATACAATTCCTCATGATGTGTGGTCACCCTCATTGCAACAAATCAATAGTTCTGATTTGTTGAACTACAGTATGCTCCTTATGGTGTCTGGCTGGAGGAAATTGACAGTGCTGACCCTGTCAAGTGTAGCCTGGTATCTACTGATACAGTGCAGTAGTACAGATGCTCCCCTGTAATGACAATATATTTCAATGAAGCCTACCTCCTCCTCAAAGTTTTCATGGATTTACTTAGTTCGAAACAGTCTTTCCCTTTCCTTGCCTCCCATAACACTTGCAGTGTACCCCATTACCACCCTAGTCTCTCCCTGGAGCACAGTCTGGGAAACAGCAAAGACTAATGGGTGAAGGCACCAGCTTCAGAGTCACAGCCCTCTGTGTTAGAATCCCCGAACTTCCCCCTTACAACTGTGTAGCCTTAGGCAAGGCCCTACGTCTGTAAAACCTATATTACTTCTGTTGTGAAATGAAGAAAATGATATTTTCTTTCTTAACCTAACTCGTTTATGTTGTGAGGATTAATGGGATAATGTACAGAAAGCATTTAGTCTAGTGTCTGGAACACAGCAGATATTAAATGTGTTGTACTGCTATTATTATATTTATTACACAAAATTATTCTTCCCTGAAGAAATTTAGACCTTATGAAAAAAAGGGTTAAGGGGACTGAGGTTATGAATCATGTTCAAGGCCCCTCTAGGTTGATCTAAGGCTGTGGAGACTTCCATCTCTGGGTCCCTTCTCCGTTGAACAACCTTTATTTTCCCTACACTCTACAGTGGTAGAGGGGTTACCCATGCTTCCACCTTAATATACTGTCCTAATGTCTGGACTACTGCACTATATCAATAGATACCAGGCTACACTTGGCAGGGTCAGCCACTGTCTTTGTTGGCCTTGGTTCTGCATGGGAAAACAGCAAGACCAAGTGTATTGATCTTGGCCTTGTTTAACCTTTCCTTAACTTCTTTTTTTCCTCCTCAGGTTTCATTGCAAGACTCTCAACTCCTTCTTTGCATTTCCCTTTACTTCCCTTTTTATTTCTCTACCTCTTATTCCCTCTTTTTTTGCTTCAAATTATTGCCAGTAGGAATGACTCCTAATTCCTGTGCACTGAGACTAAAACTAGCACGATTGCTAAAAAGGCCAAAAGTGCATTTGCATTGCCTAGAATGTTATAAGAAGTGTTATAATTGGGGGATATAGTTGTGCCATATACAATGCTGCACAAACTCACTACTCAAAAGTGGTTCAAGCAAAATGCCATAGGAGCTCAGGGAAGGAGAATGGGGTGTGGGGATACATGGAGGCTACATAGAGAAGGCAGTCAATGGACAATGTAATGGATGAACAGAGGAGGCCAGAGACAGGGAGCGGAGAGACCCTTCAAAAGGCTCTTCAAATAATCAAGTAGAAAAGTACCGAGAGACTGATTGAGAGAAGTGAGTGTAGGTGGGAATGGAAAAGAAGGATGGTTAAGACAGACTTGGGTCTCACAGTCCACAGAACATGGAAAGTAGCATGCTGCAGGGGACAGAGACTGTGAATGAGCTCTGTGATCCAATGCTAGGAGACCTATACCACTCATAAGCTGAGTGCCCTTGGGCATGTAACTTCTCTTCTTGTGCCTCAGTTTTCTCACCTGTAAAATGGGGTTGATAAGTATCTGCTTCATGAGATTGTTGTCAAAATTACATATGTTGAAACACCATTATGTTTTCTTATCTTTTGATGAGATAATTCTGCAAATGCCTTCTTGGTATTATTACCGGGAAAATGGAGTTAACAGGAGAGCCTGTGACTACAGCAGTTGGGGCCATTGGACTGCTTGAAACTATGTATTCCGTCCTTTCAGGATTACTCTGGACCATTCTCATTCAATGGTGGGGCATTCCTGTCCCTGACAGAGACCTTCCTGGAGCATCTTCACCCCAGACCAGTGGGAATGTTAAAGGGCTTTTTATGAAGCTCCTACATCTGGCCATAGCCAGAGTGATGCCCAATGGTTGGTTAAGAAGCACTTCCACCTACACGCACTGTGTCTGTGAAAATGAAGGAAGAAGGAAGGGGTTGTTTCTGCTAGCCGTGTCTTGTGAGGGAGCTCCCTCACAAACTCACCTCCTCAAATTCTCTGACTCTGAAAGGGAAGCATTCACACATGATATTTCTATAAAATTACTTTTATAGCGACTTAAACACAGGCCTGCTTTTTTTGTGTGTTTCTTTTGCTGCATGACTAATTGGGACTTGAGGAAAGCATCCAGCAGCACACCTGTTTTATCTGTTGTGACTATCTCTGCTCTCCAGAGAACATGTTCACTATGTAAAGAGGAGAAATGTGAACATCGTCATTAGCAACTGCTTATTGTTTCCTTTCCCCAAATCAGGTTTAGCGCATCGACCTAGTAAAGCATATGCTGAGTTATTGGAGTTGTTTTTAAGAAGAGATAAGCCAAAAGGTTGTTTTAAATTGTTATGGCATGGAGGTGCTAGCCCTTTCAAAATATTGTGAAGTATATTATGCACACAAAACAATACTACTAATAATAGTTAATAAAAAATTACCCACCACCCACCTTAAGAAATATTACCAGTAATTTAGAAACCCCCTCTATGCCGTGTCCCTCCTTCCTTGCCCCAGTTGTAACCTTTCTCCGGAATTTGTATTGATTACTCATTTGCTCTTTGTTTTTCCCATCTTCTAGATAAAAATTAAGATACCCAAATCATAGAATTACCCCTACTTCTCCCTTAGTTTCTATGCTTATACATACATTCCTGAGCAATGTATTGTCTAGTTTTGCCTGGTTTGGGGCTTTGAATGAAATCATACTCTAGGGAATTTTCTGTTGTTTGCTTCTTTTATTCACTTTGTCCTTTTTGAGGTTTTCCAGGTTGATGCATCTATCTGTAATGGGTTCTTAACCTGTGTGAATGCCCCCTTCCCTGGAGTTCTGCCATAAACAGAGTAGCCCAGGCTGTAAAGTAGCCCAGGCTGTGTGAATAAACCACAATTCATTTACATATTCTGCCAGTGATCAATAATTGGACTTATTTCCAGGTTTTGGCTATTTGGTACAATGCTGCTATGAAGATTCTTGTACATTTCTCCTGGTATAAATTTTTCTAGGCCATACTTAAGAGTAAAGTCACTGGATTGTAAAACATGCCAGGTTCAACCTTACCAGGTAATGTGAAGATATTTTCCAAAGAGCTTGAGTCACTTTGTGTTTTAAGAAGCATCTGCCAGAATGGAATTTGATATTCAAGAGATTTGTTGGGGAAATGGTGAAGGATAAAGGGGAGACAGAGGTGTAGACAAAGAGAAGCTTCAGACCTCAATACAGGTCTGGCCCTGTGAAAACAGAGGGGGATGAGCAGTACATGTCTATGATGCCACAGTAGCTACACCAATTCACACTCCCACCAGCAGCACCCAATTCCTGTTTCTCTGCATCCTTGCTGACACTTAGTTTTGTCAGACCTCTTAATAGTTGCCAATGTTTTGTGTGTAAAATGATATGTCATTGCGGTTTCCACTTGCATTCGCCTGATTACTAACGAGAATGGGCATCTATCCATAGTGTATGGGCCATTTGTATTTCATCTTCTGGGACATGCCTATTCAGTTTTTGTGCTATATATATTTTTTTTCTGTTGGGCTATGTGTATTTTTCTAAGTGGTTTATAAGAGTCGTTTATACATTTTGGATGCTAATTATTTGTAGGTGATACATGTTACAAATATTTTTACCCAGCTTGTAGCTTGTTTTTCTATTCCCTTCATTGTGTCTTTTGATGAACCAAAGTTCTTAATTTTGACGTATTTGAATTTATTAGTCATTCCCTTTATAATTCGTGCCTTTCGTGACTTGTTTTAAAATTTTCCCACTCTAAGGTTATATTGGAAATGTATTATTTTTGTAAAAGTTTAAATACTTTTAAAGTTCACATTCAAGTGTTTACTCCACTTAGAATTGAATTTATATTATGCTATGAGATAGGGATTCAATTTTATATTTTTCTTTATGTGAATAGCCAGTTGTCTCAGTACTATATTTTGAATGGTGTTTCTACCCATGGTCGGCAATGTTATTCTGTCATACAGCATTTCCATATATGTGTAGGTTGTTTTCTGGGCTCTCTAAGCTTTTACACTAACCTGTTTATCCCAGGGACAATCTTGCACCGTCTTATTTACTGTAGCTTAAAATTATGTCTTGATATTAAGTAGGCTAATTCTCCCTACCTTGTTCTTTTTTTAGGAGGGTATTGACTGTTTTAAGACATTTGCTCTTTCCATGTAAAATTTAGAATAAGTGTAACTTCCCCTGGGAAAAAATTGCAATTTTTATTGAAATTGCTTTGAATCTATAGATCAATTTAGAGAGAATTACATCTTTACAATGCTAAGTCTTCTTACCCGAGAACACCACCCATTTCTCCATTTATTTAGTTTGCTTTAATGTCTTTAAAGTTTTATAAGTTTCTCCAGAAAGTGCTTAAACATCTATTGCCAAAGCAGTGTTTTCAAATGATGTAGGTTTAGGAAATTTTTGCACCCTTAAAAATTATTTAAAAACTCAAAGATTTTTTTGTTTATATGGTTTATAACTCTCAATATTTACCATATTCAAAATTAAAACTGATTCAATTTTTACATATTTATTTATTTTAGAACAATAACAAAGTATTTGCTATAATTAAAACATGATTTTATGAAATATATTTTCTGAAACAAAACAGTTTAGTCAGGAGTGTTCCATTGTTTTAATATTTTTAAAATCTCTTTAATGTTTCCTTTAATAAAAGGTAGTTGGATTCTCATATTTGCTTTTGTATTCAATCTGTTGCATTATATTATTTTGGTTAAAGGAAATATGACCTCACACAGATACATAGCAGGAAAAGTGAGGTTTCTATTCACCTTTTTATATAATTGTGGACATTCTTCTTTGATATTACATCAAACCCCCAAAAGTTAGCTTTTTAAAAGTTAAAATCTGAATTCTGAAATCATATCAATGAATCTTTTATACTCAGTTATATAAAAATCCATTGGTCTTGCTTACACTTTGAATGAATCTTTTACTCAAGCATAACTTTTTAGTGTTATACATTAGGATTTTTTTGGTAAAATACTGGTTCACTGAGTTATGTAGATCTTCCAAATGTTCACATATTTCAGTATGAAACATCAGGAATTCACATTCATTAATGTTCCCCCCAACTCATAAAAATCCTTAAGTACTGGAAAGCTGTCAAATTCTAGGTGGTAGATTCAAATTTTTCTAAATTCTAATTTTCACTTTAGTGATGGAATTTATCATAGGCAACAAATACCATCAGTTGTTTTTCTCCTTTTTCTTTTTTCTTTTCTTTTCTTTTTTTTTTTTTTTTAGACAGAATCTTGCTCTGTCTGCCAGGCTGGAGTGCAGTGGCACGATCTCAGCTCACTGCAACCTCCACCTCCCCAGTTCAAGCGATTCTCCTACCTCAGCCTCCCAAGTAGCTGGGGTTACAGGCGCACGCCACCACACTCGGCTAATTTTTGTGTTTTTAGTAGAGATGAGATTCCACCATGTTGGCCAGGCTGGTCTGGAACTCCGGACCTCACGTGATCTGCCCGCCTCGGCCTCCCAAAGTGCTGGGATTACAGGTGTGAGCTGCCGCACCCGGCCTGTCAGTTGTTTTTCTTGAAGTAGTAGCCTCATTTTGTTCGTTTTCAAGAAAATGTCTGCTAAATACCCAAATTTGAATAACTATAGCTTGTTTCTGAGTTGTTCTTTAAAGTGAGTGTAATGCCATGAGAAAAGCAGATAATTCAGCTTGCAACTCCAGTCTGAGACAATCACTGGACTTTGGTACATGGCAGAAGTGTTCTCATATGAACTTCCCATTTTGTCACATGGAATATTAAAAAGATGTGCTCAGGGGTCAAGATTTAATATAATTAATACTTTTAATATAATTAATGATTCATAAAGGACATTCTTATGTGAAATTGGCTTTTTTTTACTGTAAGCATGAGACACTGAATAAAACAATGGCTACTAACATGTTTATTTGTTAGTAAGTTTTTTTGTTAGTAGGTATTGTTACACTAGGTAGTGTAAATTCTAACCTTCATAATCTAGATTTCTGGAAAGCTTTATATTTGGCCTCATTTGTTTAGCTTGCTATAGAGATGCCCTAATTGAGTTGTGCTTTATTGTTATGCCCTTGGCCACAAAGAAAATGACAAAATATTTTCTAAATGAATGGATGGATAAATTATCTGCTGCATTTACTACAAAACTATCATGTAAGATATTGTCCATTATGTTTTTCACAGTCCCTGGTATAAAAACCACACCACCAAGAGAAAGTTTAATTTCCTTGAAGAATTGTTAGATTTCCTTCTGTCAGAAAATACTTCTATAGCCCTTTTTCTCTAGTTGCTTGGAAAATCCGAGTGAAGTTTAATGCTCAATCACTATAACTCTCAGAGCTTCATGTTAGCTTATTTTCCCTTTGTATTTGCATATAATTAATCTTCCAGTTTTATCCTACTGATTTCAGTGTGTATCTGTATAATGACAATAACAACAAACATTTATTGAGTTCTTACTACTTTCCAGATAATGATCTAGGAGCTTTGATTAAATTATGTCATTGTACACTGCTGCAGAACTTTTTGAAAAAGTATAGGGATATAAATCAATAAAGGTGTACATACATGTCAGTGTGAACTGATCATTATTTGAGAATGAGATTTTATGGTGATAATAAGATTACATTCAACATGGGGCCACCCTTACATTAATGTGTCAGTTGATTACTTTTATTTAAAGAGGAGTTAGGGAACTTCAGTTTCCAACAGTATTATGTCTTAGATATCCTGAACAACACTCTTGATGAATATAACTAAAATACTAGATAGCACATATCTATCCCTAATTTAATGGCTTTAATTTGCTCCTGAAACCCCTGCTGCTGAGTGAAAAGCTGTTAAATGAAAACAAAAATCCCACTAATTTTAACAGGAAAAATTATTATGCATTCATCTCAATCCAAGATACATAAGCAATTATCACCTATACTGAACAAGAAAATTGAATAATTAAACAATGAAAATAAGTATATGTATGTAATAAACAACAATGTGAAAATAAATATAGTCTGAACATAAGGTTTAAAGTAATCAAGGTTTATTATGCTTTATTTTTCTGTATACATTATAATCTTGATCTATTTTCCTTTGTTGGGGTGGAGGGACTCATGATTATCTTGTATTGATACTGCATCTAAAAATAAAATTATAGAACAGAAAATCAACTTTAGAGGAAAATAAAGAAAAATCATTTCATGTTGAAATATGTGAAATAGCTCATTTGCACAACAGAATGAAGCTACCTCTTCATCCCTCTTACTTGGTATGTATGCCAAGCAAAATGTTTGGGTTCATTTAGACTTAATGCACAATTCAACTTTGTTCCACTATGTGTATATATATATATATTTGTTTTTACTAAAAACTGTTGTGCTGATTAAATTCAGGAGGATGTTTTTGTCTGAAATTTTAATTTTGAAATATCACTTTTTATAGCATATTTATTTACCATGATTTTAGTGAATCAATACAGTGGCCAAAAAAAAAACATGTCAGTAGTCATTGTTTTATTCACTGTCACATGCTTGTAGTAAAAAAAAAAGCCAATTTCACACAAGAATGTCCTTGATGAATCATTAAAAATTATTAGTCATATTAAATATTGACCCTTGAGCACAAGTCTTTTTAATATTCCATGTGACAAAATGGGAAGTTCATATAAAAGCACTTCTGCCATGTACCAAAGTCCATTGATTGTCTCAGCTTGGAGTTATGAGCTGAATTATCTGCTTTTCTCATGGAATAACACTTTCACTTTAAAGAACAACTCAGACACCAGCTATAGTGTCTATAAATAGCATGTTCAATATCAACTTCTTTAATTTTTATACCTCTCTGCTAGAGTTTTGCTAGTTTTATGGCATCCACTTCAAAACTTTGGTACTCTGTTTAACATACCTGGTAACCTGGTTAGTCAGTTTAGCTAAGATTAATATAACTTAGCAAATAGACAAGTTGGTGATGCTATTAAAGTTAACTACAGTGACCAATATTTTCACCCAGATAAAAGTTTATCTTGTAGACAGAATTTCTCTCACAATGCAGTTCTTCACCGATTTAAATATTCCTTTTTATGTAACAAACACTAAATATTTACCATGTACCTGACACTACTCTAAGTGCTTTACAAAGATTAATTCATTTAATCTTCATCCTATGGGGTAGGTACTATAACTTCTCCCCCTTCCTGTTTTACAGATAAGGAAAGTAAAGCGCAGATATCTTTAAAAAATACTTACCTAAGGTAACACAGCCAGTAAGCAGCGGTCAGGAGTTGAACTCAGGCAATGTGGCTTCAAGATTCATGCTTTTACTACAATGATATGCTACCTCTTGGACAGGTGCTTCACTGACATCCTGGAGTTCCACAACTTATGAGAAGCAGCTTTGGAACTGGGTAACAGGCAGATGTTGGAACAGTTTGGAGGGCTCAGAAGAAGACAGGAAGATGTGGGAAAGTTTGGAACTTCCTAGAGACTTGTTTAATGGTTTTGACCAAAATGCAGATAATAATGTGGACAATGAAGTCTAGGCTGAGGTGGTCTCAGGTGGAGATGAGGAACTTACTGGGAACTGGAGCAAAGGTGACTCTTGCTATGCCATAGCAAAGAGAATGGAGGATCTCAAAAGAAGACATTCATGCAGCCAACAGACACATGAAAAAATGCTCATCATCACTGGCCATCAGAGAAATGCAAATCAAAACCACAATGAGATACCATCTCACACCAGTTGGAATGGCGATCATTAAAAAATCAGGAAACAACAGGTGCTGGAGAGGATGTGGAGAAATAGGAACACTTTTACACTGTTGGTGACACTGTAAACTAGTTCAATCATTGTGGAAGACTGTGTGGCGATTCCTCAGGGATCTAGAACTAGAAATACCATTTGACCCAGCGATCCCATTACTGGGTATATACCCAAAGGATTATAAATCAGGTGGCTGTAAAGACATGCACACATATGTTTATTGTGGCACTAGTCACAATAGCAAAGACCTGGAACCAACCCAAATGTCCATCAATGATAGACTGGATTAAGAAAATGTGGCACATATACACCATGGAATACTATGCAGCCATAAAAAAGGATGAGTTCATGTCCTTTGTAGGGACATGGATGAAGCTGGAAACCATCATTCTGAGCAAACTATCACAAGGTCAGAAAACCAGACACCACATGTTCTCACTCACAGGTGGGAATTGAACAATGAGAACATGTGGACACAAGGTGGGGAACATCACACACTGACGCCTGTTGTGGGGTGGGGGGAGCAGGGAGGGATAGCATTAGGAGATATACCTAATGTAAATGATGAGTTAATGGGTGCAGCACACCAACATGGCACATGTATGTATATGTAACAAACCTGCATGTTGTGCACATGTACCCTAGAACTTAAAGTATAATGAAAAAAAAAGAGAGCGAATGGAGGCATTTCATCCCTGCCTTAGAGATCTGTGGAAACTTGAACTCGAGAGAGATAATTTAAGGAATCTGGCAAAAGACATTTCTAAGCAGCACAGTATTCAAGAGGTCACCTGGTTGATTCTGAAAGTGTTCAGTTATGCATGCTCACAGAGAGATGGTTTGAATTGGAACCATGTTTAAAGGGGAAGCAAAGTGTAAAAGTATGGGAAATTTGTAGCATAACCAAGTGGTAGAAAAGAAAAACCCATTTTCTGGGGAGGAATTCAAGCTGGCTGCAGAAATTTGCATAAGTAATGAGGAGCTGATTGTTAATAGACAAGACAATGGGGAAAATGTCTCCAGTGCATTTCAGAGACCTTCACAACAGCCACTCCTATTACAGGCCCAGAAGCCTAGGAGGGAAAAATGGTTTTCCGGGCCAGGCCCAGAGCATCTCTGCTCCATGAAACAGCAGCCCAGGGTCTTGGTGCCCCATGTCCCAACCACTCCAGCTCCAGCCATGGCTAAAAGGAGCCAAGGTACAGACAGCTCCAGCCATTGTTTCAGAGTGTCCAAGCCCCAAGTCTTGGCAGCTTCCATGTAGCGTCGGGCCTGCAAGTGCACAAAAGTCAAGAATTGATGTTTGGGAATCTCCACTTAGATTTCAGAGGATGTATGGAAATGCCTGGATGTCCAGGCAGAAGTTTGCTTCAGGAGTGGAGCCTTCATGAAGAACCTCTGCTAGAGCAATGTGGAAGGGAAATGTGGGGTTGGAGTCCCCACACAGAGTCCCCAGTGGGGCACTGCCTAATGGAACTGTGAGAAGACAGCCACTGTCCTCCAGACCCCAGAATGATAGATTCACTGACAGCTTGCACCATGTGCCTGGAAAAGCCACGGGCACTGAACACCAGCTAGTGAAGGAACTGCCCAAGGTTGTGGGAACCCACCGTTTGCATTATCATGCCCTGGATGTGAGACATGGAGTCAAAGGAGATCATTTCAGAGTTTTAAGATGTAATGACTGCCCCACTGGGTTTTGGATTGGAATGGGGCCTGTGACCCTTTGCTTTGGCCAATTTCTCCTATTTGGAATGGGATCATTTACCCAATGTCTGTACCCTACTGTATCTTCAAGTAACTAACTTGCTTTTAATTTTACGTGTTCATAGGCTGAAGGGATTTGCCTTGTCTCTCAAATGAAACTTGGGACTTTGACTTTTGAGTTAATGCTGGAATGAGTTAAGACTACAGGGGACTGTTGGGAAGGCATGATTGGTTTTAAAATGTGAGGACATGAGATTTGGGAAGAGCCAGGGGTGGAATTATATGGTTTGGCTCTGTGTCCCCACCCAAATCTCATCTTGAATTGTAATCCCCACGTGGCAAGGGTGGAACCTGACGGGAAATGATTAAATATTGGATCATGGGGGTGGTCTCCCTTATGCTGTTCTTGTGATAGTGAGGGAGATCTCATGAGATCTGATGGTTTTATAAGTGCCTGGCATTTCCCCTGTTGACACTCTTCTCTCACCTGCTGCCATGTAAGACATGCCTGCCTCCCCTTCTGCCTTGATTGTAAGATTCCCGAGACCTCCTAGCCATGCTTCCTGTTAAGCCTGCAGAACTATGAGTCAATTGAACTTCCTTCCTTTGTAATTACCAAGCTTCAGATAGTATGCTTTATAGCAGTGTGAGAATGCACTAATACACTTGGCCTAGAAGAATTTCAGAGTGGGTGTTACTCCCTTCAGCCATAGGAAACACTCATTCACACTCCTCAGAAGGTCTGATTCTATATGAGGCTGCTAAGATGAGTTGTCTGCCAAATGTGCCCTGGAATAACTGACCAAGTTTGCCTGCTGAGTGTTGTTTATTTATATTGTAGTGAGTGTTTACAAGGTCTACAAAGATAACTTTAGTTTTGACCAGGGCCAATTACTTCTGAAAGCTTCTCAAATTAAAAAAGGTACTAAAATATAGCCCTCTATTTTATCTTTGGAAATTATTTTCTGTCATGTCAGGGGAACATTTATGCCTACACTGATTCTTTTAGTGATACAACACACACATTTTGCAGAGGCACTTATAATCAGGGGTCTATGGTAATGTCATGTAGTTTGCTTTATTGATAGCTTCTATCTGCATAATTGTGGGCAGTAAAAAATAATAAAGCCAACATTTTCATCTATGCTATGTATCCCATCCCTGCCCAATTTTACAAAATCATACAGCAATGATAATTTCTTTCTTTCTTATGTATATTCACCATTTTCCTCTTTACACTGTATCTTCTCCAATAATGTTTAAACATGCTCCAATCATTTATCTCTTTTAAGGATGCTCTTTGGTCTGTATTTCCTCTTCCTGCCCTTGTCCTGACCAGTTACCACCTCATCTCATCTGCTACCACTCACTGAATTGGTGTCTTTTTCTGTTCCTATGCTGCTATAAAGGAATATCTGAGGGTGGGTAATTTATAAAGAAAAGAGGTTTATTTGGCTCATGGTTCTGCTGGCTGTACAAGAAATATGAATCTAGCATTTGAATCTGGTGAGGGCCTCAAGCTTGTTCTACTTATGTTGGATGGTGAAGGGAAGCCAGTGTGTGCAGAGATTGCATGCAGAGAGAGGAGGCAAGGCACAGGGGAGGAGGTATGAGGCTCTTTAACAACCAGCTCCTGTGGAAACTCATAGAGCAAGAACTAACTCACTACTATGAAGATGGCACCAAGTCATTTATGAGGAATACACCCCCATGACCCAAATACCTTCCACTAGGTCCCACCTTCAGCTTTCAAATTTCAGCATGAGATTTGGAGGATTCAAATATCCAAACCATATCAATTGGCTTTTGTCAAGATAATTATGGTATTGAATACTGATGACTAAATGTAGCCATTGGAATCAGTGTGATCTATTACATGAAGCTGAAGTTGGGTGGTCTTGGTGGTCACTAACTTCTCCTAAATTCGGGTTGTCCAAAACTAAACACATCTCTCTTCTAAGTTTTCCCTCCTCTTATGCTGACCATTTCAACAGATGTAATTTTTCATTCATCCAATTAACCATGTCAGGGAGTCACTTTAAAATTATGTTTTCAGTTGTGAATATGTTGAATTTGAGCTATTCATGGTCAAGAGGAGATATTAGGCTAGATTTGTTCCAATATGTATTTATGAATATGAGCCTTAAGTGGATCATTAGTAAGGCTTGACCTTCCTTGTATGTTTTTCTGGTCAAACAATTTTCCTCTTTCTACAACAACTTTTCTTAAAACTACATGTGTCTCTAACCTCTTAAAATGTCTCTAACCTCTACCACCTTCTTCATTCTCAGCAGATGTCTTTTCCTTCTATTTAATAGAAAAATAGAGCCCATTAAATGGAAAATCCTCCCACATATACACCCATCCTCTTCTCCATCCCTCCTATTATAACACAGGATTTGCTCTTCCTCCCATATAAAGTCAGTTTTCTGTTGCGGGAAGTCAGGGACCCCGAATGGAGAGACCACCTGAAGCCAAGGCAGAAGAATGTGGATTGTGAAGATTTCATGGACATTTATTAGTTCCCCAAACTAATACTTTTATAATTTCTTATACCTGTCTTTACTGCAAATTGTGAAGATTTCATGGACACTTATCACTTCCCCAGTCAATACCCTTGTGATTTCCTATGCCTGTCTTTACTTTAATCTCTTAATCCCATCATCTTTGTAAACTGAGGAGGATGTATGTCACCTCAGGACCCTGTGATGATTGTGTTAGCTGCACAAATTGTTTGTAGAGCATGTGTTTGAACAATATGAAATCTGGGCACCTTGAAAAAAGAACAGGATAACAGCAATGTTCAGGGAACAAGAGAGATAACCTTAAACTCTGACTGCTGGTGAGCCGAGCAGAGCAGAGCCATATTTCTCTTCTTTCAAAAGCAAATGGGAGAAATATCGCTGAATTCTTTTTCTCAGCAAGGAACATCGCTGAGAAAGAGAATGTGTTCCTGAGGGTAGGCCTCTAAAATGGCCGCTTTGGGGGCAGCTGTCTTTTACAGTCGCAGCTGTAGGGATGAAATAAGCTCCAGTCTCCCATAGCGCTCCCAGGCTTATTAGGATGAGGAAATTCCCGCCTAATAAATTTTGGTCAGACCAGTTGTCTGCTCTCAAACCCTGTTTCCTGATAAGATGTTATCAATGACAATGCATGCCCGAAACTTCATTAGCAATTTTAATTTTGCCCTGGTCCTGTGGTCCTGTGATCTCGCCCTGCCTCCATTTACCTTGTGATATCTTATTACCTTGTGAAGCATGTGATCTCTGTGACCCACACCCTATTCATACACTCCCTCCCCTTTTGAAAATCACTAATAAAAACTTGCTGGTTTTGTGGCTTGGGGGGCATCACGGAACCTGCCGACATGTGATGTCTCCCCTGGACACCCAGCTTTAAAATTTCTCTCTTTTGTACTTTGTCCCTTTATTTCTCAGACCAGCCAACACTTAGGGAAAATAGAAAAGAACCTACATGAAATATCGGGGGTGAATTTTGCCCAATAGTTTTCCATCTGTATTCTAGATTCCATCCACATCTGACTTCTCAACAACTGAGCACCATTGATTGTCTCCTTTTTAAATATTAGACCACCCCTTCTCAATGATAACCTTCTTCTTTGCCTTAAAACATGCTCAAGCCTCTTCCATTAAAATAAACTACTGAAGACTTTTGCTTTTAAGTAAATTGAAATCACAGGGACTAGTTTTTCCCTCCCAGATGAAATAACATACAAAGGCAAACTCTGAAATGACAATTCTCAAAACATTAAAGATTAGACAATGAAGAACTGTGATCCTAGAGGGACAGGAAGCAAATATAGCCTACAATTGGTTTAGCTTACTATTTAGAGAAATTCTTCAAGCTAGATAGTAGGTAGGGTTATTTCCCTAATTTGAGAAGAAGGAATTAGGAGTCCAGGTAGGCTGTGGCAGCTGGAGATCACAGGGTAAAATACCAGAGAAGATAAGCTACATAGAGAAAGAACTCTAGAGATCTGCACAGAGTCCCCCATGAGTATTCAACCAAGTACTAGTAAGTGCATACATGTGATGAAAGTACCCAAGGTCATGAAAAGAACCACCTAAAAAGTTATAGATGGAACTATCCATGGGGTCCATACATTTCCTGGAATAGTGCTTGTTCTCAAGAGCCATAGTGGAAAATCTCATAACTCATTGGACATTAAGTTGAATACATAGATGAGGTTTACCTCAGTCACAGGGAAAAATTAACCCTAAAGTAAATGCTGCGCTGATCCCCTAAGAAAGCTAGAAAGTAAGACCTTAAAGGATAACACTATTTCCAAGTAATTTAGGTGAATTTACAAATAAACCTTGAGACTATAGGAATACAAAAATATACAACACACATCAATTTAAAAGATAGAATGTCTACATCCAATTGAAATTATCAGTCATGCAGAGAAACAGGAAAAAAATAAAATTTATCAACAAAAACAGATTCAGAAATGATACAGATGATAGAATTAATAGGCAATAATATTAAATGATTATTATAGCTATATTCTGTATGTTCAAGAAGCCAAGGGAAATATTAAAAATATTAAGTTGAGATACAAAATGTATGGAAAAAACCCAAGCCTAACATCTAGAAATAAAATCATAATGTCTGACAATAACAATCCAATGGATGCTATTCTATTAACAGCAGATTAGACATTGCAGAATAAAGGATTAGTGAACTTATGGATACATAGTTGGTGTATATATTTATTGGGGTACATGAGATTTTTTAAAAAAACTTTTATTTTAGGTTCAGAGGTACATGTTCAAGTTTGTTATATAGGTAAACTCATGTTACAGACCTTTGTTTTACAGATTATTTCATTACCCAAGTACTAAACCTAGTACCCAAATAGTTATTTTTTCTGATCCTATCCCTCCTCCCAACCTCCACACTTAGAGAGGTCCCAATGTCTGTTACTCCCTTGTTTGTATCCATGCATTCTCAACATTAAGCTGCTCACTTATAAGTGATAACATATGGTATTTGGTTTTGTGTCCTGTGTTAGTTTGCCAAGGATAATGGCCTGCAGCTCCATCCATGTTTTTGTAAAGAACATTATCTCATTATTTTTTATGGCTGCACAGTATTCCATTGTGTATATGTACCACATATGTCTTTATGCAGTTTGATTTCATGTCTTTTCTATTGTGAATAGTGCTGCAGTGAACATATACATGCATGTGTCTTTATGATAGAACAATTTATATTCCTTTGGGTATGTACTCAGTAATGGGATTGATGGGTTGAATGGTAGTTCTGTTTTTAGCTCTTTGAGGAATCACCACTCTGCTTTTCACAATGGTTGAACTGATTTACACACCCACCAGCACGTCTGTAAGTGTTCTCTTTTCTCTACAACCTTACCAGCACCTGTTATTTGTTTGACTTTTTAGTAATGGCCATTTTGTCTGGTGTCAGATGGTATCTCATTGTAGTTCTGATTTGCATTTCTCTAATAATCAGTGATACTGAGCCTTTTTCCATATGCCTTTTGGTTGCATGGTATGTCTTCTTTTGAAAATTGTTCATGTCCTTCGCCTTCTCTTTAATGGTGTTTGTTTTTTTCTTGTAAATTTAAGTTCCTTATAGATGAAAAATACTAGACTTTTGTCAGGTGCATAGTTTGTAAATAGCTTCTCCCAATCTGTAGGTTGTCTGTTTAGTCTGTTGATAGTATCTTTTGCTGTACAGAAACTCTAGAGTTTAATTAGATCCCAGTTGTCGATATTTGCTTTGGTTGCAATCGCTTTTGGTGTCTTCATCATGAAATCTTTTCCTGTGCCTATGTCCTGAATGGTATTGCCTAGATTTCCTTCTAGGGTTTTTATAGATTTTGAGTTTTAAGTCTTTAATTCATCTCGAGTTAATTTTTGGGTATAGTTTAAAGAAGGGGTTCAGTTTCAATCTCCTGCATAAGGTTAGCCAGTTATCCCAGCACCATTTATTAAAAAGCGGGTCCTTTCCCCATTGCTTGTTTTTGCTAGCATTGTTGAAGATCAGATAGATAGTTGTAGGTGTGCAGCCTTATTTCTAGGCTCTCTACTCTGTTCCATTGGTCTATGTGTCTAGTTTTGTATCAGTGCCATGGTGTTTTGATTACTGTAACCCTGTAGTATTATTTGAAGTCTGGTAATGTGATGCCTCTGTCTTGTTCTTTTGCTTAGGATCGCCTTGGTTATTCTGACTCTTTTTCATTTCTATGTGAATATTAAAATAGTTTTTCTAGTTTTGTGAAGAATGTTATTGGTAATTTGATAGAAATAACATTGAATTGGTAACTTGCTTTGGGCAGTATGGCCATTTTAATGATATTGATTGTTCCCATCCATGAACATGGAGCATTTTTTCATTTGTTTGTGTCATTTCTGATTCCTTCAAGCAGTGTTTTGTAATTATCATTGTAGATATCTTTCATCTCCCTGGATAGCTGGATTCCTAGGTATTTTATTCTTTTTGTGGCGATTGTGAATGTGATTTCATTGTTGATTTCGCTCTTGGCTTGGCTGTTGTTGGTGTATAGTAATGCTAGTGATTTTTGTGTGTTGATTTTGTGTCCTGAAACTTTGCTGAAGTTGTTTATCAGCTAGGGAGCTTTCGGGCTCATACTATGTGGTTTCCTAAATATAGAATCATGTTGTCCGCAAGCAGGAATAGTTTTACTTCCTCTCTTCATATTTGGATGCATTTTATTTCTTTCTCTTGCTCGGTTCCTCTGGCCAGGACTTCCATTGCTATATTGAATAGGAGTGGTGAGAAGGCATCCTTTCTTATACCATTTTCAAGAGGAACACTTACAGCTTTTGCCCATTTAGGATTATGTTGGCTTTGAGTTTGTCATGAGTTTGTCATGGATGGCTCTTATTACTCTGAGGTATGTTCCATCCATACCTAGTTTACTGAGAGTTTTTAACATAAAGCAGTATTGAATTTTATTGAAAGCATTTTTGCATCTGAGATAATCATGTAGTTTTTGTCTTTAGTTCTGTTTATGTGATGAATTACATTGATTGATTTGCATATGTTGAACCTACCCTGCATCCCAGGAATAAAGCCTTCTTGATCATGGTAGACTGGATTTCTGATGTGCTGCTGGATTCAGTTTGCTAGTATTTTGTTGACAATTTTTGCGTCTATGTTCATCAAGGATATTGGCCTGAAGTTTTCTTTTCTGGTTGTGTAGTTTTCAGGTTTTGATATCAGATGATGCTGGCCTCATCGAATGAGCTGGGGATGAGTCCCTCCTCCTCAATTTTTTGGAATTGTTTCAGTAGGAATAGTGCCAGCTCTTCTTTATACATCTAGTACAATTTGGCTGTGAATCCATGTGGTCCTGTGCTTTTTTTGGTTGGTAGGCTATTTATTACTGATTCAGTTTTGGAGCTTGTTATTGGTCTGTTCAGTAATTCAATCTCTTCCTGTTTCAGTCTTGGGAGGGTGTATGTGTCTAGGAATTTATCCACTTCTAGATTTTCTGGTTTGTGCACATAGAGGTGTTCTTTGTAGTCTCTGAGGGTTATTTGTATTTCTGTGGTGTCGGTGGTAACATCCCCTTTGTTGTTTCTAAGTGTGTTTATTTGGATTTTCTCTTTTTTCTTCTTATTAATCTAACCAGTGGTTTATGCATCTTATTAACTTTTTTTTTTTTAAAAGATCCAGCTCCTGGATTGTTGATTTTTTGAATGTTTCTTCAGGTTTCTTTCACAGAGTTCAGCTCTGATTTTGATTATTTCTTATCTTCTGCTAGCTTTAGGATTGGTTTGCACTTGCTTTTCTAGTTCTTTTAATTGTGATGTTAGATTGTTAATTTGAGATCTTTCTAACTTTTTGATGTGGGTGTTTAGTGCGATAAATTTCTCTCTTAGCACTTCCCTAGGTATGTCCCAGAGATCCTGGTATGTTGTATTTTTGTTCCCATTAGTTTTAAAGAACTTTTTATTTCTGCCTTAATTTCATTATTTACCCAAAAGTCATTCAGGAGAAAGTTGTTTGATTTCCATGTAATTTTATGGTTTTGAGTGACTTTCTGAGTCTTGATTTGTATTTTTATTGCACCGTGGTCTGAGTGAGTGGTTGGTATTATTTAAGTTATTTTTGCATTTGCTGAGTATTATTTTATGTCAAATTGTGTGGTTGATTTTAGAATACGTGTCATGTGGCCATGAGAAGAATGTATATTCTGTTGTTTTGGGGTGGAGAGTTCTATGGATGTCTATCAGGTCAATTTGGTCCAGTGATGAGTTCAGGTCCTGAATATTTTTGCTAATTTTCTGCCTTGATGATCTGTCTAATATTGCCAATGGGGTGAAGTCTCCCACCATTATTGTGTGGGAGTCTAAATCTCTTTGAAGGTCTCTAATAACTTGCTTTATGAACCTGGGTTGGGTGCATATATATTTGGGATAGTTAGGTCTTCTTGTTGAATTGAACCCTTTACCATTATGTAATAATGCCCTTCTTTGTCTTTTTTGATCATTGTTGGTTTAAAGTCTGTTTTGCCTGAAATTAGGATCTCAACCCCCATTTTTTCTGTTTTCCATTTGCTTGATAGATTTTCCTCCACCCCTTTATTTTGAGCATGTGAGTGTCACTGCATGTGAGATTGGTCTCTCAAAGACAGCATACCATTGGGTCTTGCTTCTTTATCCAACTTTCCACTCTGTATCTTTTAATTGGGGCATTTAGTCCATTTACATTCAAGGTTAGTATTGATATCTGTGGATTTGATCCTGTCATCAAAGTATTATTATTATTATGCAGACTTCTTTGTATGGTTGCTTTATAGTGTGACTATTTCATGTATGTAAGTATGTTTTTGTAGTGGCTGGTGATGATCTTTCCTTTCCATATTTAATGTTTCTTTCAGGAGCTCTTGTAAGGCAGATCTGACAGTTATAAATTCCCTCAACATTTGCTTATCTGAAAAGAATTTTATTTGATTGGGAAGTGTAGTTTGGCTGGATATGAAATTCTTGATTGGAATTTCTTTTCTTTAAGGATGTTGAATTTTGGTCTCCAGTCTCTTCTGGCTTGTAGGGTTTCAGCTGAGAGGTCTATTGTTAGCCCAATGGGCTTCTCTTGATAGGTGACTTGTCCTTTGTCTCTAGCTATCTTTAACATTTTTTCTTTCATTTCAACCTTGGAGAATCTGATGATTATATGTCTTGGTGATGATCTTCTTGTGAAGTATCTTTTGGAGATTCTCTGCATTTCTTGAGTTTGAACATTGGCCTCTCTAGCTACGTTGGGGAAGTTCTCATGGGTATTCTGAAACATGTTTTCCAAGTTGCTTGCTTTCTCCCCATGTCTTTCGGGGACTGACTGTCTTATTTCAGAAAACAAATCTTCAAGCTCTGAGATTTTTTCCTTAGCTTGGTCTATTCTGCTGTTAACAATTGCTATTGCATCATGAAATTCTTATAGTGTGTTTTTCAGCTATATCAGGTCACTTACATTATTTTTCTATACTGGCTATTTTACCTGTCAGCTCTTGTATCATTTTATTGTGATTTTAGCTTCCTCAGATTGCGTTTCAACATTCTCTTAAATCTTGATGATCTTTGTTCCTATTCATAGTCTGAATTCTATTTCTGTCATTTCAGCCATCTCAGCCTGGTTAAAAACCCTTGCTGGAGAATTAGTGCCATTGTTGGAGGAAAGAAGACATTCTGGCTTTTTGAGTTGTCAGAGTTCTTGCGCTGGTTCATTCTCAACTTTATGGACTGACGTTCCATCAGTCATTGAAATTGCTGTCCTTAGGAAATTTTTTATTTCCTTTGTCCTATTTGATGACCTTGAAGGTTTGATTATGATATAAGATGGGTTCAGTCAACTGGTTTTGTTTCTGGAACATTTTAGGGAGCCAGGGTTCAACACAAGAATCTTGGCAGTATGATGGACGAGGGGCAGGGGTGGACTCATTTTGGCAGCAGTGGCACCACAGGGTGCACACACACATTTGCACTGGTAGAGAAGGAAAGGCAAAGTTCACCTGTGCAAACATGCACTGGCAAAGTGATGTTGAAGGTGGCTGTGGGCAAGTGTATGCAGGCAAAGTGACATGGGGGAGGCTGCAGTAGGGGGAGGGCATGGGCAGGCTGGTGCATGTCCATAGGGGTCACTCTGTAGAAGCTCTCTGCTGGTCAGGCATAGTCTGCCAGTTCAGAAGCTATGATGCAGGCCCCAAGGGGGTATGCCCCCTGGGCACCGGAGGCTGCTGTGCAAGCAAACATGGCCAGGCTGAGTCCCAGGAGAGGCCAGCAGACTGACACATGCTCAGCTTGGACTGGGCCTCTCTCATGGGCAGGACTACCCTTCAGAGTTCAGGTCCCATAGTTCCTCTACAGCTAAAGTCTTCTATAGGAGCAAGTTGAGCCTAGGCAGATGGGCTTCCCTGGCTGTGTTCCACTACAGATTCTCCCACACTAAACCCTCTGGGCTCTGCGCCAGCTGGAGTTCTGCCCCTAACACTTCTCTAAGCAGCTTTCCCTGTGAACTCAAGTGTCCATGGTGACCACAGGGTCTCCTTCTGCTGGGATTCCAGGGGCCTGTGGTGAGAATGGGTTGTTCTTTGCCTGTTTAACTTACCCATTCCCCAGGAGTCATTGGGGACCAGGACTGAGTCCCAGTGTGTTTTATCACTATTCAGGGTTCCTAGCTGCCTCCTCATTCATTCCAGCATCTGTGTCTTTCCTCCATCCACTCTCAATGCCTTCTCTCTGACGATCTGCTAGTAGTGCGCCAATCTTCCTGATGTCCCAGTCTCTTGGTGGCAGATGTTCTTCCTGGCTGTCTCCAGTAGACCATCTTGCCCCTCAGTTGACATGAGATGTTTTAATACAGGCATACAAAGCATGATAATCACATCATGGAGAATGGGGCAGCCATCCCTTCAAGCATTTATCCTTGTGGTATAAATAATCCAATTGCACTCTTTTTAAAAAATGTACAATTTTGAAATGTACAAATAAGTTATTGTTGACTATAGTCACCCTGTTATGCTATCAAATAACAGGTCTTTTTTTTTCTGTTGTTTTGTACCCATTAATAATCTTTACACCTCCACCCCCACTACTGTGTGCTCACAAAAATTAAAAATCAAAAATGGTTAGTGAATTTGAAGACTAGCAATAGCAAATATCCAAAATAAAAACATAGACTAAAGATAAAGAAAAATGAACAAAACATCAGTGAGCTGTGTGACAATTTTGAGCACCCTACTATATATGTAATTAGATTCCTGGAAGAAGAGAGGGTGAGGTAGAGAAGAAAGCAGAAAACATATTTGAAGTAATAATGAATGAAACTTTTTTCAAATTTGATATAAGCTATAAAACAACTGATATGGTTTGGCTGTGTCCCCATCCAAACTTCATTCTGAATTGTAGCTCCCACAATCCCCATATGTTATGGGAGGGACCCAGCGGGAGGTAGTTGAGTTATTGGGGTGGTTACCCCCATGCTGGTGTTCTGTGGATAGTGAGTGACCTGATAATTTTATAAGGGGCTTTTTCCACTTTTGCTGTGGACTTCTCCTTGCTGCCACCACTGGAATAAGGAAATGTTTGCTTCCTCCTCTGCCATGATTGTAAGTTTCCTGAGGCCTCCCCAGCCATGCAGAACTGTGAGTCACTTAAATCTCTTTCCTTTATAAATTACCCAGTATTGGGTATGTCATTATTAGGAGCATCAGAATGGACTAATACAGTAAATTGGTACTGGGTAGTGGAATGTTGCTATCAAGATACCTGAAAATGTGGAAGTGACTGTGGAATTGAGTAAAAGGCAGAGGTTGGAACAGTTTGGAGGGCTCAGAAGAAGATAAAAAATAGGGAAAGTTTGGAACTTACTAGAGACTTGGGGGGCTCAGAAGACAAGATGTGGGAAACTTTGGAACTTCTTAGAGACTTGTTGAATGTCTTTGACCAGAATACTGATAGTGAGTGATATGGACAATAAAGTCCAGGCTAAGGTGGTCTCAGATGGAAATGAAGAACTTGTTGGGAACTGGAGTAAAGATCACTCTTGTTATACAGAGAGACTGGCAGCATTTTGCCTCTGCCTTAGAGATTTGTGGAACTTTAAACTTGAGAGAGTTGATTTAGGGTATCTGGCAGAAGAAATTTCTGAGCAGAAAAGTGTTGAAGAGGAAGCAGAACATAAAAATTTGGAAAATGTGCAGCCTGACTATGTGATAAAGAAGAAAACCCCATTTTCTAGGGAGAAATTCAAACTTGCTGCAGAAATTTGCATGAGTGACTAGGTGCAAAATGTTAATCACCAAGACAATGGGGAAAATGTCTCCAGGGCATGTCAGAGTCCTTTACGGCAGCCCCTCCCATCACAGACCTGGAAGCCTAGGAGGGGAAAATGGTTTCATGGGCCAGGCCCAGGGACCCCCTGCTCTATGCAGCCTTGGGACATGGTGCCCTTCATCCCAGCTGCTTCAGCTCCAGCCATGGCTAAAAGGGGCCAGCTGAGGCTATTGCTTCAGAGGGTGCAAGCTCCAAGCCTTGGTGGCTTACACGTGATGTTGGGCCTGCTGGTGCACAGAAGTCAAGAATTGAAGTTTGAGAACTTCCACCTAGATTTCAGAGGATGTATGGAAATGCCTGGATGTAGAACCTCTGCTAGGGCAGTGTGCAAGGGAAATGTGGGGTGAGAGCCTCCACACTGAGACCCCACTGGGGCACTGCCTAGTGGAGCTGTGAGAAGAGGGCCACTGTCCTCCAAACCCCAGAATGTTACATCCACCAACAGCTTGCACTGTGCAAATGGAAAAGCCACAGACACTCAGTGCCATCTCAAGAAATGAGCCAGGAGGGAGGCTGTACCTCACAAAGCCACAGGGGTGGAGGTGCCCAAGACCATGGGAACCTACCTCGTGCATCAGTGTGACCTGGATGTGAGACACGGAGTCAAAGGAGATCATTTTGGAACTTTAAGGTTTAATGACAGCCCTATTGGATTTCAGGCTTGCATGGGGCCTGTAGCCCCTTTGTTTTGGCCAATTTCTCCCATTTGGAATGGTTGTATTTAACCAATTCCTGTACCTCCATTGTATCTAGGAAGTAACTAACTTGCTTTTGATTTTACAGGCTCATAGGTGGAAGGAACTTGTCTTGTCTCGGATGAGTCTTTTGAGTTAATGCTGGAATGAATTAAGACTGTAGGGGACTGTTGAGAAGGCATGATTGGTTTTGAAATGTGAGAACATGAGATTTGGAAGGGACCAGGGGTGGAATGGTATGGTTTGGCTGTGTCCCCACCCAAATCTCATCTTGAATTCTAGCTCCCATGTATTGTGGGAGGGACCCAATACGAGGTAATTGAATCATGGAGGCAGTTACCCCATGCTGCTGTTATTACTATAGTGAGTGATTTGATGGTTTTATAAGGGGCTTTTCCCCCTTTTGCTGAGCAGTTCTCCTTGCTGTTGCCATGTGAAGAAAGACGTGTTTGCTTCCCTTTCTGCCATGATTATAAGTTTCCTAGGCCTCCCAGCCATGCAAAACTGTGAGTCAATAAAACCTCTTTCCTTTATAAATTGCTCAGTATCAGTACGTCTTTATTAGCAGCATGAGAATGAACTAATACACCTACAACTTCATGAAACTCAAACATACCCAAGAATAAGAAACATGAAGTAAATTAATACCAAGATACATGATAATCAAATTACTTAAAACTAGTAATAAACAAAAAAAATCTTAAAAGCAGACAAAAAAATAGAATATACATAGAAGAGTAAAAATAAGGAGGTCAGCACATTTCTCATCAGAAAAAATGCAAATGAGGAGAGAGTGGAGTAACTTCTTTAAAATGCTGAAAGAAAAAATCCTGTGACCTAGAATTTTTATCCAGCATACCAATGAGTGTTCTTAGGAAAACAGGGCCCGTAGGAGAGAGGGGTAGTGGGGGAGTTGCTAGTTATTTTAAGGAATTGGCTCATGCAGTTTTGGTGAATGGCAGTCCCTAAATCCATAGAACAGAGTTGTAGGCTGGGAATTCTCAGGCAGGAGCTGATGCTGCATTCTTGAAGCAGAATATTTTCCTGCTCAAGGAAACCTGTTTTGTTCTTAAGGCCATTTAAGTAATCGGATAAGGCCCATCCAGATTATTGAAGATAATCTCCTTTACTTAATTTCAACCAATTGTAGATGTTATCTACATCTAAAAAAATATTTTAACAGCAGCAAGTAGATTCTCTTTACTTGAATAATGTGGTATTATATAGCCTAGCCAAGTTAACATATAAACTCGCCATCAAATCCAGCTAAAATATCTTTCAACAATGAAGACAAAATAAGAACGTTTTCAGACATACAAAAGCTGAAATAACGCATTACCCACAGAATTGCACGACAATAAATTTTTAATGAATTTCTTTTAGCAGAAGGAATATCATACCAGATGTAAATCTGGATCTATAAAGAATGAAAAATATGGGAAATTTATTGGCATGAGTAAGTATGATTGACATTTTTTTCTTAACCTCTGTAAAAGATAATTGACCATTTAAAGCAAAAATAATAACAATGTATTGTGGGGTTTATAATGTATGTAGAAGTATTATAGAATGTAATGTGGACAATATAAAACAGCTTGGAAGAAGACAATTAAAAGTATACTGTATTGAGGTTCTTATACTATACATTAAGTGGTAATAACATCACTTGAAAGCATGTTGTGACAAGTTAAAGATGTATACTATAAATCTATCCTAAAGCAACCACTAAAGAAACATAACAAATAGTTATAATGAATAAGAAAACAAACGATATAAAATGAAAGTATAAAAATTACTCATTAGTGGCCTGGCGCGGTGGCTCACGCCTGTAATCCCAGCACTTTGGGAGGCCGAGGCGGGTGGATCACGAGGTCAGGAGATCGAGACCATCCTGGCTAACATGGTGAAACCCCATCTCTACTAAAAATACAAAAAAATTAGCTGGGTGTGGTGGCGGGCACCTGTGGTCCCAGCTACTCGGGAGGCTGAGGCAGGAGAATGGTGTGAACCCAGGAGGCGGAGTTTGCAGTAAGCCGAGATCATGCCACTGCACTCCAGCCTGGGCGACAGAGTGAGACTCCATCTCAAAAAAACAAAAAAACTTACTCGATTATCTAAGTTAGGAAAAGAGGGGGAAAAAGAACAAAGAACTAATGGAAAAAATAGAAAACAATATCAAAAGGATAAATTTAAACACAATCATATCAATAATAAGATTAAATGTAAATGGTTTCACAATGCCAATTAAAGAACAGATTGTCAGATTCAATTTAAAAAAAAGCATGAGCCAATTATATGCTCCCTAGGAGGAAACAACTTTAAACGTAAAGGCACAAACCGTCTAAAAGCAAACAGACAGAAAATGAAATATCTTGCAAATACTAATGAAAGGAAAGCTGGAGTGGCCTTATTAATATTAGACAAAGTAGATTTCAGAACAAAAATATTACCGGGTAAAGAGAGTAATTTTATAATGATAAAGGAGTCCATTCATCAAGAGGACATAAGAATCTTAAATGTTCATAAACCTTAAAATGGAGCTTCAAAACTCAAAAAACAAAAACTAATAGAATTTCAAAGAAAAATAGACAAATTCACAATTACAGATTTCAATACCCCTCTATCAATAATTGACAGAGCGAGTAGACAGAAAATCAATTAGATTATTGGAGATTTGAACAACAGTCTCAGCCAAGCTAATCTAACTGACATTTATAGAACATTCCACTCAACAGCAAAATACAAATTATTTTTAGTGTACACAGAACATTCAACAAAATAAATCATATTCTAGAACATGAATTTAAGAACACAACTTATGTTCTTTGACAACATGGAATTAAATTAGAAATCAATGCTAGAAATATAACTGGAAAAATCCTCAACTATTTGCAAGTAAACAACACACTTTCAAATAACCAATGGGTTGATAAAATCAACCAAAAGAGAAATTATAAGGTATCCAAAAATAAACAGAAATAAAAATACGACATATTAAAATTTGTAGAATGCAGCTTAAGTAGTCATTAGAGGGAAATTTATAAGTATCAAAAAGTTTATATTAGAAACATTGGGTGCACATGGGCATAAAGTTGGCAACAATAGACACTGGGGACTACAAGAGAGGGGTTAGAGCTAGGGGAGTAAGGGCTGTAAAACTACCTGTTGGGTACTATGCTCACTACCTGGGTTGTGGGATCATTCATACCCAAAACTTCAGCATCACACAATATACCCATGTAACAAACCTGCACATGTACCCCCTGAATCTAAAATAAAAGTTGAAATTATTTTTAAAAATTTAAATATGTTTTGAATTTAGATGCAATATATTCTAATTGGTGAATTTGATTGTAGTTTTTGCAGGATATCACATTTTTTTTTTTTTTGAGACAGAGTCTCGCTCTGTCGCCCAGGCTGGAGTGCAGTGGCGCAATCTCGGCTCACTGCAAGCTCCGCCTCCCGGGTTCACGCCGTTCTCCTGCCTCAGCCTCCCAAGTAGCTGGGACTACACGCACCCGCCACCACGCCCGGCTAATTTTTTTGTATTTTTAGTAGAGGTGGGGTTTCACCGTGTTAGCCAGGATGGTCTCGATCTCCTGATCTTGTGATCCACCCGCCTCGGCCTCCCAAAGTGCTGGGATTACAGGCGTGAGCCACCGCGCCCGGCCAGGATATCACATTTTAAATGATATTTTGTTTTATGCTGTGTGGGAGGTTGTAACTCGTGGTACAAAATGTAAAACTGGTGTAAAAAGAATAACTGCTTACACAAACAATTTAAACGCTTATACCTTAGTAGTAATGAAACTTACTGAAAAAGAATAAATAGCTATATTTTTGTCTTCTTAAAAAATGCTTATATTGGAAATGAAGAGAGGTTTCAAATCAATTACATCAGCACTAATATTTAAAAATTAGATTAAGAAAAGCAAATAAAACATAAATTAAGCAGGAAAAAAATAATAAAAATCAGAGAAGAAATCAATGAAATAAAATACAGCAGAATATTTTTTAAAATCAATGAAATGGATAGTTCTTAAAGATCAGTAAAATTGATAAGCTTCTGGCCAGACTAGTAAGAAAACATAGAGATGACACAAATTACTAACATCAGGAGTGACAGAGGTGACATCTCTTCAGATACATTAGATGGTAAAAAAAGTAAGGGACTATTACCAATAATATTTTGTCAATAATATTACTAAGTTAGATATAGTGGTAAAATTCTGTGAAAGATGCAAAGTATCAAATCTCACTGGAAAAGCTATAGAAAATCTGAATAAGCTATATCTATTACAGAAATTGAATTTGTAGTTAATCACCTTCCTGCAAAGACAACTCTGGAGCCATGTAGATTCACTGGCGAATCCTACTAAACATTAGAAAAAGAAATAATAGCAATTTGCAAACTCTTCCAGAAAATTGAATTGGATTTTGTCAAATGTTTCCTATTGAGGTGATTATATACTTTTCTTTTGTAGTCTGTTAATATGGTAAATTACATTGATTTTCAAATGTTCAGCTAACCTTGCATTGACAAAATCCAACATCCATTCCTGATAAAAATGCTCAGTAAACTAAGAATAGAAGGATTCTTTAGTCTGCTAAAGACCACTGCTTCAACATTGTAGTGAAGGTTTTCACCAGTGTAAATAAGAAAAGTGAAAGAAATAAAAAGCATCTAGATTTAAAATAAAAATTAAATTATCTTTATTTGCAGATGACATGTATATCTAGGTAGAAAATCTGATTGAATCTGCAAGAAAACTATTTGAACTAATAATTGAATTTAGCAGATACAAGATCAATGTACAACAATTAATTGTAGTTCTAAATAGTAGCAAGAACATTCAGAAATTGAAATTTAAAAACAATACCATTACAATACCATTTACAATAGCTTAAAAATATATAGGGATACATTTGACAAAACATGCAAAAGAACTGTACACTGAAAGCTGTAAAATATTGCTAAGAAAATTGAGGCAAACATAACTAAATGGGGATCTGTAACATATTCATGGATTGTTAATGTGTCAATACTCCCCAAATTAATGTACAGAGTCAACATAGTCCCATTTAAGAGTCCAGCAGTTCTTTTAAGAAATTGACAAACTGGTCTTATAATTCGTATGGAAATTCAAAGAACCTACAATAACCAGAACTTTGAAAAAGGAGAAAAAGGTTAAAGGATTTTCACCACCTGAATTCAAGACTTATTATAAAGCTACAGAAAGCAAGGTAGTGACATAAATATAGAAAAATAGATCAATGAACCAGAAGATATGATCAATTTAATGTAGATGAAAGAACAAAGGCAATAAAATAAATAATGTAGATGAAAGTACAGTACATTGCAATAAATGATGCTGGAGCAATTGGATATCTATATGGAAAAACACACAAAAAATAAAACATAACCTTGGTTCCATACTTTACACCATTTAAGAAAATTAACTCGAATCACAGACATAAATATAAAACCTAAAATTGTGAAACTTCTGGAAGTAAGCATAGGAGAAAATTGTGACCTTCAGTTAAGCAAAGATTTCTTTGCTACAACACCAAAGTCATGATTAATAGAAGAGAAATAAAAATGATAAATTGAACTTTATCAAAATAAACATTTCTGTTCTTTGAAAGACACTGTCAGAGAATGCATACAAGGTGTAGACTGAGAGAACATATTTGCAAAGCATATAAATAATATAGCTAATAAAGGATTTAATTCTAGAATATATAAACAACTTTCAAAACTCAATAATAAGAAAATGAACACCTAAATGAACAAATGAACAAAGGATTTAAATAAACTTTAAACCTATGAAGATACATAGACAGCAAATAAACACATGAGAAGATTCTTGGCATCATTAGTCATTACGGAAATGTATATTAAAACCACAATGAGATACCACTACATACTTACTAGAATGACGACAATTAAAAAGACAGTCAAGGAGATGGTGAAATTTGTGTCATACGAGGTAACTCTATGTTTAATAATTTGAACGACTGCCAGAATACTCTATTTTGTTTTATTGCCTGATTGTCCTGGCTTGAAACTTCAGTACAGTGTTGAATGGAAGTGGAAAGAGTGAACATATTTTTCTTCTTCCTGATCTTGGGGGACAGCATTCAGTCCCTCACCATTATGTATAATGACATTTGTAGGTTTTTCATAGATGCAGTAGGTTGAGGAAGTTCCCTTCTTTTTCTAGTTGTTTGAGTGTTTTTATCATGAAGTGTTATGGACTGAATGTTTGTATCCGCCCCCCTCCAAAAAAAATTCATATGTTAAAATCTTAACTTCAAATTTTTCTTGGACAAGGTGACTGACTAGAAGTAGCTAGTGTGTGCCACTCTCACAGAAAGCAGATGAGACTGGCTAGTTAACACTAGCTCTTCAGCTGGAATGTTCGGGAGGACATCCTGAACATTGCTTTCTTGAGAGTCATCAAAGAAGCAATGTGAACCATGTAGAGCAGAGAAAAGCAAGACAGGACAGCCACCCATTCAGGGTTGGCGCAGAGCCAAGAGAGGCTTACCACCATGGGAAATGAGTGAGTGAGAACCCCTAGAGACTGACACTTCTGCCACAGACTTTTGCAATCCTGGGCATAGGAAATTCTCCCTTGCTCCCTCCTCCCAGGGCCTCCAGACTGAATTGAGAGCTGCATGGAAGCTGGAAAGAGCTGCTGCTCAGGCCTACATGGAGCCCAAGGTCCTTGAATCCCTAAGCACCCCAGCTCCAGCTTGCATGCCCCCAGGATAGTGACTACACCCATGGTGCTGAGGAGCAGATGAACTACAGGCCTTGTCTCTGGTACACCTTGTCAGGCATAGTCAACTGGCCTAGGACCCCAGTGCAGTCACCCTACCCCTTCCTGAGCACTTGGACCCACAGAAGATCTGCATTTCTCTGGGATGGAGGTCCCAGAGGCAACTGACAGGCCCACCATTGTTGCAGCTGCCACAGCCCCCACTCATACAGCCCTCAGTCTATGGAGGGAGGGAGGAAAGAGCCTAAGTTCTATCATAGGCCTCCAGCAAACCACAGCTGCCTTATGGAAAAGCAGCCAAACAGTTTTTCCCATGAGTCCCTGCCCCTCCTATTCTTTACTGGAGTGGACCTCCTAACCTGTGCCTCCAGTACAGCTACGTCAACCCTGCCTGAACATTTCAGTGGGTGGCAACACTGCATTTCTCTGAGGAGGAAATCCCAGAGGCAGAGAATCCCACAAGTTCTTCTCCATTGCCACTGCAGCAGTGTCAGCTTTACTTGAGTGTTATTCAGCTCAATAGGCCCTCTGTCTTTTTGCAAGGGCAGAGGGCCAATGTGACAGCTTTCTGTATCCCAAGTTCTCACCCAGTATCCAAGAAAAATAGGGTCACACATGGGCCTGAAGGATGAATGCGGAGTTTTACCGAGTGGTGGAGGTGGCTTTCCGCAGGATGCATGGGGAGCTAGAAGAAGGGGATGGAATGGGAAGGTGATATACCCCTGGAGTTGGGTCCCCCAGTAGACTCCTCTCCAACCACTTCAGTGGAACTCCTCTTGGTGTTCAGATGATCCTCCTCTTCTCTCTTTCTCTGCTGTGTCATTCTGCCATTGTCTGCTTGGCTTGCTGGTCTGCTTCTGGAGCCTGGGGTTTGAGGTTTATATGGGTGCAGGACAGGGGTCATGGTAGGCCAAAAGGCAACTTTTTGGGTGCAAAAACAGGAATGTCTGTCTTCATTTAGGGCTGTGGGTCTTCAGGTTTGAGGGTGGGGCCTTTGCCAGGAAACTGCCATCTTCTACCCAGTATTTCCCTCTCTCCTGTCCTTATCAGAAGGACCCCTGGCATGGGCCTGCAGTGTAGCTACCTCACCCTGGCCTGAAGGTTCCCCTTAGCAATGTTTTGTGTCTCTCTGGGGTGGAATTCCCAGAGGTATCTGACAGCCAATGTAGCAGTACCTGCCCTTGCTACCACCAGTCCAAGAAGGGAACAAAGAGCCTGAGTGCTTTACTCACACCTCCAGCATGCCATAGCCACCATACAGAGAAGCCAGACTGTCTTCCCCGCAAGCCCCCCACCCTCTTGCTCTTCACCAGGCAGGGCTCCTCAGTTTGGGCCCACAATGCAGCTGTCCCACCCTAGGCTGATGTTTCGGATTGGTAGCTTCTCTGTGTTTCTCTGGGGTGGACTACCAAGGGACAAGTGAAAGGCCCTCTGCCATTGCCAGTGCCAAGGTCTCTGCCCATGCTGTCCCCAAGTTGGGGAGGGAACAAAAGCCTGAGCTAGCCCCACAGCTGCAGTACACAGACTGGGAGTGTCAAGCCGACGTCTACAGCCAGCATTGAGGGGGAAAGGAGCCCACACTCTCAGAGCACTGAGAGGGAGCATGGCTACAAATGCAAGAAAATACAGAGAAGACACTTGGCTAAGGGCCTACCTACCATCCATTATGCTTAAGCACCATCTACTGGATTTACTGGATTGAAGCTCAAACTTCAATGCCAAAATACTTTGTGAATATACCCCCCTGTGAAATAAAAGACAAGAATTCAACCACAAATAAGGGCCTTTCAGAAAGCCTCAGCCCTCTGAAAACATCCAGAAATGAAGACAACTGGCCATACTCAAATTGTACCACATTTAAAGGAACATCAGCCCATACAGATGAGAAAGAACCAGTGAAAGAACCCTGGAAACTCTAAAAGCCAGAATGTCTTCTTACCTTCAAAACTGCACTAGCTCCCTAGAAACAGTTAATCAGAATGAAATGGCTAAAATGACAAGCATAAAATTGAGAATCTGGATGTCAACAAAGATCACTGAGATGCAGGAGAAACTTGAAACCCATTTCAAGGAATCTAGTAAAATGAGTCAAGAGATGAAAGATGAGATTGCCATTTTAAGAAGAACCAAACTGCACTGATAAAGCTGAAAAACTCACTACAAGAATTTCATAACATAATCAGAAGTATTTACAGCAGAATAGATCAAGTTGAGAAAATAATCTCAGAGCTTGAAGACCAGTTCTTTTTTTTTTTTTTCTTTTGAGATGGAGCTTCACTCTTGTTGCCCAGGCTGGAGTGTAATGCGATTTCAGCTCACTGCAACCTCCACCTCCTGGGTTCAAGTGATTTTCCTGCCTCAGCCTCCTGAGTAGCTGGGATTATAGGCATGCACCACCATGCCTGGCTAATTTTTGTATTTTCAGTAGAGACATGTTGGTCAGGCTGGTCTTGAACTCCTGACCTCAAATGATCTGCCTGCCTCGGCCTCTCAAAATGCTGGGATTACAGGTGTGAGCCACTGTGCCTGGCCAAAGACCAGTTCTTTGAATTAACTCAGTAACATAAATATAAAGAAAAAAAATAATGAACAAAATATCTGAGAAATATGGAATTATGTAAGGAGATGAAATCTACAACTCTTCAGCATCCATTAGAGAGTGGGAGAGAGAGCAAGCAACTTGGAAAACATATTTGAAGATATGATACATGGAAATTTTCCCCAACCTTGCCAGCAAGGTCAACATGCAAATTCTGGAAATTTAGAGAACCCCTGTGAGATACTATACAAGTAAAACATCTCCAAGACACATAGTCATCAGATTCTCCAAGGTAAATATAAAAGAAAAATGTTAAAGTCAGCTAAAGGGAAGGGGCCGGTCGCCTACAAACAGAACCCCATCAGGCTAACAGTAGACCTTTTCTCAGAAACCCTACAAGCCAGAAGAGATTGGGGGATTATATTCAATATTCTTAAACAAATTTCAACCAAGAATTTTATATCCAGCCAAACTAAGCTTTATAAGTGGAGGAGAAATAAATCCTTTTTCAGACAAGCAGGTACTATGGGAATTCATTATCACCAGATCTGCCTTAAAAGAGGTCCTTAAGGGAGTGCTAAACATAAAAATAAAAGACTGGTATCTGCCACTGCAAAAACACACTTAAGTCCATAGACCATTGACACTATAAAGCAACTACACAATCAAGTGCACATAACAACCAGCTAACAACACAATGACAGAATCAAATCTGTACCTATCAATATTAATCTTGAACATAAATGGGCTAAATGCCCCACTTAAAAGGCAGAGAGTGGGCTGGATGTGGTGGCTCACGCCTGTTATCCCAGCACTTTGGGAGACTGAGGAGGGTGGATTGCCTGAGGTCAGGAGTTTGAGACCAGCCTGAGCAATGTGGTGAAACCCCATCTCTACAAATACAAAAATTAGCCAGGCGAGGTGGTGTGTGCCTGTAGTCCCAGCTACTGGGGAGGCTGAGACAGGAGAACTGCTTGAACCTGGGAGGCAGAGATTGCAGTGAGCCAAGATTGCACCACTGCACTCCATCTCAAAAAAAAAAAAAAAAAAGGCACAGAGTGGCAAGTTGGATAAAGAAGGAACATCCAATTGTATACTGTCTTCAAGACATCCATGTCACACGCAAGGTTATTCATAGGCTCTAAGTACAGGGATGCAATAAGATCTATCAAACAAATGAAAGACAAAAAAGAGCAGGAGTTGCTATTCTTATTTCAAACAAAACAGACTTTAAGCTAACAATGATAAAAAAGGACAAAGAAGGACATTACATAATGATAACAAAATCTTCTTGTTGAATTGAACACTTTGTCATTATGTAATATATCCTAAATATATATGCACCCAATACTGCAGCACCCAGATCCATAAAACCAGCTCTTAGACATTTACAAAGAGACTTAGATAACCACATAATAATAGTGGAAGACTTCAACACCCCATTGACTGTATTAGACAAATCATCATGGCCAAATATTAGCAAAGATACTCAGAACTCAAACTCTACACTTGACCAAATGGCCCTAACACTCATGTACAGAACGGTCCACCCAATAAAAACAGAATACACATTCTTCTCATCTGCACAAGGCGCATACTTTCAAATTGGACAGATGCTTGGCCATAAAGGAATTCTCAACAAATTGAAAAAAGGAAAGAAAGAAAATTATGCCAACCACAGTCTCAGACCACAGACCTAAAAAAATATAAATTAGTAAAAAGAATGGAAATTAAATAATCTGTTTCTCAGTGACTTTGGGGTAAACAATGAAATTAAGGCAGAAACCAAGAAATTCTTTGAAAGTAATAAAAACAAAGATAAAACATATCAGAATCTCTGCGACACAGTTAAAGCAATGTTAAGAGGGAAGTTTATAGTGCTAAATGCCCACATCAACAAGTTAGAAAGATTTCAGATTAACAACCTAACATCATACCTAGAGGAACTAGAAAAACAAGAGCAAACCAACACCAAAGGTAGCAGAAAAATGAAATAACCCAAATCGCAGCTGAACTGAACAAAATGGAGATGAGAAAAGCCATACAAAAGAACAACACAACCAAAAGTTGATTTTTGAAAAATAAATACGATTGATAGATCACTACCAAGACTAGTAAATAATAAAAGAGAAAATCCAAATAAACACAACAAAAAATGACAAAGGGGCATTACCACTGACTCCACAGAAATACGAATAAAAACTTCAGAGACTATTATAAACACCTCTATGCACACAAACTAGAAAACCTAGCAGAAATATATCTAGCTGAGTCTGGGGCTTTTCATGTGCTCAGAATGGAGGGAGTGCATGCTGATTGGTCCATGAATGGCCATGGGTGGGCTTGAAAAAGCACCATTCAATTGTCTGAAAGGCGCCATTGAAATTCTCACTCCATGTGGTAGACTCCACCTGAACTGGCAGCCTGGCCCCTGGGCCCCAGGCTTCAGGCCTGGCTTGAAGGTGAGGTTTCACTGGGGACCTGCCCCTTCCCCCAGGAACCTGTCTGCCTCTGCTGCCATCAACATGCCACCCATGGTGCCCAGGCTTTCCATGCTGAGGAGTGCCTGTAGACCCATGCCAAGCCCCCCTCAGCCCCCCTCAGCCCTCCTGTGTTTGTCAGTTCCCAAAGTCCGGAGGGGGCCAAGGCAGCAGAGGGCTAGCATGTCAATGCCACCCCAAGCATGTGCACACTCAGCCGGGTTTACCACAACTTTGCTCCACACCGGAGCAGACACCAGGAGCAGGGAGAGGCCAGGGAGCAGGAGCAGGCACTCCCTGGGCTCCTAAGAGTGCAGGGATGCCTGGGTCTAGAGCCATGGCTGGGTGGCTACAGCTGCACCCGGGAGCAGGGGCTCCTGCCATGCCAACTTGGTGGGGTTCCCACTTGGATCACCTGTTTACAGCACCCACTGGCTCCACAGAGCGCATAGCCCTTGCCATGCGTTCCCCACTGCTGCTGGCGTCTTCAAAGCAGCCACTCTAGATAGGCTGCTGCCACCATCAGTTTTACTTATTTTCACTAGGTTGTATAATTTTCACAATAAAAATTATTTAAAAATTATTTTTAAAACCCCACAAGACAGGGGAAACAGTATAGCAGTGAGAAAACATAGGGGCAGAATGAAGCCTTGGCCAGAGGAGATAAGGTTCTAAGGTAGGATGGAGCCAGGTTTTGTAAAGTGACAATTGAAGTTTGAATTGTTTTCTCTAAGTTGCTGGGTATCTGTAGAAAGTTGTTTTTTTTTTTTTTTTTTTTTTTTTAAATAGGGCAATGGCATAAGAAGACCTGGCCTTCTTTTTCTGGATTGAAGACATTTTTATCTGGGGATTTTTAGTTGAACAGCATCCCAGGTGCTTTCTGGTGATTTTCCAGGTCTCTCTTGGCTTTGCCTTCGACTTTTGAATGACCTGTTTGCATGTCTGTTACCACCATGATACTGCAAGCTCTGTGAAGGCATGGATTATGTCATCTTCAACCCTGCCGCCTCTCCAACTTCCCACCCCCACCCCAGGGCCTGACCCCAAGGGAGCTGTCAATGGATGTTTGCTGCATGGAATGAATGGGGACTGACTTTTGCTATGGCAGTTTCTTCGGCGCCTCTGACATAAGACACCTCCCTTCCCTAGGCACATAAATTTAGGAAGAAGGCAGAGTCTTCATAGTTATGAATTACTTCCTAACTAGTAAAACTGCAGGAAAGCCCACAAAATTGCCTGTAAAGCAACAGCCTCATTCGTTGTAATTATAATAAAGAGCAATGACTCAGCAGACCACAACCCACACCCACAAGCACACAGGCCCTCTAGCAGGGCGCCTCAGGAGGCAGGCCTGGCTCTGGGACACACAGGGAAGATCCATGTCTGTCTTAGCGTATTCTTTTGCTAGACTTCAGCTTTAACCAACTCCATGTGACCCCCCAACCCATTCTATTTTATACAACAAAGTCAGGGGGGTACAGAAGATAGAGTAGGCAAGCCTTAATCTTCAAAGTGTGACTGTTTCAGAACTTCATGACAGCCAGTCTAAGAAAATGCTTATCTCTTGCTATCTCAATTCTCAAAGTGCGCATGTAATTTACTGTGGACAATACTCCTACTGGAGTCCATCCTACTTCTGGTCAACATGTTTGAAAGCTCCATTAAGTCACTGACATGAATCTGGATCTCTCCAAACACTCTCTGGGAGGAATTAAACACTGATGGACTCTAAGCCATGGACTTTTTCTTCCATTGTACCAGTTGTGATATTTCACAGATTGTAGGGTCAAAAAAATCTGTTTATCAGTTAATATGTAATGATCTTGCAGGCACTTGCACTGCTAAGCATAAGAAAACTGTGTGTGATGATGCTGATAATTATTGTTTTGAAGATATTGTAGGAGCACTACACCACAAAACTTGCCCTTTGATAAGTTAGCAAGGATCAGAAGGCTGAGGTAGCTACATGGTGGTAGCGTCCTCCCAAGTGCCTGGGTGCTTCTCTGGCAGGAGATTTAGAGCTTTTCTGGGAGCAGATTGGGGATCATGGCTTGAGCATCAGTAGTTTACACCTTTGTTGGAGGGATTAAAAAGAAGAAAATGGTAAGTTACTGTACTCCTATTACATGCCATTTGCAAGGCTAGGCCTTTTACATGCATTAGTCAGTTTAGGCCTTAAAATGATACTGCAAGGTAGATATTATTCTTTCTGCTTATTTACTGCCCTTAAAACAATAAATGATAATCCATCACATCAACAGACTAAAAATGAAAAATCACATAATCATATGAACAGGTACAGAAAAAGAATTTGACAAAATGTCACACCCATTTGTTATACAATCTATCATCAAACTAGAAATAGAACAGCTTTATTTATAATTGCCAAAACTTGGAAGCAACAAAGATGTTCTTCAGTCAGTGAATGGATAAACAAACTGATATATCAAGACAATGGAATATTATTCAGCACTAAAAAGAAATAAACTACTGTCAAGCCACGAAAAGACATGGAGGAAACCTAAATGCATATTCCTAAGTGAAAGAACCCAGAACCCAGTCTGAAAACTTTACTAACTATATGGTTCCAGCTATATGACATTTTTGAAAAGGTAAAACTATGAAGACATTAAAAAATCACTGATTTTTTAAATGGAATGAATAGGTAGTGGATTTTTAGGGCAGAAAAACTACTCTGTATAATATGATAATGGGGATGCATGTCATCATACATTTGTTGAAACTCAAAGAATGTACAACACCAAGTATGAACCGTCACATAAGCTATGGACTTTGGGTAAGAATGAAGCATCAATGTAGGTTCATCAGTTGCAAGAAATGTACCATTATGGTGGGGGATATCAATAATAGGGAAGGTTGTGCATGTGTGAGGTAATGGGATGTATAGAAACTCTATACTTTGCATAATTTTCCTGATACCCTAAAACTGCTCTAAAACTAAAGTCTATTTTTAAAAAGATTATAATAAAACAGTAAACGGGAAAGCAGGGTAGGTAAGGAATTTGAGAAGCCTGCCCATGATTACACAGTAAGTGTTGTTTGGAAGTTGATCTACTGGTAAAGAGAATATAACAGTCTTAATTTGAAGGTGCTTAGCCTGCTAGTCCATGATCTGGAAGAGGAGATCTGTAAACTCCTCATGACTGCATGAAAAATTGTGTAAAGAAAGTCTCTTCTGGATAGACTTTCCCTAGCTATCTTGGAAACTCCAACAAGATTAAGAACCACATTGGACACATGATATTGGAAATAGCTCCATGATAAAAGCAGAGAGTCAACGTTGGAATTATGTACAATCTGTTTGAAAGTAATGGTCACATATTCCAATATACCTAGGTTAGGGTTGGTCAGAAGTACTCCCTTTCTATTTGTGACAGAGTCAGCACACCCCATATCATGTGGGCTTCCTTAGGTTGATTTTCTGAGGTGAATTATATTCTATGAGTACATAAGAGAGTCTTATTAATGTTACTCTGAGAAGTCCAAGTTACATTTGATGTCTTTTTTCTTTCAGAAGCTCTTAGATGATAAATTTGATCTTTGAATTATCTTCATTGAATGCTAAACTTATTTAAGATCACCAGGATTTCAACTGTATTATGTTTCTGTGACAGAACAAGAAATACATAAGCATCTGATAATAAACACTGTTACACGCTGTTAGAGCAAAGCAAAAATAAACCCTAAAATTTCATCTCTCTCAGTGTATATCAGGGGTATTGATTCTGAGAGAGGAAGAGGGCTTGCCCATGGTCTCTCAGCAAGTTAGGGGTTAAGTAATGAGCGATCCTGTCTGTAGCCTCCCAGGCCAGTACTCTTTTCGGAGGGATGACTCCTCAAACTCTTCCACTTGTGATACTCACATGCTTACTGGACAGCTGTACTTGTGATATTCACATGCTTACTGGACAGCTGTACTTGTGATATTCACATGCTTACTGGACAGCTGTACTTGTGATATTCACATGCTTACTGGACAGCTGTACTTGTGATATTCACATGCTTACTGGACAGCTGTACTTGTGATATTCACATGCTTACTGGACAGCTCTACTTGTGATATTCACATGCTTACTGGACAGCTCTACTTGTTTACCTCTCTCAGGCAGCTCAAACACCACATATTTAAAACCAAACTCATTATTTTTCTTCTGCTTTTCTCAAAACACCTCTTTTACCCACCATCTCCACTCTCTGTTGTCCCCACAACCCCTCAAGCCAATGACCGATTTCTCTGCCCTGCTTCTGTTCCAGTTATCTACCGTATAACAGGTACCTCAGAAAACATTTATTTTGCTCATCAATTTGCAATTTGAGTAGGGCTTGACAGGGATGCCCATCTCTGCTGTACTCAACCTCAGCAAATTGTCTGAAAGGCTGGAAGGTGGAATCATCTGAAAGCTAACTTACTCACATTGTGTGATAACTGGTACCGTCATCTGTCAGCTAGCAGACTAAACTTCCCAGGATTTAGCTTTAAAGCCTACAAATAGTCTTTCCATGTGGCTACTTGTCTTCCTCACATCGTGGTGGCTAGGTTCCAAAGACAAGCATCTCAAGGGAGGAATGGGGTGGGTAGGTGAAAGTTGTGTTGCCTTTCATGCACTAGTGTCACATTGTTATTTCTACTACATCGTTGAGGCAGTTACAAAAGCCTGCCTGGGTTCAAAGGGAGGGAAAAACACTCCACCTTTTGATAGGGGAATAGCAATGTGCAAAAGCTTATAGATCAGAATTATTGCTAAGCCATCTTGAGATCATTAATTATAGCACCGATCTCTGGGCGCTACTTTCTGTTTTAGGATTTGAAAGTCACTTATGTACTTTTTCAGGACTCTGAAAAAAGGTATATGGTGTTAATATTACAGAACAGCTATGCTAAACAGTTTTTTTTTCATTTTCTTCCATAAGATCTAACAATATGCCCATTAGAATAGTAAGAAACAGGACCTTGACTACTGTTTCTATATAAGCAGAGGTGCAGTCTCCAAGGACCTACATCTAAATCTATTGTGAATGCCCATGGATTTTATACTGCTATGGCAGGTACTGTACATTCAAAAATATGTTCACAAACATTTTGAATATGTTTATTACTTCCCACTTTGAAACAGACTCTTCATTTGGAGAATTTGCACACACACACACATACACACACACGCACACACACTTACACTCATATATTCTGATTGGCTTGTTAAAAAAACATGCTACTTCAATAGATTATATAAAATATTCTATAAGATGTGTTCTTCCTAAGCAAAGCATTAACTGACTGCAAAATGAGAATAGAAATGGAAACTTTATTATTAAGATAGTTAATTAAAGAGTATGGTGGCTAATTAATAACTTGTTAGCAACATATTGATACCAAAAAAGTCACTAGAATCTCACGTCATGTAAAAATAGACCTTCACAAAGACAGTGGTGATAAATTGGCTCTACTGTGTATAGTTCCAGCAATACATGGAACCAGAGCTAATAGATGCCACAGCTAATATAAAGGGATGACCTCTGGTATGTATCTGCTGACTATCAACCATGCCTGAAATATTAAATAGCCATGAGCCCAGTACATCTTCAGAGAAATAAGGAAAAACATGATCATGCTAAGGGAAGAGCTCCCAGGATGGAGAGAGGTCTCAGAATCATGTCGTATGAGAAACAGTTGGAAGACATGGGGATGATGTGGTAGACTAAATTATTGCTCCCAATTTTTCACTGCCCTGTAATATTTTTAATGCATCCACATCTGTGCCATAACCTTGTGGCAGGTAGAGTGTATTTTCCTGCCCCCTTGATTTTGGCCTTGCCAAATATAATGTTAATAGATTTGATGCTAACAGAGCTTGAAATGTGCTTGTGAAGTTAAGTTATTCTCCTGCACTCCTGCATTTCACCATGAGAATATGCTCATTTAGCCACTGCCCAAGGAAAATGAGAGACCTGTAGAACAGACCTGGATCCAGCCCACAACTTAGAGCAAAGCCCAGTTGAGCCCGCCTTTCATCAGCTGATCTCTAGCCAATCCACGAATATGTGAATGCAAATGAAATAGCTATTATTGCATTGTGCTGAGTTTTAGGAGGGGAGCTTGTTATGCAGCATTATTGTGGTAATATCTTACTAATATAGATGGTGATTGGTCATTTTGGTGTTACATAGTACCAGTACCATAGGATAATTAACTAGCAGATGGAGTAAAATAGGAGGAAGGTTTATATGCCCATTTAAGGTCTTTTGTAGTCCTGATGTTCTCCAATTTGATGAATGGATGCAAAAAGTTTTTGAAGTAAGCAAATCCCTTTTGATCCATCAATTTTCACAATTCTAGTTCAGTCAGAAATACACTCCATTGAGATCAATGAGTTAAAGTAGATATCAGTCTTACTCTAGCTCCTTAAAATCTTTCATATTTCTCACAAATTTTAAAATAACTATGTGATGTTGCTGCTCTATGTCAACTTTATTATCTCCATAAGTTTGGAGAAGGCTCCCCCAAACACTGGCCCGGTGAAGTTGTGATCCAGTGAAGAGCAAGAGAAAGAAGTCAAGGAAAATGATCTGCTCAGCTTTCCAGGCCCCAGATGAAAGCTATCCATAAGCCATGTCTTCCTTAGCTTTAACACATGCCAGAGACATTCTTCCTTTCACTGATTATATTCTACTCAAGTAAATTTTCCATCCTACAAAGTCTGCAAAGGGTAAATGGTGGGTTAACAGTCATTTTGATCTCTATTTTTCATGAGAACTTTGGTCTTAGAATGTTAGCGTGTTAGTAGTGTTGCCAGAAATTTTAAAAATTCAAGGATCACTGGAATCTAGGTTGAATATATATCTAAATTATCTCTCCAAATCTTTCTGAAGTTAGAGAAAAGCAACCACTGGATAGCAAAGGTGACTTAGTAATCCACTACACCACTGACTGGCACTGATTTTTCAGATATATTAAAATCCCTGTTAATAAGATTATTTTGTTAAATAGTACTGATTTTCTGCCTTTCTTGCTCCCAAACTCCTAATATATGCCCCACCATAAAATAACAGGAACGACCACTCTTCTGCCTTAATCTTTTTTTCTGGCTACAATACCAGGTTGAAACAGATTTGTTGATCTGAGCAAATGAGTATACAAACCACACCAGGGCCAATTTAAGTAAGGAAATAGTATTTCTCAAAGTGCAGGCTTCAGAACACCAACATAGATCTCTGATGGGATATCAAGTGATTCCAAAAACATTCCCTAGTTTCAGTGGAAAAAGCAATGAAATTAATTTATTCACATATGTTCCCTAGATTTGAAATGTAAGATTAATTATGATTGTTACAGAAATGTCTTAATGTTCTTAATAATCATTATAGTCTTAAAATCACACATCCACTATAAGGACTTAGATGATTAACTTCTCTTGCCTAATATTAATTATAAGACAGTTCTTCATTTTCATATTTTTATGTCATTTGTATATTATTGCTTATTGGTGTTGTGCAGTATTTTTTGTTGTTCCTTGTGCTTGATTTTAAGCTCAATTCAAAAATAGATTAGTGGCTTAAAAGTGTTTAATGAAGTATATAAAAAACTTATGAAAATGGTAACCAAAACATTGTAACTCAGAATAAAGTGGTAAATTTAAATGGTGAGCAGGACTCAAGTACAAATATAGACCATGTATCTGTATGTTCTAGGACAAGTGAATGTGTGATTGGGATGATTTCATGTAAGCAGGCAAAAAAAAGAAAAGGAAGAAAGGAAAGTGGAAAAGAAGGAAGGAAGGGAGAAAGAGAGAAAAGGAAAAGTGTGATGAGAAAACATGCTTATGACTGTTCAAAATATTAAAAATTGTTAAATGGTTGCATAAAGGCATCACAGCTTTCATGTCCTTTTCTAACAAAACACATGACATTAAATATTTGTTATGCAAGTGGACAATTAAGTTTTCCAGTAATTAATTAAACACAAAGAACAGGTTCAAACTACAAGAGCACTATTTAAGGATTTGCTGCTTGTAGAAATATCAAGAAGTGACAGAGGTTACTGGAGGTCACCCGGATCTGTGCTCCACTTTTTTTGCAGAAAGAAAAACTCTGACATTTTAGTTGGGCACGTGGACGCTCAGAACAAATGTATAATTGCTTAGCTTCTTTGCAGCTATGTGTGTCCAAGTGACTGAATTCTAGCCAGTGAATATGAAGGCAAGTGATTCATGAGACTTGAGTATGTCATTAAAGGAAAGAGACATTGTGCCTTCTCCCTTTTTCTCCCATCTGCTGCCTGCATTGTGGATGTGGTAGTGAGCTATCTTGAACCACATGGGTGAGGGCAGCACTTAAAAGAGGAGAAGCAATAAGCTAGAAGAAGCCTAGATCTCTGGATGACTTCCTGGAGCAGAGCCTACGTGTCATTCCTGAATCTTCTAACTCCAGACTGTTATAAAAGATAGAAGCCTCTGGTAATTTTGGTCTCTTTCATACAGCCAAACACGTACTCAGACTTCATCACAGGTGTGAAGCCACTTGATTACCAAGAAGTTTGTGATAGCATTGCAAATTTAGTGATAAATATACTGCTCAGAGAGAAAGAAGAAAAAGGTGTTAGATGACACTGTTGGATGTTACAAAACATCGATAACAAACAAAAGAAAGAGCAATTACTATCATTTGTGCATGAAAGCAGATATTTCACAAAACAAAACCACTCATGTATAGAGTATAAATCAGCTCTTGGCATATGTGTGGGACATATATGATTGTTGAATTCAATCACTTTTATTATTGTTATATTTATCACTGACAACTGACAGTACAGAAGGGGAGGGGGCTTTCTTAATTTACTTAATAATTATTTCATGAGTGATTGTTTAAACTGGAGAAAACAGTGCATCTGGATTAGTACTGATGGAGAATCTGCAATGTGTACATCAAGGAAGGGTGTTGCCAAATGAAACATTAGAGGTTATGCCTGAATGCCCAAGCGTACATAGGTTTGTTTATAGAAAATAACTAGTGGTCAACAACTGGTCTCCTGATCTTGTCTCGGTTTCGAAAGGAATAATGACAGTTACTAATATGATCAAAATATGTGCTCGATTACATTTCTTTTCAGGTTGCCATGAATCAAACAATGAATCTAAGACTCTGCTTTTCTACAGTGAAGTATGCTGACTGTCAAGGGGAAAGATGCTGCACGTGATTTTGAAAAGAAGGATAAGATTTCCTCACTGCATTGAAACAATGCCAGTAAAGACCATTCTGATTTTGAAGACTTGCTCAAATGGGGCATTTCAGTGAAGGATCTGAATTGACCCCTTCAGGGTTAAGCTGGCATGATGTTTTATGTGGAGGATTAGATATAGAAATTTATTAAAAACAAACTGGGTCAAGTGGCTTGATCTTCAAGAGTTGTACTCTTTCCCATCACTAGCTAATTATCTTCACCTGAAGAAGAAGTCAACTGATGACATATTATTGCATGTGGTGGGCTGATACACATCTTAGTTCTGGATGCTATAACCAGTGACCACACATTGAGTAGTTTAAACAACAAACATCTATTTCTCATAGTTCTGGAGGCTTAAAGTCTAAGATCGGTGTGCCATTATGGTCAGGTTCTGATGAGGCCACCCTTCTGGGTTGCAGACTATCATCTTCTTGCTACGTCCTCATATGACAGAAAGAGGGTGTGTGAGCTCTCTAAAGTTTCTTTTATAAGAACATTAATCATATTCATGAGGGTTCCAACCTCATGATCTAATCACTTTCCAAATGCCTCAACTGATAATAACACTGCATTAGGAGGGTAGGATTTCAACATATACATTTTGGGGGAACATAAGCATTCTTTCCATTGGAATACATGAAATAATAATACGTCACATCTTTCTATCCCTACTATCCATTTATTTACCACATCACCCTTATACACTCAAACTAGACTTTGGCCTACACAGTCTCCAGGAAATAATGTGATAGCTGAATTGGAAACACAAAAGAAGTTAACTCCAGGTAACACATCTATGTTCCACACAGGAGACTGAATGAATATATAAGACAGTGTCCTGGCAAAAAACAGGTGAGTTAAATGATCAAATTTAATGGATGGACTTTTTACAATTATATGGGCAGAGAGAAATAAAAAAGGGATGGTAAGAAACCCAGGAGTTAGCAACGATAGGGAGCCATTACCATTCCTTGGCTTGAAGGGGAAAGGGACAGGAATGATTATAGTAATGCAAAAAGAGCTGCAGCTATGGTTGTAAGGGAGGGTTGCCTGATCAGAGCTGTGGCCTTTGGTAGAGATAAGAAGCCACTGTCAACTTGTGGCCCAACAGGGAGAGAGCCCAGAGAACAAAGATCTTGATTTCTCTGCCCTTCCAGCATCACTCTCCTACTGGTGCCTCTCATTGGCCAAACCCAAACAAGAAGCCAGAGGACAAGGACACTGATGAGATCCATACAGGTTGGCCTGGGGCCATAGAGCAGAATGGAAAAGGGTAGAGCAATTCTGGAGGAAGAAATGCAGAGTATTCATTACAGGGGAGAGAGAAAGTAAAAGAGATTAGGCTACCTGCATGTACCTATTTTAAGGACTTTCATAGAATTCCCACTCAGTAATTCTACTTACATCTCATTTTCCAGCACTGAGTTAGCTACATCATCACATATATCTACAGGCAGGATTGGAAATTTTGTTCTTTTCTTTTTTTTCTTTTTCTTTTCATTTGGGCACATTTTCCTACTAAATAAAATTAAGATTCTACTAGAAAGAAAGAACAGGAGAGTGGATAATGCATAGGCAACTGGCAGTCTTTGCCACAGCCTACTTGATCAGCTGCTGCAATTGATTGCCACTATTTTACTTAGGATTTTAGATCTATTTTCAGAGAAGAGAATGGTTATAGGTTCTCCTTTGGTGCTAAACTTATCTTTTGTAAATATAAAGGTAGTGTAGCCTTGTGTAACTTGAAAGTAAACTGTCAATGTCCTTAAATGCTGGGAAACAATTTACATCATGTGGAAGCTTTCTTGACTGTCAAAATTATTGGAATAAGCTTATAAATCCTCTAATCCTCTTGTAATTTATAAAATCTTAACAGCTATATGCAGTTATATTCCTTTTCTCATTTCTACTTGGTTTAGATGTGTCTTCTTTCTTCTTCTTCTCTTGAAGAAGAGTCCAGCAATACCTCTATTCCAAAGCCAGAGAAAGACACTAAAAGAAAAGAAAGTTAGAAGGAAAGTTCAATATCCCTGAAGAACATAGATGCAAAAGTCCTTAACAAAATACTAACAAACTGAATCCCACAGCACATATCAAGGACCTCACACCATGATTACCTGGGATTTATCTCTGAAATCCAAGGATGACTCAACGTACACAAATAAATAAGTGTGATACACTGCATTAACAGAATGAAGGATTAAAATCATATGATCATCTCAATAGATGCAGAAAAAATATTTGACACCATTTACCATCGTTTCATGACAAAATATCCCAACAAATACACTATGGAAGGAATGTATCTCAACATAATAAAGGCTATGTATGACAAGCCCATAACTAAATTCATACTCAAATGTGACAAGCTGAAAGCTTTTCCCCTAAGATCAGGAACACTATAAGTATGCCCACCCACTCTCATCACACTTCTGTTTAATATAGTACTAGAAATAAACCTACACATATGCAGTCAACAAATCTTTGACAAAGGCATCAAGAATACACAATAGGAAAAGGATAGTCTCTTCAGTAAATAGTTTTGGGAAAATTAAATATCCACTTGCAAAATGATAAATTGGACCTTTATCTGATACCATACACAAAAATCATCTTAAAAAGGATTAAGGACTTAAATGTAAGACCTGAAACTATAAAAGTCCTAGAAGAAAACATACGGAGAAAACTCCTTGATAGTCACCTTGGCAATCATTTTTGGATATAACAACAAAGCACAGGCAACAAATGTAAGTAAAAATAAACAAATGAAACTATATCAATCTAAAAGGTTTCAGCACAGCAAAGGAAACAATCAACAAAATGAAAAGGCCACCTATAGAATGGGAGAAAATATTTGCAAACCATTTGTGTGGTAAGGATTCAAATAACTCAATAGCAAGAAAAGAAAAACAAAACACAAACACACACACACACAAAAAATTTTAAAATGGGCAAAGGAATTGAATAGGCATTTTTTCCAAATAAAATACACAAATGGCCAACAGGTATATGAAAAGGTGCTCAACATTGTTAATAATCATAGAAATGCAACTTAAAACCACAATGAGATATCACCTCATACATATTAGGACCGCTATTATAAAAAAGTCAGAATGTAAGTTTTGGTAAAGATGTAGAGAAAAGAGAACCCTTATACACTGTTGATGGGATAGTTCATTGGTACCGCCATTATGGAAAATAGTATGAAAATTTCTCAAAAAACAAAAAGTAGAACTATCATATGATCCAGCAATTCCACTCCTGGGCACATATCCAAAGGCAATGAAATCAGTATGTCAAAGAGGTATCTGCACTCCCATGTTCATTGTAGCACTATTCACAATAGCCAAGATATGAAAATAACCTAAGCATTCACTGATAAACATTTATCTCACATTTTCTGTATATATATGGAATATATATATATACACACATATATAAGGAATATATATATACATATATATACATATTCCATTGTGTGTGTATATGTATACATATATTCAACCATTAAAAAGAAGGAAATCCTGCCATTTGTGACAACCAGGATGAACTTTGAGGATATTATGTTAAGTGAAATAAGCCAGACACAGAAAGACAAATATTGCATGATCTCAATTATAGATGGAATCTAAAAAACATTGAACTCATAGAAACAAAAAATAAAACGGTGGTTGCCAGGGTCTGGGGTGTGGTTGTTGGTCAAAGTGTACAAACTTAAGATGAGTAAGTTCTGGAAAGCTAACATATAGCATGGTGACTATAATTAATAATGCATTGTATACTTGAACTTTTCTAAGAGTAGATATTAATTATTCTTACCATTTTTCCCTCCATCATCTCTCTCTTTTGTTTTTCTAGAATTCTTCTTGGAAGAAGTTCCCAAATTAATTACCATAACTGTTAACCCTAGAGCCTCTCCAGCTACTTGATTCTATTGATTGTGAGCTTGAAGAGATCTTCTATGTGTACATTGGTCTCAGTTTCAGTCCAATTTGTTTTCTATCTTCCAGGGATTCCTTAACATTTCTGGTCTCCCAATGACAGTCTTTCTTGTTTATCAGCACTTCTTTACTTTATTACTTCCCTATAAAACATATTTTTCTGTATTTTCTAATAATATGAGGAAGGATGGGCTTAATCTGCTATGTTGAGGGGAGCCTCCACACTTATTTTTGTCTTATTGTGGAGTATATCATTTACGTTGTGTCACAACCTTTGTGGAATTAGGCAGATTAAAAATATCAAACACAGAAACATAAATAAAAATCATAGAAGTTATCAAACCTGTTCATTTTCACACAAATATTTACTGCAAATCTTGAAATTCTGAAAGCAGTCAGTTGTGTTATTTTGAAGATAGTTTGATAACTTGTGTCTCAAGCCACGGGGGCTGCAGAGGAAGAAATACAGGAGTCTCCACATAGTGACAAAAAGCCATTCCAGATCCCTCAGGGCCACAAGTGTGAGCACAGGGTAGATTGTAAGCTCCACTCATTCAAGGACCACAGCGATCTATATCATTGTTCTATTCTTTGTGCCTGAGCCATACTTGTTGCTCAATATATAAATAAAATAAGAAGAACTTGTTGCCGAGAAAGAAGATGCCAATTACAAAGTTATGTCCTCACTCTTGTCTTTTCCTACTCTTATATGGAGGCTAGGTTATATTTTGACCAGTGGTAACTTGTGGGTACAATCTCAAAGGCAGCCATGTGTGTGAAATCTTCCACCAACGGTCTAGAATACTTTATGCATCAGCAAAAACAAGAGTTACCATTCAGTTAGTGCTTACACTGCATCATTCTTCTAAGTGCTTAACGTGTGTAATCTCCTTTTATTTTTACAACACAACCCTCTGAAGTAGGCACTATGGTGATCTCCAGTTTACAGATGTGGAAAGTGAAGTTCAGAGACATTAACATAACCATATTCACATAGCTAGTGGTAGTAGAGTCAGCATTTGAACCCAGGCGGTTGGATACACTGCCTCCATGTCTTGCCTTTTTTGGTGGCCCGACTCTACCTTATCTTTAAAAAATGCCTTGAAGCCTTTGTCTGGAGCACTGCAGCTTGATTCCGGAGTCTTTTGGGACACGGTGTATGAATGCTCATTCTGGTCTTTTAACAACCAGTCCCATGAAGGCAAGATGCTGAGTCAGATCTGGGCCAATCCAATGTTCCCTCCAACAAAATTGCCTTGCATAATATATTATATGGATCTGGCTGTAAATCCTCTTCATAAAAATCAGTACTAGATAGAAACAATTTTTGAAGTTGATGTCATTAGTAAGGAAATAGTCATTTAACCAATGCTATACTGTCCTTTAGAAATGATATGACTATATCTGTTCATTTGTGGACCATATATTTGTGCATAAACTATTTCCTAACTCTGTCACACACCTCATAAAATCAACAGGATCAATTCACAAATGATGTAACAGTTCTCTCTCCTCTCAGAGAGGCCTTCTCCTTCCTACTTGACAGACACAGTGCTTTAAACCTTTCAGTCAATCTCTTATGCATTCATTTTCGGCTGTGCTCATTTTTGTCTATGGTCATTTTCTTCCAGGTTGTATTCACAGCTTTCAGCCATGTTTATAAGGAGCAAAGTATTATATTAACCTCTGGATTGATGCAGTGTTTAGAATAAAAACATTCCATTTTTGACTCAATTTTGCCATGTTTTGGCGAAGTATACACATGTCTGTGGAACACAATTTAGATTTTCTTTTGCTGCATGATGATTGTCCACTAATTTGTTTTTCCTTTGCCTTTTGTATGGTTCACTTCTGTCTGGACAGTTTTAACTCTTGAGAATTGGAATAATATATGCTCTAAGGAGCAGTGAATCATTCCACAGATGAGTCAGGTTGTCTTATTCAAGGACAACAATCCATTAAGGGTTAGTAGTGTATGTAGTGGGAGTGGTGGAGGAGTACTGAATCTTGTAAATAAGGATACCATCTTGGTCAGTATTAATAGAAGAATAACTTTATACTTCAATGATCTGGAAAGGGCTGTTCCTGTGCACCGCTCATATTTATACATTGGAAACTGGAGAGGGAAATGTGACTTGCCTGGAAAAGGTTACAATAGATTTGTAACCAAAGGGTTATGTCTAAGGGGGCTTTTTTCCCCATTTGAGACTTAAATAAACTAAAAGACTTGCCCTTCGCTTAGATGGATTGAGTCCAGGTTTTCTCTTAAAAAAAAAAAAAAAGAAATTGGAGACCTTCACCTAAAAAACCAAAGGTCTCTTACAGTGAGCCCTGTGTAGGTAGGATCAGGTTTCCCTACTTGCAAACAGGATTGAATTGGAAACCAGCCTGAACAGATCTATCCCCATCTCAGCCCCAACCCCAACCTGGAATTCAACCCAGGGAATAATTTCAAAGTCTCAAATCCTAAGTGCAACCAAGGTACAAAAACCTTCCTCCTACCAAAAATAAAGTGGGATATTTCTAATACTCTTTAAAATTTGAGATAGCTAAAAGTGGCTTGGATCTATATTTGCTAAATCTAAAAATATGGAGAATAACGTCAGCTACAACTCAAAGGAAACTTTTCCATGTGGGCTTCTTTGGGTGTTTGGCTTTTATCTATATTGAGCTGATTAAAAACAGCTGCTATTTTAAAACAAGTAGCAAATTTTATTCAGCAGGATAGGGGAAGGGCAGGCCTATTCTAAACAGAATCTATACATCTGTGTGTGTGTGTGTGTGTGTGTGTGTGTGTGTGTGTGTGTGTGTGTTTTAAGGGTAATGCTATATACAGGAAGAGGATAGTATGATTTATGTTAAATCTCTTGCAATCGTGTTCAACTTGACAACAAGATAACATGTCACTTAGCCTTTAATTTCAGCAGAAGCTAATTATACAGTGGATTGTCTAAGGGCTACTCTGTCTTACCATCTTTAATTCACAAACTCTGCATTTTAAAACCTTTCCAACGAACACAAAGATTGCACCTATGCAGCCATCATTGCCATGGCAATAATGATAAATTTCCTGAGGGTTGCCCTTTGTCCTCACGGTAGACATCATAGTTACTGTCTCGTGTTGTCAGCATCTGGAAACCTCGCAAATTTTCCAAGATGAAACAAGCCTTGGAATTTGGGTGCAATAAGTGAATTGCTAAGTGGGTTCCTTTGTTTAACCCAAGTGACTAAGATGTAGATGCAATGAATACATTTGTCTGTCAAGTGAGACTCTGGCCTCCAATATCCACTGCTCTTGGTGACATCAGGGTGGTTATGTGTGTTCTTGAGAACATAAATCTGTTGTTGTTTCTGATTTTTATTAATCTGCCTTCAAAACGCTTGATTTTTTAAACAGGGGCTAGGAGTCTTAATAAGAAAAGTACAAAAGGCAGTGGAAATAGAAATGCATGCTTCCGCTGTACAGAACAAAAGGATTCAGGTTGAAAATGAGCAAAAATGGAATCCCATTTGAAAGCAGAATTTGCAATACTAGGCAGCAGTTGTCTGCAAATGTCTGTGGGGAATTTTTTTTTCAAGTTACAAATTAAAAGGGGTTCTTTGGTAAAGAAAGGTTTGAGGGAAAACAAACTCAAACTGCCATAAATCTGAGACAAAAATATTCTGAGTGGTAATGAGAGACATTTGGAAGTAATAGCGTTGTATGCCTCCTGAGTGATTGCTTGATTTTAAGGAAGCAATCTTTTTTTTTTCCTCAAAGAAAACCTTTTGAACTTTCAGAACTCCATTCATTTGTGTTGATTCAGTTTTTCAAGGCTAAAAAGGCCGTCTGGGTGAAATTGACACTCGTTTCTAGGCATACATTACATGTCATAACCAGATTACTGTTTTCCTGCTCCCTTTCCACCGTTCTTCCTCACTGATGAGTCATTACATTGTGAGTTGACACCTCAGGTCACCCGAGAAGGTCTCCATACATCATCATGGCTAGAATCTGTCACTTTTGACTGGCCCTTGTTTTGAAGCTTGCGATCTGGTGTTAGGATAGTCAGCACCCTTTGACCTTTCTGATGTAACTCCTCACATAGACTGCTTGTTTAGCTTTTAGAGCCTTTAGGTTGATTAGACAGAGTGATTAAATCTCCCGGATATGTTCACTTACATTTAATGTTCTTGGACATTAATTTTAATGCTCAATAAATGACTTAGTTTGATAAGGTGTTAAGTGACCTAAATGGATAGAAAACAGCTCAGAGACCTCAACCAGGCTTTCCTTCCAACTTGGATGGGAAGGAAAAGTCATCCGTACATTCTCCGTTTTTTCTTATTATCAAGAGACTCCTGAGTGCTTGGTTTATGGGAAGGTTGTGAATGAGCAGTGGCACAATGGGAAAGGGCCAACTGATTGCCAAATGTGCAAGCATCATTCACAGGGTATCCCTCAGAAATTGTTGAGAGAAAGAGTTCATTTTGGAAAATAAATCCGGTTTAACTACTAAAGTACAAAAGCAATTCCCCCAAAGCAAAGCAATTCCATACATGGTGATTTCTTTTCATAGCCAACCCCAAAGAAAGCAATAGACCATTTTTAATCTCCAAAAATTGCATGGTTTCTGTGACTTGCCTTTCAGAATCAAGTATTTCACATTCAGCTCATGATTCTGAGCCAGTTTTACCTGAAAATCACATCTCAAGATGAAAATGGCAATTGACCCTCAATAATTGGCATTAGGGAAAAATGATTTCTGATCTGTGGTAACTCTGCTGCCTGTAGTCCTCATTAGAGTTCCATCAATACATATTAAAATGCATGTTCAATTAAAGATCATCAGGAAAATATTTTAATTGCTATTTAATGACAGTTGAATCATTGTCACATATGATCAAGTAATGAGGGCTGTATGATCCAGCTAAGACATCTTTACTAATTTGAGAAATCTTACAAAAGGATTCCTAGTTAATTATGATGAATTTGCTTTCTTCTGATAAGTAAAACTGTTTTCAGGAAAAGTTAATAGAGAAATCCTGTTTTCAAATTATAATTTGTTTGATTCTATCTAAGCACATTTTAAGGTTCTTAAATTCTATGTTAAATAAAATTACATTTGAGGCATAGATTATGAATCTTTTGGGCACTCACTTGGGGCAGGTACGATAGATACTATCATGGAGAATGCACAGGATTATGAAGACTAGGCAGGTACCAGACAGGCTCACAAGTAATAATATTGTAAGACACAAAAGATAATTGTGATCAGAAAAGTGCATAAAAAGAATTATGGGAGTATAGAGAAGGAGGCAAATTATTTTACAGTGGAGATGACATTAGAGTTGAATGTGAACCTCAGTAAGATGGCAGTAGGCCAAAAGGGTAGGGAAGGGAGTTGTAGGAGTGACCAGTTTGAACAAAAGTGTTGTATTAAGCCATTCTTGCATTACCATAAATAAACACCTGAGATTGGCTAATTTATAAAGAAAGGAGGTTCAATTGGCTCATGGTTCTGCAGGCATCTTCTTGCCTTCTAGGGAGGCCTCAGAAAGCTTAAAATCATGGCAGAAGGCAAAGGGGGAGCAGGTGTCTCACATGGTGAAAGCAGGAGCAAGATGGAGGGGTGGTGCCACATACTTTTAAATGAACAGATTTTGTGTAAACTCAGAGTGAGCGCTCGCTTATCACCAGGGGGATAGCCCAGGCCATTCATGAAGGATCTGCCCCCAATGTTCCAAACACCTCCTACAAGGCCCCACTTCCAACAATGGAGATTACATTTCAACAAGACCAACCTTCAGGTGTGAAGCCATGAAAGGTGATTGTATATGTAACAAAAACAGGAGTAGTCTAGTGTGACCCAAACTCCAGAGGGATGCTGTGATATAAGACTTAAAAAGCAGTTTGGGGGCTAATTGTAGGACAACTTTAAATACTTGGCTGTAGTGGGAGTTGAATGTTACTCTTCAAGCCCCCAAAATTTATAGGAAAATATTGAAACCTAAGGTTGAGGGATGTGATGGGCCTAGAAGACCTGAATATCCACTGGGGAATATGAAAAGAAAGGTGCAAGTAAACGTGTCAAGAGACAAGGCAGCCTGGGCAAAATAACTTTTTTTGTTATTATTTAATACAAGGAGATATGTCACTAAAACAAATTTCTACTTTAGGTTGAATGTAAGAAAGATTGAAATTATTATTGAAATTATTATTATTTTATTATCACTCTATAGGAAAAATGTAGATAAAAAGAGCTGGCAATTGATTTTTTCATAGTGTATGATCAGCACAAACATTTATTCATCAATCTGGGAGATTACTGCTTACCTTTATGTGCCAGGAACTGAGCTAAAAGCTGAAGATATAGTGAAGAATAAGGAAATAACTCTTAGCACTCAGGGAGATCAGAACGTGAGACAAAGAGATGAATAATACATTTCAATGCAGAGGAATCTGTGCTGAGCTCCAGATTCCTATAAGAGTGGCAACAAGGAGGGGAGGGACCAAGTCTGCTTGGGTGCATCCAGGAAAGCTTCCCAAGGTGGGAGAAGCATAAGCTGGACCTAGTCTCTTCAAAGAGCAGTGGTTTTCTCAGGATACCAGAGTTTCTAAAGAGAAGCCTTCGAACAATCATGGCTGAAAAGCCCAAGCTGAGTGTCCATCCCTGTAGAGTAAGAATCCTAGATAGTAGGAAGAGGACAGGGGCTGATGCCTGCAGGCATCGGATGGGCCCAAAGATAAGACAAAATTCAATGGGAGAATGATCAGGCATTGTAAAAAGGAAGCCCAAAAAGCAAAGACCATAGCTTTACTTTCTCCTGAGGGCAAGAAACATCCTACCAGATATTACCAAGTGCTTTTTTTCTTTTGAGTGTTTTGAAGCAAAGGCTCATGGAAGCCATGATTATTGACATAATTTTTAAAAGTAGGTTTAACCAATCACCATCCCCACCTGCTGCTAATTGTTCTTTAGAAGAACAGAAAAGGTGACCCATTTCTCAACTCATCAGAATACACAAAACTAAAAAGAGATGACTGTAACAAAATCATAGAAACTCACAAAAAATGGTTTGAGGGCATTCTGAACACATCGCCCTATTCTTTTTCAGGTTACCCATTACAGGCCTCAGACTCTCTAGGTTCTATTCCCCAACCCTGCTCCTGCAGCCCTTCCCTTGAGGAACTGCTGCTGGGCTCTGTTCAGCATTTGCCTGCAGTTCAAACTAATTATAGGTGGCAGGGCTGAGATTGGGCCTGATTGCCCAGAAACACATCAGTTATTTAATGAAGCAGGTAGAATGAACTCTTCGGCATCCACAGCCTGGTCCTCAGTGAGGTTTGTAGGAACAGGTCTTGTATCTGTTGGTGAGAGCAGCCACAGGCTACATCTCTTGCAGCAGCTGCTATTGAGATACATTAAAGTGTAGATGGCACCGTGCACATGCCTTGAGTTTGGGTTTACACTGCATCATCCATCATCCAAACTCACCAATAATACTGATGGTAAAATAACAGCACCTATTCACTGAGCACCTATTAAGTTTATACAGATGCTGTTTGACTTACGGTGGGGTTATGTCCTGATAAACCCATCATAAATTCAAAATACTGTAAGTGGGAAATGCACTTAATACACCTAACCTACCTAACATCATACCTTGGCCCAACTTACCTTAAACATGCTCAGAACGCTGACGTTACCCCACAGTTGGGCAAAATCATCTGGCAATACAGTACACTGTAGAGTATGGGTTCTTTACCTTCGTGATGTCATGGCTAATTGGGAACTGCAGCTCTTTGCTGCTGCCCAGTATCACAAGAGAGTATCACACCACATATCAGTAGAGTAGGAAAAGATCAAAATTCAAAGTACCATTTCCACTAAATGCATATCCCTTTTGCATCATCGTTGTAAAGTTGAAAAATTGTAAGTCGAAACATCATATGTCAGGAACCTTTTGTACAGCTATGCATGACTTCATTTAATTATCACAACAGCCTTTAAGGTAGGCATTATCTTTTTGATACTACAGTGGGAAAAAATGAGAAAGTCAAAGTGAAGTAACTTGTCTTCCATACTGGTTGCCTTCCAGAAGTTTCACCTCCTCTGGATCTGGCTTTCTGAGAAAATTGATACCCCTTGGAGAAGAGAATAGTGCTTGGAATTGATCATGAGGAAGACATCTGGGATCCAGGTAATGTTCTATTTCTTGACCTGGGTGGAGTTGTATGAGTGGATTCACTTTGAAAAATGATTGGTTTTTTATATATTTCTTTATGTTTACTTTACTTAGCTTTTTTTTAGTTCCTACCATTTTCCTCTGTTTTCATTTCTGTCTCTATTATTTATTCCCACTTTGAATCAATCACTCAGTTTCCCAATAATTGTTAAAGAGGAAAGGCCTATGACAAATTGCCTGGAGGAATGAATGGGACAGCATGCTACGGGGTCAAGTGGTCCACATGTGGATCAATCTGGAGCCCTTGGCCTGTGAGCACTGTGCTCTAGCCAATTGAGTTAAATTAGTCCAGTCACCACAAAGTGGTCTTATCACAAATTAGTCTTTTGCATCAAATAGTGGTTATTTTTACCTCCAAATGATTGATTCCCAACCCTGGGTGTGCTCTGGGTAGAGCTATGAGCAGAGCAGGATCCAGGGGATAAATGCCTTACCATTTGCCTGAAGTTATTTTTGAAAAAGAAAACTGGCTCTTCAGGATACTGCTGAGCACATCTCACTTAGAAAAGGTCAGAAAACAATCTGCTGCATTGATTTATCCTAGGACAGGAGTCAGGTAAAAGTTGCTGGCAGGGGTAGGAGTATTTATCTCAGTGCTCCCTATTTCCCAAAGTGGGTAGGGAACTGTGTTAAGTACCCCAGGGAGGACCCAGAGAACATAAGTAAAGGGGTGGTGATGACCAATCCTCTGGCAACTACATTATCCTCTTAATTCTGACTAGGTAATGCTGAAGTTAATGGGAGGCCATTGCTTTGGACTAGTCTCCTATACTAGGCCCCAACAAACCAGGCCAAACAAAAATGGAGTCACTTATGCCGAGTGCCAAACAATCAAACTGAAACTTTATGAAAGCAGGTAGATCCCCAAATAGACCAGTTTTTTTTTTTATTTCCTGAAAACAGGAGATTCACAGCAGCCAATCCGAAAAAGCCCAATCTCCCTGAATCAGTGTAATAAGGGAATCCCCTTCTCTTTAACCCTTACAAGAAGAGTGACTGGTAACCACCTGATGTTGAGCAATCTGCTTTTTTTATTGTTCTGTTTGCTTTTTCCCACCCTACAGAAACCAATTGTTCTGTCATGCCCAGAGACAGTCATTCTATTTTATGAAATAAGGTGTTGCCAAATTCCCAGATTGCAAATAAAAACCAATTAGATCTTTAAACTAAATATGTTGTAATTTTGTCTTTTGACAGTAAGCACAATTATGTCCATGTCACACATCAGAAAAGTGAAGACCAGATTAGGAAAGTGATTTACCAAGAACGTATAAGCCAAAGGTGGCAAAACACAGTTTCAAACTTATCCTTCCCATTGTCCTATGACATCCACACACCCAAATCATTTAGAGGAGGAAGACGAGTGGATCAGTTGAATCAAATAACTATCATTCTAATTAAAATCTGATTTCTCAAAAAAAAAAAAAAACTTCAACCACATTTTTTCCTCATATTGACAAGCAGGAGTTATAAACTTGGAATTGGAGGAATAAACTTGGGTTCAACTCCTGAATCTGCCACAAACTGTAGGTCCTTGGATAACTCATTTCATCATTCTCAGTCTCAGTTTCTTCATCTGTGAAATTAGGATAATAATGCCTACCTACGTGATAGAGTTGTGAAGCAGATTATAAAGAGTCTTAGTTCAGGCTGCCATAACAAAATACCATAGAATGGACGGCTTGTAAGCAAGAGAGATTTATTTCTCACAGTTCTGGAGGCTGGGAAGACCAAATCAAGGTGCTGGCAGAACTGGTATCTGGTAAGAGCTCATTTCCTGGTTCATAGATAGCATTTTCTCTCTATGTCCTTATAGAGAGACACAGAAGTAGAAGAGGTGACCTAGGTCCATTGGGCCTCTTTTATGAGGGCATTAATTCCATTTCTGAGGGCTCCACCCTTATGACCTAATCACCTCCCAAAGGCCTTGCCTCCTAACATCATCATTCTGAGAGTTAGCATTTTAACATATGAATTTTGGGCTGACACAAACATTCAGACCATAGTGCTAAGATACATAGCAATTTTATAAAATAAAAACTGCTATTACATGTAACAGGAGGAATTATTCAAATATAGGCTAGAGAGTGACAAAGCACAACAGAGGCAGAAAGCAAGTACTCTGAGTGGGGGTCAGAAGAGGAAGCAATCACTTCTGGCTGTGGGAAACAGAAGACTTTATGGGGGAATTGACCTTTGAACTATATCTTGAAGGATGGAGAAGAGTTGGATATGTAGGCATGGGGTGGGAAGAAAGGGTAAAATATGGAAGAAATGTTTGTTAGGTGTATGCAGAACAAGTATTTTAGTTGCCTGGAGGAGAGGATTACATGAAGGGTTGTAGTAGCAAAATATTGGTGTGGAAATGTGGTACGAATAGGGCTTCTGGATTCTCATGGAACATGTCTTTATTTATTTTCTTTTTATTTTCAATTTTTTTATTATTATACTTTAAGTTCTAGGGTACATGTGTGCAACGTGCAGGTTTGTTACATATGTATACATGTGCCATGTTGGTGTGCTGCACCTGTTAAGTCATTTACATTAGGTGTATCTCCTAAAGCTATCCCTCCCCTCTCCCCCCACCCCACGACAGGCCCCAGTGTGTGATGTTCCCAACCCTGTGTCCAAGTGTTCTCATTGGAACATGTCTTTAAATGCCAGGACAAGGCAATGGGACTTTCTTATGCAAGCAAATTGAAGTCTTTTAGGGTTTTGTGATGGGAGTGATGAGCAGGGAGGCAAGTGATCAGAGCTGAATTTCAGGATGGAAACTGCCATGGTGCCTTGGGTGGAACAACACAGGTATGCAGACCCTTGGAGATATTATTACAGTATCCCAACAAGAGGTGATGAGGTGCTAAGCAAGGGCAGCCCCAGAGAGGCTGAAGAAGGTAGAAGACTCTATAAGACAGAGAAACAACGGGACATAATAGCATCTGAAGAGAGGCAGAGAAAGGGTCCAAATATGGTTCAAAGCCTGGAACCAGAGGAAATGGCAGAATGATGATGGGGTGGAATGGGTTGGCCTTTCATACACAAGAGACTAGACCCACTGCTAGTGTCTGGCACATTGAACCTCTCAAGTTTGGGCACCTGGGTAAATCTGCTTCCACTACTACACAGAGACAAGCTGGCAAAAGCCATTCAAGCTTGGTTTCAATAAAACCACTGGTGAGAGATAGCTTTTCCATTTTGTTGTTACTAATAATATAGTCTCAACTACAGCTCTATACAGACTTCTAATAATATATTTGCCACTTTACAAAGCCCAAGTTGCTTCAGCACCAGTAATATTGTACATAGCATGAACAACAGCCCACTGCTCTCTGGGGTTTAATATGCTGTGAACACATTTCTGCATCTTTAAATGCACATAAAGCATTTACCCAGACCTTTGGCATTGTCTTGGTCCCATTGTTAATATGATAGACCCAGCCAAATGCTATCAGGGAAGAATGATTTATACATGAAAGATATTGTCAGAAATAGTTGAGGGAAAATGTATGAAGGAGAGGGGCATTTCATTTGTCTTCATGTAACTCTTTAAAACCAGTGAGAGTAGTAAGATGACTGAATTCTTCAATAAACCTTTGATAAAGCATTAAGGAAGCTGACATGGTATCTCTTGATGGGCCATTACTACCTGCTTTGGATGCCAAGTACTTTCATCCACTCCAGAAGTATATTAATGAGGCAGGAAAGGCGTATCTGGGAAATAAAATCATCATCTAAGCATGGCTTTTCTTCTTTGTTAATCATCTCCTCTTTCTTTTTTTCTCCTTTACATTTCAAAAGTTGGTCTGGGTAGAGTGAAGCCTGCTGGGGTTTTAAGAATAAGAAACACATGCTATTGGCTCCCACTGGGTTTCACTGATTTTTTTTTTCCTAACACATGCAGGGTGTAGGCATTTTGATGTTTGCTCTTGGGCGGCTTTTCCCAGGTGCTTTCCTCCCTCCAATTTCCCCCTTTTTGCTGGGCTTCAAAGGGGTAAATGAGGAGTCAGTGGCCACATTTAGCAGTTGAAATAGAAACAATGCCTTTTCAAAGGGGTGCCACAGAGGCTAAGGTTTGGAAGGTGGCTCAAGTGGCATTTCTGGGAGCAAAGAGAGTTCAGCAGTGCGTGGCAACTTGCTTCGTTCAACAGAGCTTTGCTAGCATTCGGGAGACTTTCAACTCCAAGCCTCTGTATTTGTTTTATTTTAAAGGGAGCAAGAAAAGAAATCAGGAGCATTCTTCAGATGCGAGTCACTAGGAGCCCTGCCTGTCTTCTGCATGGAAGCCTGTGTTAATCCGTAAAAAATTGATTTATGTCACTGCCAGTTATGTGCTCATGTGGAGACGAGAGCAGCCCCATGGAGATGAAGGGCTGCTCTTCACGCTATCTTCATAGGAAGAACTTAGCAACGGAATTGCCCTGGTCTTCTCCCTGCTTTCTTCTTCTGGGAAAGACGGGTTGCAGGTGTGTTAAAGAATAGTGTTTGCTTAATGATGCACTTAATGAAAGTCTTTGATCAATGATAATTTGTGAGCTTCAAGTAGGGGAAGCTTGAAAAGCACAATCATTCAGCGAGTAACTATTTTCTCAGGCAAAAAGGGGGAAAATTGATGCATCAGGTCTAGTAATCTGCAAGAATATGACAGAAAGATATGTGTGGCTAAATGCTAGATAGACAAAAGCTACGGATGAAGCCGGGAGAGGGGGTGTACACCAAAGTGCTAATTGGCAAAGTGGAAATAAAAAACAGTGAGAAGGAGTGCCCAGGAAGAGAGACAGGTTAGGTGAAATGAGAGATGAAATCAAGGGAGGAATGGGCAGCAAGGGCATGCTTGCAGAAATCAACAAGTTAGGAGACCAAAAGGGAAAAAGCACAACATGGAGATCAAAACCAAGATTAAATTGTCTACAAAGGAAGACAGTGAAACAAGGTAAATGACTGTTAAATAATACACTTGGCTTGCAGCAGGCTGTAATTCAATCAGTAGCTCCATCAGAAAGGGAAGCTGCTGTGGCCATGAGAGAGCACTGCAGCAAAAGCTTCCTCCCCACAAGACAGACAGGGACCTGGAGGAAGGAGGAGGGAGTGACACCCAGCAGGCAACCCACCAGAAACTCTTAACGGTGGCCACAGGGTCTGTGACGCCTGCCCCAACCCTGCCTGCCACCCCTGCAAGCTAAGCAGAGCATTTTCTACCTCTTAAAACTTACGGACACTTTAGGTCAAAGGATAGTATGCTATTCCTCCCACCCTAAATTAACTATAAAAATTCCATTTATGTTCTCTGTTCTCACGAGTCTAGAGGGCTACCGTAAGTTTGCATTTGAAAGTTTCAATAGAAAACCGATAGGGTTTTTTCTCGCTTTTTGAAATACACAATTATAATATTAAAAGCATTTTTTTTAAATTCCACACACTCTGAGATTCTGACAGCCCACCTTGGGGAATGTAGTTCTCACTCACCACTAAGAGTCACTGGCCTTTGAATAGATAGTAAAAGCCAATTAATATGAATCTTTAAAGGCAGATTCTTAGAGCTGTACGTACCCTTAGTCTAATGCCTCTCTTTAAAGATGGAAAAGTTGAGGCTCAGAGAGAAAAACAGAGTTGTCCAAGGTCATACTTAGAGTGAAAGACTGAGTAAGGTTTGATACCTAATGTCTCTTGAGTTCCAATTTAGTGTTGTTTCTGTCTCCTTTCATTAATTTCTAATTCAACTTGGGTTGAGCTGAAATACACCGGGGTTTGATCTAGAAATAAAAAAGGCAGCTAAGCAAAAGAATTTTATTATCCAAATTCTAAAGGAAGGTGTCTTATCTGTATACTTCAGAAGTCTGAAAGTAATATAGGATCAAGGCCTAGCACCTAATGCAGAAATTCACATGGCCTAAGAGTGCAGAAGATATTTCGTGAGTAAATAAATGAATGAGTAAATTTTTTTTAAAACGTGGAAAATCTGCCTAGTTTAGCACGTGGTCCATGGTGTCCCTTTTTTGGGTGAGCCTCAGTTTCCTAATCTGTTCAAGAAGGGTAATGCTGCTCCCTGTCTTAAGCAGTTCTCACAAGGATCAAATGTATATCAAAGTGATTTGTAAACAGGGAAATGCAAATATTATACAGAAGAGCCCTGTGAATTGGTTTGATAAGAAGCCCAGAGAACAGAGATAAAGTCCCCAAAGAAAAAATGGAATTATACAAATCCTTTCCCCACTGTGAGTTCCCCTCAAGCAAAATTCTAGTGTACATAGCTTTATTTCTATATACTTTACCAGAAGCCAATCTTTGTTTAAGTATATGTGAGTCAAACTTGATAGAGGTAATTAGAGAAAGGGGGATTCGAGATAGGAAATGGAAAGAAGAGTGGAGTAGATGGTCTAGCAGGAGTGGAGACTTTTGGGTAGTGAAAAAAAGCTGGAGAAACAAAGGAAACTGCAACATGACAAACTACACCAAATATTTCTAAAATGCAATGGAAAATTTTAAAGACACAGTTTCTAAAATCGCAATGCCTCACATTTTGGTTACACCATGCATAACATATTTACATGATACTTTTAAAGACATTAATGTCAGTCTTGTTTAAAATAAAAAGCAAAAAGGGGAGAAGAGCCTTTGAGATATTAGGCAAAATTTTTAAAAAAGCAGACAAGTCATATAGCCTGGAAATAAATTGGATTAAGGGCAAATGAGTTATTTTTCTTCCTTTAGCTCAGACATATTTATTTAACTACACACATACCTATATTAACACACTAGTGTGTGGCATTTACAGTTCAAGCATCCAATAATTATGGTTTGGTTCTCTACAGAACAGGTGATAGTTTTGTACGTATGAAAACAAGGAACATTGGTTCAAAGAAAAAAGGTACAGAAGTTAAGTGTTTTGAGGTGGGTGTCTGGGAGCTTGAGAGATACTCAGAAGATGGGAGCTAACCACATGACTCTCATATAGGAAAGTTGTTGAACATAGAAGTGGACGTAGAAAAATAAAATTGTCTTCTGGGTATCATGTGTAACAAGGCAAAACAAATGGAAAACTTCTTATTGACAATGCTGGGATGGTGAGATCCAGGGAACTTTCTAGTCCATAAAGGTTGGCAGGTGTAAATAAACTGGGTAATTTTCATGTCTCTCATTTGTGATATATAAACTCTTGTTAAGATCTTTAGTGATTTGTCTAAACTATTTTTGTGAAAGTAGAGGAACTGGTAAATGTTTTCAATTGCTAAATTGGTCCCACAAGAATATTTTTGGATAGGTCTGTCAATTGCTGACTTCTACAAACACACACAAAAGCACACACACACAAACATCTGTGATGGTTAATTGTATGTGTCAAATTGGGTAGGCTAAGGGATGCCCAGATAGCTGGCAAAACATTGTTTCTGGGTGTGTCTGTGAGGGTGTTTCAGGAAGAGATTAGCATTTGAATTGGTAGACTGAATTGGTCGATCAATTGGTAAAGAAGATCCACCCTCACCAATGTGGGTGGGCATCATCCAATCCATCGAATAGAGGAAAAAGGTAGATGAAGGGAGAATTTCCTATCTGCTTGAGTGGAGACATCTGTCTTCTCCTACCCTCAGACATCAGAGCCGGTTCTTAGGCCTTTGGACTAAGGCCAGGACTTACACCGTTAGTCTTCCAGTTCTTAAGCCTTCAAGTTTGGACTGACATTACACCATCAACTTCCCTTGGTCTCCAAATTTTAGACAGCAGATTATGGCACTTAGCCTCCATAATCAGGCAGGTCAATTCCTTGTTTTATACACACACACACACATACACACACACACACAAACACACATACATATAACTGGTACACACACAAATATATATATATACATACACATACATATATACACACACACACACACACACACACATACACATATGTATATATAATGGTATGCATCCCAGTTAGGGTTCTCCAGAAAAAGAGAATATATATATATATATATACACACATATATATTATATATTATATGTATTATGATACACACACCATAATAATGTTTTGATTGATCAGGCTAAGTCCATTTATCTCATACTGCAATAAGAGATATCAGTATTTGCCTGTCTTAGTAATGTCTAGGAAGGGGTAGTCAATAGTAAGATATGCATAAGACTCTGGGGGTCTGATTTAGAATAGATAATTTAACGCTGGAGCATGATTAGGATTGGAATAATTTGTGATATTTCAATCATTTGGAACTGATGAACACAGTGAGGTAAGAGTTTTGAAGCAAGCCTTGAAGTGTAACAATAACAAAAAAAGTGCACTGAATGACTTGCCAATTTGAGAAGGGGCCCATTGCCCTGATGAGAATTAGATGAGTGTTCTTTTGTTCAAATATTTGAATTTTTAGGAAGTCCCTGAAACAACCAAAAATTATATACAATTTCATCTTCTCAGATAAGAATTTCCTGGAATAGTAAGATCACGTTCTTAATGCAATTATGCTGTGTAACCACTGATGGTTTCAGTTCTCAGGTGACAAAATTGAGGCTGAGAAAGTCCTGGCTTCAAGAGTTAAGATGGAGTAACCATACTCTACCTTGTCTTTCTTAGTGAATACAGTTATAAAATTTAAACAGATTACCTGCAGCAGCTAAGTGAGAGCTTTGAAAAGTAAATGGTAGCAGGAAGATTGATGAGGAAGACGAGAATTTGAAGTACCAACCAACTGTTGGTGAGTTTCCCATTTTTTCCCTCCAGTATCTCCAGTCCTGAGTCCAAGGTAGGGACCTAGACAGAACTGCAGGAAAAACATAGTTCTGGTTTAAGAAGCAGGAAAGTGGATAACTAATATTCAGAGGCAGTAGGATTCATTTTACTTTTTTTTTCTTCTTTTCCTTCTCAGCCCCCAGACAGTCCCACAGTAGTGGTGATAATAACAGTGATGTCAGCAAGGCTCCAGGTGCTGAAAACTGTGAGAAAGTGTAATTACCTGATGGGTTCTTCCTGCCCACTGCATGGACAAAACCAATCCACGGAGACTGTGGTTTTGCAGTGGAGAAAGAGCTTATGTATGTATTTTTTAAATTTCAACTTTTATTTTGTATACAGTGGGTACATGTGCAGTTGTGTTACGTGGGTATATCACATCTAGGTAGTGAGCATAGTACCAATAGGTAATTTTTTAGCCCTTGCCCTCCTCCTTTCCTCCCCCATCTAGTAATCTGTAGCGTCTGTTGTTCCCATGTTTATGTCCACGTTATGGACATATGTTTAGGTCCATGTTATGTCCATTTATGCTCAATGTTTAGCTCCCACTTATAAGTGAGACATGTGGGATTTTTTTGTTCCTGTGCTAATTTACCTAGGATTATGGACTCTGGCTCCATCTATGTTGCTGCAAAGGACAGGATTTCATTCTCTTCTGTGGCTGCATGGTATTCCCTGGTGTATATGTATTACATTTTCTGTATAGGATCCACCATTGATGGGCACATTGGGTTAATTCCATGTCTTTGCTGTCATGAATAGCACAGCAATGAACATACAAATGTATATGTCTTTTTGGTATAATTATCTATTTTCCTTTGGGTATATACCCCATAATGGGATTGCTGAATCGAGCGGTAGCTGTTTTAAGTTCTTTGAGAAATTTCCAAATTGCTTTCCACAGTGACTGAACTAATTTACATTCCCACCAACAGTATATAAGTATTCCCTTTTCTCCACAGCCTTGCCAGCATCTGTTTGTTGGTTGCTGTTGTTTTTTGACTTTTTAATAATAGGCATTCTGACTGGTGTGAGATGGTATTTCCTTGTGGTTTTATTTCATTTCTCTGATGATTAGTGATATTGAGCATTTTTTCATGTTTCTTGGTTTCTTGTATATCTTCTTTTGAGAAGTGTCTGTTTGTGTCCTTCGCCAATGTTTTCATGGGGTTATTTGTTTTTTGCTTGTTGATTTAAGTTCCTTGTAGATTCTGGATACTAGACCATTTTTGGGTGCTTAATTTGCAAATATTTTCTCGCATTCTGTAGATTGTCTGTTTACTCTGTTGATAGTTTCTTTTGCCATGCAGAAGTTATTTAGTTTAATTAGGTCCCACCTGTCAATTTTTGTTTTTGTTACTATTGGATTTGCGGACTTAGCCAAAGATTCTTTGCCAAGGCTGATGTTGAGAAGGTTTTCTTCTAGGATTTTTATTGTTTGAGGTCTTACATTTAAATCTTTAATTCATGTTGAGTTAATTTGTGTATATGGTTAAAGGTAACAGTCCAGTTTCCTTCTTCTGCATATGGCTAGCCAATTATTCCAGCACCACTTATTGAATAGGGAGTCCTTTCCCCATTTGTTTTGTCAGCCTTGCCAAAGATCAGATGGTTGTGGGTGTGTGTCTTTATTTCTGAGGTTTCTATTCTGTTCTGTTTGTCTTTGTGTGTGTTTTTGTATCAGCACCTTGCTGTTTTGCTTACTGTAACCTTATAGTACAGTTTGAAATTGGGTAGTGTGATGCCTCCAGCTTTGTTCTTTTTGCTTAGGACTGTTTTGGCTATTCAGGCTCTTTTTTGGCTCCATATGAATTTTAGAATAGTTTTTTCTAATTCTGTGAAGAATGACGTCAGTAGCTTGATGGGAACAGCAGTGAATCTCTAAATTGCTTTGAGCAGTATGGCCGTTTTAACAATATTGATTTTTCCAATCCATGCGCCTAGAATGTTTTTCTGTTTATTCGTGTTATATCTGAGTTCTTTCAGCAGTGTTTTGTAGTTCTTGTAGAGATCTTCCACCTCCTTGGTTAGCTATATTCCTAGGTATTTTTTTTGTGTGTGTGTGGCTATTGTAAATGGGATCGTGTTCCTGACTGAACTCTCAGCCTGGATGTTAATGGTGTATAGAAATGCTACTGATTTTTGTACATTAATTTTGTATCCTAAAACATTGCTAAAATTATTTATCAATTCTAGTAGCTTTTAGTCAAGAGTCTTAGCAGCTTTCTAGGCATGAAATCATGTCATCAGCAAAGACAGATAGTTTGACTTCATTTCTTATTTGGATGTTTTTTATTTCATTCTCTTCCCTGATTGTTCTGGCTAGGACTTTTGGTACTATGTTGAATAGGAGTTGTGAGAGTGGGCATCCTTTTCTAGTTCCAGTTCTCAAGTGGAATTGTTCTAACTTTTGCCCATTCAATATGATGTTAGCTATGGGTTTGTCATAGATGGCTCACTATTTTGAAGTATGTTCCTTTTGAGAGGTGACAACGTGCTAGCAGCCCTCCCTCACTGTCAGTGCCTCCTCGGCCTGGGTGTCCACTCTGGTTGTGCTCGAGGAGCCCTTCAGCCCACTGCTGCGCTGTGGGGGCCCCTCTCTGGGACTAGCCCAGGCCAGAGTTGCTCCCTCTGCTTGCAGGGAGGTGTGGAGGGAGAGGCGTGGGCGGGAGCCGGGGCTGCGCCCGGCCCTTGTGGGCCGGCAGGGGTTCCTGGTGGGCTGGGTTCAGCGGTTCCGCACTCAGTGTGCAGGCCAGGCGCCTGCTGGGCTTGATTGGAGGCCGGGTCCAGCACCTGCTGGGCTTGATGGGAGGCTGGGTCCTGTGTGTGGACTGCTGTTCCCTCTTCGCGGGGTCATTGGCCATGATGGCGGGTCTCTGTCTCTTTCTCGCTTCCCCTCTTTTCCTCTTGGTTGTCCCGGATGAGCTCCCTCTGGGCTACCAGACTGCCTGAGCTAGGTGCTGCAAAGTCCCATGGCCAGTGCCAGTGAGAGGTGAAGCCGGCTGGGCTTCTGGGATGGGTGGGGTCTTGGAGAACTTTTCTGTCTAGCTAAAGGATTATAAACGCACCAATCAGCACTCTGTGTCTAGCTAAGGATTTGTAAATGCACCAATCAGCACTCTGTGTCTAGCTAATCAGGTGGGGACTTGGAGAACTTTTGTGTCTAGCTAAAGGATTGTAAACACACCAATCAGCACTCTGTGTCTAGCTAAAGGTTTGCAAACGCACCAATCAGCACTCTATCAAAACGGACCAATCAGCTTTCTGTAAGATGGACCAATCAGCTCTCTGTAAAATGGACCAATCAGTTCTCTGTAAAATGGACCAATCAGCAGGATGTGGGTGGGGCCAGATAAGGGAATAAAAGCAGGCCACCGGAGTCAGCCGCAGTAACTTGTTCAGGTCTTCTTCCACTTGGTGGAGCTTTGTTGTTTTGCTCTTCGCAATAAATCTTGCTGCAGCTCACTTTTTGGGTCTGCGCTGCCTTTATGAGCTGTAACACTCACTGTGAAGGTTTGAAGCTTCACTCCTGAAGCCAGCAACAGCAGGAATGCACTGGGAGGGATGAATAACTCCGGCTGGTAGGAACGAACAACTCCGGCTGGGAGGAACGAACAACTCCAGACGTGCTGCGTTTAAGAGCTGTAACACTCACTGCGAAGGTCTGCAGCTTCACTCCTGAAGTCAGTGAGACCACGAACCCACCAGTAGGAAGAAATTCCAGACTCGTCTGAATATCAGAAGGAACAAGACTCTGGACACACCATCTTTAAGAACTGTAACACTCACTGCGAGGGTCCGTGGCTTCCTTCTTGAAGTCAGTGAGACCAAGAACCCACCAATTCCAGACACACTTTGATGCCTAGTTTTTTTGAGGGTTTTATTGTGAAGTGTTGCTGGATTTTATCTAAAGCTTTTTCAGTATCTATGGAGATGATAATATGTTTTTTGTTTTAATTATGTTTAATGTGGTGAATCACATCTCTTGATGAGCATATGTCAAACTGGCTTTGCATCTCAGGAATAAAGCCTACTTGATCATGGTGTATTAACTTTTGGTTGTGCTGCTGGATTTGATTTGCTAATATTTTGTTGAGGATTTTTACACCTATGTTCATCAGAGATATTGGCCTGAATTTTCCTTTTTTGTTGTGTCGCAGCCAGATATTTGCAGTATTAAGCTGATGCTGGCCTCATAGAATGAGTGAGGTCTTTCTCCTCAATTTTATGGAATAGTTGCACTAGGATAGGTACTAGTTCTTCTTTATGCATTTGGTAGAACTTGGCTGTGAATCCATCTGATCCAGGCATTTTGTGGTTGGTAGGTTTGTTTTTTCTGATTCAATTTCATAGATCAATACTGGTCTAGTCAGGGTTTTAATGTCTTCCTGATTCCATCTTGGGAGATTATGTGTTTCCAGGAATTTATCCATTTCCTCTGGAGGTAGTAATTTGTGTGCACAGAATTGTTCATGGTATTCTCTGAGGATATTTTGTATTTCTGTGGGATCAGTTGCAATGTCATTTTTGTCATTTCTGATTGTACTTATTTAGATCTTCTCTCTTTTTTTTTACTTTGTTAGTCTTTTTTCCCCCTTCATTTCTTCTAAAAGAATAAATGGGATACATGTGCAGAATGTGCAGGTTTGTTACATAGGTATACGTGTGCCATGGTGGTTTGCTGCACTTATTGATTCTCCAAGTTCCCTCCCCTCACCCACTACCTGCTAAGAGGCCCTGGTTTGTGTTGTTCCCCTCTCTGCATTCATGTGTTCTTAATGTTCAACTCTGAATTATGAGTAAGAACATGTGGCATTTGGTTTTCTGTTCCTGTATTAGTTTGCTGAGGATCATGGCTTCCAGCTTCATCCATATCCCTGCAAAGGACATGATCTCATTCCTTTTTATGGCTGAATAGTATTCCATGGTGTATATGTAACACATTTTCTTTATCTAGTCTATCATTGGTGGGCATTTGGGTTGGTTCCATGTCTTTGCTATTGTAAATAGTGCTGCAATAAACATACATGTGCATGTGTCTTTATAGTAGAATGATTTATATTCCTTTAGGTATATACCCAGTAATGGGATTGCTGGGTCATATGGTATTTTTGGTTCTAGATCCTTGAGGAATTGCCATACTGTCTTCCACAGTGGTTGAACTAATTTACATTCCCAGTGTAAAAGGGTTCCTGCTTCTCTGTAGCGTTGCCAGCATCTATTGTTTCCTAACTTCTTGATAATCGCCATTCTGACTGCTGTGAGACGCTATCTCGTTGTGGTTTTGATTTGCATTTCTATGATCATCAGTGATGTTGAGCTTTTTTTCATATGTGTGTTGGCCATGTAAATGTCTTCTTTTGAGGAGTGACTCTTCATATCTTTTGCCCACTTTTTGATGCGGTTGTTTTTTTCTTGTAAACATGTTTAAGTTCCTTGTAAATTCTGGATATCTGACCTTTATCGGATGGGTAGATTGCAAAAATTTTCTCCCATTCTGTAAAGTTGCCTGTTCACTCTGATAGTTTCTTTTGCTATGCCTAGAAGCTCTTTAGTTTAATTAGATCCCATTTGTCAATTTTGGCTTTTGTTGCAATTGCTTTTGGTGATTTCATCATAAAATTTTTGCCCATGCCTATCTCTTGAATAGTATTGCCTGAAATTTTCTTTCTTTGTTGTGTCTCTGCCAGGTTTTGGTATCAGGATGATGCTGGCCTCATAAAATGAGTTAGGGAGGAGTCCCTCTTTTTCTATTGTTTGGAATAGTTTCAGAAGTAATGGTACCAGCTCCTCTTTGTATTTCTGGTAGAATTCAGCTCTGCATCTGTCTGGTCCTGGGCCTTTTTTGATTGGTAGGCTATTAATTACTGCCTCAATTTCAGAGAATGTTATTGGTCTATTCAAGGATTTGACTTCTTCCTGGTTTAGTCTTGGGAGGGTGTATGTGTCCAGGAATTTATCCATTTCTTTTAGATTTTTAGTTTTTTTGTGTAGAGGTGTTTATAGTATTCTCCGATGGCAGTTTGTATTTCTGTGGGATCAGTGGTTATATCCCCTTTATCATTTTTTTTGTGTCTATTTGATTCTTCCCTCTCCTTTTCTTTAGTAGTCTAGCTAGTGGTCTATGTATTTTGTTATTTTTTTCAAAAAGGCAACTCCTGGATTTGTTGATTTTTTGGAGGGTTTTTCATGTCTCTATGTCCTTCAATACTTCTCTGACCTTAGGTATTTCTTGTCTTCTTCCAGCTTTTGGATTAGTTTGGTCTTGCCTCTCTAGCTCTTTTAACTGTGATGTTGAGATCTTTCTAGCTTTCTGACGTGGGCATTTAGTGCTATCAATTTCCCTCTTAACACTGCTTTAGCTGCATCCCAGAAATTCTGGTATGTTGTCTCTTTGTTCTCATTGGCTTTAAAGAACTTCTTGATTTCTGCCTTAACTTCATTATTTACCCAGGAGTCATTCAGGAGCAGGTTGTTCAATTTCCATGAAATTGTGTGGTTTTGAGTGAGTTTCTTAGTCCTGAATTCTAATTTGATTGCACTGTGGTCTGAGAGATTGTTTGTTATGATTTCAGTTCTTTTGCATTTGTGAAGGTGTGTTTTACTTCCAATTATGCAGTTAATTTTAGAGTAAGTGCCATGTGGCACAGAGAAGAATGTATATTCTGTTGATTTGGGGTAGAGAGTTCTGTAGTCGTCTACTAGGTCCACTTGATCTAGGGCTGAGTTCAAGTCCTGAATATCCCTTTTAATTTTCTGTCTCATTGATTTGTCTAATACTGACAGTGGGGTGTTAAAGTCTCCCACTATTATTGTGTGGGAGTCTAAGTCTCTTTGTAGGTCTCTAAGAACATGTTTTATGAATCTGGGTGCTCCTGTATTGGGTGCATGTATTTTCAGAATAGTTAGCTCTTCTTGTTGAATTGTTCCCTTTACCATTACATAATGCCCTTCTTTGTATTTTTTGATTTTTGTTGGTTTAAAGTCTGTTTTGTCAGAGAGTGGAATTGCAATACCTGTTTTTTTCTTTCAAACTCTAATATCCTTTCTCTCCATTTGCACTGTGTTCTGAGAGTGTGCTTGGTGCAATGTCAATGCTTTTGAATTTATTGAGACTTGCTTCATGACTGGTCATGTGGTTGATCTTAGCATATGTTCCATGTGCAGATCAGAAGTATATGCTGTGGTTTTTGGGTGGAGTGTTCTGTAGCTGTCTATTAGGTCCAATTGGTCAAGTGTCGAGTTTAAGTCTAGAGCTTCTTTATTAGTTTAGTTTTCTGCCTTGATGATCTGTCTAAAGCTTTCAGTGGAGATGTTGAAGGCTCTCACTATTATTGTGTGGTTGTCTATGTCTTTTCATAGGCCAAGAAGAACTTGTTTTATGAATCAGGGTGCTCTGTTAGGTGCATATATAATTAAGATAGTTATGTCTTCTTGTTTATTTTTATCCTTGTTTACCCTTATGTGATGCCCTTCCTTGTCTTTAATTTTTATTGTTTTAAAGCCTTTTATCTGATATAAGAGTAGAAAATCCTGCTCAAGAAAGAGTTTAATTAACACAAGGTCACCAAGAGGCAATCCTGGAGTTGTCACTCAAGTAAGTCTCTATGAAGGTTCAGAGGTTAGGGTTTTTCAAGGATAGTTTGGTAGGCAAGGGGCTAGGGAATGGGTGCTGCTGATTGGTTGGGGACACAGTCATGGGGTGTGGAAAATGGTCTTCATGCAATGAGTCTACCTCTGGGTAGAGGCCATAGGAGTAGTTGAGTCTTGTGTCTGGGTGGGGTGAGTCAGTTGCCAGAATGCAAAAGTCTGAAAAAAATCTCAAAAGACCAATCTGAGGTTCTATAATAATGATGTTATATATAGAAGCAATTGAGGAAGGAAGTCAAAAATCTTATAACGTCTGGCCATATTGACTCTTGAGCAGTAAGAGATTATAGAAAATGTGCCTATATTTTAGCAGAATTACGTCCTTCCCATAATCTAATCTTGTGGTCTTTCATTAGTTTTATGAAGATTGTTTCAGCCCCCAAACATAGAGGGGATTAGTTTTAGGAAGGGACTATTATAATTCTTTCTTCCAAGTGAAACCATAAACTAAATTCCTTGCTTAGTTAGCTTGGCCAATGCCCAGGAATGAGTGAAGACAGCCAGCCTGTGAAGCTAGAACCAAGAAGGAGCTAGCCATGTTGAATTTCTCTCACTGTCATAGACTTTTCAAAGGTGGTTTCAAAAGGGAAATCTATTTTTCTGATAAGAGGGATTGAAGTTATAGGATTCCCACAAATAGGGAATAAAGAATGTGATGCAGGTAAAATTTGAAGAAATAACGACTGAAAAATGCCCACGTTTGATAAAAGACATAAACCCACAGATCTAGGAAGCTTAGTGAAATCTAAACAAGTTAAGTCTAAAAAAAATCCAGGCCCAAGCATATCATATTAAAACTTCTGAAAACTAAAGATAAAGAAAAAATTCTCAACTGTAGCCAGACAAATATAATACGTGAGTTATAAGGAAACAATGACTTGCCTGTCTGTGAATTTCTTATCGCAGTGGAACAGCTCCACCATGGCACTCTGACCATCTTGCACATTTCCACAGAGGTTCCACAGGCAAGGCTAAACCATACCTTGACCTAATCCTGTGATCTTTCTGAAACATGGTATGATAGGCAACATATTAGGAGTGATTGCAAGTTTCTCACTTGCCTCCCTATTTTTTGAGAGGCTGCCATGAGCAAGGTCCTCATCCTAACTCCCTGATTCTGGTGAAGTGTAGGGCTATTCACCTTGCCTCCTCCCCTTTAACTAAAGTCTAGAGTTGGCTGTTACATGACAGAGCAATCCTCAGCTTATATTGTTGATCATCTGGTCCACCCAGTTCAGTGTCATCCTGTGGGAGTAGGGATGCAGATAGTTGACACCATGCTGATCTTGCTTATGCTATCAGTGTGAGTACAACTGTCTGACTCCATTTGGACTTGCTGTCTCCTTACTAGCTGAATCTGTGGAACTGTAACAAGCCAACATAATAGTTGCTACAATGTTACTGCTCAGGGAATGTTTGACACTCATCAGAAACCATTTAGGCTAGAATGAAAGTTCAAAACATTTTTTTTAAGTTCTAAAAGAAAAGAGTGCCATTCCAGAATTGTAGGTGGAAATATACTTCAGGAAAAACAAAGGTAAAATACAGATATTCTCAAATGAAGGAAAAGTAAGAGAATTTATTTCTAGTATAACTGCTCTAAAGATTTGCTAAGAGTTCTTTACTCCGAGAGGGATATGATACCTAAAGGAAATATGAAACACCCTGAATGAAAGAAGTGCAACATAAATGATAATTAGACTATTCTTATCTTGATTCTTAAAATATATTCAAGAGTTGAAATCAAGAGTTGCTGAGAACAATGGCTCACACCCATAATCCCAGCACTTTGGGAGGCTGGTTCGGGAGGATTACTTGAGCCCAAGAGTTTAAGTCCAGCCTGGGCAACATAGTGAGACTCTGTCTCTACAAAATTAAAACGTTTTCCTGGGCATGGTGGTGTGTTCCTGCAGTCCCAGCTATTCGGAAGGCTGAGGTGGGAGGATCACTTGAGCCCAGGAGTTTGAGGTGGCAGTCAGTTGTGATCATGCCACTGCACTCCAGCCTGGGCAACAGGGTGAGACTACATCTAAAAAAAAAAATCAAAACTTATAATACCGATTGGGTTTTAATGTACAAAGGTGTAATACAGAACTCAACTATTAATATAATATAAAATGGGGGAGGGTAAAAGGACCAATATGATGATGAGAGCTCTATATTCCTTTGAAGGGGCAATTGATTAGTTCTAAGTAGACTATAAAAAGTTAAAATGTATATTGTAATTACTAGAGCAACGAATTAAAAAAGAATCACAGATGTGTAATCAAAAACACAGTAGATAAATTGACATGCATATCTTATGTTCAAATAAACCTAAAGAAGACAGAAGCGTGAAAACCAATGGATGAAAAATAGAGAAAACCAAAAGAAAACAAATAATAAATGATGAATTCAAATCCAAACCTATCAGCCATTACATTAAATACAAATGGTTTAAACATACATATTAAAAGAGATTGTCAGAATAAACTTGAAAAGCTATAGGACCCAACTATATACAGGAATTTAAATTTATAATATAATGATTTTTTCATAAATTTACCGAGTTGTGCAGTTTTAGAACATTTCCATTACCTCAGTAAAATTCTTCATGCCAGTTTACATTTAATCACCATTCCTTCCTCCAGCCCTAGGCAATCACTAATTTACGTTATTTCTTTTTAGATTTGTCTTTTCTGGACATTTCATATAAGCAGAATCATACAATATGTGCTCTTTGAGGCTTAGCTTTTTCTATGTTATACTTAAAATAGTATGTTCAACTAATATTATTGAACACCCATTTTATTACAGGCATTATAAACTAGGCTCCTTGTGACCAAAAAGAGACATGAATCTTATAGTCTAGTGAGGAAAACAGACTCTAACCACGTACTCATACAAATGAGTGTAAAATATTTCCTAGATTTCCTGATGCTATGGGAATGTGACTAGGGGTTGAGAAAAGCCCTCACTGGGGAAGAAACATTTGATTCATACTCAAGAATAGGAGAGGCAAAGGGTAAAGCATTCCAGCTAGATGGAATAGGATGTGCCTACTAGCAGGAGGGAACATATTTATTATAAGTGACTGAGAAAATACTGTTTGGCTGGAGATCAGAGAGGAAAGAATAGTGGAAGATAAGGCTGGAGAGAAGGGTAAAGGCCAGACCATGTTGTCATATTAAGCTATGTGTATGATTTTGCTCTATTTTAAGACCAATGGGAAGCCATTGAAATGTCTTAAATTGGGTTGGTGGGGGAAGGTGGGTAACTCGACAGGTTTGTTTAGAAAGACCCACACTAGCTGCAGTGTGAATAAGAAATTGAAAGAGAATCAATGTGGGTGCAGGGAGGTGAGTTAGGAGACTGTTGTGGTAGGTGGGTCTCTCTGGTGCCCCAACTGGCATGCCAGATGGATCTCATCCGGGTGATCCGCTGTCATGCATAACCCTTCAGGGTAAACTTCAGAGTCACATAGTGTAGGTTAAGGGATAGGCTTTATTGAGAAAAATAAATTTGCAGGTCCAGAACAGCCAGAAAAAAAAAAATAAATCACAGACTCTCCATCCTCCTGTCATCCCATGAAGAGGCAAGCCAAGAGCCAGAGCACTACTGGGTCTTAGTAAGGAGAACGTACCCCATTGCTAGGCCCCCTTTTTATTGGGTAAATGTGAAGAAGCAGTCATATCAATGGGGGAATATACAAGCTGCTGAGCAACAGGCAGTTTGGATTTGAGGTGGCGGTGATTTACAAGAGTTGTCTGGGAATGCCAATTACCCATGGAATGTTACAGTCTTCATTGCTACAGTGAAAAAGGTACCAGTCCCATGGGAACTTGAGTTTTGGTGCAGCCCCTTCCCCTAGGAGAAGTCAGAACCCCAGCTTCTACTAGTTCATTCTCCAGGCAATCCAAAATGTACAGCCAAAGTCATTGTCTGATAGTCCTGCTCATCGTACTATAGGGGCTGCTTTAGTAGTCTAGACAAGGGGCAAGCTTTATCTGTAAGGGACCAGATAGAAAATAGTTTCAACTTTGCAAGCCATATGGTCTCTGTGACGACTACTTAACTCTTCTCTTGCAGCATGAAAGCAGCCATAAACAATACATAAACAAGTGGATATGTCTGTGTTCCAATAAAACTGTAGTTACAAAAATTAGTGGTGACCGAGATTTGGCCTGTGGGTCACAGTTTGTTGATCTCTGTTCCAGGTAAGAGATGTTATCTATTGATTTTTGACAAAGATACAAAACCAAGTCAATGGAGGAAGGATAGCCTGTTCAACAAATGATAGTGATTAATTGGACATCCATAGGTAAAACAATAAACCTTGTCCTAAACTTCATACTTTATACAGAAATTTGCAGACAATGTATCATATATCTAAATGTAAAACCTAAAACAACAAAACTTTTGGGAAAAACAGAAAATTTTTGTAATCTGGACTTAGGCAAAGAATTCTGAGACAGAACACACACACAAAAATCTATAAAAGAAGAAAAAAATGATAGATCAGACTCCATCAAAATTAACCATTTTTCTTTGTCAAAGCCACTGTCAGGATAATTAAAAGGTAATTACTGACTGGGAGAAAATATTTGCAAACCACATAGCTGACAAAAGATACGTATGCAAATACATATGAAATTCTCAAAACTCAACACTAAGGAAATAACCTAATTGAAAAGAGGTGGGCAAAATGCTTCAACAAACACATCACGGATGAAAATACACAGATGAAGCACATGAAGCACAGAAAAATAGGTACATGAAGATGTTCAATACAATTGCGCATGAGGGAAATTTGAATGAAAACTACAATTAAATACCATTACAAACCTATTGGAATGGCTGAAATAAAAAATATTCACACTATGAAGTGCTGACAAGAACGCAAAGCGACTGAAACTCTCACACGTTGCTGGTGGGAAAGCAAAATGGTGCAGTTGCTCTAGAAAATAGAGTGTCAATTTCTTATAAAGTTAACTTTATCCTTACTATATGACTCAGTTAATCACTCTTTCCTAGAGAAATAAAAGCTTGTGTTCACACAAAAGCCTATGCATAATCACAGATCATAGCAGATATATTTATAATCACCAAAACCTGGAAACAACCCAAATGTTCTTCAATGGGTAAATGATTGGTTAAACAAATTGTGGTACATTTATGCAATGGAATACCACACAACCATTAAAGGGGAGAACTTTAGCTAAGCACAATAACTTGGATGAATCTCAAAGGCATGCTGAGTGAAAGAAGACAGTTTCAAAAGGTGGCATACTGTACGATTCCACTTATGTGACATTTTTGAAAAGACAAAATTATAGTGATGGAGAACAGATCGGTGGTTGCCAGGGAAGGGTGGGAGAGAGTGCCACTGTAAAGGGGTAGGAGAGTTGTTACTATAAAGGAATAGCAGGGGGAAGTTTTATGGGGTGATGGATTTATTCTGTTTCTTTATCGTGTTGGTAGTTACACAAATATACACGTGTTAAAATTCATAGGACTATACACCCCCAAAAGTCAATTTTACTTTATGTTAACTTTAAAAATAAAATTAAAAATCAAGTTTGTGAATAAGCAGTGATAGCTAGAGTTCTCACAATTCAACCAATAAAACAATTTAATGTTTATATGATAATTATTACCAGAATAAATGATTATGTTGATTGCTTTATTTTGTTAACAAGCAGTTTCCAAATTCATAGTTTTAAAAATAACAATCAAGACCTTTTGGATATTTTTAATAAAGCCTGGAAAGATTTTGAAAGAAAAAAAAAAAGTAATTGAATCTGACTGGCTCAGGGTTACATGATAAAAAAAAATTGCCCGTTTAGAACTTGAATAGCGATTTGTGACTCTAACTTCCACTTTCCTTTCCAGCATCTTTAAACGGGCATTTGTTGCTGCCCCCTGTGGCATCAATGTCTGCCCAGTAGCTATGAGGGTCACACACCAGTTTCTAAGGCAGAAACTCAGCTGATTGGGACATATGGACCAAGCTTTCCCGCACAGGCAGCACCCTACCCCATCATTCCCCCTGAGAATCTCACTACCTTCCTCCTATTTACAGCCCTGACTGAATGCATCTCTCTCAACCACCCAGTAAACACAGTTTTATGATAGGGATTGCTTGCTGGTCAAAGGAGAAAAAAGAATCACTTACAGCTAATTTTAGAGCAAATTAATAATATCAACAATAATAATTATTAATATGCATTGCTATTCTTTTAAGTCGAATTATATGTTGTTATAAACCAGACCAAAAATATGACTTTCTCTCCTAGTGAAAATCTTAATTTAAATGATACGTTTTAATATACTTTTGCTACATAATATAAATTATCTCTCCCTACCTCTATTTTTGTATTCTTCCCTTTAATAATCTTTAATGTGCGGTGCTAAAGAGGAAGAAAATTGGTGATTAATAAAGGAATGAACAGGTGGCTACATTGCTTCTAAAAGATCAGTAGTGTCATAATTTCTTAATTATTTTTATACTCTGTAAGGATTTTTAAATACATGACGATATATTTCCTTCTTATACTTCTGGCATACTACAGCTAGTGGCATTACATTTCATTTCGAATAATAATTAATGAGAAATGAGGTATCTCTATACATTTCAGTCCTCCTGTTTTAGTCTCTTAAGTAACCATTCTGTCACATTTGTTATGCAAATGCTGCAGCACTGCATGTAATTTCAGCAATATGGGAGACCACATCTCAGAATGCCTTGAAGTACTTTTGTGGAATTAATAATTTTTTCTTGAAAGCAGAATTTTCCATATGCCTTTCAAAGAAGCAGATGAAAGCTGCATAATTGCTCTGTTTTCATCAAGGTGAACGAACCAATGAAACATTGAAAGTATCAGACAATAGAGGGAAAAAATAAGCTTGTCTTTCCTCTGGCGCGTTGGTGTATGTGAAAGGGTGCTAAATGTACAATTAGATACAGAGTACCTGCCATCTCCTTAATAGCCACCCACTTAGTTGGATAAGTGTCCTGCCTGTCCAGATAAGGCATGTGTTTGATTAAAGGAAATCATTCAGTGTAAATGCTCGTCTATGGAGCCAATCAAAGACAGAGTCAGCTTGTCTATTATGGATCTGTCAATCTCGTCTGTTTGCTTATTAAAGTTTCTTTAGCAAACCCAGTGGCCTCCCTTTGGTATGCTAAGCAGGCCCAAACTTTGCTAACATCTTGGAGTGAAGTCACCAGCCTTTGAATGACTCTGGGAGAGTCTACAGGCCTTCTCCAATTTAGCAAAGCGTTTTGTTCCAAAAGTTTGTTTGTAAGTCAGTTGTTTGGAACTTGAGAAGCATTTTTCCCATGGAAACAATGTTACAAATGGTGAGAAGGTTCCCAGGCCAGTCCACAAAGGCCTATTTAGCCAAGAATATGGCTGGACTATAGGGCCCATAGCACTAGAAAGCCAGCCGCCATTAAGATTATTGTTTCTATGGGAAAATGTGCTCCCGGGGCTAATTGTGGATGCCAGCAGCAATTCCATAGCCCTGTCTAGCCTCTGGCAGCTGGAGCCTGGACTACCCCAGTCTCCTCTTTCCTTCAGGCTTGCAAGGTGGAAAGGTGAAAAGTCCCAGGGGAATCAAAGAGAGAGAGCGTGGGAGGTCCACGGGCTTCAGCAGGAGAGATCTAGAGGGACAGGGTGGCCAGATTAGAAAATAAAAATATAGGATGCTTAAAGTTGACATTCAGAGAACCAATGAATACTTTTAAATATATATCTCATGCATTATTTGGGACATACCCTTTAAAAAGTATTTATCTGAAATTCCAATTTAACCAGAGTCCATATTTTATCTGGTAACACTAGGTAGGAATCATAGGCTTGGTGGATTGCCATGGTTGCAAGCACTCTGAAGCAAAAATGCAGGGGTTTAATAAGGAAGGATGGAATCTTCATAGGTCAGGGAAGTCTTCTTCAGGAAAGCAGCAGAATGCTGCTCTTCTGTATAAAGAAATATTTCAGAAAACTGAAGTTTATAGTTTATAGCCTTCAGCTCAATAACACTTTTGATTTGAGCTCTTTCAGTTGGAAATCTTTCTAAGCCATTGAACTTGCTTCATTGACTTTTTAAGAGTAAATATAAGTTCATCTTGATGATATGAGAGTGACATTTTGGCTACAGAAGACTGTAACTTCTATCTTGCTAGCATTATTTTGTCCTCTTGCTGACTCACTCTGAAGGGAGCCAGCTGCCATGTTGTAAACTGTCCTGTAGACCTGTAGAGAAGCCCATATGACAAAGAACCAAGAAAGGCCCTGGCCAACATTCTGCAAGACATTGAACCCTGTCAACAACCTCTTGAACTTAGAAACGGATCTACTACTGTCAAGCTTTAAAATGACTGCAGCAGCAGTGACACCTTGATTGCAGCCCTTGTGAGAGACAGAGCCAGAAGATAAGCTAAACTATACTCAGGTTTCTGACCCACAGAAATTTTGAGGTGATGAAAGTTTTCTGTTTGAAAGCACTAACTTTTGGAATTATTTGTTACACAGCTATAGATATAATATACCTCCATATGCCCATATTCTACAATTAACCTTTTACTACACTTATTTTATCACCATGCTTGCTGTATCTACCTATCTATTCATTCTTCTATTTATCCACCAATCTATTTTTTTGTTGTTGTTTATGGCTACATATTTTTTTACTTCTATACTGATTACTATGTTAGAGATGCCTGAGGATGTGAGAACACTAACCTTTAAATAATTAAACTAATAGAGTGTTTGATCCTTCCTAAATTATGGATCAAATATGAACAATCCTATAACCCAGGGACATTGTCCAATAATTTATCCTTGAAAGATGAGACTATTGCCTCCAAACTATCATTCCCACCCTGCTTTGTTATCTTTTTACAATGCATTTATTTATTTATTTATCTTTTAAAATTCCATATTTAAGATGTTGCCACTTTTCAGTGCTTCAGCCAAAATTTTCATTTCATCACCTTTTTTCAATTATTATTGCTACACAACAAACTACTCTGAATTTAGTGTCAAAACCAACAACCATTGATTTATTATACTCAAGGATTCTTGATTCAAGAATTTGGACAGAACACTGTGGGGATTGTTCCATGTGTTGTGGGGCCTCAGCTGGGAACACATATGACCGGGATAATTTGAATAGCTGAAGACTGGAATGACTTGGAGGGTTCTTCCCTCATTTATCTAATGCCTAGGCTATGATGTCTTGAAGGCTGGACTCAGCCGAAATTGTTGACCAGAGTACCTACATGTAGCCTGCCATATGACTGGGGCCTCTTACAATATGACAGCTGTCTTCTGAAAGAGAGCATCCTGAGATGATGCTTTCAAAGAGAGTAAATGTTCCAAGAGAACTAGGAAGGATTGGTCTAGCCTTTCATAAACTGGTCTTGGAAGTCACACAATGTCACTTCTGACGTATTCTAATTATCAAAGAAGTCACAGCCCACTCAGATTCAAACGGAGGGGGCATGGACTCCATCACTCAATGAGAAGAGTGTCAAATAATTTGCAGCCATGTTTTATAACCACCAGACATTTTAATTTCTCTTAATTGTTTCCTATGCCTACTAAAGAGGTAGTATATTTGGAAGATGCTGCCAAAATTGTTCACGCTTTCAGACAACCACAAGATATAATAGTTAACTCAGTAAACAATGTAATTTCCAAAATACAGCTGTTATATGATACTTGAGAAAACTTGACAGAAATAACTGATGACTCATTTGCAAATTTTGGAACAAAAGGTAGTTGACATTACACAGCATGTTACTATCCCACTATTACAACTGCAAAGAAAGTCACAACTGAAATACAGAAAACTTCTCCCTCAAATCATATTTCTATGGGTCCTTAAAGTGTATAAGAATCTCACCATACCCTTGTGTTTCTCTTTTCATTCATAAATGTGGTCATTCGATGGCTTAACCACCATCCACTTACCCAAATAGCCTCTTCTAAAACGCTTGTTGAATGTATGATTGAATCAGTGAGTGGATAGAAAAATTACTAAACCTTTGCCTACCAGAAAAGATACTTGGTGAAATAAAATTATTGGATTTGGAGTCTGGAAATGGAGACTTTTCACCAAATGTAAAAAGCAAATTCTGAATTGTTCAGTCATCCATCCATCTATCCATTCATGTTCAACACATTTTTGGAATCTAGGTCTAATAGGGCAGAAATTCAGTGGACAAGTAAAATATCTGATTAATATAATGAAAATACATTATAAGTACTATGAAAGAAAAAGCAAGGGTGTTCTAAGATATGATAATGTAGAAATAGACTTCATAATAGTTGGTCAAACACAGTTTTTTTAAGGAGGAGACATTTAGGCTGATACCTGAAGAATTTGAAGGAAAGAAGGATTTGAGGAGTAGAAGAAAGATAGTATGTGTGAAGTTCCAGAGATAGGAAAGGAATTTGGAGTGTAGCTGAATTATAATGGACAAGGGAGAGTGATACTAGACAAAGTGCTGGCTAGCGTAAGAAGTTTGGAAGGCTGTAAGTGAGGAGTGATGGGATCTGATTTATATTTTTAATAAACACTCTACTACATGCATAGTGAAGTATAAAAAGCAAAGAAAGCATTGCTTGCCTTTTCTCTCTTTTAATGAAGTCTTTGGATAAAAATTATTTATTTAATGTACTCCAACTTAATAATATTTTCCTTTATTGCTTATTGATTTTAGTGTCCTATTTAAAATTTTGTTTCTATCTTCAGGTTATAAATATACTCTCCTATATTAATTTCTACAAGTTTAGGGTTTTGTCATTCATATTTAGCTCTACAAGATACAATTAATTTATTTTCATGTATAAAATGAGGAACAGGCCCAATTTCATCTTTTTTGCAGATATACATCCTATTGATTCAATGTCATTTATTGGAAAGGCTATTCTTTCTCCAGTGCTGTATAATGTCACCTTTACATAAAAAAGAATCCATATGTGTGTGGGTCTATTTCTAGGCTTTCTATTCTGATCACCTTGTCTATTTATTTCTCTGTGTATTCATGCTATGCTGTCTCAATTACTGTAGTTTTATAGTAAGTGTTGATATCCAATATACCAAATCCTCTCATAATCTATAGATTGGCTTTGAGAAAATTAATATATTACAATGAGAGTCTTCTATTCTGTGAACATAGTACATCTCCTCATTTATTTCAATATTCTTCCTTCCTTTCTTCTTTCCTTCTTGCCTGCCTTTCTTTCTTTTTCTTCCAACCCTCCCCCACTTATTCCACTAGCCTCTGTGTTTTTTACAGTCTTTTTTTGTATTTTCCATATTTTGTCTATTTTTAGAAAGCTTATTTATCTTTTAAAACATCTGCTTTTCTATGGTTTCCTATTTCCTGTATGTATTTTCAAACTTGCACTTTTAGGCATATAAAATATAGCTGTTTTATAGTCTTGTTCTATAATTCTAATATCTAATGTCTTTCAGGTCTGTTTCTACTGTTTGCTTTTACTATATAATCATTCTCATTATTCCTTATTTCTTTAGTTTTTTAAGTTGTGTTCTAATTCTTGTCCTTTAAAAATTATTTATAGAAATTGTTTGATGTCTATGGCAGTGAAGCTTTTCTCAAGAGTAGGATTGCATTTGCTTCTGCCAGTCACCAGGGTCACTAGCAGCCTGGAACCATTTTGATTTCAATTCATGACTTTTGGTGTTTGGGATCATGCAGACTTTGGCCAGTTGGGCTTTGAATCTTTATTAATATTAGCTTATGATTACTACTTCTGAGGGTGAATTCCCCCTTAGTACTAAGGCAACTTTCTTTACAGTGATCTGGGGGTAAAGTGGTAGGTTTACACATGGTTCATCTTTACACTGAGGAGGCGGCCCTTTGAAACCCAAGTTTAAAGTAAAAAGATTATTTTGTCTGATGCCTCCCACTTTGGGTGGGCCCTATGTTTTGACCTTTGGCCTCCTCAGAAAACCCAAGTTAAAAATAGAGAAGACTGGCATATGCCTTTAGCAAAAGTGGTCTCAGTTTACCTCTTTATAAACTTGTGTATTTCTTTTTCCCTTTAGATTTTGACCTTGTAATTCTTTACTCTGTTATCACATCTTCAAAAAGCTAAAAAATATTTGTTATTAATCTTTTGTTGTTTAGTGTTGGAAGGTTGTTTGAATAATCTAGTATGTCATAAAGGGAAATTGAAGTCTCTGGGCCATTCTTTATCCATTGAACTTTCCTTCATACTTTTAGTGTTGAATTTACTGAAAATCTATGTTCAGGTGTAAAAAGGTGTGAGTGTGTGTTGGTATGCATGACAATGGCACTGTGAGATCACTGTATTTGCTGCACTCCAATGTAGGTGGAATATTCTCTTCCAATGTGCTACCTCTGCTGCTTTTGGCAGAGCCAGAGGCATTGGAGTCTCTGCTCTGGGTCAGCCTGTGGTCTCTGGTTAGCAACTGCCTCACTCTTTTCCTTAGAATGGAATTGACTACTTGGGTCCTTTTTTGGTTGCTTGAAAGGGTCTTGAAGTAGTTTGCTTACTCTCTCTGCATTTACATGCTTCATTTCAACAATACATGAAGAAAATACTCTTTTTTATTTATGCTTTCACAGTTGAGAACTGTGAAAATGCTGGAGCTAGCTCATCCAATTTTTATAACATTTCCCAGGTCACAGAGAATGACAAACCAAATTTAACTTTTTGAGAAAAAGTGACAAATATGTATCTGTTTTAGTCATTTCATAGAAATTAATCTTTGATGAGTAGAACTTTTAGGTAGAATGTTCAAATGTATTTATTTTTAAATTGATAGATAATATAGTGCTGTAAAAAACTTCGCAGTGCAGATATTTTTCTTGAACAATATGATGTTTTGAAATATATATATTGTGGAATGGTTAAATCTAGTTAATTAACATATTGCCTCACATAGTTATCATTTTGTGATAAGAATACTTATCCACTCTTTTAGCACTGTTTTTTTTGAGTTGGAGTTTCTCTCGTCACCCAGGCTGGAGTGCAATGGTGTGATCTTGGCTCACTGCAACTTCTGCCTCCTGGGTTCAAGCGATTTTCCTGCCTCAGCCTCCCGAATAGCTGGGATTACAGGCGTGCGCCACCATGCTTGGCTAATTTTGTATTTTTAGTAGAGACAGGGTTTCACCATGTTGGTCAAGCTGGTCTCAAACTCCTGACCTCAAGTGATCCACCCACCTCGGCCTCCCAAAGTGCTGGGATTACAGGCATGAGCCACGGTGCCTGGCCTCTTTTAGCATTTTTTCAAGAATAGAACTACTTAGCTTCAAAATACACTATAAGGCTACAGTAACCACAACAGCATGGTACTAGTACAATAACAGACACATAGACAAATGGAACAGAATAGAAAACTCAGAAATAAAGATGCACACCTACAACCATCAGATCTTCCACAAGGCCAACAAAACCAAGCGATAGGGAAAGGACTTGCTATTGAAAAAATGATGCTGGTTAACTGGCTAGCCATATGCAGAAGAATGAAACTGGACCTTTACCTTTCATCATATGCAAAATTAACTCAAGATGGATTAAAGATTTAAAGGTAATGCCTCAAACTATAAAAACCACAGAAGACAACCTAGAAAATATTCTTCTCAACATCAGCCTTGGCAAAGAATTTTTGGCTAAGTCCCAAAAAGCAATCACAACAGAAGCAAAAATTGACAAGTGGGACCTAATTAAACTAAGGAACTTCTGCTCAGCAAAAGAAACTATCAACAGAGTTAACAGACGACCTACAGAATGGGAGAAAATACTCACAAACTATGCATCTAACAACAGGCTAGTATCCACAATCTATAAGAAACTTAAACAAATCAACAAGCAAAATCAAATAACATCATGAAAAAAAAATGGGCAAAGAACAGGGACAGACACTTCTTAAAAGAAGACATACAAGTGACCAAAAAAATATGAAAAAAGTGCTCAATATCAATAATCATCAGAGAAATGGAAATCAAAACCACAAGGAGATACCATCTCACTCCAGTCAGAATGGCTATTTAAAAAGTCAGAAAAATAGATGCTGGTGTAGCTGTGGAGAAAGCGGACACTTATACACTGTTGGCAGGAATGTAAATTGGTTCAGCCACTGTGGAAAGCAATTTGGAGATTTCTCAAATAGCTTACAGCAGAGCTACTATTCGACTCAACAATCCCATTACTGGGTATACACCCAAAGGAAAATAGATCATTATACTGAAAAGACACATGCACTTATGTGTTCATTGCTGTGCTATTCATGATAGCAAAAACATGGATTCAACCTAGGTGCCCATCAATGGTGGATTGTATAAAGAAAATGTGGTACATATACACAATGGAATACTACACAGCCATATAAAAGAATGAAATCATGTCCTTAGTAGCAATATGGATGCAGCTGGAGGACATAATCTTAAGCAAATTAATGCACAATTAGACAATCAAATACTGCATGTTCTGACGTACAAGTGGGGGCTAGACATTGAGCACCCATGGACATAAGCATGGGAACAATAGATACTGCAGACTGCTGGAGTTGGGAGGAAATTAGGGAGCGGGGAGCATGAGTTGAAAAAATTACCTACTGGGTAATATGCTCACTGCCATTAACAAACCTGCTCATATGCCCCCATATCTAAAATAAAAGTTAAAAAAATAAAGAATACATCATCTTTAAATATAGTCACCATGCTGAAAGTAGATCTGTTGAATTTATTTCTCCTACCTAACTGTAATTTTGTATCCTTTGACCAACCTCTCCCCATCCCTCCCAATCAGCACAGCCTCTGGTAACCATCATTCTACTCTCTATTTCTATGAGATCAACTTATTTAGATTACACATATGTGTGAGATCATGCAGTATGTGTCTTTCTGTGCCTAATTTCACTTAACATGATGTCCTCCAGGTTCTTCCATATTATTGCGAATGACAGAATTTTCTTCTTATGGCCAAATATTATTTCATTGTGTATATATACCACATTGTCTTTATCCATTAATCTGTTGATGGACACTCAGGCTAATTCCATATCTTAGCTATTGTGAATAATGCTGCAGTGAACACAGGAGTACAGACATATCTGATATACTGATTTCTTTTCCTTTGGATATATACCCAGTAGCGGGATTGCTGGATCATATGGTAGTTCCATTTTTATTTTTAGGAACCTCTGTAAAATTTTCCATAGTGATTGTACTAATTTACATTCCCACCAACAGTGTACAAGGATTGCCTTTTCTCCACATCCTCACCAGCATCTATTATTGCCTGCCTTTTTATAAAAAACATTCTAACAGGAGAGAGATAAAGAGATAATATTTCATTGTGATTTTGATTTGCATTTCTCTGATGATTAGTGATGTTGAGCATTTTTTCATATACCCTGCATTAGTCTGTTTAGTGTTGCTATAACAGAACACCTGAGATTGGGTAGTTTATACAAAAAAGTGTCTATTTAGCTCATGGTTCTATCAACTGAGAAGTTCAAGAAGTGAGGTGCTGGCATCTGCTTGGCTTCTAGTTAGGGCTTTTTGTGCTACATTATAACATGTCAGAGAAAGTCAAAGAGGAAGTGGACACACAGGAGGAGGCAAAACCTGAAGGGCATTTTAGTTTTAAAACAATGCGCTTTCAAGGAAACGAATCCATTGCCACAAGAACGAATTCTGTCCTGTCAGAGTGAAAACTTAATCGCTACTTTGAGAATGGCACTAAGCCATTCATGAGGGATCTGCCACCATGATGCAGACACCTCCCACTTGGCCCCACCTCCCAACACCGCCATACTGAAGATCAAATTTCAACATAACTTTTGGTAGGGATAAACAAACCTTACCCAAACCATAGCTCAGTGAAGGATGAGAGTCATATGATAAGGAACACAGCCACATCTATTAAATGAAGTAGAGCAAGGTGTTCAGGGACACCTTTTGGAGTCAGACAAAACTGAATTCAAATCCCACCTCCACCATTTACTATATCTATGTGTCCTTGGGTGAATCATTTAAACTAAGTCTTATCTGCAAAATATGAGAATCAGAATTTACTACATAGGCTACTTATATGGATTAAATGAAATAATGTGTAAACTACACCTAGCATAATGAATGACATTGAACACATGATAAGTCATCAGTAAATTTTCATCATAATAATCATCGCTGAGTGGAAAGATGTGTGTGTGCATGAAATGGGCACCTGTATACATATATAGGTGTATATACCTGTATATATATATGATATATACATATACATATATATACATATCTAGATATGTATATATCAGATCTTCTGGAATCCTTTTAATGATATGAATTTATGTTGGAGGAGGTATGTTATAGATCCAGTTATCTGGGAATAAGTTATCATCTGTGATAAGCTTAGAATGTGTAGTTAAGCCTTTTCAATGTAAAAGTGAGACCGAGAGTCCCAGTGAGGAAGAATATGGCCAAGAATCTGGCAATTGCTTCAAAACAATCCATCCAAAAGAATTTTAAAATGGGTTCACATTTGGATATCTTGTTCACTTCTTGAGAGGTATGTGCATAACTTGCTCTGCACAGTGCCAGGCATATAACATGTACTCAATAAATTTATTTACTGAATATTTCATATAACAACTGGCTATACAGTAGGTGGTAGCTGATACCCTCTAAGAAGGAGTCTAAGGGTGCATTTGGCATTTTCACTTTTGGCCTATCTAAGATTTATATTCATTAGCCTATAATAACCGCAAGAGGTATACAAGTCTGATATGAAGCTCATATACATTAGAAAATGTTCCCAAAGTTGTATAACTAGTTTATTGGGAAGGGGCATTAGGACTAAGCATTGTTTCTTTTCCACCACAAAAACTGAAATTTGTACCCAGTGAGAGAGTTATAATGTAAGGAGCACTTGGAGTTTCACCTTCGAAATTTACTGATTTAACTTCCTTGGATAATTTCTTGTAACTGGAATAGCAATGACGTCAGTAAAATAATTTAGATTGATTTTCATCAGATAATCAAAGAAAGGCAAACAAGGATGAGGCCACGAAAGATATTGGAGGCTAGAATAAAGAAAGAGAGTATTACAGTCTCCCTCTGATGGGTTAGGTTACTCCAACTTTTCCACCCATGAACAAGAAAGGGGCTTGCAAGCCTAGAGTTCTAGGACTTCCAGCCACTATTCCCAGCCTAGCCTATGGCTGTCCAGAAAAAAAGCTAAGTAGTGACATTCTTTTTGAAGTTTAGAAAAGAAACATTGTGAGGGATTTTAGCCATTATTCTCTAGACATCTATTCCTCTCCAACTTTACTTTCCTTATCTTAGAACTTCCCATAAACCTATCTCTCCATAAAATCTCACATCACAGATATCCTCATCCTCATGTGTATTTGCTAGAATTCTAGAGCAAAGAGAGAGCATATGCAAAAGGGTTTAACTGAAAGGAATTTAATGAAGGAACTATGTATAAAAGTATGGGGAAGGTTAAGGGAACTGACACTCTTCAATGCCTGAGTAGTGGGGCACTCAGAGGCTAGCAACAGTGAGAAGCTGTTACATCTCTAAGCCCTAAAGGGGTAAGAGTAATAACATCATTACTACAGCTCAGTGAGAGTTAAACCCATAGAACAGGGGCTACCCTGTTGGGCCATGGGTAAAGGAAAGCAGCCCCTGAAAATCCATGGCACTGTGGGGACTAGGTGAGGAGAGAGTCAGTATCCCAACCTCTTTCCTCTCACCCTCTTATCTTTTACTGTTGCTCGAATTGGCCAAACTCAACCAGAAGCTACGGAGTCTAGGTGAGGCAGTCTCATGGGGGTACAGAGAAGAACAGAGAAGGGTGGATGATGGATTTTGGTGTGGGAAAATTGGAAATAAACCCTACATGCCCACTTTGCCTTGAAGCACCTAGTCTCATCTTTTGCCTAGATGAAGAAACTCCTATCCTCAAAACAAAGACCCATTAGCCAATGTATCACAAGTTCATAAATCTTTATTCATATTCCTGCCTAGAACACACTTCACGAAGTTAGAAATATTAAGGGGACCTGATACTCTTCCTGTAATGAACCAGGATGAAGGGAGGGAAATAATTCATACAAAACACATGGCTACCATAGTTCCCTTTTGTGTAGCTGATCATCAGGCCTCTATTGATAAATCGTATCTGCCTTGTTTACGTACCCATTCCACCTTCTTTCTACTCTCTGATATCTGCAAGGATTTTTACATGGCATGATGACCCAAAGCTTCATTCCCACAGGGGTCTAAGTCCTTAACGGTTCACTCTTATTGAATTGCCTCAGTCTTATATTAACTTTTGTTATTGACAATGGGAATGCTAGAAGGACCTCAGTGAATCACCTGGGTCCATTTTCAGTCCTCCTGGCTGCTAGTGTGTAACAGTAACTCAATTTTATCTTGGCAATCAGGATCAATCACCCCACCCAGTATGGTCACCTGTTTCTCTACCTCTTGGTTCAGCATGTTGGGGAACCTGAAATGATCAGCAGGCAGTGTCAACTTCTAATTCATCAGCTCTTGCTTAAAAACCTACGTGTGATATTTCAGGCCTGACCATAGGTGATTACAAAGAGTTTACTTGGCAGATAAAAATCTTCCCTGTTCACTGTAGACTTGGTGCACAGAAACAGAGTTGAAGCCAAGGCCTTAGATCCTTCTAGCCAGTCATGATCTTTACGTATTTATTTTCCTAGCCTGGACAGCTTAACTCCCGGACTCTCTATCTGAGGCCTTGGGCAGAGGCCTTTCTTAGGCATCTCTGCTGAGACCTTCTTATGGGAGGAGGAGGGGAAAACCTTGAAGACACTTCACACCCTGACTCAGGACCTAGTACTTTTTCACTCTGAGCTCTCTTCTTTCTCCCATTCCCCATTCCAGGGCCCGTAAAACTACTGGAGCCTTTTATTTAGGGCTCCTTCAATAGTGAGATGACTCCCACATCCGCACTGATCCACTGGACCCTCAACTTGTGTGCCATTCCATAGGAGGAAATAAAACAAGGAGTTGGCACTCTGGTTTAGACTCTTGCTAATACCATCTTAGTAAGTGATTAGAGGCTTAACTCATTTGTAACTTGTTACTTTAATTGGCTACGATGACACCTGGCAGCTCAGCTGGCTCTCCCAGCTCAGCTAATCTCCTGACAATGAGAACCATTACCACTATTTTCTGGTGGAAATATTCTTCCCTTGGGTACTGGCACTTCCAAACCCATTAACCTGCAGGCTTGAGAGAGAGGAAGCACACTTATGTAATGTATAATAGTGATTGAGGTCATTTTTATTTATTCCCTTTGGTTCCCAGACCTGTGTATTCTGGCTATGGAAAATCACCGTATCTTGACTAATGCTTTATTTATTTATTTATTTATTTTTTATTATACTTTAAGTTCTTTAAGTTTTATTATACTTTAAGTTCATGTGCACAACATGCAGGTTTGTTACATATGCATACATGTGCCATGTTGGTGTGCTGCACCCATTAACTCGTCATTTACATTAGGTATATCTCCAAATGCTATCCCTCCCCGCTCCCCAAACCCCACGGCAGGCCCTGGTGTGTGATGTTCCCCTTCCTGTGTCAGTGTTCTCATTGTTCAATTCCCACCTATGAGTGAGAACATGCAGTGTTTGGCTTTTTGTCCTTGCGATAGTTTGCTGAGAATGATGGTTTCCAGCTTCATCCATGTCCCTAAAAAGGACATAAACTCATCCTTTTTTATGGCTGCATAGTATTCCATGGTGTATATGTGCCACATTTTCTTAATCCAGTCTATCATTGTTGGACATTTGGGTTGGTTCCAGGTCTTTGCTATTGTGAATAGTGCCACAATAAACATACGTGCACATGTGTCTTTATAGCAGCATGATTTATAATCCTTTGGGTATATACCCAGTAATGGGATGGCTGGGTCAAATGGTATTTCTGAATCGAGATCCCTGCGGAATTGCCACACTGTCTTCCACAATGGTTGAACTAGTTTACAGTCCCAGCAACAGTGTAAAAGTGTTCCTATTTCTCCACATCCTCTCCAGCACCTGTTATTTCCTGACTTTTTAATGATTGCCATTCTAACTGGTGTGAGATGGTATCTCATTGTGGTTTTGATTTGCATTTCTCTGATGGCTAGTGATGATGAGCATTTTTTCATGTGTCTGTTGGCTGTACAAATGTCGTCTTTTGAGAAGTGTCTGTTCATATCCTTTGCCCACTTTTTGATGGGGTTGTTTGTTTTTTTCTTGTAAATTTGTTTGGGTTCTTTGTAGATTCTGGATATTAGCCCTTTGTCAGATGAGTAGATTGCAAAAATTTTTTCCCATTCTCTAGGTTGCCTGTTCTCTCTGATGGTAGTTTCTTTTGCTGTGCAGAAGCTCTTTAGTTTAATTAGATCCCATTTGTCAATTTTGGCTTTTGTAGCCATTGCTTTTGGTGTTTTAGACATGAAGTCCTTGCCCATGCCTATGTCCTGAATGGTATTGCCTAGGTTTTCTTCTAGGGTTTTTATGGTTTAGGTCCAACATTTAAGTCTTCAATCCATCTTGAATTAATTTTTGTATAAGGTGAAAGGAAGGGATCCAGTTTCAGCTTTCTATGTCTAGCCAGTTTTCCCAGCACCATTTATTAAATAGGGAATCCTTTCCCCATTGCTTGTTTTTCTCAGATTAGTCAAAGATCAGATGGTTGTAGATGTGCGGTATTATTTCTGAGGGTTCTGTTCTGTTCCATTGGTCTATATCCTGTTTTGGTACCAGTACCATGCTGTTTTGGTTACTGTAGCCTTTTAGTATAGTTTGAAGTCAGGTAGCATGATGCCTCCAGTTTTGTTCTTTTGGCTTAGGATTGTCTTGGAAACGCGGGCTCTTTTTTGGTTCCATATGAACTTTAAAGTAGTTTTTTGCAATTCTGAGAAGAAAGTCATTGGTAGCTTGATGGGGATGGCATTGAATCTATAAATTACCTTGGGCAGTATGGCCATTTTCACGATATTGATTCTTCCTATCCATGAGCATGGAATGTTCTTCCATTTGTTTGTGTCTTCTTTTATTTCGTTGAGCAGTGGTTTGTAGTTCTCCTTGAAGAGGTCCTTCACATCCCTTGTAAGTCGGATTCCTAGGTATTTTATTCTCTTTGAAGCAATTGTGAATGGGAGTTCACTCATGATTTGGCTCTCTGTTTGTCTGTTATTGGTGTATAAGAATGCTTGTGATTTTTGCACATTGATTTTGTATCCTGAGACTTTGCTGAAGTTGCTTATCAGCTTAAGGAGATTTGGGGCTGAGATGATGGGGTTTTCTAAATATACAATCATGTCATCTGCAAACAGGGACAATTTGACTTCGTCTTTTCCTAATTGAATACCCTTTATTTCTTTTTCCTGCCCGATTGCCCTGGCCAGAACTTCCAACACTATGTTGAATAGGATTGGTGAGAGAGGGCATCCCTGTCTTGTGCCAGTTTTCAAAGGGAATGCTTCCAGTTTTTGCCCATTCAGTATGATATTGGCTGTGGGTTTGTCATAAATAGCACTTATTATTTTGAGATATGTCCCATCGATACTGAATTTATTTAGAGTTTTTAGCATGAAGGGCTGTTGAACTTTGTCAAAGGCCTTTTCTGTATCTATTGAGATAATCATGTGGTTTTTGTCTTTGGTTCTGTTTATATGCTGTTTTAAAACATATACTGCATCCTATAGATCAGCACCTCAATTTTGCAGAGTGTTATCTCCCTGCTGGCATTATCACTGAGTCTCCAGTAGGCCGTCTCATCTTCTATTAGGCCTCTGAGTGAGGGGACACATGTTAACACTAGTGAATTCCACAGGAAAAATACAATGACTCCACTTTTGCTGCAAAATTAATTCTCTGGTCAAAAGAGGCAATGTTGTGGGTGATAACAAGGTGGAGAATAAAATATTCCCTAAATCCATAAATGGAGTGGAAGAAGTGCTGTGGATTTGAAAGGCAAATCAGTGCTCAGAAAAATATTTGTTCCCACAAAGACAAATTTCTGCTTCCTTCATGATGGTACAGAACAAACCTGACATGAGGTGATTAGCTCAGTGAGAGGTGAAGCCAGCTGGACATCTGCATCGAGTGGGGACCCAGAGAACTTTTCTGTCTTACAAGAGGATTTTAAAATGCACCAATCAGCACTCTGTGGCTAGCTAGAGGTTTGTAAAATGCGCCAATCAGTGCTCTGTAAAAACACACCAATCAGTGCTCTGTGGCTAGCTAGAGGTTTGTAAAGTGGACCAATCAGAGCTCTGTAAAATGGACCAATCAGCAGGACGTGGGTGGCGACAAATAAGGGAATAAACACTGGCAACCTGCTCGGGTCCCCTTCCAGGCTGTGGAAGCTTTGTTCTTTTGCTCTTCACAGTAAATCTTGCTGCTGCTCACTGTTTGGGTCTGTGCCACCTGTAAGAGTTATAACACACACCACGAAGACCTGTGGCTTCATTCTTGAAGTCAGCAAGACCAAGAACCCACCGGAAGGAACGAACTCTGGACACATCAGCATTCCAAGTGAGAGGTACCATGTTGGAGATCAGCATTGGCCTCTTCTGTTGACAGGCTTGTCACCCTGTAGTGACAGTATCCAAGTCAAGCCTGGTGAGCAGAAGGCCATGTTATGGAGCCCATTCATAGCCTTCATCCATGCCACTGTGGCCACTTTGTACACAAGCTTATTGAACAAATATTGATGTAGCTGGGGAAAGTCTCATCTTGCCTACCAGGTTATCAGGGGCCTCCTCTGGAGTGGCAAGTCTCTTTGGCAAGAACACGTGTAAGACATATATATATATGTGTGTGTGTGTGTGTGTGTGTGTGTGTGTATGTGTATAATTTCAATAGGTTTTGGGGAACAAGTGATGTTTGGTTACATGTATAAGTACCATAATTTCATTCCTTTTTATGGCTGAGTAGTATTCTGTGGTATGTATATACCAGCATTTCTTCATCCACTTGTTGATTGGTGGGCATTTGGGCTGCTTCCATATTTTTGCAATTGTGAATTGTGCTGCTACAAACATCTATGTGCATGTATCTTTTCCGTATAATGACTTATTTTTCTTTGGGTAGATACCCAGAAGTGGGATTGTTGGATCAAATCATAGATCTACTTTTAGTTCTTTAAGGAATCTCCACAGTGTTTTCCATATTGATTGTACCAGTTTACATTCCCACCAGCAGTATAAAAGTATTCCCTTTTCACCACATCTCCACCAGCATCTCTTTTTTTTTAAATTTTTTTTATTATGGCCATTCTTGTAGGAAAAGGTGGCATCGTATTGTGGTTTTGATTTGCATTTCCCCTATCATTAGTGATGTTGAGCATTTTTTCATATGTTTTTCCATATGTTTGTTGGCCATGTGTATATCTTCTTTTGGAAAGTGTCTATTCATTTCCTTATCCCAATTTTGATAGGACTGTTTGGTTTTTTCTCTTACTGATTTATTTGAGTTCCTCATAGATTCTGGATATTAGCCCTTTGTCAGATGCATAGTTTGCAAAGATTTTCTCCTCCTCTGAGGGTTGTCTGTTAACTCTGCTGATTATTTCTTTTGCTGTGCAAAGGCTTTTGAGTTTAATTAAGTCCCATCTATTTATCTTTGTTTCTGTTGCATTTGGTTTTGGGTTCTTGGTCATGAAGCCTTTGCCTAGGCCAATGGCTAGAAGAGCTTTTTCCGATGCTATTTTCTAGAATCTTTAGGGTTTCAGGTCTTAGATTTCAGTCTTTGATCCGTCTCGAGTTGATTTTTGTATAAGGTGAGAGATGAGGACCTTGTAGTATGGTTTGAAGTCAGGTAACGTGATGCCTCCAGATTTGTTCTTTTTGCTTAGTCTTGCTTTGGCTATGCAGGCATTTTTTATATGAATTTCAGGATTGTTTTTTTCTAGTTCTGAGAATGGTAATGGTATTTTGATGGGAACTGCATTGAATTTGTAGATTGCTTTTGGCAGTATGGTCATTTTCACAATGTTGATTCTACCCATCCATGATATTGGGAAGTGTTTCCATTTGTTTGTGTCATCTATTGTTTCTTTCAGCAGTGTTTTGTACTTTTCCTTGTAGAGGTCTTTCACCTCTTCGGTTAGGTATATTCCCAAGTATTTTACTATTTTTGCAGCTATTATAAAAGAGATTGAGTTCTTAATTTGATTCTCAGCTGGGTCGCTGTAGGTGTATAGCAGTGCTTCTGATTTGTGTATATCGATTTTGTATTTTGAAACTTTACTGAATTCATTGATCAGTTCTAGGAGCTTTTTTGGATGAGTCTTTAGTGTTTTCTAGGTATTTGATCATATTATTGATGAACAGCAACTGTTTGGTTTCTTCTTGCTAATTTGGATACACTTTATTTCTTTTTCTTGTCTGATTGTACTGGCTAGGACTTCCAGGAGTATGTTGAATAGAAGTGGTGAAAGTGGGCATCCTTGTCTTGTTCCAGTTCTCAGGGGCAATGCTTTCAACTTTTCCCCATTCAGTATAATTTTGGCTGTGGGTTTTTCATAGATGGCTTTTATTACCATAAGATATGTCCCTTCTATGCCGATTTTGCTGAGGGTTTTAATCATAAAGAGATGCTGGATTTTGTCAAATGCTTTTTCTGCATCTGTTGAGATGATCATGGGATTTTTGTTTTTAATTCTGTTTATGTGGTGTATCACATTTATTGACTTGTGTATGTTAAACCATTACTGTATTCCTGGTATAAAACCCACTTGATCATGGTATATTATCTTTTTGATATGCTGCTGGATTCGGTTAGCTAGTATTTTGTTGAAGATTTTTGCATCAGTGTTCATCAGGGACATTGGTCTGTAGTTTCCTTTTTTTTTGTTATGTCCTTTCCTGGTTTTGGTATTAGGATAATACTGGCTTCATAGAATAATTAAGTGAGAATTCCCTCTTTCTCTATCTTTTGGAATGGTGTCAACAGGATTGGTAACAATTCTTCTTTGAATATCTGATAGAATTCAGGTGTGAATCCATCTGGTTATGAACTTTTTTGTTGGCAATTTTTAAATTTCCATTTTAATCTTGCTGCTTGTTATTTGTTCAGAGTTTCTATGGCTTCCTGTTTTAATCTAGAAGAGCTGTATATTTCCAGGAATTTATCCATTTCCTCTAACTTTTCTAGTTTGTGTGTGTAAAGGTGTTCATAGTAGCCTTGAATTATCTTTTTTATTTCCGTGGTAGCAGTTGTAATATCTCCCATTTTGTTTCTAATTGAGTTTATTTGGATTTTCTCTCTTATTGATTAATCTTGTTAATGGTCTATCAATTTTGTTTATTCAAAGAACTAACTTTTTGTTTCATTTATCTTTTGGTATTTTTTGTTTCAATTTCATTCACTTCTGCTCTGGTCTGTGGTCTGACAGAGTACTTGATATAATTTTATTTTTCTTGAATGTATTGAGACTTGTTTTGTGGCCTATCACATGGTCTATCTTGAAGAACGTTTTATGTGCTGATGAAAAGAATGTATATTCTGCAGTTGTTGGGTGGAATGATCTGTACATATATGTTAAGTCCATTTGTTTTAGGGTATAGTTTATATTCTTTCTTTGTTGACTTTCTGTCTTGATGACCTGTCTAGGCTGTCAGTGGAGTATTAAAGTTCCCCACTATTATTGTGTTGCTGTTTATCTCATTTCTTCGGTTTAGTAGTAATTGTTTATAAATTTGGGAGCTCCAGTGTTAGGTGCATAGATATGTAGGATTGTGATATTTTCCTGTTGGACTAATCCTTTTATCATTATATAATGTCCCTCTTTGTCTTTTTAATTGTTGTTGCTTTAAAGTCTGTTTTGTCAAATATATGTATAGCTACTCCTGCTAGGTTGTGGTGTCTATTTGCATGGAATATCTTTTTCCACCTCTTTACTTTATGTGAGTGCTTATGTATTAAGTGAGTCTCTTGAAGACAGTAGACACTTGGTTGGTGAATTATTATCCATTCTGCCATTCCGTATATTTTAAGTGGTGCATTTAGGTCATTTGCATTCAGCATTAGTATTGAGATGTGAGGCACTATTCTATTCATTATGCTAATTGTTGCCTGAATACTTTCGTTTTTTAATTGTGTTATTATTTTATAGGTTCTGTAAGATTTATGCTCTAATTTCAAGGCGAATTTCAAGGTTTTGTTTCAAGATTTAGAGCTCCTTTTAGCAGTTCTTATAGTTCTGGCTTGGTAGTGGCAAATTCTCCTAGCATTTGCTTGCCTGGAAAAGACCGTATTTTTCTTTTATTTATGAAGTTTAGTTTTGTTGGATACAAAATTCTTGGCTGATGGTTGTTTTGTTTAAGGAGGCTAAAGATAGGACCCCAATCCCTTCTAGCTTGTAGGGCTTCTGCTGATAAATCTGCTGTTAATCTGATAGATTTTCCTTTATAGCTTACCTGATGCTTTTGCATCACAGCTCTTAAGATTCTTTCCTTCATCTTGACTTTAGATAACCTGGGTACTCTTTGAGCTTCTTATATGTGGATGTCTAAATCTCTAGCAAGGCCAGGGAAGTTTTCCTAAATTATTCCCTAAAATAAGTTTTCCAAACTTTTAGATTTCTCTTCTTCCTCGAGAACACCAATTAATCTTAGCTTTGGTCATTTAACATAATCCCAAATTTCTTGGAGACTTTGTTCATTTTTTTTTTAAATTCTTTTTTCTTTTCATTGTCAGATTGGGTTAATTTGAAAGCCTTGTCTTTGAGATCTGAAGTTCTTTTTCCTACTTGTTCAATTCTATTGTCAACTTTTCAGTGTATATTGCATTTATATAAGTGTGTTTTTATTTCCAGAAGTTGTGATTTTTTTTAATTTATGCTATCTATTTCTCTGGAGATTTCTCCAACCTATCCTGTAATATTTTAAAAATGAATTTAAGTTGGTATTCACCTTTCTCCAGTGCCTCTGTGAGTAGCTTAATAATCAACCTTCTGAATTATTTTTCTGGCAATTCAGAGATTTCTTCTAGGTTTGTATCCATTGCTGGTAAGCTAATGTGATCTTTGGGGAGTGTTAACCCTGTTTTTTCATGTTACTGAATTATTTTTCTAGTTTCTTCTCATTTGAGTACACTATGTCAGAGGAAAGATCTGAGGTTCAAGTGCTGCTGTTCAGATTCTTTTATCCCGAGGATGCTCACTTGACCTAGTGCTCTCCCCCTTCCCCTAGGGATGGGGCTTCCTGAGAGCCAGAATGCAGTGATTGTTATTTCTCTTCTGGGTCTAGCCACCCAGTGGAGATACTGGGCCCCAGGCTGGTACTGAGGAGTGTCTGCAAAGACTCCTGTGATATGATCCATCTTCAGGTCTCTCAGCTGTGGATACCAGCACCTGCTCCAGTGGAGGTGGCAGGGGAGTGAAGTGGACTTTGCGTGGGACCTTGGTTGTAGTTTTGTTTCGTGTGCTGGTTTTCTCAAATGCTGGTTGTCCTGGCAGTAAAGTTGTCGTGTGGACAGACTCAGGACCTCTGGCTAGCCAGGATGTTACAGGTGGTGAGGTTAGCTGTTGTTTTCTCCTTTCTTGGGGCAGGATTGTTGTTTTATGAGCTGCTGTAATGGTTAGTGTTGGTTGGCCTCCAGCCAGGAGGTGGCAATTTCAAGAGAGCATCAGCTATGATAGTATAGGGAGGATACAAGCTTGCCCTAGGGTCTCCTGGATAAATACTGGGTTTCTCAGGCAGTGGGTGGGGCCATAGAGCTTACATCTTTTGAGATTATGTCTTTTGTCTTTGGCTACCAGGGTTGGTAGAGAAAGACAATCAGGTGCAGGCAGGGTTAGACCTGCCTGAGCTCAGAGTCTCCTTGGGCTTTCTGCAGGTGCTGTGGGGGATGGGGTGTGTTTCTCAGGCCAATAAAGTTACACTCCCGGGGGTATTATGACTGCCTCTGCTGCCTCATACAGGCCACCAGGGAAGTGAGGGAAAGCTAGCAGTGACAGGCCTCACCCAGCTCCCATACAGCCAGAAAGGCCAATCTCACTTCTGTGGTGCTACCCCAACAGCACTGAGTTTATATCCAGGTAGCTGGTGAGCAGGGCTGGGAATTTGCCCCAGGCTATAAGCCTCCCCACAGGACTTTCAGGCTTCACTCCCTCCATGGCATGGCTTCTGTGCTCATACCTGCACTTCCAATTCGCCCTGCACCCCCGGATTCTGCCCTGGAAAATTCACGCCCAGTCAAAATTATTATAAAGTTCAACTGGAAGTTTCCTTCTCCCTGTGGTCTTTCCCCAATTCCACTGGAAGCCTCCCAAAGGATCCCTGTGAGATAAAGTCAGAAATGGGTTTCACTGGCTTCGTTCGGGTCTGGGAATGCCTGCAGGGCTCTTCCTGCTGCTTCTTCTACTTTTATATTTCTCTCAGCTCTCTAAATTTGTTTCAGCTCTAGGTAAGGTTAAATCCTTCTCCCATGATCTGGATTTTCAGGTTCCCCAGGGAGGATGTGTGTTCAGGGGTGGGCTTTCCCTGTCTCACACTTTGGGCACTCAGTTTTTTGGCTCTCTTGGATTTTGCCTAAGACACATTTATTTTAACACCCTGTGCCCATTCTGAGATGGGCACATACCTCTCCAAACCTTGTCATAAAAATGCCAATATTGTTCTCTCCAATTGCCTAACTAGCCACCCATCTGTTAGCCGTAATCAAAGAACCTGTGTCTGAAGTTCATAGAGATCAATTTTCTGGAGTGGAGTATAGATGGAGATGTGGCTAATGGATAATAACCAGCACACAGGCTGTTCCAGATTTCCTGCTCTTCAAGGGACTTGGATACCTTCCTGCATTCCTGAGGCCTAATTTTAAGTCATAAACTCTGACTTTGTTCTGCTCACGGTGCTGGTAGAAGTGGGTGGAGGAAGCTATCAGTCTCTCATTAAGCCTGGCTGGTACTCCCCTTTTTCTGTCTCGCATCTGTCATTTCCTCAGCCAAATCAATGCTGAGGAGCCCCTAGAAACAAGCAAGAGACATACCTCAGACCTCTAAAATAGTGTTATTTGTCTTTCATCATTCATATGTTCATTTATTCTTTTAAAAAGTATTGAGGAACTATATTGTCAGCTTCAAGCCCCAGCCGAGGTCCCAAGGGACTGGGTGGACGGGGAACAGGGAGTTGGACGAACACTCAAGAGACAGCAGGTAGATGGGACATGGCTTTATTCAGCAGCTCTTTCACAGTGTCAGTCCTGCATTTATACACCTCACAGACAATAGTGGCTCAGAGCCAGGTGATGAGCCTTCCCATGTTATGGCTACATAGCTGTGGTTATATAATGCATGGAATTGTGCACCTGCACTCCAATTCCACTGAGTCATGCAGGATGTTTACCTCGGCCTATGCCTGCCTGGCTGCAGTACAGCCATGTTCCTTACAATCCATCCCCTAGGCCGGGGGAGCCCTCTTAGTGGGGACCTGTGCACATATGATGGCACCCTGAACCCATAGGCCACAGCAACAATACAGGGAGCAACAGCCTATCACTAATATTCCTGCTATAACTACCCATTATTATTAGGGCCCAATGTAGGTTAGAGCCCAGAGACGCCCACCATCTCTGTAGGGGGTCATCAATAAGGCACTCAATCACCTTAATCTCCTGTAACACCCCTTGTAAAGCTGCTATTATGTTCTGGTGGTTGTGAGGGATATATGTACAACATTGTGACCCTGTAAGGGCACAGGTGCCACCTTGGTCAGCTGTTACTATGTCTAAGGCCATCCAGTTTTGCAGTACTACCTTCCTGGTTTGATCAACCTCATCAATTAATAGAAGGAGGGCAACTCGGGTGTAATTCAGGACCTGAACTGTGTGTTCTGCAAGGGCTGTAATCTGCATTTCTACAGTGATGAAAACTGCTCCAATGATAGTTATTGCTAAGGGGTAGAGCCACCAGGGGGCCCACCACACTCGCGAAAACCAGGAATGTAGCACCTTCCAGTTGTGCAGGCACCTAGGCAATGAGGGAAGTACGGTGGCAGGCACATAAGGGCACCGCCAAGTAAAACATCCAGTCCAATTGGCTGGCAGATATGGCCATCTCGTGTCCCCTCAGACCCATAAACTCCCAGGGACACAAAGTCCATCAGGGCTCAGCCTCGGTAAGGCAGTTTGTTCCACCACAGCCTTGGTGTGGTGACATGTGTTATGTTTTTACAGGCCACGGTGGGCAACCATCCCACAGTGACTTTACCCCAGTGTTGATCTATATATTATGGTACCTGCAATGGGGGCACCATGTGTTCTCTCATTAGCCAGCTCCATTCATCATGAATGCTATGGGTCAGCCAGGGGGCAGGCATTTTTTGCAATGCATGTTTTGCAATGCCCCCTATCCAAAGTTTGCCATGTTGCATCCCAACCATTGTCCATGGGACCCCAAGTCTCTAGCCTCATCCAGTTTTTCACAGAAGCTGAATGTACATGCCACGGCAGGCCGTCTACAGCTGCTGCTGGAAGGACAGTGCAGATCCAACAGTTGGAGACATTGGTCACTTTGCCATAGGTGTGGGCCCTGTCCACAATGATGTTGGAGCATGCCAACCTATGGCCGAAACGACAAAGCAAGCACAGGTAATAAGAGGGGTAAATCATGTCCCTCAGGCAAAATACAGGTCAACTTTTTATCTCTGGATAACAGTGCTGCCACCAAGGGCTTCTGCACTGGGCAATGGTACCACACCTTCTCAGCTCCCCGTGGTTCTTTTGGGTTCTATACCCATGCCAATGTTGCAGGGGAGCTCATGATAGGCCACACAGACAGCATATATGTCCCCTGGAGGAGGGTCCCTTCCCTGGCCGTTCTCCTAAGAACAGTCAGTTGTGGAGGTCACACATTAAATACCCAAAGAGTAACATGTAAGTCATACTGCAAGCCCTCCCCACAGCGGGCTATGATAGCCAACCATCTGCAATTGGGGGCTTGGAGGGTACATGGCCAGCATCAGGTTTTCTCTCCCCCTGCCTTCAGGGGCATTGGGGCAGGCAACAACAGATTACTGTTTGTCCCCATATCTGGTTGTAACAGGTCATCCTTTGTGTGTATCTGTAGCTGGATAGGGGTGCCAGCCTGGTGTAACAGTGCCTCCACTGGGGCTGGGCCACCTTTCTGTGGCCGCCCATTCAAGATTTGGAGCACTAGGTCCAGCCTGGAACTCCAGGCCCGCAAAGACAGGGGAGTAACATGCAAATGTAACCTGTTCTTCAGGAGTCTGTTATATCACTCAATCATGCCAGCGGCTTGTGAGTTATAAGGAACATGAAACCCCAACTGTATGACCATCTGCTGTGCCCACTGTTGTGCCTGCTGTCCAGTGAAATGAGTTCCCCTATCACTTTCAGTGGTCAGGGGATGGCTGTATAAGGCACATAAGTGTTGCAGGGCTTGAATGGTGTGTTGCTGGTTGGCCACCCTGCAAGGGTAGGTGAACAACAGGCTGGTGGCCATGTCTACAGCAGTCGGTGCATGTGTGTAGCCCTGCGATTTTGGCAGTGGTCCAATGTAATCTATTTGCCATCTGGTCAAGGACATCCACTCTACTGTCCACTTGTAGTGTTACACTAGGCAGTTGTCTCTGTCTATGGTATGCCTGATCACACACTGGTCACTTCTGGCAGGCCTTGCAAATGTCCTGCTGGGGCAAAGACAGATCCTAGCACCAATTGACCTGTTGCATCAGCTTATCCCCTGCATGTCCAAGTTTCCTGTGTAGCTGCAAGTCCACATCTCATGCCAACTCTAACCACTGGACCTTGGCCGAGGCATCTGCCTCATCATTACTGGGGGCGGCCAAAGGCATATGCCCTGACACATGATAGATAGTTACATCTTTCTGATGACCTGTTTCCCAAAGGTCTTGCCACATGGTTTGGCCCCAAGTGGGCTGATGGCCTGCAAGCCAATTCTGTAACTTCCAGGTGGTCAACCATAAGTTAAGCCTCAATAGACTGCCCAACTATTGGTGCAGATTATCATAGATGTCTCCTCTTTGGTGATCACCATCCACACTGCTCTGAGTTCAGCCCATTGGCTGCTTTGTCCACACCCAGTATGAAACTATATAATGTCAGGACTAAGCTGGACTGTAATAGCAGTCCAGACAGCAGCATCGCCCTGGCTGGATTCATCCATATACCTTGCACCATCAGGAATGGGGGTGGGGGGATGCACCCTTCCTTAAACAGTGATGGCTCAAGGTCTAGGGTGCCTCAGGCCCCATGGCCTTATCTTGCATTAGGACTATAGGCCCCAAGACCTCTTGTAATTCTGCTACTAAGAGACTTGTACTCAGTGTACTTCACTGTTCTGAGTAGGCACCCCACTTTGCTAAAGTGGGTGTTTGTGTCATCCCAGTGTGGAGGGTCGTTACTCAGGAGCATACCCACCCTGCTATTGAGTAAGCCATCCATATGACAACTGTAGCCCATCCCATCATGCTCTCACACGCCTGAAGGGCAGCATATGCAACAGCTAATTGCCTCTCTATCAATGAATAGTGGAGCTCTGCTCCCTTCCAAAGTTGGGACCAAAAGCCTACTGGCATTCTAAAATGTTTTGTGTGCTGCCATAAGCCCCAGCCAAAACCATCTGTAGTCACATGTATTTCAAGTTTGAATGGGCACCCCGATCTATCACTCATAAGCCCTGTGCTTGCTGAATAGCCCACTTGGCGGCCAGAAAGCCTGTCTCAGCCTCATCATCCCAATCCCAGGTAGCCCCCCTTTTTGTTAACCAGTACAATGGTTTTATCATTTGAGCCAAATGGGGCACAAATGCCTGCCAATACCCCCAAGAGGCCCACAAAAGTCTGCAGCTGCCTCACCGTGGCGGGTTGGGGGTATGCCTGGATTTTATCAATGACAGCCTCTGGTATGGCCTTTGTCTTACCTGACCAAATAACTCCCAAGAATTTGGTAGACAATCCAGGCCCTTGGACCTTGGATTCATTGACAGCCCAACCGCATGCTGCCAAATGTTGCCGCCAGAAGGGTGCCACCACTTCTAAATCTGCAAGAGAATCAGAGATTAACATAATATCATCAATATAATGGAAAAAGTGGACCCTTTTGGACATTTCCAGGCAGCCAAATCCATGGCAACAATACCATGACAAATGGTGGGGCTAGGCACCCTGTGGCAGCATGGTGAATGTTCATTGTTCTTCCATGTGAAGGCAAACCGTTCCTGGCTCTCTGGAGCAATGTCAATGGAGAAGAATGCATTAGCCAAGTCTACAACATAGTGGTACTCTCCCAGTTCCATTGTCAAGCGGTCCATCAAATCCATGATGGGAGGTACAGCTGCATGCAGAGGGGGTGTTACTTTATTCAGTTTCCAATAATCCACTGTCATCTGTCAAGTCCCATCAGGCTTTCTGACTGGCCATACCAGGAAATTGTAGGGGCTATGGGTGCCATGCACTATTTGCACCTCCTTTAACTTCTTAATAGTCTCAGTTATCTCCATATGCCCCCCTGGCAAATGGTGTTGATGAATGGAAGTAACCCGTCAGTGTTGTGATAGAACTTGGGGCCAGTGATGTATATGTCCACGCAGTACCGGCTTTACTACACAGATTTGGAGTCTGAATTCTCCAGCCATGGGTGTAAGTTCAGACCATGCAAAATGTCCATCCCCAAAATATATTCAGGTATGGGAGAGACATATGTAGTGTATAGGTGGGGCGCCAAGCGACCAATGCCAAGATGCAGAGACACAGGTTTTACCTTCACTGACTGGCCCCCATAACCGTTAATACATGCAGCTCTGCCTGGAAACTTACCCAGGTTCCCATAAACAAGACTGCAGTCTGCACCAGTATCTATCTACCTGTGCTAGGACCCACTGTACATTCGTGGGGGACCAGTGGATTGCCAGCTCTACATATGGCCTCTGGTCATCTGGTGTCCCCCAGAGCCAGGCACCTTGGTCAGTTCCATAATCAAACAGGAAAGTCTCCATATCTTCACCTGCCTGCAAATAGTCCTTGAGTTGAAGCGTCCCAGTGGGATTAGGTTGAGCAACATTGTTTTGCCCCCTCTTGGGCATTTTCCGGAATTGTTGCTCTGGGGACAATTGCCTGCACAGAGCCAACAGCATTCCATTGGGTTGCCTGCCAATTTTCTCTTGAGCAACCCCATCTGAAATTAAATCAATCCACATCTGCATGCAAGTCACCTGCTGGGGCTCCTTTTTATCTCATGGGGTGATTACCTGTGGAGTGAGCATCTTCCCCTTTTTTATGGCGTGGACTCCCCAGTCCTGCCAATAGCCTTCTGCCTCCCTGAGGGCTGCCATAGTCATTTCATGTACGTGACATCCCACATACAGCGTGAGGACAGTGGCCAGAGAGCCAAAAGCACTCGGGGGTGCTGAGCCCAGCACAAGATCCCTCATGTGGGAGGTAAAGCATTCATCATCTGGCCCTCGGGTACTCAGATCAACCATGGCCTGCCACATACCCATCTCCTGGAGTATCTGCATTAAATCTGTATATGATTGCCATTTATTCACAGTTTCTGGTATTTCTGCAGCATCGTTCCACACAGTTTGTATGGCTGCCATCAGCCACTCAATCAGAGTGTGGTCATTTTGCCCTTTGCTAACTGTTGGCTCAGCTGCAGCCACTGACAAAGGGAGGGGTTAGTTGTAATAGAAACCAGCTTCTCCATCTCAGAGGCAGAGCAGGAAATGCTGTCAGCGCCTTCCTCCCATAGGCAGAGTAACCAAGCAGGGAGGGGCTCCCCCGGACGCTGCTGACATTGCTTGCCTAACTCCCGCAGCTCAGTGGGGGTATAGGCACTAAAGGAAGTCTGTTCCACCACGGTAGGGGGTCCCTGAGCCCGCCCCTGAGGTCCCATCGGCTGCTCATATTCTACCTTCTGATGGATCATGAGGTAAGCCCGCAGTGAGGGAGCTTCCTCCTCCTCAGCATCAGACCAAACAGGAGTTTCTGGCCAGGAGGACAGGCTCAAGTTCGCACTGACGGCAGTCTCTAACTCCTGTTCCAGGCCGTTTATCTGGACCACTAAGCACCCTGTTTGCGCCTGGATGTCCCTTACCCCCAGGTTTTTCTCCAAGCTGTGTATTTGGGCCCCCAGGCACGTGGCTAGTGCTTGAAGGTCCCTTACCTGTGCAGCATCCCACAGGGACTGAACATGTACTTCCCACAGTTCAGTCAGAAACACCCATCTGACTCTGCCAGTGAAGGTGCATTTCTTCTCAGTGCTATGTGCTTCCAGCTCCTTCAGTGCTTTCTCCACACTCATGGGAGACCCCTCCACTACCTCCCATGTTTCCTTTGGGGCCCATCCTAGTAGCACCACTGCCACCGGGTACCACAACCCATTCTGCAGCCACATAGCCAACCCGGGAGCCTCAGGGGCTTAAGGCCCACTCACCTTATCCTGCTGACTATGTCAAATGTCAGGTTCAAGCCCCAGTTGAGGTCTGAGGGGAGAGGGTGGATGGAGGGCAGGGAGCTGGAAGAACACTCGAGAGACAGCAGATAGATGGGACATGGCTTTATTCAGCAGCTCTTTCACAGTGTCAGTGCTGCATTTATACACCTACAGACAATAGTGGCTCAGAGCCAGGTGATGAGCCTTCCCATATTATGGCTACATAGCTGTGGTTATATAATGCACAGAATTGTGTGCCTGCACTCCAATCTCACTGAGTCATGCAGTGTGTTTACCTCGGCCTATGCCTGCCTGTCTGTAGCATAACTATGTTCCTTACATATACGTACAAAGGAGGGACTAAGGATACAGTCAGTCATGGTGAATAAACAATGTGCGGCCCCTGCTCTTGTGGCATGCATGTTTAGAAGAAACAGATAATAGGCAACCAAAAAATGCATAGGAAAAGTTTATGTATTGTAACTCTAGTGGAGCAATTAAATGGTCATATAATAGAGAATTACTACAAGGGTGTGTGTGTGTGTGTGTGTGTGTGTGTTTTGCACGTTGGATTTTCCATAAAGCTGACTGTGAGACAAAGATTAGTATACAGGAAATTTATTAGAGAGCTACCTCAGGATCAACAACTGTGGAAGGGTAGAGAAGAAAGGGAAGAAAGATCGGCAGAGGGAAATGTTGAACTGTAACACTGTTCAACAAAGGCCTGACTCCAACGGGGGTGCCAAGCTGAGACAACCCTTCAGAGTTGTGCCACGTTATGGCAAAAAGATGAAGCATTTTTACACTCACATTTATCAGTCATTGGGTGCAAATTCCCTTAGGAAGGGTGATATCAACTTGGGAGAGGTTCAGCTAAAGCCAATTTCCAAAGAGAGCTGACAGCTGAAAACTATAAGCCCAGCAGCTCCAGTGGAAGCTAGGGAAATAAATCCTTCAGTCCTGAAGGCACATTTGGATTGTACATTTTTAACAACCACTAGAGTCCATCTCTTCTGCCACTTGGACCCCCTTCTTTATAGAAATTCTGGGAGCATCAACTCCAGAACTCTGGTGAGTTTCTTTTCCTGGGGAAAAATTTGTAAGAGGGTTTATGAGACAAATTATAGCCCTTGTTGTTGCAACTAATTTTGAGGCCAGAACTGACACTCAATATCTCTCTCATCTAGTCTCCTCTCCAAATTCTTCTTTTCCTCTGTTAGTACTTTGACTGGTCTTGATGGCTTATGTGGTGGCATGATTGAGATCTTATCTCTGAAGTGCCTGAATCCCTGTTCACCTTTTCAGTCCATGTTTGCTAATCTTGTCTATTCACCATCAAGATTAGGCAACTGACTGGGTCACCTAAGTTCCACACATACTCTTTCCTAGTTCTATTCTACAATAGCATCTCTCCCTCCTGTGCCCCTAGTAGAAGTGTTTTCTCTTTAGGAACTATAAGCTCTAAACCCATAGAGCCCAGAGTTGCGAAGACAGGAAACACAAATTCTCCAAAAGATCAGAGTGAAAACAGTAAACACCAATCCTACAAGAAGGGCCATTCCTGCCTTTACTCTTTGAATCTAGATTCAATGTATTTTTTACCCACTGGGGACACAAAACCATAAAAAGGTCTTGATTTATAGTGTACACTGTATCCTGGAGGGTAACTCCCTTTGAACTATCACCTCTGCTGTGCCTTCATCAGGCTGTACTTTGTCAGGATGGCAGCTTCTAAGTAGTATAGGTGTGCTATAACCAGTGGATCCCATGGTCATGCACTCTTTTCAGCACCTCTTTGTCTGTAAGGTACATTCCTTGGTTTGATGTGATGTTATACTTAATCCTATGCCAGTAGGTAAATCAAATGTTCTTGTGCTGTCTGAGATTATTTCTAGAACATAGTTTTATTCTTGTCAAAATGAAGCACTTGCCAAATGTATCAGTCTTCTCAGGTGGAAGAGTTCCCATGTAGTCAATTCTGCAAGTTCATACGTATCTCAGACCTCCTTGTCCTCAATCTTTTATTTCTATTTTCAGGCCTCTGACCAACCAATCTATTGGTAATTTCCTGTGATTCCTTACATATTATAACCTCAGGATATCTCTTTTCAAATAAAGTGAATGAACAACTGCAGCACCCAAAGCTCTGCCCATTGGGAGGATTTACCTTCACTGCTTCTTTTAAGGTCACCCCTCAGTGGGCTACAATGCAGCTATGGTCTGTCTTCAGCTTGCTTCCTGTTTCTTCAGCCAGTCTAAGAAAGAAACTGTGTTTTCCCTCCTCCATCAGCTGGTCTTACAATGGATTGCTTCTGAGTACACCTAACCTTATGACTTGGTGGGTCTAAAATCACCCAGCTCATGTAGAGCAGCTCTGGCTCCATGGTCATTTAATGACTCATGATCAGACACTTCATCTTTATCAGTGCCTGGTAGTATGCCAGAGATTGTTTTACAAAAGTTATATAATTCTCCACCATAGATGGCATGACCTTGCTCTTCTTCAACCCTAGAAGTCTTTGTTGTGATTATCCTATTTCGGATTACCATAAACCCAAGTGACACAAGGGGCTTCATTTGGCCTGATCCACTATTATACCTCTTATCTGTCAGGCCAAGAAACTAATTCAGGTCATGTGTCAGCTACCAAGTATGTCAATTCCAATTGTACATTTGAAAACTAGAGGAATCAGTGATTATCATTTGGGTCTATGCATCCTGCGGACACATTGTTGAGCCAGATCTGGGCCAGGGCTACATTGGTTACCTGGTCCTCATATGCCCCTGCTGTAATTGAGAGTCATCATGATGTTTCAAGTCCTTAGTTATCAGTAGAAACTTGGATGTTATGAAATGTTTGGATAGTCTCTTTTCACAACTATACAGTTATCCAAGTAAATGACCATTTGTCCCTTTTGAGAACATGTAAAGGAATCATTACCATATATACCTGCCTTCCTCCCAGGGACCCAGCCTCCATTCAGTGGATTCCAGATCTGAAAATTTGCTCAGGTGTAGAAACTAAACAAGGAATTTTGACTTTTTGTCAGTGTGACTGCCCACAACCTCTTGTTCACCCGTCCTTGATTTCCTCTGACTGTATAGATTGAATGCTACACTTGCTGGCTGCCCATCTAGCTTGTCCCTAAGGATACTGTGTTTTTTTAACTATCTCCATAGCTCTCTATAGGTCAGGTCCTCATGGCAACTCTGATTTTGCTGCTCATTACAGTAATTCTACTCATTGCTTCTGATGGTAAAATATTATCATCTGCCCTCTATTGCTATTCTTATTGCTATCAGTAGACTCATCTCTATGATCTCCTGTACTACCATCTGCCCTGTCCTGCAGGGGAAATCCACCACTGACCATAGTGATGCTGGTGTTCCTCTCTCCTGTGTTTTCCCAATGGCCTTGGGAAATGATATATCCTCCATGCCCTCCTGTACAACATATTCGTCCAGTAGGAATTCCAGACTTCCATGGGATAGCTACTGTAGCATGCCCACTTCCCAGGGCCTTTAATTCCTTTTGCTACTGCCTGTCTCAACAATTCTGGCATTTCTACCTTAATTGGTGCAGACTACTGTTTTTTTCCATATTTCTAAGCATCATCTTAGGCAGCATTTTCGTATCATCTCCCAGGGTCCTTGCCAGAGTGTTAAATCTTGTGTCTATTGGTGCTCTCATATAAATACCTTTTATCCAGTTTAATGTTCTGACTTCCTTTTGATCCCGTACCTTCTGAATTCAGTCCCATGCACATTCTCCTGACTCCTGCTGGTTAGTTCAGGTTGACTAGGTCCAGCAGCTTGAGGTCAAGTTCCTTTCTTCCCCTAGCAGGCCCATCATTTCCCCCAGCCAGGTTATATTGTGACATAACCTCCCTATTGGACTATCTGCCAGAAGAAGAGGCAGAGGCAGACCCTGAGAATGCATGTGTCGTTTTCAAGGGAGAGGCCTCTGAATCATCGTCAGGAAAGGAAACAGCATTTCTAGGAAAGACTGGGCCACTTCTGCATATGCACAAGGTTTGGGAGAAATCCTGAGGATTCCAGATTGCTGGTATATCAAACCAGGTGTCCCCACACTATGATTTGGTGTCCCATTCTTTCCCAATCAGGGCCCTGGCTTTGGTCTAACAGGTCTGTGGTTGGGAGTTTAAACTTCTTTGGAGCTTTGTTACTTAGATGATTCATTTTTTAAGCCTGGGTCTTAGCTTTCTCTGCTCTCTGGATGCAAGATATGAGAACCTCTTTACCTTCTACAATAATCACTTGTAGCCTTTTGTTACCTTTCTCCAAAGCATTAATTATGCTTAACACAGGCCAACCAATTCTACTCTTGCTAGTGAATTTCTTTCCACAAGCATCACATCCCAGTTCCCACAGGTAAAATTGTTAACAATTAAATTGTTGCTATTTCTGTGCCACCTATCTCCAGTGAAGGGGTCCACGGTGCCAACTGTCTGGCAGGTGGTCCAGCTCCAGAATGCCATGTTAGTGTTTCCTTTCTCAGATTACTCCTGGCAGCAACCTTTGCAGTTTTAGTTACCTTGGACTCTGAGATGGAAATTAGTGTACAAGAATATCCTTGGGAAATGCTCTTGGGATCAACAGCTACGGAAGGGGAAGAAGCAGAATTGGACAAGGGAGAATTTGGGCTGTGACGTATTCTCAGCCAAGCCTTCTGTCACCTATTGGGGAGTGCTGAGGCTGGGATGGACCTTCAGAGTTGTCCCACATTACAGCAAGGTGTCTGTGCCCACAAACCTTACCAGTGGCAAGTCACTGGATGCAGGCTGCACCTGAAAAGGTACAGTCTTTCCAGCCAAAGTCAAGTACTGACAACTTTCTCACCAGCTGGGGCAAGTTCTTCAGTCCCTGAAGGGGAATCTTGGTGGCACATCACAGCATTTACATAAAAGTTGTCTGTGTACAAAATCATCTAGAAGAATCAGGGAAGGAATCTTAAGGGAGGTGATTTGGGATGAGATCTAAATAACAAAAAGAGTTAGGGTTAGGAATAGTATTCCAATGTTGAGGTACAAGGGCTCTGAGGCAGGACAAGCTCAGCATCTTTGAGGAACAAAAAGAGGTCAGTTAAAGCATAGTAAGTGGAGGAGGAATGCACTCAGGTAACAACGGGGAGACGGGCTTATAGGTCACATGAAAAAGGTAGACTTCAAGTGCAATAGGTAACCACTGGAGGGTTTTAAGCAGGGGAGAAATGTGTGATTAGACTTCTTTTTTTAAGATAACTCTAGGAGCAGTGTTGAAAATGAGGCAGAGATTGTTAAATTTTGCTACACAGTGGAATCACGTGGGGATTGTTACAAAATGCTGATGCCTGACTCCCACCCACAAGTCTTCTGCTTTAGTTAAGTGTGTGACCTGGGAATGGGAAATTTTAACAGCTCCCCAGTGAGGCACAAGTGAGAACGCTTTTGGGGTGGGCCCTAAAATCCTGGGATCTGATATCAGTGAAGTTGTCTTAAAGGGCCCACAAGTCACAGTCTTGCTTGCCCATGAACTTCCCACCTAGAGCCTATAACCTCTTCACCACCCCTATCTGTACATTAAGGGTGGGGTTCTGAACTCCAGCAGGAGAGATGCCCAGTCATGTTTTGTTCTGTCCTTGCCTTATTATCTCAGTGGACACCAGCCCATAATGCCCATGACACCTTGATCTCAAAGAAGGGGAATTTAGGTAGTAGAGGTAGCCCCTACACCTGTAAGAGCCCCTACCCCTGGAGGGGGAGGAAGGAGCTAAATAGAGCAAGCTGGAACCATGACAGTGGTTAGCCATACTCCCATACTCCCTACACATGTATGTAAAAATCTAACCATAGTATCTGCACATTACATGCTGGCAATAAGTATTAGTTAGCCAGTTATAATAGCTAAGCCACTTGTCCACCTGTGTGGTTTCTTTAGCTGATTGGCTGTCCTAAACTGTGATGATTGAAGGCGCACTCTAGCACAGTGTTTCTCAATCTCTTTTTTCATTATTGCCCATACACCCTCCACTCAAGGAGCCTTTCAAACTTAAAAAAAAATCCAATTTGCTTTCCCCATGAGATGTTAATACCACAGATATACTGTACATCTATTTGTGATGGTTAGTTTTACGTGTTATAGTGGTTGGGCCCTAACTTACCTTGATATTTTGGTCAAACATTATTTTAGGTGCCTCTGTAAGGTGTTTTTGGATGGATTTAACATTTAAAATCAGTGAACTTTGAGTAAATCAGATTACCCTTTATGATATGGGTAGGCTTCATCAAATCAGTTCAAAGGATGAATAAAACAAAAGGACCAAGCCTCCTCCAAGCAAGAGAGAATTCCCCAGCAAATTATCTTTAGATTTCATTTGCAACATCAGTGCTTTCTTGTTCTATAGCAGATGGCTTTCAGACTTGAACTGGAACATTGACTCTCCTGGATTTCCAGGCTGCCAGCCCACCCTGCCAATTTTGGACTTGCCAGTCTCCATAATCACGTGAGCCAATTCCTTATAATATCTATATCTTTGTATAAATATATACACATATCCTATTAGTTCTGTTTCTCTGGAGAAATTGACTAATATACTATTTAGGTACTGTATGTATATTTGGGTCTTATATATAAGAGTAATAATTTTTCATCCTGTGAAAAATAAATTATTGTCCTCTTGGTAGTGATATGAACTCTCTTGAAAATGAATGCTCTACAGCCAGATTACATGGGTTCAAATACCAAACTCACCACGTACTAGCTGTGTGAACTTAGGTAAACAGTGTAACATCTCTGAGCCTCAGTTTCCTCATCCTTATCATAGGTTAAAAGTAAAACTGACCTCATAGGATTGCCATGAAGATTGAATGAGTTAATATATGTAAGATAGTGACTAGCAACACATAGTAGGTGCTGTGTAATTGTGACCTATTTAGTATCTTTACTTTGCAGGTAGGCAGTAAACTATAATAGCTATGGTGGAAGAGGCTCAGGAATTAATTGAGTAGTTTCAAATCCTGATTCTGCCACTACTAGCCTTTGAAATGCTTTGCCACTTGTGAACAGACATTATTCAAAAACATGAAGTAACAATAAATAAATAAAACTCCCCAGGTGATTCCAGTGCACAGCAAAATTTGACAACCAGTACAATGGACTGAATGAGATCAAGAGCAGAACCTGGGAAATCAGTTAAGTAGGCTATATTGGAATCCAGGCAAGATATGGTGGTGGCTTAGACCATGGCAGTAGTGACAGAGGTGGCTAGAAGTGGTCGTATCTTGACTACCATTTTGACCTCTTCTCCTGCACTTTTTCTTACTCACAACCTCCATGCTGCTCTTCATGCTACTCCTGGACTCACCAAGGTCATTCATGCCTCAAAACCTTTGCACTTGCCTTGCCATCGGACTGAGACACTTTCCCCAAATCCTCACAAGGCTTCCTTCCTTACCACATACTTCCCTCTGTTCAAAGCTACCTCCCCAGAGACAGTTTCCTTCACCCCTCTATCTTAAAAGAGCACCTTTACCCCCAGCCTCACTTAATATGTCAGTCATGGACCTCTTGCCCTGATTCAGTTTGCGTCATAGTGCTTAGCACCACCTGATATTGTATATTCATGTGTTTGTTATCTGTCCCTCTACTAGATTATAAGCTCCATGAGGGAAGGGTCATTATCCATTGTTCATTCCTGTATCCTCTATGCCAGGTTGGGGGATGTGTAACCTTTTTCCAGGAAGCTCATAACACATGTCACCCTGATCTCTGATGTGGTAGGGATTTATCATCATTACTGCAATGTTCTTCATGCATAGACTCTAATGCCGTGTAAACCACAGGGATGAAATTACAAATGAGTGTTACACGTTTGGGGTTAATTGATGTTCCTGGTCTGCCTCCATTCATCCTCCTATCCTTCATCCTAGAATTCAGAGCCATGCTCCTCCTACCTTTGGCCTTGGGGGCTGCATGTTTATCTAAAGGACATTGATATAGATTAGAAACCCTTAGGAGCCATATTCATAACTGAATGTTGACACCCAACCGATTAAGTTCTGAGCCACTGAGCATTTCTAGGCTAGAGTCTCTCCTAACCAGTGTTTGTGTGCTGGATTCTTTTCTGTAAAAGGCAGCAGCAGCCCATAGCCAGGATATGCTTTATGGAATCTCATTTTTATACCATCCCCAACCTGTGCTTGAATAGAGCAGGGTACATTTCACCTCTGTGACTATCATGAAACCAAATATGATTTCTCATATTTAAAGGATTAGGCAGGTTATGCAGCCATTTCTCAACTGTCATATCATGAGTTAGAAAGAAAATATACATTTATTGGGCATAGTTTCTGTGCCAGGCACTGTGCTAGATGATTTTACATGTATTACTCCTCTAATTTTCAAAACGAACTGGAAGTTAGAGGTCGACTTTACAGGTTAAAAATGATATTTAGGCAGAGAAATAATTTGTTGCAGGGCTTGCAGGTAAGAGGTAGTATTTCACCCTGGGCCTTGTATAATTAGTTTCTTAATAAATGTTTTTGAATGCTTGACAGAGCAGAGCTGGGATGAGAAACTGGACCCAGCCAGTTCCTAATCTTAGACTCTGTCTATGTAAGGAAATGGCTGGAAAGCACCAGAATCATGGGGCAACGGCATCAAGGAGGTGTGCCATCTTTGGTTTCGTACATACAAATAAATAGCAATATCCTCTCTTGAAAATATTTATATTTTTTGGCATCAGTTGATTGAGGAAATGCAGAATAACCATAAGCTACATTAGGTTACATTTTAAAACAAGTTTATGTTTAATTTATTATAATAGTATCTAGAGACATTTGAAAAAATGTGGCACACATGTAATAATAATCAAATATTTATATGCTTCACATATGCTAACTCTTGGGTAAATATTGTTATTTATTTCAATTATATAGATGAGGAAACATGGGGCATGACAAAATGAAGAAACTACCCACATGTCAGAACTGGGATTTGAACTCAAGCAGTCTGGCTCTGGGGCCCCAGCTCTTGACCACTATGCTATAGTACCTCTATGAATCACCTATACTCTTTATTCAGTCCGGAGTTGGTGCTTGCTTTCCATGCTGAATCTTCTTCATTAACTCCAAAGCCCCTCAAAAATCTGTGGTTTTCTGGGTAGAGAAATATTGGTCTAGCGCCCAGGTCAAAAGATTTTCTCTTGTGCTCCTCTGGCCACCTTTCTCTACTATTCCCTCTGGGCCTGGCACAGTGTCAGACACACAGAAGGCATGAAAATGTGTGTGTTATGAATGACTGAGCAAGTGCATGAGGGGACGGAATCATTGATAGGCTTTGGCTCTGTGTCCCCACCCAAATCTCATGTTGAATTGTAATCCCTATGTATTGAAGGGGGAGCTTGACAGGAGGTGATTGAATCATGGGAGTGTACTTTCCCCTAGCTGTTCTTGTGATAGAGTTCTCACGAGATCTGGTTGTTTTGAAAGTATGTAGCACTTCCACCTTAGCTCTCTCTCCCCTGTTCTGCCATGGTAAGATGTGCTTGCTTCCCATTCGCCTTCTGCCACGATTGTAACTTTCCTGAGGCCTTCCCAGCCATACTTCCTGTATAGCCTGTGTAACTGTGAGTCAATTAAACCTCTTTTCTTTATAAATTACCCAGTCTCAGGTAGTTGTTTATAGCAGTGTGAGAATGGAGTAATACAATCATGAATGGCAGATAAATAAAATCAGTAAAGTATGCTTTCTGGCTCTGAAATGCTGGGGCTCTCCTTATCGAACATTATCAATTGCAGCTAGAAGCCATCCTGAGAATCACTGGCCCCAGACTCAGCAGAATCAATGACCTATGAGGCTCACTGGTGAAGCTCAAAGCCCTGTGCTGTGGACTGAATATTTGTGCCCCCACAAAATGTATATGGTGCTATCTCTGCTCTCAATTTGATGGTATTTAAAGATGGAGCCTGTGGGAGTCATGTGATTGTTCTAAGGGTAAAGCCCTCCTGAACTGGATTAGTGCCCTTATAAAAGAGGCCACAGAGAGCTTGCTTGCTATCTTTCTGCTTTGTGAGGACACAAGAAGACAGCATTCTGTGACCAAGAAGAGGGTCCTCACCAGAATTCAACCATGCTGGCACCCTGATCTCAGACTGCCAGACTCTGGAACTGTGAGAAATCAATTTCTATTGCTTATGGTATTATGTTATAACTACTTCAATAGACTAAGACACCTGGCTACCCACTTCATCCCCAGTCTTTATCTTGCCAGTTCCACTCTTCAAGGCCATGTTATACTTGAGCTTTGTTTAAAGACATAGGTGATTTAAGTGGCCTTTCAAGATGTTGCTAGACATATAGTCTTAGTTTTCTCATTTAAGAAGAGGAGTGATATAGCCTAACAAATAACGAGAAAATGGGTGAAGTTGGAAGGGTAGTAAGATGGGTGCCTAGAGTGGCCCTGGATCCTCTATATCCCCTGAGTTTTTCAGAGTTGGAAAGCATCATTTGGGCCCATCACAAGCGTACTGCAGCCAACCACTTGCAGCTACTATTGATGCTTCTGCAAGTAAATTACTTTTTTATACTTTGGTTAAAAAAACACATATAACATCAAATATATTCTCCTAATAAATTTGAAATGTACAGTACAGTATAGATAACTGTATGCACATTGTTATATGCCAGATTTATAGAATTTATTTTCATCTTGCATAACCAAAACTGTATACCCGTTGATCAGCAACTTCCCTTTTCCCCCTAACCCCAGCCCCTGGCAACCACCATTGTACTTTTTGTTTCTATAGGTTGACTACTTTAAATACTTCATATATGTGTATTCATACAGTATTTACCCTTCTGTGATTGGCTTATTTCACTTAATCTAATGTACTCAGGTTTCATCCATATAGTAGCATGATAGGACTTTTGTTTTTTTTAAAAAAGGCTGAATGTTCCATTGTATGAATATAACACATTTCCTTTATTCATTATTTGTTGAACATTTACATTATTTTCACCTCTTGGCTATTGTAAATAATACTGAAATGAACGTGGGAGTGTTAATATCTCTTCAATATAATGATTTTATATTCTTTGGATAGATATTCAGTAGTAGGATTGCTGAATCATGGGTAGTCCTATTTTTAGCTTTTGAGGAAACTCCATATTGTTGTTCATAGTGACTGTATCAATTTGTCTTCCCACCAGCAGTGCACAGGTATTCCCTTTGCTCTTCATCCTTGCCAACACTTGTTATTTTCTCTTTTGTTTTGTTTTGTTTTTTTGAAGGCCATCCTAATGGGTGTGAGTTGGATTATAATTTAAAACTTTTTTTGCATGTTGCGTTTTTTATATACAGCAATTTTGCACATTGCAGAAGTGGTGTAAGATCTTTAAAGACACCGTGTTGAACCACATAATTTGAAGGCTTTGTTTGTCTTTGAAAGGGAATTGTGTTTGCCTTTCTGCCTTCTCAGTTTGAAGCATTTTTATTTGTTAAGAGGAAATATGTTTACTTATTTCGGATTAGAACCTGTTTCACTTCAGAGAGTCGTATACTTCTGGATACTGATCTCTCCAATGAGAGAAAGCTGGGACGAGGGCTGGGAACTGCTACTGGTGCAGCCTGCCTCAGAGATCATTGCCTGATAATCGGTGTTTAGCAGTCTTTTCAAAATAAGGGGTCTGCTTCTATTGGTGAAAAATCAGGACATTAGTGGCTCACAAATCAGGTAACCACCAAATTATATCATAGGGGCCTAAAGAGTTAAAGCACCCCTAAAGTGATTGCTTCCATTGTTTCACATGGCAGACCAGCCAGTACTCCATTCGCCAAGCATGCTTAGATCTTTGTCACCTGTGAATGAGCCTCTATCACTACATGTCACAAATAAAGGCCTGGGAGATTGATTCAGCTAGCTCTCCCAAGAACTCTGTCACAGGTCAGAATTGAAGTGTCTTGGCAATGGTAGGTACCTGTCCCACAACTGCCAAGCCAATTTGTCCTAATGCTTCACCTCTAAACACACAGAATGAATACAATCAATCTCCCTCCAAATTTCAGCAGTTCCTGGTCATCCCATTTTTAAAAGTTGCCTAAATGTAAGGGGACATGGGAATGCTGGTATGGTTTGGAGCTGTCATGCCACAAGACACGTAGGAAGTGGGACCCTCATGCTCATCTTCAGCCCTGGAAGAAGCTTAGCACAAGAAGCAATGCAGAAAGGAACACCTTTAGGCAATTCCTAAAAGGTACAAAATGCCCTTTTGCTGTACTTGGGTCACTATTAACTTGAAACATCCATGAAATACATAGATGACGTGGCTTTTATGGCAGGTAAGAACTCTTTTAGCTAACAAGTTAGAAAACGAAGGTATGAAAAAAGCTGCCTGTGGTGCCCTGAATGTTTCATTCTCCAGAATATGTGGTCACTAGTGTTTGAAATCTGCTTTCTCAGATTTCCATGACTGTTGGACCAGATGGTAAAAATCCAGGTTTCCAAAACAGATAAAGCACTTTCATTTGGCTTGATCCATACCTGGGAAAGAAAAGTGAGGTTTCATCTGGGGTCATCTATATGCTGCTGCTTTTGATATCTGACCAACATATTTTGCTGATCACTTTTTCCTCATGGTAGAATTTGTAAGTGCTTGAGGCAAAATCTCATCCAAATCTTGCTGAATCCTTTACAATTATAAAAAGGTCATAAGGGACTTTTGATGTCCTGACAACCTACAAAGCCTTTGCCAGTTCCTTTCTTCTGACTCAGAGGCAAAGGATACCACAATACTCCAGCAGATCATGGCCTCATTTCAGAACTTAGAAGTGAAAAGTATTCAAGGATTTCAACTCCCGGGAGTCAGTCCATATTGCCTACTTGCCAGGCTGCCTGTGGTTTCAAGGTATAAGTTCAACTGGAAAGTGAAAGAACAAGTTCCATATGAGTTTTCCTGATGCAGACAGGAGACTCCAACAGCTGGTGTCTTGGTTTTGCATGCATGCCAGATTGGAAGTCGCAACAGGCCAGCATGAGGACCTGCTGGGGGGAGTATCCTGAGGAACATATTTGTTTTCTATGTCTTTATGTGTTTCCCATGTGAAATAGGAGGAAAAAGTCACAGAATTATTTGCAGCTGGGAAGTAGTAGAGCAATGGGACTGAAGCCTTTTTACTTCTAGGTCTAGCACTCACCACAGAAATACCGATTCTAGAAGCCTGAGGGTGGGGAAGAAACCAATTACATAATTTTCAAGGCAAGTGTAAAATGAAAATATGACTTCTGTTCAAAAATTATTACAAAATTCAAGACTCCTACAGTAGAGTATTAAATCAAGTACACGGAGCCCTTCTAAGCTTCAGGCCCTGTGCGAGTATATAGGTTGCATGCTTACGAAGTTGGCTCTAGTTATAACAAGCTTCCAGCTTCCTGAAGGAGACACTATGTGATCAAGTCCTGTCCATATAGCTCCCCAAGTAGGATCTCTCATTTGGGTTTATGGACCTGGAGGAAAGGCATGGTGGGGTTTACCCCAGCCCTTAGGTTCCTAATTGACTAGCAAATTGAGCCAGTTTGTGGTCCTCACCTGAGCACACACCTATTTGGCATAGTGGGGCTTCCCAGGGTGTCCTGTGAAGCACTTACTTCCTGGTGTCCACTGATTGCCTTCTCACTCAAAATGCATTACATTTCTTAAAATTTTAGAAGGAAAAGCAAAACACAACATGAAATAAATCAGAAGACAACTGACAAATTGGGGGAAAATTTGTAATGTAGAGGGCTGCAAATATGTGTAGCTTAGAGGGCTAATATCCTTAATTTTAAAGACTGACAAATTTTTGGACAATGGACCCAAATCTAATAGAAAAATATGAAAAAGACATGAGCAGGCAATTCATAAGTAGGTATAGAAATAGTCCTTAACCACATTTAAGGCTGGTTAACCTTACTAAGTGCAATACACTGAATATGCATGTCCCCCTAAAATTCATAAGTTGAAATCTTAACACCTAAGGTGATGGTATTAGGAAGTGGAGCATTTGGGAGGTGTTTAGGTCCTGAGAGTGGAGCCATTATGAATGGGATTAGTGTTTTTATAAAAGAGGTCCGAGAGAGAGACCCTCCTTGCTCTTTCTATCATCTGAAGTCACATCAAGAAGACAGTTGACTATGAATCAGGGAGCAGGCCCTCAACAGACACCAAATCTGCTGTTGCCTTGAAATTGGATTTCTCAGCCTCTAGAACTGTGAGAAATAACTATCCATCTTTATAAGCCATCCAATTTATGGCATTTTCTTATAGTAGCCTTAGAAGACTACGACTAATTTAAAATGAAAGAAACATTGAATTTAAATTTTAAAAACCTATCCTGAGAAATGGAAACTGTCTCCAAACTGACAGATTTTAGAATTAGACAAAGACATTAAAATGGTTATTAAAACTGAATTCTATATGTTCAAACAGTATAGTAGAATTATGGGAGACATAAATATCACCTAGCTTGTGCTTATAGAAATAAAAACTAGCATTTGTGATGAAAAATACATTTGATAACATTAACAGTAAATTAGACATAGCAGACGTAGCAGAAGGAAAGGCTTGTGTACCTTGAAGACATAGCAGTAGAAGCCACCGAGAATGAGACACAGAACTCATCCATATATAAAATGGATAATACAACATGATCAAGTGAAACGTTTCCCAGGAATGTAGGGTTGCTTAAGCATTTGAAAATCAGTCAATGTAATTTACCTTATTAACAAACTAAAAAAGAAAACAATAGATGCAGAATGAACATTTAACAAAATCCAACAATCATTCCTTATAGAAACTCTTAGTAAAGCAGGAATTGAAGGGAAACGTCTCAGCAAAAATACAAAATAAAGCCTGGACACTACAGGTGAATTAAAAAATGTTTTGGCAAAAAAAGTCTCCCACCAGTAGCATACACAATGCATTCCATACCAGAAAGTAGTATTTTTTTAACACTCTCTCCTTAATTGAACAAATTTTCAATAATATAAGGAAAATAATAATAATGCTTCAAATATATACATATTTTAAAATTTATTTTATTGACTTTTATTTATAATTAAGGCAGTAAAAATATTTTAAGGCAACCAAAACATCTGCAAAGGGTACAATTTAAGTAACCACAGGTAATGTAATGCTTTATTTTCCTGCTTTGTTCTATAGTCTTAAAATAAGTAACTAACAATTAAAGAAGAATAAATTCCGCTTTATTTTTATTTTTTTATTTTTGAAAAATGAAGACTTTTTCAAAATAAGTATAAAATATTTTATGCTCGAATACAGGAAAATCTTGGACTTCTCAAGCAAAACTTTGCACCTAAGAGTTCACACCGTTTAGCTGATTTAAACATAAATAAAAACAAGTTAATGTGGTAGTGTAAACCCTTACAATCTTTGTGCTATCATTGTTTGTTTATAATCTACTGTTTCAACATAAGATATAGGTATTCCACACATCAACACAGGAATTGAAGACAGGGATTGCACTGAAAGTGACCTAAAGCCATTTCAAACCATTAGAAACTTGCTACAGAAAGGAGCAGTGGTAACCGTCAGCCAGGGTTGGGGGCCAATCTGTATAACAGGGAGCTCTCCAAATTAACTCGCTTGAAGAATACATTGGTTTTTAAGGGATAAGTGCTAAGAATGTGGTAACATGAAATAATTTCATTCATATATATACACACACAAACACGCATACACATACACATATACATACAACATAAATCACACCAAACTTCTAGAACTTAGACCACCAAAAGACTTTGTGGGGAGTGGAGAGTATTTCATCACTGACATCTGACATTATTCAAAAATTTTGGAGTATGAAGGTGATAATTAAAAACAGCAATAACTTTTTTGGGGTTTATGTTTACAGAAAAAACAAAACAAAAGAAAACAAAACCTCTGCAGATAGTGCTTTACTTTATTGCCTGCGTGGAACGCACACCACTACCCCCAACTGCTACTCCCTTGTTCATCCACTACTCCGCCCCTTTTCTTAGCAAGAAAGTTGCATAATCAGTGTTGTGTATGACATCTCCAGAAACACCACTATTTTAATTCTTTGGACTAACTTTTAGAAGGGTAAGATATTTGGGTTTTTTTTTTTTTTTTTTTTTTTTTTTTTTTTTTTTTTGAGACGGAGTCTCGCTCTGTCGCCCAGGCTGGAGTGCAGTGGCGCGATCTCGGCTCACTGCAAGCTCCGCCTCCCAGGTTCACGCCATTCTCCGGCCTCAGCCTCCCGAGTAGCTGGGACTACAGGCGCCCGCTACCACGCCCGGCTAATTTTTTGTATTTTTTTAGTAGAGACGGGGTTTCACCGTGTTAGCCAGGATGGTCTCGATCTCCTGACCTCGTGATCTGCCCGCCTCGGCCTCCCAAGATATTTGGGGTTTTTTGAAGGCCTTTAGGTGCTTACATCATAGGGTAGAGTGCAACAAGCACCATTATCAGGTAGGTGGCCTGCAGTTGATTTTGTTGTCTGCCTTTTTTTGGGGAGTGTCATTGTCACCCCACACATCACATCTCACCTGGGTCTGCCCCCCAACCCCACAGGCAAAGATACCAAGTCCTTTTCCACCTTACCCATTGGTGAAAGTGTTCAGTAGGAAATTTGTCTTCAGTGTTCAGCACTTACCTAATCATTATCCGCCATGTCTGGTTAACTGTGGACCTTTTGGTCTGACCCCAACCCCACAGAATCCACTTCCCTCCCTTCCCATACAGCACCTCTTCCCTCCTTCCTCCCTCTCCACCATCCTAGAACATGCAGACACACAAATCATTTTACAACAGGTTTATTTTATTTTCATCACCATGGGGTGTACCCAGTGGGGTATAGAATGTACTCTAGACCCTGTTGGCTATTTATCTGGGGTCAGACCTCTGGAGACTTTTCAGATAGATCTGAGGTCTCTGGCCTTGCCCTGAAATTACTAGCTGTCCAGGGAGACGCTGCAGATGGTGGAGGTCTCCTCACTTTTTTGGTCCTGCTGTGGCTCATTTTAACTGAGCTCCTCATTCAGCTGGTCACAGTGGCCAGATACTGTTGGCCTGCTCTCTTTCTCATGTTTTCTTAAAGAGGTGGTCTTTTAGGGAGTGGCCTTTTTCTTGGAACTTCCTCAAAGGGTTCCTTTTTCCTTCGGGTAGTCTTGGGAACCTGGAAGGACAACAAGGAGATCACAGAAGGGCATCTGTTTTAAGGAAGTAGATGGAGGAGGAGTGGGAACAGGGGCTTCATGAGAAGCGGTACAGTCTGGGGCGGGGGTTGTGTCAGGCGAGAACAGGGTAGGAGTCTTGGGAGGGAGGAGTCAAGGGGAAGACAAGGAGGAGCTTGGGTGGGTTCCTCACCTTGATAGGACTTTTGGACTTTGGTTGAGAATGGGCCTCCCTCTTCCTTGGCTCTTTGGTGTCCGCAGGTGGTTGTTCCACAACTGGGCTGGAAGCTCATGGTGTCCTGGTCATCTTCACCATGTCTGTGTGTCTCAATGGTCTACCTCAGCCCGCCTGCTCTTCCTATATATACCCCTCCCGGGACAGTGACAAGCCTCACCCCTGAGCTTTGATTGGTCAGTAAGCCACTACCCAGCCCAGCCAATGGTAGTCCTGGGTGGTCGAGGGAGAGAGGCTTAGATATCAAATGCACTATCCTGACAACTTATTACGGGAAGGGGTAACGTGGAAGGGGTAATGTGAGGGAAGTCATAATGTTCTAGTTGGAGAAAGGGAGCACTTCTTTCGTACCCCCAAAAGAGCTTCCAGACTTACCTGTCACAGTCCTTATCTTCCCATGTTATTTCTGGTGGACCACGTGGCAAGGAGAGGATGTCTCTTTCGAGCCTTTCTCCACAGCCACCCCATTCAGTGTTACATTCTGTTTTCTACCATTCTTCACCATTACCTAGTTTTTGTATGTCTTACTTACAATCCACCCATGGTGATGTGGCCATATTTAAGTGTCTGTGGAGACATAAATCATCCATTTTCCTACTAAAATTTTATCTTATGCACATGGAAGACTTCTCACTTCATGGCTACCACCAGAAAACTTTTCCATCCCATCTCCTTTTCCCAACATCCATGCAACTCTCCTCAGTTTTTCATAATCCCTTCTGAAATCACTGACCTTAGTCTGTGTTCAGTAAACAGACTTGCTTCACTGGGTATCCTTATCTCCTCTCAAACCTTGGGGTCATGGTCATCTCAGCAGACGTAGTACTGGACTTGGGTTTTAACAGCATAGGAGAGATGAGGCAGATATTCATATGCCAGAAGTTATGTTGGGAGATTGCATGCAGAAAACTCCCACCTAAGACTGATGAGTATTCCCATGGAGGAGCTTGCCTTAGCAGAGGTGTGTGACCTTTAGGTGCAAAGGTCTTCTGAAAATGTGTCCTCACAAGCCAGATGCTTTTCTCACCTTATTTTATTGCTGTCACTGTTAGCATCCTACCTTCCTGGGATCTTGCCTCACAGTTGAGACACTGGTAGAATTCATTTTTATGAATAGCTCTAACAAGCTTCCAGTTTCTTGGATGGGGCACTGTGTGATTAATTTATATCCATGTAGCTCCCTAGTTAGAGGGTCTCCAACTCAAATTTTTGGCCCTGAAGGAAAGGGAGAAGAGATTGTGAAGTTATCCATAGGTCTTATATTTCTGATCAGCTAGCGGATTCGGCCTGCCTGAAGTCCCCTGAGCACACAACCTTTGGGGTTAGCGGGGCTTCCCATGATTTCCTTCGCAGCACTTACTTTCTGGTGTCTGCTGGTTGTATACTCACCCAAGATGCATCACACTGCTTAAAATTGTAAAAAGCAGAACAAAACCACCATAACAAATTCAAAAGCCAACTGAAAAACTGGAGAAAATTTATAACCTAGATCATTAATATCACTAACATGTAAAAACTTTAAAAATTGTTGAAATAAAATACCAAAAACCTTATAGAAAAATATGAAAAAAGACATGAGCAGACAATTTACAAAAAAGATATAGAACCAGTCTTAACCATATTAAAAGATGTTTAACCTCACTAAGTTAAGAAAAATCAAATGAAAATTACCTTGAGAAATCAAATCTGACCCAGAACTAGCACAGATTTCAGAATTATCAGACAGGGCATCAAAATAGTTACAACAACTGTATTTCATATGTCCAAAAAATAGGTAGAGACATGGAAATCATAAAATAGACCCCAAATGATCTTATGGAGATGAAAACCATAGTGTCTGAGGTGACAAACACAGTGGATGGAATTAACAGCAAATTAGGCATGGCAGAAGGAGAAATTTGTGTTGTTGATGACATATAGAAAATACCTAGAATGAAGTACAGAGTCCATCAGTACATAAAAAATCAATGTACCATGATCAAGTGAGACCAGAAGGGTTGGTTAAACATTTGAAAATCAATGTAATTCATATTATTAAAAAACTAAAAATGAAAAGCTTTATGATCATCTCAATAAATGCAGAGGAATAATTTGATAAGATCCAATACATATTCTTTACTTTAAAAATACTCTCATCAAATTAGAGATAGAAGGAAAATTTCCTCAAACTGATGAAGAGCATCTAAAAAACCCAGTAGGTAACATCATACTTTATGGTAGAAGACTGAATGTTTTAATTCCAATGTAAGGATCAAGAAAAAGCTGTTCACTTCCGTTTTACTGAAGTTCTGGCCATGAAATCAGACTATAAAACAATATCAGAAGCATCAAGTTTGGAAAAGAACTAAAACTGTTTTTATTTGCAGATGGCTTGATCATTTATGTAGAATATCCAATGAAATCTACAAAAAAACTACTAAAACTGGTAAGTGATTTTAGCAAAGTTGCAAGATAAAAATCAATATATAAATTCATTTTTTAATATACTAGGACAAATAATCAAAATATTTTTAAAAAGTAAAGGCATTTCCACTAGCATTAACGTATGAAATACTTAGGGATATGTCTCACAAAATATGTGGAAGACAACAACATAAAAAAATAGACAACAGATTTGTACAGCCAATTGATTGTAAAAGATATAGGAATGTAAGTAAGCACTACACACCTGCATGGATGGCTATGATGAAGAAACAGAAAACATCAAGTGTGACAAGGATGTTGAGAAATTGAAACTTTCATACATTGCTGGTGGGAAAGTAAAATGGTGCAATCTCTGTGGAAAATATTTTGGAATTTCCTTAGGAAGTTAACATAGGGATATCATATGATCCAGAAATTCCACTCCTAGGCGTCTACCAAAGAAAACTGAAAACGTATGCATACACAAAGACTTGAACACAAATGTTCATAGCAGCATTATTTCTAATAACCAAAAAGTGAAAGCAACCCAAAGATCCATCAACTGAATAAACGAAACTTGGTATATCCGTACAATAAAATATTATCTGGCCATAAAAGGACTGGAGTTTTGATGCATGCTACAACATGCTACAGTTCTGAAATAATTATGTTAATTTAAAGAAGACAGACACAAAAAGCTATATATTGTGTGATTACACTCATATGAAATATCCATACTAGGCAATTCTATAGAGACAGAAAATACATTAGTGGATGCCAGGGCCTAGGACAGGGGGAGGTGGAAGGAAGGTGACTGCTAACCAGTAGTCTTATTGTGTCTCTTCTTAAGGTAATGAAAATTTTCTAGAATTAGGCAGTGATGATGGTTGCAAAAGCTATGCATATACTAAAAACCACTAAATTGTACACTTTAAGTGATGAATTTTCTCCCAAACCACCAACATAGAATTCTATGTTCAGCAAAATTATCCTTTAAAACTGAAAGAGAAATAGACATTCTTATATAAACAAAAATTCAGGGAATTCACTCTTGGCAGACCTGTTATGCAAGAAATATTAAAAGTTATTCACACAGAAGCCAAATGATATTGGACAGAATCTAGATTCTACATAAAGGAAGGAAGAGTGTCATAAAATGAATACATGAAGGTAAAATAAATCTTTCATTTTTCTTATTTTTTGTTATGAATTGATAATTTATAATTGTATATATTTATGGAGTACAAAGTGATATTATAATTTATTTTTAAAATATGGCATAATTAAATCAAGCTAATTAACATATCAATCACCTAGAGTACTTACTTTTTATAGTGAGAATATTTTAGATTTACTCAGCAATTTTGAAATGTAAAATACACTATTATTAACTATATTCACCACGCTGTGCAATAGATCTCAAAAAATACTTTATTCTTCTCTGAGATTTTGTACTCTTTGGCGATCATCTCCCAGTTCTCCCTACCAGTCTCTGTAACCACCATTTTACTCTCTGATTCTGTAAGTTTGTTTTGGATTCCACATATGAGTGAGAACATGTGTATTTTGTCTTTCTGTGCCTGGCTTATTTCACTTAGCATAATGTTCTCCAATTTTATCCATGTTGTCACAAATGACAGAATTTCCTTCTTTTTAAGGCTGAATAGTATTCCATTGCATATAATACCTCATTTTCTTTATCCATTCATCTGTTGGTGGGCACTTTGGTTGATTCTGTAATTTAGTGTTGTGAATAGTGCTGCAATAAGCAAGGGAATGCAGCGATCTCTTTGATATACCATTTGAATATATACCCAGCAGTGGAGTTGCTGGATCATATGGAAGTTTTATTTTCAGTTTTTTGAGGAACCTCCATACAGTTTTCCATAATGGATGTACTAATTTACATTCCCATCAACAATGTACAGAGTTCCCTTTTTTACATCCTTGCCAACACTTGTTATCTTTTGTCTTTTTGATAATTGCCGTCTGACAGGTGTAAGATAATATCTCATTGTGGTTTTAATTTGCATATTCCTAATATTAGTGATGTTGAGCATTTTAAAAAATATCTATTGCTCATTGTATGTCTTCTTCTTTTTTCATTAACTTTTATTTTAAGTTCCAGGGTAAATGTGCAGGATATGCAGGTTCTTTATATAGGTAAACATGTGCTATGGTGGTTTGCTGCACAGATCAACCCCTCTCCTGGTATTAAGCCCTGCATCCATTAGCTATTCTTTCTGATGCTCTCCCTCCTCCCACCCTCAGGACAGGCCCCAGTGTGTGTTGTACCCCACCATGTGTCCATGTGTTTTCATTGTTCAGCTCTCACTTATAAGTGAGAACATGGTGTTTGGTTTTCTGTTCCTACATTAGTTTGCTGACGATAATGGCTTCCAGCTCCATCCATGTCCCAGCAAAGGACATGATCTCATTCCTTTTTATGGAAGCATACTATTCCATGGTGTAAATGTACCACATTTTCTTTATCCAGTTTATCATTGATGGGCATTTGGGTTGATTCCATGTCTTCACTATTGTGAATAGTGCTGCAATAAATATACATGTGCACGTATCTTTATAACAGAATGATTTATATTCTTTTGGGTATATACCCAGTAATGGGTTTGCTGGATCAAATGGCATTTCTGCTTCTAGATCTTTGGGGAATCACCACATTCACAATGTGTTCCACATTGGTTGAACTAATGCATTTCTACCAACAGTGTAAAAGCGTTCCTTTTTCTCCATAACCTCTTCGGCATCTGTTGTTTCTTTGTATGTCTTCTTTTGAGAAATGTCTATTCAAGTCTCTTGCTCATTTTTTAATTGGATTTTTTGTATTCTTGCTATTCAGTTGTTGGAATTTCTCATACAACTTCTTATCAGATGTATGGCTTGCAAATATATTCTCCCAATTCATAGGCTGTCTCTCCTCATTCCTAATTGTTTCCTTTCCAGAAGCCTTTTGGTTTGATATATATATATATTTTTTTGAGACAGCATCTCACTCTGTTGCTCAGGTTGGAGTGCAGTGGGGTAATTATGGCTCACTGCAGCCTTGACTTCCTGGGCTCAAGCAATCATTTTGCCTCAGCCTCCCAAGTAGCTGGGACTACAGGCATGCACAACCACGCCCGGCTAGTTTTTAAATTTTTTATAGAGGCAAGGTCTCACTGTGTTGCCTAGACTGGTCTCAAAGTTCTGGCCCCAAGCAATCCTCCCACCTTGGCTTCCCAAAGTGCTGGGATTACATTCATGAGCCACCGTGTCCAGCAATTTGACGTGATTCTGTTTGTCTATTTTTGCTTTTATTGCTTCAACTTGGGGGATCAAATCTGAAAAATAGCTTCCCAGACCAATGTCATGTAGTTTTTTTAGTGTTTTCTAGTAGATTTACTGTTTCTTGTCTTATGCTTAAGTATTTAATCAATTTTCAGTTGATTTTTGTATGGCGTGAGATGAGTGTCTAATTTCATTCTTTTGCATGTGGTTATCCAGTTTTCCCAAAACCATTTATTGAAGAGACTATCCTTTTCTCACTGCAATATCTTTCTTATTCTTAATTGGTAAAAGATAAATGCTTGTTTAAAGCAATAATAATAACAATTTATTGAATGTTTATAGCAAATGGATAAGTTAAGTGAATTACTGCGATGTCATAAGAGACAGAACAAAGAACATGAGACTACTCTGCTATAAAATACCTGTATTCTTTATTTATTTATTTTTTTTTTTGAGACAGAGTCTTGCTCTGTCACCCAGGCTGGAGTGCAGTGGCGCAATCTCAGCTCACTGCAAGCTCCGCCTCCCAGGTTCACACCATTCTCCTGCCTCAGCCTCCTTAGTAGCTGGGACTACAGGCACCTGCCACCACGCCCGGCTAATTTTTTGTATTTTTTTAGTAGGGACGGGGTTTTACCGTGTTAGCTAGGATGGTCTCGATCTCCTGACCTCGTGATCCGCCCATCTTGGCCTCCCAAAGTGCTGGGATTACAGGCGTGAGCCACCATGCCCAGCCTAAAATACCTGTATTCTATGTGAACTGGTATAGTGTTGTTTGAGGGCATAGATTATTTATTTAATAATATATATTATAAACCATAGGACAACACTAAAATTTTTTACAAATCATGTATAAATTATATGCAAATAAAATGAATAAATTGGAATCATATAAAATGCTCACCTAAAACTAGAGAAAACAGAAAGAGAGGGAGAAAAAGAAATAAATAAAAAGAAAATAGTTGCAAAAATGGTAGATCAATAACCACTGCCAATATGAATTCTCTAAATATGCCAGTTAAGAGCAGAAGTTGTCAGAATAAATTTTAAATAGAAAGGTAAAGTGCATATTGTTTATAAAATTAATTATGAAGATTCAAATAGGTTAAAAGTAAAGATGAAGAAAGTTACCTTATGTGAACACTAATCAAAAGAAAGCTGGAGTAGCTCTCTTAATTTTAGACAAGCAAACTTTAGAATAATGAAGATTAACAGGGATTAAGAGGAACATTACATAATGTTAAAAGGTAAATTTTCCAAAGACACGTAACAATTCCTAACATGTATGCACCTAGTAACAGAGTATCAAAATACATGAGGTAAAATCTGATAGACCTAAAAGGAGAAATAGATAATCAGTCCACCGTTACAATTAGAGACTTCAACACCTCTCTGTCATTAATTGCAAGATCTAGGAAGCAGAAAATCAGTAATGATAAATATGACCCGAACGGTACTATCAATCAATCAACTTGATCTAAATTACATTTATAGCAGAATCCATCCAATAAAAGAATACACATTCTTCTGAAGTATACATGAAACATTCACCAAGATAGATAACATTATTGGTCATAAAGCACACATTAACAAATCTAAATAAATAGAAATTATATAAAATATGTCCTCTGACAAAAATGTAACTAAATTAGAAAGTAATAACAAAAAGACAGCTGGAAAAGTCTGAAATGTTTGGTAAACTACACATTTCTAAATAAATCATCGGTCAAAAAAGAAGTGTCTGGAGAAAGTTAAAGATTTATTAAACAGAATGAAAATGAAAATATATCTTATCAAATTTGCGTGATACAGCTAAAACAGTGCTTAGAGAGATATTTATAGAATTACTTGCAAATATTAGAAAATAAAAATGATCTAAAATTAATAATCCCAAGATCCTACTATAGAAAATAGAGAGTGAATTAAAAAATAAACTAAAGTAAGCAGAAGAAAGAAAATAATAAATATTAAGCCGGAAACCAATGAAATAAAAAACAGAAAAACAAGGGAGAAAATTAGCAAAACCAAAAGGTGGTTCTTTGAAAAGATCAATAAAATTGACAAGCCTCTAGCTAGGCCAATGAAGACAAAAGAGAGAAGACACAAATTACCAACATCAAGAATGAAAGAAGTTTCATCACTAATGATTTTATGAATATTAAATAAGATAATATGACAACACTATGAACAACTCTATGTCCACATAAAGCTGATAATTTAGATAAAATGAACCAATCTTTTGGAACACACAAACCAAGAATATTCACTCAATGAGAAGTGGATAACCTGGATGTGCTAAATCTATGAAAATAAATTGAATTAGTAGTTTAAAACATTCCATAGCAAACAAGTAAACCATCTAGCCCAGATGTCTTTTTTCATGAATGCTACAAAAAACTTAAGGAAGACTTAATATCAATTTTACGCAATCTCCTCCAGAAAATAGCAGAAGGAACACTACCCAACTCATCTTCTGAGGCCAGAATTACTCTAATACGAAAATTATGCAGAGCCATTTTAGGAAAAGAAAATTACATACTATTTCTCCTGAACACAGATGCAAAAAATTCCAAACAAAATACTAGCAAATAAAATCCAGCAATATATAAAAAGGATAATGCATTATAAACAAGTGGGGTTCATTCCAGAAATACATGCTGGTTCAACATTAATAAATCAGTCAATGCAATTCAACATATTAACAGCATTAATAGGAAAAACAATGAGGCTATAACTATAGATGCAGACAAAGCATCTGACGAAGTTCTATACATATTCATAATAAAAACTCTCAAAAGCTAGGAAAAGAAGGGAATTTCCTTATGCTAATAAAGAGTATATGTGAAAAACTTACAGCTAACATCATAATAGAGAGAGACTGAATACTTTCTTCTTAAGATAAGAAACAAGGCAACGGTATCCTTTTTCACCACTCCAATTCAACATAGGAATAGGAAGTCCTAAGACAACTGGAAGTCCTAGCTAGTGCAATAAGATAAGTAAAAGGAATAAAATGTGTACAGATTGGAAAGGAAAGTGTCTTTCTTTGAAGATACATGATTTTCTATGTAGAAAGCCCAAACAAATTAAAAAATGTTCCTGGAACTAATGTGAGTATATCAAGATTGCAGGGTACAAGTCTATATACAAAAGTCAAATGCTTTCCTATATATCAGCAATGGACAATTGGAATTTGAATTTTAAAATATATTACTTATAATAATAGCAAAAATGAAATACTAAGGTATTAATTTAACAAAATACATTTGATATCTGAGCTCAGGAAACTACAAAACACTGATGAAATAAATATACAAAAAAATTGAGAGATAATCCATGAATAGAAGACTCACTATTGTAAAGATATCAGTTCTTCCCTATTTGATTTGCAAATTCAACACAATCCCATTTAAACTCTTAGAAGGGCTTCTTTTTTTAAAAAAAAAAAAAAAGAAAAAAGAAAACATATTGGCAAACTGATTATAAAACTTATATGTAAAGCAAATGACCTATAATAACCATCACAATTCTGAAAAAGAAAAACATAGATGGATGACTCATATTACCCAATTTCAAAACTTTCTACAGAACAACTTCAATCAAGGCAGTGTGGTATTGGTGTAAAATAGGCATATGGATCCATAAAGCCAAATAGAGAGATCAGAAATGGAAACACAGAATTATAGTCAACTGATTTTTTCCAAAGCACAAAGGCAGTTTGATAAAGAAAGAATACAAACAGAGAAAGAATACAGATCATGGATGAATCTTAAATATATCTTTCTAAGTAAAAGAAGCCAGTTTAAAAGAATACAAATGGAGCTGGGACAACTTGGGATTCATAAGCAAAAAGAAAAAAAAGAACTTGGACACAGACCTTACACCCTAAATTAAAAAAATAAAATTAAAATGGATCAAGGACATAAATGTGAAATGCAAAACATTTTAAAAATGAGAAGATAAGTTCATAATGCAAAACCTTTAAGCTTCTAGAAGAATACAGGAGAAAATCAGCATGGCCTTGGGTTTGGTGATAATTTTTTCATATAACACCAAAAACATGGTCTATGAAATAAAACGTGCATTAGTTAGACTTTACTGAAATTTTTAAAATTTACTCCATAAAAGACACTGTTTGGGGAATCAAAAGACAAGTCACAGAATTATAAAGAACTTGTATACAAAATACATAAAGAACACTTAAAATTCAACAATAAGAAATCAAACCACCCAACTTAAAAATGTACAAGGCATCTGAACAAATATCTCACCAAAGATGATGTACACATAACAAATAAACACGTGAAAGGAGGTTCAGCATCTTTTGTTGTTAGGGAATTGCCAATTACAACAACAATGAGATACCACTACATGCATATTAGAAGACCCAAATCCAAAAAACAGATATTACCAATTTCTGGTGAGGATGTGGAGCAACATGTACTCTCATTCATTGATGGTAGGAATGCAAACTGGTACAGCCACGTTGATAGGCAGCTTGGCAGTTTCTTACAGAGCTGAATATAGTCTTACCATAAAATCCAATTGTGCTTCTAGGTATTTACCCAACTGACTTGAAAAGTTATGTTTATACAGAAAACCTGCATATGAATATTTATAGCAGTTTTAACCATAATCAGCAAAAACTGGGAGCAGCCAAGATATCTTCAATTATCAAATGAATTAACAAATTGTAGTACATCCATATAATAGAATACTATATAATCACGAAAAGGAATGAGCTGTCAGGCCACACAAAATCATAGATGAATCTTAAATACATCTTGCTAAGTAAAAGAAGCCAGTTTAAAATGAATATGCACAATATGATTCCACTTATATGACATTCTGGAAAAGACAAAATAAAGTCAGAAAACAGGTCAATAGTTGCCAGAGGTTTGGGATGGGGGTACGATTGAATAGGTGAAGCCTATGGGATTTCTTAGGGTGGTGCAACTACTCTGTATTATATTGTAGTTGTGGGCACATGACACTGTATTTGTCAATCACCGCACAAGTACAAAGTATGAATCTTAATGTATGTACATTTAGAAAATCATTTGGGAGATTATGAACCCAAATTGGCAGACTGTGACAAAATAATCTAGTTGTGTTAGAAATGTGTGACATAACCACACTAAAAGGGGTAGGGGAAAATTTGCTGACTTAAGCAACTTTGGAAATAAGTAGAGATGTTAAGTCTAAAGACAAAAAGAACTGTACTGGCGAAGTTGTTTTTTACTGTATGGATGAAAAATTCTGAAACCATTGTATGTGTAGAATGGGATTGAAAAAAATAAGTAAATGGATGGCAGATGGTGATGTCATGTTCTTTTGAGATGATGTAATGAAAATGGCACTTTACTTCTGTGGCTTTCCTCCCCAAAACCCGTAATACCAATCTAGTTATGAAAAAAAGTCAGACAATTCCCAGTTTATGGTCATTCAACAAAATACCTCACCAATACAGATGCTCCTCAATTTATGATGGGGTTATATTCCAATAAACCCATCATAAGTTGAAAATATTAAGTTGAAATGTATTTAACACGCCTAACCTATGGAACATCATAGCTTATCCTAGCCAACAGTTAGGTAAAATCATATAACACAAGGTCTACTTTATAATAAAGTATCAAATAACTCATGTAATTCATTGAATACTGTACTAAAGTACAGTTTCTATTGACTCTATATCATTTTTGCACCATCATAAATATAAAAAATCTTAAGTCAAACCATTGTGTTGGGGACTATCTGTATTCCATAAAACCATCAAGGTTATCAAAAATAAGTCAAGCCTGAGACACTGCCACAGCCAAGAGGAACCTAAGGAGACATGACAATGAAATGTAACCCCGGATGGGATCCTGGAACAGAAAAATAACATTAGGTAAAAACTAAGACTTGGGAGGCTGAGGCAGGTGAATTGCTTGAACCCAGGAGGCGGGGATTGCGGTGAGCCAAGATTGCACCACTGTACTCCGGCCTAGGTGTCAGAGCGAGACTCCATCTCAAAAAAAAAAAAAAAAAAAAAAAAAAAACCTAAGAAAATTAATATGGACCTTAGTAATAATAATGTATTGATATTAGATCAATAGTTGTAACAAATATGTCATACTAGTGTAAGATGTTAACAATAGGGGAAAATTGATGTGGAATACATGATTGCTCTTTTTACTATCTTTGTAATTTTTCTCTAAATCTAAAACTATTCTAAGAAAGCTTATTTTAAAAACACAACAATAGCTATTATAATAGTTCCATATGTTTAAAAGTGACTAAGACCCCTATAATTCTCATTCTCGTTGTAAAAGTAAAATGACCAAGACTTTGAAAGGTAAAGTGAGTAGCCCAGTATTATAAAGGCTTGTACATGAAGAACTAGAACTTCAAACCACATCTCACTGATTCCATAGCCTATGATTTTCCTGCCTCTATTTGAACACCTAATCCACTAATCTGAAAGGAATCCAGGTAGTAGAGAAATGCTTCTGGATTACAAACCATGTTTTGTTTGCATGTTTAGATTAGGAAACTTATGGTTGTGCTTCCGGTTCCACTTATCTGTTGATACACGTTCCTTGTCTCAGTAGAGAGGAAGAAGCATGAAAGGCAACTTGACCTCTCTCAGAACTGTTCACCATTGTGTGTTCTAGAGTTATATTATATCCTCCCCCTCCCCCTTCTCTCATCTAAGCCCTCAAGTGAGTGAGTTGAGATGAGATAGAGAAGTGAGAGGTGGAGAAAGGCACAAGCTGAGATTCTCTGAGGCAGGCAACTCCCCAGTCTCACCCCATTTTCCTCCTTCCCTCAGGAGACACAGCAGAGTCCCATTATCACATTCCCATCATCATCTTCACTCATACTCCCTAGAGCACCTGTTATAGTGTGCCTTCAAATCTTCCCTATTTACAGATGAGCAAACTGAGGCTCACAGAGGTAAAATGGCTTGTTCGAGTTCATACAACTAATAAGAGGGAGACAAGTAAGAATGGGCCTAGAGAATACTTTAGCAGATGGGAAGAGGGCATAAAATTGAGATGAATTCATGCCCCTTGGCTTCAATTTCCTTGATGAAGTAGGATAACAGGAGGGAATCGGTGTCGTCTCTGGTTTTAAGGCTGGGAGTCACTGGGTGAATAGGAGAGCTCACTGTATAAAATAGCAGACATTCAGGAGTGTCCTTGTCAGCATCTTCCATAGCCCAAATGTGTATGCAGTGAACCCCTCAGGCAACTTAACATTTTCTCTTCAATTCAAAATGGACAGGAGTAAGGAAATCATTTAAACCAGTTATTTGACAAAGCCAACAGTTGATTGCCTGATATTTTTCACTTTTCAGGTGGTATTACTGGCGCTTCTGTAAACTGCCTGAGGCCAGGCCTACAGCACTGTAATTATCCAGGCAACTAAGTCAGTATTTTCCTTATTTACACAGGAAGTGAAGGGGAGAAAGGGATTGTTTATTTTTTCAGGCTGAATTATACATTCTGAACTGCCCAAATTTATAAGACATTGCTAATGCTCTAGACTTGGCAGCCTGGATTTGTCTGTGTGAGTTGTAGCGCCTGAATCAACTCCCACACCAAACCTCACTGGAAATTACTGCCTCCCCTACCTCAGCAGCCAATTTGCATTGTGAAATATTTTATTACTTAAACACCTTTTGAGGGGGGCAAATACATTACTTCCCTGGGCTGAAAAATGCAATTGATCTTCTCAGCATCAGCCGCCTACGGTTGTTTTAACTGCCATGGAATCATGATTCAGTGAAAGCCTAGCAATTTGACTTAAAAGGTGATTATGGCATCTCAGCTAAGTTTTCCATTACCTTCAGTGTACAATTGCATTGCTATTTAGTAGGCATTTAAATAAAAATATATATTTATCAAGTGAAAGCAAAAGCATGGTATGTGCTAATTTGACAGAAGAAAATGTGGTTTTTATGTTAAAAGTATACATACTTTATATATCTGTGAACAACAGACAACTGTAAAAGTACAATTTTATGGAAGTCAAAAATTTCCACCTCTGCAAAAAACAATTTCTCATTTCAGGAAAGAAGAGCTATTAAGTAGCCAGGCTGTATCATGAACCCCAAACACCAGAGGGCCTGAGTGTACAGATTGATCTGAGCCAACTAGATGAGTTTCTCATTTTGCTGATAGGCTGTAGACAGTGAGCATCTCAATGACCACCATGATGGCTGAAACACTGGAGGCTCTTTCTTTAGTTTCTTAGATTGAATAAACTCTTGTTTTCTTCAGATCCAATGGAAGTAGGGAGGTTCTCCTAGTATTACCACCATCACAAGGAAAAAAAATGATGGAGCTCTGCAGAAGGCAGAGTAATGGCCCCCACAGATATCTATGTCCTAAATCCAGAACCTATTACCTTACATGGCTATGTTAACTTTGCAAATGGGATTAAAGTGAATGACATTGAAATGGGAAGATTGTACTGGATTATCCAGGTGGACCCTCATTTTAATCACATGAGTCTTTAAAAGTGAATAAACTTTCCTGACCATAATCAGAAAGCAAGGTCACGATGGAAGAAGGGTAAGAGAAAGGTGACACTATTGACTTTGAAGATGGAAAAAGAGGCCATGAGTCAAGGAATGTCTCTAGAAGCTGGAAATGGTAAGGAAGCAGAGTCTCCCTCCAGAAAGGAAACAGCCCTGCTAACTAACACAATGACTTTAGACTTGTTATACCCATGTCTCACTTTTGACCCCACAACTGTAAGACAATAAATTTCTGTTGTTTTAAGCCTCTAAGTGTGTAGTAGTTTGTTACAGCAACAATATAAAACATATACAAGCTCAGATATTGATCAACAAGTGCCTGGTCAGGAAGGTTATTTTCTCTATTGGAGGACAACAATGGCAGCCTGAAGGGCTATATTCTGTGCCGCTATAACCAGTGGGAATAAATTCTAGAATGAGTAAAGTGGAGGTAAGTGTAGCAACCAGGATTTTGTAGTTGGGTAATGCCAAAATAGTGCTCTGGATAAACTGACCCACATTCAGTGGTTTGTTTTTGGCAACCAACATAACTTTCCAAGGTTCACTGGTCCCTTACCCATACAGTTTTTGAGGCAGTTGCACTTACATAAAAAAGAAAGGAAAATTCAGGGAGAGCAGGAGAGGGAGAGGAAGCAGTAGTAAGAGTGTGCTGCCAGATGTTTTTGGCTAAACTCGAGAATATTTGAACTTGAATCCCCCTTTAAACATCAACCTTATACTTTTAATGGCTAATCTTAAAGAAAGAATAGTCTCATACATCATTTTTTCTCCTTTAGAATGTCATCTAATGCCTTAGTTTCAAATTGTTGCTCAAAGTGGTGGGTACATATACACAGACATGCACACAGACACACACACACACACACACACACACACACACACACACACTCGTGCACCTACAGGCCAAATTGGGTAAATGTGATCTTTGGCTTCCTTCTGAAAAGAACAGAATAGAAATGTAAGAAGTCACCTAGAAGATGGGTTTAATGGCTTCTGTTATTTTCTCAAATTTTGCCCAAATGAGGTTTCCTTTAAAAAAGTTAGAAGCTCTTTCATAAAATGTTTATACGTATGGGTGGACTATTCATTCTTTATTCACAGAACCATTCTAATATAATATGTAACAAGAGTCTAAAAGCTAATCAATAATGGAACATAGATCTGCCTATGGAAGTGTCTGTGCCTCCTCAGAGAGGAAGATGCACAAGACAGTGAGCCTCCAAGGGCAGTTCCAACTTTATATTTACTTTATGATGATTCAACTCTATGTGTAACTCTTTGTATTGTCACTTTCAATTATTTTTGGAACAAAACCACTAGGGAAATGAGTTACTCATTTCAAAAAGCGCATTCATATTTGATAAATAGCTTACAGATTAGAGAGAAGATGTTTACTGAAACCAGGATTCAAAGCTCTTTCCTGGGAATCAGACTAAACCACTAGATTAAGGATGATAAATCTGCGTTGCCCAGATCATCTGAAGCTAATAGTGCAGGGCTGGGCTGAGTTGCCTGTAAAGGTACTTCCCTAGGAAATAGCATTAAGACAAGGCTTTCAGTGGGTTTCTGGCCAGATGCAAGACCCTGGGAGGGCTGCAGTCATTTCATAACTTCATGTTCAATGGCCCAGTGGGGAAGAAAGAGTCTGCAAGGGCCTCTTCTGGTTTGACAGACAAAAGCCAATTTCCACCTTCACTGCATTGGATACACACTATCCAGGTGCCCAAAGCATCATGCTTCCCTATTCCTGAGTTCTCCGTTCTTCTCCAACTTCCATTTCAGGGCATAGCAGAGGTTTGGAAAACAATATAATTATTTCTCTGTTTCCTGAGCTCTGGGTCCCACAAAATGAAAGTGAAAATCTCTTCTTACCAATGTGCTTTTTTGTTTGTTTAGGTATTGGGTCATTTAACATAAATCTTTGCTGAAAAACCATTAATATGATTTATTCATTTATTAATATACTCCACACGTATTATCTCAGTATTATAGTGCCAGTGCTGAAACTCCAAATCATTTCCATTACTCACTTCAAAAGTAACACTTCTGGCCGGGCATGGTGGCTCACACCTGTAATCCCAGCACTTTGGGAGGCCGAGGTGGGCAGATCATGAGGTCAGGAGATGGAGACCATCCTGGCTAACACAGTGAAACCCCGCCCCTACTAAAAATACAAAAAGTTAGCCGGGCGTGGTGGCACACGTCTGTAGTCCCAGCTACTTGGGAGGCTGAGGCAGGAGAATCACTTGAAACCCAGGAGGTGGAGGTTGCAGTGAGCCAAGATAGCACCACTGCACTCCAGCCTGGGCAACAGAGTGAGACTCCATCTCAAAAACAAAGAAACAAGCAAACAAAAAAAAACACTTCTGATTCCTTTTTTGTACCTTAACCTTAGTTGCCCTCAGTTCATAGGTAGACAGAAGTTTGTTTGGATAGGGAATATGGCTTTACACCAGAATTTCCTATATAGTGTAATTTGAGTCTTTGAGGGACTGCTATGGTTTGAATGTTTGTCCTAAGACTCATGTTGAGATTTAATTGCCATTGTAACAGTATTAAGAAGTGAAACCTTTAAGAGGTGGATTAGGTCATGAGGGCTCCACCCTCTTTAATGGATTAATGTCATTATTGCAGGAGTGGGTTTGTTATAAAAGGGCAAATTTGGCCCTTTTTTCTCTCTTTCTCATGCCCTTCTGCCTTCTGCCATGGAGTGATACAGCAGCAAGGTTCTCACCAGATGCTGGTGCCTTGATCTTGGACATGCCAACCTCTAGAGCTGTGAGGAAATACATTTCTGTTCCTTATAAATTACCCAATCTCAGGTATTCGGTTGTTGCAGCACAAAATGAACTGAGATGGACACTAATCAGCTGCAGGAGCCTCATTCCAGCTGAGGTCTATGGAAAGTAGCCAGAAGACTTGACCTCTTTGAGCATCTACTTCATAGGGTTCTTGTGAGCATTAAATAAAGGAATACATGTAAAGTGTTTAGAACCATGTCTAAGCACGTGATAAATACTCTCAGAATGAGATATTCTATTTAAAATTATTAGAAATAATTAAGACTTGGTCTACACCAGGTGCAGTCTGGAGTCTATGTTAGCCAGTGGGTGTGCTGATTGGCAACGTCCTTCCTTCACAGGGCCTCAAACAACCACCTAACTTGTATGGGGAAACTCTAGTAATTCTCTGAGGAGAGGCTAATCTCTATGAGGTAAGGCAGGCATCTCTGGTGGTCAGGCCATTCAAGGCTGATCAAGAAATACCTGCACTAGCTCTAGGAGGAAGACTTGGGCTTTCAGGTTTTTCTACTAATGGTTCTGAGCCAAGCTACTTAGCAAATGCTGTGTTGGTGATAGGGAAGTGTAGTGGTTGAGGGCTCTGCTGTGCTGACACAGCAGAAATCTCTGAACTGAGCCATGGCAGTGCATGCTCTGACATCTCCTTGCAGCCACATTTATTGAAGCTACTAAATGCACAGCCATATAGCTAATGAGAAGACCAAGGTAAAGATTCAGCAGTGTTCCAGGACAATACTATGCTATAGCCCCTTGAGTCCTCAGGAGTTACTTGTTAACTGACTGAACCATGTCCCAATGTAGCAGTTACTGAAGATATTCACCTTTCTCTTTTCCAGGAACTCTAAGTCACAGAAATACTTCAGGAAGGTCATTAGACACTTCATTTTCTGAGCACAATATTAAAATAGCAATAATAACAATAGCAATAATGTATTATGGAATTATTAATAATAAATTCCAAGTACTGTTGTTGTGCTTTACATGTATTATCCCACTAATCCTTACAACAACTCTATGCGCCCAATAGTGTTATTATTCTTATTTTACAGAAGAAACTGAAACTCAGAGGAAAACAAGTTTTTCAATCACACTGCCGCTAAGTGGAAGAGCTACAATTTGAATCCAGAATTTTTGGACTCAAAAACTTCATGTTATGTCTTCCCCAGTGGGACTAAACAGTTCTTAAAAATGAGCTCAATCAGAGATTCTCTCAGGAGTCCACCCAAGTGAGTACACGGTGATTGACAAACTTGTCAAATGGAAAGATTAGATAAAGCCTGACTTTGCTGAGTGAGTGCTTCAGAAGCCTCTTGGGCTCCATTTATCCCAAAGACCCCTTGACCAGACACTGGTGGAGAACAAGGCTTGCTGTAGCCAGGCACTGAGGTATGCCAGTCTTTACTGCACTGGGCCATTAATTGCCTTTCATGGGCTTTTGTTGTTTAACATGTAGCACAGATTGTAGATTCCTCTTTTCAGTTTAAATGGGAATACAATAGCTTCCATGTTAGGGCCCTGTTACAAGACTCTGATGGTCTTTATCCCTTGCAGAATAAATACTGTCATGGTTATTGAACACATTGATCATTACACTGTGGCTATGTCTTCCTAGTTAGGCAGTTGGCATGTTGTGTTGCTAATAATGTGCTAATATGGAAAAAAGACTTGCAGAAACAGAAAAAAAGGGCAAAGTGGATTTCATGTGTGGATTCCAGGTGCATCTGGCTGCCATTTCATGTTATGCTTAGAAATCAAGGTTGCATCAGTGTGAACAAAGATCCTTACATGTCAGCAATACTTTGGGCATCACCACAAAATTATGCCTTTATATTTGATCAGGATTATAGCACAACTGCCGTGATTTATGTTTATGCTTTTTTAACATTTGTGGTAAAATACACATACCATCAAGTTTATCATCTTAACTACTTATAAGTGTATAGTTCAGTAGTGTTAACTCTGTTCACATTGTTTGCAACCAATCTCCAGAACATTTTCATCTTGTAGAACTGAAACTCTATACCTATTAAACAATAATCCCCATTTCTCCCTCCCCACAATGCCTGGAAACCATCATTCTACTATCTGTCTCTATGACTTTGACTACTCTAGGGACTTCACATAAGGGGAATCATGCAATATTGGTCTTTTGTGACTGGCTTATTTCACTAAGCATAATATCCTCAGAGTTGATTCATGCTGTGGCATATGAGGTAATTTCCTTCTTTTTGAAGGCTAAATAATATTACACTGTATGTATGAACCATGTTTTGTTTATCAATTCTTCCGTTGATAGACATTTGGGTTGCTTCCACCTCTTAGCTATTGTGAATAATGCTGCTATGAACATGGGTATGCGAATATCTCTTTGAGATCTTGCTTTCAATTCTTTTGGATATATTCCCAGAATTGAAACTGCTGGATCATATGGTAGTTCTATTTTTAATTTTTTGAGGAACAGCCATACTGTCATCTACAGCAGCTGTGCCATTTTACATTCTCACCAACAGTGCCGAGAGGTTCCAATTTCTCCACATCTAACACTTGCTGTTTCCTGTTATATTGATAGTAGCCATCCTAATGGATGAGAAGACATTTATATATTCTAAAATTCTGCCTTTGCTCTGTAATAATTTCTTACATACATTACATATCAAGTGTGGCCTACCAAAACAATGAGGAGCAACATACTCTCTGTATTCATAGAAGCAGTACACTCTGAGAGACTTGGCAAGCTTGCCCTGGAAGAAGGACCTAATTGCTTCTTTCATACTTTATACCAAACTCAAGAGAAGAAAAGACAGTAACTTTCCTCTTTGCTTGCATGGGATTATATCATTATTTGTCTGTGTGCCTGTCTGTCTCCTCTAGCCTGTCAGCAGTTCGAGGCAATTCCTTATGTACTCATTCAAAAGATGGTCATTTATCTAACACCTACTAGACCTGAGCATATTGCTTAATGTTGAGAACTGTTCTCTCCAATTCATTTCAGGACTGGCTTAGTCCTGGGCTGTTTCTGGATGTATCTCACACATAGTGCATCAGTTAAACGTGGAGACTCTGGAGTCAGCCTGCCTGGGCTGGATTCCCAACTCTGCTGGAATTTGCTTTGTGGCCTTGGGCGGGTTATTTCCCCTCTATGGCCCTCAGTTTCTTCATCTGTTAATGAGGATAATAGTATCAACCTCATAACCTTGTTGTGAGAAGTAAATTAGCCCATGTAAATTGCTTAGAACACTGCCTGAATAGACACTCAAACATGTTAGTTCTTGGTGCAGCTATAAGAATTGCTATTACTATGTTACATTTCAATCAAATTCAAGTTGTCTGGGTGGTCCATGGTAGTGCTCTGTTCTGATTCCCAGGGTCTATAATTAAAGAAGGTGGATTCTTAGACAACTAAAACTAGGTAAGTGGCCTTGAGGAAGCCAGGAGAGGGGAAGGGGACCTGAATACTCTTTAAGTGGATATTTTGCAGTCTACTATTTAGGGAGTACAGATCTCTGAGCTAGTACCTCTGGGTGCTTGCCAAGATTGTTTTTGCTGAGCTTGTAGGTAGACCATGAGCTACAATGGAACAGGAACTAGGGGCTCCCTAGAGAGTAAAACTAAGCTTGCAAGACAGATTATATAGATTCTTAGCTCACTTTGGTTAATTTTCTAGTTGTTTTTCTCAAGCCTTTAGTAAAGTCTTACTTAAATGCTCCAGCCATGTCTCCGTTAAGCTGTGAAGTAGTAAAGTGCAAAGTCCTATGTCCATACTCTAGCCAGAATGATGAGTAACAGGATGGGGCTACCTCCACCACCATACCCTCTCTCTACTTCCAATAATGCCAGTGCATGAGCCACATCTGGAATCAGAGAGGTCATACAACGAATGAGGCTGGTTTTAGGTAAGGGTGCAAGATACAGCTTACAAAGTAGACCTTCTCACTTCAAGAATCTCCCTCTGGCATGAGATTGCTAGCCTTGAAGTATATAAACTTTATCTTACTTAGGAAGGTAGTAATTTTCTTCAAGTAGACAGAGGCATCAATATAAGTTGTGGATAAAATTTCATTTAGCACTGTTTAATACTAGGGTGGTAGAAATGGCCTGTAAGACCATCTGGCTGGTCTACTCCTCCTTTTCTAGCCAGGGAAAACAATGTCCAGAGATTAACCTCATTCTCAGGTCCAGAACTAGAGACTAGCAGAACTAGGATGAAGACAAAGGACACTTGTGTGCTTTCTTCACTACCCAGGCCTGGACCAGGCCCTTCAAAGAAGCTAGAGTGGGAAGTTAATTGACATGGTCTTGGTAAGCTGTTCCTGTTGGGGGAAACGTGGACCTCAGTGGTTGTGGATCCCTGGAATTATTGTGAGGACTCCATCAGTTCACAAGGACACTTATATTTGAGTATAGACTAAATAATAAAGACATTTAAAACATATAGTTAAAATCATAATTTTTTTCATGAAACTAATCTACCCCTTTTCTCACTAATTCTGTTACTTCTATCACTCTTCAGGTAACCTATAACCCCACCTCCAGATGAGCTAATTTGAGTAGCTAGTTTAGCACTGAAGGAGGTGCACAGACCACCTAATTTGTACAAAGCACCTAACATAATGCCCAGCAGATAGTAATAATGTCACAGATAACATTTCTTGAGGCCTTCCAATGTGCCAAGCATAGAGAATTTTATGTAGATTAATTAACTCATTTCATTTTCACAAGAATCCTATGTGGGAGGTGAGTCTTATTATCATCCTCATTTTGCAAATGAGGAGACAGAGGCTCAAAGAGTTTAAGTAACTTGCCCTAACTTCACTTAGCTACTAAGTGGCATTGCACATAATAGATTTTTAATAATAGGTAGTATTATTATGTAATTGCCATTAATATTATCATAACTAAATTTTTAAAGTAGGGTGTTGAAACTGAAGAGTTCTTTAGAGATTGCATCCAAACCTTTATTTTCCTGGTGATGAAACCAAAAGCCAAAAGGGAGAATGGCTGAGGCAAGGTATCCCTGGGGGTGAGTGGCAAAGCCAGGTCATGAACTGAGGGCTCCTAACTCTCAGATGGTGCTGTGAGCTTTACAACCTCTGGGACTGTCTTCTGTGGAAGGACAGGATTGGATGTGAAGCATTTCCAGGTCACTTTACCTGCCTTCTCCTCTCACTGGTCGGGGGCAGTGTTGTCTTAAGACTGGGCTGGGGTTAAAAAACGCCTCTCAAAATTCCTCAGAAAGACTGTTGGAATGACTTTGTCAGGAAATTCTTGGAAATGAGAGTGGAAGAGATGTTTTTGTTCACTCTTCAGTAAGTAAGAGAAATGGGAACCATTACTAAGGTCTTACTTCCCAGGAAGATTTAGTAACACATTCATTTTCAAAGGGCCTTTCATTTTTTAAACATTCTTAATTTCAGGACTTTCTCCCCATTGGCCCCTGACTATTGGCTTTCTTTTTTAAATGGAATCCACTTTGTTAGGCCTGGGATCCTTAGGGAAGAACTGCCTCTGCCTTCCCAGGCAATGCTGACCTTGTGTGGGCTCTGAAGAAAGCACCGTGGGACTCTTACGAAGAGCAGTGGTGCTTCTGGGACCAGCAAGCAATCGGAAGTGACAGAGATGAAGAAGCCAAGAGCAGTTTACCCTTCACAAATATGGATAATTACACAGAACGTAAAGCTGTGGAGAGATTAAGAAAGTTCAGCAGGAGTCTTGGGAGCTTTCCGAACTTTTGAGGATTTATCCAAAATGAACCTTTACCCTTTTACAGTTCATCTTCAGCTAATAAAAAGAAATCAATCGCGGTTATAATCCTGATGAGTCCTCCAAGAAAGAAGATATCAGAGAGGACAAATCTTGAGACGTGTCTGTCCTTGGAAAACTGGATTTAAATAGAGGAAAACACTCATTTTCTTTAGACAATACCTTGCTGGCAAGCTGCCCTCTTACTGTCAACACACATATATGCACTGTGTTTTCAGGTTGAGGAAATTTCTCTCATTTTAGAGATGGAGAAAAAGCAATGCTAGTAAGGGCTTTGACAGTGTTAAGGGTGGATTCACAGAACCTGTCAGGGCTGCAGCTCAGGGCACACTTCTTGGGCCAAGGTTGTACCAAGATGGGAGGAGCCTGGTGCTTTCTCCAGATACCCATGGAAGCAGGGCAATCCAGCTCAAGCAGTGAAGGCCTGAGTTCCCATCTCAGACTTACCTGTTTCTGGCTGTGTCACCCAACTTCTAGGAGCCCCTGTTTCCTTATGTATAAAAAGAAGAATCATGTACTACTAAAAATATCATTACTATTAATAAAAGTCGACTATAGTTACCATTAATTGATTATTATGGGCTGGGCACTTTTCTCAATACTTTTATGTTATGTCATTATATCTTCCCTGCACTCCTAGGAGGAATTGAATCATACACAATTGCCAATATTTAACCATTTCTGATGTACGAAATGACAATTTCATGTATTTTAACCTATTATGGCCCATTTTACAGATGAGAAAACTGAGGCACATAAAAGATGATTAACATGCCTATGAACACAATCTCTTAAGTGATGGAAGTAGTAAGAAATTGACTTGCCTCATAAGGCTGTCATAGGGATTAGATGAAATGATGCATGCAAACCTAGCATAGTACCTAGTCAGAACAATTGCCTGACATAAAATACCTATTATTATTAATGAGTCTTTATTGAAGACAAGTTGGCTACACAATTTTCAGGACCCAGTAGAAAATTAAAATATGGTTCCCTTGTTCAAAATTCAGGGGAAATGCTGTTAAAGTTCCAAAAATATAAAACTTTCTTTTCTTTCTTCTACCTTTTCTCTCTGACCTGTCCTGGTGATTTTTATTTGCTATTTAATGCTACATTCAGTTGGCCACAGAGATACTTGGAAGGAGAGTACAAACCTCAGAGATACCCAGGGGACCCTATGAGGTCCACCAGCAGCCAGATTCTCCCTCCTGCCAGTTCCTAGACATATACACACACACAGCCCTGGCTGAGTGCTTGAGAGCAGAGAAGCCAAGCCAAGCATCTCTCCTTCCCATTGGATGGCCACCCCAACCCACAGCATACAGGAAACTGCTGGAGATTGCAACCTCTCCTCCAGGGCATCTACAGTACCCGGATCAGGGGTAGATGCAAGGCTCATCCCTGCCTAGTTGCTGAATGTGCTGTGAAGCCATGACTCACCTGACACTCCACAGTGCCTGTGTGCCTGGTTTCCATGCTCAGGCCCTTGCCAGGGGCAGAGGGCAACTATAGTCTCTGGGAGGTGATGTGGAGGGAGAAGACTGGTGGTCCCTAGAATACCGGGGTCAGAGGAGCAGGTAGCCAAGCACCTATTCCAGAGAGGTAGGGGGTTGGTGGGAGGTGAACTGAGGCCTTATTGTCTCACCAGATTTCATTTATAAAACACAAATTCAAATGAAATTATTAAGAATTTCAAGACAGTGACCACTGAGCATTAAGCGAAGCACAAAACCCTTATGAGCTCTGAGCTTGGAGCCCTGGGGAGCTACCCTGACTGCATGCTCATGAAGCTGACCCTGATCGGGCACCTCTTCTGTGCCAGATTTTGTACTCATTGCTGAGAGCAGAGAGGAATCAGGCCTACCTCTGCCCCAGAGGAGCAGACAGTCAAGCAATGGAGAGAGCATAGTTCCAGGCTATGGTAAGTGCCACATGGCATCAGGGGCCTGGGGAATTGATTTGCCACAGAAAAGGATGCTGAGAGACAGAAGCATGAGAGAGGAGAGCTACACATCCATCCCCCTCCCTGGTATGTCTCAGGCCATCAGGCTGTCAGGCCAAATTTATCCACTCCCTTTCTCCACCCCCTCCCCATTTCTCCCTACCTGGCTACTCCAGGCTTCTCACATTTCCTCAGACACTTTTCCTCAGGCACATACCAAAAGGCATCTGTGAATTCTGATTTGATGTAAATTCTTCTTTCTTATGTCATTTCTAAGACGGATAATAAAACTCTGTACCCTGGATTTCCAAACCATAGCAAAGAGGAATGCCCTTCAACAGACCTCTGTTGTGGTTATGGTGGTTCCCCATCTGAAAGGTGGGAGAGACAGATGCTCACAGAGAGAATGCTGTGGAATTTAGCTAGTTAATATAGTTAAAACACTTTGAAGATAAAATGTGCTACATTAATTCCACATTCCATTATTACTAATAAAGGCTCAACCTTCGTGCATTGGAATATCCAGAAAGGGATATTTGATTCATGATGAGTCAAGCATGATTTAAAATATTGACCCTAGCTCTAAGCATAGCCAGAGTTTTATGTGCATCATATAATGCAATAATTGCTATAGTAACCACTCATTTATATTAATTAGAGGAGTAAATAGAGTTCTGTAATATATATTACAGACTAATGCTGAGAACATAAATAACATCTTTCCATTGAAAGGTTTAATTGATGCATTTGCCTCGTAGGAAAATTTGCTTTTTTGCTTCATAGGTATATTTAGCCCATTTAAAGCAATTTTCTTTTATTCTCCCTCTCCCCTCTGCCTTGCACTGCCTCTGGGATTCCAAGGCAGTTAGCCATTTGTGTGGGGAAAGGAAGGCCATAATGGACAGCAATCCTGAGATTTTTTTCTGAGTGAGTACTAGAGACGTTTCATGAGTAAGTAATAGGAATAGATCCTTCTGAAGCCCTGGCCACTAGGGCAAATCTTCTAAGCATAAAGTGTTAAAAGTTAAAGGTGAAGTCATCAGGTGACTTTAAGCCTATCATTTGGAAGACATTGTGGGAGGCCTATACTGGGTCCATTGTGTTCTAAAATTTGTCAGCAGAAAAAATCAGAAGGCCTAACAATACAATATTGCATAGATAGATATTTCAAGACTAACCAGGGGTCAATCATAGACTAGAGATGTACTAGTCAAATGAGACCCACACATGACTTTCCTCTTTCTTCTGAAATGTTTTTAAAACTTGAATTTTATTCCTTTAGGCAGGGCATGTGTTCATCTAAGTTCCTACCACTGCCTACTGCAGTAGGCTCAGTTGAAGCACATAACCTATTTGTGTTATCTGCCTAGTTCCAGAAGGCACTTGAGTGTTACAGCCCAGAGGCCACCCAACACATTCATCTTACAAATGGGGAGACAGAGAAGCCAAGGGACTTGCCCAAGGTTACACTGTGAATTAGTGGCAGATCTGAGACTATAGCCTTGGTCTCCTAGTTTCTGAGTCAATACTCTTTGTGTTACTCCAAGAAGCCTCTATTGTCAACACTGGGAAGATCCATGTCACTTTTCTCTGGTGCAGGCACTGGCCCTGTACCTCCATGAAGAAATGGCTGGTTGATTTATGCTCCCTCATCTCTGTCTCCCTCACCTCATGTAGGTTGTTATTGCCACATGCCATATTCTACATTTTATCTGCTACAGGCCATTTTGATGGATTTCAGCCACTTTAGTTCCCAAGTTAATTTGTTTAGGAGAATGCTGGTTTCAACTGACATCTGGCCTATGATATGATATGGTTTGGCCTTGTGCCTCCACCCAAATCTCATGTTGAATTATAATTCCCAGTGTTGGAGGTGGGGCCTGGTTGGAGGTGATTGGATCACGGGGGTGGTTTATAATGGTTTAGCAACATCTGCCTAGTTCTGTCCCATAATAGATTTCTCATGAGATCTGGTTGTTTAAAAGTGTGTAGCACCCACGTCTCATTGCTGTCTTCCTCCTGCTCTGGCTATGTGAAGGCCTTCACCTTTTGTCATGATTGTAAGTTTCTTGAGGCCTCCTGAACCATGTTTCCTGTAGAGCTTGTAGAACCATGAGCCAATTAAACCTCTTTTCTTTATAAATTACCCAGTTTCAGGTAGTTCTTTTTTTTTTTTTTTTTTCAAGTTGGGGTCTCCCTGTCTTGCCCAGGCTGGAGTGCAGTGGCGTGATCTCAGCTTACTGCAGCCTCTGCCTCCCGGGTTTAAGTGATTCTCCTGTCTCAGCCTCCTGAGTAGCTGGAACTACAGGCGCATGCCACCACACCTGGCTAATTTTTGTATTTTTAGTAGAGACAGGGTTTCACCATGTTGGCCAATGTTGGCCAGGCTGGTCTTGAACTCCTGGCCTCAAGTGAGCCACCCACCTCGGCCTCCCAAAGTGCTGAGATTACCGGCGCGAACCACTGTGCTCAGCCTCAAGTAGTTATTTATAGTTCTGCAAGAACAGATTAATACAGATAGAAGGCTAAATCCTGAGCCACAAATTGTGGGGAAGGGGGTTAATATCTTTCTCCTTTGTTGATTGCACGATGGCTATCCTATGAGAAATACCTAAGAAGAATTGTTAAGGTTTAGGTTTCATAGACTGTTCTAAGATAAGCATGATTAATTTTGCAGAAGGTGCTCAGTAATAGAGCTGTGAGAGGTACACAGCTGGCTTTTAATATGATTCTCTCATATCCCCAAAGGAAAATATATCAGCGAGGATAGACTAGAAGGTGCTGCAGTAACAAACAACTCTCAAATCTGAGTGGAGTAACAATAAAGGTCTGTTTCTCACTCATGCTATATATCCAACATGAGTCAGTGGAGGGGCTCTGCTCATTGCAGCCATTCAGAAACCCAGACTTCTGGAGGCTCCACCTCAGTATGTGAGCCATGATTACCTCAGAAAGTGGAATACTATGCAGCAAATTGCATCCAGAAGTGACAGTGTCACTTGTACTCGTATTTTGTGGGCAAATCAAGTCACATGTCCCAACCTAACTTCAAAGAAGGGTGGGGAGGTACAATCCTACCATGTGCCTAGAAGACAGAGAGCCAGAAATATTGGGTGATTAGCACTAATGACTCTCACAAGAAGTTATATGCAATTTGGTGCAATACTTAACTGATGCTGGTGGAGGGCTGGGATGAGACACGTTTACAATATTTTCCTGTACCATGTTCAACTCCTCCATCTCTAACATGCTCTGACAAACCCTCAGGACACAGAAAATATAAAAATATTTTTGTAAAACTTACTCTTCATTCATTTTTGAGAGAGGCGTTTATTATTATAATAAATATATGTTATTATAGTAGTAACTTACAAAAATGCATAAAAAAGAAAGAAAATTAAAATCACCAATACAGTAGTCCCCATATCCAGTGGGTAACTGAAACCAGCCTCTCCTCATCCATGGTTTCAGTTACACATAGTAAACCACAGTTCAAAAGTATTAAATAGAAAACTCCAGAAATACACGATTCATACATTTTAAATTGTGCACCTTTCTGAATAGTGTTATGAAATCTCGCATTGTCTGGCTCCATTCTGTCTGGAAGGCAATCGTCTCTTTGTTCAGTGTCTCCACACTGTAAACACTACCTGTAGCCAGTCAGTCATTTAGCAGCCATCTTGGTGATCAGATTCACTATTTTGGTACTGCAGTCCCTGCGTTTAACTAACCCTTATTTTACTTCATAATGACCACAAAGTGCAAGAGTACTGTGCCTAATTTATGAATTAAACTTTATCATATGTACATGTGTATAAGGAAAAACCATAGTATATATTGGGTTCAGTATGATATGCGGTTTCAGGCATCTGTTGGCAGTCTTGGAACATATCCCTCCATAAGAAGGGACTACTATACTTCCACATATGTACTTCCATATATGTATTTCCCAGACATGATCATTGTAAACATTTGAAAGTATATCTTTACAATCTTATCTTATTTTGTTTTGCCCTATTTTTTATAAGTTTTCCTAAGTCTAAAAATATATTATCTTGAATGGGAATCTGAGAGTCCCTTCTTTCTGGCCTTCTTCTTTATTTGCACCCCTTAGTCTTTTTCCTTCTGGTAGCTTCATAGGCCTCTCACACTCAGAAAATGTTGATTCCTTCCTGTTTTCATTTTGGAGCAAGAAGGGAAGCTCACAGTGAAATATTTATAGGTCAAGAAAAAGGGTCTCTGGCTGAAATTCCATCTTTTATGGAAAAATTTCAGTAATATTTTATATCAATGTCTCCAGCTATTTCCTGGGACTTACCCAAAGTTTTTTTCTGGGAGGGGTATGTGGAAGGGTGAAGCTCTATCTTGCATCATGTGCTGGTCATGTAACCTACCAAGGACTTTGATTTCTTCCTCGGTAAGTTGACATGGAAATTGCTGCCCAAGGTGCTGGATCAAATTTATGATTCTCCTTGGTCTCAAAAAATTCATCTCTTTGTGACTGCATTTGGCTTCCTTTTCACCCTGATGTGACAGGTTTTAGTTCCTATCATTTCTGCTGATTCTTGGATCCTACTATTTCCTTCTTCCATCATTTTTCTTCATTCTGCTGAAATATATCCTTTGTAGTTGTGGGAAACTCTCTTATTTTTTGTATGAAAAATCATCTTTTATTGTACATTTATTATTGAATTCTATACCAAATTAATCTTGACATAGAATCCTGGGTGTGTTGAATGACTGTGCTTACTCCAGAGCTATTATCTTTTTTTAAAAAATACTTTTCTTTTTAAAAAATTGACTCTTGAAGAAACATCTCTTTTATTATACCTAATTTAGCTTGGAATAAAATTTTAGGTTGGTTGCTATTTTACTTCAGTACTTTGAAGATATTCTCTCATTATCTTAGAATCATTAGAATCCATTATTGCTGTTGAAAAATCTACTGTGAGTCTAATTTTTACTTCTTCATCTGCCAGTAGTAGGCAACGTCTAAAATGAATGATGCCTAAGAATCTCAACTTGCTGTTATGTGTGCCCTTGTGTATTCCCCCTGCCCGTGAGTATGGGCTGAGCCTAGTGACTTTCTTCTAATGAATAGAATATGACAACAATGATGAGATGTCACTTTGAAGATTAAATTAGAGAAAATCTTAGATGCCCTCTACTCCTCCCGCACTTGGTTGTTCTGATGAAGTCAGCTGCCTTGTTGTGAACTTTTTATGAGAGTTATATGTAGCAAGGAACTGAAGGAGTCCTTTAGCCAACAGCTAGAAAAGAGCTGAGACCCTCAATCCAATAACCGGTGAGAAACTGAATATTGCTAAGCTCACATAAGTAAACATGGAAGCAAAGTCTCTCATAGTTCAGCCTTCAGATGCCACTGCTGCCCCATTTAACATCTTAATTGCAGTCTTGTATGAGAAATTAAGGCTGAGTCAACTAGGTAAGCTTCATCCAGATTTCTGGGCCACCAAAACTGTGAGATAATAAATGTTTGTTATTTTAAGCCCCTAAGCTTTGGGATAATCTATTATGCAGCAATAGCTAACTAATACACTGCCTTTACCATAGTGTTTTAAGATTTTTTCTTTTTCCTTCATATCAGAACATGAAGTTTATTATGATGTGTCTAGATGTAGATGGTGAGGGTTTCATTTTATTTATACTGCTTGGAATTTTAAACACACTTTAAAAAACTTTTATTACAGAATATTTCACAATTGAAATGATGATTAATTCCTTAATATTATCAAATATTCAGTAATAGTACAAATTTATTTTCAAGTTTTCTTAATTTTTTACACTTAGTTTATTCAAATCAGAGTCCAAAAACATATTCAATTTATAATAATACTTCTAAATCAAAATCAGGTTCATAAATTTTATAGTCAGTTTCTTTAATTTTATGTTTCTATTTCTTTTTTTGTGGAGAGGAAAACCTCATTGTTAAAGACATGATTCACCTAATTCCTTAATTAGGTTAATTATATATGTATAATTATATATATAAATTATACATATGTGATTGTTTCAAAGAACAATAATAATTTTTATTACCAATGTTACTGAAAACTGTTTATTTTTTTTCCAGTTCTCTTTTGCTTGTTTGTTTTGCTTTGTTGTTGTGGGGTTTTGACTTTGCTTTGGTTGATTTTTTGTCATTGTTTGATTGGCATTTTTTTTGTCCTAGGGTGTATCCTGCTAGGGATGAATGGTCCAATTAGTGACAGTTGAAATAATCTCTTTCTGTATGGCTCTGCCACAAACTCAATATGCAGTTTCATTCATTTAATTTTGTTTCCAGTTTATAGGAGTAGATTTGTTCTCATTTTCATTCAATTATCCTTGAAAATTATGTAAAACATTCATATCATTCCAAAGTATAATATACAATCCAAGTATCCCCAGGAGACATGGCTTTCATCTCTATACTCCCAACTTGTGACTTACTTTTTCCTGTAAGCTGCCATTTTAAAAATATTATGGCTATCCTTCCATGCTTTTTGCGGGGAGGGAGCAGGGGTACAACAAAGACACACAGATATGTGTGTGTGTGTATGTATGTTTGCGTGCATTCGCTTCCTCCCCTTTTTAGATAAATGAGAATATATAAATATTTTTTCTGTTCTAATTTTTTCACTTAGCAATTTTAGATGTCTTTTGTCCATTATAAATTGTCTGTACACATAAAAGTCCATAAACTATAAGGGTATGGTTTGAAAAATTTTCACCAAGTGAATACATCTATGTCAGTACCATTTAGATCAAGAAATACATTACTAACATCCAGAAGCCCTTCTCCTGTACCCTCCCAATCATTTTCCACACCCACCTCTTCAAAGATAACCATGATTTTTAACTTCTATTGCCTTAGATTAATATGCCTGCTTTTCAAAGTTTAAACACATAGAATCATACATTTTCTACCGATTTGTATCTGGATGCTTCTATTCACTTCTGTTTGTGAAATTCATCCATGTTGTTGCGTGTAGAAGTAGACCATTCATTCTTATTGCTGTATAGTAGTCTATTATATAATTACAGCATAATTTATTTATCTGTATTGTTAATACACATTTGGGTTTTTCCAGTTTGGGGCTTTCAGAAATTGTGCTGCTTCTTTGGAATAGTTTGAGTAGGACTTATATTAGTTCTTTAAATATTTACTAGAATTCAGTGGTGAAGCCATCAGGTCCTCGGCTTTTCTTTGATCGGAGACCTTTTATTATGGCTTCTATCTTGGTACTTGTTATTGGTATATTCAGGTTTTGGATTTTTTTATGGTTCAGTCTTGGTAGGTTGTACATGTCCAGGAATATATCCATTTCTTCTAGGTTTTCCAATTTATTGGCAAAAAAAAAAAAAAAAACCAGAGTAGCCAAAGCAATCCTGAGCAAAAGAACAAAGCTGGAGGAATCACATTACCTGACTTCAAACTATGCTACAGAGCTGTAGTAATCAAAACAGCATGGTCCTGGCATAAAAACAGACACATAGACCAATGGAACAGAAAAGAGGACACAGAAATAAATCCACACATTTACAGTCAACTCATTTTTGACAAAGGCATCAAAAACATACTGCAGGGAAAGGGCAGTTTCTTCAAAAAATGGTGCTGGGAAAACAGAACAATTATATACAAATTAATGTACCTAGACCCTTATCTCTAACCATACACAAAAATCAAATCAAAATGGATTAAACACTTAAATTTAAGACCTGAAACTATGAAACTTCTAGAAGAAAACATTGAGGAAAATCTCTAGAACATTGGTCTGGGCAAAGATTTCTTGAGTATGACCTCAAAAGCACAGATGACCAAAGCAAAAATGGACAAATGGGATCACATTAATCTAAAAAGTTTCTGCACAGCAAATGAAACAATCAACAAAGTGAAGAGACAACCCACAGAATGGGAAAAAAAATTTGCAAACTACCCATCTGACAAGAGACTAATAATCAAAATATAAAAGAAGCTCAAACAACTCAATAGGAAAAATATATATATATATTTGGTATATTTTTGGATGCATAGCTTGCAAATACTTTCTCCCATTTGTATGTATATATATATATTTAAAAATGGGCAAAAGACCTGAATAGACATTTCTCAAAAGAAGAAATAATCCAGATGAAATTGATCTGATGTGCTTCATTAGGTAATAAGCTTGCTACCCAAAAGGTAGTTTTTCCATCCTCACTGTCCTCCCACCCTCCACCACCCAGTAGACCATGATGTCTATTGTTTCCTTCTTTGTGTCCATGTGTTCTCATTCTTTAGCACCAACTTATAAGTAAGAACATGCAGTATTTGGTTTGCTGTTCTTGTGTTAGTTCACGTAGGATCATGGCCTCCAGCTCCATCCATGTTGCTGCAAAGGACATGACTGCATTCTTTTTTATGGCTGCATAGTATTCCATGGTGTATATGTGCCACATCTTCTTTGTGCAGTCTACCATTGATTCTGTGTCTTTGCTATTGTGAATAGAGCTGCGAGGAACATATGCATGCATGTGTCTTGATGGTAGAACAGTTTATATTCCTTTGGGTATATACCCAATAATGGAATTGCTGGGTCAAATGGTAGTTTTATTTTAAGTTCTTTGAGAAATCACCACACTGCTTTCTACAATGGCTGAACTAATTTGCACTCCCACCAGCAGTGTATAAATATTCCTTTTTCTCCACAACTTTGCCAGCATCTGTTATTTTTGACTTTTTATTAATAGCCATTCTGATTGGTGTAAGATGGTATCTCATTGTGTTTTTGATTTGCATTTCTCTGATGATATTGAGCATTTTTTCATGTTTCTTGGCTGCTTGTATATCTTCTTTTGAGAAGTGTCTGTTCATGTCCCTTACCCTTTTCTCATAGGGTTATTTGTTGTTTGCTTGTTGATTTAAGTTCTTTGTAGATACTGGATACTAGACCATTTTTGGATGCATAGCTTGCAAATACTTTCTCCCATTTGTACACTGTCTATTTACTCTTCTGACAGCTTCTTTGGCTGTGCAGAAGATGTTTAGTTTAATTAGGTCCTATTTGTCGATTTTTGGTTTTGCTGCAATTGGTTTTGGCATCTGCGTCATGAAATCCTTGCCAGGTCCTATGTCCAGAATAATATTTCCTAGGTTATTTTCCATGGTTTTTATAGTTTTTGAGCTTACATTTAAGTCTTTGATGCATCTTGAACTTATTTTAGTATATGGTGTAAGGAAGGTGTCCGGTTTTAATCTTCTGCATATGCCTAGCCAGTTATTTCATAGCCTTTCTATTATGACCATAACCATTCTATTATAACATAACCATAACTATTTCATTCCCATTTATTGAATAAGGAGTCTTTTCTCCATTGCTTGTTTTTGTCAATTTTGTTGAAGATCAGATGGTTTTACATGTGCAGCATTGTTTCTGGGCTCTCTAGCTTGTTCCATTGGTCTATGTGTCTGTTTCTGTGCCAGTACCATACTGTTTTGATTACTGTAGCTCTGTAATATAGTTTAAAGTCGGGTTATATGATGCCCCCAGTTTTATTCTTTTAGCTTAGGATTGCCTTGGCAATTTGGGCTCTTTTATTTGTTCCATGTGTATTTTAAGATAGTTTTTATCTAATTCTGTAAAGAATGTCAGCAGTATTTTGAGAGGAATAGCATTGAATCTGTAAGTTGCTTTTAGCAGTATGGCCATTTTAACAACATTGATTCTTCCTATACATGTTCATGGAGTGTTTTTCCATTTGTTTGTGTCATCTCTGATTTCTTTGAGCAGTGTTTTGTAGTTCTTCTTGTAGATATAGTCCACTTCTTTATCCTTAGCTATCTGTATTTCTATGTATTTTTATTCTTTTTGTGGCTATTGTGAATGGGATTGCATTCTTGATTTGGCTCTCGGCTTAAATGTCTGAGTGGAGCACCATCCCAAGTCCTCATTTCAAGCTACAAGCCTTGCATCCTTTTCCATGTTGTGTAGTGTATTTCTGTGCCTCATCAAACATCAGAAACTTCTACGCACTTCTGGTTGTTTTAAAAACCATGCCTTGTACACCATCCTGGACACTTCATCCTATGTGCTACTTTGCTTTTCTGTATTAAGGGTTATCATTCTGTCTTGGAGTGTGGCTGTTTTCTTTTAAAATTTTCTCTGTACATTTTATCTAACAGTGATGTATGTCTAAAGAATGGGAAGGGAAAAGGGAGGGAGAAAGGGTGATGTGGTAGGACATGGTTCAGAATATGAACTGAGAATACCATCTTAATTAGAGGTCTCCAATTTTTTCTTTGCAAAAATATGCTTACATTATTATTATAACACTGTTTCAGTGTTATACAAAAATAATGATGATTATCTATTATTATTTAGGTAAGGTTATTATATAAATTATTATTTAGATAAGATACTGTTATCTCTCTTTTTGTAGTCTGCTATATTTTGAACACTCTTCACACCATTAAATATTCTATGACAGTACATTTCTGTTCATGCTGATCAAATTAGATTGTGGTAATCTACTAGATGTGGTTTGTCTCTGCCATTGTATGTGAAACTGAAGGCCTAAGGTTAAGACTTATCTCTTTCTGCATCCCGATGGCTCAGCACAGAGTAGGCTTCAGGAAATATACATTTAATGAATAAATAAGTCAATAGATAAGTGACCTTTGATTCCTACTATGTGCATATTATTGAATTAGATTTACTTTGTGATTGCTTGGAAGAATTTACAAAGATGAGTAACTGACAGTGTTTCAACCCTCAAGGGACTAGTGATATATTTAGAAGCTGACAACCGGTTGATGATGGAGATGTTGCTTTTCACGCTGTTTTTATCTCTCTGTCTCGCTCATATAACTCTATCACTTAGCTATGCGGTGTTTCTTGGGCTTTGATAGCAGGGTAACCACAAAAGAAGAGATCATACTTGCTAAAAACTCCCAGGTTTGGAGTAAAACCAAGACATTTCCCATTGGGATGAGTTCCTGTATTAAAACAGCTAAAAATGAACTATGATTTCTATTGTTTTCTAAGGCATGATTGCTGTGGCTGGAAATCCCAGAGTTAATACTTAGGACCCTCTTGACAGTCACTTTCTGACTAAAACTTTATAGTTCTTAAAGACTTCCAATTTAATTTAGGATTCCTAATGATCTTCATTGTTGTTTTTTCTATTATAAGGCTGTAGTCTGTAAATCTGGAAGCTGTTCAGCATGCACTAAAAATGTCAATATGTTTCAAATAAGTACTGTTGCATCTCATAAAAATCTATTCCTCATGAAAATCCCCCATTAAATCAATATCGTCAATTATTAGTGTTCTATATGCTATATTTCAAAGTAAAATGAAGACTATGAAGGGCCATGAAATCATGTAGTCAATCAAAGCTCTGCCTAATAAATTCAGGGAGCACAAATCAACCTCATTACCTTTCTATACTTTTTTTTTTTTTTTTTTTTTGAGATGGAGTTTCGCTCTTGTTGCCCAGGCTAGAGTGCAATGGCACGATCTCGGCTCACCGCAACCTCTGCCTCCTGGGTTCAAGCGATTCTCCTGCCTCAGCTTCCTGAGTAGGTGGGATCACAGGCGTGCGCCACCATGCCCGGCTAATTTTGTATTTTTAGTAGAGACAGGATTTCTCCATATTGGTCAGGCTGGTCTCGAACTCCCAACCTCCAGTGATCCACCCACCTGGGCCTCCCAAAGTGCTGGAATTACAGGCATGAGCCCCAGCGCACAGCCCCTTTCTATAGTTTTTTAGCTCCAGGGTTAACCACCATTGTCCTAGATCCCTTACGTCTACAAGGGCTCCTGGACATTGGAGAATTTTTGTGGAAAGCTCAGACACAGTTGTCTGAACCTGCAAGTGTCAGTTGTGCAGAGTGCAGCTAGAAATGCAAAACACAAAAAAGACAGACCCATCCCTTTTGCTAATCCTTGTCCCCTGAGCTGTGACCTCTAGGCATTTTGTATCTTCACCTGCTACAGTCCCATTGAATCCCAAGCTATGTCAGATTTAATGAGGTTGCTGGTAATCAGAAGGCTAGAAGACACATTTGGAGAGCTTTAAGACTGTATCATGCCCACTCTTAATGTAAGCCCCGTGTAAACTTGAACTTTACATTTTGAATAACACTTGGTTCTCTAACAAATAAACCTCCCAAATGTCAGTAGCTTAACACAATAGAAGTTTATTTCTCATTCAGGTGGCAATGCATTATGGAAATTGCTGGTTGGCAGCCTTTCCTCCACGTATGATCTAGGGACATTGGGTCCTTCCATCTTGTGGAAGTGCCACAACTAGGGCCTCAGAGAACTCTGCTACCAGCTGGCAGAAATGGAAATGAAAGGTGGACAAATCATTTCTGTTTTTCTTATTAGTTTGGCCTGGAAGGACTACACATTAATTCCACTCACATTCCATTGTGAGAACTAGTCTTATAACTCTACCTAGATTCAAGGAGAGCTCAGAAATACAGTCTCTAGCTGCAATACCACCCTCAGACCTGAGCAAACATATCCTCTCGTCCAGTCCCTATTCCTCAGGGGTCCCCTGCTTTGGAATGCTTTCCAGAATTTTCTGAGACCCCATCTGGTACCTGTGACTAGACAGGGCCAGTAGTATCATCCAGGCAGGGTGTTGCCAGTCTGGACTGGGTCCTTTATAGGTCCTGATCACTGGAAAATCCTTCCTTGAAAGTTTCTAAGTCCCCTTCCAGTGAGAGGGAACAGACAGACTGGCAGTGCCAGTTGAACAAGACATCCTGAGCCCAAACAGGGATCGATGTAAGTTCCAGTCTCCATTTCTTCTCTCTGTGTACTCTCCACCGATTTCCCTGTGGTGCCCTCACAGGGCACAGGTGATCATGGGGTCATCTAGATCCCCTTTGGAGCTCCTGGACTCATATCTACAAGTTGTTCCAGTGTCTTGTATGGCATTTCTTTCAGGAAATTGTGCAAGACTGGGCTGCTAGAATAATGCTGACATGCTGACTTGACTGACATAGGATAGGCTCAGAGCCCCAGGATCCTGTTAGTATACCATCACCAGTTGGGCTTGAGTTGCATGTGTGGGCCCATGCATGAGTCTTTGCCCATCTGTGTGCCCACCTCTAGTCTATAGCACCAGAGGTGGAGGTTGTGGCAGGAGTTTTTTACCTGATATGACCCCTTCCACTGACACCCAGGTCACCACTCTATGGGCTCTCTGGCACTTGTCAAGCAGTCATATAGAGTTAACTATTTCTATCTCTGTGAGCTTCTGATATTGTTGTCTCACTTTTTCAATGGGCCTTTCTGATAAATTTCCTATTTTGCTTTCAATCATGTGATGATGTCATGATCATTCCTTACATGAATGTGATCACTTTTCATGCTCTGCCAATGGGCCCCTGCCCCCGCCACTCATCCTCCCTGCTTGTGGTGGCATGTGTAGAATGCAGGGGTGCAGTCAACATGGAAAGACATCCCATCCTAGGAATGCGATGATTATGGCCTCCAGGGTTCAAGAGAGGCTATGGTTGGAAGATGTGTCATTCTACATGTGTGCTATAAAGTGCCAAATGGTATATTGAACATGACCATAAAGTGATATATTGTTCACATTTTCCTGCACACTCTGGAGAAGGTATGCCTTTGTGCTCATCATCAACGAAGCACAGTAACAACGTCTGAGAGTCCACAGGGAGCTGATATTCACAGGCAGCCTGGTGGATAATGGCAGTGTCATGGGTCTTGGTGTAGCCTGCATGAACTTAAGGGTATCAGGGGCCTGTAGAGGTAAGAAGATCTAGACTGTTTCAGTACAAGTAGGTGCTCAAGAGCCATGGCACACTGAGCAACAACAGCGATGCTCTCTTTTCTTCTCAGTGGGAGATATCACCTTAGTCATGTGTGGTGCATTAGACAATTAGGAACATAAAGGCATGCTTGCTGAGCCCAGGCAAGAAGATGTGGAACCTGAACCCTATAGGGAAACTTCACAAGCACTAACGGCACAGTAAACAGACAACTAAGTACCTCCTCTCCCCTTGTAATGCTCAATCTTCATCAACAAATCACTATACTTCATGTGGGCCCATGAATTTCACAGTACATGTTTTCATTAAATTGTTCATATAGAGAAGAACCCACAAAAATATTTGCCTAGGACCCTGCACATCCCAGGGGCAGCCCCGCCTTTATGGACAGCCCCTTCTCCAGCACTATTCTAAACTGTAGAATGGGGAGAAAAAAGTCTTGCGTGTGCTCCTAGCTAAGGTCAACTCTTCCATGGCAAGTGGAGTCAGGGCCTGAGAAAGACAGTGTCTTCATAGGGGGTTGGCCTCGTATGGAGACTCACGGGTGAGTAGGGTGAGGTTGATGTTGACAAAGAATAGCATTTCAGCCTGTGGAAACCAGAACCAAAGCAGGTAAGGTGGATGTCTGTAAAGAGTAGTAGCCTGTTGTGGTAAAATGTGATCTTTGGATTATACAGTTCTCAGCATTCATTCATTAATTCATTAATTAATTAATTCAATCGAGCTCCTACTGTTGGCCAGGCAATGTCCTAGGCCACAGTGAACACGACAGAAGGGTTTCCCACAGTCATGATTGCTGGACTAATTCACACACAACTCAGAACAGGAGAAAACTTCCCTGAGGGTTGCTTTCTCTCTTGCACATAGCTCCTGCTTCTTCTGTGATCCATGTGAGCTACCTTTTAAATGTGAGATTTGTTTTCAAATGTGGCTTTCATGTCTAAGGCTTTCTGTGGAGTGGCTCAGAAGACCAATTTTATGTGCCTCATTGTGATTCACTCCAATCTGCCCTTTAGGTGCAGCCTTCTCTCCCTGAGGGCCCTCCTGGTTCCATCTCCTCTGTCAATAGACCCCATTAGGCCAGCATCATCAGAATCTTAAAATGGAAAATGAAATAGCCTTTGCAAGAAAAGGAGTGGAATTTTCATTTTTCTCACTAAGCTCCCTTTGAGTTAGCAATTTTAGGGCTTCTGCAAACACTCCCTGCAGAGAAGGCTCTGTAAATGTAGCTTTTGCTCATCTCTGAAAGCACTACCCTTCCATGAGAGGTATAGTCCATTCTTACATATACAGAAATCAGAAAAGTGGAGAAATAAAGAGCATAGTAGCCACCTCCTGGTGAACCTTTCACAGTACCCTATATTCAGCTTCACTCTCAAGCAATTCATTCATTCATTCATTCATTTTTTCATTCAACAAATATTAAAGGAGGGCCTGCCACATATCAGACCCTGTGCCTGATGACATGAATATAACAATGAGCAGAACCCCATCCTCACAAAGTTTGCAGACTGGATGGGGTTTATGCATAGAGGCAGACTCAATGGCACAGGTCCCAGAGTCTGGTGAACGTAGGCACCCATTTTAAAGGGAGTGGCATGAAAATTAAACAGAACAATGATTCTTGAAGTGTGATCCATATAGACTCATGGGCACCCAGAGACTCTTTTGGAGATTCTGTGAAGTAAAAACTATTTTCATTATTTGCTTTTTTCTCTGGCTTGACATCTGCACAGATGGTGCAAAAGCAGTAGTGAGTAAAACTACTGGCACCTGGGTACAAATCAAACCAGTAATGCCAAACTGCACTAGTAGTTTTTGACTTCTTCACTGCCACACTTGAAGTTAAAAAAACAGTTTCACTTAAGAATGTCCTTGAAGAAGTAGAAAAAGTTGTTAATTTTATGAAAGCTCAAGCCTTGAGTACAGGTCCTTTTTAATATTCTATGTGACAAAATGGGAACTACATATAAAGCATTTGTTATACACTATAGTACAATTGTTGACTCAAAGAAAACCACTTGTGCAATTGAGTTGTGAGATGAACTGGCTGAATTTTTTTTCATAGAACCCCATTTTGACTTGAAATTACGTGGGACAATCTACGGTGACTTAGACTTAAGTATTTAGTAAACATCTTCTCAAAAGTGAACACAGAGACCCTGCCACTTCAAAAATAAAAAAACAAATTAATTTCTTTCCAATGACAAAATTTGAGCTTTCGAGCAAAAATTAGAATTTTGGAAAACGTAGATTCAGCACTGTGAGCTTGACAGCTTCCCAAAAGCCAAAGACATTTTCCATCAGATCAGTGGTGATACTAACAAATGTGGCTTTGGGGTATTACATAATGAAAGGTATCATCATTTAAAAGATAGACGCAACTCAGGGCACCAATGCTTTCCAAATGAACAGTGCACAGTGTTACAAAAGCATGACTGCTTAAAAATCCATTCAAAGTGATAGAGAGATCAATGGATTTTAACATAGCAGAGTACAATCATTCATTGATATGGTTTTAGATCTTTATTGTTACTAAACTTTTTAAAAAGCCCCTTTTGTTGAGATTTTTCACGTTGCATCAGTGAAGAATATTCAAAATTATCTGGTCTATTAAAATAATTTTATTTTTTCTAAATGCATATCTATGTGCATTTTCTTCATATACTTCAAACAGAGCAACATACTGCAAACAGATTCAATGCAGAAGTGGAAGAATCCATCTATCTTTCATTAAGGCAGAGATTAGACATTTGAAATACTGAAAAACAATGCATCTCTTCTAACTAAATAATTTTTGTTTTGAAAAAATATAGTTGCTTTTCATAAACACGTGCTGTTTATGACATCATGTACTGGATTGATTTTTTATTTTATAGTTACTTAACAAATTAATATTTTTAATATCTTAGTCTTAACTTCTAATATGGTAGATAGTGATAGACATAATCCACGTAAATGCAAGTTGTTTAGGGTCCTCAATAGTTATTAAGAATATAAAGCTTGACATCTGCTGACATAGAGAAAGGGGCATGTGGCTATGTACTCATCACCACCCACAGGTCTCTCAGCACAGGTTTTATGAGGGTCTCTTGTCTCCCTTTGAGGAGGGGAGCCTGTCACATTCATTTTTGTATTCTTAGTGACCAGCAAAAGTGCTCGTCACATAGTGAGTGTCCAGTGACTGTTGAGCTCATGAGCATATGAGTAAATGAGACATTGGATAGCTTCACAGAAGATGGGGGCTGGGACGTAGGCAGAGCAGCTCAAATCAATATGAAGCCAGACCCAGGTGGAGATAATGAGATGATCTCTGAAGACCCAGTTTAGTTTCTTCCAATGTTCTACTTTGCTGTTGAATCAGCAGTCGGGGCTTATGCTACTGGCTTCTCTCATCGTGATCCAGTTGGCCATGCTAAGACACAGGTACCCTGGGGAAGGACTACTATAGGTAGAAGAAACCTCAAGTGATGTGTTTTGCTTGGCTCCATAGCAATGACCTGATTCAATGGGAAATGTGCTTTATCCTGGCTGCTGCCAGCACACCAACCAGGCTCATGAAGGTGATAGCAAATCAGCAGAGTGTTCACGGACACATGCCTGTGAGTTGAACCCATTCAGCAACAGAAACAGCTTTAGATTCTACCCACTGTAGTTTATTTAAACACTTCTGGCCTGAATTTACATGTGTCATGCTTACATTTTAATGGTCACTGTAGTGCACACCAGGCCAAATTCATTGGTAAATTCCCTGCATAGACAAGCCAAGAAAACTGGCCATTCCTTCTATACAGGTGCAGATAGACCACTACATTGGAAAGGTCCTTAGTGGTTCTGTCAGGCTGGAAGCCTCGAACCCCTGACAATGGGAATTTTCTAATTAGAGAGACATGAATGTCCCAGTGGACTTTAAAATGTTAATGCGGAGCCATAAAGGCTTTGGTGCATTTGAACTTCCGGCTGATGATCAGTTGAGAAATATACCCCCAGCTTTCTATACAAGAGATCTGCCAGATCTGCTCCATTCCTGTACATTCTTCCAAATGACTGTTTCCAAATTAGCACCAATGTGTGCTTTTTAATATCCTCCCTACCATGAACTTCCTGCTTTATAATCTTAACGTCTTCCATATGAGGGAGACCTTCATTTTTCCGCCCATTACCTTGGACTAACTGGGTCCTAACAAGCTCATAGAAATCTTCACAAGGGATCAACTTTCAGCCTTGCCCTTCTATGGTCCCCAAACCACTCTCTTGGCAAGAACTAGCCCTTTATTGGCCATTGTCTTCTTTGCCTGGGGAAGGACCTTGATTGCTTTCACATGCCCCCTTGTAGTAACTTGGGAACAAGTGGAAAGAATCAGAGACTCAGAAGTGCTGGTTTGAGCTGAGCCTTCACTCTCAGGATTTGTAGAGGGGAGGGGGCAGAGAAACTCTGAGCTTCCCATTCTTCATATAGGGCTTCCTCTTAGGGATATCTGGGGCACTGGGGGCCAGATGCCTTAAGACATCCTTGTGTGTCCAAATGGGGCATGACAGCCTCTTGGCCTGGGAAGTCTTGTGGTGAGGCTTCAGTTTTCTCCTTTGAAAAGTAATAACAATGGTGTGGCTGTGGGAAGGGAAGAGTTAAATAAGCAAAGAGTAAGGTAGAACAATTCAAGTTACGATTTTCAGAGCATCAACTCCAGGCAAGACCTTGTGCTAATTGCTAAAGAGATAAGGGATACAAAAACAAGTCTGATTTTGCCAGACAAAGAAGGGGGGAATCTGCACTTCAAGTAAAGAGGGCAGTGTGGGTAAAGAAATTCACTAGGTATTTTTGGGGAAATGGAAAGTAGCTGGGTGCTGCTGGAGTGGAGAGGCGTATGAGTATGTTGGAGGGGTGGAAGAAGGGGTCAGTGCTGACAAGAGCTAAGATATAGTGAAAAACTCAGCTGGAGCAAGAAGTTTTTTGAGTTAGGCAATTATCCTCTAGGTAGGATTTCCTGCACATTTTCCTGGAACACTAGAACATTTCATTCTCAGATGTGTGTGCCAATGTCCACTGCATGCCCTTCTGTCACAATGGATGAACTGTCTGTACTCCTGTGGAGAGCCAACCCTGCGCGTTTTCATTTGAATCCCTCCCAGTCATCCTCTCGTCCCAGTTGAGCAGCACTTATTACCTGGTGTTCTAGAGTTTATTTTGTGTATTGCCTTTCTTCCTCACTAGACTGTAAGCTCTGTAAGAGCATAGAATGTAAGCTCTGTAAGAGCATAGAATTAGTCCTTTTGTTTTCAATGATATATTCTCAACACCTAGACAATTTATAACATAAAGCCCTCAAAAAATAGTTGCTGAGTGAATGTTAACTGTTGTTCAACAAAAGTCATTGTCAAATATATTTGGGAACTTGAGGGTTAACCATAGTTCAAGAGCTTTCCTTTTCCAGGAGACTTTTAAGACTCTTTAATATGCTACTGAACAAATGAGGGATAATGGTGGCTTGAACCAGCGTGGAGGCAGTGGAGGTGAAGGAAAGAGATGGCTTATGAATTTGTTTTTGAAGTTGAGTTGACAGGACTTCTTGATGGATTGGATATAAGTGATTATGGAAAGGAGAAAATCAAGGAGAACTCTGTGTGTTTGTGTGTGTGTGTGTGTGTGTGTGTGTGCATGCTTGTGTGTGCACATATACAGGTACGCATGCACATACGCATGCACATGCTTCATTTGAGCACCTGAGTTGATCGCTGGCCCATTCAATGAAGCTGTAGAGAAATTGGTAATTGGTTAGAAGAGGACAGCTGGAGAGCAAGGCAGGCGCCAGGACATTCAGGTCTTGTCACATCGCACCAAGGCTTCTGGACTTTATCCTGGGAGTGATGGGGAGTCTCTTAAGGATTATAAATGGAGAATTGGCATCATCAGATTTGCATGTTAAAAAGGTGCCTCTGGCTACAGTTAGAGTATATTAGAGAGGGCAAGAGTGGAAGCAGAAAGAACAGATATGAGGCTGTTGCTGCAATGCAAATATGGAACACCCCAAACCTTAGTTTGCTGGGCAGGGGCCAGTCAGGACACTTGAGCCAGGTTTGGTATGATCCCCTCAATGCTCACATAGCCTCTCATTCTTCACACTCCCTCCTGTGTAGGACCCTAGTTAGAATGGCCTCTTTCCACATCTGGGTGGGTTATGTGGATATGCACGCACACAGACCCAGTGCCTAGCAACCAGTCCTGGCACTGACCCTCAGAAACATTGCCACAGACACCCCCACATCAGATTAGTTTCCACCCAGCCATTGGCTACAGCAGGGAAACATGTCTGCACGGTCAGCTGTGCTCACCACTTCATTTTAGTTCGTATTTCCATCGCTTCCTCTTTAGTCAAAGTCTAATTTCACTTTGTTGTAGTTCTGCAAATCACAAGCTATGAACCATGCAAAGCCTACTCCATTGGAAGAGAATATGTAGCCATGAAACAGTGGATCATGTGAGTCTGGGCCATTGGCACATGTGCATATTGAATTCATGAAGTCTAATGGTTCATGGGGAGAATGGTTCAGTTGTATTAATGGCCAGGTGGTGGGAGTAAGACTGGCTAGATATGCACATGTCCGTAGAATCACAGCCAGTCAGAGGTAGGTGAGCACGTAGTGAGCATCTACTCCAACCCCCTTTATCTATAAACAGAAACTGAAGTAAAGAGAGGGATGTCTCCCAAGCTAATGTGCACTTGGACTATACTGCAGTGAGTAATGTGAACAGGGCGGTATAGGTAGTAGAAAAACGAGATTATTTGCCCTGAGCATCAGAAGATCTGCTTTTAGGAGCTGTACTCCTAAATCTCTGGGCTTCAGTTTCACCATCTGAGCATTGAGGAGGCTGGGGCTCAATTTAAATATAACATATATTAATAGCTCTTGGCTCCTTTTTCAGATTCATCTGAAAAGCCTGAAGCTCCCCTTCCCATCCCAGGTTGTCATCCTTCTCCACTATGGGCAAGGATGAAATTTCAAGGGCAACAATTTCAGACTGGTTCCTGCATGGTCCTGCATCACACAAAGAACATCTGAGAAAATCAGCCAGACGCTGGTCACTGGAATTCAATAAAGTGGGAAAAAAATCCCTATCTGCTCCAAAAGTTTACACCTGAGCAAAAATAAAATTTTACCCAAACAGCAGACCTGCTAGGCTGCAAGTTTAATAAGCTATTAAACGGCACCATCTGAAACCTGCAATCAAAGCAAAAACACTGTAAAATAAATCAAGAGAGATAAGAAAAGATTTCACATTGTTAAAAGTTTATGCTATTTCTGACTTCCCGAAATGTTACCATTAACCTGGGAGTTAATCAGAGTTTTTCATTTACCCGTTGTTCGAAGCCATATGAGCACTTTAACAGGGTAAATAAAAAGATCTAAAGAAGCAATAAACGCGAATGTCACAAGTGGCAATCATCTACCTTGTGAGGCTCATGCCATACAAAGTGTCGCACAGCTGGAAATAAATGATTCCACAGAACACTGTAAATAACCTCCAAGCCCATTCCTAATTAAACTGAAGCCCCACTTTCTCATGGGCATTGAATATATGAACCAATTAAGGAAATATCATTTCTTTCCTGAAAGGGCTGTGCTCTCTTGTTCATTCACTCTCTCTCTCTCCCTTCCCTGTCCCTCCCTCTTTCCCTCTCTCTCTGTCTCTTTGTGTGTCTCATTCTCTCCTCTATAGAATTTCCACCAAAGAGCTGGTCCCCAATGTTCCTGAGCTGCAATAATGAGACATCCCAGCTTTAAGCAAATTTTGCACCTGTAACCTGCAGAAATATAGCCGTAGCATTTGAAAAATTACCTCTATGCTGCACAGTGCCATGAAAATTTATCTTTGAGATGATTTTATTGCATGGTTACCCTAGGCAATTAAATCAATAAATCTTAACTGTCAGGAAGGTTGGCCCTGTGCCAGAAATAAATGAAATGCACAAAATCAGTAAATAAAAGGTTCCTGACAACTCATTCCAGAAATTATTTAGCAATTGGGGTTGTGGGGGGTTTTGTGTTTCACTCCCCAGCCTTTATTGACATTCTTTCTGCGAAATGATTATGCTAACAAACACAATGTCTCCACTACAAAGAAGTCATAGTTTGCCAAGCCATAAATTACAGTCCCTGAAAATCAGTAAGGAAATATAGCTACGTGGCCAGAAGTGGTAGGCCAGGACCAGTTGGGGCTGGAGGCAGGTCTGGAGCAGCTCCCTTGGCCCTGCCTCCTCTCCTTGACTACTCAATCCCCATTCCACTGGCCTTTGGCCTAATTGGAGGCGACCTCCCCTCACAGGGCCCAACCTGCTTGACTTGCCTTCTCATACCCTACCACCTGTATTCTGCTAAGGGGTCTAGGGAAGGTTAATCTTATGGGTATAGTGTGTCTACCACTCCCCATTTCCAGAAACAATCCCAATGCCATATGTGAATGTAGAGGAGTAGAGTATGGGTAGAATTGGTAGGTTAATAGTAGTAGTTACTGAGTACTTCTCCTGTGCTATATATACCCTTTATATGGGGTTAAAATTGGGAGGCACTTTATTGTCTCCATTTTACAGGTGAGAAAAATGAAACTCAGAAAGGTTAAATGATGAGTTGACCAGAAAGTGGCAGAATGACTATTCCAGCCAAGGCCAGCCTTCTCATGACTCCATCATGTGACACCTGTGCTGTCTTTGGTGCATATGTCACGGACTCAGAGGGCAGAAAACTGAAGCCGGTATTTGGGCAAGTCTGTTCTTGCATTAGTTCCCAGGCCTTCTTCTCATCAGAATTCTTCCTCCCTTAGTGATGGGTATCCTCCATTGAGGGTCCTTTGGGTATGCCCTCGCAGAGCTGACAATGGCTAATGGCACTCATGCATGGGCTGTAAGGGTGACAGCATGTTGGAAGGCCATCTAAGAGTCTGTGTGGGGGCCTGCAGCAGGTCCTAGCATAGGGCCTTTGTACCAAGTACACCCTAGGCCTGAACTGCTCTTCCCTCTCTTCCTTGTCTACTTGAGGCTTACGTAGTTTTCAGGTTTCAGATCAAGTGACACCTCCTCAGTGAAGCCTTCCTTGACTTGCCACCCACCTCCCATTATGCGCTAGGCTTTTACAGTAGCAGGCAATTTTTCTTCACAGTATTCATCTTAGTTGCAATTTTCCATTTATTTGTGTAAATACCTGCTGGATGGCTCTCTCTCCCTTTGGACCATATGATCCATGAGGGTAGGGGAGTATCTGGTTTTGCTTCCCCATGAGGTCCCAGAACCTCATACTGTGCACATAATGAGTACTTATCAAATAAAGGAATGACTGCTATATTAATTTTCTAGGACTGCCATAACAAAGTACCATAGACTTGGTTGCTTAAACAATATAAAGTAAGGCCGGGTGTGGTGGCTCAATGCCTGTAATCCCAGCACTTTGAGAGGCCGAGGTGGGTGGATCACCTGAGGTCAGCAGTTCAAGACCAGCCTGGCCAACATGGTGAAACCCTGTCTCTACTAAAAATACAAAAAATTAGCCAGGCATGGTGGCAGGTGCCTGTAATCCCAGCTACTCAGGAGGCTAAGGCAGGAGAATCGCTTGAACCCAGGAGGCAGAGGTTGCAGTGAGCTGAGATCGTGCCATTGTACTCCAGCCTGGGTGACAGAGCAAGACTCCATCTCAAATATACATATATATATGTGTGTATGTGTGTGTGTGTGTGTATGTGTGTGTGTGTCACAGATTTAGAGGCTGGAAGTCTAAAATCAAAGCATCAGCGGGTTGGTTCCTTCTGAGAGCTGTAAAGGAAGGATGTGTTCTGGGCCTCTCTCCTTGGCTTATAGATGGCCATCTTCACATTTACATGGCCTTCTTCCTCTATGTGAATCTGTCTCCAAATATCCCCTTTGTCTAAGAACACCAGCCATGTTGGATTAGCACTGAACTTAACGAGTGTATTTTAACTTGATGATTACTTCTGAAAGACTGTCCAAATAAGGTCACATTCTGAAGTACTATGAGTTAGGACTCTGACGTGAATTCAACCCATAACTAGGCACAACTGACCCAAGGGCAGAAATTCTTCAGACTTTTCCATGGCAAGCAGTTAGAACTTTTCTCCAGCTCAGAGCTAAGGAGAATGGCAGATCTATTCCCAGCTGGCTTCTACAACTCTGCACATTCAAATCTTGTCAGCCTGTCCCTGGGAGGATTACAGCTGAGCTGCACAGCTCTGACACCACTGGCTACATGGAAGTCTCCTGGAGCTAGTGGAGGGCTGGACGACCTCAAGAGTGTGGAGCAGCTGGGGTCCAGCCCTTTGTCAGTACAGCGAGTGAGAGGTACTGCACTAGCTAGGGATGAGCACAAACGAAAGGCCTCAGACTTGGGTATTTCTAGGTCAAGGCCTGCTTTCCTCTCCCTTCCCACCCACTCAATCCTGCCTCTACCCATCGGCTCCTACAGCAGGACAGAGAGGCAGAGGCTGAGGTAAACCTTGGGAAGTGCTCCTAAGGAGGATGGATTTAAGAGAACCCTCTAGGGCTGGAGACAGGCTAGGGGTTTCCTGAAAAGATAAAGGATCTGCCTGTAGATAAGAGATTCCCCCATGACCAACAAGGGCAGGGTCGATTGCAAGGAAAAAGCTCAGGAGAATATGCACAGCTCAAGGGGAAGTGGTGGAAGTAGGCAGGGACTATAGATGAAGGCTGAGAGAAATAAAACTTGGCCCCATCAAGAGTCTGATGCTACGTGGGGAGCAGGGCTTAGGTCTTCCAGGAGTGCTTGGAAAGCAGGGACCAGAAAAGGAAGTTGTCCTTGGCAAGCCCCCTGGCCAGGAAACCTTACGTCATCTTAGGGCAGCTGCAGCTATAGTCAAAAGAAAAGAGGAGTCAATCTGCACCTCACCCATCAGGATGTTGGGGCTCTCTGGGATGTGAGAGATGTCAGAAACCATTGTGCAATCTCTGGAGGGTAAGAGAAGCAAACAGTGGGAATATATTCTTCCTTCTTCCTCATTGGCTCTCCTCTTTGAGCTTCAGCTAATGCAAATCTTTTTTTTTTTTTTAAATAATTCTTGTTGGCAAGTTCCCAGGGCAGATAATTCCTCATCAGCACATCATGAGCACCAAGGTGGTTATTTCCAAATTAATGGTTTGAAGCAAAATATGAGCATTGTCAGTGAACTGGGGGCTGATAGATGGCAAAGGCACAGTGTCTAATAGCTAAGTGCGAATTTTGTGATGACAGCCACAAGATTTCAAAATAACAATAATTTGCATTTCTATAGCACCTTTCATCTGACTAATGAGCTTAACACAATTAATTCATTAATTTATAACGCTCCCTTAAGCAGCACAGAAGTAAGGGTTGTTTGGATAATTTTCTGCTTGGAGAAACTAAGGCACAGAGAAAAGGATGGTATTGGTGGCAAGGCCATAGTTTAAGTAGCTCCAGGTCCACTGCTCCAGGGATAATAGGAAGGCACAAGTCTTCTGTGCAGGATGAGAAGTCTTCTTGCACCTAAGAGGAATGGGGTAGAAATAAATCTAAGAGGGCCCATAAGATTCAGGCCCCCTGGTATGCACACCCTGCATAAGCCCCCTTGAGTGTGGGCAGGACCTGTGAAGACAATGAATGTCACTTGTGTGACTAGGTTGCATTATACAGCAAATGTGAAGGGATTTTGCAGAAGTCATTAAGGACCCTCATCAGTTTAATTTGAGTTCATTAACACAGAAATTATTCTGGGTGGGTCTGAATTAGGGGATATTTTGAAAGAGGGTCTAGAGGACAGGCCCCATCTTCTGTTGGTCTTGAGGAAGCAAGATAACCTGAGTTTCATGGCTGCAAAAAAATGAACTCTGCCAACAACCCGAGGAAGTGTAAAAGGAGACCCAGAGCTGCAGGTGATCACAGCTCTGGCAAATACCTTGATTGCACCCTCATGAGAACCTGAGTAGAGGACCCAGTTAAGCTGTGCCCAGACTCCTGACCCACCGAAACTGAGAGGTCATAAATGCATACATTGTTTTAAGCCACTAAATTTGTGATACTTTGTTACCCAATAATAGAAGCTAACATAAGACATCGCCTGTACCTTGCAGATGATGTGTTTTGTGTTCTGAGCTGATTAAGACTGTGGATTCAACTGGATAGTCAAATATAAATCTGAAATCCCAAACGGAAGAAACTTTTTTCTCAGTCATCTTGTAACCAGATGTGCCCTAAACAATGCTGTCTCTCTTAAAGAGCCTTTATTTCACTCAAAGACTTGATGGAATCATGGGACACCAGTGCATGTCTCCCTAGAGCTTAGATGCAAATCTAGGCCTCCTCTCTGCCCCAAACTAAGGGTTATAATCTGAGAAGGCACTGGCATGGCTTAATTCATAAGGGACTACAACTTACACTTGACAGTTTAATTAGCAAAGATTATGATTATATTGTCAGTGGCTATTTCTATTAATAAAAGATTTCACAGGGATTTTAAGACTATTCTGGGATGCTAAGTGTACACCACGAGGTTTGCATATGAGTTCCCAAGCCCAAATGTCCAATGGCTTTTGAATGACCTTTGATTATCTACCAAAGATAGGCTATGGGCCCAGAAATTTGGCCATATTCAAGGATCCAGTCAACCACTGCCAGACATTGGTGGGGGTGGGGGGTAAGGTGTACAGCCCTGGATGAAGCAGCTTTGGCTAGAAAGTGGATTCTTAGTTCTGACTGCTGATTAGAATTACTTGGAAAACCTTACAAACTACCCATTTACGGAAGTTGAGGGTTGGAGGTAGAGAGTAGTATCCAAGTCAACTAGATCAGAATTTCTGGGATGGGCTCCCAGAATTAGTAAGATTTAAAGCTCAGCCAAGGTGAAGGTGCTCTGTGCCAGAGTGTGGGAGATGAGCTGGGCCTAAAGTCCAGAGCAAGGCACACCTACGGGGCACTGGAGGTGTTTGGGCCATACTTTGAAGGAGCTGGCTCTTTCTCAGTGAGGGCAATGCTTTAGGATGTGTTTGGTGTCTATCATGGAACTTATTTAGTGATTCTTGGCCCAAGACTTGGTCAGTTTAGGGGGGTGGCCAGGATGCTTTGGGGCTTCCAGGAGGAGACCCCAAATAAAGCTTGCCTCTTCTGCCTGTCAGTTGACATTTCAAGGCCCTTTTTTGGTTCCTGGTGTGGTGAGTTTGAGGAAATTTGGGGGCTGATCAAGGAAAAGGATACCACCGTGAGGTGGCAGTAGCACACAACAAGCTTTATTTGGATGACACTGACAGGTTTGCATGTGGAGGGGTGAGGGAAAGTCCTTCACAGAATCAGACCTCCCAGATGCTAGGGTCCAGAGGCCATCACTAGGAAGGGGAGGAGAGCTAGGGACCTGGTAGTGGGGAGAGAGAGGGGAAAGAGTGATATCACTCAGCAACTCAGTGGGGAGTCTCTGGGTCAGACAGCTCTGAAGAGCAGCCATGGTCTTTATCTGGGTTATCTGATCTATGCCTAAGAGATGTTGGGCACAGTTTCATGAGGTATGCAAAACAAGCAGGCTCTAAACTGCTAAAAATCTGCTTATTCTGGCTATATTTAAAACAATTTGATGTGTAAAATTTTGATTTTGTCCCCAGGGCTTTTGAACTAAATATTCCTTGCCTGCTATGAAAATGTAAACAACATAGGGGAAGACTGTAGGGAGGACTTTTAAAATAAACCTCTATGAGAGAAGGTTCCTTCTGGATCCTTTCTGGTCATTCACTGCTGTGTCCTCAGAGTTGAGAATTGTGGGAGAAACTCAGATCCACAACATAATCCTCTGCCCAGGTCCAGCCATGCTGAAGAGAATTGTTTCCAGAGAGGTACATTCTTCCTCATGAGTGTCCCCTTACATCTATGGCCTGCTGCAGGGCTTATCTTATTTTGGAAATGAGAATATGTTCAAGTGCATTGTGGTTTGAGCTAACTGGAAAATTCCTGGAGAGTTATAAAAGCATGAAAGGAAATTCCTTCGCTGGAGAAGAATACTCAGAGCTTGGATTCCTGTGGGATGTTTTTTCTAGAGCACTAGAAGCACCATTATCTCCTGTTCCCGCAGAAAGGTAGGTGGGATAAATAGGTAACTGGGCCTTTTCTCTGATAAGCCTAGAACTGTGGTTCTTCATCCTGGTTTCACATAAGAACCAAAAAGGGAGCCTTAAAAGATACAGATATCAGAGACCTTTGACACACACCTATGGAATCAATCTCTGAGGTGGAAGCCTGACATTTGCATTTTTAAAAGTCCCCCGGTATTTCTTCAAGGTGGAGAGTCCCAGAGCTAGAAAGACAGGGATTGAAAGTCATTTCCTGCCTCTCACTGAACTCCTGAACTCACACACTAGTTTGTGTGACTGTCAATCCCAGGAGACCTCCAGCTCATGACCTGCATAATTGCAAAGGGCTTTGATAACATGAGTCAATTTCAAATGCCTATACCTGAAACGTATTGGCCAAATTTCCCTTAACAAATTGTACAGATTCTCTTTCATATCACAGCTAACGTTTTTACAATTTTATTCCCTTTTCTTAAAAAGGGGTTGAAACAAAATCTCCCACCTAAGCTAAAATGTGTTTCCTGGAGAAACTCACAAAACTAAACATATTCTTTCCCCAAAGCATGAGCCTCAGTGTATTCCTAGCCCTCTGTGTGATACACTATGCCACTTGTGGCATATCCCCTGCTAGACAGGCAACCTTGAAGTTGCCTCACTACTCTTACACCCTCAGAGGATTAAGTCTCTTGGCCTTGGTAATGAGAGTGTGTCAAGAAGAAATTATTTGGAAAACCTCAGGGTTTCCAAGAGAGAATGTAGGATGGGAAACACCAGTCTAGATAACATCTTGCTCATCTCTGGGTAGCAGGGAGAAGGTGGATATGACCAACTTCATTTTACGAGGAAGAAAGTGGGGCTTTCTTCCTCTTACATGTCTCACTTAATTCAGGCAGTGAGAACCTCATTTAAAATCCTGCCAAAAGCCCAGGGGACTCACTCCCCTGGGATGTTCTACTTCCCTTCTGAACCAGTGTCTGTACCTCAGAGGCAAGGGGTAGGAGTTAGGGTGGGGCTGGACCTGTCTTAAAGTGAACTGATTTTAAAACTCTACCAATCGGCCAGGCACAGTGGTCATGCCTGTAATCCCAGCACTTTGGGAGGCCGAGATGAATGGATCACTTGAGCGCAGGAGTTAGAGACCAGCCTGGGCAACATGGTGAAATCCTATCTTTACTAAAAATACAAAAATTATCTGGACATGATGCCTCGCACCTATAGTCCCAGCTACTCTGGAGGCTGAGGTGGGAGTGTTATTGGAAAGGTATCCTGATCCAGACTCCAAGAGAGGGTTCTTGGATATCATGCAAGAAAGAATTCAGGCAAATCCATAGAATAAAGTGAAAGCAAATTTATTAAGAAAGTAAAGGAATAAAAGAATGGCTACTCCATAGGCAGAGCAGTAGCATGAGCTGCTGGATGGCCATTTTTATGGTTATTTCTTGATTGTATGCTAAACAAGGGGTAGATTATTCATGAGTTTTCTGGGAAAGGGGTGGGCACTTCCTGGAACTGAGGGTTCTTCCCCTTTTAAGACCATATAGGGTAACTTGCAGAGGTTGCCATTACATTTGTAAACTATCATGGTGCTGATGGGAATGTCTTTTAGCATGCTAATGCATTATAATTAGTGTATAATGAGAAGTCAGGACCACCAGAGGTCACTTCTGTTGCCATCTTGGTTTTGCAGGATTTGGCCAGCTTCTTTACTGCAAACTCTTTTATCAGCAAGGTCTTTGTGATCTGTATCTTTTGCCGAACTGCTATCTCATCCTGTGACTAAGATGCTTAACCTCCTGGGAATGCAACCCAGTAGGTCTCAGCCTTATTTCACCTAGCCCCTATTCAAGATAGAGCTGCTCTGGTTCAAACACCTCTGACAGGAAGATCACTTGATCCCGGGAGGTGGAGGTTGCAGTGAGCTGTTATTGTGCCACTGCACTGCAGCCTGGGCAACAGAATGAGACCCTGTCTCAAATAAATAAATAAATAGCTCTGCCAATCCAATGCCTGATCTTTATCTCAGCCAGAGTGACAGCCGGTAAGGTGGTGCCATCTCTTCTTCTATTTGTTACTTCCAAGACTAAGGGGCCCCACCTCACCAAACTTTTTCTGAGTTGCTGACTCCTCCTGTGCCCTGGTCTGTCTTCATAGGAAAAGGTGTTTCTGAAGATTGGCCCAATGCCTTTCCTTTAGAGACCTCTGGAAAGACTGAGCGGAAATCACTTCCTGAGGGCCTGTGGTCCTTCTTTACTTTTGTTTCTAAAATGAAAATAATATATGTTATAGAATCAGTAGCATTATTAATAATAACAACAAGTAGTAGAGGATAGTGGTTAAGATTAAAGCCTTTGGGGCCACATTGGGGTCACACACCTGGCTGTGTGACTTCAGGAAAGTTGCTTTCCTGAAGACCTCTTTGTGTCTCCATGTTGTCATCTATACAACAGAGATATACTAGTACCTATCTCATAGGGCTTTTACAAGAATTACATGCATTAATATATAAGAAAGTGCTAAAACAGTGCCTGGCCAGTAGTGCCTTACTGGTTGTAAATGTCACAAAAACTAATCAATTAGCATAATGCCAGCACTCCTAATTTTTTAAAATGTCATTCTGTATATTTCTTCTAAGTTCTTCTCTGCATGTGTGTATACTTTTACCCAGGCATGGTCATCATTTATGGTATCTGTTTGTTTTGAGAGAAGCAGAAAACAACTTGGTTGCTTGAGAACACATTTATAATCCATTTAGCTCTATTTACTCCGCTCAAATATTTCCCCATCATCTCACAATAAAAATGTTCATATTTACAGATATTGTGGCCTTTCCATTTTGGAAAGGATTTGGAATTCACAGTGGCGATATTACAACTATGAGTTTCAATCATATTTAGCTATATTCGTGCTTACACTTGGACTATGATTATGATTATGATTATGCAGAGTCAAAATATCTGGTCAAGCCAAGTGTAGTTCATTTGTTCACAGGAAATCTAGCCAAGCTGTTAATGTTGCGTTTACTGACAGGTGTTTTGTGCCGTGTAGTCTTAGCATTGCAATTCCTCACTTTACATGGCCAGAGAATACATTTCATGTAAATGAAATTTCTAGACACCTGAAACCTACCCTTTAACTGTCCAGAAAATCTTTTTGAAGGAAACAGTTCTAACATATATGGCATGAGTTTTTGTGTTAGTTAAGAGTATACTTAACCTTTTCCTGATGACTTTCAGACATTATTGTGACCCGAAATTATTGCTTGTGCTGTCCTCCCAGGGCTACTGGCTGCATACCCCTGCAGTAAGTGGCCATTGCCAGCTGTGTTTTTAAGTTTTCAGTCTAGTTTTATAATTCTCTCTCTTTTGTCAGCATCTACTAGTTATAACTTTATACTTTGCAAGCTTTTTGTGCTGTGTACTAGGAATCCAGATAACTAAATATTTTACAATTTTCTCTTAAATGGGCTTTGAATGATGGTCCAAGGGTCTCTCTTATAAAATGAATTGGCTTTGTGAGAGTTATTTTCTTTATGGCCATCAGTTTTATGGCTGTTGATGTAAGCGGGGGCACTGGCTATGTATTATAATGTGGAAGAGTTGATAACAAGGTACTATGGCTTGGAAAGTCTCTAAGCAGAATGATCTACATGTCTAAAATGAGATTTTCATAAAAATTTTATTTTGCATTTTTAAATAATTCAATGCATTGGCAGTATAGTTAATGCCTCTATGAGAGAAACCAACGCACCAGCTCAGCCAATATCATTTTTACAGAGACATCTTGTTGGAAAACAACAAAACCACATTAAAATGTTTGTACACAGTTACTGTACTGAGAACAAAGCACCAACAAAACGCTTGTGCGCCACACATTTGAAATGCAAAGCCACACAGGCAGATATAGTTTTATACACATAAAGCACATGAAACCAGCTTTTAAAAACCAGATAACATTTCATTAATTGATTGATGTTAGAACAGTTTACCCTGGTCTGTACAGGAAATTGGAACTTACTGAAATTCTGACAAGACGAGCATGCTTGTTAAGAACAGTGACAGTTGGTGGATCTGCAATGAGCATGAATGCTGGAAATCTGCACCCAAGAAAAGGTGGTTCAGAAGACTAATTGGATTCTCATAAAGCCAAGGGGGCACTTTCTGAATGATCATCACAATTTAATGGCCACCTGGGGTGCCCTTGGGGAAAGGGTCTTCCTTTGGGGACAGGACGTCAGGAAGTTTTCTTCTTAGGAGCCAGGCAGGCTGTTCCTGATGGTTCTGCTCCTCTACTTACTTGGGAGGGAGCATAGGCCAGGCACGGGCCCCAGGGTTTTAGACTGCAGCTTGGAGCAAGTCAACTTCAACACTGAGGGCTCAACTCAGCTCATGTTCTCCAGCTGAGGTGGCCTCCATCTTCCCTCTCATGCATCTTGACCTACTACAATTTCCTCTTGGAAACTCAATTGGATTTTAACAGAGCCTTTTTCATCACAAAGTCCGGTGGAATCCGTTTAATTGAACCATGATATTATGACCAAAGCTTCCAAGAGGAAAGGAATTTTCATTTCAAATCACTGCCTTCATATAGTAATGTAACCAGGGCCTCCTGGAACTGTAAAATAATGTTTTTCAAGAAGGGAAAGCTAAAATCCCATGAAGGACAGCAAGCTAGACATGTTGCACATGCAGGGACACACACACGCACGTGCGTGCGCGCACACACACACACACACACTGACGATGTGTACTCTTTGTGCAGTTATGGCTTGCCACAATGGTCCAGCGACATGGTGTTGGTAAGCATCCCCACACACAAAGCATATGATGACAATTAAATTCCCATTTGTATCCCAGTTACTCAATAAATATTTTCTATGACACTTAAATATACAAAATTTCTGTTTAAAATATGCATGAAAATGTCCCTTTTTTTCCAGGAAGAAGAGAAAGGTTATAGGGTCACATCTTCATTTACAACATGTTGGGATTATCTTTCTGATTCTTATATACAGGCTAATGGGAATGTTAGGAAATACTTCATATGAGTACACGAGACGTGAATGTGCCTGTTAGATACAAAGCAAACACACACACTATAGACCAGGCAGAAGACACCCCTGACAACTCTCAGGGGTATTTTGCAAGTCTCAGTCAATTTACTTACTGGAAAAATAGGTGGAGTCATTTGTTAAACTGCATTAGGTCTCAGAGGATATTATTAAAGTGCTCTTTTGCAAAAACTACCTCTATCCTTTTCATTTATCACTGTGGGGTGTGAAAGGGCCCAATGAACATGGAGCATTCTTTGAAAACCCATCGATATTTGCCCAGATTTCATTCCTAGCATATAGCCTGGTCTAATGCAGATTTATCAAAGACTCCAGATTTCAATATTTTAATGAGGGGTGATGGACAGAGGGAAGGAGGAAAGAACAGAGGGGGAGAGAGAGAGAGAGAGAGAGATCATTGCAATCAAAATATTTCTTCAGTCAATGATAACAACCACCCCATCGAAAAATAATGGAAAAGGAAAAGGAGAAATGAAAAAAAAAGATAAACCTAAAAAGTCTTGACTGAAGTACTATGGGAAATTTTTTGAAGAGGTTTTTTTCATATTTATAATGGTTACAGAAACATCTGAAGATGTTTGTAATTGCCAGGCCTCCAACTAAAGTTGATTGAAAAATCCTGATATAACACTGTCTCATCTGCCTGCAACCACTCCACTTGCTCCAAAATTATGTATCAAAGGTCAAAACACTGCTCCACAAAGTTATACAATTGGACAAATGAATTCAACAGACTAATATTTATACTGCCATGTAATAATGCAGTTATATTATCACGATTTCATAATACAGCATGCCTTTCCAGGGGGCATGTTTTAAATCAGGACACATCTATTTTTATTAATCTGTTATGTTTTAAAAGTATGAACAAGTACAATTCAGAAGCTCACATTTAATTTAACTATTTGTTTGGAAAGAGAAAGAACACTAGCAGGAAAGCAAAAGCCAGAGCCAGAGAGAGAGAGAGACAAGTAACAACAACCATCACAGCCACAGATACAACCACTACCACCACCAGAAAAGAAAAGAAACCAATCTCTTCTTTGCAGGATCCAAAGAATATATCACTCATCTAACCAAGTGGGCAAAAGGGGAGAATTTTAGGTATCTTCTGATCCCAAAGAGGATTTCTGAGCATGGTATCTCTAAAAGGCTCACTACTGACATTCATTTTATCAAAGACAACACTACAGCAAACAATCTTCAGAAGCACTACTCAGAATAGGAGTAGAAACAGTAATTTGTTATATTGAGTAAATGTGAGGGATTTTATCTCAGACATTTCTCTTTCTAAAATATCCAGTAAGTAGAATCATCCAGGAAGAAAATTAAGTATTTGACAAATTGTCTTGAGATGGAATCAATCTCATTTGTAATATTTATGGGTGAATATGATTGATTAGTGAGGATGGTTTTGAATTAGGGGATGCACTGGATGATGTTAAACACATTTCTAGCTCTTTGTAGCTGTGAAAACTGGTCCACTGTCTGGTGTGGTGAGGGGGGTGCTCAGAGTCCCTGTGTAAGTGTAATGCCAATTAAATCAGACCCGGATGTTACCATTTTCCAGTAAGGACAAATATTGTAGCAATACCATGAAAGGATAGACCCCCAGTCCCTGCTATCGTGCCAGCTACAAAAAGAATTGCAGAGGCAAAAGACAGAAGGGCCAGAAAGAGCGAGTAAGACATGGATCTCCTCCAGGGCTAACATTCAACCATGGATACAGGCCCAGAGAGAAAATGGAAATTTTTTTTTTTGAAAAATAAGATTTTAGAACAAGTTCTTCCATCTTTCCAGATACAAACCTCTTATTAACTGCAGAAGATGCACAGGACCAGGAGAATGAATTCTTTGAGATTTTCTATTCTACTTTCAAAATGATTTATGTGTGGAGGCCTAATTTAAAAATTTAAAAAGTGTATGTGTGTGTGTGTGTGTGTGTGTGTGTGTGTGTGTGTGTGTATTTAATGAAAGCCTCATTATATACTTTAGTTTATGCCTTCTTGTTACTGAGCTTAGTTTTCTTCGTACTGGGTGGAAAAAGAATTATTTTGGTTTGGATTATTGTTTCTGAATATTAGTCATGCAATTGATACAGAGATATTCTGGTTTGAGTCCAGAGCTAAAACAGTAAGTAGATACTTTTAACTAAAAACAAATGTTAACAAAAAACTTAGATTCCTTAATAACTAAAGTAAAATTCTTATGAACAACAATGTGAAGGTGGGAGAATTACTGAGTTTCCACGTCACATAAAAGAAAAACACAGTAAATTCTGGATTGTGCTATTCTCCATAGAGTTCCCGTAAATACTTTATCCTAGTTACATGTAAAAGTTACAAATAGCATTTGTAAATCAAAATAATGATGACAATAATAATAAAATAAAAAATACTCACTTATCTTTTTAAAAAATCAATCGTGAGGGTTTTCTGAGTGCCCATTTTACCTGTGAGATATGGAAGGAGATGATGGAACCATCTCCATTGATCCATCTCTCCTTTCAGCTCAGGAGGGCTTCATTCTTCTCAGCTATTCTCCTGCTTAAAACCTAGGCTTCCAGGGCAACCCATACCTCTAGGGCCTTATCATAAGCTTTCTACATTCACACATTGATTCATATCTTAAAACTATGTAATTGTTTTAGTCATCGAAGTGTGTGTGTAAGGGTGAGTTTGTGTGTGTGTCTGTGTGTGTCCACATGAACACATATATTAAATATGAACCCTCTGACTGGCTGCATCCAGTGGTGTGTTGAAGCATTTTTGCCCAGGCTTGCAAGAGCCAACTGCGTGCATCTCTTTCCAACCATGTGTTCAGTGACATCACAGTTGGTAGCTTAAAATCATCTAAAGTGGTAGTATTTATGCCATGGAAATTGGCAAATGGTGCAAACCAGGTGCTTTCTATTCTCAGTGAGCTGGTTGTTAAACATTTTACCAGCACACCACTGGTTGCATGCTAGGCTGACCAAATGAGAAGCTAGATCTTGTTCTGGGCAACACGGCATTAACTTAGCCTCGTTGGAGTGTCTCCAATTTTGCTTACTGTCCAGGGTCTCCTTCCTCCCAATTTCATAAACACTGCAGAACCACAAGAGGGCTTGAGCATCTGGGGTGCATTTGACTACCCATTGTCACCACACTGGGCTCTATTCTCAGAGACACTTTCGTAGCCACATGAGTGATGCAGGACAAAACCAAAAAGGTAAAGCATCTGAAATTCCCTCCGAATATGACAGCTGGCTTCCTGCTGCAGAGACTGGAGAACAATGAGTTCCCCAATAGGAGCAAACTATTCCCAGCTGAAAGCATCAGCTGGGGCATTCTTCAGGAGGCTTCCCACAGCTGGTCTGCATGCTGCTGCTCACCAGCAACTGCTGGCAGGCAGGCGAGCTTGAGCTTGCCACTGCAGCATCCTGTCAGGGGCCTGGACGTAGGCTTCCTTCACTTCCCCCTTCCCTCCTCAAAGTCTGATACAAATCACAGAGCCAACAAAATTGAGGTCACTGGCAAAAGAGTTTGAAATTTTGAATGATTTTTATTAAACACCATTAGTCTACACTGCACAGTTAATGAAACAGCAAAGCTCCAATCTCTTAGAAGAATGATGACTGATCATGGATCTAAAAAGCAGTTCAGTGTCCCCTAACCCAATGTGAGCACTATGAATAATTCTTTAACATCTCATGTCAGACGCAAAAAGGGGCAAGAACTGCAATCTGGCTTTGTGGGGCTTCCCCACCCTCCACCCCCCCCCCCACCCCCACCCCCTTTCTGCCCTCCCCACAATGCAATTTTCTTTTAGCTGGTAGATTACAGAGTAAAATGTGATGATTTTGGTAAAGAGGGCTTCTATATTTCTGAGGAGGAGGATGGAAAGAGAATTAATACTTTTTCCTTCACCAAAAATATCAGATGGTAGGATTAATGTCTGAGACCGGCCTGATTAGTCTCCTGCCAGGGTAAATGCTGATTATGAATACACAGATGCCACTTCTGTTGTTGGAGTCTACTAACACTAAAGAGAAAATGAATTAGATTTTAATTATGAGAATAAGGCTGTGCGAGTGAAAATGAGAAACAACAACAACAATAACAACAACGATGAAGAATTTAGTCTGCCAGTCATGTAACAGAACACTGACAACTGGCTCAATAATTTTTCCCCACAGAATTAAATTTGGGGGTGCTGAATTGACCCATTCATTTGATACTGTGTAGCCGTATCATCTTGCCACACATTTTTCTCCATGGGGATAATGATGCTTCTCTAAGCAAGCAGTTCATTGCTTTACTGAGTAGTCTTACCCAGTGATCCAGTTTGGTTCTCCCACCTGCCAACTCATGCAGGTGAATTTTATCATGTCTGTTGAGAAGTATGTGAGGCTTCACCCTCACAACTCAACTGATTCTGCCTTCAAAAATATTTTCCAACCTCAAACTCCAACTTCAACCTCCGGGATGCAAATTTGCATGAAACCGAATCCAAATTAGATATCTTTGGGAAAGATATGCTAGAAGAGTATCTTTCCAATGCAGACAAAATCTAATGAATTTAGTGATGTAATGTCCAAATGAAAATTCATCCATTTGGAAACGCAACAAAACACATTTTTAGCCAATGGTTTCTAATTTTGCAACTTGCTTATTGCCTGAAGATTTTGATCTTTTCATTTCCTTACATGGAAAAAAAGGCATCCCGACCTTAAGTCTTTTAAAAGTAGTAGCAGCTAATCTGCTTTTCCAATTATGTCATCCAAATATAAAACTACTAGTATTTTCCCAATGAGATTATTAAGTAATTAACAGTCTACAGGCTGGCTAACAACATGCTTACAGCTAAATTCTACCCGGAGGACCACACTAGTAAACCCTTTTCAAAGTAATCCTACCTACCAAACTCAGACAGTTATATGACAAAACCACTAAAAATCCAAAGTTAATTAAAAATACAAAGCCAAGCCAACATCATAACACAAACTTGTCAAACTCTCTGTGGTTGGAGCTTGGGTGACAAGTGAAGGCGTAGTGGTGGCCCTACCTGGGTCAAGTTGCAGGGCTGAGATCATTTGGTGTACTTGCTCAGATGGAGCTTCCTTTTACTCTGCCCTCTATTCTAACCTCCACGTGCTTATTTAAGTGTGTCTCACCAAGCCTCCATCAAGATCTAGAGGCACGATCTCTCACTGCCATCCACATGTCTCATATCCCTCCCACAAACTGGTATACTGAAGAGATTCATTTGACAGACTATCTCCATCCCTTAGTCCCTCAAATAGCTGCACACCTACGACACGCATCACCATTTACACTGTGATGAACAGAGTAACTATAAAACAGCAACAATCCTTAATCATGAAACTGAAAGATGTCTTATCTCAAGGGATAGGAAGGTAATTCATCCTCCATGTTTAATTAGTTCCTAAGCTGCTTTATAAATGAGTCTACTACATAATCAAGTGGTGATCCAGAGCTCGATTGTCAGATTTGGTCACTGTGCTGCAGACTTGGCACATATTTTACACTCAGTCACCAGAGATGACAGAGAATCCTCTTGCCTCCCTGTTGTATGTAAGTAGATATAACAAGTCACTGAAACTAGAACTACAAGTCTTTCATCCATGAGGCAATATGCTTGTTTCTCTGGGAAACTGCCTCAACATTCTAATGTCTAGTTTCTGGATGTGGGATTTCAAGAAGAATCTACTCCTAAATCCATGATGGTCTAGGATTGTGGTTTAGGTTGAACTTACAAGTCAAGCCAGTGGGCTTCATTATATAGTAATAGCCAGGCACTCTACCTGGTAAACCATGATAAAGAGAGAACTTGAGTCACTGCAAAGTCATCAGCTTAATTTTTATATGTGACACCAACCTTGGGTGTTCAGAGTCTTTAATGTTATCATTTTCCTCTTTTAAGAGGCTCAGAAAAGATTCTTTCAGGTTTCATTTGTGAGTGTGTGGATGCATAAGTGTTGTTGCTGAGACTGTAAACATAAAGCTCAACCACAGTGGGAGCATAAAAAGTGCTGGGTTCAGCTGCAGGGATGCTCCCATCAGCCATATTAACAACATGGCTTCAGCCATTGGAGTACAACTTCCACAGCCTTATACAACAAAAGGCCTTAAACTCAAAGATGACCAGAGCACAGCTCAAGTCTGGCTGTTTTGCAACTGGGGATATATCTAACCTTGACAATGAGAGTGCAGAGTCATCACCTGCTGTTTCTATCATGGACCTGCATGGCTTGCTTTAATAATCACACAAGTTTGCATCTTTCATGTGCATATCTATTATTTATCTGGTCATAACTCAGTGAACAGAATTTGATAACCCAGCATATTAAAGGCTACATGGAATTATATACCAGCAGGTAATTACCAGTAAGTAATGCATGGATAGTGTTTACCCCAAGTGTAAGAATCTTCTGGTGAGCTGGAACATCAAAAATGATATTTACATTGTGATGTTTAGGGACATAAAATGAATGTAAAGGATCATAAGGGGGTAGTCACAACCAGTGAGAAATGTCTCCAAATTAGGTGAATGGTTCCCAATGTTTAGGGCTCTTTCAAAGCATCTCAAGGTGAAGCACTACCCCACGACTCATTTAAAAAAAATAAAAGTTAGCTACTATTTAGAGAGTTTGGAGTTTTCTTAGAAATTTTCATGGAAATGATTCACAATAATATGGACTTTAATAAAAGGAGTAATTGTAATTCAGTCAAAAGTTAATGAGCCAAACAAAGGAAAAGGAAACACAGATAAGAGAAAAAAGAAAGTAGAAAACAGAAAACCTATAAGAGAGAAAATGTGAATAATAATTGAGGAAGTCCAGATTTTCAAGCCACTAGGAAGAAAACTGTATATTATTACTTCTAGGTAGTGATAACTTGACTTTTGTTCCCATAGATTTGAGCAAAATACAATTTAAAAATCCTGCCAGTTATGGACCCACTTACCAACTGTGTAAATGTTGTTGCAAAGGAGGCAGAGGTGTGAATTCCTTGTTGGACACTTTCCAGACCTCTCTTAACTCCCACTTGTAAGTCTAGAGTGTAGCATTTTGGCTACTAAGGCATGCATCAACCAAACTGTTCCTCAAAAGGACAGCTTTGCACACAGAGAACCCCAGGTGAGGATTTACACTTCAAATAATGGAGTTGAAAAACACTGATGCCAGCTGATGCCTAAAACTTGTCAAAATAAATGTTACCCTTTCTTCTTATCATTAAAATTAACAAAATAGGGAATCAGGAAAGGGATGCTAACAAGAAAGTCCTCTGGTTGTGTGGCATAGCATCTTTTTAAGAGTAGCATTGCTATGCTCATTTATTTTCTTGATACTCTTGATTTTATGATGTTGCTACAACATCTAACCAGTGGGTTTTGACAATGAAAATTCTCACCTGAAGATTGAATCTGTGGGATACACAAAAGTTTGACAGATTCTGAAATATGTTCTTTTCTGGGTATAAGAGTAGAGTTTGGGGGATGGTCCCTTGTGTCTAAGTTCTCATGTATATGTAAGACCACTTGTTGCATTTCTCAGGAGCCTGTCTTTATCACAAGTGCTTCCCATTCTTTGTTTTGGGTAGTGTGGGCTTAAAGCAATATTGTAGGGACTGTCATTCCACAAAGCACAAAAAGATGGTGGAATCTGAGAAATGCATATCAAATGCTAAAAGAAAAAAATGACTAAGTAATAAAACGTACACTGCCCTTAAGTTGTAGTGTCAACTTACAATGACTTCTGTTTTTTTACAGATAACAAAAGAAGCATAAAAACAAACATAACCAAAGAGAACTTTCCCCAATGAGTGGCGTTCCACCAGTGACCATCAGTGCGCTGGTAGAGGTAGAGTGATGGGTCGTGATGCTAGAGATCTGAGAACACCCACTACAACAAGTGGGCATCGATGCGCAGCCAACACAGTCCTTGGCGAACGTAGCGGACAAGATTGGTCATGCTGCTGTGCTGGGTCAGAGGCCCCATCAGCGTGTCCAGATCACCAAAGAATTCTGAAAAGCAGAGCAGTTCTCAGTTAGGCCTTTATATGATATCATGAAAATATGCACCACATTGAGAAGCTGCTTTCACACAACACCACAACCACATGGACAATGGAAATGTGATTCATTTGTCCATTCATTCATTCAACAAACATTTATAGAGTGCCTACTAGGAGACCAAAACTCCACAAGTTTATCAAGCCCTATTATTTTAATCTTTAGTGAGCTCCAAAAACTCTGCAGTACATAATAAATTTATGTTTTCATAGATTATACATTTATATTTAGAAAAGGGTATTTCTACACAAAATTGTAGGGAGCCATGGTCTATCTAATGGCAAGCTGTTTGTCATTCAATGTGTTAATGAATTGAAAATATCCTCTTTTCCTTTTGTCTAAATGAACCGAGTTTACTGAGTTTTCTTGGCATGGTCTAGACAAGGCCCATGAATCTGGACATTAATAGTAGCCGTCAGCCTCCACAGCTAAATAAACATCTAGGAGGAATTTGATTCTGTAAGTTTTCTTACCAATTTCACTGGGTATGGAAAATGGCCTGCAAGTATCTGTCACTTAACAACTTTTCCAGCCCCTGACCTAGGACATTAATGGTAAGAATGCCCAGCTGATTTCCCCTTGGTTCACTTAGGGAAGGGGGCAGCCCTGAGGCTACACTACTAACTAGCGCGACTGGAGTTTTGGAATGTCTGCCTTAGGCGATAGAAGTACTATGTGGGAAAAACTATATGATCTCTAAAAACTAGCTAGGTGTTCCCTTTTCATGTACAAATTCATTTGCCTGGCACTTAGTTATGAGAGAGCTCTCTGGCAAAGGAAGCAGCCTCAGCTATGTGCTGGCTGGCAGCAAGGAATCCGTGTCAGGGGGTGGGGTGAGGGGATAGGACTGGAGACTGCCCTAACGTGGGATGCTCTCCTGCCTTCTTGGAAAGTGATTTCCATGCATGGGTTACATGTGCTTGATTGCTCAGCAGATGGAATTTCATCAAACAATGCATTTACTCTTCATGTTATATATAACATATGGGATCCTTCTCTAGGTGTCAACCTCATTTGATTATATGATACTTTTTAACCTGTACTATGCAATAAAATAATTTCTGCTGATAAAAGAGTAAATTATTTCTGGCATCTAAAATATTTTCCTATGTAATACAGTATTAAGGAAAACATTTAAGGACCTAGTCATTGTTGAATGAATGTGAGCCTCATATGAGCCAGGATGTTCCCTGGGTATTCTGTACAAAGCTCTCTGTGGCATTCTTAATTAGACACCATTTTAATAACTGCTCCAAATGAGCAGTATAAGCAGCTGGGCAGGTAAGCTTCTAGACCAAAGGCCAGAGGGCAGCATAAGTGCCATTGGCTCATTTCAGCACCAGAACCTTCTACAATAAGCCATCTGCAGCTGCATGGTGGGCAGTATGAGGCAGGAGTGGAGACCTTTCACTGGGAGAACCAACTTCACCCATCTCCACTGGGTAAAAAACGTGCAAATACGTGGTTGTCTCCAGTGAGATGCAGAGCTGCAACCAAAAGGGAAGCTCTTCAGTTCTCTCTTTTCTATGTAGACAAGGTAGATGTGAATAGAATCCCCAAAGCTAAGTAGATCATAAATGACAAAGTATGAAACTCCAGGCTTTGAGCAGAAGATTTCACACTAGTCTTCTCCCCAGTCCACTGAAAACCCCAATGACAGCATTAACAGGACACATTTTCTCTCTGCTGGTGGAGTGACGGAGTTGTTTTCATTCAAGATGACACAGGGAATTTAGCAACTCTTTGACACACTGTGCTGACAAGATTAACACCATTTCACCCTAACATCAGCACAGCCATCACATTGCTCCTGGAAAGTTCTGAAGTTAGTTAATTTAGAAGGAAATACTTTTAACAGATTTTGAAAATGGATGCAATGATAAAGGAAATCCATAAATATTGAACTGCCCTCCAGTTACTAATACAAAATAAGAGAGAAATAGCAGAGGCAGACATGCTAGGCAAATCTTAAGATGTGTCTATCTTCACTTGCAATTCTAGAACCCCTGGATGAGTCTGGTTGTATAGGCCAGTTGTCTCTGAGTTTCCAGAGGTGTAGAAAAGTAGACAATTTAATAATTATCCATTGCTCAGATAACTGGTTCGGGATCTCACCAAATGTCTCTGAGGACCTGTCATTAATCTTGCTCTCTAGATGGGCAGTGTAGCCTATTGATTAAGAAATGAGACTCTGGAATCAGACACTTCTAGATTCCTGCTTCTAACAAGCAAGAGCTGTGATAACATGGGTGAGTTTCTTAATCTCATAGAGCCTCAGTTTCCTCATGTATGAAATAAGGGCAAATGAGACAACAAATGATAAAGCAATAGTGCAGTTCCTGGCACATAGAAATTGCTGCACAAACCTGTGGAACCAATACATGCAGATATTCCCAGGAGTCAGTGTAAATTTATAGCTGCATTGAGGGGTGAGGTCTCAAATTATGGAATGTGCTTTGTGAGCCACAAAATCTTTGAGTTATATAGATACATAATATTATGGAGTAAGGAAAGATAATAAATCTTTGTAGAATTTCTACCTTGAACTCAGAATTTTATACTAGGTGCTTTACACCCATTATTTAATTCAACCCATCTCTATCATCCATCTGGGACGTTTCACCATCATCATCACCGTTATGTCCATTATAGAGACAGAAGCTAGGAAGCAGCTCACAGATTTAATTAACTTGCCTAGGTTGCCCAGGTAATGCATGACCCAGGTAGGATTCAAACTTAAATGACTGGGTTGCAAAATCTGCATCCTTCCTATTCCAATGAGATGGTTTCCCCACATGCTCAGCGATACAGTAGTAATGGGTAGCCCACATTTGTCCCCACCTTGACTGGTGTGGAGCAGTCTGTGACTGCTGGGCCAGAATCAGCCAAGTCAAATGAATGGCTGGGACAAATGTGCAGTTTAATTTTACTTCCCACCTTCATTAGGGTAGTGAGGCTTTGTTGTGATCCTCAATGACAGCTAAGGTCACAGATGTCAGCATGAGTCACCAAAGACCACGGATTCACTCTGGTAAAGCAGGGTCCTCTTTGCATTTGTTTTGTAGCAAAGTTCAAGTGTCATCATGAACAGCACCCTGATTCTTCATCCCAGCCATCGGTGTGTGAAAAGTACTAGCTGAACTTTGGCCCTTGCTTCCAAATGCAAGCTGCGTTATCGTGTACTCAACTGGAGCTAATAATTATATTGAAGGTTGAAGGCCTTAGTTCAACCTCACCTCTCAAAAAAAAAATAATAATAATAACAGGAGCCAACAGGATCATAATTAATTGTAAACCATTATTTTTGTCTTTGCCTCTGTTTCTCTGTGTTGATCTTTGTCAGTGAGTGAAATTCAAAACACATCACAGTTCAAATTAGTTTAAGCTTTAAAGGAGGACAAAATTCCAGGGCTTTTTTATGCTCTCAGGAATAATAGGTCACTGTGTCAGCCCTGAGCGAACTCTGTCTTCCCTTATCTAAGTTCTGGAAATCAGAGAGACAGAAAGCTATAAGGCCACCAAGTACAACTCAAGTCCTTCAAAGTGAAGTTAACTCCATCATGGTCTGTGAGCTATATGGGTAGAACAGATGAGCATACCTTTGTTTTCTCTTGTCAGTTTGTCGGCCATATCCCAGTGTTCATAGCCCCGTAACACATTGCTAGTGATGTTGACGTGGCTGGCAGCCATGTGGTGAATGCGCTGGGGAATGGTGACTGGGCCATTGTTACAGTTCCCCATTGCGTTGATGGGGGAGACGTTGTTGAGAGACACTGGGGATGGAGTGTTCCTGGGGAATGGAAAGAGACAAGCCTTGTTAGGCTGGTAGGAAAGAGTGACAGTGGGGTTCTAGGCCTTCCCCATCATGCTGGGATCTCATCAGAATGCCATTTGCTGGAGTGAAGTTTAGCATAGCGTACACATGTGAAGCCCCAACAGAGTGGAGCTTGTTCTGACATCCCACTGACTCTTCTCACGGTACAGCTACAGCTTTTGTCAATGCAATAGCTTTTGTCAACACAATAGCTTTTTCCAGGGGCTCTAGTGGATACAGAGATTATTACCACCCCATACCTGCCTCATCTGACCAAGCCACCCAGAGCTACAGTGCCAGACTATAGAATGAGGCCCACTCTTCTTCTTTTCTAACATTAAACACCAAAGTCTCCACTGCCTTTGACCACCACCGAGGGCTCCATGCACACCACTGCTTTTGTCTTCAAATACCAGAGAGGGCTGGGTGGATATTTCTCTGGCATTAATTCTACCCACAAATATAGCTCTTCCTTTGAATACATATAACAAGTGTTGTGATGTTTCAGAGAAAGAAACAGCTCAGAGCTATGATGATTTCTCTACCTGCTGCCGGAACAGCTATCAGCAGTTAGAAAACACTTGATGTCCAATATTGGTCTATCATCAAAGTGTTTTGTGGAAACCACAATGTCAGTTTGCTCCAAATACTGTTACCACAATAAGCAAAGTGCAATTCTTACAGCCCCCCAAGGAGCAGTATTTGGGAAGCTGGGAAAAGTAGTATTCTCTCTCTTTAGGATTCTTTAAGACATGCTACAGAGATGGGCTGTTAATTGCTGACTATTTACCTGCATGCTGATTTATAAAAAGAAGTCTTCAGAGTTTCCACTTCAGAGAGTACCAGTGTTTAGACACACATTTTCATTATATTCTTTAATATTCGCAACAAGGAGTCACCTGCTGGCTGTATACAGCATGGGGGTCGTTTTTCTTCCAGGGCCCAGGGTTAGATCTGGCTACCTAAGGAACCCGAAGGCTTGCCCAGGAACAGTCACTAAAGCAAGGTCTGTGTGCCCCTCTGGTTCTCTATCCTCCTCCAGTCACACTATGAACATCTGCCCAGGCAAACGCATCAATTTTTCAGGACAGAACATAATGAGTGAGTAAATGAAATGGAGGGAAGATGTCTTTAGGACTCCATGAGTCTGCATGTTTGAAAGAATCTCTTCATTATTCCTCTGAACACACCTTATCACACAATCAAGGAACTCTGTCTTCTGCCCCACCCCCCACCCCCTTACCAGTTGCTATTGTTGGCAACTCTAGTTTTCCAGTGTGGCTCCCAGAACAGATGTGCACCCTGACGGGCAGCACATACAGATGATTTGGGGAAACAGCAATTGTAGCATACCAAAATGCTGAAATGCTGCTGACTAGATCTGGGAACAATTACAACTGCAATGCTCTTGAGACTCACACAGGCTGTGCCTACAGCTATAGGACAGAGTTGGACCATTTCTGCAAACCGTGTATTTTCTGGTATGTTCTGGTCTGGTCTGAGGGAGCAAGTTCATCCTCACACTTGCTCTGTGCTTGTCTGGTGTGAATGGGTTCGAGAGTGTTTCTGCTATGTTTATAATTTCTGAGCTACTTCGTCACTTCTTGATAGAAAGATTTATTCTTAAGGTAGGAGTGGGATGAGGAGATGTCCAAGCTAAGGGGTCTAGGCACAGAAGACAGTGAAATGACAAAAAGGCAGTGAAAGCTGGGTTTCTTTGTTGTGGTAGGTTGCAAAAGCTATTTCCTAGTCTTTTTCCCCAGTGTTAGTCATTAACTCTTAAATGTCAATTTATGGCAAGAAAGAAAGACTTTCTCATTTGTAATTCTTAGAGAAAATGACGAAGTTGTCATGTGCCACAAATGTTGAAAGAAGTTAGAAAGGCATGTGACGTGTGCCTGTAGTTGCAGCTACTCGGGAGGCTGAAGCGAGAGGATCGCTTGAGCCCAGGAGACTGAGGCTGCAGTGAGCCATGATCGCACAACTGTGCTCCAGCCTGGGAGTCAGAGCAAGGCTGTATCATAAAAAAAAAAAAAAAAAAAAAGGCCAGGCACAGGGGCTCATGCCTGTAATCGCAGTACTTTGGGAGGCCAAGGGGGTCGGATCACCTGAGGTCAGGAGTTCGAAAACCAGCCTGGCCAACATGGTGAAACCCCGTCTCTACTAAAAATACAAAAATTAGCTGGGCTTGGTGGCACACGCCTGTAGTCCCAGCTACTTGGGAGGCTGAAGCAGGAGAATCACTTGATCTGAGGAGGCAGAGGTTGCAGTGAGCCAAGACACTGCACTCCAGCCTGGGTGACAGAGTGAGACTCCATCTCCCAAAAAAAAGACAGAAAAAAAGAAAACAAAAGGGAAAGAGAGACCACATGGTGCAGGGAAAGAGGTGCTGGAATCCCAGGAGATGTGGACTCTAGCCCTGGCCCTGCCATAAAATTGCTGTGTGCCCCTGAGCATATCCCTTCTCCTTGCTCGGCCTTACTTTTCTTGACTGCAAGAAAAGGTTGGATTCAATGATTTCCAATCATGTCCAGGAGTCACAGGAGAAACCAAATCATCTCTCTTTACCACATACATCTTGAAAAGCCCTTTTTACTTTATTACACTGAAGTGTTATTGGGGACTTTTCTCCCTACTATTCTCTAATTTATTTATTTTAAATACTCAGTGGTGGAGGCAAGAACAGCTAGGATAAGTGTCTGTTTTCAATTGTTACTGTTCTCACACCAGGCTCTAAGGTCTGACATATTCTGATGCACATGTCTGCACACTACCTTGTGCTCATTAAATGAAAACCTGCCTAAGAAGTTGTGACTGTGGCTAAGAGAGGGCTGATGCAGGGCCCACTCACTTCAGTGTGCTCTCCAACTCTGACTTAGCTCTCATCACTGCGTGGGGTTTCCCTTCCTGTTCTTTGTGTGTATCTGCTTGCAGATCTCACCCTTTTCTCCACATTTCCATGGCACATGCAAATGAGCATGCACACAGAAGCACATGCTTCCCACCACTTCCGCCACTACCACCCTGGTCCAACCCACCATCCTCTCACCTCTAAGCCACACCCTGCCATGCTGTTCCTTGAACTTGTCAGGCATGCTCCCTCCTGCTTCAGAGGCAGCTGCCATCCCTCTGCTTGGAAGAAACTCCTCCACTATTGCCATGGCTTTCTCTACCATCATCCTTCTCTAAAATCCCTACTCAAGATTCAGCATGGTACCACTGCTCCCTCCCCTATCCTCAGCAGCCCTTTCTGCCTGCCTTCCTTGTTTCAGTTTTCTCCATGACACTTCCCACAACCTAGTATGCCACATGTTTGTTGTTATCTTTCTCCTTCAACAGAATGTGACCTTGATGAGGGCAGTTTTTTTTGTTTTTTGTTTTTTGTTTTTTTTTGTCTATTTCACTCTGTGCCATACTTCAGTATCTAGAACAGTGTCTGGCGTATATGTTCTCAATGAACACCAGTTGAATAAATGAATGACTTGCTTCTATTCTTTGTTTAGTATCTACTACATATAAAGTGCTCTGGAAGGTAGAAGGAGAAGAGCATATATAGCATGAGGAGAGGGGATATGTCTACAAAAGGCCTGGCAGAGTGTCTCACACAAGGTAGGCACTCAATAAATATTTGGGGAATGATAGGATGGATGGCTACTTATTGCAAAAGAGCAAAGAGTATAATAGAGGAGCAAATTACATTCTTTTCTGGCAATCTGGAGTAAGTGCCAAAACTGTGGTGGTAACCAAGTGCTGTGGGAATTCTAGAGGTAGGATCATTATCTTTTCTAACTTAAATAGGTAACAATTACAACAGTAATCATGGCAACAGTAGCTGCAGCAGCCATCATTTGTCGCACAGTCTCTATGTGCCAAGCATAGTTCAGGGCTTCACCAATATTCTGTCCAAGCCTCACCATAACTCTGCAGGGAAAGTTCTGCTGCCACTGTTTCTGGCCTCAGAGAAGTTCAGCTCCGTCCTGAGGGCCACAGAGCCCAGAGAGCCAAAAAGCCAGGATCTAATAGCAGGTCCATTTTCCTCCAAAGCCCGTTCTCTTCATTCTCTTTCCATTCCACCATGTCACCTCAAAGTCCTGCCATCCATGTTTGCCCAGCTTCTTTCTTTTTATTATCTCTCTGTGACATTCGAAATTGTTGCTCAGCCTTTTTAAACTCTCCACAATGTGGATTCCAGAACCCTGTGTCAAGAGTCAGCAAATCTGGCCCATCTTGTGTTTCTGTATGGCCTGTAAGCTCTGAATAGTTTGCGAAAGATGAACATTTGCAATCGATTTGTTGAGAGGGAACACTAACTTTGAACCCCAATTAAGCAAAATGTTATGAAAAAGATTTACATTCTTCTCACCAATAGACTTGTATTTCAAAAATTATACGTAATTGTTATTATATTTTGAATCTTATCAGTAAAAATTTTGTGAAAATTTGTTTTCTCTCATATTTTTCTACATAGTAGCCTTGGTTTCACCTCTTAGCACAAAGCCCAAAATATATAGTGTCTGGTGCTTTAAATAAAAAGTTTCCTGGCCCCTGCTGTAAACTCAGCAGATTTTTCTGCTTCTCCTTCCAATTGCTTCTTTGCACTTTCTTTCTCCAGCTTCCATGGAAGCAGTTCCTGAATGTCTGTTCTTAACCCTCTGCTCATCTCTCCATATAATTTCCTGCAGAGCCCTTAACCACCTCTGGGCAGCTGACTTCCCCAGTTGCTAGCCAGCCTAGGAGGGTTTGAAGTCAGAGGGTGCTGCTCCTGGAAGGTGCTGTGAGAGCCCTCCATGGAGGACACCACCCTCATTCACAGAGAAACAAGGCCATAATCTTGCTTGCAGACAAGAAGCCCTTCCTGGTCACGCAGGGAGGCCCAAGCTCCTTCTCCTAGGCTTCCACAGCACCTTGTTCATACCTGTCACCTCCTTCCACTGGACTGTGTGCTTCTGGAGTGCAGGGACCATATCAAATTCAGCTTTCTGTCCCCAGCCCATCGTGCTGCAGATGCACGCAAAGCATTTGCTGAATGAACGAGACATAACCCCTGAGTGACTGTTTTGAGTTGTCTCAGTCAAAAGCTCTGTGGCCTACCAAAGGGAATGTGCTTTCTTCATGCAAAATCTGCTTAAGAATCATTTCAGGAGGCTTTTCATGCAACTTCCCAAGCTTAGGTTGTGTTTGAGTTCTTGCGTTTCAGAATTTTTTTTAAAAAAATGCTTTTTTCCCCAGTGATTCTTTAATAGCTGCTTACCTGCCCTTGCCCTTACTTTACTCTGTGCTCAGGGAAAACAGAGCTGGGCCTTTCTCCGGTTATTTTTATTTTCTGAACTTATTTTTTCTCTTAAGAGAGAAGCACTCTTTCCCTTTTGTTCGTCAATATAAGAGTAAGACCTAATTCAACATTTTAAACAGTGCTTCCTTTCAGTGAAGTAATTGAGTTAATGTGTAGTTTTCAATGGATCTGTTCCCTCGCACTGAATGTTTTTATGATTTCAAAGTAGAGTTCATTGTCCCGTTGCTTTTGGAGTACGTTTTCTAGATATTTATAAAGTGGCAGTAGAGACTGTTTTATTCTTGAAGAAATTATTTTGATCAGAGATGCAGGAATTTTGAAATAATGAAAAACTGAAAAAGCAGCTTGGAGTTATAAAGCGGTCTATGTCCACAGTCATCTAGTTTCCCTTCCCATCACTGAGGGGTGTGGGCTTGGGCTGGTGAGGGGTATTTGGGAATCAGAGGAGAAACTGATGCTCAGGCAAGTTAGCTAACTTCACAGCTGACACAGAACTGGGATTCGAACTCACTCTCTATAAGAGACATCTCTTCAGTGGGACTTCGAGGGCATTGGGTCCAACCCCTTCATTTTAGCGATAAAGAACAAGCCCAGATAGAGGAAGGAGCCCTCTTAGCTTACCCTGTAAGCCAAGGGCAGCTTCAGCACCACGTCAACGGTTTTTGGGCCCCTACTCCACTGCTATTAAGACTGAGCTGTCCCAAACAGATAGAACTCTAAATAAGGCCTCAGGCGCAGGTGAGTTCCCTGAGCCTCCAATCAGCATTATAGTGGATGCTTTTCTATCTTAGGCTAGGGCATTTTAGTATTAATATAAAAATTATCATGAAGGCTTGGATAATTGGCTGAGCAAGTGCCTTCACATTTTCAGCACTATTATGCCTTTGGTTTTATTAAACAGCACTTACCATATATCAATGAATATTTCATTGGTCTTTCATTATTGAGTGAATCATTGAAAAATCACTGCAGTGGAGTTAACTTTGTCCTGCCTCCCTAAAATGGCATGGTGCTTGCCATCTTATTAGCAGATATTTTTATGGCTATAATTTGGCTTAAAGATCAAATAGTTAAATAACTCTGAACCACATCTTTTTAAACTTTTCTGTCTTGCCATTAGCCGAAGCCTGGCTGGAATTTTGTATGCACAAAAATGACTGTAGTTCTAGAACTGACCTTCACTCCTGACTTGTCAATGCAAACTATTTGGGGTCTATTGAATCACTCATCTTCACGAAAAAGCAATTTTCAGAAAATACTTACTTTCCATTGCCTACCCATGGAGAGGGTATCTGTGCGACTTTTGAAGCATTTTGCTAAAAGAGAGAGAGAAGAGAAAGGGAAATAAGGACATCTATTTTGTGTTTTATTAATTCAGAAACAGATGGAAGTGTGATTTAGAGTACATTAATATTGATTGCAGCATTTCGGGATGCAGAGCTGGGATGTATGTGCACGTCAGCACACCACGACGCACACTCGATGAAAATAGCTGGTTAGGATAATTAGTGGGCTCCAATCAGGACCATGAAAGTCACTTGATGAAAGATCTTATATACTAAAAGGCCCAGTGAAATCAGACTCGGTTCTCCAAGAAGTGGTTTAATTATCCTCATCTGAAATTTATTCTGCAAAACAAGCTCTTCAGAGTGCAAGTAAGCTTTTCACCTTTAGCTCCAGTTGCAAACTTTTTCCCTGGGATGCAGAGTGAGCTGTCATTTCTAATAATCCAAGAATGTGTCAGAGCCAAGCAGTATTTTCGTTTGTTTGTTTGTTTTCAGGAATCACCTTGATTTGCTCTATTTACATGCAAACCCTCATGGCTAAAGAGCTTCCCTATTTAACAAAGTGACTGGTCCAGGGCTGCATTGCAATCAAATACTAAATATGCCTTTGTTCCTCTGATGGAAGTGGGCTGGTTTAAAGGATGGGCTTCCTTGTATTTTCAAGACCACACACTTGTGGATCAGAGGGAAAACTGACATTCAGCATTACCACTACAGGACAGGTATCAGGCTCATTGTAATGGCCTAGCCAGGTGGAAGGTCAAGCAGCACAGATGGCCACAACTCACACTCATGGCACTGTGCCTGACTCAGACCTGCTCTCGGAAGTTACATCCCCAATGATGCTCATCTTCTGCCTCTTTGCTGCTAGCCCAGCCCCCTTTGCAAAAGGAGGGTCAGGGAAAGAGTCAGCATTTTCGGGAGTCCAGTGAGAACGGAATACTTCTCTGGACCTTTGTAGACCCACACCTAAGGTGCATTCTGCAGACTCCAGTTTTTAATCTCAAGAAGGCTCAACATACTCCTGGATGAATGAATTATTTAGTATTTGTTTGGAATTTTACAATACCCTGTAAACTATAGAGGGTAGGCCAAAGAGGGCAAGTATTACATCAGTGGGTCTCAAAGTGTGATCACAAGAACAGCAGCAGAAGCATCACCAGGGAACTTATTAGCAATACAAATTCTTGGGCCATGCCTCAGACCTACAGAATCAGATATCTGGGAGCTGGGGCACGGCATTCTTGTTTCACAAGCCCTCTGGGGGATTCTGATGCCCACTGAAGTTCAATAAAGAACTTTCTAAAGCAGAAGTTAAGAGTGTAGGCATATGAAGAGAAGAGGGCCTGTTGTATATGACTCCCTTTTACCCACATCAATACTAGCCTTATGGCATTATGGCCACACCACATAATAGCTGGGGAACATGCTCTTTTTCCCAACTGTGCCACAGTGTCGTCATAAAGCTGTGCACTTCCACTCACTGCATGTTTCACATAAGGCCATACTTTCGCTCATTTCAAACAACTACTTTGGTATGATTTAGCCAAGAGGTCTCACGCACTTGGCAAAAAAGAAAAAAAATCATGTCCTTTTCTTTTTAGACCTCCCCAACAGAAGGAGCATTGAGTCTCCCCAACTCTAAATCATGACTGTTGTTGGAGGGTACAGTGACCAGGCCTAGTATGAAGTTGCTGTTTGCAATTTTTACCTGGGCTCATTCTCAAATTTTGGCATTGCATTTTGAGATTGCCTATATTTTGTGTGCTTACAAGTTAAAAGCCCCAGCTCCCTACGATATGGCTTTGTTTGTTTGTTTTGGTAACCAAAGCAATCAGTTGTTTTTAATTACAACTACTGCACTCCAAGACTCCCCATGGACAAAGGCCTTCCAGGGTTGTGGACGTGCACATAGAGCCAGGGTGGCCACAGTGACTTCTCTCACTTCTGAGAGATTCCTGGGCTGACCTATCATTTAACAAAAGACTGGCCAAACCTATAGCCACAAGCTGTGCCCACCTCACAGAGCAGCAAAAAGGTGACATACTCCTCACTGCAACCAGGAGACTGCCAAGGGTCATTTGGTGAGTCTGGAAAAAAGTCAGGGGATTGCACCATCGTGCCTTCTCTCCCTGGAACCAAATCAGCCATAAACTCCTTGCTGAGCCCTTAAGGAGGGGTAGGACGGCCATGGCCAGCAGGGAGGAGAGAGGTTAAGCCTTTGGCAGCATTTGACATTCGATAACCTGCATGTCGTGTCTTCTTAGTGATTTTATCATCCTGTACCTATAAATTATACAAAATAAGCATTACCTTAAAATATTCCATCAGTGATCTGGAGTACTTCATAGCATGGTCCTTCTTCAGCTTAAACATTCTCAAATAGAGGAGTGATAAACATCGGTAGCTGTGGTGATGAGGAAAGGCTTCTGTTAATGCCAGTGCTTAGTGAAACTTTATAAACTGTTAAGAAGACTGCTGATTCACAATTTGCAGTTACTTTCCTATGGTTAGATTGAGAAACATAAGTAAATAAAGAAATTCTAAAGAGGGAAGGGGCAAGCGTTAAAATCCCATTTTGATAAGGGTATAAATTAGGAGAGTAAATGTTTAGTCAGTGACTGAAGAAATCCATTAGTTATCCTTTAATAGTTTAATGGAAAACAAGAGTAATGATCTGGGGTAAGCAGCTTAAGTTGATCTAGAGTTTTCAAATCCTTCCATGACATTTCAGCAATTTCCTTGTGGCCTCCATGGGACTCACCATAGTACTGCTAGCTTTTTGTCCCCATCCGAAGCCAAGGGACTTGCAAAGTTCTTCAGCCTCATTGCATACCTTTGAAGAGAAAAGAAAAGCTAAAGTGGAATCTGTATTACCCTTCAGAAATGCCTAAAGTCACTGGTATTCTGATTGCCTGAATGAGTTATTCCCACATTTGTTCTGGGCAAGAGGACTGACTGGTACATGTGGGCAAAAGCATGCTTCCCCGAAAACATACACAAAATGAGGATAAAAATGTCATAAGAGGACTCATGTGAAATACAGAGTTGAACTCTGGAGAAAGCAGTGAAATCATGAGCCTTAGGACAATGCTGTGGAATTACCGTGAGTGTGTGTGTGTGTGTGTGTGTGTATCTAAATGCTGGTAAAATACTGTTTCTAGGAACACTGTAGCCAAATACTATGACTGGTTTTCAATGAGAGGTGGACAAGAATGTCAGTTTCAGTTCAGTTTATGACACATTAGGTAAATAATATATAACTATGTCTGACATGAGCATAGGGAGACTTCAATCACACAGCTAAAAGGTCTTTTCTAATGGCTCAGGTTTTGAATATATTCCTATTGAAAGTGGTTTGGTTTTTTTTTTTTAAAGGAAGGTCGATTTCACAGCATTTTAAGGTCTAAGCACCCTTAATTTATGATGCTTGTATATTTTGTCTTTCTATTCTCCTTAATTGTTACTGTTCTGCACTGGGGTGATAAAAGGTTGAGTAGTTCCCATTTTTTTTTCTTCTAGCCAAGTACATTCCATTCAGAGCATTTAGGCTCTTGAAAATCAATTCATTGCATAAAATCATTGTCTGAGCTTTAATGCAATTTCACAGGTACTTGTAGTAGAATAAGTAATGGAGTTCAGTGTGGCAGAAGGAAGTTGAAAGTTCTCATTTATAAGAAGGTGACAGAAAGCCTGCAGGGCCACTGAGCTGGCATGCCTGACTCCTCGCTTTCAGCAACCTTCCCCCGCAGAACACTGGGGAGCCCAGGTTCACCCCCTGAGACTCGGCCTCCTCAGCATTCTAGCTGCCTTGCTCTCCTGGTTATTGCTCTAGTTCTGTTGAGTGAACATTTTCCAGGAAAGGCACTTGTACATTTAACGAGGGTCCCTTCCTTTGTTGCAATATTAAGCAAAGGACTTTTTATTATGTAATAAATCTAGCTTTCTTTGACAGTTGGATCACTGAAATGTCAAGTCATTGTGATGTCCCACTTGTTTTCACAAATACATTTCTATTGCAGATTCCCAGAGCTCAGAGCAACTATAATTACTTGAATGAAGAAAATGGGGCTCTCTCTCTGTAGCCAGCATACTGTCGGGGAGAGAGTAATAAAAATTTCTTCAACATGATATTGCACTACTAAAAACTATGTTCACATTACACTCACCCTCTAATTGCAACCACATTTGAAGTGACTTGATAGTGGAGTTTCAATTGCTTAAATGGACCAGAAGACCTAGTTGCTTTAACTCATTTTATTCCCAACTGAAATTCCTCTCATTAAAAAAATATTATACACACATGTAATTTACAGAAAGTATACAAAAAGTAAAACATAGAGAAGACATAAATGGGTACATGCAAAAATGGTGAAGTTGGAAACAAAACAAAACTGGTGAAATCTGAATGAAGTCTTTGGAGTGTTTCAATGTCAATGTTCAGGCTGTGATACTGTAATATAGTTAAGCAAGATGTTCCCATTGGGGGAGACTGGGTGAAGAATACACAGGAACTCTCTGTATTAGTTCTTACAACTGCATGTGCAACTACAATTACCTCAAAATAAAGTTTAAAAACACTGACTTTAAAGTGAATGCTCGTAAATTCTCCATTGACTTTCAGATTTCATTGAAATAAACTTCTATGGGAAGTAAAATAGCATATAATAAAACATAAATCATGTTTTTTCCCTAAATAACTTTTTCGTGAATAATTAAAAGAAAATTACTTAATGATTCACGTTGCACTTTTACCATAAAATGAAATTTGTATTTTACTTTCATATTTTTAAGACAGCATGTGTCCTGTTAAAAGAAAATAAGAAAGAAGAATATGCAGAGAGGGAAATCACCCATAATCTCACTCACTTATTACAGCTATGATTTCATTTCCCTTCCAGTTTGGTTCAGATGCATATACAAACTTTTCATGATCATAATTGTAGTGTGCATGTTATTCTGCAGCTCGATTTTATTTTAACATCATATAATAAATATATTTTGTGCGGCTGCATAGTCTCTGTCATTGTTGTATTTCAATCGCTGCAAAGTATTCTGTTGAGTGTCCTACTATGTAATTACTGTTCTATTATTATTTGGTGTGCTTCCAATTGTGTGCTATTACATATAATGTCAAATTGAACATCATACCGATTACTTGTTCTAGTCTTTACAATTGTTTTCTTCAGGAGAGAAAACTCAGATTTCCACAGTTAAAGTACTGGATCAAAAGATATGAATACTCATTTGTATGGCTTTCCCTACACAATGCCAAATTGCCCTCAATTTACAATAATCAATTTCCATTCCCATCAGCTGCATAGGAGAGGTCTGGTTCACTGCTAGGCCTTTTTTTGCTGTAGTTTTTAGTGCTAGATATTATCATTGTTATGTTTTCTTGTTAATTTAAAAAAGTGCCTTGTTTTAATTTGCATTTTTGAATGAATAGAGAGCATGAATTGTCCCTGTGTTTGTTCACTAATGTTTCCCTTCAGTTTTGAATCCTTATGATTTTTGCCAGTATGTTCATCTTGTGTATCTTTGAAAATCACAGGTAGTTTGACTAGACACTGGGCAATCAATTTCTCCTTGAAAGCTACAGAATGGTGGTGGTGCTTTTCACGGTATATAAAATAAGTCAAGGAGAAATACTTGACACTTTTCTCAGTGCCTACATTTCAGAGCAGTGCAAAGAGAAAGATGGCTGATTGGCTCAGCAGGCAAGGCTAGAGCTGCCCTTATAATCACCCTACTTTTGTGGCTCTAACTAAACTTCTGATTCTATGTGAGCAGAGTTGCTTTAAAAAGATAGTTCTTTTTATCTTTTGGAATGTGTCACTGGGAAAATATGCACACTAAATCTGTCCAGTGTTTGTCTGAAGATTTAGGTACAAATATCCTCAGATTTGTAACAGTTAATGCAGGTACAAGCAAGATAGATAGTATAAACCAGTCCTGGCATTATTGATTAATCAAGCCAGATGGGACTGGACATAAGGACTTTTCAGGTAAAAAACTGCTTACTCAATCAATCAAAAGTGATTATTTAGTCCATCTAGTGAACGATGGTGCTTATCCACTATTCAGGGGTGGATTAAATTATTGTACAAATATCTGCAAATCACTGGATAACACCAGAATGGATTATTTCTTCTTCTACCTCTTCTTCCTCTTCTTCTATGAATTTTTTGATAACACAGAATTTCTACACCACCAAGACCAACAGCCAGAAAATTTCATTTAAAATGTAAATGAAACCAATAATGTGTGCAGTTAATATCCCCTCTCTTATTCTCATCCTCTCATCTGTACCGCCAGTCCCTACTTACGACCTCATCTATTTCCCTAATTCCAGATGCATGGAAAGTCTACTCCACACCTGCAGCCTTAAACACCAACTCTGAGTTGGAACAGTGCCCCTCCCTTTTTAATAACCAAGATAAAAATTCTTAGAAAACATGGTTTGTAATAGAAATCCTGAGAGCACCATTTTTTTGAATTATAAAACTGCACCTTTGAAAAGACAAGTCAATGCTAAACGGTAAAATGATTATACTTATTTCTACCCACTACATTTCCATTTTAATGTTACGAATATTGAAAATTATAACACTCACATTATAACTTCTGGAGGGGATAATTTATAAAGTCAGCATCCATCAATTATAAATTTTCCATGATATTAATAAAATGGCAAGAACTAATTATGATGACTTCTAAGAGGATGGCTTGGACAAATTATTAATAAGTGGAAATGATACATTTTTTAAAACATAGCTTCTAATTCTAGCTGAAATGAGTGTAGGAAGATGATTGCAGAAAGGCCATTCACCTGAGGAGCTCCACAGTCTCAGAGTACATGGTATATGGGGACTTTGCTTCCAGAGGGTCGCGTTCCATGGCATTGCCACATTCAGTGAAGGAGAGGGCGGCATCAGCATAATTCACAGCTTTGCCAAATTTCTCGAACTGAAACAGGAAGATGACTCGTCAAGATAATACTCTCTGTTTTCTCCTTCATATAAAAGAGTGGTTTGAAACTGGGGGGTAGTTTTGCCCCCTTCCCACAGGGAACATTTGGCAATGTCTGGAGACACTTTCAGTTGTCACCCCTGGGGAGAGGGGGCATCTGGTGAACAGAGGCCAGAAATGCTTATAAACTTCTGCAGTGCCCAAAATAGCTCCCACAATAGAGAATGAGCTGGCCCAAAATGTCAGCAGTGCCCAGGCTAAGAAACCCTGATACAGAAGACAATGTATGAATTGGTCTTAACAATGAAGTTACCGGCTTAAGGTTCTATCATCATGACACCAAGGCTAGTTGAGAAGAGAAAAATGCAGGCAGGGTATCATATGTGGTTTGTGGCATTGTTGTTGCTGTTATTGCTATCTTTTTGGTGGACCTGAATCCAAATCATTGCCTCAACTAGTTTCTATTCATGAAATTTACTAAACTATCTGCTCATTGTAGTGTCCTATAGACAGTACTTGCAACTAAGGGCTGCTTTTTAGAAGTCTCATGGACAATGAACACATACATTTTTGCTTTAGAACTCTTTGTGAGCACATCAATTTCACTCTCAGGAGAAGATTAACAAATTGATGCTATTGTCATGAAAGATGAGAAGCTGTAGTATGACTGTTGACAATAATCCCATCACTTTCATTGTAAATGATAGTTTGAAATAGTATGTCAAAAAGCCAAAAAATATAGTACTACTAAATATTTTAGTTTGGTAAAATTTTATTACAAAGGTTTTAGCCCTGATAATGGTCATGATTAAACTGACTTAGACATACGGATTTCTTTTTTATGTGTAATGAATATTATATATGACACTTTTATAGTGAGTATTTTATAACAGGATTTAACATTTTCAATTTTTGATAGCAGGATGTAAGAATTCCACTAATATGGTATTTTATGTAAAAGAAGGAATATAATGCAGATTTAGCTGTTTTAATTTTCTTGTATACCTTTTATCAAAATATTTTCTATGCAACTGTGATAGTTTCAATTCTCAAAATGGCAGAGTAGCTGTCTCTAGCAAAGGATTAAGTACAACTATAAAATGATTGGTTAGAGGTCCTGCAGAATCTTTTATTGTAAATGACTTTTTACAATAAATGTTCTCCAGCTTTTATGAGCTGCAGGAATTCTGTGGTTTTCTTTCTGTAAGCTACTGTGGAGAAATATCGGTTTCAATCAAATTCAAGCGGATTTTGTGAAAACCTGTGTACATATATGAAAACTAGGTACTTTCTCTTTTGCCTTACAAGACAATTTCCTTAGGTCATCTGGCTCCACTGGCTCTCCCATTTGGAAATTGTTCTTAGATCCTGATTTCTGAAAGTGACTTTTCATTCACAACCCAATCGCTGGAGAGATCTGTAAAGATCGCCTAGCCTAAACCCCTTCTTCCCTAGGAGTAGCTGATGTCCAGACAGAAAATTACATGACCATAGTGCCAATTAATAGCCAAGTTATGCCCCCCACCCCTGGGACTGTTTCCCTATCCACAAAATGAGTGGCTTAAACTATGAGGGTGCTTCCCAGGCTAATATATGCATAAGCCTAGCAAAAATATCATTCCTCTAAGTGTTCCTCAACCTTGTTTTTCAATATCACCCCCCCCACCATCAAGGAATTTTTAAGATACAGTCAGCCCTCTGTATCCGTGGGTTCTGCATCCATGGATTTAACCAATCTTCAATCAAAAATATTCAGAAAAAAATGAATGGTTCCATTTGCACTGAACATATACAGACTTTTTCTTGTCATCATTCCCTAAACAATTCAGTATAACAACTCTTAACATAGCATTGCATTGTATTAGATATTATAAGTGATCTAGAGATGATTTAATGTATATTAGAGGATGTGAACAGGTTATATGCAAATGGCCATTTTATATCAGAGACTTGAGCATCTGAGGATTTTGGTGTCCGAGGGGGTCCTGGAACCAATCTTCTATGGATACAGAGGGATCACTGTATTTTTTCATGTACCCCCAATGAAATTTTAATACAAGAAATATACTTATTCTCTCTTTATGCCCTGTGGCCCTTTGGAGGGTCACACCCCATTGCAATAACTAAGACCTTTTCACCCCATCTCCAAAACCAATTTTTGCCCCCATAGGGGCAGCATCTCCCCAATTGGGAATGCATATTCTAAAAGGATTAGGCCAAATGTGATCCTTTGAAAGACATACATATAAACACAACCTTGGAATGTAGAGTGACGTTAGTTCATAATCATATGTATATATGTCTGTGGTACCGATTTTTCTCAGTTCTTCAAACATTTCATTTACATGGTCTCCTATGTATATCCCAGTCTTCATCAGCTCATGTGACAGCTTGTGAATGGAACATGCGTATGCTCCCTAACCCCTATTTTGACAGATGGCAAACCCTAGGAGCACTTGAGTGCTCTGTAGTGCCACAGAATTGAGGACATTTAGAGAAAACCTTTGGTCTTTGAGGGAGCAGCATTACCATCCAGTGCCTTTCAAATCTCTCATCACCTATACAATGGTCACAGCACTGTTGTCCTGGCATCTCCAATGGAGCTAGCACCCAGCCTGCCTTGTCATTTTTGTCTGCAGGAGCAGGGGAAAATTGCTTCTAAGGAACAATTTACACCACAGAAAGGTCACCTGCAGACACGAAGCAATTTGTACCACAGTGGGGAAATGACAGAAAGTAGGGAAAAGGCAGATGTAAGGACCATGGACAGTTGATGTTGGCTACACACTAGTCATGGTATTTCATCACAGCATTCCCAGTATCAAACACCACTGGGACAACTAAGTCCTAGCAGGACACAATGCAATGTTTGAGGATGCTATTTTTTAACCCAATGGGGTTTAGTCAAAGTGAGAAGCCTGAATTTAGGGCCTTCCCTAGGACAGTGGTTCTCAAATATCTGCACTTGGGAATCTCCTGGGGAGCTTTAATACTCATTCCTGGGTCCCAGTCCCAGAAATTCTTATTTCATTGGTCTGGGATATGGGCTAGGCATCAGAGTTATTCTAAAGCTTTCAATGTGATGTGTGGTTGAGACCCACTGTTAGGAGCCTCAACCAAATCAAACAACTCAAAATGTTGAGCTTATGACTGATCTAGGTGGCTAAAACCCTCGGAGGCAGCTGGGCAAAGTATCTTGAGAAATCCAGATGACAGCATTTCTCTTCTCTGCTTGGGGCCCCAGCCTAACTGTGGGGCTCACTCTGAAAACATGTCATCAAATGCAGCAAGGAGCTGAGTTTTTCCTCAGGCCTAGTTTTCCCAAAGCCAATTTTTGAGGCCATTTAGACAGTTCTAAACAACTCTCACATTCCCACACGAGTTCTGGCTTACTGGACCAAAAAAGCACATCATTTCCAGGGAAGTTTCATAAGTCATTCCAAATTCACTTGAAAGATAATGACAGTGGTATATACCATTGAGCTTCTGAAGTTGGGGTAAGGGGAAGAACAGTGGGAAAACAAATGACATGATAACCAAGCCCTGAGAACTTTGGGAATTACAGAACTAAGTAATTCACTAGTTCAAATCTCCCTATGTCAGGGCAGCAATGTGTTGACAGGCAGGTGTGGGCTGTGATACTGAAAATTTGTTTGGAAAAGTGCTTTCTTTGTTTTCCTTTGAAACATAAATCCTTAATAGGAACAAAGCAATGAGAAAAAGGAAACTTACCAGTGCATCAGCTTTGTGCTTCAGCTTCTTAGCTTCTTGCATGTAATAATCAGCATTGTGAACCCTAAATAAACAAAACAAGCTCTTTCAGAAACCAATGCTTCATCTTTTCAGTAAAAGACTGAATCATCAAACCTTTTCTGCTATAAATTTATTCCCATATAATGCCTTGAAAAAGGCAGACTAATGCTGTCATTCATATCATAACCAACCTTGAAATAATACTGTAAATGAAATCTGAAGTACATAATGGCCCATTAGGATAAATAACCACATGCTCCAACCCCAACCATTACAGTTGTCCAAATAGATCAAACAAAACCTAGCTATACATCTGTGTGTTGGTTATGTGTGAGGACATGGATAGGAAAGGACAGAACAACCTGCCTTTGGAACAGTAACAATGCTGCTTAATTAAAATGGGCCAAAAACATTTCTTGGTGGGGACAGAGTGGTGAGTGTGTATGCAGGGGGTGGGGTGGACTTTTAAGGGTATAGGATTTGATGCTGAGGTCTTATTTGGGGTGACACATGCACAGCACTAGAAAAGCCATGCTACCCCCACCCCCCATTCACTACTCCAAACTGTCCATGATAATCTGGAACAACATACGAGTCATCAAAAGTGAGCTTGGGTCTCCGGACATTAGTGCTGCTGCTGGATAGAAGGGGCAGAGCCGCCCAGGACGTCATCTCCAGGTGACTGCTATCCATGAGGCCAGTAGTGATGGTAGAGGTGATGGTGGAAATGGTAGTGGTAGTAGTTGTGGTGGTGGCCGTGGCGGTGGCAGTAGCTGTGACAGTGGTGGTGACAATGGCAGTAGCAGTGACAGTAGCAGTGGCAATAGCAGTATTGGTGACAGTGATGGTGGCAGAGGATGCCTTTTTTGGAGTGTCTCCCTCCTGGGAAAAAGGAGGACAAATAGTTTCCATTAGGTCCGGCTTTTTAAAACACCTTGTCATAAATGCTTTGAATGTCAAGCACATTACGAAAGAAGGCAAAAAATAAAAATAAAAAAAAAAAAAGAAAGAAAACAATGCACGCAGCTTGAGGATAAATAGGTGACCCTGGATATTTTATGAACGCCATGAATCACGAGCTTCTGTTCTATTATGACACCAAACATCAAGCTAATTGGGTGCTGCCATTACATAGCTCCACCATCCCATTAAGACAGCCACAGCAAAGGTCTAAATCCAGTGGTAAATGTGAGGGGAAAGGGAAGGAAGAATATAGAGAGGAGAGAGGAGGAGGGAGGGAGAAAGGAAGAGATGCATGGACAAAGAGAGGGAGAGATAGAGGTATTAAATAAATCCCTTGACCCCGATGTGGGTATTTTTGATAAGGGAACCAACCCAGAAGCTTTCTCTAGGGTAAGTAACGTCCTCAGGTCACTCTGCAAAATACCAGATACAGTCCAGCAAAATACTAGGAAATTGTACTCTAATCATCCCTGCCCTGGCTGAACTGAGGTTGAAGCCGCCCTTTTGTTCATGTGAGGCGCTTGATTGGTTTCTAGCTAAGTGAAATGTGAGTGTGTCTCCATTTTGTTTTGCAATCTTAGGATGGTGAAGCCTCATTTCTACCAGGTCCAAAATCAAATGGGTAAGATACTTACAAGGGCTTTGCTTTGAACTGTCATTGCTATAGAGAGGATGGAGAAAGGAGGTGGTAAGATCTGTAATTATGTGACAGTGTGGTATCACAAGACTACCTGCCATGTTCAAGTGGCCGACTCTGCCCTCCCGCCCCCAGCAACTGTGGGACTCTCCTGACTGTTCTCTGTCTGACCATACTTCCCATGGTGCCTCCTCTTCCTTCTGCTCTTCTGAATTGGTATCTCTCTAAGGTTGGTGTTCCCCAAAGTTCACTCCGCAGTTCTCTTCTTTCTTGATATGATCTGTCAATCTTGTGTGTTGTTGGCACAGATTCAACAGTAGGTAGGTAACACCCAAATGGAAACCTCAATCTTACCCAATCTCCAAAGCTCCAGCCTACAGTGACCATCTTAGGACAATTCTACCAACATGGCCATTAGCACCTCAAATTTTTGGCAAACCAAATCACTAATCAAACCAGTTTCCTCTTTCTGTTAATGGCAGGATGGTCTTCTCTGTCATCAAAGCTGAATTTCTCCGTGTCAATAAAGAGTTTCCAAACTGACTTTGGCACAGTTACACAGGGAACTGCAGTAGTATCTGGGCTAGTGGCACTGAAACTGGCAAGGTAGAGACTCCCCACCTTTACTTCCATCTGAGCTGCTCTGCTTTAATCAGCTTTATATATTGAAGTTCTGTAAATTACTTCATTTTGAAAAATGATAATGCTCCTAGAACTCTTCTTGAAAACCATTCCTCTATTTCATCTTTAATTTTTCTCCCTCAACATTACCAGTTAATTGCAGTTAATTACTCCTATTAATTGTATCTCCCCAACATCTCTCGAATTTGTCCCTTTCTCCCTCAAAGCCTCAAAATGCAGGCCCTCATGGCTTCTCACTGAGACTAACAAAGAGTCTCCTGGCTGGACTCCCAGCCCTCGAGCTAGCTTCTCCCTCCACCCTCAATCTGCTGTCTGCTAGCTTGAGCTTCCTGAACAAAGTTCCTAGCATCTCCCTGCTCTGCACTCAAATGCAAACTCAAGGCTGAAGCTCCTTTGCTGGCACTCAAGGCCCTACCTGATTTGGCTGCAGCTTTCTGCCCAATCTCTGACTGTTCCCTTCCATGAACCTTAGTTTCAACCGAACTGAACATGTCCCCGCTTTTTTCACTTTCCTGATTTGATGATACATGTGAAGTTTTAGATTTCAAAAAGCCTTCCATTCATTTGTTTCTTTTTTTACCACCTGGTGATAATTTATTCAACTTATTATTTTTATTGCCTTTTGAAATTTTCATAATTGTGGTAAAACACACATATAATAAAATGTACCATCTTAACCATTCTTAAGTGTACAGTTCAGTCATGTTAAGTACATTCACATTGTTGTGAATCCCCAGAACTCTTTTCATCTTGCAAAACGGAAACTCTGTACCCATTAAACAGTGTCTCCCCATTTACCCTTTGCCTTAGGCGCTTGCAACCCCCATTCTACTGTCTGTCTCTATGAATTTAACTACTCCAGGGACCTCATGTCAACGGAATCACATGGTTTTGGCCTTTGGTGTCTGGCTTATTTCACTTAGCATAATGTCTTAAAGGTTCATCCATGTTGCATAATATGACAGGATTTCCTTCCTTTTCCATTGTGTGGATAGACCACATTTTCTTCACCCACTTCCCTTCATTTTTAAACCCTACTCATCTATTAAGGATCAACTCAGGAAACGCCTCCTCCACCAGGAAAACTACCTTATGCCTACAGCCAGAAGTACTTTAATCCTCCTTGGACCATTCAGAGACCTGTCTCTATCCCTGCCCTAAGACACCAATCACCAGCTATTTTGTATTCTAGTCCTTTGAGCACATGTCTCATTGCTCACTTTAGACTGAGAGTTCTTTGAGCACTGGGGCCATCTCTGATTTATGATACTGTCCCTCCACCCCACAGCCCAGTGCCCTCAGTGTTTGCTGAGTGCATGCATGCACATATGCACAGACACTTGCCATAGTCAACAGGGTCACTTTAAAGATAAAAGCCAAATGTGAAATGTATTTCTTATATTTCTGTGGATCTTTTACACTTCATCCTGGACCTTCTGAATACAAAATAATTATTACCACCTAGATCTCACTGATATAAATGTGCTGAGAACCTATGCATCTACAAATTGTTATGATGGATACGAAGAAAATAAAGATTTTTTTTCAACCCAAACATTTTAAAGGAAACAGAGCCGTAAAAAACTTGTAAGCCAGCTTCGTGTCTCCACTGCCACAGCCCGATTGGCCTAGACCAAACAGTTAGGCCAGCCCAAGACAGTGTCATTTGTCTCTATGGCCAAGATATGTGGCAAGAACCCTGAAACATTACATCCACCACCCACAGCGTTTATGTCAGTCCTGGCACATCTGACTGGAAATGGCTGAATTCAGCCATGATCATGTAAGTTACATAAAAGTGTCATCTCTCCACACTCACTCACCTGTTGAGTCAATAAACAGGACTTCATGCCTAAATGGAATAGAGAAGACTCTGCGAGCACAAAATTGCAAATGTTTTTGGAGCTAGAAGAAGCTTTATAGATCATCTAGTCAAATCCCCTCATTTTATTATCTCAGAGATGTTTCATGATTGGCCCAGAGTCATAGAGCAAATTTGTTGCAGTGCTAGCACTATACAAGAGTTAAGTGTCTTAATCACAGGCTAAGGCAAAAATTATGCCACAAAGTCTCCTAGATTTCAAATCATTACTAGAAAGAATGGCCCAAGAAGAGGCACTGGTTGCTCACTGCTATCAGAGAAGCCTAGTGATTTCCCTAAGAAGGATGATATATTTCTAGGAGCAAATATTAATATATTTATCATGTTTCCCCAGTAGATTTTAGCCCTTGTGGAAATGACTTTGCAGATTCTTTTAAGCATTATCATTGTCATAATAACATCTGTATCATTTATAAACCCTAATGATTTGTGACAATATACTAGGCACTATACAAAAAGAAATAATGGAAAGTTTGTGTATTTGTATACACAGGCCTGTCATATTTCTCCTCTGCATCTTCTTCCCTTCCTCCTGCAACATCGCCAAATGATCAAGTTAGATGAGCTGGGTTAACTTGTTTCTACCTGGCAATTATAATATTTCTTCCAAGATGCTTACATTTACCGATATCCCTTTGAAAGTAGCACAGAATTTGCCTTCAGTTCTCTTAGGTTTGGTAGATGTGATCTGTCCAGTCATGGCGATGTTTTTGTCTTGACCAAAGGGACCATTATTGCCACTGACATTTCTGCGGCGTGGAGGGTCCTCTGGCAGTGGGGAAAGTGGAGGAGGAAATAGTTTTTCTTCCTTTCTTCTATTTGCTCTCCTGGATGAATTATTTCTGTGGAAAACAAGAAGCGTAGGGTGTCATAAAGTCTTCTCTCTCTTTATTCTGATTTTCCCCATGATGCTAGTACTGTAAGCTGAAGTCATATTTTAATTGCTGTCCCTCTACCTATGGTGAAGAGCATATCTAAAAATGCACATAGACATAGATATAGATATCTCTCTATATAAATATAGATATATGCATACATATGTATCCAAGAATAAACTCATGTCTTTGCAGCAGAACTCCATGACAAATGTAAATGCCTAATGGAGTGTGCTACAGTAGGATATTTTCAACTTTTCAAGATTGCTGTTAATTAGATTTTTATGGAAAATACAATGAAGACTTTAATCCCATCATTTTTCAGGGTGGTTCCTACTTATTTTGCCCTAGGACCTAACTGCACAATCATGCAATAAATGGCACAATAAAGAATCAGTGGAAGAATATTTTCTTAAGAAATATTATGCTTACGCATTACTTAGAAATAAATAATGCACTAAATAGTATTGCGACATACATTGCAAATTGTATATACAGAATGTTCTACTCCAACGCCAAGCATAATGAGCCTCTGACCTTAAATTGTTATACTGAAGTACTGATGTACTCCACTTTACAAAACTCCATTTAAAAATATTATTTTGTCATGTTCACACTAGACATCTGCAATTTTAAAAGTACTCCTGTGCTTTCAAACTGATTTATCTGCCCATTAAATGGGCACCACCAAATAGTCTGAGACTTCAAATAAAACAGAACAACTGAAACCTTATGCTAGCTGCTTAACATGGTAATTGGGTCATGGATTTTCATTTTAGTTACTGTCTTAGACTAATCAATGAAGATTACTTGAATTTTAATCTTTGCTTAGACAACTAATATTGCACTGTGCAGCTATTTACTTTTCATGATTATTGACTACAATTTTCAATAGCAAATTAAGTCAACAAGAATTTATGTTTTCCTCTTGGTCAATTTCAGTCAGTGTCTAGAAATATAGATTTACAATATCTCAAAGCAACAAATCAAAGATGAACAAGCATTCAAGTGGTCTGATTCCCTGAAATAGAAGTCAATGCACACTCCTTGGCCCACTTCCACTGTGTTGCACAAAATTGCCAATTGTAATATGTGCCATCTTCTCCATCTTTTGTTTCATAAATGTGGCCCTATGTTACTTTTTGTTGTGTAGCGAAACTGAAAAAACGCAACTGTTTCTGTCATTACCTCAATTGATTAAAATTAATTAAAAATACTTTCCAATGGATTTAAAAAATTGCTTTGACATGTATAACCATTTTAAAATAGTAGTGATGCCTGATTAAAATGATGGTGAACATATGGATTAAGATTCTTGTCCATGAGGAAGCTCCACAAATAGCAGATCACATTAAGTGTAATAATTACAAAGGCACCAGGCCTTTGGGAATTTATATGTGTGGATGTCAAGCATTGCTGTGGCATCTACAGGAGGTGAATGGTGGTTCATTAGCTGTAAATACTCCCCCACTACTTGAGCTGCCTGAGGAGAAACTGGGGGCTGCAAGGGAAAGAGCTGCTTCTGAGAGGCAGTTAATTTGCCATTGGCAACTACAGTCATGCAATGCCTGCCTGTCTGCCACTAAAGCAACCAGCGGGGATTCAGTGCATTCTGTACAGTGAGCACCCATGACCTGGCCCCCTTTACATCTGCCTGGTCATGATCTGGAACCATGGGGTCTTTAAGGACTTCCTTGGTGAAAGACACCTAGGGAGCATTTTCTAGAGACCACTCAGTCATTGTTATGACTTACAACTAGAAAAGCAGCTTTTGCGTCTTTGGGTACCTCTTCCAATAGGCCAGAGTAGAACAGGAGACAAAAGAAGAGCATCACCACCTGCACTCAATTCCTCAGAGGGCCTGCTGAAGGTACCAGCTCTAAAGAAGAAGGGGAGGTCCAGGAGAGTCCTTCTGTTGAACTATGGGGAACTATAGCTGTCATAGTCTGGTGTGGAATCTTTGTTAGGTTTAGAATAGTCCTTTAGAAAAGTGAATGTTGTCTCCCATTTTGTTTGAAAGGTTAATAAGGCACAAAGGTGCAAAGCTTGAGGAGAGGATTCCCAGGAAGAGACCCCTAAGAGGTCAGTCATTGCTTCATTCTTCTTCAACTCCAGAAAGTCTTCCAGAGAAAACTCATCTGTTTGATGGGCGTAAGAAACTAATTGAGGCTCTTTCTGAATGATAAAGGCTACAAGGGAAACACTGCTTTCCCACCTACTAGAAAAGCAGAGACATTGTAAAGATAGTGGATTAAAGACACCATTTGGTGTAAGGAACATGGCTGTGCTGCAGCCAAGTAGGCATAGGGCAGCAGGCATAGGCTGAGGTAAACAGCCTAGATGACTCAGTGGATTGGGGCACAAGTGCACAGTCCCATGTCTTATATAATCATAGCCATGAAGACGTAACACACAGAAGCTCACTACCTGGCTCTCAGCCACTATTGTTTGTGTAATGTATAAATGTAACACTCACCCTGTGAAGGAGCTGCTAAATAAAGCTATGTCTCATTTACCTGCTGTCTCTTGAGTGTTCTCCAAGCTCCCTGCTCCACATCCACACACTCCCCTCAGACCTCAGCTGGGGGTGGACCCCAACCCTGAGTGTGACATTTGGTAAGAAGCAACTCAAATGACTAGACCTTTATGTAATACTTGGTCATCTCTCTTTTATAAGATGGGGAAGGCGACAGGCCACTGGGTCACCTAGAGAGTGTAGCAGTGGGGACCAAAGGCTGTGGCAAGGCTGGATGGCCCAAACTGGTCCAAGCCTGGAAACTGAGGGAACAATGCTACCACAGCTATGCCATTTTAGTCCTTCCTCCTTGCAAACAATGGAGGAGGGCTCTGGAATGACCACATCTTACCATCAGGGGAGCATGCCTCCTCACATGCCTGGTCTACCCTGAGGTGAAGGGGTCAGCTTGCTCCACTGGAAGGGTCTCTAGTTCTGAGAACTTCAAGTATGTATGTGAAGGGATGTTTCAGAGCAAACTTATATCAGAGAATACTGATGAACCTCACCAATAACTACTGATCCTGGGGGCAGGGGGCAGCCCAGGACCCAAATCTCCTTATTAGTTAAACCAGATCTAGTGGTAATTGATCTTTTCTTTCCTTTCATCTCAAAACAACAAAGATCCAGACAAATGTAAGCTGATAACTTATTTCCGACATCTTATCTGTAGCAGATTGATGCCATATCCCTGATGTTAAACTGTAATCTGTGAAATCAATTGTTAGCTGCAGTTAGCCAGATTGCCTCTCTGCTCTGGGCTGCTAATAGGCTCCAAAACTGGCTTTGATGGAAGTAATCTCTAATGTTGAATGAATTTATGGCAATAATTACTCAGACAGAATGGTTCAAGTAGCTGACATGATTGTTAGTTAAGTGATATTTATAAGACAGAAATAACTTGGTCACAATGCTTGGCAGAAACAGAAGGCAGGACTTCTCTGAAGAAGACTCAAGCTGTTTGAGTGAGGAGGTGCCAGGAGGCCTCCTGCCGGACTCTGGAACCTTCCACACACAGAGAGAAGGAAGAACAGGTGCCAGCTCCTTGGAATGACATGTTTGAGGAGGCCAGAGAGATGAGCTGTCTGGGAGTGGCCCTCCTCCTGGGACAGTTCTGTGTCAGGAAAAGACAGCTTTTTTTTTTTTTTTTTTTTTTTTTTTTTTTATTCCCTTGGCTTCTGTGGAGTTCCGGACATAGCTACTGGTCCTCAAGATTCATATCAATGTTAAGTAATGACATCAAAGAGGAAGCAGCTGCCTCGTTCTGTCAAGATCAAGGAGTTGCTTTTCCAGGGAAACTGAGTAATCACCATCAGAACTGAATGTTGGGTAGAAGCAGGTGATCTGGTTAAAGTGATAGGGGTTCTCTTGATGCTTCTTGTCAATTTATTTACTTCCTTTTACCCTTCACTGAGTGCTAAAAGTTCGTTTTGACTAATTTTAGTGATAAATCTGAATTAGAGTAAAGAAATGTTGCTAAAAGCTCATGGAGTCACCCCAATTCTGGCAGCATATGTTCTACCCCTTATCACACCCTTGTTAGACCAGTGGCCAGGGACAGCTGTCAGGCCTTGACTGAGAGACTCCTGTTTTTTACCTTAAAGTCTTCTGGGGCAAGATCCCCCAAACAGGTTCAATTAGGATTTCTTAGGAGTCTGAACAATCATACCAAGCCATCAGACAGGGCCAGGGCAAACTCACTCTCTAGTGTTGGGAGGCTTGTGGGGTGGGGCTGGTGAGATGCAAGGGGGGAGCAAGCAGATAGTTGTGGCCTCCTCCAGGCGCTGCTTCTTCTCAGGGATCTTCTCTGCAACTTCTGTTGGCTTTAACAGGGAAAAAAATACACAGAGCTTGAAATGCATGGCACCATTCAGACATCCATATTTTATACACTAAAAATGAGCAAGATACATAGTTTGCTTTTATTTTAACTTCTAGATTAGGTAGGTGAGTTAAATGTGCACCTTTGATCAGACAGAAAAGCAATCAACCTTGCCTAGCCGAGTCCTACAAAGAAGCTGGCATTTGAGAGAGTACAACTGTGTGATCTGAACCTCTGTGTCAAGACTGGGTGGCATGGGAATCTCGCAACAAAAGTAAAGAGAATCTATTAATACAATTTTTGGACACTTCTGCCATCAACAATGCCCCCACAAATGAGTAGTTTAGAAACTAACATTGTAACTTGAATGTGACATAAATCCTGTCCAAGCAGCATGGGGATCATGGCTGACATATAAAGGTTGCTTACACAATGAGCATCATGTAAGGAAATGAACCACGTTCAAAGCACACCTTTGGACTTTTGCATGTGCTGTTTTGAAGGTACACTGTCAGCTGTGGTTGTACTGTTGTCATCACTAAATGTGGAGAATCAGTGGTAGGGCAAAGGCCTTTGACTTCTTGGTCCCTATTTTGGAATATAGGCTGAGTAGCCATTATCCAGAATAGTTGGGACCAGAAGTGTTTCAGACTTTGAATATTTTTGAATTTTGGAATATTTGCATTAAACTTACCAGTTGAGCATCTCAAATTCAAAAATCCAAAATCTGAAAATGCTCCAATGAACACTTATTTCTCCTGAGTGTCATGTCAGTGCTCAAAAAGTTTCAGATTTGGAGCATTTTGGATTTTGGATTTTTAGATTTGGGATGCTCAAACTGTACTCTCATTAGGTATGCAACTCAGAGAGAATATCCTCTGTTTTGGAACTTGTAAAGTCAAGCTGAATGATGACTGCTATCATTTTTGCATCATCCTAGTCAGTCGGATGGCCTGGCCACAGTGGGGGCTGCAGTTCAATAAGGAATCTTAAGTCTTTCCTGGAAAGGGACAGAATAAATGAAGAAAGGACTGGGAACCTCCTTTCTAGCCACTGTGGCAGCCTTAGAAATAAGATTACCTGAATATCATCATGAGATAACATCACTCTAAAAAAAGTACCCTGAGATGTGGAGATATGACAGAATGAGCATACTGGATACCAAACCATTTCTCTAGACATAGTTCAAATGAAAAGGCCCACTCTGGATTTCACCTTATGAGTATACTTTGTAGCCTTGGAATTCAGCTCTAGCCTTCTGCAGGTAAGATTTTCCCAAGTCAAGCCTACCACATAGATCAGTGATCCCAGCAGGCTGGGAAGAACATGTGGTTGGTAGGACCCAGGAGACTTAGAGTATAACTGGGCTGTGGAGATGCTAATGTTTGTCCAGAGAAATTAAAAAGCCCTAGAAGATGCATTTGGACATTGAGGGCACTTGCGTGCCTTGCCCAAGTAAGGAGACTTTCTTCATATTTTTCTTTCCTACACATCATAAGCCCTCATATGCCATAATGGACACTCTTGCCACTGGCTACAGATCATTCCTAGTTTTTCCTCTCTGGTCATGTCAAATACTGCATTTCCCACAGAAAGCATCATCACCTTTGCCAAAATCTGCAATGCACTGCCATTGGCTTCCTTGAAAATGAGACTCAAGATCAAGTTAGACAACAAACAGACACTGCTCACAAGCACTTGGCAGGCCACTTTAGACAGCTTACCTTGTGCTTACGTTTGCCCTTAGGGGCTGGTTTCTCCACAGCTGTGACAGCTGTCTGACGCTTGGGTTTTGTGGCAGTCTCCTTGTGGTCTGGCTTGGCAGGTGCTGCATGGAGTGAGTTGTGGCCAGGTACTCTAGAGAGTAAGTCAAGGTCAATCTTCACCCAGAGGTTTTTCAGGTTCTCATGATCTCGCAGAGGGGACAGCATTTCAGTTTGCATGACAGGAATAGGTGAAAATGTTGGCTCTTCATTACTGATGGATAAGTTGTTGTTGCTGCCACTGCTACTCATTAAGGTGCTGAGGGTCAGGCTGGCACCACAGATTTCCTTGGATTTGGCAGTATTACCTCCAGAAATAATGCACGGAGGCAGGACTTTGATTTGCAGGGCCTCTTCCTGATCTGTGTTGGAGTCAGATGTAGATGAATCTGTTTCAATGAATTCCCGAGACTTTGGCACAATCTTGCCAGGCCCTCTGTACTTCTTCTTCTCGGGAGCCAAAGGGATGTTAGGTCTTGGTTCTTTCCTAGGGGCTGGTTTGTGGGCAGTGGCTTTGTTGCGGCCTCTTGGTGGGTCATGAAGCTCCACACTTTCTTTTTCTTTGGGAGTGCTGCTGGTAATATTTGGTTTGGGCCAGGTAAACTCGTCAATGCTGGTGTTCTTCTCAACTTTTTTGGGCTGTTTTTTCCCAATTGTCCTTTGAGACACTGTCTCACTAGTTGTTGACAACTTATGCTTCAAAGCCTTTGTTTCTGGAATTTTCTGAGTGGGCCGTGGACGGGCTTTCTCCCTAATGAGACTGAGGAGAGGCCTTTCTTTGGGTTCAGCTGGGACCTGACTGGCATTCGTCTTCACTTTCATCTGGACTTCCATTGGTTGGATGATTGGAGGAGGCAGAGAAATAGTCTCCATGGGTGTTTCATTTTGGCCACAAATAAAAGACTTGTTCTGGGATGTCACTTTGTTAAGCCATTTATCCAGTTGCCACTTGTTGGTTGAGGGTGGCTCAGGCTGCAGATTGAGAAACAGCAGCAAGAATGATTTTTACACTTGGGAAGGATTCAAGAGAACCCTGAGTACAGAGACTACTACTAAAAGCTTTGGATGTCAAGTGACTGTTCACACATATACAAATACACACACTCATACACACACACCTGCACATACCCACTATCCATAATATTCAAATGACCTAAATAGCCAGATACAAACCAGCTGCAGTCTACTTATTTAAGCTCATTTCGACTCCTTCTCTGAAAATATTCTCTACTTTGGCCAGGAAGAAAAGAATTATTCACAGAGAGATGTTCCAGTGGGTTGGCAGGGATGCCAATGAGGGAAACCTGTTTCCAAAATCCTTTGTGGGAATCATCACTCAACCTCTCACCAGGAGGCAAAGGTAATAGTCTCCGATCCTGAAAGGAATGTAAGCGCACCTCAAGTATAATTCAAAAGGAAAGGCTTTCCAGCTGCCAGAGTGCCAGTGCCTTCTATGTGATGCTGTCATTCCCTGCAAACAAATCAGGCCTTTTGTATTTTTACTGAAGGACAAAAAGATTTTACTTCCAAAAAATAGAAACCACTGAGCTTTCCTCGGTGTATGGGCAATAACCAATTTATAGGAACATGCATGCAGACATTAGTATCCACTAAACCATGGCAATGATACATACTATTCGGGTCCTTGATTCCTAACTCTGAGTTCTGCCATCAGTTTTATTAGAAGAGCTCTTCTTTTGAAAGCCATCAGCTGAGGCTTATGGTACCAGCCAATAGAGGGTGACAGAATTAAAAACACTTGAGTAGTTGTGATAGTAACCTGCACAAGGCAATGGCAGGCAAGGGTTGAGGAAGTTGTATCAGCTGCCACTGTGGGCAGTGGAGCTTTCAGGTTGAGAACATCAGCTCTGGATACACATGGACCAGGGTTTTCAGTCCTGGCTCTACTACTGTCTATCTGTGAGGTCTTGGGAAAGTTCTTTTTAACCTCCTAGAACCTTATTCTCTCACTTGTAAAACAAAAATAATAATAAGTACTCTGTAAGGTTGTCATGAGGATAATATGAGAAAATGCAAGTCAAGAGCTCAGCACAGTGCCTGGCACATGCATGGTCCATGTTCAACAGGTATTTCTATTATTAATAGCAGTAATATTATTATTGTCTCCTATTTTTCTTTTCTGATTATTGAAAAACAAGTGTATGAAGAGCCGGGGGTTGAGGGTGGAATTTACTTGCTGTACCAAATGCAGGCTCAGGGAAATTGAGCGGCTATCCTGGACTCAGAGAGGATGTGAAGCAAATTCTTTTATTTCAAAATTATTATTTTAGTATTTCATGGAGCTGTGTTAAATGTTTTGGTGAGTTATTATCAAACACACTTGAAGGATGCATATTAAAATAAAGAACACATAACATTTAAATAATCATTTTACCTTTAAGGAAAGCCATACTTCTTGGGTCTTACTTGCCAAGTGGCAATTCACACTTTAATCACTTTAATCTAGAGTAAGGGTTAGTGTCCCCAAGGCCAGAATTGGATCTTGACTGGCTTCATTGATTCTCTCAGAAGATAAGCTGCTAGTCTATTCATTACTATGCTAGTTTTACTATGCTAAGAGAAGCTAAGTGAGTCACACAGCAAATCAGTCACACAGCAAAAAATGTATGCATGTTAGGAGTATGTGAATATATGCTTTATAAAAGTGCTGTTAAAAATCTGGGTACTTTTCTGAAGTGGTTATCGTGCTAAATTAATTATTAATTATTGTGCTGAAAGTGTGTGTGTGTGTGTGTGTGTGTGTGTGTGTGTGTGTGTGTGTGTTGAGGGTGCTGCCTGTGGGACAGGCAGATCATGGTTAGGGCCCTGGCACCTTCACTCACCTCTGGAGTTGCCACACGAGGTGCCTCATTAGATTCGCTGTCAGTGGTGCTACTTTCAGTGTCTGAATCTGACTCAGAGCTGCTCTCTGATTCGCTGGAGCTGCCAGAACCCCCGCTGGCTTGCACTGCAGGTGGGGGCTGGGGAGTGGCCAAGGGTGGGCTGAAAGGAAAACAACATAATTCATTGCCTCATTTACTCTCAAATAAGATGGAAAACAGCCCAGTTCAGGTGAAGGGCCTGTGATCTGTGAAATGCAGGTAGAGTGGGGTTTACCGTTCCCATTTTATAGATAGGAAACGTGAGGCTTAGGAGGCCCAGTGACTGGCCCAAGTTGAAAGGTTTGAAGAGAACCAGGCCTATGTGTATGCAAGTTCCTTGGCTTTCCATCACACTGCCTTGTCTTCCAGAAAAGCCTTGCCACCCTCACTCAACATAAAAACCTTAAGCCAAGTTTGCATGCCTTCTGGATGCAGATATAGATGTAGTACCTTAGATGTTGAACTGTCCCATTTTTTTCAGTTAAGGTAGTTTTTCATTTTTTGTTGCCCCCTTGTTCAATACCCCACAGGTTCGTCAAGGGGCTCTGATCTTAGCTAAACATATGGTATATAGTTCTATTACCAAGAAGGAGTGAGTTCAATTATCATTTTAATTAGAGGAAACTGAGGTTCAGAAAGGGGGTGGAGCTGGTCTCTGCCTCACAGCTAGTTGGAGAGCCAAGACTAGCACCTAGCACCCTGGCCCCCCAGCTCCTTCAAAGGGCACTAGCTGTGCTGAGCATATTCATTGCTGAGGGCCTGGCGCTCAGCCCCAAAGTGACTAGAGTTGGTCCTCAATTTCTGTCTGTTGGGTGCATGAATAAGGGAATGAGACAACACACTTCTAGGCCTCCTCCACCATACTTTTTATAACCTCTTTGTAACTCTTACAAGGAGTTATGATCATAAGAGAGCAACCAGCTGTAATGATTGATTTTAAATTTGTAAAGCTGACCAAGCAAAGCATTTGGAAAGTGACACCATTTGCTACTCTGCCTTTATTGATAATTAATACTCCTCCGTACCGATCGTTTGCTCTCTGCGTCCTATAACAAGTCAGCCTCAGCTGCATCTTGGCACACTGGGGTATGCCATCACCTTTCTTTTTCTCATTGTTGCTTTGGACTGAATTTTGCTTTCTCTCAGAAATGGGTCTCTAAATTTGGGGGAAGGTTCTAATCTCCCTCTGTGTCTTCAGCCTAACCCCTCTTTGGAGATCAGGTTAGCTCATGGGGAGGGGAGTGCTCGGGGCCTGTTTGTCTGTTTGCCATCTACTGGGCCTTCGCAGCCTCTTGCATGCAGCAGCAACCTGACTTGCTCTCTCCCTCGCATTCCACAAATCTGAAGCAGCAGCTCAGTCAAGAGAGCCCAGTATGGTCCTGGAGGTCACCTGGTCCTGTGGCCCCATGTTCAAATGTGAGAAAGAGGATCCGCAAGAATTCCCCAGCCCCCAGCTCAAGGAGCACAGACCTTTATTCATTGCCTGAACCCAAAGGAGTTCACGACCCCACCCCATGCCCTCACTAGAGCCTCTTCTCCAACATTACAACTCTCACTCACTGAGCTGGAGCCATACTGAGCTGCTGCTTGGGAAGGAATAGGATCCCTTCAAAGCCAGCATAGGCTCCTCATCAGTCACTACTCAGTGCAGAGGGCCTTTCCACTTCCTGTGCCGTGTGTCCTTAAAGACTGGCCCTTTAATCTCCCAAGTAGACATTTTCTTTCACATAGTGAAAGCTCATTTTAAACTGCTATCTGCTAAGTAAATGCGAACTACAAGTACATTTCTCTGTCAAGTACATCAAGAGATTAGGGAAAGTACAAGAAATAAGGAGACTACTGTATCTCCTAGGAACTGTGTGTCTTTCTCCAGCAGTGCGGGGAAAGGGAGGAGACCTATAACAGGGCTCCTATTTCCCTGCATTCCTTTGTAGATCTCTCTTTAGTGTCAGTAATGATACCCTATTTATGCAAAGTTCTCTTTAAATCTAATCAATTGTTTTTGTCTTCGGTTACTAAATAAAGATTGAGAGAACAGAAATCTAAGTGAGACTAATCCAGAGATTAGGCTAACTTGGCCTCAATTCCTCCCAAGTGAAGTTTTAAATATAACACAGAGCATCTGCAACACTGAGAATACTGGGTGGTGGATTGAGGGATAAAATCTGATTTGTATCCACATTTATGATTCTCAAGAGAAAAGGCTGTTTCCTAGTATCATTTCACATTTATGCACTCATTTCTTTTAATACGAAGCTGGTCATCCTGCTATTACTAAGCTAAAATAGACTCTAGGTTGACTTTGGAATATTTCTGGATAGAGTTCCACTTACTAGATAATTTTTTAGCAACTTCTGTAAGAAACAAAAAATCTCTGGGATTACTCCTTCAAAACCAAATACATTAAGGTGATACACATGAAGCAGGGATGATTTATTTACCAAAATCAACTTATTCCTCAGCTAAATCAAAGTTCCATGGATTTAGTAGAAAAATTGGGGTGTGTGTGTGTGTGTGTGCGTGTATGTGTTTTGTATATATCTTTCCTATCTAAAGCCCTTCTGAGAACAGATGTATTTTAGTATTCGGATGTTTTTAATTTTAAAAAGTACTATGCTGAATATACCATATATAATATTCTCAGTGGGATCTGGATAAGCACCCCTTAATAAAACTTGTTACTATTGTTGCAGTAACATTCACAGTAAGAGGAATACATAAATGTTTTAAATAAATATCTTTACAACAGTTTAGGTCAGGTTTTATCATCAAATGAGTTTGTCTCAAGGTTAGAAAAAATATTGGTTCTCAGAACTTTTTGAATTTCAGAAGTGTAAGAAATTATGGATGTAAATAGAAATCATATATGAAAATTTGACAATACTTATAAGTAGATATAAAGAAAGACATGAAATTAAAACTGTTTTAAACATAAGGACAACCTTGACTGAGACCCAATGAAATGAGACCTGAAATTATGTATCCTAAGAATTTTTATAGCTAAATCTGTTTCTGTGTTCTCAGGTGGGACTCCACACACAGTCAATTTTGACAATGAACACTTAGAGGAAATTAGTATAGGAAGAACAAGAAGTACATCAGCTTTTTATACTTACACATACAGATATGGGGATAAGAAGGAGGGTGGACTTTAATTCAGGGAGGACACCATGAGAACTCAAACTAGGGGTGAAGGACTTCAGTGTGTTAATGAAAAGGAATTGCTTTCTCTGGGAAGTTGCACAGTTGGAAATGGAGAGCCAGCGTTTGTGGAAGGGAATAATGGTTGCTTAAATGGAGGCAAAATTGCTCTCACCAGCACCTTTCCTGTGCCTCTACTCTCCATCTTCTGCTCATGGGCTTGCTGGAGACTGTAGATGCAGCCAGTCTGCTAAGGAATGTAAGCTTTACATCTGAGTCTGGGCCTCATTTCCTCTGGGCCTACCTTGTGCCCGGTTGGGACTGCTCCCAGGGACAAAAAGTGAGTACAAAACTGAAACATTGTCTTTAAAAGCAGGACAAACATCAATGTCTGAATAGTTGGCTTAAGGCCACATTCTTGTCTGGAATATACCATGGAACTTTCAAGTTGGCAAAGCATCATAATATGTCACTTTCAGTTCTTCACTGAAATCTGTTAGCTGTTCAGCTAGTTAAATTTCCACTTCTGCTACATTTATTTTCATACATTACTAATTTATTTTCCAGATGTACATGAAAGTGGCTATGAGTAAAGCTAGCCCATGTAATACTTGATTCTGCCTAGGAGATGAAAAACTAATGCACAGTTTATATATTCTTCATTCACTAAGACTGTATTAATGTTATTTTTCACACATCATTTACTTTCATATTTCAATAAACTGCTTTTAAAAAGAATGCTAGTGATTACAACAAACATAATGTCTGATACTAAAAATAATTAACATTTGCTATATTAAGCCATCCACTCTATAGTCTGTAAATATTAAAAGTGTACTCAGTAACTTCACTACAATGTAACAAAACTTCTCAAAGGACCCACATTTGTAATGACTTCAAAGTCAACTGCTCAACCTTCTCAAAGATCAGATTTTGCTATCATATTCATCAGAATTTGCTATCGTATTCATCATTCATCTTTACCAAGTAGAACTAAGCTTCATTTTAATCCCAAACCCATTCATTAGGTCTTCATGGTCATAGGCCAGACTGGGGGCAGAGAAGATGGCTTAGCAAGTCAGTGACCCTAGCGGGGGAATCCAAAGCTGGGGAAGGTGATCAAAGTGTAGGCCAGTGGGAGAGAAGCTGGGGAGGCGTTTAAGGTGCCTTCTCCAGACACGGTTGACCCTGGTGGAAAGCTTGAGAGTGACAGGGGAAAAAAATGGGCTTTAAGAGATAGTCTGGGCACCCTAGACTCTATATGTGATAGTCTTTCTATGCTTACACCACCCAGACTCTTCTGCAATAAAGGGATTAATGTGTAGCACCATAATTAATGAATAGATGCAGATAAGATGGAGAGGCCAAAGGCCACATTGAAGAAACCGACTATTCTGCTTGAAGAAGACTCTGGGTTGGGGATTGGGGGAGAGGCACATATACTGAAAATTTTCAAACAATGTGCAGGTCTGCCCTGGCGGCAGGGAAAGAGTGGGCTTGTTCTGAACTTCCACGGTAAATACAAAACCAATGAGTTGGAGATCTAGTCAGGAAGATTTTACCTCAACATCAGGAAATACTTTTAAAAACTTACAGCTGACCACAGAAAGAATGCACTACCTTGCATGCCAGTGAACCCTGCACTTTAGGCGAGCAGATAGCCAGCGGCTATAAAGAATGTGGGAGAAGAATCCTTATTGTGGGTCTGAAGTGGGGTTGGATGATCTTTAGTATGGAGTCCTGATAAGTAAGCAACAATGAGGAAGGGGCCCCAGGTGTAGGAGGGCCCAGGTGGGGAAGAACAATGAACAACTGTTCTGAGAGATGGCTAATCCCAAACAATGACCTCATTCCACAGGCACAATGACCCTGTTTCATGGGCAAAATGACCTCATTCTGCACATAGCCCTCTCCAGCATGACCCTGTAAAATTTCCCTCCAGCCCCTGCCTCTTTGCAGACAGCCCCTTCTCTGCTGTTGCAAACTTGCAACATATTTTCATACTTTAATAAATCTTCCTTTCTTTACCTACAACTGTATTGGCAAATTCCTTTACCACGTGCACCACTGGCCCCACTACCCACAAAATTTAAGGTGTCTTCCAATTCAAAGATTATAATCCTTATGAACCTAAAGTGTATTGGGGATTTTAAGTGAGGCTGTTTATGGACTTTATGAGAAACATGTGAGGAGGCATTTGTGCAATCCAATCTGCTCCTTAAGGCAAGTCTAGGAATGTCCTGTCTCTACAGTACTCTATCAGTCACAGGGTTATTGTATAAACCTCACAGGATTAAAACTGCACTTCTGTAGGCTATTTTATAAGTCAGACTTTTTACTAATTCAGATTAACAGCCTCCAGAAAGCCAAACACCTGCACCAGTGCTGTTTGAGTCTAATTCTAATTTAACTGTAAATCCCTTTCTCTGGAGATAAACAGAGATGATGAATTGGCCATTCTGCTCCAACAAGCTGTGTGGGCATCCAGACTATGTATAGGAAATGTACATGGGAGGATTCTATAAGCAAGTCCACATATTGATCTTGGCAACACATTTCACAAGGCCCAGAACTTGCCGAAGACATGGAGCAAGACATGTTTAATGGGAGAGTCCTACATGAAACTCTCCTCTTCAGTTAAGACTTGCATGAATTTCATCAGCTTGACTGTGTTCCAGTTTTACTGGGATAAAATGTCTATTAGGTAATTTAGAATGGTTTCATATTTGATTTCATCATTAAGCTGTAATCAGATGAACTTCAGGCAAAGGAATCAACATCCGCAGCTGATCTTATCTTCCTTCCTCCTTCGTTTTTGTCTCTGAACTCTGGGTTCCAGAACTGGAGCATTATGCCTGCCTCATCACATTAGGCCACCAGAGGCAGACACTCTGAACCCTGAACTTATTCTAGCTAGAGACTGCGAAGATTCCATTTTGTCTGTGTCAGCAGTTTTGAAATCTTCCCCCATCTCCCCTGTCCCCTGAAAATCCACTTAGCCCATTTCTGCAACAAATAGTGTATGCAGAAATAGAAAGCAATAGAAAGTGTACACAGAAGAATAATATATAAAACCGATAAAAACAGAATTGCTGTGGTGGAAAAAAGAAACAAGGGATGTGGAGAGGGGAGGGAGCCTATGTCCCCAGCAGCTTCCCTACCTCCTTGGGATGCCCCCCGAGCACAATTTGAAAATAAAATAATTCATATCCCAATATCATCACAAGCAAGTCACAATCAAATATATTTTCTGCTAATTCTCTGATGCTATTGATGAGCAGACAGTCGATTATGGTCCAGTTATGATCTGGGCCACACCCTGATATAACTTCATAAAAAGATTGTCTTTGCCTAACATGTATACACTAAGATGTTTGTCCTGTTATCTCATCCTGATGTTTGAAATAGAGCTGCCTCAATTTACTTGCAAAGAGTAATAAGGAGGTCCACACCTATTCATTCCTATTCATTTTCTCAGACAAGTTACTATACATGACATTGCTTAAAGCCCTGAATGACTGAAGTGATCTGTGGTTGATGGAGTAATGACTGACCCAAAGATGTCCATATCCTGATCCATAGAACTTCTGAATATGTTACCTTATATAGCCAAGGAGATTTCACACATGTAAATATTAAGGATCTTGAGATGGGGAGATTATCCTGGATTATCCAAGTGGGCCCAGTGTAATCACGGGGATCCTTACAAGTGAAAGAAGGAGGCAGAAGAGGAGGCCAGAGTGATGCCATGTGAGAAAGACTTGACCTGCTATGCTGGCGTTTGAAGATGGACGAAGGAGGCCAAAAGTCAAGGAATGTGGCAGCCTCTAGAAGCTGGAACTGGCCCTCAATTAACAGCAAGCAAGACAATGGAGAGTTCTGTCCTATAACCACAAGGAATTGAATTCTGCTAATAACTTACTTGAGTAGGAAACAGTTTGTTCCTTAGAACCTTCAGAAAGGAATGCAGCCATGCTGACACCTTGATTTTAACCATGTGAGACCCACATCTGACTTTTGACCTCCAGAACTCTAGGATAACAAATGTGTGTTGTTTTAAAGCACTAAGTTTGAGGTAATTTGTCACGGCAGCAATAGGAAGGTAATACAAGATCCAAATAATTAAAATTCTGAGTGCACCCTCTTACACCTGAACAGATTTTCTTTTGTTTGTAAAATTTAGTTTCCCTTCAGAGAAGTCCAAACATATAAGCCCACCCTGGGAAGGGAACCTTGATGGCTAAATGATGTGCTGGGAAGCAGATCTCTGAGTAAAAAGACACTAGTAGATTAATGCCACATCAATGGTGCAATGAGAGGTTACATCTTCCAGAGAGGCTGCAAACAGACCGTTTGGAACTTTTATGATAACTGTAAATGACCAGCTTTTTACATTTTTCGATCACCAGCTGTTGGTTCCTATTTCTTCTAACTTACTCAACCCCTACTTCCTTTCTGAGATGATAATTATGAGTGATTTTGGCAATGGCTTCTCAGCACCATGTTTGACTCACAACTAATCAGGGCTTAGTTGTCCTTTCTGTAGATTGACCAGACTCAGGCACTTGGCCTCTTCTTTTCCTACCTGTGCCCCGTCTCCCATTTTCAATCCACTGCCACATATCTAGACAGCTGCATTTTCCTTACTGGTTTTAAAGGGTCAGTTTTAGTACAATGGGAAGAGCATAGGGTTGGAAGTCAGATGATCCGCTTTTGAGTGTCACCTTGGATACTTCATCAGTGTATGACCTTAGGCTAGGCACTTAACATAAGGGTCTCAGTTTCCTTACCTGTAAAATGGGGATAATATATCACATAGGTTTTTAAGAGGGCTGGATGAGGTAATTTAGGTGAGAAAACTCACAAACCCATGCTTCTCCAAATTTAATGTGCATAGGAATCACCTGGAGATCTTATTAACCTGCAGATTCTAATTAGGTAGGCCTAGGGCAAGGTCTGAGTTCTGCAGTTCCAATATAATCACAGGTGATGCAGATAACTCCCAGTGGACCACACTGAGCGTGGCAAGGCTAATATCTACATGGGGCTATTCAGATGGGAGCCACTGGGAGAAAAAGAAGTTGGTGAGTTACGAATTTGAAACTAAAGGCTAAAACCCAATTTTAAGGTGAACTGTGAATTTCACTTTTTCATAATTATTCTGTCCTCCTTTAGCAACAGAGAAAGTTGACTACCTTGTATCATTTTTAATCTGACTTGGTGAAATTTAAGCTTTCTTTAGGCAATTGTTCCTGAACAATTTCTGTCAGATTCCTTCTGATAAGCTGGGATATCAGTTTACCATTTTCCTGAACCTACTTGCCCACACCAGCAGTTCACTTCATGTATGTTTCTTTCCTGTGAACACATCCTATGGATCACTAATGACGTTCAAAGGTGGCTTGCCACTGCCCAAGCCAAGGGTCAGGGTCATAGCAGGCTATATCCATGGCCGTAGTGGGGATTCAGGGCATAATTCATCCTGGTAGTGCTAGTGTTCATTATATGCCAGGAACTGGGCTGCTGAGCACTTTCCCTGCAGTTTCTCTCTTAATTTGCACCACAACACGATAAATTAGATACTCTTACTACTTCCAGTTTACAGCTGAGAATACGGAGATGTAGCACCAAACCATATCAAGTTGAAAAATAGTTTTAAGGATACTATGAGATTAACTTCAATATTGCAATTTCAAAGGAATGAAAAAAAGGCACCTGGATTCAACCTGAATGAAAAAAAGGCACCTGGATTCAACCTCACCATGGTACATGGTGAGGTGACACTATGGAGGATGTCAGCATGGTCCCAGTAAGACTGGCCAATGTTGGCTAATGGACCATTATGTCTTCAAAGCATTGCAATTTGCATATGGAAGAATAAGCTGATATTTCGGTTTCTATGGAAATAATTTAAAAAATCACACTGACTTTTCTGGCATGAGACAGAGCTGTTTCAATCAAACAGCCAAACAGGTGGGAAAAAAAATCATATAAAGCCAAGTATTTTTGTACCTTTTGCCTTTAAAGCCCATTTTTAAAAATGGGAGCAAAGGAGAGAAGAAAGGCAAGCAAGTGGATGTGAACACTGACTCCCGTGAGCTCTGGCCTCTGCAAAGCTGAGAATGAATGATTGAGTGGCAGCTTGCATTCACAAGAAACCCAGAAAGGGCCAGCCTCTAGGAGTCTACAACAAGGTCAAGACCTTCCCATAAGGAATCATATCAGTTACAAATCGTAGGTGGAGCAGGCTGTGTACTTCCACTGGGTGTCTTAAACCCAGAAACTGCTTCCATGGAGGAATCTCCTCCACTGTGTTCCAAAAGCTGGCCCGGAGATGGGGCCCAACTGCTTGTCAGGAGAACCCAGGCAGCTGGCGGGCTGAATTCCCTAGGAAAGTACAAAGCATGCTTAGACAGGCACAGGTCTTCCTGAAGATAGTCTCACAGTGGCTTAGCATAATCCTCCGCTTTTTTCCGTGCTTTATGTCTTCTTTCCTATTACTCAATGTACTTAGACCTGCTGCTCAATTTGGGAAGTGGGCATTGCTCTTCCAATCTCTCCTTAGACTACATCTCTTTTGTGATATTGGTCAATGCCATTCTCCTTATCAGTATTGTCTGCTTCCCTTCATGTCTGATCTGTTACCTGATGTATCACAGAGACTTGATTTAGAAGGTAAGCTTCTAAGACCAGAGGCTTTATCAACCACATATTCTGTAAAATGCTTAGTGTGCTTAGTACACCCTAGAGTAAAGCCACAAAGAAGTCTTCTCTATAAATCTCAGGGAGGACTGTCCACAGACATATCCTCTGCCTTTGGGTAGGCACTTAAAATCCCTATTGCTCTGTGACTCTATGGTTCCAAGAGGATATCATCGTCATTGGATCAATAAGATCAGAATACTTTTAAGTGCAGAGCACTTGATAGTTTTCAAGCAAGTTAACTCCCATGATTTGATTGCCACAAGAACACTAGAAGGTAGAAGGAACAGGTATCCAAGGATACCTATTCACTAGGCTACCGTGACCATCGACTAAACACTGTCAAGCTAGAGGCAATGAGAACAATCAAAACCCACTACAAAACTCATCTTTCTAATCATCTCAGAAAGCAATAAGACTCAAAATTAATCCAAAAAGTTTTCTTCAGCTGACCTAATGAATCTGGTTGTAAGAATTTGATGTTGAAAACACTGAAGGACACCAACGCTGTGTGCTAGGAAAACCTTGTTGCAGTCGGCCTATTCAAAGTCACATACGCAATTTCTGAAATAAAAGTCATATAGTTTCCTTACTGAATGAATCTTACTTCATAATTGTATTGTAAACACGATCATCAGAAATCTAAGTGAATGGCAAAAACTGTAACTTGCAAAATTGCTGTATCTAACCCTCCCAAGGCAGCAACACAACATATTGCCAAGAGAAGTGGATGATGTACAGACAGCCCTTATGGGTGGTCACCCAGACTAGCCCATACATTCCTAATCAGGAAAAAGTCACTGACTGTCTTCCACCATGAAAACGTCTTAAAGATGTGGTCAAAGTCAACACTTATTGGTTCCACTTCCTCACCACTAGAAACTTCTTCAGGCCTAGTAATTAGGCTTTGAAACTCTTTTGGCTACTAAAACTGCTTCTTAACTGCCAGCAACAACCCTTCTCTTCCTGACTCATCATTGCCAATCCAATATTCTTTTCTTTTCTATTTTTTTTTTTTTTTCTGAGACGGAGTCTCACACTATCGCCTGGGCTGGAGTGCAGTGGCGCGATCACGACTCACTGCAATGTCCGCTTCTGGGTTCAAGCAATTCTCCTGCCTCAGCCTCCTGAGTAGCTGGGACCACAAGTGTGTGCCACCACGCCTGGCTAATTTTTTGTATTTTTAGTAGAGACGGGGTTTCACCATGTTGGCAAGGCTGGTCTTGAACTCCTGACCTCGTGATTCACCCACCTTGGCCTCCCAAAGTACTGGAACTACAGGCGTGAGCTACCGTGCCTGGCTGCAAATCCAATGTTCTTTTCTTACTTGCCTTGACCTCATTCCCTGGTGAACTAAAAGCTTTGCTCTTTTATACTCACCCTCTGTGATAATATGTTGTATCATGAGATCTATTTCAGAATTCACAGTGACTTTCTGGCAGATATATACACTCTTTGCTATAAGGTTTTCAGAGTTGGATCTCTATCAACACCCTACCTTAGTGTCAGTTTTTTTTCTGATTGTTATTCCCAACACAAATGCAACTTTTGTCTCCTCTCTGCTCCCACATTGCCTCCATGCCTTTGCTTATCCTGTTTGCTCTATCTACAGTGACACTTTTCCCCTCTCTTCTGCTTGGTTAAATCTTTATCTTTCAAGCTCAAATTCAAATAATATGAAGTCATCGCTAATGACTTTTTAATTCTTACAGATATCTCCCTGTTTTGCATCACAGTTTATCACTTCATTAATCTCAGATGATTTTATTTCATTGTGCTAACCTGCACCACTAAATTGTACATTCCTTGATGGCAGGGACCAGAATGTAAAGTCATTTTGCATATCCCAGGGTGACCGGCATGATAAATTGTATATAATTTTCTCGTTATAAGAAAATACTTCAGATGGCTTTATAATATATAGAAATGAAGCACAAACAAAGTCACCTGGTAAAGAACAATACTTAACTGTGAAATGTCTATGTGTTACTGGTTATCAACAGAAGCCAGTACTTAGGCCAGCCTATGGAACACAAAAACATCATGAAGCATAAGTTAATTTGATGAAAATAATCAGGCAAATAGGTTGCATGATGATGGATTTGTAACCTTTCCACTGCCTCTATGGATGCTGGCCATATGACACAGTGTCCAACTCCTTCTTCAGCTTCGGTTTCATTGACAAAATGCAAAGTATCTGGATGGATATTTTTAATGTAGTTGGTATTTAGAGCAACAACCATTGATGGGTCGCAGAGTGTACAAACATGCATGAACATGAAAAACAAATGGTGTGGTTCTTACTGAAAATGAATGCTACATACAAACAGACCTTCCTGTTTTTAATTAGAATGATGACTCCATTATTCCAATTTGTCTAAGATGTGAGTTACTCTAATCATGTCATTTTGATACATTAGCCAACCCAGCCTACATTGTACCTGTTATCAACTCCCTCTCTAGTTGATGATTTTTCCAGTGGCATAATTAATTTCCTCAAAGAAGAAAAAATATTCAATCAGTTTGGGATTAAATATGAGGTTGAAGGACTTTCAGAAAAGGCAGAGTTAAATCTCCTGGCCCACATGCATTGCTAATTATGACACACTCACATTAAGAACAAGAAGGTGTTCCCTTCTCATGATAAATGGGCCTGGAAATCCTCCCCAGCATTTACTATAAATCACAAAGACCATTAATAAACAATCAGAAAAAAAGGCAGTTTCTACAAAAATTCACTCCCATTCTTTGCCAAAGACTATCAATGTCATATTTAAAGCTGACATCGTAAATCTTCTACACAAAAGCCCTCTAGTCAAAAAGTCCAGCTATTTTAAACAGAAGTTCTTATGCCTGTTATTTTGAATGACAGCATAGGAAATACTAGATCTTTAGTCTGCCTGAAAATCTTACCTTCTAGCTAATAGTCTCCCTTCTCATCAGTGTTAAATTGAAGGAGGCCAAGTGCAAATGGGAAAAGAAAAGAGGAACACAATTTCCTCATGTTAGGGGAACTCATTTGATATTGTACCCAACTTGCCTTTGACGTCAAGAGGAAGTCTGTACATGGCCACCAGTGATAAGATAGCTAAGGACAGGCAGCCTTACTCAACACTGACTCCTGTATGTGGAATGGCAGGGCTTACAACTAGATCAATAGCAAGAGGAATGACAATCCTGTGTTACAAATGAACACAGAGTCTATTAAATGCTGACATAGAAAGAAATGGAAACAAACTTAGGCATTTCACCAAGAACTGGCAGGACCTGTGATGATGACAAACAGGCTGGTGGTAATAAGGTCAGGATGTTTGGTTTCGTTATTAAGAGGGATTTAGGAAATTTAGCAATTTCAAAGAAGGAAGAATTTAGAATAAAATGGATTTAAAACAGGAATTAAAATACCTTCTGGGGTTAAGCAGATTACATTTGTGGTCAACCACTTCATCAGAAAAATCTAGAAATCTGCATTTTCTGAAGGTTACATCATATGCCCTTTTAGTATGTCAACAGCAAATCACAATGCTACCTACTAAATTCAAACAAATGCACATCTAAGGGATTATAGTGTAGACAAGGCTTTGACAACTTGGGGGGTGGGGTTTAAATGTCCAAAACAAACAAATAAACAAAATATTCTCACTTGCAAAGCATGGGAGACATGTACTTTTAGTGAGATGAGAGTAATTTCTAGTCTGATGGTATCAACATCTCAAAATCCAGTGCAGTTTCTGTGAGTCCCATACTACTACAGCTTCTTAATGACAAAACCTGGGTATGTTACTGTGTCAGTTAGAAACTTGGGCAAAACACTGGCAGAGAGATATTTTCCAGAAAGGTTATATGCCAAAATGTTCCCTTTCACTATAATTATATTTCAATACTCATTTCAGATAACTGTGCCTAAATTCAAGGTGTTTAAACAAGAGATAATATGTGTGTGCATGTGTATATATACCTGCGCCTCGTGAATGGATGAATGTGTGTGTATGTATGTATGTACGAATGCACGTGTGCAAATCTGCATTTGAGTGAGTGTATATGTGAGAGTGTGTACACCTGTTGGTTAAAATCCAAGATGGCTAATACCAAGAGAGTAGAATCATTTCAGCACTAATTGAGATGGCTGGCTAAGAAGTAAAAACATTGGGAGAAGTGTCATCCTTCAAATGGTGTGCATAACATTAATTTAAAAATAATGTTACTATTAGCTGGCTAAGGACAGAAATGTTGACTTCTGCAGCACATGTTGGCCATTAGTCATTTATTAAAAATGATATTGCTGCCAGCCAATGTATATACAACAACTCACATTTGGGTTCTAGCCATGATTACTAGCATACACATATGCACATTCATATGTATGAGAGTCAAATGTAACATTTCCATCATATACACAAAGATTAGTGTTAAAATAAGAATATATAAAGGCAAAAAGTCTGAAATAATTGAAATGGTCGTTATTTTTCTCTTTTGGGCATGACCCATTTAATATCCAAAGAAAATGTCAACACTTTCAGTTAGGCATGGAACTCATGAAAACTGATAAGCTTCCAGTGGCTTGGTACAACAATGAGGAAGTGATCTACTCTTCTAGTAGTATAGATAATTTATACAGAGCTAGTATAAATGATCTTTTTTATATATTCAGTATATTTCAATCTTGCCAAGGGAAAAATAAAAGCACAGAATTACTTTTCTTTCCTCCTTCCTCTTTCTTGTCTTCCTCCTCCTCCTGCTCCTCCACTTCCTTCTTTTTCATCTCTTTGTGGTATCCTACTTGTAAATGTCTCATTATTCAACATAACGCTGTACATTTTTAATGGTCCTTTATAATATGTCTGAATTATAAAATGACTGGAAAGTCCATTTTTAGAGATGTTTCCAGTATATGCACTTTTTGAATTATTTGAGTCATAAAGGGAGAAGATTTTTTTCTCCAAATCCCCTCTAAATATCTTGCATACCTATAACAGGATGAAGCTACAAAAATAACATGGTAAGTCAAATATTCAAAAGTTTTTAATATCTGTATTTGAAATAGTTCTTATGTAACTCCATTCTAGAATGAACAAGGAGAAAGAACCTAACCTCCTGTGATTTGCATGTTACTAATGTTGTTACAGAAGGGCAAGAAAGGGCATGACATCAACTGAAACATAAAGATATTTTAATCAATGCTTTCCTTGTCGTGCTCTTTCTTTAGTGATTGCATCTTTGGGAGACCATCCTGTGTTAAGAGGATCTGTAAGAGGAGACCAAAGCAACTTCTGCGGTGTGGTTTTACTTTCCTTTAATACGATGGTTTATACACTGTGGTTTATTCATTTATTGGTCTGATGGTTTTTATGAGTTGTGATTCAACATAGGTTCTTTTTTAGTATCGTGCTTTATAAAGATATGGAGAATGTAATATAAGTCTAATACAATTATGGTTATGTGCCACGCAAGACTATACTGTAAATATAAGAAGAGTCTCAAAAGCTGCTTAGCAAAATGATCTTAATATACAAGGCAGTGTGAAAATGTAAGAGGAATCTATAATGACAACGAAGATTAGCCATTTGCTCTCTAACCTTATTTACAGAAGCAATCAGAGGTATTCAGGTCGAGTTAATGACCATGTCTCCAATTAATTCAATTGTCTACAAACAACACTGGTGCAGTGGCTGTCTCAAAGTCTGCCACACAGTCTCAGAGGGAATACATAAGACTCCATTAAAAGTGACAATCATAATGCATTTATTACTGAAACACTATTGTATTATAAATAAATTCCTCATGTTAAATTATGCTCCATGCTTTAACAGAAATTCAATTACTGAAATAATAAAAAGACGGTGTATTTGCCAAGTGCTTGGACTATAATTTGGCTGCTTAGTTACCAGCGGTTGGCTGTTTTGCAATTTTTTCTTCATAGACTATTTCTTTTGAATAAATGCCAGACTTTTTCATACAAATTTTATGAACAAGTTGCAAAATGAAATTTTGAGCTTTTGAATCCAATTATGAAAGACATAACTAAATCTATTATTGAAAAACAATTCTAGTGAGCCCTTTCTGCTGCTGTTGAGAACTGTCTGGTAATTGAGGTAAGCACAGGTGCTGCTCATTATGGACCATTGTGCACCATCTGAATCCTGGGAACTGTGGAATTCACATGGTTTACACTCTGTTTGTGTGAATAACAAACAGGCCTGATTCTGCGCTTGTTTGTACAAGCTTGTACACAGCTCATTTGGGACTTTGAAGACACCTGCTTACCCTTTTGAAGCCAAAACAGTATCATTTATGTTCTGGCTATCCTTTCGATGACAATTTTGCAAAGGCAACATATTTTGCACTCTCCCTTCATTCCCACTATCTCCTCCACCATGCAAAAATTCCAACACATCTTTGTCTTTGGCAATAGAAAAATTAGTTGTGTAAAGCTACTACAATTATCTAATGACCAGAGATGACCCAAAGCTGTAAGATATATATGGGGGAAAAATGAATCAACTCTTCTCATGCGAAGTTGTTTTTAACAAACCAGAGGTCTAAGGTGGACTGGAGATATGATTTAGTTGTGTTTAGGGCTAGAAGATTTTCTTTATTTCCCTTTCTTTTCTTCTTTCTTCTGGGTCCTCATATTTGTCTTTCTAATGTCTAGTCTCATAGTTTTTAGATGGATCATTTGGAAGCAGAGAACCTTATAATCACAGACTTTTTTCCTGCCTTTATAATGCAAAGGAAAAACTATTCTTAACTGTGGTCTCCTCTCCTATCCCATAGGACTACCAGCCTAGCCGGCAGCCATCAGTTGAGCTGGTTTGCAGGAGAAGGCTGGAGCCTGCACTGCATTACTGAGCCTCTGAGTAATGTCACATATTAACCTGAGTATTTCAGCCCTGCCGTAGCTTCTCAGTGCTCCTACTCACTTTATTCAATGACTTTGCATTTTCCCTTGATATACTGAAGCTCTTACGTACTGAAAAGATCACACCTAGAAGATATGTAGTAATGAAGTGGTAGTTCTGCTGCAGAGCATAACCCAAATCTGGATTACTCCTACCCTCAACTCCAACTTTGGGTCCCCTCAACTGTAGCCCGTTTCCCACAGTGACTAACCATAAAATGTGACATTCTAAAAACCTACATTTGTGAATCCTGTGGTGGGAGTTTGATTTCATATGAATGCAGAAAAATAGTTGGAGGCATAGGGAATGATAAATAAAAGCAACAGAAGAAATTACGGATGCAACAGTATATGCTTGGAAGTCTACTAGGAGACATTCCAATTCACCACAGTGGGAATGTAATCTTCCAATTTAGCAAACATGTTCACTCCAAAGTCCTAGAGAAGTGTCATGGTGAAGCAGAGTAGTGAAGCCATGTCCCTTTGCAAAGGCATGATGGAATATTACCGAGTGCGCTGCTAACTTGACACTTGATTACACTTCTATTTACCTTGTCCATCAGGCAAAGTTACAGCCTTGACAATGCCTAATAAAGCCAATCAAAGTGGGTATCAGCCAAAGTAAATTCCTGCATGTCAGATATTAAATAGGACTAATATGGTTTGACAGTGCTCCACAGAAGGCATATTGGAATCTTACCTTTTCCCTTATTATTATCACAGAAAATGCAAGGTAAATTTCTGCAGGAGTATAAATAATTTGGAAACCCTCATAGACAATATTCTATTGTGTGTCTCATTTGCACTTAAAAAAAAGCTGCCCTACAGACCTTATGTACTTTTAAGATTTATCTGAAAGATCCACGAAGAAGACTTCCAGTCAAAAAAAGTACATATTTAATGGAATTAGATCTCTAGGCAAGAAAATGTCAAAAGAAAAGGCAAAATATTAAAGTGAATGCGAGGTGCTCTTTTCCACGGCTTTCCTGCTTTGATAAATATCTTCTAGGATGTCATTTACTAGAAAGTCATGATTTTACAAAAAAAAAAAAAACCCTAAAGTATAAAAAATACTCCCTCTATTGCTGAAGTAAGTCACTATTTTCACATTTCTCTCCAAATTCTGCTTTTGTCAGCCAGAAGTCTTCTTGATATTTGCCTTTATATCTGCCTTTTTATCATTCTTATAAAAAACACAGCAATTCTTGTGAAACATCAAAATTGCCAAGGCAGGAGCAGAGCTGGAGAGCTGTGCTTATTCCAAGTCCTGATTTCCCGTCTGGCCTTTAGGAGGAGGCAATTTCACACGAAACCAAGGATCACGAAGTTGGGTGTCTGCTGAGAGCTTCAGGAAGGTCTGGTATGTGTTGATTTGGACTTAATTTGTCCATGAGAGTGAAGAGCACTAATAACATTACCTCTGAAAATGAGCTACTGATATAGAAAAGGATGATAGGAATATGAAATTTGGGCATAGAATTGTATAAGAATGCACAGATTCATATATATGTGTGTGTGTCTGTGTGTGTGTGTGTAGTTTCAAATGACACAAGTTTAAGCTTATTGTTAGCCTATCAACAATCTGTAGCTTATAAAGAGAAAGTCTTATATAAACCTAATTTCAAAATATGTTATGTTCCTCTCTCTTCTGAGTCTAACGCTTGAGTGTAAGACCTAACAAAGTTATTAGGACATCATGCATATAAATATTTTTTGTCCAACATGGTTCTTTTGTCACCATTATGTGTGTGTGTGTGTATATATATATATGTAAAATAATGATAATACCAATAAAACTTTGTTTGTTGAGTTCTTAATGTGTGCCATGACTTTGTCCAAGGTATCACAGCCAGTAAATGGCTAGAAAAAAAAAATTAGGCTTTTTGGTTGTTTTTGTTTTGCCTAAACACACTTTGAAAAATTATGCTCTATTTCAACCAATCACCCATCCATATATGTATATTCAGACAAACCCATTGAAGAGCTAGTCCTAAAATCTTTAAACATATGCTTTCATAAAATTATTTGCAGCCTTCTCTCCGCCTTTCAATGACAATTGAAAATGCATGTTTATCTATGATTCTTCAGTTAATAACAATGATGATGATGATGGTGATGGTGATAGCTACTTTTATGAGACATACTGTGTGTCAGGTAATGTGCTAACTACATTTCATGAAACCTCACTTCATCCTTATAATAGAAGTATGGTGCACATGCTGTTATTACCTTCACTTTATAGGTAAGCAACTGAGGTGTAGAGGCGTTAAGCAACTTGCATCAAGGTTCGAATGAGAGTCTTTCCGATCACAAAGGCTGTATGATCTTTTACTACTATGCTACGTTGAATTGACTTGGAATTAATTCTTATATGAAATTTAAGTAAGATATCTGTCATCATCATTTAGGTTTCTAGTTCTTTGAATACCCAGGTTTAAGGGGTAAATGGCCTTCTAATAACAATTTCATAGCAACGTAGCAGAATCGCAGTATCATAGAATCATATGGGTGTAGAAGACCTTGGAGATTTACTAATCCAGCTCTTGAAACTGTCAAAAGCGGAATGGAGGCCAAACAAAACTGCATTCAGGGAAGTAAAGGTCACATGAGTGAGTCCATCAACTGCCTAAACCCCCATCTGGATAAGATCGGTTATGGCCATTTTACTTTGATGGTGGACAGAAGCTGATGAGTACAGATAACCTGGACAGAAAAAATGTTTTCTTTAAAACACTCAGCTATTTTATTTTGAAAGCTGACTGGTGATCAACCACAAACCAGGTATTTGACTGATTCAGTCATGTAAAAATATGTGACAACTTGATGTGTGTGAATGCTGTGTGTTTATGCATCAGCAGTCAGATTCCACGGATGTGAGAGGGTGATCTCATACCTGGATTTCTTAACAAGCGCCATAGTTGATTTCCAAGTTTGAGAACCACTGATTTGAGGCATGTAATTCTAGCCTGGACTTATGAAAGTCAATCAAAGGAATGACCAGGTGGGAAGGAAAGTAGGAAGCACTGGTCAGTGTAAGGAGAAATGATCTCACATATTTTGGACATTCCCCCTCAATATTGGTAATAGATAACAAGCAGCTAACATTCTCCCACTCTGTTTATTGAAAAAAAATTATTTAAATATTTCCATATGGTCTTATTGTTATCATGCTACCTGTAAATAATAATTATAGTAAATAACTCAGCTAATAGCAAATACCACCTTTCCAAGTGCTCAGGCTGAAACTCATGGAATTGTTTCTGACTTTTCTTTTTTGTCTGTATCCCTATTCAATTACTCCATTAGCAAATCTTATCTGTTCTCCTTTCAAAATACATCACTAATCCATCCACTCTTCACCGCTCATCACCACTACCCTGATACAAGCCACCATCCTTCTCATTTGGCTTATGGTAATAGCTTCCTTACTGTTCTCTCTGTTTCTACCCCTGCTCCCTTCCCATAGTCCTTTGACAATAGGTATAGTGTGATCTCATTATGACATAATTCAGATCATATCTCTCTTCTGCTCGAAATTCTCTTGCAGCTGCCAATTCACTCAATCTAGGCCAAGTCTTTTTAATGGCCTACCAGCTCTTGTACAGTCTAATTCCCACTGCAAGTTCTGATCTCCTTCCCCAACATTCTTACCCTTGCTTACTCTGCTTCAGCTGAACTATCTTCTTCACTGTTTCTAAGGCACACCAGGTATACTCTTGCCTCAAGGCCTTTGCACATGCTATTCCTTTTCCTGAAATGTTCTTCCCTGCAATTTCTGCAGGGCTCACTCCCTTACTTCCTTTTGGTCTTTGCTCGATGCGGCTCTCAGAAAAGCCTTCCCTGATAACCCCATTTAAAACTACAGCTCTAACTCATCCATCTCTAGCACAATCCCCTGATTTATTTCTGTCTAGAATATTTATCACCTTCCAATATATTTTATCATTAAACTTTCATATTGTTTATTGTCTGTCTCCACCCAAGAGAATATAAACTCCACTAGCGCAGAGCTTTGGACTGTTTTGTTTTTTGCTGTATCTCTAGTTCCTAGAACAGTCCCTGAGAACTAGTAGGCATTTAATGAATATTTAATACACAAATGAATGAATGCGAATAGATGTAAAAGTGTGTGTTTTCAAAATTATGGTAAGCTTGATGGTTTCAATGACTGACAAAGTGAACCCTAATAACAGAAAACAGGAACAAAAGAACCTATTTATTGAGCAACTACTCAGTGGTAGGGGGTTGAGTACTTCACACAAGTGTTCTCAATCTTCACAGTCATTCTTTGAAGAGATAGGAATAATGCTGGAACCCAGTTAACCCAACCGGAGAGAGACTGTGTTTATGAGTTTGATGCTGGAAGGTGGGCAAGAAAGGCTTCTTAATGTGTAGCTGGTTCCCAGACACTGAGGCTTAGGTAGCTTAAGTAAGTTTACCAATGATCACAAGTTATAATTGGAAGAGCTAGCAGTCATATCTAGGTCTACCTCACTCCAAAGCTCTTCCTATTATGCAAAAGGGAACAACAAATAGAGTGGTAGATGCCCAAGAAAATCATTCTTTTCAAACCCACAAAGGAGCAGTAGCCTCTCAGCAGGCCCATAGTTTCTTGTGAATCCCCAGGAAATCCAGAATAATTCTAGCTTGTTTCCAATCTGAGAAATTCTCAGAAGATTAAGTTGCACAGGCTATACCTGATCTCAACCTAAGCAGTACCTTCAGTTCCATGATTCATCCTCACAAGCAGATCCAAATTTATAAAATTTCCCATCAAACTTTTTAGAGCTGAACTTGGAGAATGTCTCATCTATTCCTCCACTCAGCAGGAGCATAAATTGATGCCCAGAGAGGAAAGGGAATTGACAACAGTGAAATCCTGAGTTGGAGGCAGATTTGGTGGGAGAGTGCTAGTCTTTTGGCTCCCAGTGGAGTCTACTACATATCTGCTATACTGAGGATGACGTTAGCCTAAGACGTGTTTCCTGATACCAGCAGTAGCAGCAACAGCAACAAAGAAAATATAAAGTCCCAATTACATGTAAGTAGCAAATGAACAGTCCAAATTGTTGGATTTAAGACTGAACAGACTGTGATCATCACTCTTTTCTTTCTGTAGTGGATTCTTCCCATAATGGTGTTCTGAACTAGTTCTCCAGCACTCACCCAGTCAAAATCAGAATTTCCCAATGCATTTTCAGAAAGAGAACCCCACTCCTTTCCAAATATGACATAATACCTACAGCAGAATAAAAACATGCATTTCAGCCTTCACCTTATTAACAGTTACAAGAGAAAACAAGGTAATTTGCTTTTGTCTTTCTAACATTAACAAATCTATTTCAACAATGTAAGTCATTATAGATGATAAAAATTGTGTAAAACATGCAAATAAGATGATGCTAGTTGGTGTGATTTGTGTTTATATAGTGACTAAAGTTACAAATTAATTGGAGCAGTACAATTTATAACTGTACCACTCTGATAAATGGATTATAATGACTATAATAACCATCACATTTTAAAATTTTTACTCTAAGAAGCAGAGATATTACTTAAAATATCAGTGCACTGCAATGGGCAGATACTATGAAATAACTCAGTGTTGAGAATGCAAATCACAAACATCGCTTGTATATGTTTTTGTTTTTTTTTTTTTTTTTTTGAGACAGAGTCTCGCTCTGTCACCCAGGCTGGAGTGCAGTGGCGTGATCTTGGCTCACTGCAACCTCTGCCTCCCAGGTTCAAGCGGTTCTCCTGCCTCAGCCTCCTGAGTAGCTGGGACTACAGGCATGTGCCACCACACCCGGATAATTTTTTGTATTTTTAATAGAGACGGGGTTTCACCATGTTACCCAGGATGGTCTCGATCTCCTGACCTCACGTGATCCACCCACCTCGGCCTCCCAAACTGTTGGGATTACAGGCGTGAGCCACCGTGCCTGGCTGCATATGAATTCTTAAATGTCCACTTAGCACAACCAGTTGTAAAATGTGGTGTTTGATGAAATGAATGAAACCCATTACTCAGAGGCATCTGCAGTTTGCAAAAATATCACTCATCCCAAGACTCTATCTGAAGTCAGCCAGCAGAAGCTGCAGAAATAGCACTGCCTTAGTGGCCATGGGACCAGGAGCACTGTGTTATTTAAACCCTCATCAGCTTCAGGTCAGTGATTAGCAAGGTGATAGACATCTTTCCAGGTTGAGTAGCCAGAGGCCTCAACGAGTCCTTGCTTTATTTGTGATACACATACGTGGTTTGGGACCAACGCAATTGAAATTTGACATTTAGAATGCCAGTAGTGAATGGGGATGGAGAACAGAGCATTTGGAAATGTAGTGGCTTGCAGGCAAGGTTCTGTTGCTAATTGGCCCTGGCTATTTGAGGTGATCACTAGTTTCTATGCCAGGGAGGTAATGCTGGGACAGTGGACATTTCACAATGGCCTAGGCTGGCTCAGAAACACAGAGGGCTTCTGCTATCCCCTGAGTAATTCCATTCCAGTGTAGAAATGGCAAGTGTCCTGCACAACTTCAGCCCCCACCAGGGCTTCCCCTTTGGCCTTTGCTTCCCCTTTAATGAAGGAAGCTGGTATAGTTCAGTGTGAAAGATTTTCCAGATTCATAGGATATTTTCTAATGTTTACTGTAGGCCAGGGCATGTTGAGACCTGATGTTTTACCTGCCTCTTTGGATACTGTATGATGAGAATAATCTCATGTTAATTTATAGCCTCTTATCACTTATACATAATTTGGACAAAGAACATCCTCTCTTTGTTCCTTGAAGTGACCTTGTGAGGGAGCCAGTGCAGAGATTGTAACTTCCATTTACTTATTCTCATTTGCCGGTAAAAATCATGATGCTCTTGAAGGAAACTAGACTAGTTTGAGGCCACAGAGCTAGAAACACAGCAGTGTCAGAATGGCTCAGGTCTGTCTCATCTCCAGCTTCTTGTGTCACAGTTCTGCCTAAGGCTATGATGCTGCAGCATACACTCAGGCAAAGTGTGCTTTCTGCCCATAAATTTAGCAAGTAGTGGATGCCCACCGACTTCCATGTACTAGAGTGTGACTCATTTTGTAGGATCTTTCAGAGCTGGCTTTGAGCCCTGGGGACTTCCAGAACTCCTCTGGACAACTTGAATCTGGGTTTCCTCCCATTTTTGGTTTTTATAAGCCAAGAAAGGGGATAATACCTACTGGGTTCCAGACTCTTAGCTAAGCTACGACTAGTGAGTGATCTGCTGAGAGTGCTCTACAGGCATGAATTCTTGGGGTGAGTGAAGATTTCGCAAAACACAGAAATAGACATTTTCGTCTGGTCTCAGAAAGACTACATAGACCGATGACAAGAACACCGGTCTAATCTGTTTTGCCACTTGAGGAAAGAACTTCAGTGATGCACAAGTGGCACAAAAATACTAGGACTCTTGCCTCAGCTATACTACAACCTAAAGATAATTATGAGATGTCAGGTTTCCTAATGATATTAAATGAGGCAGTAATACTTTTCATTTGTTTGCAGAAATCAGATTGAGTACAGCAGCAACAAAATTTCATTTCATATGTCTTCATTAATGGAATGCTGCTCTTTAAAGAGAAATGTTAACTGAAGGGAAACCAGAAACTACTTTTATTGCTCAGATGGAAATAAAGATCTGGATAGATTGGCTGTGCATCAGCTTATAATCAACAGTGAATCATAAAGATACATGCTAAAAGACTTGCAATTGTAATCTAATTAGTTTTCTTACTGTTTGGGAGAGATTAATTTAAAGCTAGAGCAAGAAATACAGAATTACATATAGCCAGGAGATCTGTCAGCTCCTGCCTCCAGTCTAAGAGGACATGAAGATTAGTCTCAATTTGGTAATGCCAACGTGACTCAAGTAGAAAAATGTGTGTGGTGTGGCTCTGGCTATCAACTGACTCATCAAATGAAGGAGGAACCTGGCAAGATCACAAGTGAGGTAACCAAGCAACCTTGGGTTCCATTCTCAACTACTAGTAATTAACTTTTCTCAGCCTCAGTGTCCTCATCTATAAGAAGAGAATAAGGCCTTGCAGAGCCGATGAACTGATTAGAGATGATGCATATAGAAATTGTTGTGCCCAGCAGGCCCTCAGTATAGACAGCAATTATTACTGCAATTGCTTTGAGAAAGCTAGCTGGGTCTGCAGAGCCTGAAATGATGGACATGGTAGGTTGTCTGACAGCATTAAATACCAAACAGGGCCTGCTTCTGAGTGCCATCTTGGAGCCTCTATGGGCTCCCCAAAGCAGGGCCGCTCTTTCTTCTGCTCAACTTCAAAGTATTCATCCTTCAATTGCAAAACCATTTTGAAATGTGTAAATGAAGCATCCCGGGATGACTCCCAAATTTGTTGCTGACAAATGGTCTTGGGTGGCATCTTCTCATTCTGTGGCTTAATAAATCCAAGAAGCACTAATTGCTTTGAAGTTAATAAAGACTTTATTGGCTTCAAATAATTGGTGTTTGTTTGGCTACTGTGATTATGGTTATCACAGTCTCTCTACATAATGTAAGCTGGCAGAAGTTTCTACCTTTTACAAGTTTTAAATCCCAGTAGAATTGACAGAAAAAGCTATAACCACAAATTGGTTTGCAATTTTCCTCTTTCTTTCCAGTCCTGTATGGTTATATTATGAACCTTGCTTCACACAAACTGCTTGTGACTTTTATGGCCCTTTTGTTATCTAAATGGCTATCTCATAAGATATTCCATTGCAGCTTCTTTTTCAATTGCTTTTACTGTGAAATGCCCTCGTAGAGAGTTCTGGGGAACATTTCACACTCTTATGGTATTGATTTGCTAAACCTGATGATAGGTTTATATTTAAGATACACTACTTCATATGAACAGAGTGGGAACCTTATGAAAAACAGAGCCAAAGGCTTCATTGAGGAGATGCTGGATACCATCTGTATCTTCAGGAATACAGTGAAACTCCCTGATCATCTCTGCATTCATTTCAGTAACTCAGCACATGGAAATACCACCTGAAAGATGCCAGTTTGATATACTTAATGATTCCTTCCCCAATGTTGTTTTATTTAAATAAAGTACAATTCAATAGTGAATGTGTAAAAACATTGTAACATCATTTATTCCATCTCCAAAAATAGGGAGTTTGACAGTGCTTTGGTAATAAACAGTGTTCATGACACTCCATGAAAGAAGTCAACATCTCAGTAGAATGCAGAATGCCACATCCCTCTTGCCTGTGAGTGAATTGCTGTTTAGTGTTCAAAATAATAATCGAGCACAAGAGAATAGCTGGAGGACCCTTCCCTTTAGCCTAGCCTCCAGGTATCTTTACTTTCCTTCTATAAACTACAGTCTAATGAGACTATAGTGGAGTTTGAGCCCTGGTGGGTAGAGTGTGTGAATGTACGACAGAAAAAAAAAGGAAAGGAAAAGAAAGAGAGGACTGTGAGGAAACAGGAAAGAGAAGGAGAGGCAGACATGCAGCAAAAAAGAAAAACAAGATAAAAGAGAGAAAGGGAGAGAAGAAAACAGGGAGGAATGATTTACAGTAAAAGTGTTATTTGTTTAAATAAGAAAAGAAAATTATTAAGCTTATTTAGTCTGACTGCTATAAGGTTTCTGCCAACACATATTCTCTGCCTTGAACCCTGCCTCAGCCATACTCCCTGCCTCTCTCTAAATAATTCACTAGTCATAGCATTAGTAGTTACTGATAAATGTCCATGCTCAAGGTCCCAATTTCTCTTTTTTCCAAAATGTATTAGCTTTCTGGATAAATTGTAAAGTTTAAGTCTCAGGCATACCATAAGAAAAAATCCTAACATTACTCAGAGTGGCACCAAAAGGTAAACCGATAATGAGAATTCATAAAAAACCTCAAACACAATCACTAGAGAAAGTGACGCCTTAGGTCTCAGGGTTGGAAAATCTGAAAATATCTGGGGAAAAGTAGAACTGTGAGGTGGGCACCTGCTAAATGCTTTGTATTTCTTTCTATTAGAGCATCAGAGCAGAATTCATAAGCTGTTTTTTCCATGTGACACTGAGGCTTTTATTCTAAGAGGTCACCCAAATAGATCCACCAATAAGCTTTCATTTTATTGACGAAAATCGACGAATATGGATTGAAGTGGTGTGCAAGGTTCAATCACTGGGAAAATGGCCAGGAGGTTATTGCAATTTGGCAATGCTTTAATGTGGGCAGGAGTGGATTGCTGTGAACACCAGCAAGATGGACTTGACCGACAACATATCCTGTGTAATTATGAGCTATAAATTCCACTCTGTATTCTCCATATGCTGTGTCTTCATTTAGAAACTATGGAATTCACGGCTACTTCCATTCCTGCTCTGCAGTGAAATTGATTTCACACAGATCCCCAACAAGAGTAATGACTAGGGTGGAGGGAGACTCTCCCTCCTAAACTATACCATCAGCCGGCCACTGTCAGTGGTGGAGAGGGAGCTCATGCAACCAGTGTGAGGTGGAGTGCAAGAATTTCCATTCACCCCTTTTCATCTCAGAAGAGACCAAATAAATAGAACTGTCAGGCTTTGATGTGTTTAGGTCGCTCTTGGCAAAAGATACCAACACATACTTTGTTATTTTCTTTTATGACATAGCAAGCCTCGGCCTAAAATGGAACTTCCAGTACAGCCTTGATGCTTCCCCACCTCTGGACTTACTCTCTACATAATGCACAGTACATGGGAAGCAGTAGAGCTGCAAGATAAGGCAAGAAAAATACCAGGAATGTCAGATCAGCTTAAGCGTGGCTGGGTGTGGGGGCCATTGCTCTAAGGACCCTCATCCAGCAGACTCAGAAGATACTTATCCAGCACTTACCATATGCCAGGGATTTTTGTACACATAGAATCTCATTTAATTCTCTTTTTTAATCCTCACAGCAGTCATAGGAAGCATTATTTCATTTTAGAAACAAGGAAACTAAGGCTAAGAAAAGTTAAAGAAATTGCCCACGGCCACAAAGCTAACCAGATTTCAAATCCAGGTCTTCTTACACCAGGTATGGAACTCTTGCCATTGAACCCAGCTGGTAGGCTATCCAATATGGGAATGAACATCATACCGAAGGCTTGCATAGCTACACTATTCCAGCTGCCTTACACATATCACCTCATTTAATCTCCATCACAACACTATAAGGCACATTCTATCATTATCCCCATTACACAGATGAGGGAAGGGAAACAAAGAGAGCTAAAGCAACTTGCCCAAAACTACCCAGTGAGGAAGTGACAGAGCTGGGATTTGAACCCAAACACTGTGCCCCTCACTACTCCAGGCTATGCCTCTTGTAACCTAGGTTCTTTGAAAGCCTTACAGGAGGCTTGAACTCCCAAGGCCAGAGCCATCAGCCAGCATTCTGTTATGGAAGTAACTGTTTGGAACACCAAACTGCTGACTTCTTAGCATCCCTTGGGACAAGTGTACCTGTAACACACACTGTGGAAATGTTGTCCTATAGGCTGAGGTTTTCTTTAATATTTCTTGCATTCAATCATTTAAACAAATATTAAATACCTACTGTGTTCTAGGCACTAACTCTATAAGCTGGTTAAAAAGTTCAAATTATTTTCTGGTCTTTAAAATTTTCTCTAAAAATAAAGATGATAACATCTCATCGGTATAATGGTTTCTTTAAGATTTGGGATAACACCGCTGAATATTCTTAAGTTTATCCCTATGGCTATCTACTGACAGGAAGCTACACATTATCAGATAGGGATTTACAGATTAGACAGGATTAGAACTGTGTGGAGCCATAGTGCTCATGCATTCCCCCCCTTCTTTTGATTCAAGAAGGGATGTATGCAAACTGGACAGCTGCTCTTAAAAGGAAATCATTAAAATAATCTGATCTAATATCATGCAGATTTACTTTTTATTACTGTTTGATGGAATGGTTAGATTTAGATGTCTGTGCAAGTGTCTTGTTATATGCATTCACTTATTGAGTAGATCTGGCTGGGCTGTCTGCTGATATTCAGCCTACAAAGAACCTTCTGGCAAAATGTGAGGTAGATAAAGTGTGTAGACATTAGAACTCAACAGAAGCAGTGTAAGCCTATATTACCCAAAGGTTGTTGAAACTAGAAGGATTTGTGGGGAATTTTGGCCTAATTCTAACATTTTAAAAGTTATTCTGTGTCATACTTGGGTTGGCATCTATCTGGAAGTAGAAGAAGCTGTGTGTCTGAATTCCTCCTTTCCCTGATCCCGCCCCACCTAACCTCTAATGCCCCTATAGGCAGGTGTTGGCTTCCTCATTTTGGAATTCCCTACTGTGTCTAGCAGAGTAGAGGCTCAACACATTGCCATTCACATGCATCAAATTAAGGAGAATGTTTTCCTTGGAAGAGATACTAATTGTCCAAGTTATCTCCATTTTTCATAATCTCATAACATCTAGCATTGTTCATCTGCATGGAAGGCATAGGCTTCAGGTAAGAACCCTGAATTTAGGCAGATTTGCCTCCAGTGAAAGAAAACCGATGTTTGCTAAAAGTGTATACAAACACCCCCACACACATGCACACCCATGCATATACATGATGAGTTTTCTACAAATCTCACTATCTCACTATTGTCTTTTCATTAGCTGGTAGGTTTAATCATTATCTTTGGTGGTTAATTCTGTCCCTGAAGAAAATCAAAGTCCATATAGTAAAAAGGTTTTACATTTTGATTTCCTATAGTTGCTATTCCACTCTAGGAAGAGTTGAGGCTCATCCAAAGTATATGAAGCTGACATTCAATTCACTTTTTATAGAAAAATTAAAAATCTGGTGGTCATTTCCATTGTTATTATTGATTTAAATAGAGCTGAAGTCCTACATATAATTAGGCCTCGTTTATTTGCTGGGAACTGCCAGAGTTTAAGCTGTGGCTCTATTTTGACATATTCTACTTTTTCACAAAAGATAAACAGCTCCAGAGAAACCTCCATAACTTCCTTTTTCTGTAACAAATATACCCAAACAGTCTTCCTTCTTCAAAGGCCTGGACACTCACCAGCCTCATAAACACATGCAATCAGAGAAGCTTTTGGTTGGATTTAGAAAGTGATTTGTGATCCTGCAAGAGGGAATATTTGGTACACTGTGGATTCCCTCACAGAGAATAAAACTCTTCTAGGCAAAGACTATATACATCCTACAAAGCAAACAATTGAGTGTTTTCTTAGAAGTCGAAGTATTTTTCTATTATCTATGCTGTATCTGTGGGACCCAGTTCAACTCTGCTAATATACATCATGTTTTTTTTTTAACACGTGCCCATATTTTATATATCACACACACTTTGGGTTTTACTTACTAGTGAGCTAAATATGGTTTGGTATCTTTCCATTTCAAAATTTTTGCAAACAGTAGTAGAGTTTAATGTTTGTACTCTATACCTGACATCATAAAGCTGACTTTAGAAGCAATATTAAGGAACCAACCTTTTGACAAGACGCTTTTGGCTTTCAGAGACAAAACCTCTTGTCCCAAGCATATGAGGTTCAAAAGCAAATCATTTTAATCTCCAAATCTACAAAGTCTGATAAATGCAATCTAACTGTATCAAAGTATAATCTAGTCAGTTACATATGCATCATACTATACATATACATCATAGTGTAGATTGCTCCCATCTCAAATTTGTCACGGGGGCATAAGCTCTCTATAGTTTTTGGTATGTGAATGACATTATTGGTTTTATGTTAGAAATGTGCACGTACTTTATAAGGAGCACCTGTGTAACAATGAGCACAGCACGAGCCAAAGGACATTCATGCCTGAAGAGTGTCAGCCAATTGCTTGCTCCAGCTTCAAAATCTGTCAGTTAAATCTGGCAGAGTCATGTGCTTCCTCTAATGAACATGTTCCTCCACCCATGGCTGTTGAACTCCCAGAAGCCAATAAGCTGTTCTGAATTTGAAGTAAGAGAATACATCTTGGCAAAGTGGAAACATTGCAATGAATAATGAATGTTATCTCCTCTTTGCTGCCTCGGAGGGAGAGGAATGGGAGTCACCTTCTTCATAGGTGATTGACTTCGAATATCAGGCAGAGGGTTGGAGAAAAGGGATGGTAAGTGAAAAACAGAATCAAGTGTTGGTGTTTTGCTGAGAACATCCTGATAAGTAGGAAGAGATCAGGGATGTATGAGTGACCATTAATAAATAAATAGCACTGATGTATCTAAATCCCCTTGGCAAAGTTACTCCAAATTTCCAAAGGGACAAATGTAGGGGAAATAAAGTCCTTAGATTAGAACTACTTTCCAGTTTTCCTTCTTTTAACAGAGAATATAAGAGAGCAAGATGAAACAGTCATTGAATTTCCCAAAATCGAAACCATATTCCATGAAGACCAAATGGTGCTGCATTTGAATTATTCTTTAGCCACAAATTAGCACCTCTCAAGAGCTTCATGTTTTTGAGCCATTGATTTTTGATAAATCCTGATTGGCAAATGTGAGAACAGATGTAGGTGTGCCAGACGGTTTTTCCAGACTTACTCAGGTCTAACTGCCAGACTTTGGACCAACTAAAGCTGAGAAAATTAAAGAAATAATTTATGCTCCTTCCCCTGACTCTAGGGATGGTGCTCTCTGTGTTCACTAGTTCATGCATCGTGTGCGACATCATCCGTTTGGAAGAGAATCATTTCTAGGCCAAAAGAAATATACCAGGGGAGGAAATACAGAAAATAGTTTCAAAAAATTAAAATATGCTGAAAAACAGGGAAAACAACAATTATCAGTTGTCCAAGATTTTATGAGAAAATGCTCAAATCCTTTGTGCCAATGGTGTTTATGGTTGCAGCAATGAAAATTCTAATTTTGTGCTCTAATGAACACAAAACGATCCATACTCAACCTTGGCAAAACTTATAATGACTGTGTAATTGAAATGAGTTTGCCATATTAAAATATTTCATAAAATAGGAAATTGCCAGATGTAAGAATATGAATTGGGAAGCCATAGATATGTGATACAATAGCCACACCACCTCCTTGTTTTGCAAGTAGGACGAATAGTTTACAGACTTGAAGAACACCATTCATACTTAACACCAGCTTACTAAAAACTAATCCACAAGATGTTCAATGCTTTTGAGAAGGATCCACATAATAGAGTCATTTTATCTTAAGCATCAGAATGTATCAAGTTATCATTTACTTTTGTTTCAATATCTCTCAATGTTCTTAAAATGCCATCAAATTCCTTCTCCCTATACATTTGGAATGTAGAAAAGGGAAGACCATTCTTTTTTTCCTAGTAACATTCCCTAGTTAGAATCAGCTAGTGGTTCTAACCCATGCCAAAACATGGATGAACTTTGAGAACATACTAAGTGAAAGAAACAGACACAAAAGGTTACATATTGTATGATTCCATTTTTATGAAATATCCAGAATAAGTGAATCCATAGAGACAGAAAGTAGTTTACTGGTCAAGGCTTACTGGAGGGAGAAATGAGGAGTGACTGCTTAACGGGTACAGGGCTCCCTTGGGGGGTGAGAGAAATGTTCTAAAATTGATTGCGGTGATTGTTACAAAAATCTGTGAATATATAAGCCAATGAATTGTATAAATCAGTGAACTGTATGGTATGTGAATTATATCTCAATAAAGCTGTTAAAATTGTGTAATGATCTCAAAATCCCCACTTTATATGTCTACCATGGGGAAAGTTTTAACAGAGGAATAGACATTACTAACGATGCTGACCTAGCCAATATGAGTATTCATAATCACCTAATTAGTTGAACCATAAATCTCCAACTTTTTAGCTCAATTTACCTGCTTGCAATGAGGCTGTGGCTTAAAGACTCCCTGCTTAGGACCACTGTCCAGCTTAGTGGCCCCATTGATAGGCTGGTGAACCTTCCAGGGTTTGCTGCAGTGGCTCCATATGCCAGAAACATGTTGCCTAAAGACATTTTTGCTTCTGGCTCAGTTAGGGGTAGCCTTACATGACAATGACTTTCCTTAACCCACTGATGCGTTGAAATCACCAACACAACTCAACTTTACTCATTCCAGCATGTCTCAAAGTTGATTCTGATATTCCATAGGCAAAAAGCTTCTAGGGTCAAATAAGCTATGGAAACACAACAATAAACTACGTCCCCCATCTTAGAGGTGCACAATGTAACATTAAGGGCTCAAAATTCAACTTAGAAGAAAAATTTTAAAACTCAGAATTTCCCATACTTATTTAACCACCCTCCACCAAATACACACACACACACGCACGCACACACACACACACACACTCACACACACACCCCAAAGACATACACATTTTTGTCCTTCACAATACCTATTGACATCCCTCAAAACACCATTCATGGACAATACTTTAAGAAATGCTTATTTAGCTCATCAAATTGGCTGAAGGAAGAGAGAACCATGACTTTAAAGCTTTTACCATCTGAGTACTTTACCTTGCTTTATAGAATTTTAATTTCAAAAATGAACATGGATATGCAACACCTAAATCCCTAGGATAGTAATTCCTAACCTTTTACAAATATTGGCCCACAAAGGAAAGAATTGGAATAGTATGTCAGGATAAACTAACATGATGGTTTGCAGTCAAGAGGTTCAGGGCTCCTACCCCTTGTCACTCCAAATGTTACAAGGATCAATATGTCTGGATTTCAGTCATCTATACCACTAAAAAGCCTTGGGGGAGTTCTACTCTCAATAATCTATAATCTATAGAAAAACTACCCCAATTCAACTATCTTCTTGTTGGGAAAGTAGGAGACAAAATGTCTAGGCAATGCTTGACTTAACCTGGACACTGTAGAATTTGTGCAGGCACTACCATATGTTTTTTTTACATCACTGTGTGATTGACTATAGTTTTGTTGAGGTGGTAGGAAGCCACGTAGAGCAAAGGTGTGATTTAACACCAAACTACCAAATCCAAAACATAATTTGATGTTCTGGAAAATGAGACTGAGCATGATTGTGTCCAAACACCTAGAACTTTTGAGTAATCAGAATTTCTGTGCAAATGGCACAATGAGAACTATTCACAGTGATAGTCTTATATGGTCTTTCTGAATTAGAAAAGATTATATTATGGATCACATTGTTTCTTTTTCTTTTTTTTTATTAAGGGTATATAGCCTTCTAATTCCTTGAAAATCATTCTCTCTATATGTGGTAGCTCTATTAACCAAATTATTTGGATTAACCAGAGCACTTCTTCCCCCAGACTTGTCAAATATGAAAAGTGAACCTATAACTTTTTTCAAATGTCATAATTTTGTTTTTATTATTCATTTTCTATATTATTCTTATTTGGGGAATTTGAAATAAATAAATTATATATTTATATATATATGTAAAAATTTTATAGCAGTAACAATTATTTCAAGGATCAGGTTTCAGAAGGCTTCCCAATATGCTTTCACTTGAAAGACAAATCCAATTCGACATGAGGTTTCATTATGAAGAAACTGTTACAAGTGATGACACTGGTTATTGAAAATTGAAATGAAGTGAGAGGAAGCTAACACCAATGTGTATGAGATTCTTTATTCTTTGAATGACACAAAGAACTCAATATATCTAATCATCTCTTATGCCCACTGGGAACTGAGCTACGGTGATATTGCACAGGGTTGCTTTTTGATTGCTGAAAACCCAAGTATTAAGCCATATGCCACCTATATCAGTAGTTAAAAAGCTTTGTGTCAGTGCCGAATCTTGGGAATTGTTTTACTTTCCCTCTCTCAGTTAGAGTAAATAATAGTAATCTGGACACAAAATTCATAAAAGGAAGGTACCAATGAGTCAGCATAGACAGACATTTTGGCTTTCTACATTAATGTCTGAATTATTACAAATCTAGAAGTAGGCATTAGGTACATTGTCTCTGAACAAGTTTTCTTGTGCTTTGGTGAGTGGCCCAGGCAGAGAGACTTTCAAAAGGAAGACAACAGGGGGTTCGTTTCTCTCCTTCTTATTGTAGGTTTTGCCTAAGAAGCTCGAAGATCAGATGCAGTCTGTACTTTGATGAGATATATGCTGTTTCCCTCTCTTGTTCATAAAACTATCCTTTCTGGATTTTTCTCCAAGTATCCCATCTTGAATCAAATCAGCTTTTGAGTATCTGTCCTCTAGCCTCTAGAATTAATGTCATCCCAAGGTCACCAGAGTTCGCTGATGTGTGGCTTCTCTATCAATTTCCTCCTCCCTTCCCTTCCTCCTGGAGGCTCAATGTATTCCATTTATAATATTCTCCATTTCCACTTGGTGAAGTTTGGAAGCTGGGGTATATTTCCGAATTTGTGTCTCCGGGTGAGTTGTGCTACGCTGTGCTGTCAAGATAACTATGGATTCTTTTTATAATTAAAAAAGCCAACTAACAGGAAATGCCTGTTTGATAAGCTGTGCCTACAAAGGTAACATGAGATCTTCACTACTCAGTACCATCATACTCTCTCCTATCAATCTACCTTCCATAATTCTTCCCAATTCGGCAGGATCTTTGAGTGTCCTATATTATGTTAAAGAGTTATCTGTTAAGCATCTGAAATAAAAACTACCGCGAGTCTCACCACTACTAGTAAAACATTCAATGTGCATGTTAAGAGCTACAATTTGAATACTGGCCTGCTAGCCAATAAGTCTTGAAAACAATTTAAAGTAAATTCCCTGATATGTCTAGTTATTCTACCCTGTTTTAAGGGTTGCTAATGAATGTGCTGCCTGAATGAACAGAAAGATTGGGAACTCAAAGAGTGCTAACCTGGATAACATGACACTGGCACCAGAAACCAGTTTGTCCCATACAAAATCTCCTCTGGAGTATGTTCTTCATCTAGAAGTGATTTTCCAATAAAATCAGCCTTGGTTATTGCAAGCATTGGCGCAACCCCTGAGGGAGGAGATCAGGCAATTCAGTTCTAGGAAACGCTGTATGAGGCAAAATTAACCTTGTAGCAATGTTATTTCCTGTAACACGGTCTTGGGTTTTGTTTGTTTGTTTGTTTGTTTGTTTTGTACACTTCAATATTAAGAGAGAGATATTTTTACCCCATCACTGAGATGTGACCAAGGGATTTAATGACTTACATATTCATGAGAAGCATATAAAATTAAAGAAAGCTTGTTTAGTTTAACCACTTTGCAGAGATATTGCCTAGACCTTGTGGCTAGAAACGTCCGTGACAGTGAGTCAAGCCTTGCTTAAGGGCAGCTCCCTTAGAGCTTTGGAGCCATCCAACTTCTCCAACTATTGGCCAATGGGAAAAGCTGCTGAATGCTTTTTAGTCCTGTGATAGTGGAGTATCGCAGGAAGGACAAAAGGGAAGTATCAGATGCATCTCAGACTTCATAACTCCAAAGAAGAGGACAAGTGTGAGGGTTCTGAAACTGGCTGCTGTGTGTCCAATCCTGAAGATTTCTGAGGATCAAGATGCCTTTCAAAAATAGAAAATTGCATGTGTTTTCAACTGTTAACTTCATGATGTTTTGTTTCCTTGTCCCATGTTATGAAAATTTGACTTCTATCATTCTTGAAAATGCCTAATGACATACATCAAATATAACTACGCATGCACTAACCCCCATTCATAGGGAGGCTGACATCTTCACTCCTGTGCCTCCTCTTTTCAATTTGTAGAGGGAATGAATCAAAAGTATGAAGGTGGATATACACCAGAAGAATCACTTGGAGGGTCAAATTCTAGCTCTATTAATAACAGTAAAACTAGCTTTATGATGGCTCAGAATAAAGCTAATATGGAATATAGATTATTATAAAATAAAACTCTATTCCTTTCCAACAAAAGCAAATAATTTACCCAATGGTTAATAATTAGTTCAGTATGATTTCCAAAGGGCAGCACAAAATCATACTTATTCTAAGACTAAACGCATACTCAAACTAAACTAGGACGGTTGAACTTTAAAGTGATATCCTTAGATGCTTGCACTTACTCATTCAAGATACTGAGCTGTTGTTATATGATAGCTACTGTTTGAGATGCTAGGGTTACAGCAGTGACTAAAACAATATTCTCACTTGTATGGACCTTACATTCTTGTGGGAGGTGACACTTCAAAACATGGAGAGAGAGAGAGAAAGGGACAGAGTGAGAGAGAGAGAATGATGAGTACTTAAGAGAAAAAATAAAGTAGGGTAAAGAGAGTGAGCGTGTATAGGTTGTATGCTATTTTGTATACAGCGGTGGTCCAATATTGTTATTCCTGCTCAAAGCCTTGTAAAATTCCTCTTCAAGGCATTCACTATGTGCAAGAAGAAATCATTCTTATTTTGAACCACATTAACTGCTTTTATTTACAACTGGTTTTCAACATCCATGGCTCCGAATCACCATCTTAGATTAGTTTTTAAAAGTTAAAACCCGCCGGGCACGGTGGCTCAAGCCTGTAATCCCAGCACTTTGGGAGGCCGAGGCGGGAAGATCACAAGGTCAGGAGATCGAGACCATCCTGGCTAATCTGGTGAAACCCCGTCTCTACCAAAAATACAAAAAATTAGCCGGGCGTGGTGGCGGGCGCCTGTAGTCCCAGCTCCTCGGGAGGCTGAGGCAGGAGAATGGCGTGAACCCGGGAGGCGGAGCTTGCAGTGAGCCGAGATCACGCCACTGCACTCCAGCCTGGGTGACAGAGCGAGTATCCGTCTCAAAACAAACAAACAAACAAACAAACAAACAAACAAAAAACAGTTAAAACCACATTCAAAAGTCTATTACCCAACACTAAGACCAGGAGAACAACCTCATACATGGTTTGACCGCACTCTCCAAGGGGATCTCCCAACGGGCTGTGCACCACAACAGCATCATTGCAGGAAGGGCACAGCTGTGCTCTGCTGTGTCATTGTAAGGGCGGCCCTTATTTGGGTGTTGATTTTAAAAACACATAGCTTTTTCTAGTTCCATCACATATGTAAACAGATGTTTCTGCAGTGTTTGGAAATAGGTTCTTCTGTTTTCTTTAAACATTCTCCTCTACAATCTTGTTTCAATTATGTTACATCCCTGTTTGGAAATAGGTGAAGCTTAAATTATATGTGAGTGTACAATGTATATGTAGAGAGTGTATATACACATCCACATATATATTTAAAGCAAGTTTTCTAACATGTCTAATTTGCTATTAAACCTGCGCAACATGGTATGAGTCAAGTTAAACTTTCACCTAGCCAGTGTTGGAAGTTACACACATCTCCAGCTCGTGAGAGAGATGAATAAGTTGTGATTTTAGATGTAGATGCTATTATTAGCAGATCCCCAGCAACCGCACTGCAGCGTTTGATAATGCAAACATGAATGAGTACGAAGGAGCTCTTTGGCTGCCCTGAGCTCCCTTTGCCAGGCTTCCATGGAGGAATATAAGCCACAACAGTTTTCTGAAATGCTTTCCCCAAGTACGTGGGACCCACTTGTTGTGACAGTATGGTGCTGAGAGGTGCAGAAGACAGTAAACAAATTGGAAAAGGAATGAGAATTGAGAAAAAGATTTGAGACCTTCTTTTAGTTATGGCTGCCTCTGCCTGCCCCAACAAGGGGAACAATTCTGTCTTGGATTTAAATTACCATGGTGCATGAGGGTATGCTGATATAGAGTATATAAACACATGTGCATATAAAAACTGGATTATCATGACATGTAATATACCCCTATGCTGTAAATTCTACAAATAAAAACATTTTCTTGTGGAAGAATGATTTACTTTTTTTTTCTTTTTCAATGGTGGCTCTCTAGTTAACTCCTATTGATTTAGGCAAAAGCTTTAAGAAAGCAGATACTATTTGTTTCCTATTTGAGGCCCTGGCCAAAATGAGTCATTTCTGTAGTTCTCAGTCCCCCCAAACTAGTAGTCAACTGAATAATAACTTACTACCTCAGGCTCTTGACTCTGAACGCATTCTGTGGTCGACAGAGGACTGATTTACTGTTTGGACCCCTGTCTATAGTCACCATGGGGGCATGCATCATTTCCCTAGAAATAAAAATAGCCCTACTGTGCTTATGTTTTGGGCTGACAAAAATACATTCAGAAAGAAATTTTATGTCTGTGAAGTGAATTCAGAAACTGAAGCTAAAATAATAGTGTTTTGTGTCATGCCTAAAATACTATATCTTAGTGTAGCCTAGACATTTGTGTAATGTGAAAGGAACTGTATGAAAGAAACATTTTGAAAAATGCAAGAAATAATCAAGGGTTCATGAAGCCACAAGGGAACAGCTGAATGCTTACAGGAACTCTGTATGAGCTGAGATTTACATAAAAGTCCACAGAGAAGGATTAGCTAGATATAATCAGAAAGGATTTGATGTGTCTATTTATTTGCAAACAGTTTAAAAAGAGCACCTTATAATCTCTCCCTAACTCTAACCTTTAACTTTCTAGAATAAAAGAATCCTTTCCAGCATTTTGTTAGTTTCACCCACACTACACTGCTCTCCTCCTAATACCAAAAGTAGGGCCCAAGTATTAATATTTGGCAGTGTGGTGCTTTAGGTATACTGGCACATGCAACAACTCTTTCCTTTCTTTTCTATTCTACAACTCACACACTTGGTATTTTCCGCTACTGTGAAAAATGCCACCCCCCGCCCCAGCTGCCTCTAAGTACCAGACATTGCACACAACACAGCATCTGCTTTCTTCTCTTAGTGCCTTTTGAAAATGTTGTTCTGCTCTCTTGAAAGGCCTCTCCCCACTGTTCACTGGGGGGCTCCTGCTGAGATAGGGAGAGCTCACTCTCAGCAGTCACTCCCTCCTTCATCTCTGTCCCATAGAATGCTACACATGCTTCAATCATACAAATGACCTATTCTGTAGTGTAATGGCTTTGTCTTTCCCTACCAGTGTGTGGGGACTCTCACAGTAGAGATCTTATTTAACTAATCTCTCTATTAACTGTGTCTGGCACATAGTAGGGACATCATTATTGTTTGTTAAAAGAGCAAATGTGTGGCTTGCTTGAATTCTAGCAGGTTAGCTATGTGACTCTACATTTTTGACAGTTTACTGAAAGATCACTACACGGCAATATTGAAATAAAATTCTAGGTGTAACTCTTATGTACCCAAAACTGAGCTGACTTATGTGGGCAGATTAAACAGCGTTGTCCATTCTTGTCTAAACAGCAAACACTAAGAAGGACAGAGTTAGAAACTAACACGTGGACCAGGCAGTATTTTATGAATGTTGATACTAAAAATAACATGGTTTAGTTCCCTTTAAAATGGTTTAATTCCACATTTGCTGGCTTAGTTGAGGTCCATCAGATTCACCAATAAATGGGTGCTTTCTGTTTCTATTTTATCCCTATGGTTATTAGGGTATTAATTTAACACCTAAAGAGAAAAGGTTCTCATAAAACTTTTGGAAATATGAGTGATGGTAATTTGGCAACTAATGTGTTTGAAGTTTTGAAGAAACTTATCCTTACAGATATAAATTTAATATAATTGAAGTTGGCATAATTGTTAAAGAACCTGCAAATCTGATGATTCATTAATTTTTGACACATTTGGTGTCATGTTCTAAGAAAATAAATTGTTAAATAAAGTTACATAATACAACTGAAAAAACCAATAACACATTTCTAGGCATGGAAAGTGGACATGTGTGTCCTGAGAGGGAGTTGGTAAAAACTGTAGAGTTCCTGGAAACTTGGGGTTCTGGGCAGTTTGCTCTTTGGGTCTCAGTTTTCTCATCTGAGATTGCCTAGATGGTACAAATCCAAATACCAATGAAAAGGAAGGTGTTCAGACATTTGTGCAAATTTCATTAGCTGTGAGGATGATTGCTGGAACCTGTTGCATCCAACTGTGTCTATCTGAACAACATTAAGAGCCCAATTTATTTTATGCAGCTATTTAGAGAGAGATGTTATTGGTATCTCTCCATTAATTGTCCTTAAATTGGCGAGAGCCAGTTAGAGATTGACTAGAGGTTTGGGGAGGATGTAGGAAGCACATTGTTGAGGGTGCCTCATTATCTTGAAATGAGTGGACTGGGCATTTTGCCCACTGATCTGATGAAGCTCACTGGGGACTACCTTAGCTTCATGTATCTCACTCGGTGGGACCCACCCCAAAATTTCCTATACCTTCATTGAGGACTGTGTCTCAGGGCATTTACAATCCATAAAAACAACTTACAGTGTCACACTGTAAAAGAGACATAGGAGCCACACAGAAGAATGGCACAGAATAGAGAATCGAGAAATAAATCTAAGCATTTACAGTCAATTCATTTTCTTTTTTTAGAAAACTTTTATTTTAGGTTCAGGGGTACATGTGCAGGTTTGTTATATAGGTAAACTGCATGTAATGGGGGTTGGATTTATAGATTATTTCATCACTCAGGTAATAAGCATAGTATCTGGTAGGTATTTATTTCTAATCCTCTCCCTCTTCCCACCCTCCACCCTGAGATAGGCCCAGTTGTCTGTTGTTCCTTTCGTAGTGTCCATTGTTCTCATTGTTTAGCTCCCACTAAAAATATGCAGTATTTATGTTCTCACTCATAAGTGGGAGTTGAACAATGAGAACACGTGGACACAGGGAGGGGAACACACACACCAGGGCCTGATGGGGGCGTGGAGGGCTAGGGGAGGGAACCTAGAGGATGGGTCAATATGCGCAGCAAATGACCACGGCACACGTATACCTATGTAACAAACCTGCATGTTCTGCACATGTATACCAGAACTTAAAGTAAAATTTTAAAAAATAATGCAGTATTTGGTTTTCTGTTCCTGCATTACTTTGCTTAGGATAATGGCCTCCAGCTCTGTCCATGTTGTTGCAAACTACATAATTTCATTCATTTTTATGGCTGCATAGTATTCCACGGTGTATATACACCATATTTTCTTTACCCAGTCTTCCAGGGATGGGGATTTAGGTTGATTCCATGTATTTGCTATTGTCAATAGTGCTGCAATGAACATACACGTGCATATATCTCTACGGTAGAATGATTTATATTCCTTTGGGTATATATCCAAAAATGGGATTGTTGGGCCGAATAGTAATTCTGTTTTAAGTTCTTTGAGGATTTGCCACATTACTATCCACAACGGCTGAACTAATTTACACTCCCACCAGCAGTGTACAAGTGTCCCTTTTCTCTGTGACCTTGCCAACAAATGTGGAATTAAAGATTTTTAAATGGAATGAAGCCACTTTATTGTTAGCAACAACACTCGATTTTGTGTTTCATGAAACATTTGCCCTGCCAGACAAAGATATCCTCTGGTCAAACACATTTGGGAATCCTTAGGTAAGACAAACCTAAACAGAACTCCTTCTTTGAGCCTACATTATGTGAATGTGCACAGTGATGCTCCGGGGAAGGGATATGATAGAAGATGCCAAAACTTCTTGGTGCTGGAGCCTTTTATTCTCAAGGAGAAAATCCCACAAAACTTGTTTGGCAGAACACAAATCAGATTCCACTGCCTTATTCAGAATGGTGACTTAACTGACTGACATTCTGCATGTCTGTGATGTGCATGTATACAAGAACATCACAAGAGATATGGACTCCAAATGCAAAATTACCTTTGGTCCTCGGGGGCCATTTCAAAGGCTTTACCAAGTGTCTTTGGAGCCACACTTATTTTCTACCTAAGATATCTTTTTTAAACTCTAATGATGTGTCTTCTTGTCCTTTATTCCACAAATGTAAAAGGTGAAAATGGTGGGGAAAGGCATTATGTGTGTGCACGTGTGTGTGTGGAGTTAAATACAGATGCATTATACACACATAAACACACACACACACACACATATATATATATATATAATTTATGTGCATGCATGAATCTACATCGAACTAACAGGGCTAATATTGTTCTAAAATGAGTATAATCATAAAACAGATTTCCAGGCTTTGACTTTTTTAAAGAAGTGGAATGTCCATATAAATAATCTAGCTGAGGCCTATAACAAGGAGGTGACGCATGCAATTTCATACTACAAACTAATATCAGATTCAAGACTAGAACCCAGGTCTATCAATCCTTTGTGTTTAATAATTAGGGGACTGATGGATAATTCACATTCAGTACCAAGTGAAGAGCTCTTTAATGCCATTTGACTCTACCATGTGAATCTCTTTCATCTGGGTGAGCTCTGAGGGCCCTAAGCTACCATTTCTACTCAGCCTTGGTTTCCAACCTGGTCTTTCACTGCCTGCACCCCATCAGGCATCCTGGGCTCCTTGCTTTCCCTTGCCATACCTCAGCACCAGTGTCGCAAACCAGCAGTCCTTAAAATCCTGGTGCAAATGTTTTCTCCTCCCCCATTGTCCCTTCCATCTTTGACAGTGTTAACTAGAAGCATTTTTTGTTCTTAGAGCCTCCCTGTACTTTATCTGTTCCCCACTTAACAAACATTTCTCTCCCCATATATCTTGTATTTAATTTTTTACAAACCGATTTTATCTTTTCTGCTAGACTCTAAACTCCTCAAGGGTAGGACCTGTGTCAGATTTACTTTTAATTTCCTCAGCACCTATCACAGTTCCCAGAATGTTGTAGAACCTAAATAAATATTCATCAGATAAATAAATGAATAATGTGCAAATATCATAGTCAGGAAAATTTTTGTGACTATTTGTCATTTTCACTAATGAAAGCACCATATCTATGATGAATCAGGTCCTAAAAAAACGTAATTTCCTACGCAGAGTGGATTCTGATCCTGAATTGTGAAAGACAACCATCACATTGTTTAATGTTGTTAAAGTGTAAAAGCAGGGAAGAATTTTATGCTTGACAACAGTGTGTGCATGCTCTCTCTCTCTCTCTCTGTTTCTTTCTCTCTCTCTTTTGGTAACAGATGTCAACCTTGGTTAGATTTAACTCAACTTATTAGTGCATGGCTTTTAGCCAAAAGCAATTCACATTTTCAGAAATGTACTATCACATATGTCTTAATAACAGAAATGTGTTTTTGAAAAAAATGTATGTGATAAGTCACATATGGTGGAAGAAATCTGTACATCTCTCAGGCCTTGCTGTCACAATGAAATCTTGGAGATGACTGCTGCAGAGCATTAAAATACAAGTGAAAGTCTTTCTGACACATTAAAGAGCCATAATTTGAACATACTAATCAAGCTCTGATAACAGTATGGTTCCAGTATAGTGAGAAATAGACCAGGTTTCCCTTGTCCTGATCAGTGATCTTAAGAACACTCATGTTTGAGTCTTACCCTCAGAGGTAATATTTAATGTTTCAAGGAAATGGCATTAGTGTATCCAGGTACATTATGTGCTTACATTCACTAGGCATATATTTAATTTCTTTTTTATATGGAGCATAATTACTGTATATCACAGTCTCCCTATGGCAACGAAAGAAGCAGCTTACAACCATGGAAGTATTAAAAATAAATTGAAAGAGTGGTTAAGAAATAGGGGGAGGGAGGCAAAACTTTTAGAAACTTATTAGCCATACACTAATAAGTTTATTTACCAGCACCATAACCGAAAGCTAATTTAGCCTTAGTTAGATGTGGAAGTGACAGAATTTTAGAAAATTAATATGCCCTTTGCAATAAATCCATCTACACACAATTTGGAAGGCTAGCCGTATGCCCTAGATATGTGTTCTATGTGTTCATTTGTTTCTGAGGCATCAATGCCCTGTCAATGGATCTCATATCCATATGATTTTCAAAGGTAGTGAGTGAAGAGCGAATCTGTTTGCTCTGAATGAGAATTAAGTGGCACATCAACCCTAGAAAGTCCTAAACACACAATAAGGGCTCATTAAAACTCACTGTTTTAAAGGCCAAAGGAGAAAGGATTGATAGTTTAACCTTCAGCATCACAAAAAAGCTTAATGCTTTTTTCTACCTCACCAACTAGAGCAGGAGTCCACAAACTTTCTATAAGGGGCCAGATGGTAAAAATGTACAGCTTTGTAGGCTACATACATTTTATGTCACAACTACTCAACTCTGCCATTGTAGCACAAAAGCAGCCACAGACAATATGGAAATGAATGAGTGTGGCTGTGTTCCAATAAAACTTTATTTATGCTTACTGAAATTTGAATTTCATATAATTTTCACATGTCAAGAAATGTTCTTCTTTTGATTTTCTTCAACCATTTGCCAAATTCTACACCAAAGGGCTATATGAAACCACACACATGTTCATATTTACCAATTTGTGTTCATACTTGAGTTGTAAATGATGCCGCTGGGCCTCTGTTTTCCAGTAAAACTGTACACAATTTTCATTGTATGCTCAAAAATACAATCAAATGTTATTTCTTGATATGAGATCAAACAAGGAACTGGTCAGAAAAAGAACAGCTAGAAAGAACCAGAGCAATGTAGGAACATTTTTACATGTGGCATGAGTCAAGAATAACAGGGACTGTGTTGCGGGAAGTCAGGGACCCCGAATGGAGGGACTGGCCGAAGCCATGGTAGAAGAACATAAATTGTGAAGATTTCATGGACATTTATTTGTTCCCCAAATTAATACTTTTATAATTTCTTACGCCTGTCTTTACTGCAATCTCTGAATATAAATTGTGAAGACTTCATGGACACTTATCACTTCCCCAATCAATACCCTTATGATTTCCTATGCCTGTCTTTACTTTAATTTCTTAATCCCATCATCTTCGAAAGCTGAGGAGGATGTATGTCACCTCAGGACCCTGTAATGATTGCGTTAACTGCACAAATTGTTTGTAGAGCATGTGTGTTTGAACAATATGAAATCTGGGCACCTTGAAAAAAGAACAGGATAACAGCAATGTTCAGGGAACAAGAGAGATAACCTTAAACTCTGACCGCTGGTGAGCCAGGCAGAACAGAGCCATATTTCTCTACTTTCAAAAGCAAATGGGAGAAATATCGCTGAATTATTTTTCTCAGCAAGGGACATCCCCGAGAAAGAGAATGCGTCCTTGAGGGGAGGCCTCTGAAATGGTCGCTTTGGGGGTGGCTATCTTTTACAGTCATAGCTGTGGGAGGAAATAAGGCCCAGTCTCCCATAGCGCTCCCAGGCTTATTAGGATGAGGAAATTCCCGCCTAATAAATTTTGGTCAGACTGGTTGTCTGCTCTCAAACCCTGTCTCCTGATAAGATGTTATCAATGACAATGCATGCCTGAAACTTCATTAGCAATTTTAATTTTGCCCCGGTCCTGTGGTCCTGTGATCTCGCCCTGCCTCCATTTGCTTTGTGATATTCTACTACCTTGTGAAGAATGTGATCTCTGTGACCCACACCCTATTCGTACACTCCCTCCCCTTTTGAAAATCACTAATAAAAACTTGCTGGTTTTGCGGCTTGGGCGGCATCACAGAACCTGCTGACATGTGATGTCCCCCCCGGACACCCAGCTTTAAAACTTCTCTCTTTTGTACTCTTTCCCTTTATGTCTCAGACCAGCCGACACTTAGGGAAAACAGAAAAGAACCTACGTGAAATATCGGGGGTGAATTTCGCCCGATAGGACTGGACCACTTGGTTAGTTACAATACACATGTTCTTTTAACATGATGGTGACACTCTACTAGAAGAGATCCACCAGCCTTACCAAGCCTGCAGGCTAGGTTCCTGGAAGAAACCTATTTTCCTGGAATAATCCCTGTTTTCTGGGATATGTCCAATTTGTTTACTTATTCATTCCGTAAACTTGTATTGAATCTTTACTCTATTTGGGGTTCCAGTGCATTGTGTGTAACTGAAATTCTCTAGTGTTACCGGGGGGATCTTTGTTCTTCAAGCTCCCAAGATGGTGGTGGCCACTCCCAAGATGGGGTGGGCCTTTTATTCTCTGACCTGGGGTTCTTGACCTCATGGATTCCAACGAATGGAACCTTGGGCCATGTGGTGAGTGTTATAGCTCTATTAGAAGCTGTGGGTCATGGAAGAGAACCGTGGAACCCAGCGACCAGTGTTCAGCCTGATTAGGATGAACCCAGGCACTTAGCTGTGCAGGAACAACGGCAAGCCTTTAGCCCAATTGGGAGTGGCAATGGGTGCCTCGCTGGATCAGGAGTGCAGCAGACACTCTGCCGGATCCGGAGGGGTGGAAGTCAAGGGTGGGTCTGCAATGGCGGCATTCAGCAGTGGTGGACGGTGAGGAAAAGCTCAGCTTGAGCCAGAACAAACATGGACCAGAAGAGTGTGCAGTTGCAAGATTTAATAGAGTGAAAACAGAGCTCCCATACAGTGTGAGGGGACCCAAAGAGGGTTACCTGATCTGGCTCAAATGCCTGGGTTTATATCCCGATCATTGTCCCTCCCCCTGTGCTCTCAGGCGATAGATGATTTGATTATTTCTTTACCTCCTGTTTTTAGCCTAATTGGTATTTTAGTGAGCTCTCTTTACTACCTGATTGGTCGGGTGTGAGCTGAGTCACAAGCTCTGTGTTTAAAGGAGGGTGTGGTCACCTTCCCCAGCTAGGCTTAGGAATTCTTAGTTGGCCTGGGAAATCCAGCTAGTCCTGTCTCTCAGTCCCCCTCTCAATGGGAAAACCCAAGTGCTGTTGGGGAGGTTGGCCAACGACTGCTCTAACTGCTTCCTGCTGAATTGGGGGCATAGTAGGGTTGTGCAGTTGAGATTTCCTCAAGAGGGATGCCTTCCATGTCATCAGAAATGGCAAAAGGACCACTATATATAAAACTTTTTAAAAACTTTGACTCTGTTCTCCTGTCAGGCAGAGCAACTGAACCCTGCTGTGGAGTTTTTGTTTCTGAGCTGAGGTCTTGAGGAAGTCTCCTTCTTCAAGTGCTGAGTTTGGTATCATGAACCCAAACTCATTCTGAGAACAGTATCTTACTTAATTAGAAGACAATTCTAAACACCTACCAGTTGGTTATGACTTAGGTTTATTACTAAGCGGATTTTCAAATATATTTAAAGCACAAAGCTCAATAATCCTTTGACTCTTCTAGTTTCTGTTCCTTCTTTTTATAACATTCCTCAAAACGCTAGACATTAGATAGAGTCTGCACTGTGAATTAATAAGAACTCATAAAAATACAATTACTGTAGGGTCAAATTCTCACAAGGAGCAAAGAGAAAACAGGTCCTGCTTCTAGGCCATTAGAATAGAATTAAATGCAACCCCAAACACTGCCAATGGGCTATTCTATGCATGCAAAAATGCAACTTGGGCATCACTTCCTATTGGGAGGGCTGGAGCTTGGAGACATTTGCCATTGAGGGCCTTGATTTACATTCCTCCAGCCCTAGCCCCACTCCTTATGACCTGGGGCACACATCTGCATGCAGGCGGACTGGAGGGAGGAGTGCAGTTGAACTGCAGGAAAGAAGATCACTAATCGCCCACCCAGGGACAAAAGCCCTGACCCTGGCCTCATTAGCACCATCCCCTAATTCTCCGAGCTTGCCAGCCACAGGCTCACAGTGGAGCAGCCTTTAGGGCATTCAGACGGAAAAGAAATCAGGCTGCAGAGAAGATTTCAACCCCCAACTGCACGACCTGACAAAACCTCAGCTACTACAAATACTTCCATAAGACTACAACATAATCTATCTCCAGACTACGGATGCCCCTCTAGATGTTACAGAGCCTGATAGGGAATATTCTTTGGCCTAAGAAAAATGAAACTTAAAAGCAAAGTACACAACACCTTTTGGAAAAACGTACTAGGGCTTGGATTTAATGGTATGCTAAATGCTACCCTGGTGCTCTGGAAATTTAGTTATTTTATTATACAAAACAAAAACATTTCTTGTCGGCATTAGCTGATCCATTCTCCCAGAAACTTAAAAATCTATGTACTCTCCATTTCTGTATTTGGTACCAACTATAATGGAAGTCAGCCAAAATAAATTAAAACATAGTTCCTCGAGATGTGATATTACCAGAGCTATAACAGCCCAGCAAATAGAGAAAGTCCTCCCTCAGCCACAGAGCTGGCAGGACTAGCATGCATTGTAACACTGCAATCAGATGTTACAAACCAAATGACAAGACAGCCATCCTTCTTAATTTGAAAGTCTCCCTTCTGGAAGAGACAGGATGTCTAAGATGTACTATATTTAAAGGAGGTCTGTGTAGCTTGCTTATGATTTAAGAGTATCTCATAAAATGCCTTGGGAATTGCTTTCTGTTAGCTAAAACAAAAAAGAAAAGCCTTTAGTTAAGTATATTTTATGAGCTTTTCATTAACAGAGTATTGAGGCCTTGATGCCAAGGTGCCAAACCTCCCCACGTGGCTGGAAATCACTTGGCACACTTTCAGTCATTTATGTCTCTGTCATAGGTCCAAGGTTTGCAATTAAAAATGTAATCTTTTTAGCATGTGCAAAACCCAAAGGCTTGAAGTACTATATATTGAATATGATTATAATCGTATTTGGCAGCTATTCATGGATTGCACATATTAATTTATGTAAACTGGGTACAACTTGGGGCATTTCTTCATCAGGAGCACAGGGAAAAATATAAGCTGGTCCCTGCTCATTGGAGGATTTTTTTGGCTTGTTTTGTTTTTGTCTTTAAATTGTCATGAATAGAGATTAACTCAAAATCCAAGGTCTCTTTTATGACCTTATTTTTTCACATGCATCGAGTCCATTAAAATTAACATTTGCAACTAATAAAAATAATAACTTACTTCACAGGATTATTCCTAGGTTTTGCCTTTTCAACAGCCTGTAAACAGAAGAAAAAATGCAATTAGACAATATTAGCAGGCATAATCATTACAACTAGCTACCAAAACAATAAGCAATATAAAATGCTCTTCAGAAACATAAGGAGCTAACCGAAACAGGGTGCTGTAGATAAGCAGACTGGAGACTCAGAAAGCAATTTTCTTCTCCTGGGAAACATGGTTACCTGTCCAAGTGCAGCTTTCCAATACAGGTGGAAATTGTGAGGTGGATATTGTGAGGGCTGCCTAGAAAGTTCATCAGGGACCATAAAAGTGGACTTCTGGGTGCATAACTAGGGTCCCTCTCTTCCCACCTTTCACTCTAATCTTACCGTGTTTGGACCTGCTTGGGTTGTAATGACAGGTTAGGGAAACAGATGCAGACGGAATGGTCATGGGCATATCCTGGATTTTTAGATTTGCGGTAGGGAACTGCTCACCCTAGCACTACTACTGACATCTGGCCATACTTCCACCATGATAGAAGGTCGAGTGTCCCTTTCTAAAATCATTTTTATTAGCCGACACCACAGAAGGGCAAGGAATGACTGAATACTCAGATCAATTTCCTCCTGTGGAACCTTTAAGAAAATATACACCAAATCATAGAAATGAGGAAATCTCTGGGCCTCTCGGCCTGCATTGCCTTAGACATGGAGCCTGGTTCCAGTTTAGTGCTGAACCCATTGATCTGTGTACAGTCCATTTATCATTCATGAAAAGAGCTAGTGATCTTCACAGTATATTAGAAGAAACAACTCAGATCATCTGTCAACAGCCCTCTTATTTCTGTTTCCTTCTCCACAGGGATTTCATCTCCTTCAATTCTTCTGGAATTAAAATGTTGCTAAGCAACACAGCTGGGGGTGCTGATGGCAGAATGGCTACAGTCTATCAAACTGTTTAAGCACCTGGAGGGTTTTAGTGATGATTTTTTTTTCATATTTCTGTAGCATAATTATGTAATCAGAACCAAACTTGTACTCCCGTAGACTTTTTCAGGCTATAGACGTTATGTTTGATAAAAAGAGCATTGAAGCAGCCATTTGACAACCTCAGGGTTGTTCAGATCCTTTAAAAAAGTATCTGTTTGGGGATCTTTGTGAATCTTGGAGGTGGGTAAGGGCTACAGAGAAGAGAATACTGCTGTAAATTAGAATACAGAGGCAACCACTTTTAGCAGAGACAACATATAATCTAACTCTGGACTTGACATTCTGGGTGACAAGTGATATTCAACATACTGAAGACCTCTATGCATAACAACTGAATAAAACACTTCCAAATTTTAGATGTTAGTGCTGGAAATCCATGCTTCCATTTACTAAGTCTCAGGTTCTGTTTCTAGATAAATAACCATTAATATTTGGGCACTTTCTTTGGCTTGGTAGGCAAAAATCATTTTCTCACCATCTGCGCCTGAGGTTGAATTTTGGCAAGTGCTAGAATAGGAAAAAAGCTAAGGAATGAGGTAAGAGGTGAAAATGAGAAAACAAGAAATATGTGTCTGGCTGGCCCAACTCATCTGTCACATGTATCTTGGACATGAAAACTTTTTTTTTGCTGTCCATTTGCAGTCCATGTACAGAGGATGCGAACCTCACTCATCCTGCAGATTCTCCCACGTCAGAAGAACAAAGGGAGAAGCGGTGCTGGCAAGAAGTGGGGACTGCCATGCACCTTTCCTACAGCAGCAGGACCCAGTCTGTACATACATGCACACTCACATCTGCCTTTTTTTTAAAAAACACTTTTCTCTCCCAAGCCTGGATGGTTTGCAATAAGATGTACTAGTAGGCTGAAGACATGTCACTGTGGAAATCATGTGAATCCACTTTTTTCAATCCCTTAGAATCCAGATAAGTCTGTTCTAGAAGACTTAGATTATCACAAAGTAATGGGTGCTGTGTTCAAGTGGTTTCCTTTTAAAGCATGCTGAATGTGATAGGATGAGCTTGCCACTGGCAGGAGACAGGAAGAGGGAAAAATCAAAGTGACATTGCTTATCCTCCCTTTGATTCGGAGGCATGTTTTTTGAAAATACCCTCTCTGCTCTATGCTTTGGAACTGTCAATTAGACCCAGTTATTTTTCTCTGATCAGGAGGAACGTGATCATGTTTGAGGCCAGTTTCTTTGAAACGTACATCTTTTTATAGAGCCAACATAGGAAAATAACTTCCTTCAAATTATTTTTTCTGGGTTGCCTGGCTATTGATTGAAAATGTCTATGCTGAGAGGTTCTCTTTTCTTTGGAAATTAACTTGCGATCATTCTGATGTCCCAACAGCTCTAGTCAGATGTCCTCGTGTCATCCTCTTGTGTGCTCATCACCTTGAATCTCTCAAGTAAATGATGGCAAGTAAATGATGGTAGAGTAAATGATGGCAGAGAACCTTGCCATATGAGAAAAAGCTCGCAATGTGTTACTATGCTTTCACTGTAATTTGATGTTGTTTTAGGCATGCTATGAGGAATTATTACATTAAGAGACTTTGAGGAAAAAATTTTAAGTGAATTATTTATGTGCAAATGATATGTGAATTATTCTACAAGATACACAAAGAGAGAATTTCTCTTTTGAAATGATGGGACATAAGAAGACCATCCCAAGTTCCAGATACACTTGCCGGAATGTGAGACACACTGCAAAAGGAGGAAAATTAAAAGGAAATGACATAGCACAATTCACCAAACATCAAGACAGTTACATATTGGGATTGCAGCTAATTTTAAGTTTAAAAACATACATTAAAGTAATTTAAACTGATTGGAAAATGGAGGCTGGAGAGTTAACAGTTATGCTGCTTTAATTTATAACGTCTATATGCTTTTAAAAACCTATATTCTCCTTCTTTTGTGCCATGGTTCCCTATCATGATACTTATCTCACAATTGAGGAAGCTCTAGTATAAGAAAAAAACAATAAAAGAAATTAAAACGTTAGAGAATGTACTCCAGTATGGTGTGATGAGAGGTAATAGGCTAGAGTGGAGACAGTGCTGTGCCAGAAATGTTAAAAACCTGGGTTCTAGTCCCAGATTTGCCACTTACCCTATTGGCAAGTACTAAACACCTTTGAGCATCAGTTTCTTCATTTTAAAAATGAAGATAATAATTCCTGCTTTTTCTACAGCAACGGTGGTTGTGAGTAGCCAACATTGACAACAGTGCTCTGGAAGCTGCAACATGATATGCAAATGCAGTGCACCTTGATTGTGACTGCTTTCTACACAGTTGTTCATGCATAGATTTTTACAGCCAGATAGTTTATGGGCTTACTGAGTAGAGGCCACATTGTGGTATGAAACCTACGTAGTTATTCCAATGAGGATTATAGGAACCACTATCTTCTACTCTCCATATCAGTAGTGGTTCTGGAGTGAATAGAATGCTTCTGTCTGGAAAGTGCTATTCACAGAAGACTTTGATATGTTTAGATTCTACAGACCTCTCTTTCTCTCTACTTTTCTTTCTCTCTTTTCTCTCTCTTTCTCTGTGTTTCCAAGGAAGCCTAGGATGATTCCGTATTTTCCAGTTGATCTCTCCTTTAGTAGCCCCTCCTTCCACACTTCACTCCATCAGATGGGCTCTTTACTTTTTTATTAACATTGGACCCTGAGGATGGGGAAGCCCTGAAGCTCCTATTCTACATGGGCCACCTCTGTCATGGGGTATCTTGAGAAATTAAATGCAAGGAAGAAGGAACTTCTCTGATTCCAAGGAGCATTTCTGAGGTGACTCCTCTCTCATTATCAGCACATTTATTTCCTTTGGAGGGATGATGTGGCTACAGACAGGCTCAGATTTGCTCACTCGCTAAACCTATGTTCCTGAAAATAAGAACCTTGTCTTTCTTTTATATAGAGAATCCTTGTGCTGCACTAAAGCTCAAGTAACCCAGGAACCATGTTGAATTACATAAACCATATCATATAGCACTATTACAAAAAAATACGTAGAAAGAAAGAAGGAAGGAAGGAAAGACAGTTGCTGTCTCTTGAGTCCCATCCACGTGGCATACATGATATCATATTTCCTTAAGGATAAAATATGACATAAAAGGTGCTTAGAAAACTTGCCAGCCGTTTTCTTTATAATGATAACACTTCTTCAAAATTCTTTAGCAAGGTAATTCTGTCTCAGAGATTATACTCAATTAATTGCTATTCTAGTCCAATAGACATGTATAAATATACATGTCTATTGGACTAAAAATACATATTTATAGAAAATGTAGAGAATCTTTTGGGGGTTATATATATATATATATATACACACACATATATATATATATATATATACGCATATATATATATATAGAAAATGTGAGAATCTTTTGGGGGTTATAAGAAGCATGCTCTGAACAGTCAGACTTATGACATTATCCCCCTCCTTTTACAGAAAACAAATCTAATGCAATATGTTTCCTGTATGTTGAAACTGTCAAAGTGAACATTTGGATGGCCTAGAGATATTGTGGCAGTGGACTCAGGTCTTCGTTTCTTCCATAATCAATAATAATACTGTCAGTCAAGCATAAAATGTGATTTTATTAGTATTGCTCTATATGCCTTTTACATTTCCATTTCATATGCATTTTCCTTTCATGCTACTAGCAGATACATCCAAACTGGGTTTTTACATTTCTTAATCAAAAGGGAAAAGCCAATCATTCAGATAATTTCAAATAACTGGGTATTCAACAACATGGAAAAAGACAGAAAAACCTTAATTGCATTGGTTTTGTGTTTCTTTGTTTTGTTTTGGATTTAATTTTTTTTCACATGATTGTTCTGTGGGGCACAGCTATACCCTAACCTAGCAGCATGTATTGGTAAATTGCATCGATTGCTTAAGTTCAGAAGAGAAACTCTTCTATTAACAAATGAACTCATCATTAGGGTATTCAGATGGCCTAAAATCAATACCAACAGAATTGGCTAAAACAATTGAAGAGACATATACTGACAGCACTTGCTTAAATATAAAAATGAATCGCTTAATTACAGCATTTAAATAGATTTCACTGGAATGAGTAAAATGGCAAAAGACAATGTATCCTGTAGGCTAAACCCCAGCTGGCATTAAGCACACACAGCCAAGGGTGGCAGATTAAGAGGACAAAATGTCACTCAAGATTTTGCAACACCTGGATGCCTGAATTTCTGACTTGTCATACAGGGATTATATCTTTAGGAAAACACTAACCATTATTATGGATGCCTGAAAACGTGCATGGAAACATTCTGTATTTGAACCTTGATCCTCTAGGAAGCAAAAACATGTTACCTATCTTTAGATCACTGGGCTTTCCACATTTTAACTTTATTCATTCTTTTCTAATAATCAATGAAATAGGTCTTTGCTATACGTAACAGGGGCAGGAACATACTTTTGACAGGCAGAGGTTGGGGAAAATTTGTTCTCAGTGGATAGAACTATGTCTTGCACTTAATAGTCACTTAAACATTGATGAGATAAATGAATCAAGAATGACTAGGCAAACTCATAGGCCTGGACATTATGCTCTGGGCATGAAAATGCGCCAGAGGACACTAAGCTCTGTATGGAGGGAAAAAATAAGCCTCTGGAGGAAGAGCTGAGCTCCAGGCTGATGTGCATCTCAATTCATCCTGCAACTGAATGTAAGGCTCTTGTTTACACTCCGAAGAGGAGGGAGTCTGGAGCAGCATTCACAGGGTGAATTTCCCATCCCACTTTCTGGAAGAAGGCTTGTAGCTACCTGTGCCTTCCTCACTCCTCCTGCAACTACTGCTAACTTGATTTGTATTGCCTCTCACCAGGACTATGGCCACTGCCACCTCACTTCTCTACTGGTCTCCCTATTCTAAATCTATTTTATGTTCTACTTCAAGATGAATCCTCCTAAGGCTCCACTTTGATCACATTGCTCTCATTGTCATAATCCTTCATGGCTTCCCATTGCTCATTGAGTAAATATCAATTTCACTCACACTGCCATTCAAGACCCTGCCACAGCCAGTTGAACAGCCACTGAATAGCAGGTACTACTTGTACCTGCATGTGCATTTCACTACCATGGAAGCCAGAGTTTTGTGAGCATCCAGCCCAAAGATGACGTGATAACAGCATTCAGAAGTGCCTGCACTCCATAAAGACTTGCTCCCTTCACTCTGGCTATGTTGCTGGATAGAAAATCCTTTGGCAAGATCCATTTGTCAATTGGAAATTTCCTTTATAACTAAGGTTTGGTTTATTGTAACTTAATGAAAAATGTACTGTCTTTGGTGAAGAAGCATGTTTCACCCACAAAGTCATCTGTTGACACTAATCATTCTCTAAGTGGAGTAAATATGCAGATGCCAGCCAAGCACTTCAGTATTGCATTGAGGTGTTTATTTTTCCACAGTCAGGAGGCCCAATGTAAGTGGCACTTGGTCACTCTGTTCCCCTGGGGTTTGTGGGTTTGAAAATTCAATTTTCTATCCCCTAACCAATCTGAGCCCTCTTGCCCCTGATGCTAAGGGGGCACACCTCACAAAATGACATGTATCTTTTAGTGAGAGACAATCAATGCCTAATAGAGGTTTTCTCCCTACCATGCATAACCAGAAGAAATGGGAAGTGTATTATTAGTACATAGTAGGTACTCAGTTACGTATTCAAAAACCTAATTGGCAGGAAATACTGATAAAATATCTTTATCATTAACCTGCTAGTGTGATAAGGCTTCCTATCCCTTTGGAACACATTATACTCTGGGTAATGAGACTACATTTTTATTTATATACTAAATACTAACTGACTGCTTTGTATCTCAGTTTCCTTATTGATAAAATTAGAAAGCTGGAGTAAAAACTCTCTATGGTCATTTTAAGGTCTGGTATTCTATATTTTAATACACACACAGGAGTATTTCACATATATCTAAAAGGATTATATACATATGGATATATATAAATACATGTATTTATATATATACACACATATGGATATATATATTTTTCATATATATATATATATATATATATATATATATATATATATGGTGGACTAAGGCTTCATATTTAGCCCTGAATCATATATATGTGTGATTGAATATTGAGTGAAGGACTTGGCAACAATGTCCTTGGCAACAATGGTGTTTGCCCTTTATTACATAAAGTCTGTAGTATACAATGGAGAATGTAGGGTTCAAGGGAAGGAATTTTAAGCAGAAACTGGATAGAGTCAGACTTGATTTGGGAAGATAAATGTGGATACAATAAGGAAGATGGACACAATGAGGGAGAAACAGGAAGCTAGGGAGTTACTTTCTCGTTAATCAAAAGAGAAGTAATGAACACGAGAACATGGCCGATCAAAGCAGAATGTCTCTTGGACCACAGACAGCATTACTATTTCTGTGCTAAAAACTCAAAATAGTCTGAACTAGGAGGCAAAAAATACCATCTAATTGTCTAATGTACTAAATTTTCCCTCAGTCTATTTCTAACTCCAGTCAGGAAAACCAGGCTCTGTAGCATGTCCTGGTAGTACTATCAGGTCCACCCTATCATCATTCAGGAAGGGAGCCTCTCAGGAAACACTACTTCTGCTCTGGCTGGAAGGGACAATATAATATGTTTTATCAGAAAAAAAATGTGGAATTTTCTTCACTTTCTGCCAAAAGAGCTGAAACACATGCAAGCCTCTCTCCAAATACTGTATCTGTTCACCATTAGTTATAGACTGAGAAGGAGAATCTTGCTGGGTTGGAAGATAGTTGCTGCCATTATCTGCAGGCATGCACACTGCCAATAAACAGAGTTGTACCACACAGTCTAATGTGCCTATTTTAGATGTCTTCTCCTTCATCTTTTGAAGCCTCAATTGTAACAGTTGTGAAACTACATCAGGATTTACACAAATATATTAAAACAGAAAAGTTGCTGAGAACAGTTTCATGGTCACACTGTGAAGACTTAATGGTACAAAATCAATGTTTTCATGGCTCCCGAGGGAAGCTGAATTAACATCATCCCCCAAACAGATTCCTCCCTCTTCAGGATAGTGCCCTTCCCCTCATTTCATAACACATCTGCTCCCCTGAGCTAAGGAGTTGTATCTAGCACGTTGTTTCTCTGCAGATGCAGTAAAGAGGAATAAAGACTTACTAAGACTTAATGACCCTCGAGTCCATGTTTATGCCCAGAGGATTCTGAAGGCTAGGCTCGGGGATTCTGGGACATGCCTGGTCATAGGGATGCTCTCACTCACTATAAAGTTTTCTCCACGTTACCAGGCAGGTTCGTGGCTCAGAGGCTTGAAGGTGGACCTAATCGCTGTCTTTAAGAACCTGAGCTCATGCTGTGATTCTGCTCCAAGTGAGGGCTGGGAGAAGAAATATTAGAGAGGTAAGAATGGTTGGGCAGCAGAGGTGAGAAGATACAGAGGGGAGAAGAAGAGGGAAAATGAGGATATAAGAGGCCAGGTTCTTCCACTTTTCTGAGGAATTATCACAAGTACCACTGCACTACTCTTCACAGAGGAACACAACAGAGCATATGGGATTGGAACAGACACATCCATAGGTGAGGGCAGTGGTGTGCCAATCAGTAATGCACAGAATTTCTATTTGTTTCGGTATCTCTGTATCTCTCTCTCTCTCTCCCCTCCCCCTCCCTCTCTTACACACACACACACACACACTCACTCACTCACAGAGTACACTGTTCACAGCCAGAACACCACAAATACAGTCATATAGTAGCATGGCCATACTTGTTGTCAATAAGACAAAAGGATGTTATTGCAGACTTCATTTATATGTGTGTGTTTAAGGTGGTGGGTGGGTGTCACTTATGTCAATATTCAAATAAAATTACATGGGTATTAACACACTTGGTCTGTACACTTTTACTCTCTTTCCCTCATTGTCTGTGTGAATTTAATGTTGCCAATTGTAACTTGGTTCCCTGTATCCCTACAATAAAAATGTAGCCATTTTTATTGTAAGCACAATACCCCTGCTAGCAAAATACCGGGGTAGAGGAAGCAGTGGGAAAAGCCCTGTGGGCTTGCTGGCCCCCCCAGTAAGCAATTTCAGCTTTGCCTCACAGAGGTCCTTTAGCAGGGCTGCTAGAGGCACTCGGAAAAGGCTACAGGGAGAAGGAAACCTCCAGCTGAACTTTGTAACAATTTGAACCCATTGAGAAATCTCCTGGCCAGAACTTGGGGAAGGGCATGAATCCGGACTGCAGACTCCACAGGAGGGGGAAGAACTAAAGCCCTACTTGCTTTTGCAGCAATGTTGCCAGAAATGACAGGATTTTATACTCTTTTATGGCTAAATAGTAATCAATTTTGTGTATATATATATATATATATATATATATATCTCACATTTTAACCATTTGTCTGTTGATGAACATTTAGATTGATTCCATATCTTAGCTATTGTGACTTGTGCAGCAATAAACATGGTGGTGCAAGTATTCCTTTAATATACTGATTTTCTTTACTTTGGAAAACTACCCAGTAGTGAGATTGTTGGGTCATATAGTAGTTCTATTTTTAGTTTTTTGAGAAACACACACATATATATGATTCAGGGTTAAATATGAAGCTTTAGTCGACCTCCATTAACAATAAACTAGCTTTAGCAAGTTTATACATTTTTAGTAAAATGTTCCAAAGACTCCTATGAAATTTTTGCTGTGTGAAATACGAGTTATGTGGCCCCATACATTTTGGAAAGTTTTGTTTCTTTTTTCTGCCCATCCACCTGTATTTTGAATGGTTAATGTTGGATAGGTTAATCTCAAATTTGGAAACTCTTCTGTGCACTTACAATGCTTATGCTCTTTGCTCTTGATAAATAAAGATAAAAGTAAATATAGCTGCTTAAGAAAATATCAATTCAGTTTTCCAGGCAGAACAAGGTCCTTGGTGTTTTCAGCCTGCCTGGTGACTTTTTTAGCAGATGGCAGATATCTGGGGGGGAGGGGGTAGAGTTAAGCATTCTTGAGCCCTAAACCAAAGCCCCAGTAAATTTTTCAAGACAGAATATAAATTTCAAAATCTTACTTTTTCAAAGTGGCAAAGTGTTTCATTATATAACTTTTGCTTGAGATGTGCATACTGTTCTAGGTATATTCTAGAACCCTGATTAAACTCAAGGCTTGGAAACTACCAGTGAAGTTAGGCACACATGGTGCATTTCCTGGGACTGACTTACGGATGACTCCAGAGTGAAACTTCCAGGCTGCAAGAATGGATTAGGACCCTAATTGGGATGATGAAGAGACTTACGGAAAAGAATGTGCTTGGACCAACAGAGGGTGGGGTTTGAGTGAAGAAAGGACCAGTGGTGTCCAGTCACTTCCTCCAGCCCAGAAAGGGCAACATGATGAGGACTCTTTTCTCCAGGCACTTCAACTGAAATCTGTACTTAGTGGTCCCCAGCTTTCCAGAGGTGGCTGCTCTCTCACTGCCACACTCTTTACAGAACCATATATGTGCTGTGTGCTCTTTGTGGGTGAAAAGGCTGTGGTCATCCCTGTCATATATGAGCATTATCTATTTTGAAATGACAGATCATATCCATTTTTGTTTCTGTTTGGATCTTGGGGCAAGCAACATACCCTCACCAGTGTCTGACTTTAGGTCATTGTAGAAAAGTGCTAAGCTAAGCAAAAGAGCTATTGGCTTTGCAACTGAAATGCTCGTAGTTGGATAATTCATAAAGTTTATTAAACATTAGCCAGTATTTGGTCATTACTGACCATGAGATAAGCACAATACATAAAAACATTACACTTCTATGCATCTCTGTATGCTCAGAGCATTCTATTGTATATAGATTACAAGTCAAAAAAATTGGTACTAAAGGAGAAGACCTAATTGTAATAAAAAAATTCAGCACACAGGTTTCTAAACAGTCACAGACTTGTCTCAAGCATATTAAAAACCACATCATACAAGCCCTAAGCAGTTTCTTATTAATCTAGTCTCTGTGCTAATATAGCCAAATGGGAAATAGAATCTTGGGAATATGAAGGCCAATGTTATTCTATTAACCTTATATGTTATCCTATTTACTCTCCTGTCTTTAATGAATAAATTAAAATGTCCTCTCATTCTCTAATTGGTGGAGAGTTTGAGTATGACAATGTATGGGTTTTATTCAGCTACATTCTGTAACCTTAACGGCCCGAATGCTATCATTCTGTGAGGGATTTCAATGAAAGGCAATGACAGATAAACTGTTTACATTAAAAGACTCTATCAAAGTTATTTTGCACCCAGTTTCATCCTAATCCATCTGCTGTTTCTAGAGCTCTGACAGGCTGACCTCTCTTGCTGTGTGTGTCGTATCGATGTCATTACTGAAGAGGCTTTCCCCAGCCTTTCTGCTGATAACAAAGTAAATAGAAATGCAGAGAAACCTTGGGGAGGTAACAACTTGTTCAGTATGATGAGGGAGAACTGTGGCTACAAAATAGGACCGATTACAGCAGGGAAGAGTATCTGTTGTCACAACTAATGTATTCTATACAGCACACCAACTTCAAAAGAGCCAGCTGATAGCAGGAGTAAAATTCATTGCATCTTTTTCATTAGCAAACTTAAAATATAAATGCGGGCTTTCAAGTTAATGTGGCTACTAGGTTCTGAAAGTTCAGTGTGCATCACAGGTATCAGGAACACATCCCAAAGCTGCCAGAATGTTTGGGTCTTCGGTGGCTATGTAATTATTTCATTTGAAATTCTCAAATAGCAACCAGGCCAGTAAGCTCGCTCAACAAGAACAACAACCATGACCATGACCACCACCAAACAACAAACAAATCAAAATGGATCAAATATAAGACCTGGATTAAAGAAACTGGATTAAAAGCAACTTTTTTGTGTTTGGTAATTAGTAATCTGAAGATTTAAAAAAAGAAAAAACAAAACTATGAAGTGGAGGGGAAGATCTAAGAAGATTATTGTTTTCTGTAAATGCTCATATGCTTAAGGTGCAACTCTGCTACTAGTGTCTAGTTGGAAAGTCCATACATCTCCAGTAATTAATATGCTTTCAATTAAGTGAACATTTCACAGAATACCAGCATACTTCTTTGGCAGACAAAGAAATAAGATGGGGTTAAATAAAATTGGGTACACTGGAGCTACTCACAATCACATGCCCAGACACAACACATTAGAATGTTTTGTGTTCAAAGAAAATTTTAATGGTTCAGTTCTGTTTTTAAAGCACTAGCCTACTACTCCAAGCTTTAAGTAGGGTCTTTTAGTGAACCTGGTCACTAATTGAACATTTTCAGTCATATCAAATGTTTTCTGAACTTCTAACTGTGCTAAATGAAGTCATCTAATATTTCAATCTAGTTCATATTAATAAGATGTTATTAATGTTATAATGCCCTAAAGGAAGTTTCTAACAAGACCCATCTCTTTTATGGCTTTTAGATTTCTAAAGTCTGCTGCTTCTAATGCCAATGTGAGCTAACTGGGGCATGAGACAGCCATGGCCAGATCTAACTAGGCTTCAGAACCCAGGCATCACAAGCCATCCCGCTACCTGTGGACACCAGACTACATGTTTAGGGCTGTGGAAATCAGACATCATAATATCACTCAATTAGACATTAAGCAGATGTTTACCTGGCTCTAAGAACATGTGCTGGAGGGAGCTTTGGAGTTTGCCCGCCACACATTCTAGAAGCCTTTGGAATAAGTCAAATTGCGGATAGTTTAAAACTTTAAAGACAGCAATTTTAATAAACCTGTCGATACAATTTCTTTGTTAAAAAAACATTTGAGACTGATTAGGCTGCTTATATTGAAAGAGAAGCACAAGGTCTATATCTTTAGATCTTTTATTGAACTGCAAGCATAGCATCAATAACTGCTTCTCAGCTGTAAATGAAAATTGATTCCAGGTTTAACTCCTGATTTTCAGGGGTTCCTTTAACCTCGAGAAAAACGAAAAGAAAAACTGACAAAAAGAAAAACCAGAGGTTTAGTGGTATGAGGCAGGGGCATACAGAGAACATAACATATTCCCACTCCCAAAACGTCTGTCCTCCTGGGTCAGGCCACTCCCTAGCCAAACCCCAGTGGCCATCTCTGCCTACCCTGGAGGACTGGCTTGAAAATGGAAATTCAATAAGTGTTTCATGGGGAAGGCCAGGGCTGGATTTTATATCTATGATGCCAACAGTGGCAGCTGAGAAGCAAAAAATGCAGTCAGCCAGGTAATAGACATCATGTGGCCCCCAAATCTCAACCATGCCATTGATATCAAACTTAAAAAATACATTGCAGCACATATGTTTATTCAGACACTAAGTACATAGCACTATGTCTAATTCCAACACTGTTCTGGATGTTTGCAATGTCTAATGTCAACTTCAAATAGTTATTTACCTCCCATTCAGGGATAGCTCCTGAGAGACAGCCAAGGTGAGTATAGCATCCTAGAAGAGCCTTCAAGCCTTTCTCTAGGGCACAGCATAAGCTCAGAAAGAGAAGGTAAGAACTGCAATAGAAGGGTATGAATCAACTCTCCACCCATGCCAATCCTTGGAAGAAAAACTCTTTTGGAGACACATCATTTCCTGGAGGACTTGGTGCAGATCATTGGCAACCTAGCCTTTCTTTCTGGGATCTCTAGTTTAAAAGTTGTCAGGGCTTAAAGGAAAGTTAAGGTCATTCATATCTGATGGCTGCCTTTGGGGGCCAGTTAAGACATGCAATGCAGTTCCTAACAGATCCCTATGGATACCTAGGCCAAAATGAAGGGCTATGTCTATTTCCCTATGGATACTAAAGAGAGGGCTGCCAGTTAATGTTTAAAAGGACCACAAGGAAGAGTAACCACCTATTTTGTAGTTCAAGGCATTTTCTTATACACTGTCTTCACTTGATCCTTACAATACTCCTATGAGTTAGACAAGGCTGGTTTATTCCAGTCTACTGGTAAGAGATCTGAGACTTAGAGATGTTAAACAACTTTCCCAATGCCATACAGCTAGTATACAGCTAGTATTTGAGGCCTGGGATTAAACCCCAGGCTTCTTTATTCCAAAAACTATGTTCTTAATATCTACATTTAAAATTACTCATGGCCAGGCACACAGCTAATAAACTTTAGGATGACAGACATTTTCATTCAAGTTTGCCATATACAGGATAGAAAACCCAGCAGCTGCCTTTAACATCCCATTCCTTACAAGAAAAGGGAAAGTAAATATATGTAGCATCTCAAAGAATGTGAAGCTTTTTAGATCATTAGTAGCACCCATAACAATGATGATTATTATCACGTACAGTGGTGAGTACTTACTATGTGCTAAGCATAGCATCAGGTGCTTTTGCCTGTATTGATTGACCTAATCATTGAATCCCCAGCATGACCCAATGAAGAAGGTGCTATTTTTACCTCTATTTTATAGGTACTTAGGTCTTTGCCCAAGGTCAACCAGTTTCAGAGTGGCAGAGCTAGAATTCAAAGCCATGTCCGTGTAACTATACAGCTATACTCTCACACACTCTCCTACACTGTCCCAGCATTGTCCCACCACCTTAGAAAACAGCATGCATATGTCTGCTGCCCAAATAGTCCCAACCAAGAAAGTCAAATGCAGTAGAGGACTGGAGAGAAAACACAAAGTTTTAACAGGTATTTTCAGGCTGCAATCACTATCGTGTCTTCATTGAAGCCATGTACATGTGTGATTATATATCTCTGACTTTAAAGAGTCATTCGAAGGTAAAATCTTCTGTTAAAAATGTTTTCTTATGATCATGAGTCTCTATGGCTGACCATTTGGCATCTTTAATTTATATATTATAATTCCCCCATTCTGGACTCATGTTCCATTTTCCCATTTGAGGGAATAATATTTAGCATTTAAACATACCCTACTTGCTCTGCTTGTGTTTGTGCACATGACCTGTCACCTGGCTCAGCATGGCTAACACTGCTGTGGAAGGTGGAAGTAGCAGAAAAAGGGGAGGCTGTTCTGATTGTAAGATACTCGGTACCCAAATGCCAGTTTAGAAGCTGACACAACTTGATCCTGTGTTTCATTTTCATACATGTATTTGAAATGTATTCTCTTGGGGATGCTTATGCTCTAAGCCCACATTATAAGCTCTTAGATACTGTTTGAAAAAGATTGCTGTGTACTCACTACACCTGGATAATTTGAGTTTCTTCAAATGAGTCAAGGTGTGATGATTATGGATGAGATGATTTGGGGACGTCTCCAGAAAGCAAATGGCTTTTTTATTGGACTATGTCTGCACGAATGCAGCCACTGGGTTCTGAGCCATTTCTAACTATTATGTCAGCTGAAACCAGCAGTGTTGTCTGGGCTCTTGAGCACAGTTTTATGGACCAATTCATTTGTCTGTATGCTTTCTCCCCAATCATTCTGCCACAAATGGAACGACTCCGCAATTCTTTTGCTCAGCCAGGAGGCCCAAACCTACTGCTAAGGTTTGCTGTAAGGTTCAAATGAGACACCACACCTAGCTTGTGCCTGGCATAGAGCAAGAGTGGTTCCAAATACGGTAGTCTCAGTACTCCTCCTTATGATGGTGCTGGAGGTATGACTGTCCCAATTCAAAGATGAGTGAACAGTACTATGTTATATGCATGGCACTATATTATCTAAAACAAAATGATTTTGGTGATTCCTCTATAAGTTAACTGTAGAATTACCATGTGACTCATCAATTCCACTTCTAGGTACACACCAGAAAGAAAACATGTCCATGTGAAACTTATATACAAATCTTCACCGTAGCACTATTCACAGTAGCCAAAAGTTGGAAACAACCAAAATGTCCATCAAATGATGAGTAGATAAAGAAAATGTGGTTTATGCATACAATGGAATGCTACTTAGCCATAAAACAAAATGAAGTACTGATACATGACATCGAACAACCAAGAAAACATTATGGTGAGTGAAAGAAGCCAGACAAAAAAGGTCACATATTATAGGATTCCAGTTACATGAAATAGACAAATCCACAGAGACAAAAAGTAGATTAGCAGTTGTCGGGGTTAGTGGGAGGGGGAAATGGGGAGGAACTGTTTAATGGGTATGGAGTTTCCACTTGGAGTGATGAAAAATTCTGGAACTGGGATGGATGCACAGTCTTGTGATTGTATTAAGTGTCACAGAACTGAACACTTTAAAATGGTTAATTTTATGTTATGTGAATTTTGCCGCAATAAAAAAAGAAAATTATTTCAACCCATTTACTTTTACAAAAAGACATTATGCATCCTAAAAGCAGAGCTCTGCAAACATTGCTAGTATTACTGCTGCCACTACTGCACAAGCATTCTCTTTTGGTCTATAGCCTTCCAGGCCTTGTAACTCATCTTCAAACTCTACAAGGAGGGTTCATTTGCAAATGTTTATAACCTTGTGCCTACATCTTGCTCCTAGGACTCAGCTAGAGGGAATAAGTTGTCATTTTGCCTCACCTTAGAGCCCCTAGTTCAATCTCCCCATCAAATTTTCACTGAGAACCTAAGCCTTTTTGAGGAAGACATCATGACTAGCGGCAACATGTCATAAAAAGGTTCCAACCCACCAATCCTGATCATCTGAGAGTCTCAGCACTTACAAAAAGTCAGTGAACATACCCTAAAACTCAGATGATTCAGGCCAACAGACCCTTTGCCAATTTTGAGATAAATACAGAAAATAACTTTATAAGTTAAAAAGTAGATTACATTCATATAATTACATAAAGAGGAAGTCAATGTGCAAAATCTACTTTCAATTATTATTGAATTCTACTTTAAACATTTCCATTAAAAGGCAACTTTTTATCTGTCAAAATCAATGATCTAGAATGTTTTCATTTTTGCTTTTGTTTTACTTACAAATATGATGCTCCTGCTATTGGCGTATTAAATGTGTGAAGGAGAAATGACAATTTTTGGAAATTAAGTGTGCATTTTACATTTGCTATGAAGCCCAACTCAAGTAGGAGGGAGACAGCTTGCATTCAGTAAATGTACAGCAAGCCCTTGGGAAACAGTTGTGAAATTGGCTTAGGCCAGCACTATGTAGTCTGCACTTACCCTGTGGTTGTTCTTGATAAAGCACTAAACTTGCAAAGATGCAATTATTTTTTACATATTATTAAAATTCAAGCACAAGAAAGTGGAGAAAGTAAAGTAGACAAAAGTTTTGGCCACATAACGTTGAAGATGGATTTGATTTTTAAAGTATACCAGAATGGTAGGAGTTCTAGTGTGGTAAACAGCTGTAGATGAGAATAGAGTAGCTGAGCCTTGATAATTTTTCCTAAGCTTTTCTTTGTAGGCTCTTCCTCATGAAATGTTCAATGAACATGGAATTCCATATTTGTTAACTCTCTTGAAATATGAGTGCATGAGCATTCCTTTAAACAGTCTGTTTTATAATGTAGCAGACTTCACTGTAGGAAGATCTTGGTCAGGTACTGGATTTAAAGAAAGGCAATCCTTCTGCATTCCTCACTTGAGGTGATAAGCACACCCAGAAGGACCCCACATTCGAGACAGTTGTCTCTCAAGGAGAAAATGTGCAAGCATCATTGACACCACACACTAGGTTGCCATTCTCATGAGTCATACATGATACTTGGCCTTTTCAAATCATAAAGTCCAGTCTCATTGAAATGCTGAAAACACACATTCCTGCCATCTCATTTGGTGGTAAAATACTGTAAATGCTTAAAATGTGGGATAGAAGGATACAAGGGCAGCCGCAAGTTTTTGCCAAATGTCTTCTGCCTAAAGGTTCATTTAATGGCAAGATGTTGCGTATTGATTCTCAGCTGCATTCTGAAATGGTGCATCTGGGAAAGGTGAATGAAGCATCACATTTATATCTAAATTAATGAGTATGGGTTCCAAGCCTCACACCAGAGTCACCAAATGAAAATTATACCTCACCCAAGACAATAAGTAGTCCAAGAGAGGGCAAGACAATCTCTATTGCTTACCACTGACCAGCATTTGTGTATGGAACAGAGAGAGAGATGGGAGGGGGTTGAAAGCAGTTTTAAAGAGCTCTGCATCTCCTTCCTATAGCTTTAATGAAAGTTTGAACTGATTTGACCTGTTCCAGAACACTATGCTCATCTTTGCTTCTTTCCCTCTCTCCAAAGCCCAGAGATAAAGCATGGGGAAGTTTGCGCATGTCAAAGCATGTCAAAGCCATTCCAGTTCCTCCTGCTCCCCCCTTAGTCCCAAAACAAAGCCCTAAGCTCTTCTAACCTGGTAGAGCTCAGTGGCAGTGCACTGAGTGGTCAAGGTCTTCACAGGCTCAAGGTCATCTTCATCACTGCTCAGCTTCAGGTCATCCTCAAGCATCCTACAAAGAGATCAGAGTGGTGTTTGAGTTAGAAGGCATATTTTCTAAATCATCCTCGGATACATCTTGCAATGAGAATAAAGTATTGGAGCTACAATCTGACAGCTGCAAATCCTTCAAAGGTGTAGAGGGAACCAAGATTGTTTCAGCTAATTAGATATTTGAGCTCTTATATTTATATCATATTTGCACATATCTTCCCTCTCTACCTTCCCCTAAATCAAGGGGAAAATACTATTTCAGCATCTCCAGAGATGACTGGATTCTATACATTTTTACTACTAAAAGTGCAATAAATGTACTGATCAATCACTGTGTATGTGGGATGTGGCACTGGATCTCTACAGGACAAGGTGCTCAGAGTTTCCCATGAAAGAAGAGGGGCATGATAACCGTCCCTAGCTCTGGAGGCTGTTGTCAAAGCCTGCTGGGTCTCTCTGGATGACGGAGGTAAAAGGCACAGTGAACCTGCACTGCCTTTCAGTGCCCTCTGCTGCTGGGTAGCTGGGTGGCCGCAAAAGAGCTGGGAGAGAAATGGCTAGTCATTAACCTTCTGATATATGACCGATCTCTTCCTGTAAAATTTGATCTGAGAGATGTAAGCCCATGATGTGGATAAGAAATCTTTCTCTCCTAAGGCAAGGCACCTGAAAAATGAGTGGTCTGGATTTTGGTGATGAACTAGCACTTTCAAGATTGTTTATGGAGCCACAAAGCCTTTTGTTTCTATAGGGATATTAATTCCAGTGGCATCCTCTCCAAGTGTGAGCTACAGCAGGACGAATAGCTTATTATCTTAAAATTCCAGCTACACTGTCTTTAAAGACCTATTGGTGTTCATATTTTTATTTATTATATATAACTTTATACCTCATCCTTAGGCTTCAAGAAGGGACAGTCTCAGCCTCTCTGGACCAATGACCATTTCCTATGCATATATTGCTCTTTCTTGCATCTAGGCTCTGCATCAGGCTCAGCTCCAGGGCTAGAAATCTCTTTCTTACCTCTGGAAATCCTATTTATCCTTTGTAGCCCAGTGATCCCACTTTCTGTACAAAAGCTTTCTAGAAAGAACTCTCATCTCAGGAAGAATATTTTTTTCCTCTACCCAACCCTCAGCTCCAGCTGGATCACAGCACAGCTTTCCACTGAATCTCTCCCCACTAGTCCGTAATTCCCATGAGGGCAGAGGGTGCAGCATTTTCACCTCACTGTGCTTCACAGCATCTTCCCACAAATGATAGAGTCTACTGGCCTCATTTTGCAGACAAGGAAGGAAAGATTCAGAGAGGTGAATTGCTTTGCTGAAGCTCACCCAGCTATTAATAGTTAGTGCTGGAGCCACTCCTAAAATTTCCATCTCTGTAATCCCACTTGGGTGTTTTTCCAGAAGAGAAGCCAGAAGGGAAAAGGAAGCTTCTAATTTGATAAATAGGGGGAAAGTTACTTCCGAGGTTATGTTCAAATATTGAAAGGAGAGTCAGGGCAGAGTGGATATCCAATAACTCTCCAAAAAAAGCACAGCTCCCCCACTTTCATGCTCAGTCACATAACACTAGAATGTGTACACTGAGGTCTGCAAACCAAAGACTGATATAAAGGATGATTGCTGGGAAGGACAACTGTTAGAGTGGCTTTCGGATAAACTAAATTTGCAGGATTTATGACTGTCCTTCAAGAGACTAATGGATGTTTTGAAGATCTTAGAGAAGGAGAAAAAATGTATCTTGGTATTTCTTTTGCAGTTGCAGACTTCTGACTCTTAACAAATAATTCTTTACAACACATTGTGGGAAATGAAGACTGTATCATTCTCATAAGCTATAGAACTCAAATATTTACAAACTACCTATGCTTGTTATTATAAATGGCTTTACTTTCCGTGTGTGTGTGTGTGTGTGTATCTCAATACATCTAGGGAATGTCCATGTGTTAATTTATATCCAAGTATTCAGCAAAAGAAATGGTAAATAATTCCTGCATTTAGAGGGTCAATTTTCAGAGACAGAGAAAGTCCTAACTAAGTATTTGACCAGCAGCACGGAATTTGGTCCTCACAATACTTCTATGAAGGAGATGATGTTACAGCTGCATTTTTCAGATGGAGACTCTGAGGTTTAGACAGGTTAAGGAGCTTGCTTGTGAACACACAGCTAGAAATCACGGAGGCAAACATGGAACCTAGATCATCTCCAGCTAGAATTGGGAGTATACAAGGTTTTCCTAGAGTGTACAACTTATAAAAGATGGTATATTCAATAAGATTGACAGCAATAACAGAAACCTCAGAAAACATTAGCATGGAGTCAAGATACTGGGACTCAATTGCTGGCTAATCATAAACCCCGATATCTGGGGTAACTTACCAGCTCTGAGGTTCATCTGTGTCCCTCATCTGTTCAATGGGATAACACTTTGGTTCCATCACAGGAGGGTGGTGGTGAGCATAACAGGAGCTAATGCATGTGAAAGTGCATTATGAAAGCACAAAACTAATAATGCGGGGCACCATTAATTTGGAAAGCTATCTCAGTTGGAAATAATGGACTTCATTAATACTATTAAAAAGTAATCAGAAGCAGAAGTTTCTGTGTGCCTTCACTCCTCTCCTTTTAATTTTCTGAACAATCTGAAGGTAATCCATGATGACTTGGGAAATGTCTAAGGACATCTCAAGGCCAGATGTAGAAATGTGCTTGTGGTCTTCCGGTTTCTCTCCTTCAGGTAGAAGTAGCACATCCAGAGTCAGAGCACAGAGGTCTGAGCTCAGCAGTTATTTTACTCTCCAATCAACATTATATGATTTTTAACATGGAGATGAAATGCACTCCAATGTACAGTTCTGGAAATAGCGATCCACATTAAACAACCTCCCCACACCCCCACCATGCAACAAGCTTGGTATGGATTTGGCTGTTAATAAAGGAAAATCTGATGCATACATTTAAGTCCCAGTAAACACAAGTCAAAGAAGTAACTAGGAAGCAAATTACTATTAGTTATCTCTGGAGGAACCAGGCATTCATTTCATTCCTCTTCTTCCCTGACCTATTAAGCTTTATTATTGAATATACATGTACTTGTTTGCATTTTCATCCTTGGCTAATGCTGAACATTACTCTAGGGAAAGCGTAGGATTATGAAAGATTTTAGATTTAATTATTATAGCAGCACCATTCACACCCAATGCAGTTAAGGTCGTCTCAGCAGAAAAATGGTAATCTCTTTTCATGAGGTTATAATTCCATAGACAAATTCATGACACATAATGTGAAAAAAATTGCTCATATAAATGTATGCCTGTGTGTGTGATCTTAAAAAAAACAGACATTGTTCTTCAACTTTTCAATTAGGTGAAAACAGAACCAATTAGACCTCCTTAGTGAAGTTTGTTGTCTGTTCAGGGTCTACTCATCCACAATGTTCATCTTGGTGTAAAAATGCTGTTTTTAGTTTTACTATGACCTATAATTTGTAGTATTGAGACATAGAATAATCTATAAAACTGTGAACAAAAAACCAAGTTCTTGCCCTGAGGAGATGATCCTATAAAAGCTCAGATAGTGAAATTTGGATGAGATGGAATGGACCAAAAGAAGATCTTTGTCCTTGGTTTTCTGAGCTTCAAGCTGAACCTAGTGGCCTCCAAGGGCTCTTTGCACTGAAACATTCTAGTGCACTATGACATGACAGGTCCCATGTGAATGATAACCAGAAAATCATAAGATCACTCTCCAAAAACCTTGCCAATTTACATAGTGGAATGCTTAGATGATTTTGAAGAGGGAAAAATAGAGGGCTTGAAACATTATAGAAGGCTGCAGGAAGAAGCCCCTGGTTGAGTCAGCATGGACTTAAGAGCAAGGTCTCGAGAGCCAAACAGACCTGAGTTCAAATACAGGAATTCCTAACGGATTTTTTTTTTAATACAGTAAATAAGACCTTTTGAATCTCAATTTTCTATATGTTAAAATGGGCAATAATAATACCTACTCTGGACAATTTTTAGAATTAGAAAATAAAGTTTATACAAATTGCCTAGGAGCCAATACAGCTACCAGCTATCACTTTCATCTTGGTTACTATTGATATTGTTATTATTATTGTCAAAGGAATTTTGTTGTAGAGGTGGGAATAATAATTTTTAAAAGCTGATGTGTTAACCTAGAGGCTGGCAGAGGTATCAGGCCCCACACATCATTGGAAACCATGACCAAATAAGGAGAGGTTCAAAGACTATAAAGGAGTTTGGAAAGTTTCGGAGCTTTGGTTTACTCTTCTAGAAATGGCCTAAATCCATCAGATCTGTCTTGGGTTTTCTTAGATCCTCTTGGAGTGCTTAAGTTATCCCAGAAATTTGAAAGACAGTTGCAAGAGGAAACATCCAGACCGTACCAAGTGAGAGTTCAGAAAAAAATGAGTGGCCCCGATGTTCTGACCTTTATACCTGGGAAGCTACCTGCTGATCCAGAGAAATGAACCAAGGGCGACCCCCCACTTGAAGTTGTGCTCACCTTGAGCACCGTGTCTTTAGGCCTGTCACTCTCAGGAAGCTGTTCCAACACACATCTGTCTCTGAAGTTTGCGTGCAAGACTGGGCATAATAGGCTCCTAGTTGATCCAGAATCCTTGCTCAGAAACAACCGTTGGGACACTGAGTTGTTCCCAGGACTTGCAAGCCTACACAGTGCCTTTTTGTGAACTACAAAATGGTGTTCCTCTTGGCAGACAGCAGCACTTGATACTGGCTAGATTCCAGCTTCAAGGTATCTACGGTGCTAGCTGCAATGCTGGTGACTGATTCTCAGATGTACTCTTCCAGTTGGAAGTACTTGAGAGTGCTGTCTCTTTCACCATGTCACTGTGTCACCTAGTGGAGAGAACTGCAACATTCCTAACATATGGTCATACATGTTTTTTCTGATAGGTAGCTAACAATACCTTTCTATTGTTCAATACCTTTAATTGTGAGAATGATCTGCCAGTTAGGAGTTGCCACGTGCTTTCCTGTACCTTCTACCTTGCAGCTGGAGTCTTGCTCTCTATAGTCCACACTCAGAGACTAGACTTGTAATGATGTTGGAGACAGAACCAGTGTTGCTACCTCTGTCATATAGGAGAGGGAGGAGGCTATTACACTCAGGTTTTAAGCTCTTAACTAAAACATAGAGCTATAACTTCTGGCCCAATGAGTTTGGGGTCTTCTGGTTACTGGTTTAAATTATTATTGTCTTTCTAAATACCCCAGAGTTCATGGCAATCAGAGTAAGTTTCTGATGGCCCAAATGAATGACACAATTGACTTTGAGGATAATAACACAGCCTAGAGAGGGCTTGCATGTTCTCATTAGGCAGAGTCTTACTCTGGTCCCTCTTCTAGAATAGTAACTTAGCCCTCTTGACTCCTTAAAGGGCACTTCCTCTTCATAAAGTAATCTAAAAGAAATAAAACATGACTGGTTTAGAATTACTCAGAGAGTTATATATTTTCCTATCTAGTGCTTTGTAGTCTCCACAGCATTGAATCATTTGTTGGTAGGAAGGCAGGTGATAAGGAAGAGGAGGTGATATTTTTCAGGGAATTCATTCTTCTTCCCTGCAGTAAAGGTGCTCAGGCTGTTTTTTCCCCTTAGGAGGAGCTACATTTCATTTTCCTAAGGTTTTAACTTAAAACTTTGATTCAGTGGCCACCACCTCACTGGGAATCCTACAGAATCCCTGTCTGAGGGCTGTGGCAGTGACAACCAGTTTGAAAATCTGTATTATACTCTATAGGAACAAATCTCCAAGATCTATCAGGGGTGGACCCCTAGCCCAGTGCCAACCACTGTGCCCACAGGCAGGGTCTAAACATGCATCCTGCCATGGGCACGTGGGCCTGATAAAGATTGTCTTCTGTAGCTGATGGCTTTCCAAGGGGTTCAGAAAATAGGTATTTCATAAGATTAATTGGGCTCCTTAGTGTGAGAACTAGGAGTTCCCTTAGGGGCCATCTAGTCTAGGGATTGGCCAACTGAAGGCCTCAGCCCAAAGCAGCCTTCCGTCTGTTTCTGTACTGCTTATGATTTTAGAACAGTTTTTTTTTTCATTTTTAAATGTGTAAAAAAATCAAAAGAAGAATAATATTTCACGACACATAAAAATTTATATGGAACTTAGATTTCATTATCCATAAATAAAGTGTTATTGGACTACAGCCACTCCCATTCATTATATATCATCCACGGCTGCTTTTGAGCTACAATGGCCAGGTTGAGTAGTTGCTACCAAACGAAGGCTTAAAACATTTATTATCTAGGTCTTTATCAAAATAGAGTTTGCTGACCCTTGCTTTAAGCCAATGATTTTCAAACTCTTAAACTCAAAAAATCTTTTCTTGTGTAGCCAAATGAAACCTTACAGGAAACCTCAAATAAGATTAAAGTAGTTTGTTTTGTTAACTCCCAGGTATTTGCAGGAACAAAGCCTAAAAACAACTCATCTAGTTAAGATTCCTCATTTTATGGAGATGGTTGTGACTCCATCGATATTGCATAGGATTTAATAAGAGAACTTGAGCTTAATTTACCTACCCTCTCTGAACCTCAGTTTTCTCCTCTATGCAATGGGAATAAAAATAATATGTATCTCAGAGATTCAGAAAGTGCCACATAGCCTGACAGCCTACAGTGCTGAGTTCTCAAACAACAGTAGGAGAATAGTAGAGTAACTATCCTTTTGTCTGGGTGCATATGTGATACATATGAATCTATGTCTATATTGTATACACAAGCCAAAGCTAATAGTATGAACCCTGACGTATATGACTTGAATCAATCAACTGTCACCTCTTCAACCTTGGAATTCCTTAGAATTGGTCACATACATTCATCACAATACCAATTTTCTGCTCTACTGTCACTATTTTGGATTTGATTTTCATTTTCTTAGTATATTTCTCTGGGTTATACAATGTCCTCCCAATGTGGGAACTCAAGTTATCATGCAAATGACAAAGTGCCTAATAGAATTCAGATGGCTTTCAAGAAAATGTTACTCACAACGAAACAGTCTTGTATCATTTTTTAGAAGTGTGTGTGTTAAAACATCTAAGAGTGAATTTCCCCAGAGAAGACCATAACTCAGTAGATCAACCTGGGCCTGAAAACAAACGCGGGGATAAGTCCAAGGGAGAACACAGAATCTTTTATCTTTAAAAAAAATTTCAAGTATGGACCCTGATAGCTGATGTTCTGCTCTTTGGTAGGGCGGTACAAGTCATCTTGAAAGAATTTCCTTTGAGTCATACTGGGTGATATGGAAAGTCATCCAAGTGGAGGAATAGGAATTCATTCAAGACCATATACGAGGCTTGGTATTTGCCGGTGAGATTTCAGGAAGTAAAGAATATAGATTGACTGAAAGAAGGAGGCAGCAAGGAAACCAGTTAGACTGCCATCGTAGTACTCCAGGTAACACAGGTTGGTGGCCTGGGTCAGGGCACAGACAGTAAAAATAGTGGAGACCAGATTCTAGAGACATTTCAGAATTGGAGTCAACTGAATTTGGACACTGATGATCCTAACATTCAAGGTTGTCTAAGAACACTGAATTTAAATCAGGAATTCCACCAGACATCAAAGCCTTCCCTCACACTAGGCTGCCTGTCTATCAAATGTCTCTTCATTTTGATAAGGCTCAGATGCCAAGTGAGGACTTAAGCTAGGACCTTTCTCTATCAGGCAGAAGAGTGTCTCTAGTACTCAGCATTCTCTTTGGAGACCAACCCAGTCACTGGTTAGCTTCCATTCTCAAGTGATGAGGAAAGGCAGAATTCCTTTTGGAATTGCCCCTCTCAGTCTCCCTTCACCTTCTTAGAGCAACTACAGCAGATTAGATATAAAAAATCCCTGTGGCTACCTCCAAAGTACAATCACAAAGGGTACTTCATTACTCATCTCTTCACATCAGCTCCTAATTGTCAAATGATTAAGGAAATAACTCCTTTATGGAGTTGGTCCATTAATATCTATCTAAGGAAGCTGTCCAAAACAACTGAAATACTAAGTCGCTGTTAAGTGCACTACAACTCATACCTGCTGACAGCCATTGTGTCTTACATTAAACTCAATGGGGGCAAGGACCAATTCTTAGTCCTATGTGATGCATGGCAAATTTTCAGCTGCTGATAACAGAACACTTTAGCTTGGAGTGCTTTAAACCATTTCTCAAACCCATTTCCAGAGAAAGGTTGTCAAGAAGGCCTGTTTACCTGAATTGACACAGGAAATAGGATTTCCCTTATGCTGATGCATAAAGAATTCACATTTTATTTCAGATTATTTAAGCAAAACATTCAGGCCTGACAATGTAGGCCCAACTAAAATGTTGACAGCATTGTTGCTCAGTTATTTATAGAAATCCCACCTGATTTGTATGCTCAGCTCTTTTGGCTGCATCAAAATCACTCTCCACACTCTGGTTTAGGGGAAGAGGTAGATTGCTTTCTAACCCATATTGACAGTATTTTAACTCTGTAGAGCTGGATAGACCTTCTTGGGCACATGTAGCCCAGGACCCCTGTGAGCATTCCAGCAGATGAGTATGAGTACCTCCTGTTACACACACATACAAGACAGGGCAAGGTCAAGGCCAAGGCCTGGCTAATTCAACCAATAAAGATGCAGGTCCACTTTTAGATACAGATAGTTTAGTACTTACTAAACTAGGCTTGAAATAAAATAAAAGAAGAATTGCCAAAGGTGCCAGCTGACCCCCGACTCTTGTCCCACACACCAAAAAGGAGGATACCAACCAAAAGAGGCCAGATGACTGAAGACCAAGTTATAGGACACACTGTAGCTGAGGAGTCAATTTTAGACTTTGGCTTAGCAGTTGTATAGGCTAGAGTTCTATTCAGTGGAGGGCAGGACAGAAAACTCCTCAACGGAACCTAGGAGGTGATGGGAAACTGTCTCATGATAGCATTCCAAAGGAGATAGGGAAGTGAGTGGGGGATGGCCTTAAAGTACATCTCACAATCTTCTTGTCCTCTCTTGTTCTGGGAGGATCACTGGATGTTCCACCAAGGCTCAGATTAGCTGTGGTTCAAGCCTCTGCTTATGTGGCCTATTTGGATACCTGCAGGTTCTCCAGGGTGCCATGGTAAAAGTGCTCCCCCACACCACCAGACATCCCTGTAAGTTGATAACTACTCCTTACAAGACCTGAGTTTCAGATCCTGGTGACCTGCTGAACATAACTCTCATTTACTAAGGTCTCATTGTGAATGTGCTGTCCACATTTAAATTCTAACAAAGGCTGGTAGTATCATTACCATAAACAGAACAATAGCTAATGGACTTGTTTCTCTGCTGGGGTGATGCATGCATGCTAAGCTAGCCAGAGCTCATCATGTAACATGTTGGGTCCAAGGGCACACACATCCATAAGAACTAGCCAATATTCAGAGTCCTCAGAGACCAGTAACTTTCCACTTTGCAAAGCTAATTGACTTGTGTGTGGCTACTGAGTGCACTGAAAAGCTCAGTGTAGCAATAGAGCTTGCACTGCAGTCAGATAGACCCAAGTTCAAACTCTGACTATCTGTGTCACCTCAGATCAAATCCCTTGAACTTCTGAGTGTCTTATAGAATTGCTATAACTATTAAATGCAATATCTCACTTCAAACCCCTAGCACATAGGAATCACCCAATCTTTATCATCTGTGATTACTGGCTCAAGATAGTTGAGCTTGAATTATCCTGACACATCAGATGTCATTTTATTTGGAAACAAGGCAAACTAGAGAAATGTGTTCTCATGTTAAAGTAAAAATCGAAAAAAGGAAAATAACTGTATATTTGCCACAAATAGCTTTTGCATGCCAGAAACAGAAGTAGATCATGTTTTTAATAATGAGAACCTTTTTAATATTACTATATCAACTTTTTCAAATCTTGAAAATTCAAATCTACCTAAAATGCAACTGAACTATATATCATCAAATATTAATCTAGTATCATTCCAGGAGTGCTAAAACATTTTGATAATGAAATGTCTATTTGTAGAACATAGCACGTCATCAACAAATAAAATGATGAAAACCAGATGATCACCTCAATAGAGGCCAAAAATATACTTGACAAAATTTTATATCCATCCCTTATCCAAACTCTTTAACAGCTAAGTAGAGAAGGATACTCCCTTTTTGCATAAGGAATATGTAACTGCAAACTCTCAATCTAAGGTATATTTTAGTACGTATGGAAGGTTAGATCAATTTTTAAACATACCTTAAAACAAAAAAGAAACCACAGATGACCATGTTTCAAATGTTTTTAAAAATATGTATTAATGTTGATTCATTGGGTAGACAGAAGGAACACAAACAGACTAATATCATCCAATGACACCATTTGTTCTGATAATTACTCCAATTTAAACAGTTTTAAGGCATCACATATGGCTTCCACAAGGCATTCTCTCCACGTAGGTAGACAAAATTAGAAAATGACATAAAAAGCCTCAGTTTCCATTTCCATGGTTCATAAATTATTAATCTTTTAAAAACACATCACCTTTTTATTGATATTCACAATTGTCTGCAAGCTTTATAAATGCAGAGATGCTTTATAACCTGATTGAAAATTTGATAGTATTGTTTTAACAAAATGAGAATTGTTTCAGAAGGGGCTCCACAATGTCTGGGCATATATTTTCCCTAAGTAACAGTATGAGGCATGCATTTCCTTCTGAGAATTCAACATTTATGTTGATGCACTTGGCTGCAGAGCCAATCCTGCACTGGCTCTAATACAGAGGAATTTTCTGAACATTTTGAGTAACGGGACTGAAATAATTTAATGGCTCCTTCTGTGCATGTTAAATGAGTTGCATGATATATTTAGCTTTTGCAGGAAACTTGTTTACACTATAAATTATAGCACATGGCACAATTACATTGATGTGGAAAGCCAACCATGTTGAGTCATTTTGGCCATCTCTCTCCAAATTTCAACTTGCGGCAAATGAATTCTCTGTAGCTCACCAATATACCATGAGTCTTTCTTATTCCTGTGACCCTGCTGAACACACGTAAGGCCATCATCTTAGCACTGCCACTGACTCATAAAGAAAAACTGAACCGGAGAGGAGGATTCTCAAGAAAAGGGAGGGCCACTGTCAACAAATGACACACTTATCTAAACTGTTCTGTATTACCATATACTAACGAATTAGAAAGGATTGGCTTTCTAATTCTGAAACACGGAGATAACTCAGTTGTCTAACAATCAAGGGCTCTGTAATTCAATTTCCTTAGGGGTAACAATATGTAAAGGAAATAGCAAAGGGTTGGGAGCTGAATAGACTACAGGTCCAGCCTGTGCTCTTGCATTTACTAAGTGTACGAATCTGGGCAAACTAATTGACCTCTCTGAGTCGCCATTTTTTTTTCGTCTCTAAAACAAGGCTAGTTATAACAACTTTGGACGGTTGTTGCAAAGATTAGCTGAAATACTATGTGAAAAGAGTTCGTCGTGAGCACTTGATAAATGCCACTGCTTCCACTATTACTGATATTAAGGCAAACTGGAGCCTGGTTCTTATATCAATGTATTTAGAAGCAGCCTTAAAAGAATCACTGTAGAGGAAATCACCAGGTCTCTGGTTGAAGAAAGCAGTTTAAGCAACAACAGAGAGACATGAGAGTAGGTTTTACATATAGTGGATGAACATCTTGTGAAATTGGAGCTCTATTCTTTCCTGATTTGGCTTCAGGTAAGAGGGTGCCAATTCTGAGTACTTGCCCCAGAACTTGGCTATTTCTATCCTATTATTCATAGACTCACATTCTTGATAGATAGGTAACTAGCTGTCTAGATAGAATCAGAAAGAACTGTAAATATAGATACGTGGAGAATAGCAGACCCCAATACTGGCCAAGACTTAGTATTTAATATCTAGAACTAGGAAATCTATTCAGAATAAAAATGTAGTCCCTCAAATAAAATTGCTCCAATCATCCTAGGAATAACATGTTAGTTCAATCAAAGCACTTTGAACCTTTCACATCACACCTGTCAGATGTACAATTATGACTTGAGGGCTTACACCTTGCCTCTGTCTCACAATAAATCCAAGTCAGCCAATACTAGCTAATAATAACTAAGACTTATTGAGGTAAGCTTAATGTGTGCCAGACATTCATTTCTCTAAGTGCGCTAATGGATCACTTCATTGACTCTTTCCATGAAATTTGGGAGGTTATACTGGTATTTTCTCTGTTCAAGTGAGGAAATTCAGGTTTAAAAAAGTTAAGAAGAAAACACACAGAATGGGAGAAAATATTTGTGGGTCATAAATCTGATAAGGATCTAGTATCCAGAATTTATAAGGAACCCTGGAAACTCAGCAATAAAATGATAAGTAACCCAATTAAAGAGTCTGAATCTATTTCAACAGAAGAAAAAGGTGTCCATTCTTGCTGATCAGAGGTGCACACTGCCTGGATTGCAGACTGCCTGGGTTGCAGCAGTTTCTCCTCTGCTGAGTCTATGCAAGGCCCAGTCCTTCACTGGCTAATTGATTTTCCAAACCATGACACGAGAGGTTAGATAGCCGGGCTCCTATCGGGGCCCTGTACTGGTGTGTAACTCCTGCAGTAAGGCAAGATCCTATGGGCAAAGACTCTTCTCCTCCTCCCTGACTTTGGAATTTCCAAACCTGAGGGTAGTAAAGAAGGAATGTCTCTGTGCAATGTCCCTCTCAACAGTATAAATCACCTGTCCCCATTCCCAATAAAACCCACAGGCAGCCATGTGGTTAATGTGGGCTGCCAATTTAGATGAGTTGCTCTAATACGATGTGAGGGCTGAAGGATCTGAATATACATTTTTCCACAGAAGATACCACTGTGGACTGAATGTTTGTGTGTCCCCCTCCCTCAAAGTCATATAGAGTTGAAACTCTAATCCACAATGTGATGATATTAGGAGGTGGAGTCTTTGGGAGGTGGCTGGGTCATAACGGTTGAATACTCATGATGGGATTAGAGACCTTCTAAGAAGAGACCCAAGAGACCTTGCTTCCTTTCATTCTCTTTCTACCATGTGAGGATATCAGGATGAGGGTTTTTACGAGAACCCAACCATACTGGCATCCTGATCATGGACTTCCCAACCACCACTTACGTGAGAAACAAGTGTTTGTTGTTTAAGCCACCCAGCCTATGGGATTCTTGTTATAGCAGCCCAGACTGACAGACACAGAAAGACAAATGGCCAATAAGCAGATGAAAAGATGCTCAACATCATTAACCATCGTGGAATAGACATAAAGTAGAAACAGCACAAATGTCAATGAACTGATGGAATGGATAAACATGATGTGATAGATCCATGAAATGAATGATTATTCAGCTATAAAAAGGAAGAAAGTACTAACACATGGTACAACATGAATAAGCCTTGAAAATATTATGCCAAGTGCAATAAACCAGTCACCAAAGGCCACATATCACGTGATTCCTTTCATATGAAATGTCTAAAACAGGCAAATCTGTAGAGACAGAAAGAGACTGGTTGCCAGGGCTTGGGGGGATGGGGCAAGGGGAGTGACTGCTAATGTTATGAAGATTCTTTCGGGGTGATGAAAATATTCTAGAATTAGATAGTGGTGATGGTTTCACAACTCTGTGAATATACTAGAAAACACTGAATTGTATAGTTTACAATGGTAAGTTTTATGTTATATGCATCTAAACAGAGCCGTCTTTTTTTAAAAAAAAAGTCTCACAGCTAGACAAGAGAAGAACGGAGAGCTGGTCTGGCAATCCACAGTGGCCTGATTCCAAAGCCCATGTCCCTAACCACTCTGCTTACTGTCCTACATAACGAAGTATGGCAGAAGGTCTCCAATGCATTCCTAGACATATCTGCCAAGAAAAACACAGAGAAAAAGAGCTATTTTTTCCTGCCTAATCTCTTTCTCACTGTATTTTTTCCCTACATTAAAACTGCAATTGATATGACCAGCAGAAGCCTCACCAAGGGAAAAGAGCTTTGTCTTTTCCAGGAGAGACAAAGCATTATATTAAAGAGACAGCTGTCTGGATGGGGTGGAGACCAAGCCAAGATCCTGTGGGCAAAGACTCTTCTCCTCCTCCCTGACTTTGGAATTTCCAAACCTGAGGGTAGTAAAGAAGGAATCTGTCTGTGCAATGTTCCTCGCAACAATACAAATCACCTGCCCGCATTCGCAATAAAACCCACAGGCAGGCATGTGGTTAATGTGGGCTGCCAATTTGGATGAGTTGCTCTAATACGATGTGAGGGCTGATGGAAGGAGGCTCACATTTTAGTGATTACAGAAGAAGCTGGGGTAAGGATCATGTTATATATGAATTCATTAAGTACAGGCAAAATGGGACTCTGAATCTATTTCAACAGAAGAAAAAGGTGTCCATTCTTGCTAGTCAGAGGTGCAGACTGCCTGGGTTGCAGCAGTTTCTCCTCTGCTGAGTCTACGCAAGGCTGGGTCCTTCACTGGCTAATTGATTTTCCAAACCATGACACGAGGGGTTAGGTAGCCAGGCTCCTATCAGGGCCCTGTACTGGTATGTAACTCCTACAGTAAGGCAAATGTTAACTCACAAATCCAATTTAAGTTGGGGCTCCCTTAAGCTGAGAGATAATTTCCCTTTAATTCTCTTCCGGTTGTCTGTCGCCTAACCTTCACAGTCTTGGATATGACACTGTAAAACTGTCCACACTGCTCTTTCTCATGCAGAGGGCATCATCACTGCCCCCCACCCGCTCTCCACAACCACACACACACAGCACACATACTGCCCTCACCAGTGACACTGTTTCCAATTATGATCAGCATTCAGAACTCTTTGGCCGCCTTGAACTTGATAGAGACCTTGTTGCTGTCTCCCCCACTGCCACCTTCCATTCCCAGACCTGGCTAAAGGAAAACACCCAGGGAGGGAGGATGCCTTGTCCCTGTGAGATTATGAAGGCCACACTAACTGCAGGCTAGGTCCATGTGTGAAATATTCAGTTGCCCCCTTAGTTTTGAGACCAGGAAGTAAAAAGGGTGTTCCTCTCTCATTCTTCTTGCCTTTTGTTATTTTTAATAGCCCACCTATCAGGGCCAAATTGCCTTGTAACTGTCTGCAGAACTTGAATGTGACAGAGATAGCTGCTGTTGTTAATAGGAGCCTTCACTTCAACCCATTTAACAGCTAGTTTGACAGCTTCACAATAGCCACCTTCCCTTGAAAGAAAACTGTGATTTAGTGGAAAGAAAATGTGGAACAACAGCCTGATCTGTCTCTTGGTCTTGAGCGAGTTCTCTTGGCACAGTGTCCCACCACAGAAACAGAGAATGAACTACCATAGGAAAACAAGATGGTCACAAGCCAGGCTTGGTCAAAGATGCGGAGAAAATCCACAGAGCAGAGCTGCTTACAAAGAATGTGAGAGCTGCTTCCTACAAACATTTTGTCTTCACATAAAAAAGTAAATCTGTTTGTTTTTTTCATTACCTTATCAATTGCCCAAGTAGTGGTTGGGCAGGCTTTTCTCAACTTGGTAATTGCAATAACAATGTTATTTGAAAATGACTGCAGGCAGATGACTCTTAGTCAGCTCCCTAAGTCCATGTTATTCTCAGAGATTGCAGAAGAATGGACAGAAGCTCCAGAGTGGTTTTGGGGGTAAGTACCCCTAAATTCCCTCTACGTAGGATGGGACAGAACTGTGCAGCTGATTACTACTGCAACTGGAGGATCGTTAAAATTGCTGCCATTCAGAAAAGGGAAATTCAGGAAATGGGCTTGTTAGGGGGTGAATTGCGTTCCTACCTAAAACTCATGTGTTGAAGCCCTAACCCCCAGTATTTCAGAATGTGGTCTTATTTGGAGATAAGGTCTTGAGGTCCTTACGGTGATCCCTAATCCGATATGACTGGTGTCCTTATAAAAAGGGGCAATTTGCATACGGTCACCCATAGAAGGATGAGTATGTGAAGAGACTCAGGGAGAGAGAAGACAGATGTCTACAAGCCATGGAGGGAGGCCTGGAACAGATCCTTCTCTTACATCCTAAGAAGGAACCAACTCCTTGTTATTGGACTTCTAACATCTGGAAGTTAGGAAGACAGGACATTCCTGTTGCTTTAAGCCTTCCAACTTGTGGTACTCTGTTATAGCAGCCCCAGGAAACTAATACAGGGCTTTGCCCCAGTTCCTACCTTCCCAGCTCTCCAAAATGGGTGGGCTGAGGCAATGTATTTACAGCCCTGACAGCTATAACGCTCTTTTGAGCTCCTGGCACCTAAATCCAGTTCCACCACAATGTTCCACAAATGCCTCAAGCCTAAGAAAGCTAAAACTGAGCTCACCATCTCTGGCATGTCCCTCCTACCAGTTTAAGTATGTATGTATGTATGCATTCCTTCATTTATTTTGTTTTATTTTTAATCTATCTACTTATTTTGTAATAAAATACATATAACATTTATCTTTTAAAATGGACTATTCTGTGCTTTTTAGTATCTTTGCAGTGTTGTCCAGCCATCACCATGATCTAGTTCAGGAACATTTTCACCACTCCAGAATGAAACCCTGTAACTTTTAGCTATCATTTTCCCAATCCCTCTATCCCCTCCACCCTCCATCCCTGGGCAACCTCTAATCTGCTTTCTGTCTCTATTGATTTGCCTATTCTAGATATGTCTTATGAAGGGACTCATATAATATGTGGCTTTTAGCATATTATATTTCACTTAGCATAATGTTTTTGAGTTTAATCCATGTTAATTCTTCTGCTTTACTTTTGCATCTGCCATGGTTTGCATGTTTGTGTCTCCTTCAAAATTCATGTTGAAACCTAATCCCCAGTGCAACAGTATTAAAAGGTGGACCCTTTAGGAGGTGACTAGGCCATGAGGGCTCTGCCCTTAAACATGGGATTAGTGCCTTATAAAAGGCTGGAGGGAACTTGTTAAGCCATTTTTGCCATTTTGTTCTATCTAGCATGTAAGGACACAGCATTCATCCCTCCTAGGGAAGCAGCAACAAGGCATTATCTTGGAAGCAGATAACACGTGCTCACCAGACAACTGAACCTGCTGGTGTCTTGGTCTTGGACTTCTAGCCTCCAGAACTGTGAAGAAATAAATTTCTCTTCTTTATAAACTACCCAGTCTTAGGTATTTTGTTATAGCAGTACAAATTGACTAAGATATCTCTATTGTATTACCACCTACCCAAATTATCAAGCAAGCAAGCTTGATCATTTTAACACTTCTATTCTCTTTCTCACTTCACACATCTTGTCAGTTACTCAAATCCATTGATGGGAACACAGATATCATACCTTTCTCCAGTCTGTCCTCTCTTCTCTATCCCTACCTATTTCAAGCCTTCAAGATCTCTCACTATGGCTTCAGTAATCATTCTAAAGCATAACTTCGGCCAGGCAATTCCCCTAATTAGGATTCTTCAAGGGCAACAGAAGTCACAGTCTCTGAAAATCACTGTTGGGATGCATGGAGTCTGCAGATTTTTGTGGCCTTGGGGGAAGAAGAGCTGGGGGAATCTGGTGGTGGTTGTTTTAAGAGTATGTAAAAAGGGTGGTTGGCATTGTGATGTACCAGCACAGTGTATGGCTCTTGGATGGGATCCAGTGTCAGCATCAGAGAATGCTGATGAGGAAGGGATACCAGGCATCCATGGTGAGGAGGTAAGAGAAACCTGGTAGGGCTGCTTGGGACTGACTGTACCCTCTTCAATTGTAGTAGGTGCTTGGTGACAAGGAAAATGCCTTCAGGGGCAAAGAATGTGAGTGAACTGAGAGGAGCCTAGGCTTTAGGTTCCAGGGTGTGGACAGGAAATCTAAGCTATGAGAGATGGCCTTGAGGAAGTACTGGAAATCCCTTTGTCTTTGGAACTTGGAATATTTACATAGCCTCTGTAGTGACTTTTTCATTGTGTGGACCTGTGTTCTAGGAAGTCTTCACCTAGGAATTTATGCTGGTGTGCAATCTTGAGAAGTGAATAGAAGACAAGGATTCCAGAGTACCACAGGCAGAGGCATGACACAGGAGGCACATGCAAGTATGGACAGGTATGAATGAGAATGTTTTGTTTGAGGAACTGGGAATTCTGTTTCCATAGTATCTGAACACATAAGAAGCCGAATGAACATCTGTGTTGCCTTCTTGTACTTCAAGAAGGACTGTTCGCATCAAAGAAAATATTGCTTAGCTCATCTATGTGCATACTGTTGCTAATTATCAAAGGATACTTTTTAAAAATTTCACTATCTAAGGATGGGCTTTATTCTGCTCTGTCAACACTGTGCTCTTCTGAAAGTTGCTCAGGAAACAAAAGGCCTTGCTTAGATAGGAAGCTACCTGGCTCTACCAAACTTAGCCCTGTAGTGAAGGCTGGTAGCATGGCCCTTCCCTCATCTCTTTTACCAGACTGGTGCACAGATGCTCTAGCTATTGTGGGTCCTTCTCCAGGGACCTCCAGGTGGGCCCTTCTCCAGATACTTGCCCTTGGCAGAAGGAAAGCCACTTTGCTCTTGGATGGGAAACCCCTATCCAAATGACAGGAATGCGTTCAGCCAGTATCCAGCCAAACGGCTGGACCCATCTTGCCTCAGTGTGGGACAACTCTGTGATTTGGTTCATGCTCTAGGACTCCTCATGGGATCAAGCTGCAGCCAAGCCCACCATCCCACTTGTTCTCTTCACTTCCTTACAGATTTTTTTTTCTTTAGAGTTAATTCACAGGAATGCCTATGTCAGGCTCTGCTTCTCAGGAACCCACCATCCAGCTGCCCCATTCCCACACATGATTTCTACCACATGTGTGTTGTTGATGAGCATTCTTTGAATCTAGTTCTGGATATCGAATCCCTCGGTTTTCCTAGAAAAATAAATGGGCTTAGTCTAGATTTAAGAGCCTCTCCAGCTCTTCAGCAATGTACACCATCATGCTACAGTATACAAAAATCTGTCAAGTTACTAAAAATGACTTTAATCCATTCTTTGAATTCCTTATTAGCACTAAATTGAATAAATGCAAAATAACTACTTTTGCATAATTCTCAACTTTGCAATTATAGAGAGAGAAGCATTTGCAGAAACTTAAAGCATACTTCCATATAGCTCTGCTTAATGTATATTAGAATGCAGCCACAGTTCCTTCAGCATGCTACTCATTTTAGAGATAGCTTATAATTATAAGACACCTTTATGCCCCAGGACATCCAGGTTCTTTACAGACTTTAGCCCTCTCAGGAGGCTGGTGGCATTTTCCCATTTTACAGATGAAGGTGATTATAAACAAAGCATTGAAAAGATGTATTGCACAGCAGGTTGCAGGAATTTGTGCCAGTATAAAACAACTTCTTTGTTCTCTACTAGTGTTAACATCTATAATGTGCTTAGATTGTTTTTCTCATCCTTAATACAGCTTCTTTCTTTTTTTCTTTTTGCTTCTGCTTCTTTAAGCAGGGACAAACAAACCAACATAAAAGTGCTTGTCACTCTACCGTATTGATTGTTTCCTACTAATTACACTTTATTTAATTAAAAATAAAAGCCAATGTATATCCTAGGCAAAGAATCTTACTAAGTTGACAGCTTAGAAATGCGAAGACTGTCTTTGTTTGGGGGCACAAATAATCCTTGAAGGCTAAGAGCATAAGTTTACCTACATTGCTCTCCCCTTATCCTGGAAAGAACAGCTATGGGAGTCAGCAGGGGAAGTGCCATAGAAATAACCTTGTCAATCTCTCCCTGCCAACAAGGGTGCTAATTAGTGCCAATTAAGAGCCTCGTTTTTTGTCTGTGGAACATCTGTCCATAGGCATTGAACTCAAATGCCCAACTCGTTTTATCGAGGCCAGAATTATCAGACAGCAATTCATTTTGGTCCCTGCTAATGGAACTTCATTTTAAACTCAAGTGAAGTTCTGAATCTTGCTCTTCCTAGTCAGGGTCAGCTACAAGATTCCTGCCTACTCCAATCGTCATTCATATTTACCTTATTTTGACAAAGATATGCTTTCATGACGTCTACAGTGTACTGGCTAAGAAAAGAAGTGGCAAAGATAAAACCATGGGAGACCCACGCCTCTTGCCTACCCTATGTTCTACACTCTGCCTCATTTTTTAAAGTAATGTATTGTTACCCAGATAAATGGTCTTTGTTTTGTCTTTAAAAAAAAATCCTGGTGGGGTAAAGGCCAGTGTAAAATGGCTTCTTTTTAATTGAACCTATTCTGTGTACACAGTGTGTCCATAAAAGCGCCTCCATCATTAGGGTTTGGTGATGCAAATGAGGGTGCCCCCGCTGTTTCTTTCTCCCTTTATAAAGTGCCCTTTCAATCAATGTTTGGGACAGGACAAGAACCTTGTGACTTGCAGCTTGTTTTATTCTGTGTGGCCACAAGAGGACTTTCATTCATTCTAGGGCAGCTTTATAATGACATATTATCACAGACAGTACCTAGGCTATTCTTTCTACTGCAAAGTACGTGGTAGGTTTTCTGAATTCACCACAGACTAGGAAAGCCATTTTATCTGGCAATGATGCCTTTAATTCAGGCATTTCTCTGAATTCCATTATGAAGCCTTTGTCCTTTCACTTCAAAGTAAACAAACACACTCATTGATCTTTAGAGGGCTATCAAATTTTACTGTAAAACACATTATTGCCATATCATTTTCTTCAGTTCTCTAATAAAGTTATTTCACATTATTCAATTTGTGACCTACCTTGTACAGTGAAATGTCATGAGTCTTCTTAGAGTGACTTAGAGTCTCACAAGAAGTAGAAAAATAAATTTATTTAAAACATGATGGAGTTCTGACTGCTAACACATTATAAATTGCTCCATTTTAAATGTCTGAACTGGGCATGCTTAAAATACAAGGGCATATTTCATCAACGTTTATACAATTTTTCAGTCAACTTTTCCCAGCGTTTCACTCATCATCAGATGAGAGAGAGCTTGTCAGGAAAAATTACAGTTAATGGTAGTTAATGGCGGCTAAATTCAATGTTCTTGTTTTTATTTTGTTTTACACTTGCTGGAAATAATGAAAGTATTACATGAACAACCCTTATGCTGCTTGCAAAAACACGTCCAGTTCCAGTGGTAGGTAACAAAAAGCTTTATCAGACTTATAAAACAATCTATGTAAATGTATTTTTATGTTTTATTTCATTCTAGCCATTAGCTAGCCTGAGCTAGGAAGTAATTCTATGATATATCTCACAGCAGCAATTTGCTGTACTATGCCAAATTAATCTGCATAAATCTACCTGTTTCTAGGACACTAGAATGGAGTTCATGGGAAAAAAATCTGTTTATATGGTTGTGTTTGTGGAATTTGGGGGAAAGTCAAGCCATTGGGCTTCACCTCAAATAGCAAGGCTCTCCTGCCCAAAAGAAATGCCTGTTATCTATATTAACCATACCACCAACAAAACTCCTAGTTATCCATTGCTAAAACAGAAGTTACAGAGGCAGAGAAGCCTTTCCACCTTTCAGCTAATCTCAAGTCACTGAGTTGGATCTCCAACCAGTTGGAGGAGAATATTCTGTTGAAAATTGTATCAGTTAACCATTTGAAGCCAATACACTCTGGGCTTTCAGGGTAAGTCAACTGGCAGAGTCAAATTCAACGATTATGCCACTTCTCTTTGAGTTAAATATCTCTCATCAGCCACGCACCAAATGATGACGACTTGCTCACAGTACACTGAGGCTTACCAATGAACATGCAGTGCCACATCAGGGCATCTTTGAGCCCTAGTTTGATACTGGTTAATTGATTTTTCTCTTGGCTTTCATCAGAATTTGGGGAGAAAAGCAAATTAAGGACCTTCCTCCCCAAAGCCAGGTCCACCTGAGGTGGATTTGTCAGCAGAATTTTATCTTACAGCAAACATAAGAATCTTCTGACTTCTAAGAATTTAATTTATCTTCTCTTTGTAGATGAAAACATACATTTCTTCACACACTGCTACCCGGATTCCTAGCATTGTTCCCACCCTACCCATTCTCTCCCTGTGGACAAATAAAATTGCAACAGCAAGAGAAGGCTCAACTAACAGTGAAAAGCATCCCTACAAAATGATTACCTCAATTTTACAAGATAAGCCAGGTATCTCTACTTACTCTTGGTATTTCCTCAAAGAATAACCATAAATCTAGACTTGGAATACCCACCGGAAGTTTACTAGTATTCCTTTAAATGCCCTTGAAAAAGTACATGTTGCTACTGCCTGGATAATGTTTCAATCTGAGGTTCCCCAGACCTCAGTGAATAGGCAATCAATCAGCCAGATTTTGCAAACATTAAATAAAGTTGAATGGCCACTTCATAGTGCAGGTAACCAAGATAATGGAAAGTGAGTTTAGCTAGATGAGGTGTGAGACCATCAGCCACTTTTCTCCAGCAGCTTCCAACCTCAAGGAGAGTACAGTCTTGTAAACTGTACTTTTGTACCAGCCTCTCAGCATTTTGCATTTTCATCTTTGGTATTTTCTGTAGATAGTTCTTCTATTGTCAAGTTTCTAAATTTAACCCTACCCAGTTTGCTGAGAAAAAATATTTTCAAATCATGTCTCTAACACCATACATAAAATAAACAAAAGTAATGATTAATGAGAAACTCTAAAGTAAAATGTTAATTCCAGAAATAAAAATTTCAATATTTGTCTTCATAGATATGATAAGGTAGCTGTTACAATATAGTCCAAATACAATCACTGAGCCATCTCCCTCTGTACAAATTCCAAACATGCGTATTATAAATATTAAGTATATACCAGAAATAAATATAAAAAAATATGTAATTGGTGAGGGAAGAAAGAGTCAACTAATTGGAGCTCATATCTGCTACCCAACAATATTTTGGGTGTTTTCATATTCAATCAACTAATTATCTGCTATCAAGCTTCAGATAATGTGAATGAGATAAGAAATAATGACAATTATAAATTGCTTGTGTATTCATTGTTGTTGTAAAATGTGTTCAATACTAATGTTTAAGTCAATAAAGTAATTAAAATGATAATTAAATGAAGTACTGTGTACACAGAAACGTATTTGCTTTAAGTGTGTAGATCAGAAAACCAGAAATTCTAGTTCTTGCCAGTTTAACTATGTAGTAAATGCTTCTCATAATAGATCAGTTATCAAGAAAGTGCTTAAATAAAGGACACATTCTTGGCCTTGCTGAAAATATAATTTGGCTGTTTCGGAGGGACTGTATCAGCTCTGGATTACTGGTGTTAATAGAGCCAAGCAGTGCACAGAAAATGAGGGCATAATGGGAAGTCCTTTCCTTTAGACTCTGGATTGTGTATAATGCATCACCTCCTCCCATCATTTTTTAAAAAATATCTTCTTAATTGCATTTTTTCTCAGTCTAATGTTATGCGTGTTTGCATTCTCAAAACACATTCCCACAGAGGGCAGGGGAAGGCAGCCCAGAGCTGGGCTGAGTGGCCTCAACAAGCCAGCTAGGGAAGATACAGTCTGAAGTGGACGATCCACATGCTTAGATTTCAGAGTTGACTTCATTACTGCATTTTCAATAACACTAGCATTCAGAATGGTCTCAAAAGTCACCTGGATAATAGGACTATTATCTCTCTTGGCAATATTTAATAAAAAGCTCTTAAGCACATCCAGTCCCTGGTTTTATAAAACATGGCAGCAAATTATCTCCCAAGAATGTTCAGTGAGTATGCAGTGTTTTTGTCTCTATTCAGCCAGCTTTTCTCCTCACAGTGAAGGAAGATGATCCCAGCCAGCCACCCCGGAGACAACTTACAGTTGCAGGTGGTCTGAGGGGGGAAAAAAAAACAGACAAAAGGCTCCTCACAAAAGAAATCTGGGTGAAAGTTGGAATTTCAGAACACCCTCCATATTATCAATACAAAAATAAAGCCCCCAAAATTTTGAAATACAAATTATCTGTAATTTCACTAAGCTGCCTATAAGGGATATTTGATTTAAAATGTATTTTCAGATGTGGCGGGGCAACTGGAGTAAAGGTGGAGTGAAGATGGCAAGATAAAAGATAATGAGCATCCATACTCCAGGTAGATATTGAAGCTGAGTCTACCTATGCACAAAGAACTCTATAATGGTGTAGTTATCTAGATTGGAGAGGCCCAAATTATTTCACATCATGTTGGTAGAGATTCTGGGAAAAAAAATTCTATAGCCAAGTTAGTTTGAAAAACACTTCATATTCTACACCCCTCTTGTAGAAACACAGTGAGTATTTGCATATTAAAGGCTCAAAGAATTCCTACAATGAAAAGACTTGTTAGTTATTTTTAACCCGCTGTTTCCCAAATATGTTGGATCATATAATTCCCTTTTTTGCTGAATACCAATTAATATTTCATAGTAACTATTTCATGATAAAGGACTTAGAAAAAGAGAATCTAAATATTTCACACTTAAAATAATTTTGCCTCACACATACACATAATTGATAGAAAAATGAGGTTATTTTCTTTTCCTCTGATTTTATTTGCCTCAACTATTCACATCATTTGCATGGCATAAATAAGACCATATAGCCTAAGCTTCCAAGGAAAGTTGTCTGATATTAATAAGTAACTTTTAAAAAAGCACAGCAGCAACGCAATTTTCAATTAGAAGATGAGAGTCAGTATACTCAATTTCTCAAAATAATCACTTAGTGACACATACATGATTCTCCCACTGACCTGCTTGGTGGCCACAAATAAACACAATTGGATCTTTTCTTTTTAAATCTTAGAAGCTCAATTTGTTCTCAGAAATTATCTGAGAAAATTACATTTTTTAAAAAGTCTGAAATTAATGCTTTATAAATAAAAGATCCAGGATTAACTCTGTACAACCACTTCAGAATTACCTTATGTAAAACCTTCAAAGTTGAATTCCATGGGAAAGTTAAAAAAATGTGTTTACTCAAGCTGTTGGGGTGAAGCCTTAACTGCTTAGATATATTTTAGGGGCTGCTATTTCTATGCAGAAAAAAAGTGACTTCCCCTAATAAAGTTTCTTAGGAGAGTAGAAAAGCCATATAATGTCAATTTACATATTGCTGTAAATGTTCCTGTGTGGTTTCACCCTCACCCTAACAAAGATTAAACACATTTGTTTTAAAAAGCAAAGCCAGCCAGCACACTATTTAAAATATTACAGTGAAAGCAGGGAGGTGCGTCTTCTGTATTCAAGATGTGCTTATAGTTTCTGGATGCACAGATCTCAAATGATGCCGCACAGCTCAGCCCTAGCTCTTTTCCAGCGTCATTTTGCTCTATTCAAAATGATGATTCCACGTAACATTTTCACATGGGTTGCCAGGGTTCTTTAGAGAATTCATGTTCTGTGAGGTGCTACACCACACTTCCAGTTACTGATCTGTCCATTTTACCTTGGCTGTGAATATTGTGCAAACAAAGGTTACATTCCTTTTCAAATGTTATGCAAACTGATCTAATTTTCTCAATTTATTGTTAGATTTTCAGCTCATGGAATGTGTCTGTGAACCAGACAAATTTAAGGGGAAAGAAGGGACTCAAGGATTAGATTCCCATGAGAACAAGAACAAGGCCGTATTTGATCGGCTGCTGCTGAAATACGGCATTTTGATAATCAAGAATGAGCTTTACAGAATTAGCTTTTAGGCAGCCAGTGGCATCTCCATCTCAACTTGTGTTAGCAAAATCTGCTGGACTATAAATAGTTAATATTAAAGACAAGCAAACTATAAACTATCGACTCAAATTTTTTAAAAAAATACTTCTCCTTTTTTATCCTATACAAGTAAGCATCACTTGGCACCATAGATTTGTTACTGGAAACTGCATGGGATAGCATTAGGAGAAATACCTACTGTGAATGATGAGCTGATGGGTGCAGCAAACCAACATGGCACATGTATACCTATGCATCAAACCTGCACATTGTGCACATGTACCCTAGAACTTACAGTATAATAAAAAAATAAATCAATTAATTAAAAAAGAATAAACGACATAAAACAGGTAAAGAGCTTAGAATACTGCTTGGCATGTCACATGTGCTATATAGTGTTTTTAATTTTTAATTAAATATTTTAATTTTTAATTATACATTTTAATAATTTTTAAACAAATATTTGTCTACATTTGTTTTTCTGTTTTTATTTTATTCTTCATAAAAACTTAATTTTTATTCATACAAACTTTCATTTCATTGTATGTAGGAAAATTCCATTTGTTTATAGAAACATGGCATCTTTTTCAATACAAATGTTATATTTCAGTTGTTTATAGTTATTCATCTTTTAGAACTTCTGGATTTCTGACTTAATTAAGAAGGACCCTCTCCCCTAGATTGTAGAAACAGAGTTCCAAGCATTTTTACTAAAGGTATTTTCATTGTTGTTGTTTTATATTTTATATTTGTATCTTTTTTAACTTTTATTTTCATTTCAGGGGTACAAGTGCAGGTTTGTTAGGTAGGTAAACTCCTGTCATGGGGGTTTATTGTACAGATTATTTAATCATCCAGATATTAAGCCCAGTAACCATTAGTTATTTTTTCTCATTCTCTTCCTACTTTAATATATTTAAATGTGATAGGAAACTACCTTTGTTTTCTTCTAAATGGAGATCTAGTAGTGTCAGTATCATCATTACATATCAATTTTTTTCTCTTTGAATCAATGTAATGCTGTTGTTACATATTACATACATATATAGGGAGAGAGATTGAATTGTCTCTTCTGTTGATCTAGTATCTATTTTCATGCTAATAATGTATTGATTTTATTAAAGCGTATTGTAGTTTTTTCATATATCTAGTAATGAAAATCTTTTCTACTGTTCTTTCTTTTCATTTACTATGGTTGAGCATTTACCCTTTTAGTATATGAACTATACAATAATTTGTCTCATGCCAAAAAGAATCATTTTGAGGAATTCTAATTGGAATTGCATTATAAATTAATTTTGGGAGAAATAACACTATAACACTTCTGCTATGGGAACATATATACCTTTCTAGTTCTTTCAAACCTTGTTTATGTACTTCGGTGTTATTTTATAGTTTTTTAATGTAAATCCATATAAGTGTTGTGAATGAAGTGGGGTTTTCTTGCATCTCCATTTCCAAGTACTTATTATTAGTTTGAACAAAACGAATTGATATTTGTATGTTGTACATTATAATATTGTGTATTAATTAGAAAAAATACTTTTGCTTTTTTATCCTATACAAGTAAGCATCACATGGCACAGTAGATTTGTTACTGGAAAGTGCATGTAAATTGATGTTTTGAAAATCAAACCATATTGTAAATGCATGAGATGAGCTTACTATTTAGAGGGAAACTATGGTGAATCATTTTCAAAGTGAAGGATTCTTTTTAAGGGTGAAAAACTACCTTTTTATCTGTATGGAAATATATGCTAGAATTTCTGTGAGAGGTTTGCTTCAAGTGGGAAAACATCTATATATGATTTTCTTTTTATCTCCCATGTAAAATTGTGTATTATAATCATTCAGTAATAACCATCATGCAGCCAAACTACACCATAATAGGGTGGGCATGTGAATGTGCATTTTCTCTGTTTTCTCATTATGGGAGACTGTCATGATTCATCCACTTTACCCCTTGCTTTCCTTTTAAAAGGAGAAGCTATTGAAATTCTATTTATAAGAAACGTTGCTTTGAAATCTTTCCTCATGTATCCCATTTACGTTATTGGAATTAGACTAAAAAAAGAGTTTTATACCACAGGTTCAAATTTGGGAAATTATTTAATGGCTTTAAACCAGATATGTTTTGAAATGCTTTGATGTGCATAATGAACTGCCTTATCATCTCCCCTCTCTTCTCATCCTAATCTCATTAAACTTTTTAATATGGAATTAAAAGACAACAAACCTGAATTGAAACATAATTTGAAAAGTCAAGTTACTTTAGTTGAGATCTAAAATTTAAGCAAGAGCATTGGAGGGTTGAAAGCTTAGGAACACCTCCTATTATTCTATAATTTTTGAAGAGGTTTCTAGGAGTTTTGCATAAAACCTTATGTAAAGAATGGTTTTCAAGAGAGTTGCTCTTCCACAGAGGTAGTCTCTTAACTTGGATAAATCATGTTGTTCAGAGAAAGATCTCTCTCTGAAAAACAAAAATCAGTGTATTTATATCCACATAAGTACTCATTTGACCTGCAGTTTCAGGCTTTTATAATAAAAGTGCCAGTAGCAAACACAATGAGTATGAAATGCTAAATTATATGAAAAATTGGAAAGCTATAACTGAACTTCGTTTAATTCTATTTTATAAAGTTAATTTATGTTGCATTCAGAATCAAATTGCTAAAGACATTTCTTTGCTCAGAATTGTTATCTTCTACAACTATTTTAGACCCTCACTTAATATACCACTTAGTTAAATTCCTTACAGTGTACATTTTAGCAAGGGAAGAAAAAATGATTCGTCTATTGGGCCTGAAGAAAGTATTCTTTAAAAAACACACAAATATTTTTAAACAGTGCATATGTACTTTATGGCATTACTCTCTTAACTTAGTGCTTAGGAGTATGGGAAACAGTACCTTGGTGAATTATTTTTCATAGTTCACTCAGCAATATGTTTACTAAGCCACTGTTACAACTATGCACTTATATATTTTGATATACAGTGTATTCTACATTAGTGTGTCTTCTGAGATTCCATTCCTACTCTCAAAACCAATTTAAATGTTATTTTACCTTCCCTCCTAGCAAAAATAAGGTTAATTCTCAAGGGTTAATAGTCAAGCCTTATCGTACTTAAAGGCAGAGTCTGAAGTGTCTTTTTAGACCAAGGAAACAGAAGTAGATATGCAGCAACAGGAACAATTTGCCCAGGCAAGGGAATGGAATGTTTATTTCACAGAATGGCAGAGGCTATTCCATGAAATTTTATTGACATGTTTTCTTATTCAGACGACTTCCTTTATGCATGCAAAAACTGGGAATAAAGAAAAGAATTTGTTCCACCTGATTAGAAAATTGACAACATGCTTGTTATATATTTCAAAAGCGGTTTTTCATATATATGTGAACCACAGAATTAAAAATTATGACTCAGCAAATTATCCCAGTGGTGATTTTACAAAATGTGAGAGGATGTTTTGGGACTCAGGAGCAGAGAATATCTCTGGCCAAATTCCTGTCCTCCATTGTTTCCTCCCTCTTGTATTCTTGTATTTGCTCCACTACCTCTGAGGAGGTGGTGCCATTTCCCAAGACAATCAAGTCCAGGTGGACTCTGAGATTGGAGAGTCCATGGGTAGGCAGCAGGGCCAGGGTTAAGGGGTCTCTTACTGGAGTCAACCAGACATAAGTTCAAGTAATGAATCCATCATTACTGGCTATAAAAATTTAGCTTCAAGTCATGAAACCCAGTTCTTCATTTGTAAAATGTGGGTAACGGTAGTGTCTACATCTCACTGGGTTGTAAACAGTCAATTAGCTAGTGGATATAAAACACTCAGCATAGTGCTTGGCACTTAATAAGTCCTAGCTTTTATTTTTAGAAATAACTACAAACTAAGAGTGCAATTGTGACTGGGATAAGATGCTGTGTTGAGCTCCAAGAACGAGAAGACTGTGCCTAGTACCAAATATCTATACATTTAAGACGTTCTAGCCATTCTTTGTTTTTATCCTCTGGGACTGGGGTAGGCAGGTGAGCCGAGGAAATGTTCAATGTAGTCCAGGTTTGCTCTTTCTGGAGAGGTCTTTCTCCAACTGGAGACCTCTGGGACAAGTCAGGGAATAGAGTGAAAGGCTTCCCAAGTGACTGAAGATTGGAATGTAGTACAAACAGCACTCACTCAAAAGACTCAGTGATCATGACCGCAATAATCACGAACATGATTAATAAAAGTGTTTATCAAAAAATTCCTATGTACCAGGCACTGTGATAAGCACTTCAATCATTTAATCGTATCATGTAGGTGCTATTACTACTCACCATTTTACAGATGAGGAAACTGAGTGATAGAGAGGTTAAGTAACTTGACCAAGATCACATGGCTAAAAGATGGTGGAGCTGGGATTTGAACCCAGCCATTCCAGCTACAGAGCCTGTCCACTTCAAATTCTGCATTGTATTTGCTTTCCAGCCACATACATATGAGCACACATATGCACACATGCATGCATTCATATTTCTTCTTACGATACTACTTTTAAAATATGGATTAACAAATATAAGAATACAATATTTAAAAAAAAGTTACGTCAGAGCAAGTGACACCTTCTGGATCATTCTTTCACTTTACACTCAAGAATATTTTCTGGTTATCTGTTGTGTAGTAGGTTCTTCCTGTACCGGCTGCTGAAGAAATAGGGGAGTGGATACCACCCCTTCCACTCAGGTAAATAGATTTGTGAAACTATTATGTTCAGGAGAGTCAAACATCCTGCTACCTGTGGTTCCACAGTCCTCACAGGTAGAAGACTGGTGATATGTCTTTGTTGGGCTTTCATGGGCATTTCTTGGGTTTGGAAGTATATCACAATTCAGTCATCACTATCACAGTCTCCTTAGTACCCACGCTGACCAAACCAAAATGAAGAGACTCGCAAATGAGGTGAGAGGCGATTCTACCCAAAGTCTTTAGATAGAACTACCCCTCAAGGTACTGTCCCACCACTAGGTGGTGAGAATTGCTATGGCTCCACATCCCTCAGTCCCAACTACTTGATATTGTCCAATAGATTTAATATTTGATATCTGTTGTGTGCAAAATAGTATACCAACATTCTCAGAGTGAGAACATCACTTTTGGTCTGAAATTTTTGAGACCTTCAGAGAGTTAAAGAGTCATTTTCTATGTGTGGCATTAGAAGCACAAATCAAAATCCTTTTATAAGAATGTCGAAGAAAATAAAGAAAAGAAAAAGGCCCAATAACAACAACAACAAAAGTCCTGTTATGGAAACACAGATACAGCCACAACTAATTATAAAGCCAGACACACCGTGATGTGCTTGCCTTGGGAAAGACATGCACAAAGGAATTCCTGAAATTGCAAGTGCCACTCACCCTCATGTTCCTGAATGCCAAGAGAGCCTATGTTGCTTGTTTCATTTCCCTGGCTCTGGGAGCATCAATATGATCTCAGCTTTTATGCCACTAAGCAAATCAGTGACTGCTGGCCCTCTTGATCTGAAAGTCTGTCATGCGGCTGCTCTGCATTCCCCAACTTCCCAGAAGCCTGGGCACAGAAATCTGTGGTTTGAAAGAGGTTGCCATTTGGACCCTGGGGCCACTGGGGTTTTTCTGGGATAGATCCCCAGCAGTATCTTCTCTCAGTATCGTTACATCTTTACTGTGTATCTTGGCTTCTTGCCACCGTGAATACTGAGTATCACATTTCTTTCTGAATAGCATAAATTGAGCTGAAGTTGATTTAAATTTCATGCAGAAAACAGCTCTGCTTCGAACTACAGCCATTTTTGTGTTAAAAATCCATCAAGATATAATCTTTTTGTCCCTTCTCCCCAAGACACACAAACTCTTTCTAGCAGATGGGAAAGGCAGATTATTTCAATTAAGAGGCTGTCGCTGACAATTGTATGCAACCTTTCTTCAAAGTTCATGGCAGCAGTGCACTTTTACATTTCTTAGTGACTCTGTCAGGATCTAATTTTCAAGGTACGGTTACCATAGTAGCAACCTGAAATTTTAATCCAGTAGTAAAGGGCAACACGGGTCACCCAGTTTCAGGCCCTCTTCAATATCAAAATTTTAAAGCGCTGCATAAAAGCATGAAGACAAAGGGTAGACCTAGTCCCAAATCCCATTCTCTAAGACAGTGAGATTGTAAAACGTATGAGATTTTTCTAAAGTTTTCAAATTCTTCTACAAGTGCTAAAACTATTACTAAATTGAACAATGTTTCCTTGGGTATAATTGAGTGGAAAAATGCAGTCACTCTTCTCAGCAGCATGAAACATCCAGAAACATGCTGGGGATATCTAATTAGGAGAGGAGTGGCACACATAGTTATTGATTTTAAGTCTATCACTCTCTGACAGCATTGGCAGTTGATCTTTTGATTTAAACTGCATTGACAGAACACTTTTGAAAAATAATGGCCAAGATTAGCAAAAATAGCACTCAACTAGGAGTCAAGAAACAGGACTGAGCTTTGGCAACACTATTACCTGTGTGAGCTGGGACGCCTCACTTAGGTCACCTGGGCATGACTTTCCTCACTTCTAACATGGAAAGAGAACCAATGAGAGCAGGTGACTGCAAAGCTCATTCATGAGCTCATCTGTTGACAACACAATTCGCTACAGAGTCTGAGTAATATATCATCTCTGTTTTATTATATGAAGAAACAAAGGCTCAGAAAAGCACCAAATAAATTCATCAAGTCACATGACAGGGGAGTGAGAGCGCTGGAACTTAAGCCACTCAGAAATGGATGCCCCACATCTGTGACCTCTCTAGGACAATAATGGCTCCCTCCCCTGTCTCCTTGCTCCAGAAATTGAGTGAAGACCAAATCTAAAAGATTTAACAATATAACAATATATATTATGTGTTATATAACAATATGTGTAGAAAACACATAATGCCAAAGAACTAGAAAGTAGTATTATTAAGATTATTTTGTTATTTTTCCTTCGTATTTAACAAATAATAAGAGTTCAATTGAAACTTTATGTGGGTGAGGCAAACAGGGTATTAAAAAAGGTTTGAATTTTGTAATCCAAGAATCCTGGAGTGAAATTTCATCTCCCTCAACAACTAGCTGTGTGATCTTGAGCAAGTCATTTAACTGTTCTGGGACGAAATTTCCTTCTCCATAAAATCAGTTTAATCTTATCAACCTCTCAGAGACATTATGAGCCTAGAAGGTGATTAAACAAGTGAACCAGTGAAATTGCACAGTGGAAAGAGCACCAAGCAGGCCTGACTTCAAATATGACTACCAGCATTGGCTGTGCAGCCACAGGTGTTTGGCATTCTCTCTGAGCCCTTGAGAGTACAATCCTGGGAGTGATGATAGTGGTGACGATGGCGATGGAGATAGCGAAATCTATCTCACGAGGTTGCTGTGAGCATGAAATAGCTGATGCTTATAAAATATTTCATGGTGCCAGGTATATAGTAGGTGCCAAAAGTGGTGGTTGCAATTACCCAAGAATACTGCTCACATCCAGATTGTTTTCTTCGTTTCTTTCTGTACCATGTGATATACAAAAATTATTTTGGAGAAACCTAGAATGACCCTTTCAATTTTTAGATGGCCTAGACAATTTCCATATATTATGAGGAATAGGTACTTTAAAAGATTTTTCTTTTGAAAAATATAAAAATATTCTATGTTCTCACACCAGTTAGAATGGCTATTATTTAAAAGTAAAAAAAAAAAAAAAAACAGCTGCTGGTGAGGTTATGGAGAAAAGGGAACACTTACACACTGCTGGTGGGAGTGTAAATTAGTTCAACCATTGTGGAAAGCAGTATGGTGATTCCTCAAAGAGCTAAAAGCAGAACTACCATTCGACCTAGCAATCTCATTACTGGTTATATACCCAGAGGAATATAAATCATTGTACCATAAAGACACACGCACACGTATGTTCATTGCAGCACTATTCACAATACCAAAGTCATGGAATCAACCTAAATGCCCATCAAAGACAGATTGTATAAAGAAAATGTGGCACATATATCCCATGGAATGCTATGCAGCCATATAAAAGAAGGACATCATGTCTTCTGCAGAAACATGGATGGAGCTGGAGGCTATTATCCTTAGCAAACTAGCACAGGAACAGAAAACCAAATACTGCATGTTCTCACTTACAGGTGGAAGCTAAATGTTAAGAACTTATGAACACACAGAATCAAGCAGCAGATACTGGGGTCTACTTGAGAGGAGAGGGTGTGAGGAGGGAGGGGAGCAGAAAAGATAACTATTGAGTACTGGGCTTTATAACTTGTTGATGAAACAATATGTATAACAAACCCCCGTGTCACATGTACCCCCAAACCTAAAATAAAAGTTAAAAAAAAAAGAAGAAAAGAAGAAATATTCTATGTAGTTACAAAATTGAAATCTCCATCTGGAATCTTTATAAAGTGGGCTTCTTATGCCAAAACAAGTAACTCCAGAAATTAGGCAATGGAGCTGTCAGAGTTATAGGTTGCTAAATCGTTAGCTTCTACTCTTCTCTGGATACTTTTCTCTCACTTATTGCTCTCTCAGGTACCCTAGAACCTTTGGCAAGGACAAGGCATGTACTATGGGGTTGTACTGTAGATCTTCAGTGTCAAAAAACCACAGGGTAGCAAAGAAAATAAATTTTATTCTTTTGGTTTTCAGAAGACCTACCCCAACCCCATCTATTCCATCCCACCTACTCTGTTCCAGTCTTGGCAGCATATTTGTAGATGTCAATCAAATAGCTTTGAGACCTTTTCCTTTTTTGGTCCACATTGTTAAAGTGGGTGGATGAACCACAAAGAAAGGCATTTGTCAGATTCTTCAACTGATTTTACAGCTGTAATTTTGTGTGCATCTGCAGTATTCTACCAACACTGCTCCCTACTCGTCAGTGTAAAATGGAGGGGCTTTAAGCAACTCTGAGAAGGTGTCAAGAGCAGACTATTTAAACCTAACATTCCCAGTAACGTAACTGTGGTAAAGGATCTGGCTGTTTGTGAGATGCTTGATAGGAGGGAAAAACAAAATGAATAGTTCAGAAGTAGATATTTCTTCTCTTCTACTCCAGTCTCAGTTGGATTTTGTTTGTTTGTTTCTTTATAAATTCTAAGCATAATCCATGGAGCTTGTCTACACTGCTGTTATATGTTCTTCATCTGGGCCTGGAAGACTTGTCAGGACTCTGATGAGTTCTGGCCCTGCAGCCATCTGGGGAATCTGGGGACAAGGCAGCATATTCTGAGGATGCAGAATCCTGGCTTCTAGTCCCAGCCCTGCCACTCCCTAGGTGGAGGACTTTAGGAAAATATCTTCCCCTCCCTATGCTTGGTTTCTTTTCAATTGGCTATCTAACAGGAATGCTGTGCCACTCACATGGGCTAATGTATTGTGTGAAAATGTGTTAAAATTATCATTCACTGTGCACATGAAAAGTATCTCTGATCATAGCACTTTACAATGTAATAACTGAAAAAAGAGTGTGCATATGTCTATGTGTGCATCTCATTAGATCAGACAACATTAGAGTGACCTACTGTTCTGGGATCCAGAGCATATGTATGCATGTGTGTGTGTGGTGGGGTGTGTTATCACAACATTACATTCAATTATACAAGTGAATTTTTTTTAACTTTGGTCCCTTGCTTATTAATTTCAGTGCCTTCCACCAGCATTATTTGCTTCACTCCCAGTTACTGTTTAAAAATGCTGAGAAGAATTTGGAAATATGCCGCTGTGGTTGATAACAGATGGGGATATTTTTGAAAATTATTTCACCATGAGGATATAAAGCCACTTTCTAATTATCAAACAAGTTGGTAAGCATGAAAGGCAATGGATGAGTCTCTTATAAAAATAGACCCAAATATTAGTTTTCTCTTCACTTTAATGTGGCACAATGGACATTTCTGAAGGGATATGCCACCAAAATCAATCTTATATGAATTTTATTTTTGTGATGGTCTAAGTCTCTTGCAGGAATAGATCCTTCAGCCTCACTGAAGGGAATATTCTAGAGTCCTGGTGACACAATCTGGATGCAGGCCCTGAGTTGAGGACAGATCTGTCTTCAGTGTCCATGTCAGCATGTGTAGTATATGCAAGACCTAACTCAGTTATAATATTTAGATCTAATACTTCCCCTGTTTTAAACCAAAATGGCATTGCCATTTTGGCTTGCATTGTGGTTAGTCCATTTTGGCCTAATGCCTGGGCAAGATCACACCTGACTGCAAATCAGTAAAGCCACCTCCAAATGACTCATGGGATGGCTTTAGTGTAAGTTAAGAGCATATGTTCTGGAGTCAGTCCTGTTCTGCCTCCCTCTTTGTTACTGTGCCACTTTGAGCAACTCACTCAATGTCTCTGAGCTGGGTTTCTACTTCTGTACACTATAATGATGATGAACCCCATGGGATTGCTTGTAAGGAGAAAAAGTGCATGGGAAGTGCCTGGCACATAGTAGGCACTCAATAAGTATGAGTTAGTTGGGTTGCTGGCATTGTCGGTGCTAGTCTTATCTTCACTAGACCATGAATTCCTTGAGACAATGATGTGCAGTGTTTCACCCTGAGTTACCAGTGTTTTAGCCCAGAACCTTACATATAGTAGACACTGAATGCATATTTGTTGAAAAAAAAATGAAATCTAGTAGAAAGGAAGCTATGTTTGCCTTTTCCCAGACAGAAAAGAGAGAAGGAGAGAGAGGGGTGGTCGGGTGGAGGGGGGGAGGTGGGGAGAGGGAGAGAGAGAGACATTTGCTTTCCATTAGAGAGGTGTCTCAAAAGCCATCTGAGATACACAAATCCTATGATAGACTTAGGTCCATGAACACCACCACAAAAATCAGATCTAATCTTTCAACTATGATGGCTGAGCCAACCCATCTTTGTTTTCAGCTTTTGTGATAGAAATGTAAATCTACAGCTCTCTTTGAAGGGAGCCCCCATTTTAGATCTTGGTACCCATCAAGCCCCGGCAGCTTCAGTGCTTCTTGATGCAAACATTCCAAATGCCAATATTGCTTGTTGTCACATTAGCCAATATACAATCCTCAACATAAAATCCTCTTGATGTCTGATTACTCTTCTCAAGGACCACACGCTGATTCATTTCAAACTGTGAATTACCTTTAATTCACAGCTTGAACAGGCTGCCAAATTTTGTTTTCTCTGCTCCCAGGTGGCTGCCCCTGATGCAGTGGAGAACTTCCAAAAATATATTAACTCCTTAGGAAAATTTGGCAAGCTCAGAGATGCAGGGCATACAAGACAAGCTAAAAGCAAGAGTTGGTATACTTCTTGATTTAAAAACCAAAATGTCTGCAACTAGTAAAGTTACCAAGATTACCAGTTTATCAGGAGAGTTAGTTTGGCTTTTATAAGCCTCAAACTGATTAGCAGTATTTTTAAATTCCAAGTACCAAATCATGTATTCTGATTAAGAATTAATCTGATTAAGAAAATAACAGTCATTTCTTCCTTGCCCCATTACACAGTCACTTTGCTACCAAAATTGCATCCAAGTAGCAGATCAAACATCTACATGGGGAAGAATATATGAAATTGCTAGAAAGTGGGTTATTGCTCTGCAATAATGCATTGCAGTTCTTAAATTTCAAATCAAAATCTCGAAGGAAACATTTCCAGTGATGAAGGCTTTGGTAAAAGGATGGCCAGGGTTGTAATGAATATCAATTGTTTTTTAGCAAAAATATTTTCAAAATTGATCTAAAAATAATATAATTCCTGTATTGGTTATAGCAATCTGGAAAACATCCTCACAGTCTTTCTATTCTCTTTGGTAATGAAATTTTCATAGCACTTACAGAAAACTTTAGAAAGAATGACATTTTCATTACATAAAACAATTTTGACCCAGTTTTGTGTCATCGAAAACAGAGCGGTATAATTTCTTGTGGGACTGCATCCCACCAGGTTGTGGGAATGTTGTGTCCAGGTACAAAAGGAAAACTTTGGCATACTAAATCCCTGAACTTATCAAATCCCGTGAGGAAAGGCAACTCAGCAGGATGAGAGACAGCTTTGAACTCACAGGGCCCTTAGCCTGCATTCAAACTTTCTCACTGAGGAGCATTATGACTCAGAGGGCTCTTCTGTATGTTTGTAGCCAAAATATCCATTCAAAATAAGTGGGCATGGCCAGTCTGTCTTCCTACTGGACTGTGTACACTTCAGGAGGAAGGACTGTTATTCTAGCTTTACTTTGCTCATCTGTAAGATGGGAATAATTGGGAGCACCTCCACGATGCCTGGCAAGTTTAATAAGGCAATGTACATAAAAGCACCTGGCACCTGTTCTCAACAGCACAATAATTATTATTTGTGTCTGTCATTCCTGTGATAGTATAGTGCCCTCTCTTCCTAACTATTGCTACAATCAAGGATGTCTTCATGTGACATGCATAACAACCACCCACATGTAAACTCAGGCTGGCCTCAACCAATCTGTCTCCATAAGACCTTCCATCAACTCTCTGGATCCAGAGTTTGGATGTTTTAAAACATATAGTTAATACCATAAGTTGGCAAACTGGTTTTATAAAAAAAAAAACAACATTATGGCTATATTAAGATTTTATGGAAACTATCCAGGCATTCTCGACAGCATGGTTTAAAACACAGGAGCTGCTCAGTTAAATGGGGGTCTGGATGGTTTCCACCTGGACATAGTCCAAATGCTAACAACCAAGTTTTACAAAGGAGCTTAATATTTGGAGCTGCCATCTCCTCAACAGTCCTCACAAAACTGAAGTTAAGAACTAACTGGATGTACACCCTTGAGTTCATGGAACCTGCCTGAAAGTCCTTTTCGGGGCAACTTAATAACATCTTATCTATTCCTATGTATGATGTCCCATAAAAGACCAACAAGGTCATGCATTTGGGAAGGCCACTGAACTGACAGGTAAGTGGCAAGATTTATAATACACTGGATGAATCAATCCAACTGAACAAAGAAAATCCAAGTTCTTCACCTTGGTTTCTGTTTTCTCCCTCACTGCTCTTTAATAACTTCATTAAGAAACTACAGGTGGCGGGCACCTGTAGTCCCAGCTACATAGGAGGCTGAGGCAGGAGAATGGCGTGAACCCGGGAGGTGGAGCTTATAGTGAGCCGAGATCCTGCCACTGCACTCCAGCCTGGGGGACAGAGCGAGACTCTATCTTGGGGAAAAACAAAGAAAAAGAAAGAGAAACTACAAAGCAACACAATGTCTGGTGAGTCCATTCACAGTCTGAATCCTGTCATTGAAATAAAAAGATCTCTTTGAGACAGAATAGACAGCCATGATATTACTGTGTAAACATACAACTCCACAGCCCTGAGAACTACAATTTCACCTTCTTATGCCCACGCTTCACCCTCTTTTTTGGGACAGAGACATTTTTGGGGGAGATTAGAAACTCCGTTTGATTAAGAAGACCTAGGTGGGGCCTGTTCCAAGACTGTAACAGAGCACAGAATCATAGAGGCTGAGGGGTGGGAGACCAACTTCTGGTCTTTTCTCCTCCAGAAAGTATTAATGATTAAAGTTAAATGCATTTTTATGTTGCTAGATTTAATTACTAAAAAGTATAACTGCTTAAATTTGAACACTGACAAGTGTTTGTTGGTGTACCTGCATGTGTAGACACATATACTCATTAATTTGTTTAATTCCCTTTAACAGACTCTGTCTGTATAGTTTAAAATAAAAATAAATTCTCCTGTGATTTAACCTCATATCTTCTGGATACTAGGTCAGTGCTTTCCCCCACAATAACACAACTGACACAAAGGAGGGGATTAAACCTAGGTCTCCAAACTTCCCCAATTCAGTACTCTTGCCTCATAAGCATTCAGAGTTCCAGCTGAAGCAGGTAGGATGTCATGGCATGAATGGACACTGATAAAAAGCACTGTATGCCAATGCACTATACTGAGAAGGAAAATACCCAGTTTTCCAAAAAGCCAGTCATATTGTTGGGGTCAGGCTCAGAGACAGCAGTAATTGTCAAAAATAAAGAGGGAGACTGGCTAGTTGCAAGTTTATACTCAGGCACACTGTGGCCAATGTTTTCAGACCTGGTGCCCATGTGTATAGTCCTTATAAACAATGCATACTCCAATGGAAGATCTGCATTTTGTCAACCAGGGAAAACAGGCCAAGATGAGGAAAAGTAATGAAGTGTCCCAGTAATTAAGGGATTCTGTTTTACAAGACTCTAATCTCTCTTTACTGCACTAAGTGTCAGGAGTGTGCTTGGGACACTTTCTGGCCTTGGGTCTTTCCTGCATCACGGCTGACTTACAGGCTGCTTCTCACCAAGGTGCAGGCATTAGCAGTCTGTCTGCACTCAGAATAATCTTAATCACCTGGAGGATTACCCTGCCAAATGGAAAATCCTAGGAGGTGGTTTAAAAAGCACACTGTAGTTAAATGTGGGAGAATGATAGTAATGGCTAAGCCGATAAGTTGGAAGCTAAAAATAAAAATAACTTTATTACAATTCTGATCTGTCCTATGTTAAACCCATACCCTACGGTAAGAAGGGAACTTATTGCAGCTAAAATCTGATGGATGGTGCTTGGACTTTAGATCAAACAGACAAAAAGAGAGGAGCTCATTCATAAAATGGACTCAGTGTCTTCTAGTTTTACTGATGCTTCATATAGAGTATTTTAGTTGTATTGACTACACTATATATTACTGTGCTACGAAGTGCTGTTCTCTGGAAATGCAGCCTCTAACTATAAACCACAATTGACGAGTTTATTTCTGTTAGTTACAAACTACTGAAACATTGCATTCTATGGTATATATGGAAAGCAGCATATTTCACAGTGGGAGCCTAATACTCTTGCTTTAGGAGTAAGATAATTTTACATAGGAAAATATATTTTTATATTTTTTTCAAGTTTGGAAACTTGTGTTGATTTCCTAAATGCATGTGAGTGTGTGTGTGTGTGTGTGTGTGTATGTGTATGTGTGTGAATCTTATTGACTTTTTAATGGGGATGAAGTGAGGCAGGAGTGAAAGCAGGGAGGATTAGATCTATTGTTTCCTAGAATAACAAGGGGGAGGGCAATTCAAAATGTGATTAATGGAAAAGCTAAAACGTACAGCATCAAAGATGATTTTGATTTTTGTGTTTTCATATAATTCGGTCCTTAAATCGGGATTATGGTTTTATTATCCCCTTCTCTTGTTTTTTCTTGCTTCTTAAAATTGAGAATTCTTGGTTGTTGAAATTGAACTTTGAATTAGAAGGCACAGATCAGTCTAGAAAAGCAAATAAATGGACCAGTGATGGGGTCAGGGCTTTGGGGCTTTGCTACTGCACTGCACCAAGAACGTAGAAATGCCACTTACTTTCTCAAATCCTCAGTCTATTTGGGAGTCATTCCCAGTTTTTTTATGCAATTATTCATGATCTTCCAAAAGGTGAGCAATTCACTTCAAGTGTGCCATTAGGCCACTTGAATGTCATAAATTATTTCATTTTGAAAAATTCCAAGTATGTGCCTATTACACAAAAAAATCGACTTCCATTTTCTATTATTAGGTATGAAAGAAGTTGTGAGAGAAATAATACTCCCTTGATACTCTCTTGGACAAATGGATATTAGAAAATCTACGATAGTTAATATGAGGAAATTGGTTTTCCAAACCCCTCCTTCAGTTAGCATTAATAAAAAATGAAGACAGTGCTGAATGAATTGCAGGGCCCTGGCTTCTGAACTTCAACCTACCATCATGTAATATCTTATTCCGGCTCTTCCTGGATGCCCTTGTTTGCCTTTAATATACAGGTGCCTGATGACCTGCAAATAGTGAGGTCTTGGGCTGACTGGCCATAGCAATCCACTCAACATTTCATGTCCAATCATGGCTGCTTAGATTCCCTCGTCCATCCTAGTCAGTGGTGACTGAATATTGTGTAAAATAATGTCTTTAGCTGATACTATACAGTGTTTGAACTAGTTAAAATGTGGGAAACAAGCCATCTAGAGATTTATTTTTTCACTGAAATCACAGTTGTTTTCATATCCCAGGTATTGACCTGGTCTGTATTTACAAACTTAGAGAACTTAATGGTGATCTCATTAACTTTTACTGTTATTTACTTATTATGGGTCCTATAATCTGTTTGTATTACTCCAAAATTAATATGCTAAAATCCTCACCCCCAAGGTGATAGTATTAGGACATGGGTATTTGGGGAGGGGATCATGACATGAGAGTTGAGCCCTCATGAATGGGATTAGTGCCCTTATAAGAGGAGGCCTGAGAGAGACCCCTCACCCCTTCTACCATGTGGGATTAGAGTAAGAAAACAGCTTTCTATGAGGAAATGGTCCCTCACAAGATACCCTTTATGCTGGTGCATTGATCTCAAACTTCTCAGGCTCCAAAACTATGGGAAGTAAATTTCTGTTGTTTATAAGCCATGTTGTTTATAGTATTTGTTATAGCAGTCCAAGTAGACTAAGACAATGGGAAATTTGATTCTCCCCCCACCCCAACCAAACTACATATTATTATGAGTCAAGGTTCATAGTTTCAAGGAGCAGAGGAGAGAACAAGATTAGATCAGCATTGAGGCACTGTTTCCTTGCCAAATATCCCCAAAAAGGCCTGATTTGGAGATCCAACTACTCACGATTTGAAAGATACTGACTTTGTAGAAGCTCTGGTGGTTGGGTCATTCCACTCTGAAAAGAAAAGATATAAACAATTACTGTTCATGTTCCTACTGTCAAATGATTATTCTGAATTAAATTGATCTCCAAACATGCAGTCCCCCGAGTTACCTTCTTGAGATAAGTAACAGATTAAAAAAAAAAAGGAGGGGGGGGAACCAGTTAGATATATCACGGGACTGGAAGTCATTATGTGAAGTGAAAAAGGCCAGATACAGAAAGACAAACTTTACATCTTCTCACTTATTTCTGAGAGCTAAAAATTAACAATTAAAATAACTTTTTGTTATTGTTGTTCTTTCATGTTTTAATGATTTTAAGTAGGAAAAAGGAAAAAATGAGGGAGCAGAGGACATGGATGTTTGGACTAAGAAGGATTTTCAAAACCACTTACTTTGTAAGGTGAATCCTGGGGTCAGATGCTGCGATTCCTATAAGGAATAATATATATGACACAAACATTAGTTAAATGACACAAGGAGAGTAAGAGGTATATTAATTATTGCTGAAGATATAGTTGACTAATGTTTGCAAATAGGAAGCTGCTGTTAACAATTCCATTAATTAGGCTTTTGTCTATAGCTCTATTTGAAGGATAAACATTTGCCAGCCAAACCTGCTGCAACATGATCATAACTGCCATTTAATCAAAATTATGCAACATGATCATAACTGCCATTTAATCAAAATTATAAGTAAGACTGGTATCTATTTGGAAATGTGTGTAACATGGGAACAAATGACCCATATGTGTGAAATTGAAGTGTATAATTTCTCACTTAGCTGGAAAACGATGCCTCTAAAGGAATAAAGAGGACTTGGTTCAAACAGATGATCATGTTTTTTGTAAAACTGTAAACAAAATGATAATTAATAGATCTGCCCAGTTTTTCCCTTTTATAGAAACAGATCCAACTTTCTATGACACATGTGCACAGATGTACCTCATTTTATATATAAGAAGTGTTCTTAAAACTACATTGCAAGTCTGTCGAAGTATAGGAAGCAATGTGAAATGTTAGTGGACTGTGTTATTTAAAGGAATTTAAATTTGATTTGAAAGTCACACTATACACAATTCATTCACTGTTTTGAGAAATCCAGATTTGCACATGCTGCCTTGCTTGGAGTGTGGCACACCTGTGTGGATACTGACAAAACTTGAAGGCAAAAGCATTACAGTAACGTTCAGAGCACACATGGCACTGTGTGGATGGAAGAGAAATGGTACAAACCGCAATACAGGCATTCCAGAAACTGGAGACAATGAATTCAAGTAAATACAAGAATTAGTTATATCAATCATTGTTCCAAGTAATCTATTTATTAAGCCTAATATTGACCCTCTGTAGATGAAAACTAGGCTCACAGCATTATCTTTTATAAAAAGTAAGCAAGAACTATAACACTTTGCTTTAATCAAAAGTGAAATTTCCCATCTATTTAGTATGATTCTGTTGCTCAAGAGGTTTGTCTTCTGGCAAGATCACCACTCCAGAAGATTACCACAAACTCAACAAGAGGCAGAAAAGGCCTCTTAGAGAAAGAACTGTCTGTCACAAAGCCCATATAGTTTGCTGCTCAGAGGCTTCTGTGCTCTCCCTGGTAGAGAACTGTCTTTTGACAAAGGACTCAAATGATTCCCACTCATTTTCAAATCACAGATGGCAAGGAAGGGGAAATAGTTCTAGAGGCACAGGCACTGAGAAAATTGACAGGTGAAAACCAATAGCAAAGGAGCCCACAAAAATGACACAGAAAAGTCTGAACTTAAAAAGCACAAGAATCTCCAGTCATTTAATATAGAGGCAAGCATTCCCACCTGTCTTAATAGACCCTGAGAACATAATTGCAGCATAGTATAATATTACACATACTACAATAACTTACACTCATCATAATATATAAGTTATCAAGAAAGAGTAAAGCATGCTTGATATAATCTTTAAAAGAAGTCAGGAAAATATTAATTACACTTCAAAATAATTTATACTGCATGATTCCTATAGAATAATAACCTTCAGTTATCCAATAATTTTAATTATCCAGAACATCTCATTTTCCAGAGTGTCAAATAAATGACTTGTTAACCATGTATATCTCTGTAACTATATACAAGTATTTTTATCTGTTACTATTTAAGGGATTTCATTACAAAGGTACAGGATGAGTTTGGGCTTGTATACCTCCAGGAAATTAAATGACAAGTTCCAAAGTCAATTAAGCCAAATATCTGATCAGAGAGTAAAACATGCAGGCCGTCTTTGTACTGGTCTTATGCCTGAATTTTCAACCTTCATCCAAATGTTTTGGACTTTACACCTAAACAATCAGTTCTTCCAGACCATCAGTGCGACAATGCATACAGCAAACTGGAAGATTGTGTTATTCACTGAATTGGAGTAACTGATATTTATTCTTGATACAATTTTTAATGTTAAACTGAATTTCACACTTCTTTTTACTTTATTTTTTAATTTTTAATTTTTTGGTACATAGTAGGTGTATATGTTTATGAGGTACATATGATGTTTTGATTATTATGCATTGGATTTCACATTTCTTAAACTAGAAATCAAATCAAAACAAATGAAACACCTTTGTATATCACCAAAGTTACTTTACATACATATCCAGCCCCAGTTGGAAATAGCTTGGTTGTAGAAATAATCTGCACAGTTCTCACAGTAATTGTTAATGCACAACAAATAATACAAATTTATTTTAAATGTCTGGCTTTGCTTTATGCATTTCTTTCATAGACATGTCATATATGTAATTTTTGCAGTAGAATATAATGATGCCAAGTTCTTTTCACAAACTTATATGAGGTTCTTTTAAGCAATAGCCTTGACAATAATCCTAAAATCAGAAGTTCCTAAAGGATCTAGATTCTAGAGCAAGGGTCAGCTAACTTTTCCTGCAAAGGGCCAGACAGTAGATGTTTTAGGCATCGGGAGACATACCATCTTTGTCATAATTAACTGGACTCTGCCATTGTAGTGTGCAAGCAGTCATGGACAATGCGTAAATAAGTGGGTGTGACTGGGTTCCAAGAAAGCTTGATTTATAGACACTGACATTTGAATTCCACACTCATGTGAATATTATTCAGAATAACATGTTATTTTTCTTTTGAAAATGTTAACCCTTTAAAGATGTAAAAACCTATGGGCCATAGTTTGCCAACCTCTGTTCTAGAGGATGTTCACCTCCAGGAGAACTTTATTAAACTTCTGCTGAGGATATGATTATTCTCTCAATTCTACTTGGCATGCACTTACTCCCTTCCTTGTGAGGTTTTTCATCGTCTATGAGAAAACATGGCATTTTCAATTTGAAATTGATAAGTAAGCTTAAGGAAGTTGAGAATTTTCAACTGTATTTGTTTTAGTAAGCTTACAGAATCATCAACTATTTTACCTAGAAAATCCATTGGGATTATATAGTGTATACACACACACACACACACACACACACACACACACACCCCACGCCCCAACACAGATGGGGAAACAGAGGTTTAGAGGAACTTGAACAGGACCACACAGCAAGCAAATGGCAGTGCCAGGATTAAAAGCAGCTGGGAAGGCAGCTCTTAAGACAGCACTCTTTCCTCTGGGCAAGCTCTGTCATGGATGTAAGAAACTGATGCTTTCTGAAAGGATGCTGTCACCTAATTCTGGTGGAAGCACTGAGGAAAGGGAAATCACCTTTGTTACATATGGGGATGGCCATGTTTTGGAAGATACAATTTGAACTGGGGCATCAGTGGGCCTGTGTGATAAAAGATATACAGAGAGACAGTATGACCGCTGGTGCCAGGAACACCTGGATCTAAGTACTGGTTCCCTTATTTATTAACTGGATAATCCTGAGCACATTACTTAACTACCATGTTTCCTCCTCTGTAAACCGGGGTAGTAAAATTACCAATCTCTTTGGGTTATAGTGGGGATTAAATTATTTACTATATATTAAGTGCTTAGAATGACGTGAGGCACATGGTGCCATTGTATGTGTTGGTTGTTATTTAAAGTGTACTTTTCTTTCAAACCAACGTTTTGGCAGGAATCAAATGAGACAGGAGTGGGTGTGTAGACTTCTTGCTTTCACCATTTTAGTCCACTTGCTTCTACCTTTGTCATGGGGTTGATGGTAGCACAGATAATTGGCAGAAAATGCAAACTGTGCCTGATTTCAAATTGTGCACTTAACTATAAAAGCCCATTTAAACAACAGTTCTATTGTATACACTTGCAAATGTCAAAATTGCAACTTGCACAAATTATCTTCAAAATTGGAGAACCCAGCTGAAAACACTGCAATTGCTGTACAAGTGTTGGACCTGAACTGGATGGATAACTCCCTTTGCTGGAGATGCCAGGGGGAAGGAGAACAGAAGCCTAAAAAGGGTGGGTGTGAATGCAAAAAGGAATAGCACACACCCATACTGGGACAGTGAGATTAGCTGTTAGTTTAGTTCTGACCTCTTTCATAGGTGAAGGAAGATCATTAAGCAAAGTTTAGATCAGTGTTACTTTCAAAATCATGACCCTAAAATCTAAGGGTTTCTCCTTTGGGTGTTTCTCCTTCCACAAATAAAGTCCAAACTCCTTGACGTGGTATCCAAGGCGTTTTCCAAATATGCACCTATTTGCCCAGGTTTCCTCTCTTTCCACTCCCCATCACACAAACTTTAATCCTGCCACTTGAGACCTTATATCACCATGCACTACAGCATGATCCCTCATCTCTCATGACCTTGCTCACACTAGTCTTATGCATGCGGTATTCTTCTCTTGGCCCCTTCTTCACCTGTCAGAGTCTTAATCATCCTCTAAATGTTTCCACCTCAGTGGTGAGCACTTCCTCAACTCCCCAGGGGAGTGTTTGATACGACTCTGAGTCTTGTCTTCTCTATGAAGACATTTACTACATTGTTTTGTGATCTATGTGATAGCATGTAGACGGTTTTTCTTCACCCCTACCTTTAAGCCCACTGTATCTTCTCAGTAAATGATTTCTGAATAAATGGATGGAAGGAAGAAAGGAATGGAGGAAGAAAGGAAGACATTATATATATTTTTAAAGTATGTTAGAATAGCCATGTCTAGACATTTTAAAAAGTGATGGCAATAAAGCAACTCTTGCTGAGAGAAGGTAAATAAAAATAATACTAAACATTTGACAATAGAACTGTAGAAGATAAAGCTCTGTCAGTGTGATGTGGTGTTTTGTAAAGATCTGTCTGCTTGTGAGCAAGAACTGGAAGGTGATAAAAATGAAAATCAGTTCATTAAAGAGTACAGGTTTTGTAACTTTAAAATCTTGAACGTTGCTGTTCCATCATCTATTTGATATTTCTTAAGGGACGAGTTATTCAATCTCTGTCTCATCTGTTCTAGGCACAGCGACTTGGACAGTGGCAACACCCTATGGAGTAAGACACGCATGCCGGTATCTGTGTGTATTTTGTTTTAAAGACTCACTTTCAATAAAAATTATTTTTATATTGCTATTCTGAGGGGCAAGAGAGAGAGTCTAGATTTTATGGCACTAGAAGACCAAGGCCATTTTTGCCACTGAGAATCCAGTTGGAAGATTGGTATAATTAAAATAAGACAAAGAAAAATGCAGGAAGGAAGAGAACTGACCTGTCCTGGGATGGAAAAGGTGCTCTGCTCAGAGTGTCCAGCAGTATGCATGGAAGTGAGAGGAGTAGGCCAGGAATGGGTCATCTCCTAACGAGGAAAAATAAAGGAACTTTATTTCACGGCAATTAAAAAATCAAGCCCTTTCTTAGCACTAAACAGTGTAGGTCCTTTATAAATACTAACTTAACTGACCTAATATTTAAGGTGAATTTAAAGTCATTTGGACCATCCAGCAGATGCTTGCAAACTGCCAGTGACAGGGAGCTTGCTACTGCTTGAAGTAGCCTGCTCCATGTTGAGACAGCATGATCAGGCTATTCTTCCTTTTTTGTGAGTTAAAAACTTGTCCCCCAGGAACTTCTACTTATAGACTGTACTTTGGAGCTGCACAGAATGCATCTCCTCCTTCTTTTGAATGACAAGCCTTCAGTTGTTGGAAGATAGTAATCCTATTCCCTGGCATCGTCTCTTCTCCAGGCTGAGACCTTCTCAGCTTGTTCATTCATTTATTGGGAACCTTCAACTTTTCTTCTAATGCTCAATTTCTGTACACTGTCACTATTGTTGGTGCTTCCAGGAGGAACTCCAGATTGCCTGGGGCTCTTGTAACTCATGGTATCCTGTTCCAGGTGTGATCTGTCAGCTCAAGGGAGGACAGTACTGTCGCTGCCTTCTGATACTCATCTTCTCTTGATACAGCCCAACAGTTAGTGACCCATGATGCACATACTGTGGGTTTTTCCGTGCAAAGATGAAGCCGCTGAGGGGAATTCTTTCTCATTCATAGAGAAGGTTACTATGTGATTGGTAGCTCGGTTCCACACAGCCATACACATAGACAGTATATCTGTGAGTTCAAGTCTCAAAACAGGAAAAGCCCCTTAGGCTCCCACCCTCTGTTATCAGCAGGGGCACCCTCTCAGCTCTTTCAAATACTCAGTTTGAAAGAGGTGCTGTTCAAATCTTACTTGAGTCTTAGGGCATGTGGCCAACATGCTTTACGCTAAGAGCAAGGATAATTGAATCACATGCTCAAAATCCCAGCAACAGAAAGATGATAAGTTTTGTGAAGCAGGAGGGAGTCAGTATGTGTTGGAGTCATCATTTTCATATAGAACCATTAAGCATTAAAAAAAAAGTCATGATAGAAATAAAGTAGGGATTTGGGGAAGGATGGAGGGGATCAAAATTTATGAAAGTCTTTTTTAATGAGTAAGTTACATAATACTTGTTTTTTTCCAGTCTTTATAAGTAACATAATTAGTCATTTCAAAGGTAATATTAATAAGAACTCTCAGGTAGCACTAAAACAAGGTTTTTTTTCCTTCTATAATTACTCAGTTCAAAAAGAGTCTTTGATGTATGAAGAGCTGTAATGCAAGGAGATACTTCACAGATTCATTCACAGTGGCACTGCTGAAGCAGAATTTGTAAGTATTATTCTGACAAAGATTGAATTTTACCTAGCACTATTTAAAAAGGAGGAGGTAACTACATTAAAAATGCATACACAATTTCGAGGAGATGCTTAACCTACTTAAGAGATAGACTACTTCCAAGTGTTTTTGAGTTGTGCATTTGTATCCAGTTGATAACATTCATGACAAATCCTACTCATGTATTCATCAAAACTGGCCGCAAAGTAAATATATGTGACAACAGTAATTCTAATTACTCTGAGTTTTAAAAATACTCAGTGATCTCTTTTACAATTTAGATGGTTTTTCCTGATTAAGACTGGTCTCCAAAATAGTCAGATCATTTAAAATATATAGCTTGGGATGGGGGAGCTGTTGGTATAAGAGTACAGAGTTTCAGTTTGAAGGAGTAAGTTCTGAAGATCGGCTGCATAACACGGTGACTATAGTTATTAATAGTAATAATGTACTGTATACTTGAAAATTGCTAAGACAGAGTTTAAATGTTCTCACCATAAAAAAAGTATGTGAGGTGGACTGGGTATGGTGGCCTGTAATTCCAACACTTTGGGAGCCCGAGGTGGGTGGATCACGAGGTCAAGAGATCGAGACCATCCTGGCCAACATAGTGAAACCCCGTCTCTACTAAAAATACAAAAGTTAGTTGGGCGTGGTGGCGCGCGCCTATAGTCCCAGCTACTCGGGAGGCTGAGGCAGGAGAATTGCTTGAACCTGGGAGGTGGAGGTTGCAGTGTGTCAAGATTGTGCCACTGCACTCCATCCTGGTGAGAGAGCGAGACTCCATCTCAAAAAAAAAAAAAAAAAAAGTATGTGAGGTGATGGATATGTAAATTAACTTGATGTAATCATTCCACAATGTATATACATATCAAAACATCATGTTTTACCCCATAAGTATATACAATTTTTGTCAATTAAAATAATTTTTTTCTCAAAATAAATAAAATATAGTTCATATTTAGCCAGAGTCAATAAAACAGCAGGTAAGTCTCTTCCAGGAAAAGGAGTGTTGTCTGTTTTCAGCAACTACTGGGTATGCCTAAATTGATTAGAGGCTTAGTTTTATCCCCTTTCACCACTGATTTTAGAGGTGTGCCTCTGGGTTTATTAAAAGGTGTTTCAGACACCGGGAAGAATAAAGTCACTTCGCAAAAGTGTACCTTTTCCCCTAGGTTTTCTGTATTTACTCGGAGGCAGAATCTGATTATCTTGAATTACCAGTGGAGTGCACTGCCCTGTTAGCTAATCCACATGGAACTGCACAAACTTCTACATTTTCAATTACAACTGATTTCAAACTGTATTTGAAAATGTGAAATTTCATGAAACAGCACACTGAGTCCATGTTACCGCTGATGCATTTGATTACAGTAGGCAGGATGTAGTTGAAAGGAATATAATTTCCTGAAAGAATATCTTCTGCAAAGGACTTCGGAGCAAGCAAGCTCTTTCACTTCTCAAAATGAATTAGACTTGTAAAGTGTGGCACACTCACAGCAGATATTCCATTGTTATCCTTTTCATTAACACTTGAAGGATATTAATCTAGTTTATGTTCTTGCTATTCCTAAGATCAGACACCTATGCATTCTTACCCAACTTTACTAATCCTTCACCCAGTCATCAGGTAGGGATGAGCCCCTGCTCCCAAAATGTTGCCACAGCTTTTATAACAGGATCCAATGATGAGTACCTGTACACAACACCAACAATCACTTCTCTTTTAACAAAAATAAGTTACACACACACACACACACACACACACACACATCTGAGACTGGTCTGAACTTCCACAAAGAAGCACTGCCTTATGTTTGGGATCCTTTGATCCTTTGAGAGAGAGAGAGAGAGAGAGAAAGCAAGGATTCATATTCCCAACGGGCAACTGAGGTAATGGGGGTTCCAAGAGGTGAGGTCACTTATACACAGCCTTACATTTAGTAGCAAGTGAAGTTTGATTACTGGTACAAGAGTGCACACTTTCCACTATAACAAATATGTCTCCCTCTGTAAGACTGACTAACATGGATAATGAAGAAAAGACTAAGGAATACTGTTTTATCTTTTAGTATTTGGCAAAGAATGGATTTCATAAGTGATAGAGCATTCTACATGACTTCTAACAATAGGAAGACACTTATATTAATGTGATATGAAGACTCCAAAGTCAAACCCCACAAAATCACAAAAGGCTCAATTTTCCACCATATTATCCAAACAATAGCTCATGTCTAGGACTCAAAACAAATCCAAAACCACTTGCAGGTATCCTTGCTTTGCCCAATTTAGACACGAAAGCTGGGTATGCCACAGGCTGAAGGGCAGAAGACAGTCTGTGTTCCAGGCTTTGCTAATCTCAAATGGATCCTGTACTCATCTAACACACAGCTACCTGAATAGCTGTTATCTCAAGTAACTAGTATGTTGTCACAAGCCTCACCTTATTCACCTTAGTATCTCTCCTGCCTAGTGTGTAGTAAGTAATTGGTTGGTCTTTTTGTACCAGAAACTAAACAGGCAGGGATTAGCCTCACATCCTTTTCACAGACAAGGAATTGAAGCACAAAGAGGTAAAGTGACTTGTCCAAGGTCACACAGCAAATGGCAGATCTGTTTGGTGGATTCTTTGCATTTGTTCTACTAATTTTTTATTTTTTATTTTTATTTTTTTTTGAGACGGAGTCTCACTCTGTCACCCAGGCTGGAGTGCAGTGGCGCCATATTGGCTCACTGCAACCTGTGCCTCCCAGGTTCCAGCGATTCTCCTGCCTCAGCCTCCCAAGTAGCTGGGACTACAGGTGCGTGCCACCATGCTAGGCTAATTTTTGTATTTTTTAGTAGAGACAGGGTTTCACCATATTGGCCAGGCTAGTCTCAAACTCCTGACCTTGTGATCAGTCTGCCTCAGCCTCCCAAAGTGCTGGGATTACAGGCGTGTGTAGCCATTATAAGCCAGTCACTGGGACATGGAAATGATAAAGTCAAGGACCTCTTTTTGAAGCGTTCACTGCCTGACATGCGAATCACCTTGAGAGGGGAATGAGCAAAGGTGCAGAGAATAAGGTGGTGGGGAAAGTCACTGTGCTAGGCATTTGGAAAAGGCTTCAATAGTTGAAGTGAGAGGAGCAGTGTTTTTGAACACACATGTGTGTTTATGTGTGTGCGAGTGTGTGTGTGTATCCCTTTTACAGGCTATCATTATACTTGGCACATAGTAGCTGTTCAAATAGTGTGTTTAGGTTAAGCATAAATATTAAGGTACTTACTGTAAAAGAGCTCAAACTGAAGAGATGATTAGGGCGATTTTTCAAATGACCACCTTAATGAATGCAAATGATGATGATAGTTCACATATTTCATTGTTGTTGTTATAGTCAGAGAGAGCCCCAAAAGCAACATGGACTAAGTAGTAAGATAGGGAGAACTTAACTCAAGCCTAGCTCTGCCAAAAGCTATGTGGGTGGCCCTGGTCAAGTTGCTTGTCCATTCTGGGCCTCAGCTTTCCTGCTTACAACATGTGGGCTTTGACTTGGATGGCTTCTAGTTCTCCCAGTTAGCAATACTGTTCATCTCTGATTCTACCTGTTCTGCCTACCTCACAGGCTTGGCATAAGGGAAAGCAAATGAATAACTGTGTAAGGGCTTTGTAAACCATATAGTGTTGTACACATTCAAAGCTCATTGCTACCAGCCCCACAGGTATGGCTATGGCATTGTCAGTATGAGCCTGCATGCCTTGGCTTAGCAACCAGGCAGCTTGGGATCTGCCCAAGGCTCAAGATGGAGCTTGCATACACCTTTCTCCCTTCCCTCTACTAAAATACCAAGAACGTAATAAATGCAATTTTGGAAGTATTCACAAATTCTTGTGATTAAGAATAAGCGTGAATAGCTGAGTGGCTCAAATAAAAATACGGTTGAATAGAAGAATACATCTGCAAAATTGGGTTCAAGTTTATCAATATTTTCACAGGAAATCAGAAGTAAATGACTCACAAGTCATGGTAACTGAGTCATGGTAACTAACCTTGGTGTCTGACTTCCATTGGAGGGGCCCTCCCTTCCTTGCTTCCTTCCTTCCTCCCTCCTTCCTTCCTTCAGTTTTTCTTTTCCTTCCTTCTTTTATTTTTTAGTTTTGCTTTACAGATAGTGTACTCCCAAAAGGTATCCTACTGAGTAGCTTTACAAATCACCACAGACTAAGGATGAAGAAACATCAGCATCTTTCCGTCACCAAAACTAAATTAAACCTGAAAACATTTATGTGAGTGAGGTCTTGTTATTAGACTGCTGAATCTGTTTCTTTATCTAAAGGTCCTTATGCATTTACAAAAACACATATGTGGGTGTGTGTATGTGTGTGTGTATAGAGGAGGTGTTAATGACTTACCAGAAAAACCTAATTTGTTTGAATGAATGATTTAGACCCTTTGTATCCATGGTTCCTGACAGTTCTGTGAGGAGCCAGAAAAGGGGGAATGAAGCAGCTAAGCACCAGGTTGCAAGGGAATAAGGCGCAAGTGCCCTTAGGATGCCTAGAAAGGGCTGCCCTGGGGCTAGGGTTCAGGAGAACAGCAAACAAATCCTTCCTTGACCTTCAATCTGCTATCAATTGCTAACCAGCCTGTAGGATGCTCTGCTCCTCCCTGATAGGAGAGCAAAGCCAGGCAGGGCATTAGCACCCTTATCTGCAGCAGCAGTGGGGGTGTTAATAGGAAATGGACAACAATAGCAGGAGTAGGGTTAAGATGGGTGTTGTGGGAAGTCAGGGACCCCAAATGGAGGGACCAGCTGAAGCCATGGCACAAGAACATAAATTGTGAAGATTTCATGGACATTTATTAGTTCCCCCAATTAATACTTTTATAATTTCTTATGCCTGTCTTTACTGCAGTCTCTGAACGTAAATTGTGAAGATTTAATGGACATTTATCACTTCCCCAATCAATACTCTTGTGATTTCCTATGCCTGTCTTTACTTTAATCTCTTAATCCTGTCATCTTCGTAAGCTGAGGATGAATGTCGCCTCAGGACCCTGTGATGATTGTGTTAACTGAGCAAATTGTTTGTAGAGCATGTGTGTTTGAACAATATGAAATCTGGGCACCTTGAAAAAAGAACAGGATAACAGCGATGTTCAAGGAACAAGGGAGATAACCTTAAAGTCTGGCCACCTGTGGGCCGGGTGCAACAGAGCCATATTTCTCTTCTTTCAAAAGCAAATAGGAAAATATCACTGAATTCTTTTTCTCAGCAAGGAACATCCCTGAGAAGGAGAATGCATTCCCAAGGGGAGGCCTCTAAAATGGCCTCTTTGGGAAAGTCTGTCTTTTTTTTTTACAGTTGTAGATAAGGAATGAAATAAGCCCGGGTATCCCATAGCGCTCCCAGGCTTATTAGGATGAGGAAATTCCCGCTTAATAAATTTTGGTCAGACCAGTTGTCTGCTCTCAAACCCTGTCACCTGATAAGATGTTATCAATGACAATGCATGCCTGAAACTTCATAGTAATTTTAATTTCACCCTGGTCCTGTGATCTTGCCCTGCCTCCATTTGCCTTGTGACATTTTATTACCTTGTGAAGCATGTGATCTCTGTGACCCACACCCTATTTGTGCACTCCCTCCTCTTTTGAAAATAACTAATAAAAACTTGCTGGTTTTGCAGCTTGGGGGGCATCACGGAACCTGCCGACATGTGATGTCTGCCCCAGACACCCAGCTTTAAAAACTTCTCTCTTTGTACTCTCTCCCTTTATTTCTCAGACAGGCCGACACTTATGGAAATAGAAAAGAACCTATGTGAAATAATGATGAATTATCGGGGGCAGGTTCCCCCAATAGATGGGCCCAGGGAGGGAGCCACACAGCCATTTGTAAAAGGATTCAGGGGGCTGGATGTGATCTGCACAGGCTGCTGCTCCCAGTGTGGTGTGCCAGAATGTAGCCAGGCTGCTGTGCAGCCTCTACAGACACAGGAACTTACCTGTTTCTCCTACTAGGCCCCCTCAGGCAGGCTTCGGAAGGACAGGGGCCCTTTGCTCAGGGTCAGGGAGCTTGGCTGTTCCAAATGAAATTCCCTTAGAGGGAAGTAGGGCATGTGGGAAGAACTACTGATCTTTTTCCTCTCAGGGCCCTCTCAGAGTGCTCTCCTGGATGTCCCATCTCAGTGGGGGCATGGGAATACTGCAATACCTCTAAGGGACAGCTATCTGAATGGTAAGAGCTTGGAAAGCTCATCTCATGTATACATACACATTAAAGAAACAGGGAAAGTTTAGTCCACAGAAAAGGGAGAGTGAGGAGTGTCTTTAAATCCATGAAAGTCTTTCACATGAAAGACATTTGAGACCTGCTTTGTGGACCAAGAGTTTAGGACTGGCTGTATGGGTAAAGTTATCAGGGGACCAATTTTAGCTCAAACTACTAAAGAATTTCCAATCATTTGAGGTTTCCAATCATGGAGCCTACTGTCTTAGAAGGCAGTGAGCAGTTCATCTCTGAAGGCGAAATGTCCTCTGCCTAGAGCAGTGAAAAGGGATTCCTAAAAGGTGGCGGAGTGGGTGTTGTGAACCATCTGTACTGCTTTACCTAATCAGATAATCATACACTTTACTTCTGTAAAGTCAAAGATATATATGAGAAGATGCAAAACTGAATCTGGAGCAGTTGTTTTGCATGACATATAAACACGGCTGACTAAATTGACTAAGGAAATTTGTCATTCTCCCAGGGATGGGGTGGGGGAAACATGCTGAGGGGAGCCTATTGTCTCACAGTGAGACAGCTAACAGCCCAATTTGTCTGATTGTTTGCTGAACTCTTAGAAAATCTAACAACAGTGGAACCATAGACTTTCCTAGGCTTGATCACTAGCCATTCCTGCCAAGCTTTTCTAGTGGTCAAAACTCTGTTCCATTCAATTGAATGAATATTCTTCTGTTTGGAATGCTGTTAAGACAGTCTCCTGAGATTGCTCCTCTGATTTCCATGCAAGTGCTCATAGAGAGGAAGTGTAAAATCAACGGTTACATTAAACATAACTTCTTGGCCATGGCATAACAATGGGTCAATGCAAAATGCAATTCTTTTAAAAGTTTCTAACACTAACTTATGATTTAAATGGCATGGTATAAAAACCCTGGCGATGTTTCTTCAAATAAATAATGGAATTCTGTATTCAAACTCTTTAGTGCTGGCAGTTGTTTAAGGGAATCTGGAAATATTCTCCTTCGGACCCAGGAGGAGAATCTGTACATGCAAAAAGTTCAGCTCACATTGGCTGCCTTCATCCTGGCAGCCCCCAAACCAGGGTTCCATTGAAAAAGAGCCCTCATTATAATGTACAATTGGGAAGTATAGTGATCAGTATTCTGAATCTCCACTGTGTACTCAATCAGGCAATCAATCAAGCCATCTTCTTGCCATTGCCAGATGCAATCAATTCCATTTCACCCACTGAATACAACAAGAACATATATGACCATGTGCAGGGCCTATTCATGCAACTTTTTTTGGCCCAGTTACTCCTCGGGCATTCTACATTCAGACACTGCAAAGAAAGGTCTCCAAAGGTAAATACAAGGGAACAGAACACTATAGTGATATACTGGGCAGAATTCAACCAGACCTTTTTAGTTCAGCAAAAGGTTTCAGCAGCAGCAACCTCAGGCCACGGCCCATCCAACTAATGGTATTTGATTCCCTAAACACGATTGCCTTGTAAATTTTAATCTTTATTAATACCTTTGTCTTTGTCTAAATTAGGTTGAACCAGTCAGAATAGAAGACTGAACACCCCACTAGGAAATGTCATCAGATTGAACAACACTGAATTGTTTGCCTTGTTTGGTACAGGCAAAATTAACACAATATCAAAGCTTAGAAATGTAAGAACTGGCCACTGAGAAAGTGTTCTGCAAAGAGCAGTATCAAAAAGGGAATCAAGTTAGAGGGCTTTTTCTAAGTGGTCCAGTTCAGGTATGTGAGGATTCTGGGGTTTCTTGAGGGCCAGTTCTTAACATTTCTAACCCTTGAAATTGTTTCTTACATTCTTAAGCTAATTTTGACATCAGATCATTGTAACTCTTTTCAAAAGTGATTTTTAATTGCAATGTTGAATTTCCAGCTCTTCTGTTGCAAATTATTTTGCCGTCAACTACATCCAACGACCATCACTTAAAATATACTGATTTGAGATAATTCGCCAGGCTTTCATAATACTACGGCCATGTTTTTTTTTTTCCTTTCACAGTCACTTCAAAAGATGGAATGACATGCTATATCCTCACAGCATGAGATGTTTCTTAATGGTTACCTTCCAATTTGCTCCTTTAGCACCAGCTCAGGCAAACCAACTTGATAAAACTCACACACTTTCATTGGCTTCTCCTCCAGCACCATTTCTAATAATCTATATTTAATTTCATTCATTCAGAAAACATTTATTGAGTGTCTATACTCCTTGCAAGGTATCTAACAGCCGGGAGGCTAGACTAGGTCCCGGTACAGGGTCTGGTGGTACTCTCTGTAGCTAGAGTATTGATAATTGGAATGAAAGTAAGGTAATAACAATTACCAGTTACCATTCGAAGTAGAAATAAAATAAGCCCATCAAAGTTGATTTTTTTTAGAGAATAATGCACAATTTGTTATATGTTTCAGAAATGCCAAAGGGATTTGTTGATTTCACATTGTTGGAGAGATACGGTGTCAATGCAACAACACAGCAGTCCTTTAGAAAGCCAGCTTATGCTATAAGTGAAAGGTACTAGAGAATGACAACTCTAGGCAAAGGGGGGCAGAAGGATACATTTCACACAATCCTCAGTCTAAGTCCTTTCAAAGAAGTACACAAGGCATGTTAGTATTCCATTTCTAAGGGCTGCTGTAGCTTTTCAAACATGATAGCTTTCTTGTAGTTTACACTTATCACGTTAAGAAAAATGGTAATGAGGAGTTCATGACAACTACTTTTAGAAGGGACAAAAGCTCAATTGCTGGGGAATAAAGAAGTAATATCTATTTTCGTGGAAAGAAGCCTCCAGTGAAGAACTTGGCTATAGCTTTGGTCTTTCATTATTCCTGAGCTCAGTAAAAATAAGGTACCAGGCCGCTAATACAGCTGAAACTCCATCCAATATGATTTGCATGGAATTGTCTTTCCTCTGAAACAGCTATTTCAATCTTAGAATCACAGTGCCAGGGGCAGGAAAGAGAACTGGTTTGTCCCATTCACATGAAATTAACTAACAAATCTATCACAAGATGTCAGTCTAACTACTGAACACCAGGCCCTCTCTCCCGCCCCCCATCCACAGATACCCCTCAATAAAAATAAAAATAAACCAACAGAGGTATCAAATTCCTTGCAGTAGTCTGAATTTAACAACATCAAAACCACTACTAAGTCACAGTGAAATTGATTCAGAAAGCCCCCTCCAAGTATTCCAAGCCCCTAATAGGTTGAGTATTTCTGAATGCCTGGACAGTCACTCCTCTCCCCAGATTTGTTTTTCTCTACAATTCCCCAAATAACAGAAAATAAATAGCATCTGTATTCCATATTAACAGTGGCAAAATCACAGCACAAGTGAGAGGCATATCTTTTTCTAAAAGGATATTTGACTGATGAAGAAGGAGAACTTTCTAAACTCAATATGAACACTGGGGGCCAGTGGTATGTACAAAAATGTGGCCCCACAGGCATGCTATAAAGCTTCAATCCTATGTTAAACCCAGGAAAGCAGGTCCCTCTCTGCCTTGATATAAACAGCCACTTGCCAGCATAAGCTACAAGTAGCTATTGATTCATATCTGATATTTTATACTAAGTATTTGTTAAACATCAATCCAATCTGATTATTGGATTTCACTACCAAGTCTTTTTTTTTTAATTAAAAGGTAACAATCACACAAGAAGACTATTATAAAAGTTTCTTTTATTAATAGTTTCCCATTGACATCTTTTAGGGCATCCACATTTGTACTTCACAACATTTACTCACCATAAGGAAGGGGTGCATTCCAATTACCCCCACCCCCCGCCCCTTGCAAGCTTCCCTAATAACCCTCTGAGAATCCACTGCCAGTGGATGTCTCTAAATCCTCTTTAAACCTCTACCTTTCTTTTGGCCTAAAACATCTTTTTGGGTAACCAGATCAATACGTTTACTCCTGGCTATAAATTTAGCAAAGCACCAAATAGAAGATTCAAAGGGAACAATGTCAAACCCTTACCTAGGAAGGTTTCAGTGTGCAAATGAAACATCGGTCTTGAAGTAAATAAATAGCTCAAGGAGAACTCTACCCCACCCGCAACACACTCACAAACCTGGATCTCTCAGGCCTGGGATTCCAACTGTTACTTGTAATCAATTTGTAACTCTTGTCCAAAAGCCAGTTGGCAACCAGTGCCACAGCACGTTGCCTTCCTACTCCCACCCCCACCACTGCCTCCCGCTCATCTAGTCTCTCCTTGATTTGTATTAAAGAAGGAAAGAAATGTGCAAAATGATTAAAAAAAAAAAAAAAAAAACCCTGGTCAGAGATTTGCAAGCCACCCACAGAGACTGCTATACAGCTGACAAAAACCAACCGGGCAGGGTCTCTGGGCTAATTAAACAAATTTGACAATTTGAAAAGCTGCAATGTGCCTTATGAACTATGGAGTGGTCAAAAATGAAAAAAAAAAACTACTCTATTAAAGACATGAAAGGAGCTTACATATTTAATATTCAAGAAAATCACAGGGGCAATCTAAACTCCTTGGCCAAATCACATAGAGAGTCTGTGAAGGGTTGAAATATGAAATTCAAAGTTACCCTTTGAAAATATTTGGAATTTCTGAATAACAAGAAGAGTCACAATAACAATCCAATAGGAGCTTGTATGTATTTGGGGGTTAGAATTCACTGTTTCATGTATGTTACCATATTTAATCCACTCAATAATACAGAGAAGTAGTTTTTCTTGTTCTCATTTCATAGGTCAGATAACTGAGTTTTGGAGACAATGTCATGCAGCTCAAGGACCTCTGCCCAGGTGTCCGGCTTTGAGCTCTAGGCTTTGGGCACCACCATACTCCATAGGACAGGTTTTCCAAAAGGGAACACTCCAATCATGTAGCAGAAACAAAGCTCCCTCACCTTTCTGGAAGTCCATTATAATTTGGTGGTTATAAGAAGTACATTATCATCATTTTGTGTGTGTGTGTGTGTGTGTGTGTGTGTGTGTGGTTTTAGAGATGAGGTCTCACTCTGTCTGTCACCTCAGAGTGAGTAGTGTGCAATGGTGTGATCGTGGCTCACTGCAGCCTCCAACTCCTGGGCTCAAGCAATCCTCCTACCTCAGCCTCCCTGAGTATCTGAGACTACAGGTGTGCACCACCACACCCAGCCAATTAACTTATTTTTATAGACATGTGGGTCTCCTTTTGTTGCCCCAGGCTCGTCTTGAACTCCTGGTCTCAAGCAGTCCTCTCACCTCAGCCTCCCAAAGTGCTGGGATTACAGGCATGAACCACAGAACCCAACTTATAATTGTTTTGAAACCACTGCCCTTACTCATGCCACACGCAACCCAATGGCAAGTGTGAGGGTCACACAATCCAAATGGCAAGTCAGTAAAAATAAGCCGATCCCTAAGGAGAGGCACGAATTTATTAAATTTCCCTTGTCACCAGAATGCATTCCAAGTAATGGCTTTTTATTCTCGAACTTTATGGAGGTATAACCGACAAAATAAATTATTAATATATATTTATGGTATACAATGTGAGGTTCTGATGTATGTATACATTGTAAAATGATTGCCATAATCAAGCTAATTAATATGTCCACCAACTCACATAGCTACCTTTATTTGTTGTTTAAATGTTGTGAGAATATTTAAGGTCCACTCTTTTAGTAAATTTTGAGTATATAATACAGTACATCTTCAGAATTTATTTACCCTACATAACTGAAAGTTTGTACAATGAATGGCTTTTCTCAGGACTCAGTCCATTTTAACGTTAATAATCCAGATCTCAAGCCCCTGTGCAAGGTGTAGGTAAGCAACTCCCCTTAATGAAGAAATGGGACAATTAAGCCACTGGAGCTGTCCAAGTGCTGCTGTGGTACTTCCTTTAATGATGCACCTTAGGTGGATGTCTAAAGAGATGGAAAAGCTGAAGAGTGCAGGGAAGAGAGAGTGAGAGAGGAAGAGAGAGAGAGAGAGAGAGAGAGAGAGAGAGAGAGAGAGAGGAAGCAAATATGAATCAATTCCTGGGTTTTTATAGTACCATTTCTCTCCTAAAAGGGCCATTCAACGGTCTGATGTACCCTCTTATTTCCAGAGCCTAGGGATGAAAGCATTATTAATGTTATTGAACATAGGGAAAGACACTTTGTCTGAGGCCTGAGTTAGGAGTACATGGGTCCCTGCATTGCCCAACAAACCAGGCGTATGCCTGAAACTTCTCTGGTCTTCTCTCTTTTGTGGGAATACTTGCTGTATCTTTTTCTACCTACTCAGACTTATTTTCTGTTCTGTCTTATATAGTAGGGGCACTGCTCAGAACCAGAGTTGAATTTGATCAATGTATTGTATATAAGACTCAGGAGGAAATAAATTAATCAGATATACTCTAAACACAGTCTAGAATACACAGTCTAGAAGGTAAAACAATATTTGATTTTATTTGATGATAAAACTCAGAATAAAAACCTAGAGCAAATCTGAAGAGATATCTGGGGCAGTTCTGTTCACTGTATCTTTCTACAGTGATGGAAATATTGAGTTTTGTGTTGTCTAATATGGCAAACACTGGCCACATGTAACTAATGAGAACTTGAAATGGATGAGGAACTGAACTTTTATTTTGTTAAAATTTAATTAATTTAAATTCAAATAGCCAGCCACATGTGGTTGGTGTTTCTGTACTGGAGAGTGCAAAAAATTCAACACTTTACAGATGGAGAACCTGAAGCACACAATGGTTAAGAGACTAGCCAAGGGTCACAGAATAAGGTAGTGGCAGGGTCAGAACTAGCTCTGAGGTCTCTTGATGTCTGGTCCAGTGTCACTGGCACATTGTTTTCATCTTAATCCCAGTTCTTTCAAAGGCCGATGCTGCATGGTCTCCACTCTGTAACACAGGACAGGAGCAGACCAGGCTCTAACAACATCAGGGTGGATTCTCCAGGTGTCAGACCTGCTATTCACTTTTGCATCAGAAGCACTAGGGGTGTGAGGATGTGCTCGGAGCTCCTGGATTACAGAGCAGTGAGGAGGCTGCAAAGTTGGAGGATAGACTAGCTTTTCAGGTATCCTCTGAACCCAACAGGTCCTGAGAAGTAGTAAGGGAGTTGAATAGAAAATAATCAGAGGCCCAGACAGCCAGGATGCTGTTTTTACACCTTGGTTTTAGATGATTGGCCTTAGTTATTTATTTTATGATTCTGCAATTTCCAGTTAACATGTTGCCAGGAAAAGAGCAGGATGAGTCTGTTCGTGTTAGTGTGTTCATTCCAATAATGAAAGGCTTTGGGGAATGGAGTGTTTAATGGAAGCAACTTACAGGCTATCAGCCACACACACACACACACACACACACACACACACACACACACCCTGGAGGAATCACTTTAGAGAAGAAAACACATCTTGTGGAAGCTCTTTTCTTGTGATCACAGTGATAATAAGCACAGTGAATAGTGCCAAAACATTATTTGAGAGATTTGAAAATCTCTCCCATTGTAGTAGCATATGGAGCCCTGTCTTTATTCAGTACCTTGTTTAAATTGATAATGCTAGCATTATTGTATTTTGAGGAACAATATTAAAAATGGACTATAACAATGGTATTAAATAATAATTTGCAATTGAGGATGTGATGACTATCTGGCTGCGACATCTGTTACCCCACTGAACGTCAGGATTGATTCAACTGATCTGGCTGGCTAGATGGGTGTCATTTCTCGCTCTTACCACTGCTTATCTATAGAGTTGAATCCTTCTTAGGTCAAAGGTATAGGAGCAGCTGTGCTTCCCTGCTACAACCTCCAAGCAAGCTCTCACGGTCCATTTCTAGGAGAACATAGGGTAGTCAAGTTTCCAAGAATCCAGACACATCTAAATGATTGGAGCTGCATGCGGCATTTTGCCCTTCTTAAAAAGAAATTGGCAATGGAAAAAGCACACGAATGGTGATAATATATCATTTGGAGAAATAAGAAATGGAGTCATTAAAATGCCTAATACTTGTATAATTATTCTACTCAATAAGCACTATTATCTGCTTATTAACTTGTAATATTTTCATTGAAAATCAAATCATTATTGTACCTTGGGTGGAAATAACACTATGAGGTCATTTTCTCTAACCATTCCTCTAAAAATTTAAGTCATTTAATAAACACATTACATCTAATCTATGCACTTTTTATGCACCTACACTTGTCACCTTTGTGTGCATGTATGTGGGGGGGCCTTCTGGAATTGGCCAAAGAGACAGAATAAGGATTTCCACACAGACTATGACCTAATGGACCTCACATTCTACCATAAGAGGCAACTCCCCAACATACACACATACAAAGGCCAAGTGTAGATATATAAAAATTGCTATGGGGACCTAGAAGACAGATAGAGAAATTAATTCATTAATATCTGTGATCTCTGTGGTGGATCTTACATGGTGTAAATAGGAGGTCACCAGACAAAGACAGGAGTGGATGAGATCACAGGCAGAGGGAGGGGGCAACACACAGAGGCAGAGGAGGAGATGGCACATTTGATAAAGGGGGAGAAGTCTGCAATGGATGTGGAAAAGGGCACACAGTTGGGAGCATTGGCAATATGTGAGGTAGGCATGAGTGGTGACATAAAGGAAGGACTTTGACTGCCAAGATCTGGGTTTGGAAGTTTATCCTCTAGGTACTGGGGGAGCACAGTGCCTCTATTGAACACTTTCAGTGACAAAGACCTCACCTCCTTCTACCCTTGGACAGATCTACCAATTAGAACAGGGGAGAAAGGAAGGATCTAATTGAGTGCTCCAAGCACTATCCCAGAGGTTTCATATGCATCATCTCATTTAATTGTCCCTATAATTCTGAGAATTAGGGCATATTATCTCACTTTTGTAAATGAGGTACGAAAAGGTTAATTTACCCAAAAACATTCAGCAAGGGAGAAGAGCTGAGCTCTACTGTCTTAACCATGATGCCCCACCCCCCAGAACATTCTTGCTTGTATTGCCCTAATATTTATCCCTCTATAAGTGTCCCTCAAAAGTTGGATCCCACCATTTGAGGCCTTCTATCCCAAATGCAGCCTCTGAGTCTCTTGCTTCCACAGGGTAGTCTCTCAGGCAGCCACAGCCTGCTCCCTCTTCTAGTTCAATTTTCTGCTGTTTAATCTAGTCTATCTCTTTAGACGTTCCAGTTTGGAAACTACCCACTATCCTGGTTACTCTTTGCTAAGTGCATTTTAGTTCAGCAATATAACTCTTAAATTGTTTTTTCATTTTTATTTAAGTTCAGGGGGTAAACATGCATGTTTGTTACATGAGTAAATTGCCTCTTAAATATTTTTATGAAAGTAATATAAATTATAGAAATTGAGAAAATATAAAAAAGAAGAAACTCACCCATAATTCTAACTCTAACAAAATAAGAACTATCATTTCAAAATATTTTCCTTCAGTTTCTTTTTAGTCATTTTTTATAGAGATATAATACTTAAGTACATAAAATGTTATATTCTGGTTATTTCAGTAAACATTATCTCATAATTTTTCCTCATGTTGTTACATCATCAGCAAAGCCATCTTTTTAATGGTTGGTTATGATTCTGAATGTATAAATCTGAGTTTGCTTAACTATTCTCCTATTGTTAAATATATAGTAGCATTTTTTGCTATTACAAAGAATTGTGTAATGAATAATTTTGTTCACATAGTTTTTCTAGGAGCTTGGATTTTTCTCATAGCATGAATTTTCTAAAGTGGGATTATAGATTACCAGTGTCCCTCTAAAAATAGAGTAGCCAACCCAAATAAATGGAGAGGCACATTGACCACATCCATGAGATGAAAGATGCACACAGTAAAGGTGTTAATTCCCTCAAAATTGCTTTATAGATGTAATGCAATACTAGCCAACATTTAAGCAGAATTCTTTGTAAATATAAATAATATATCTAAAATTCGTATGGAAAGGAAAAGGAACTAGGATAGCTAAACCATTTTAGGAAAAGAACAAAGTTGGAAGATTCACATTATGCTATTTTCAGACTTACAATATCTACAGAAATTAAGACATTATGGTATTAGTGAAAGGTCAAGGACACAGACAAGTAGAAGAGACTGGAGAGTCAAGAAGTAGACCCACACAAATATGGTCAATTGACTTTTTATAAAAATGCAAAAGCAATTCAATGGAGAAAGATTAAATACAATCTTTTCAATAAATCGTGCTGGAACATAATGTAAATCTCAACCTATACCTCACGTCACACATAAAAATTAATCCAAAATGAAGACTTAAATAAAACTCTTAGAATAAAACATGGGAGAATTTTTTTGACCTTGAATTAACCCAAAAGTTCTTCGACTTGACAGCAAAATAATAATCCATAACATGAAACAAAGATAAATTGGATTTTATCAAAATTAAGAAATTTTGCTCTTAGAAGGATATCACCAAGAGAATGAAAAGACAAGCCACAGCCCGAGAGAAAATATTTGCAAATCACATATCTGACAAATGACTTATGTCCAGAAACAATAAAAGCTCTCAAGATTCATTTATAAGGTAATAGACAACCTGATTTAGTAAATGAGTAAATGATTTGAACAGACACTTCATCAAAAAAGATATACAAATGGGAAATAAGTACATGCTGAGTAAGTGGTCTTTCATACTTGGCTGGTGTAAATGCAAAATGGTACAGCCACTCTAAAAGCAATTTAGTATGGTTTTTATAAATTTAAACATACTCTAAGCATATGACTCTGCGATCCCACTCCTAGGTATATTCCAAAGATAAATGAAAACATGTGTTCATGCAAAAATCTGTATATAATTATTAATACCCACATTATTCATAATCACCAAAAACTGCTTGGTTTGAAATTTTGGCTCTGCCACTGGTTAGCTGTCAAACTTAGAAAGTCACTTAAGCTCAGAGTACTTCCACATCATTATCTAACAAGGGGATGATAATAGTACTTGCTTCTCGGCATTGATATAGTGATTATATGAGTTACTACATGTGAAATTCTTCTAACAGTGCCAGGTACAAAAAAATGCTAGGTAAGTGGTACTACTATTAGTATGTACTTTGGATTCAGGCCAACATGAGTTCCAATTCTGTGTTAGCTGCTTCATAACCATATGAATATATGATTCAGGGCAATTTTCAACCTCTCTAAGGCCTCCAGGCTGTCATTGACCCATTAGCCTGTGGTCTCTGGGTAATGAAATAAGCACTACTGGAGGAAATTATATAATCTACAGATTGAAACCTGTATAAATATAATATCTTCAATATCACCTGGAGCCTTGATGTTGCCTCATAATCTTACTATATTCCCTTAGAGTGAGAGACTTCTCTCTCTTTCAATTACTCTTTCATTCTCCAGTCTCCTCTAACCTCTGAACTTTCCCCTGACTGCTTCTTATCCCTGCCATCTAATTATGAGACTTGATCGGAAAATTAAAAATAAATTAAAATCTTCCATATATACTTCTAATATTTTATGTTTTTGTTTTTAATCTTTAATACATCTAGAAGTAATGTTTTTGTATGGCGTGAGGTAAGGATCCAAGATTAACTTAGGGAGAACCCAAACGTCTGTGACATTGTCTTCCTTTTCAGGAATTGTATGCCTTTTTATTGAAGTATTCTTTGGCATCTCTCATAGTGACTTAGTTTGTTTATACAGCTCTGACGCAATTCTTGTTACATCAATTCATAAGGTGTAAAAGGATTTTTTTGCCCATTACATCTTATAGTTGCTTGCTTTATATGTAAAGACTATTTTTTGCCATACATTTATTTTGCACACAGCAACTTTGCTGAATTTGTGTATTAGTCATAATAGTGTTTTCAGTTAATTTGTTTCTGGTTTCCAGGAAAACAATATATGTATAATGTACAAATAGTAACCATTTTAAGCATTATCTCTCACTTTAATGCCTCTTATTCTTTACATATTTAATTGTCTTGGCTAACCTCCAGAAAAACATAAAATGATAGTGGTATAAAGAACATCTAGTCTTTTTCTTGACTATAATGAGAATGCTTTCAGAGTTTCTCCATGAAATGTGATACTAGCCTTTGGGTTAAGGTGGATATATTTTATCACATTAAATATGTTTCCACTTATTTCTATTTTATCAAGAATGTGTATTCAGTTTTGTCAAGTGTCTTTTTTCATCTAAATGAAGATGACTGTGTAATTTTTCTTTTTTTATTCTCTTTGTAAAAGGCATTATACAAATGGATTTCTTAACACTGAACCAGTTTTACACCCCTGGAATAAAACCCACTTGGTGATATTGTATATCCTTTAAAGTGCTGTCTGATTCTGTTTGTTAGTATTTCATTAAGGAGCTTTGCAACAATAATCATAAATGATACTATTATGCAATTTTCTTTTTTGTGTTCTATTTTTGTCAGATTTTAGTATCAAAATAAAAGCTAGATTGGCTTTTCTAAAAAGTACTTTGCAAATTTTTCTTTTTGTTCTATGTCATGTAAAAGTTATACTGTCATATTTTGTGAAAGTTTAGTTTAATTTCCTCACGAAATCCCATCTGGGAGTGACGCTTTTGTTAAGGGGTGGGGAGAGTCTTCATTTCATTGATGGCTATAAGCCTGTTTACATTTTCTGTGTTTTCTGGAGTTAATCTTTGTCAATTACATTTCACTAGAAAAACCATCCATTTCATCCACCGGTTTATATTTATTTGTACAGAGCTGAGAAAATTGCTACTCATTATTCTCTTAGTTTTCTCTGTATCTGAGGTTATTTCTGTTTATTAGTTCTTGTTTTATGTATTAGTGTTTTCCCTTTTTTCTTGATGGCGTTAAGTAACCAAGTATCTATTTTATTGTATTATTGTTTTATTTGGGAAAAGGATCTTGAATTAATTAATTATAATGATTTTCTGTTCATAATTCATTAATTCACACCTCCTGATTTATCTATTTTTTAAATAGAATCTTTAAGTTCCTGTATCACTGAGTTTGTTCTTGTCTTTTCAGATAAAATTGCTTCATGGTTTTAACAAATTCATGCCACTATGTTGGTCACAGCTTTAATTTTTCCATAAAAATATTGTTTTTCTGGTACACTTTTCTCACATGCTTTTTTGTGTATTTTTTTTTTTGCATAGATCTTGTGGTGATTCTTTTTTATTACTATTTTTTTTTCATGTCAAGAGTTCTTCCAGGACCAGTCAGGGCTGTGGCTGAATTCCAGACTAGCAGGAATTCTCTTCGGAATACAAGGCTGTGTGCCCAAATGCTTTCAGGCTTTACTTCTCTGTTATCAATAAACATCAGCCCTACAGGCTACTTGCAAAGCAGCATCTCATTCATCCACCTTGCCTCACTAACAAAGTGCCTTCCACAAATATGGATCATTTATGTAATTTCTCATTCAGTCCTGCCTTCCCTACTTCTCAAGACTGTGTCCCAAACTTGGTCCATGGAAGCTCCCATCTCCAACTTTAATGCCCATTCTTATTATTCTAATACTGTTTTTGCTTTTCACCATGTTCCACTTATTCTGAAAATCAGTGTTTCTTTCATCTACTATGCCACAAATCCAAGACCATGGGAATCACTTATTGGCTTCTTCCCTGTTTGACCTTCACAAAATAAATTGTGAGTCAGGCTTATGGATACCCTTTGGTTACATCAATTATGGAGTTTCAGTTTATTTTTCTCATTCTCCTGAATGCTTCTAATGACAAACGAGAGAAGGGACAAGCCTTGTTTTATTCTTTCCTTCTTTCTTTCATTTCAAAACTGGGAGATGCCTACCAAATTGATTCCAAGAGGCTACTTCCTCAATGTGTTTTGCAGAGACCCGGGTTTCACCTTTACACAGATGCAAGTGGAATGGTTAACTTCCTTGCATTACTTCTCCTTTCCCCAGCCCAATCCCACTAGCAAAGCTAGTACAAAAATGCTGGTTCTTAGACAACAGTTGGAAGCTGTTACTTCTTTCAGATAAGTTAGAATGCTTTTTGGCAAACCAATGTGTTGTTTCATTACTCTCTCCTTACACCCAAGATACAGAAAACAGGTGTAAATTCTACACATGGCCTAAATTCTCACCTGCTTTCATCCAATTCAATAGAAAATCACAAATCACCATATTCACAAAAAGAAACAGGTTGACAGAGAACAGACTTATTTTTATAGCATACCTAAGATATACAGGAACTGATAAATTTACTCAGCTATTTTAAAGGGGCTACTCTTGCTCATTCTCTGGACAGCTAAATGCTGGGTTGCTAAGTTACTTCTATTTGATATCACCTCTTCCCTGACATCTCCCCATGTTTGACAGGTTCCCATGATTCACTGGCCCAGTCACCTCATTACTCATATTACTCACTTTCCCAATGACGTCTGTAAAATCATTTAAAATTCACCTCATATATTAGCTGCAAACCCCTAGATTCCATATAAAAATATTTAAACTGCTTGACAGGTTCTAAGTGCATTTGGAAGCACACTGGATGGCTTACCTGCATTGTTCACATAAAGTTGTTATAATTAAATTTAGCATCTTTCTTCTGGGTTGGTTTGTGTTTGAGAAAAGAGGAAATGATTACTAGGAGGCATATAACGGATAATATCTCTTATGAGCTAATTTGGTTCCATGAATAGCTCACCTCACATATGCATGCTACATATTAAGTCCATTAGTGCTTTGAATTAGCTTCAGAAAAGGTAATACTGCACATAATTTACCCAGTCAAGGGCATTTTCACCTGCTGACAAATTTACATATTTCCCAGTGCCATTAGGTAAGAACTAGTCATCAGATTAGCAAAGGGCACAATCATTAGTTAGTTCATTTATTTGACTCCATCAATGTTAACATTAATTATAGTCTAAATTATATTTAGGAATTGTCTTTCTTGGGCGGAACACTATATTACTATTTCAAGAAACTATAATTTTAAAAGTCCACATCCAAATAAGATACATGCTTTCTGAAACATTCCAGAAGGATTCCTATTTAAGACAGCTATATAGAAAATCGTTTGCATGAATCCAAGTTGAACATTATTTATACATTAATTTGACAGGATATAAAATCAATTGCCTAATTATTGGTTAAATTTATAAAAGAAATTCTACTGAAAGGTGCTTGATTATGCTGCATAGTTATGATAATATAATCAAATTTCCTTTCAGACATAATTGTCCGACCAATTTTGTTCCCTGATCCATTTTTTTTTCTTACTTGCAAGATGGGCTTTTTCATTTATTTCCCTGTTAAAAAATAAAAATAAAATAACAAGCACTGCCCTGTAAATATTTGGTAATTTTTTTCCATGCTAAAACTGTTAACTAAAACACAAGCTTAATAAGTAGAATTGCCATAATTTAGAATGCTGTAAACACAGATCATACTGTAATCAAAAAGAGGTGGCCAAGTAGGTGTTTACCAACCTGATCCATATGGCAGGAAGAAATCTGTAAGAAGATACAGTTTATCAAATCAAGTTCCCTAAATCCTAGCTAGCAAATTCAGCATCCCTCATAAACACTGAATTACCCTTACAGATGTTTGCCTATGAAATTATCAACCACAGAAGGTGCTTTGCTAGGAGAGACAATCTGTTTAGCATCAAATCTAAAAGAAATGCTCTATCTGCATTTTTGATTCCAGAAAGGATTTGATAGTTTCTTGATTTTTTAAAGTAAATTCTTGCTATGAACAAATAAATCATACTACTGTAGAACAAATAATCATTGAGCATCCATCCTTAGCTAGTAGCATTTAGAGCATGCTGCTCTCCTTGGCTTAACTCTTCCAGAAATGATTACTCTAGGATCCATAAAACCCCGTAGAGCTCAGAAAAGAAGCTGCTGCTGGTACCCATATTATTACAGATGAGCTGCCTAGGAATCCCTCACATGATTGATGAATTGTAACTGCAAAATGCCATCACTGTGGCCAGAGCTGTTATTATTTTTCATTTCCGTTTGCACGTGAGGGTAGCTTGACTCTAAAGAGTAAACAGCATGCTGACGGAAGCAAGTGTAAAAGCTGGGATGCATTGCACAGATTGCTGCCTTTAAGTTTCTGATTTGTAAAATTCACAATAAGCGATAATATGCCTGAAAAGGAGCAAAGACACCTGAATTCGTACAGCTCATTTTGTGGGAGAAGGTCAGTTTGGTGGAAAGGTGTTGTAGGCCAGTGAATTCTAGTTTGTTCAAAAAACTACTTAAATTATTCTGGCATAACTGAATTTGTACAAATTGAGGAAACAACAGAAGCTGAAATGAATTGGTGGTTGAATCCACTATAATGTTAATCATAAAGCAGACTGGAGCCTGTTAAATAAGAATGAATTCAGATAAGCCAACAGGACCAGAAGAACGGATAGTATGACTCTTGTCAGAGACTTGGAGAACTGTGACCTGAGGCAAATTACTTCACCTCTCTGACTTTCACTCTTTACCATTCTGTAAAGCATGACTAATAATACAATTTTTGAGGGTTATTGTAAAGGTTCAAAGACATAATGTGCTTATGAACTGTGCCTGACATGCAATAGACAACACATTACTATTATCAGTTGTTTTATTATTAGAAGAAAATTTGCTATTGTTTTATTATTATTTGAAATGAGATTCAAAATATTAAAGAATGACAAAAAAGAAGAATTAATTTCTAAGATCTGTTCAAATTATGTTGGTTTGCTGGTATTCTTAAAGTTGCTGGAAATGTCAGCTACTGTCTGAAGCAAGTTTGTTTAACATCCAGAGATTCTCACTCTAGATTTGTGACAGGGTGATTGAGAGTTGGGTGTAGTGCAAAGATCACTAGATTTAGAAAACAAAGGCCAGATACCATTTTACTTCTGCCACATACCAGCCCCACCCTGGACTGCAGGTCATTTAACCTCTCTGGACTTCGATTTCATGAAATAATAAGAAACTACCTTACTCCTTATGACCAAATAAGACAACGAGGTTCAAGTGCTTTGAAAATCCGTCACCTGCTATAGGAAAATAAGGTTGACACATCAGGTCAAGTTAGCCTGTTATAATCTGATTGCATCTGTGAGGGCATGAGGGCAAGAAGAAAATTGCTGGAAGACCAGACAAGGTGGGCTCCAGCATATTATAGCACTTTGCCCAGGGGGGCAAAGAAAGAAAAGTGGACCCACAGGTTTGAAGGGGAGCTGAGAACATTGCCAGATGAATGGTGAGAGGGGCTTTCAAGAGAAACCAACTGGCTTGAATTTGGACAGCATTTTGAGAAAGGGGGCCATAACAAAACACATAAGGCAAAAGTATTTCCATAGCCTGGAGGATTGAGGGGCTGAGAGTGGGGAAAGGCTGGTTGTGTTGCATTTGGTTAATAAAAGAAGTCTGTCCCCATGTGAGATGAAGTGGGTTTGTATGTGTTTGCTTGCCAGGCTGTGGAGGGAAAAAAGGGGGATCAGGGAGGTGGGAAAGTTGGGAGAGCAAATGGACTCAGATTTTCATGGTGCAGATGCAAACAATGTGTATAATTTAAATATTCCTTCATTGGAGGTGGGTAGAGAGATGGGTGGGGTAATAACTAGCCCATGCTTCTAGATGAAGAAACTGAAAAGCAACACAGCTAGGAAATAAGGGAATCTCATGAGCAACTGGAAGCCAGCTCCTCCACTCCGGGGCTAGTGCTCCTTCCTCTGCATAGCTCCCCTCAGTGAGGAGAGATGACAGTGTTTGGGCCTCTGCTTAGTTTGAAAAGCAGCGAGCATGGCCAGGAGAGGTAGGGAGAAAGATAAAATGTACTTTTCCCTAAGAAAGGGGTTTATGGGGAATGAGGTGACAAATTTACTGCGGAACCCGTCACAGGCCTCTAAGGCCCTCAAACCAAAAGGAACATGAATGTGTAATTAAGACAAAAAGCCCAACAAGCATGCTCTATTGTGACATGCAAGGTGGTCTATAAAAATTTAACAATTAGTCATAAAATTGGGGACACAAATTTCAGAAAGCTTATTTTTATTCGAAGCATGGGGAATGAAACATTCTTTCTTTAATAAAGGAAGGCCCACTCATTAACAGCGTTGTTGGGAAAAAAAAAAAAAAGAATTCTATACAATCTATAGCCCTTCAAAAAAAAGAGACATTTCTCTAGATTCTCTTTCAAGAATAACAGAAGGACTTTTGTTACTTTCTCAAAGCATGCTATCTTTTGTGAGCCTATTAAGGCAACCTGCTTCTTTTCTTTCCATGTGTAAGTGAAATTCTGTTGTTTCTCTAAGTGGCTCCTTTAGGAGACTGGTGTCACCAGCCTCAGCCAGGTGTTCACCCTCCTTCCTGCATTTAGTCACATAACCACCTAGGCACCAGGGCTGGGTTGCTTTTAAGTACGTAATTTCGATTGTGACAAATTAGTGAGATTTTGAGATATGCCTGGCATTCCTTTGGGAGTTTATAAAAAGGCCACTGAGTTTATTTATGCTCGTGACTCGGAGAAGAAAGGAATAACAAGGTTACTATCTAGAGCAGAGTAAGACATTTCTTTCAATGTTATTACCTTCTGTTAAGGAAGGCTGTTGACAAGTGAGCAAGGACTGAATGTATTTTCCCAATGGGAAAGGCCTGAGTTCCCAGTGTGCATTCCTTTTGTGGTGCTCATAACAGCTGCCTCGTCTCCACCCAAAACGTCGGGCCCCTGAGACAGATGACTGAGGGGTTGCTGGGTTCTTATCTTACCAAAGTAGTCAGCATAGTCCTAATCTAGCAGTCCCCAACCTTTTTAACACCAGGCACCGGTTTCATGGAAGACAATTTTTCCGCAGATGAGGGGGTAGGGAGTGGGAGTAGGGGTGGGGAGTTGGTTTTGGATGAAACTGTTCCACCTGAGATCATCAAGGCATTACATTCTCATGAGGAACACATGGTACCAGTCCATTGACTTGGGATTGGGAACCCCTGCCCTAATCCATATAGTCTCATCGTTGATCAAAGCGATATGACTGACTCATCTCTTTAATAGTCAAGAACAATGTTCTTGGGCTGAAACAGGTGCACGAATGTGTACATCAGGTATACTCCGGGTGGCAAGCCATTTCAATGGTAAACAGCTTTTGGCTCTCGACTATTCCTTTGGCTGCATTTTCTCAGGGCTTGCTTCAAACACTGGGCTGCTGAGAAGGCACTTACTGGGAGAGGGGGATCAGGAGGGAGTTGGAGTGACTTTGGTAACTGAGGAAAGGGGGTGTCAAATTTTCACTGGCACATAGATTATTTTCTTTCCCAGATAGAAAGCCTTCATGGTTTTTACATGACTACACTGGTCATCATTTATCACAATAGCCAGCATTTATATACCACTTGGTAGCCTATAAGGGAGTTAGGGCAGGTATTATTGTCCTCTTTTACAGACGAGGAAAGGAGATTCAGAGAGATAAAGTCATCTGTCCAAGGTCACAGAAGTGACAAATGGTAGAGCCAGGACAGGAGCTCAGGAGCTCATTACCGTGACTCCTATTCTTGAGATTCCATACTGCCTTATGATGCCAATGGCCAGAGAGAGCAGACAGATATGTTTTTCTTGCTTAACTTTGGTTTCTTCTTTTGGTTTGATTGTTTACTTCAGAAGAGATTATAGCCATTCTTTCAACTTTGTTCTGCCCTCAAGGCATTCACACACATACACTCACTTCCATAAGTAACACTTTCCACAACATGCCATCATTTTCAAGTCTCTCATCTTCTCCTCCTCTCCCATTCCCACATCTCTTCCCCTTATTATAGGCCAAAATCAATCTCGGTAACCATGTTCCACGTAGTGGGCGGCAGCAGTGAGATTGAGCTGAGATCCCAGAAAGGTAAAAGGCAAAGGTTTAGGGTATGGTGCTTGAACAGGGAACGTTTCCTAAAGAAGGTGGTAAGTCTCTGTCTGAGAAGGATATAGGAATGGATAGGGCAGAAGCTTAGTGATATTAGAAGACTAGCTTGATTACAAAATGGAAAGAAGACAGGCAAGAAATGAGGCCACTGGAATAAGCAGAAGGGTCTTGAAGTAGAATGTCAGGATTCCCCATCATGAAACTCCTTGAAACAGAACAGTAATTACTTTAAACAGCTTAAGCAGATAGATTGCTTCATTATTAAAAGGCACAAAAATAAAGGTTTAAACTCACCCGCAAGATTTCTTCAACACAGCTTGGATCACTGGGAAGGCTTACCTGAAACAAAATAAACAGAAAACATTAGGCACAATCTACTTCTTCTTCTTGTATAATAGTTTACTCTGTAGGACAAACTGTAAAGCAAGAAAATCTAGCTATCAATTTTTTCCTATTAAATACAAAAGAATATCTGCAAATGGCTAATTTTGTTTTACTTTAATGAAGCGGTAAGATCGCAGTGCATGGTGCAGAAATAAAGTGACTCCTTGTTCTGTCACTGATTTGCTTTCAGGCACTGACCCATCCCCCATCCCCTGGGGCTTCTCTTTGCTCATCTATCCAAAGAGAGCTTGATCTCGTGATCTTTAAGGCATCTTTGACCCTCTGACATACTTTTGTATATTATTCATTAAAAATATAAGGCCTATATGAAACACTTTTGTGATTAAATTGAGTTCTTTTTGAACTTGGGAGTCCAACTAGGCACCTACAAAACACTAAGGATAACGGCCTGTGTAAATTGCATGCTTGCCTTGGCAGTTAGAAAAAGTCTCAGAAGTATACTCAGTGAATCCCATGATCCATTTTTCCCAGTGTGACACCTTCCTAATGAATCAAGATTCAAGTCACTAGCAGAAATGTACTGAGGGTTTACTCCATGTCAGGCCCATAGCCCTTTCCTGCAGGTGCTTTGTAGTCAGTGAAAGCAAGAAGCGAGATAACAAAATAAGAAACCAGCTGTAAGACAGTGCATGATCAGGAACTTGAGAGTCAGGCAACCATCTAGAAAAATCTCTGCTGATCACTACATTATCTGTGCAGGTTTTAGGCATCCCCCAAACATTCCTAACTCCCCTTCACACCTTCACCCTCTCCAGGATTGCAATCCGATCACATCTGCTTCCTGCCTGCTCTGGTAAGAACAGTGGGTCTCTCATTCACTGCCTTGAAAGATGAAAGCCCAATCCTGTTAAGAGAGCACTGCCATTACATTGACATTGCCCAGGCCTCTTGCAAGGACGATTATTAACTCCCCAACAGACTGAAGTATGGACTCAACTATACTTGGGGAAATGAAGAATAGAATATGGCACTAGATTTCCTCACCTGTAAAAACTACAAGTTAAACAATACAGCAAATCTTCAAACAGCATTATGGTCACTTCTGTACATGTATTAATTACAACCAGTATTTATTGAAGACCTTCTACATGGAAAAGTCCCTGCTCCAAGAGGCCCAAAATCCCAAATAGGGGAGACAGCCTGAGACAGTCACCAATAATGAAGGGCTATCAATTCTAGATGGCCCAGTATAGCCCCAGGTTACACTTCTTATCTGTGTAATTATTGATAGTATTCCCTTTCCCTCTCAAAAATGTCCTCCAGTTTGGATGACAAATTTATACAGTCATCCTTCTGATAACAATAATACTCTAATACTAGGTAGAAGAAACAGTAGAAGAAAAGACTTAAGTTGGCTGGGCATACCTTGTAAAGAATCTAAGATACAGGTTTCATATAGAGAACCACTGGTGATTTGGTGTAGCACAATTCATTCATTCATTCAACAAATAATTTTGGAGAGCCAAAGACTGTGCCACTTGGTGCTAGGCAGAGATACAATGGGAAGCAAGAGGAGACACAGTTTCCTCACTCATGGAGTTTACAGGCTCAATAGGAAGGTGAATATGAAGAATCACATAGTTAATGCACAACTATAAGCTCTGGGGAAGTACAAAAAGGTGACCATCCCATGGACACTAGTTATGCAAAATGGAAGGTTCTGTGTTCAAAGAAGTATGGGAAATGCTGCAACCCATATTGTATCCCCCTTTGGAGATCCATGATGCAAATAAAAAGCTGTGAGACACCTGTCTAAAATTTTTAATAAAGTACATTCCCAACTTCCTTGGCTTCAGTCTTGGGTTTTTAGTTTTAGTTGTTTGATTGTTTGTTTGCTTGTTTTATTTTCCAATTAATAACTACTGTTATTCCACACAATGAATGTTTGCAGAATATACACTGGAAGATGCTGGTCTAACATGTTTATATGATTATACAACTAAACTAGTAATTCTCAACTGCAAATACAATCTCACTCCATTGTTCAGTGCTGCAGCAACTGTATTTTCCAAGAGAGTTCTTGAACTTCTAACAAATACATTCCCCAAATACAAAGGTCAAAGGATTATAAGAAAGGCTTAAATCTTCAATATCATTGTTGTATTGTATTAGAGTGGGCAGCCTAGGCTAAAAATGTATGGCCCAGTCTCATGAAAAGGTCTTTGTTCGCCTTTTCCCACGCAAACACATCAGTGTTAATTTTTAAATCACAGTGAAAATATATCAGTGATATGCAGACACAGCAAGAGCACCTGCTGATGAGTCAAAAGGGTTGGGAGGGAGTCCTGGCCCTACCACTTGGGAACAGGACTTAATAACTGTACCTTTCTGAGTTCTAGTTTTTCCAAATGTAAAAGAAAAGGAAAGAATAATAGTAATACCCATCCTTTTTTAAATCTCACGGGGTTTCTGTGAGCATCCTGTGAAATAAGTGATGTGAATGTGCTTTGTAATCCGCAAAGCCCAATACAATGAATTAAGTTATTACCCCTTGTCCTGTTGTTCTCCTTACTTTTCTTAAGTCCTGTCTTCTCGTCTTTTCAAACTAAGATTTGACTCACTCTTGCCAACTGAAAATATCATCTCTACTCTTTGAAATATAAATATCCACTTCTTTATGGGAGGAAATACTGTCAGAAGAGAAAGAGTTGTGGACTCTGGAGCTTTGCAGCACATCTAATAATGACTGACTATTGGAGTCGGCAGCACTCAGGACAGACAGAGAACTCTAAAGGCAAGAGCAGTCAAATAAATATGCATTCACACTCAGTGATTAGATATTTTTCTTTAGAAAACACTAAAATCCAGCATTCTCATGAAGTTACTAGTTCCGCAAATTCATCTAGCCCGGGCCCACTGCTGTTTTCTCCGTAAGACAACCACATTTGAACCGCAAGTGCTTTTCCTTCCTGCAAGTGCTTTTTAATTAACCAGCAAATATTTCCTACGTGCCTAGCACAGTGCAAAGCATGGAGAGTTGGTAATACAAATCACTCGGAGTCTCAGGTTCTTTCTCTCAGAGTTAAATGTCTAGATGGGATAGGAAAACAAACAATTAGAAACCCACTGGGACATACATTGTAAGGTAGTCATGACAAGGGTAATAGGATCGCATTCATTCGCCTGTCCGCCTATTCATCAGCTCTCCCATTTATTTCTTTAGACAACAAATCCTGATTGAGCTCACACTGTGCTCAGGATGGTGCCAAGAGGGAGGATTTAAAGACATTGAAGACAGCATCATTTCTGCCTTCAAGACTCCACGCAAATTGAGGAGACAACATTTACGGGGAAACAGACAAGACCAAACAGGAGGTCTGATTTAAGTGCCAGGGAAAGGGTACCTACCGGGTTCACGGACACTGCCATGTCAGACAGAAGCTCCCAGCCGTTGAGGTCCCCACCGTAGTCCTCGCTCCATATGGGAGTGAGAGGCCAAGGATTCGACATGGCTGAGAAGTGATGGGGCCACCTGAGGCCACTTCAGTCACTGAGCCCCCTGCGGAGATGCACCAGGGTCACTCTGCACACTGGAAGAAAGCTGAGCTAAGGCTGGGGCTCGGCCCCAAATGCTATTCTCTTGCACTCTCTTTCTCTTTCTCTCTCACACACACCCACACGTCTTCGCAGTAATTCTGGAGGAGTTACTCGGACAGGTGTGAAAGACAGACTGAGAAAGAGAGCTAGTGGTGGCACTGGGATTAGAACTGCTGCCCGTTGAGTTGCCAAGCTGCTGCTTAATTCCCGAGGCACCTTCTCCTCTCTTTAAATCCACTCTTGAGTATTCAGATAGTCCACAAAGCGCAAGTTAGCCACTCAGAGCTGCAGCGTCCTTTCTCATTCCCCCTCTCCGCCCCCTCCTCCTGGAGCAGAAAGCAAGCTGCACGACACACAGGGGAGGCTGTGCTCTCACTCCTGGCCCCAGACGACCCTCTTGTGCTGGGCACGGATGTGGTCCTCTGAGGGCCAGGGAAGGGAGGTGCACATCAGGCAGGTGGTGAGTTTACTGAGAACCCTCACAAGTGCCTACCCTCTCTGCATCTGACAGTGCAGGCTGCCACCCCATGTAGCCACAGAGAGACCACACACAAATTATCTGCCTGGTGATAAATACATATCTTATGAAATAATCAGGGTACCTTTAAATCATCAAATATTCAATTAACTGCAGCAACAATAAATGAATTGCATAGGATGTTTTAATCATTCTGGAATTAATCAGTTTGGAGCATACTTCTTAGCGATTAGGGTAATACAAGATATCAAAAACACCCTGATAGTGGCATTGAGAGACATAAGCAGCAGCCATCACTAATAGAAAACATGGAGATTAACGTAAAACATTAATAGAATAATGATCAACACATGGTTAATCCAGAGGAGCTCAATGCATGCCTCTGAGTATATTATTACCAAGGGATTGTGAGAGAAGACAGGTCATTTTTTCCCATAAAATCATCCTGAGGGCGGTCCCACAAAGCTGGCAATCATAGTCCACTAGTCTAGGCATATTCCACCTTGACAAACACTTTCTCAAAGTAAAACTTAAAAATCAAAAGTTTAATTGCAAATTAAATAACTGGGCCCAGTTAACCAATATCCACAACAGACACTGATGGCGGCTTCCAAACTAATTCCGTTTGTACTTTCATTAACAAACTTCCCCATTTATCCCCATGATTGATTTATGGTACACAGAAGTCCCCTGACGCAGAATTACTAATAAAATAAAAACTCAGGCTATGATACTGTACTACCAAATGAGTTTTCAATCTTTTTAAAATTTGTAATTCCCATCGTTGGTAATTTGTAAAAACAGAGGACAGCAGCCTCTGAAGTTCTTATTTGCATGCATTATGAAATCCCCTATGTCTCTATCCAGGGAGTCCCAGTTTTCCAAAATGAATTTGGAAAACTACAAACTCAGTTCACATTAGGATCTGTCTGTCCCTTGCTTCCTGCCTCACCTTAACCGTCCCTATTCTAGTTTGTATTCATGAGTCTATGATTAAACGGGAACAGTTAATATTGCATAAGCTGTAGACAGAAGTCCTCGGGTAATATAACTTTAATCAAAACAAAAACGATTTCACAACAGTTACATGGTCCAGCTAACCAGCTCATCTTCCAATTTCATTTTAATACAGCAAAAATCCTGGGCATCCAAAGAGCTGGTGTTTACTTTAAAATACTGCTTCTGGCCAGTTTTTAAGTAAGTCTCCTGGTCAAAATACTTCATGTAAAACAAGGTAATATGCACCAAAATAGTACAAAAAGAACAAAAAGTAGAGCATGAAGATCAAAATAATTTAACACATGTCTTTTTAAGCCAAATACAGGAAATGACCTTTTGTTTGGAATCATACATGAACATAAAACTAAAAGGTAACCATGAACTTTTATTTCTTTGAGCAAATGAATGAGATAATTTACTGTGTTTTCTGGGGGCTCCAAGGGGCAGTGGAAAGAGCCTGGTCTTTGAGGCTCCATAGAACTGGATTTCAATCCTATTTCTGAAGTTCAACTTGCTTTATGACCTTGGGCAAGCCACTCGAACTTGTTTGAGCCTCTGTATCCCTACCTATGTAAGAAAAAGTTTTAAAAATCCACTTCTAGGATTTTTGTGATGTTGAAATGAAGTGAGGTTTATAAAAGTACCTTAGCCTAGTAGGGGGTGCATGTTAAGTCTCCATCAGCACTTTGTATGCTAAGTTCTCTCAAAAGTCCTTAGAAGGGTGTCAGTACTCTGAGCCTTGGAACCACTGAGGAGATAGTTTGGTTGCCTTGTAAACTGGCTCCCATGACATCTTATGAATGTTGCTAATTACTGAATCCTATTCAGGGTCCCAGTGTGTAAAGAGTCTCAGGCTGCTTTTCCATCTGCTGGCTCTCATTAAAGGTGAAAAAGGAGGCTGGAGATGGGACTTAAGTGGATATGACAACAGAGATAAGGGAGAGTGGGGATGAGAAGGGTGGAGGAGGGGTGAGTGACATGCTTCATTATGAGGACGTCTCTTCAGTGATTACATTAGGTATGGGCAACGGTGGAATGCATATGCAGAAAGGCCCATCATCAGCTGAGAGTACCTAATGGCAGATGGAATTTCAAGTGAAGAGTACTTAATTCAGTGGGCTCTGAATAGCCATTAACTCACTGTTCATTTATTTGGTCTAATAACTAGTTTCGATAGAAAAGTGAGCTATAAAAGGAGATGGGGGGAATGAGGGTATATTACAGTCTTCGACAAAAACAAGGTAAACATCTAGAAATATTACTGTTAGAAATCAAGAACCTATCTGGAAGCACCTTGCTGCCTGGCTCACATTCCCTCAAGGATGCCCTGTCTCAAGTCCCCTGGGCTAGTCAGTGAGGCCATTCTGGTTACTGCTGCTGCAGCTACCCAGACTCATACCCCGGCTGAGTAGGGTCTTCCAGCCCAGTTCCACAGGGACAGATCTCCAACTTAGAGTCTCTAGGCTTCTTGCTATGATTCCATCATTCTGGGATCAGACTCAAGCTGTCTCCTACTTCTCTTTGCCAGCCTCCGTGACTCTGACCCCACTTGCTTGCCCTCTCTTGCCTATGCTCTTCCTGACCTTCTTTCTTCTTTTGGTGCCTGTCCTACAATCCTCAGATCTTCTGGCTCTGGTCTTTTCCTTCTGAAATTCCTAGGTAAGCAGCCAACTCCTCAGGGCCTACAGGATACCCACTTCTGTCCCAAAGTCCTAGTACTGCAACCAAAGACCATTTAGGACCAAAATCTAGATTCCACTTAATCCCTACTTAGTGTACTGCCATTAATGGTAATGACTGTCTTGTGTGCAGGTGCATAATAATCTCTCATAATAAAAGAGAAGACTGCAAAACTAGAGATGTACAAACTAGAGTGAACTAATACATTATCTAAATATATAAAAAAGATATATCAGGAGGCAAGTTCACCTTTGAATTCTGTCAATTAAAGAGTAAATGTTAGAGTTTTTAAAGTTGTAGTATGCTCTTGACCTCTTCAAAGATCATAGCACACTCTCATAATATAGAGAAAGTAAACAATTACAAAGCAGTGATCTCACTTTCAGGTAACAAATCTTATAAAGTAGCGAAAAAACCTGACAGGAAACAGTAGTTATGTGTCCAAGCTCCACCACTAATTAGCTGTGTAATTTGGGACAATTCACTTCTTCACTCGCCAGCCTGCAGCCTAAACAGCCTATACAGTGAAGGCATGAGAATATATTCCGAGTACCCAGTGTTTTGTATTTCACATAACAGTACAAAAATAATGAGGGATATGTATAAGATTACTAACTTTTTCTTTTATCAATAAGGGCATTACAAAACAAAATCCACCATTGGCACTATTATTTTGTAAAAGAACATTATAACATCCAAAAGGTTAATAAGGCATAATCTCAGAATAAAGGCCAGTTTGTTCAAAATACAGAACAGTTAAATTTATGCTAACATCAAACATACTGGCACACACACACACATCATTATCTTACTTTTCCTATGTTGCCACAGAATAACAACACTTTCACTTTGGGCTGGTCACCGGGTTATGCGATCTTTCACACATCTTTTGGATTCTACGATTTTATTAACACTCTGCTTTATTCTTTCCTATTTTATGTATTTTGCTATATGTAGTAGTCCTTTTGCCAGGAGGCCACACTCCGCATAGCATAGCATATTATCTATGACATGTCATGTATTCCAAAGCCAAAAATGAATTCTTAAAGTGTGTATGGAAGCAAGCATGGGGTCACAATAGCCTAGAAGAAAAAGTGCTTCCAGGAAAAACTGGCCATTAAATAAGGATGAGGCTGCAGAATAGGCCATTGGCTTTAGCAATATCTAGGTCATTTGTATCCTCGATCATAGCTGTTTCAGCAGCATGGTGGGGATGTAAACCTGATTGTGTATTGAGGAGAGAGTGGAAGGGGCAGAGGTGGAGAGAGTGAATAAACAATTCCTACTGTGAAAGGAGGTGGAGAAATGAAATAATATAAAGTGGTGATGTGGAGTCAAGGTTTTTGTTTGGTTTTGTTTTTATAAGAGGGATGATATTAAGATATATTTATATACTTGATGCGTAGAACTCAGTGAAGAGGGAAAAAGTGTGGCAAAAGAGAAAGTGGATGATTGTAAAAGCAAAGTCCTTGATAAGGAGGGAGTCGATCAAGACACAACTGAAGAGGTTGGCCTGAAATAGGAACATGGACACTTCTGTACACTTCTTCCATTGTAACAGGAGGGAAGGCAGAGTGCCTAGGTACATAAGCAGCTGGGTTGGAGAAATTAAAGATGAGAAGATGAGATGGTACTTGTCTGATTGTATCTTATTTTTCTCTAGGAAGTATGCGGCAAGATCATCAGCTGAGAGTGGGGTGTGGTTACTGGAAATTGGAAGAGAAAAGAAAGGTTGGAATAGTTGTCTTCGAAAACAGAAACATGGATCATAGACTTGCTAGGGAAGTATAATAGAAGGGATAAGGAGGCGGGGAGAAAGAAGGGAGTTGGAGGCCAAGTAGCTCTGATGATTTGGAAGAAGGTGACACTGCTCCTCACTGTTAGCTTCTGCTTTTTCCAACACTGATTAATTAACCATAGTTCACAGTTCTCCAAATGCTCTAATCTAGAAGAGGCTTCATTCTGACTGCAATAAGCAGAAAGCGCAGGAGTAGGACTAATGACCAGGACTCCACCGTAGTGACTCCTGTAATATTATCCAGAAGGCCAGATGAAATTAAGCCCAGGGCCAAATTTAAGCCCCAAGGCTTGAGGATCTCCCCTGGGCCTAACTGAATGCTACTCTGTCTCTTTGGGAGCACAGAGAACTCGATTAACTCATATCCTCCTGAGAGAAATCATTCCTTTAGAACATTAGACAGAGTTTCTGAATTGTTTAAAGAAGAGCTATTTTTAATCATTGAAATATTTTGTATTCAAGCAAGCATTTTACACATTTAATATGTGATTGCTATCATGTAGTATTTTAAAATACGATTATCTTTTATGTGTCTTGGACTGACAAGTTCTTCAAATCATTTACAGTGTCTAAGATACAAGGACTTCCTCATGGGAAAAAAAAAGTGGGAGTTCAGTTTTTTCTGGTAATTTCTGAAGGCATTGCCACAGGTATATTATGGGGTCTTAAATTAAGTTCCATAACCCCGTTTAAAAAAGAAGCTTTTAAATATGTACCTTTGGCTCTGATTTTTTGAAAATCTTTTAGAAAAAAAAGGACTTACCTTGACATTCACAATCCCTCACCCTAAAGAAACTACAATGGTCTTCTTACAAATAAATAACTAATGATTTAAACGTCTTTTTGAAAACCAAAAACTCAGATATCAGTTTTTCCTTTAACTAAATTCCTCTTAAAGCAATGTAAATGGAATAGACTTTATAAATCATACCCACAGATGCCCTCAATAAAACAGTGACAACAGAATACACTTGATAGAAAGTGGCTCTACTTTTGTACTAACCTCTAACGAACTTGGCGCCTTATTGACTCTCTATACTCCGCACTTAGGATTGTCTTAATTGCCAGTGGATGACACTGAAATTCCACAGAAACAGAGTTACAATTGCTCTTCTTTGACAGTGATGATCCTAAAGAACAAGCCATGTGCATGGGAACTGAATCCTCGCCAGCTCCCCTATTATTTATGACTCTAATTAAAACACTTTTATCTATTAATGCCAAGTGACACAGCTAAATATATTCAGGGAAGTTCACATTTTTTCTGTACTTCTGAAATCTCTTAGATCTGCGCCCACTTACATGTGGTTTAACTGCTCACTAAAATGAAACGATAGCTAAGAATAACTCACTTTCATTAGATTTATAAATCTCATTAATTAAATCTACATCTCCAATGGTGTAGAGACCAAACTCAAATGCAAGATCTAATTAAAGAGAAGTAAAAAAAAAAATGTTAAGAAACAACACTGAGATTGAAACACAGAAGTAACTGTTTAGCCTCAAATTAATGAGGCGCTATGCTAAGCAAGCATGTCCATTAATCCCTAATGAGGATTTTAAACACATTAAAACTTTCTAATACAAAATGTTTGCCTTCCTTTTATCCAATAACAAATAAGCCAATAATTTTCTGGCTCTAAATGACACTATTAACTGTCACGGCATGTTTTATTTGACAAACCCTCCATTCAAATACTGTAAAACCAATTAATTTGCCTGCTGTGAAATGTGTTTCTTGATAGCTTTTATGTGATTTTCTTTTCTTCTCAAAGAAATGTAAATAGGAGGTCAATGTAGGTGCCTGATTTTGCTTTAAAAATATGCCACAGTAGGTATAGGTTGTCTACTCGGTTTGCATTTCAAATGAATTGAAAGACAACCTCCATTTTCAGGTCATCAATCTCAGATTGGTCTCCTGATAAGTAAACTGTGTCAGAGTAATAGTTTGATTACCATGATGATGGTCTTATATTTGAGAAGGGAGTGTTGGCAAAATTACCATTTTGTTTGATTATAAATAATGATTTGCAACCGTGGCCGTTATCTTTCCTGCTTTGTTAAGTGACCTGGCTTTGTTACCTGTGTCTGACTATATCCAGCCTCTTCCAAAATGCACCTGCATGTGTGTCCAGGAAATCACTCAATAAAATTGCAGCTTATTCCTGATGCTTTTTATTTGGAAACATCACAATTTGTTACACTTCTTGTTGGCAAGAAAATCAATAGAACAAACACAAGAAGTTTGTTTCTTAAACTTCCCCTGGGCCTTACTTAGTATCTTCTGTTAGCTGGAGAGATGGCCCCAAGGTCCTGTCTGTCCACCATTTATGAGACACTGAAATTCTTGGCTCATGGAAGGGCATGGCACTTTTCCAGAAAATCACTCTGCAAAAACTGACCCCTGAAATAGACATAGTGTGTGTCATAAAGGGTCTGTGACATTAAATGTGGGCCAGCTCTGTGGAGCATCTCAAGCCCATTGAATTTTATGCTGAAGATCAAAGAAGGAGTGATACATGGTGTACCATGGTTTATGAAGCCTAACGGTCTATGCCAATTAACGTGGACAGCATATACCCAGCATCAGTGATCCTAACTTTTCTCGCATCCACAAGAAAACAAGGTATTGATTATTTCTGAGTTGTGGAAGTATGTAGGATAAACAGATACCTGGCAGGCATTTATAATTTCAGGTACAAGCACAACACATTACTGATAAAATAAACTCTTAATGAACTAACCAGACCTACTCTTGACCAGAATTAATGTGTTGCAGTACTTCTAAATTTGGCGTTTGGAAAATCTGTTCATGTAGAGGAAATAATCCCAAATGACAAATATGCATTGCACCCTCAGTATGCACAGTGCACTAAGCTAAGCATTAGGTAAAATGCAGTACATGATAAACAATGGCTGTCCACAGGGAGTGCTATGGCTTGAATGTTTGTCCTTTCAAAACGTCATGTTGAAATTTAATTGCCACTGTAACAGTATTCAGAGGTGGGGCCCTTAGGGTTGATTAGGCTATGGGGGCTCTGCCCTCATGAATAAATTAATGTCATTATCATGGGAGTGGGTTCCTGATAAAATGACAAGTTTGGCACTCTTTTGTTTCTGCTTCTCTCTCTGTCTCTCTCACTCTCTCTCTCTCTCTCCCCAACCTCCAACTTCTTCCATGTGATGCCTTCTACCATGTTATAATGCAGAAAGAAGGCCTGTGCCAGATGCTGACATCTTGATATTGGACTTCTCAATTTCTAAAACTGTGAGCCAATAAATTTCTGTTCATTATAAATTACCCAGTCTCAGGTATTCTGTTATAGAAGCACAAGACAGACTAAGACAGGGAGGGTATACTATAGACGAGTAGACAAGACCTGCATATCTAAAGTGAGGAATTACAGTGCATGTTAGCACTGTTAGATATCTTTTTTTGATCCCTAAATGAGGCACATTGGCAGAAAAAAAATTTTCTTTCAGTGGGTACCAAAGTCAGCTTGCATGACGTGATTTACATGGCCAAATATGGGAATTTCTAGAATACCAATTTATGGGGAGAATGAATTGAAATCAGGGCTATCCTGGAAATCCAGTTTATGTGGTGATCATATTTTAAAAAGCCAGATGCATGGCTCTGACAATAACTTTAATAGGAAGTCACGAAAGGAAAAACTGTCCATGGATCTGGTGGTCAAGCAAGGAAGTAAGACAGGACCTTAACTTTGAATAAGAGAAAAAATTCAGATAGAGAGTGACTTTGGCATTTGGAAAAGACAGAAAGTAGTTTCCTGAAAGTACCTTATTTTTGGCATAGTGAAATGTAATTGGCTAAGAACAGAAAATGTGGTAGATTAATCTGAACAGAGTTCCTCTGAGTATGGTGGACATCTATATGTAACACTTTGTCCCTGCCCTCAGGATTCCTTTAGCACTTCATGAGATACTGTTTAATATACTTGAACTGATTGTCTTGAAGAAACTCTACTGGTTCAGTGACAAACTGTATGACTTTGGGCAAGTCACAGTTTTCCCAGATGTAAAACAAGCGGGTTGGCTTAGAATCCAGTCTTTAAGGTGACTCGTGTCTGTTAAGTCTGTCAATCTGTGGCCCAAAAGCAGATTAATTTGAAAGATTCAACTTGTGTTAATCTCTAGCTAGTAGAAGTCTCTAATCTAAAATTAAAAGCTACACATTTCACAGGTACAGAGCCTGCATGATCTACAGAAGTAAAAATGTTAAGCCATTCCTGCAAGTATTTTCATAACGAAAACAGATGACAGGCAACGTGCTTTAGAGCTAAAGTGGAAGCATTAAAATGTAGATAGTTCAAGTTTTAATACCAAACATACTACAATGACAATTAGATGTCATTTTCAAAAATAACGTGTTGGCCCCAAGGCCAAAGTATCTCAACTATGTGAGAGCTTCATGTTAAGTATGAGGTTATTGCTAAATGGTAGTGAAAATATAATCGATACTTTGCTAAGTCAATAAACTTCAAGCCAAAACATGTAGAAATGGCTCTGTTTGAAAAGATTATTTTGAAAGAAAAAAACATAATTGTTCCTAAGTCTTCCATTTTAATCAAGATTTGGCAATACACTGAGACCATCAGACATCAAGCGTTCTTGCGACCTTTTCAACTGTCAGGCCAGACAGATTTTTATCTTATGTGAACCAACCCACAGCCTCAAAGGTGCAGTGTCAGAGCATGAATCCATTTCGCTAGACAGTCATTGAAATTATAATTCAAAGTTCAACTTACTTTCGCATTGTCTAATGCAATACTTTGGGCAGCCCAGGGCAGAAAGTCGAAGCCCGGTTTCCAATGGAGTTTACTTCTAGTGGTTTCTAACTGTTGGCAGCCAGAATTTCTTCTTGTCAAATAGATCAGCAGATGCAGGGTTTCATTAATTTACTTTCAATGACTGCTGCTAACTCTTAGGAAGCTTTTCTTTACCTAAGGATGTTGACCTGCTGTAGGACCCCATCAGAAACAGACAGGAAGAGACACTGATATATTAGGAGATTGGGAAATTTCCCTCCAGTGGCCTTCACAGACTCCACAACTTCCATTTATTCTCACTCATGCCATCAGCACAAAAAAAAAAAAAAAACCAACAAGATTTGTGGTGAAGACATATAGCTGGAATCTATAAAAGCTCCCAACTCAAGATAAATAAACTCACCAACATATACTACACTATGACGTGTTATTTGAAGATCTTAGAATCAGCTTTAAGGTCTTTCTTCATGAAAATGCATTATCATGAAGAAGAGGGACCTTCTAAACCTAAAATAATATACCAATTTAAATAATGCAATTAGTAATACTTAGTGTGCATTTAATTGGTTACCTGAAAAGCTCTAGGCTGAGGGTATTTGGTAAATAAAAATTTATTATGATCACACTAATCTTGAAATTATCTAGTCTGACACTTAGGTGTGTGTGTATATATATATATATATATATATATATTTTTTTTTTTTTTTTTTTTTTTTTTTTGAGACAGTCTCACTCTGTCGCCCAGGTTGGAGTGCAATGGCGGGATCTCGGCTCACTGCAACCTCCACCACCTGGGTTCAAGCGGTTCTCCTGCCTCAACCTCCCGAGTAGCTGGGACTACAGGCGCATGTCACCACACCTGGCTAATTTTTTTGTATTATTAGTAGAGTCGGGGTTTCACCGTGTTAGCCAGCATGGTCTTGATCTCCTGACCTCATGATCTGCCAGCCTTAGCCTCCCAAAGTGCTGGGATTACAAGCATGATCTACTGCACATGGCCAGGTATATTTTTTATAAATATGCTTTATTAATTTCTAAATGTTTTACCCTTCATTTTGCAATCTATGCTGAAAAGGAAAGCATTATACCTTATCAGGATGCTACAAAGTTTCAGGGCAGCATCTAACATCTACTCTGTAATGATAAGCTTTACAATTAGCATTTTCAAGATCCTCAGTTTCAGTTCTTTATAAATGATAATCTAACCCCATGAGAGACATCTCCTAAATCCTTAAAGTGAAGATATTTACCCCTTAATTCAAAACTTTAAGAACAGAACCCTGGTGGCATATGAAAACAAAGGGGAATGAGGGAATTTATATATGAGGATGATATAAAGAATATCTTCAATTACTGCTACTAAGACCATCGCTAATAGAAATCATTCCTTGGAAATTTAGAGTCCTTGCCAGGTTACAAAGTCCTTTCACATCCTCTCCATCTGTTATCCCCCTCCCAGTATCATTTGTTGCTTACAACAATCTTCTGAAGTAGGCAAATAAGATAAAATGAGTTTCATTTTTTAAGATGAAAAAGAAGCGAGGCTTCAAAAGGTTGCATGATTTGTCTGAAGTTTTATGGCTAGTCAGAGGTGGTGGAGACTAGCCCCTGGGTTTTTGGCTAAACAATCCAGTGTTTCTTCCACTATTTCATGCTGCTGTTGTTTAACATAGATTTATCCATGTAGTTCCCACTAGAGCCATAGCAATCCAGGAGACAATTTGATAAACTGCCATGAACCCCCCACCCCTGCCTCTGCAAGATGAAAGATTATTTATCCCTGTTATATGGTAAATAATGTTATTACAAATTCCAAGCTGACCATCAACATCAAAGGCAAAATACTGATAGTCTAAAAAGGAACCTGCAAAATGGCATGTTGAAAACTTGAAAGTGAAGAAGATCTTGAGAGAATGTTGCCTCTACAATGACTCAGACAGTCTGTACCTTGGAAAGCACCTGCTGTTATCACAAACAGACCAAGTCTTTCCTCCATCCAGGACTTCAGAGTTGCTAAGCACTAAGGACTCAGGTTTAACAATGAGTTCAGCACCTTGATGCTGTACTCCTTGACTCCTCCTTTAGCTTTTGTTTCTTGATCATTTTTCACCCAACTGAAGGGAATTCCTATGGGTTCACTGGTAATTCAGATGTGCCCTCAAAATTGTCCTCCCCCCAACATCCACAGTCAATATTGATTTTAGGAGTCATAAATTTGTGATGAAATGAGCTTACTGGAGCCATGACAAGGCTGGAATGAAGGCAGACACTTGCTTATTCAACATGGGATACCATCTCCCTTTCATTGCTCCTTTCAAGAAATAGAGAAACAGTGAAATAGAGTTGGCAGGGGCAACCCTTCCATCTTTAGAAATTCTGGTTACTTACAGTAAGATAGGGACTTTGAAAAAGGGCTGCCTCTGGCAGACAGTTACTACAGGTGCAGCAGAGGCCGAAAGCTTTAAAACTGACTGAGATCTACTAAATCTGTTGGAAGACAGGGAGGGGAAGGACAGGTAATACATGAAATAAATCTGATAATAAATGTGCCATCATTCACATGCAAAGCTAATGCTGCTTGTTCATTCTCAATGGAATACTTTTGAGTTGCCTGTCCAGAAATGAGTGGATACGCTCAACTCCTATACAGGCTCCTGACAGAGAAAAGGCCCCGGGGATTATATACTCCAGCGTTCTACCTTCTGTCCCATTTTAAAGATGAGGACAAATACAGTGCACAGAGGTGAAATGATTTGCCCAAGGTCACATAACCATGTGAATGGAAGGTATGGGATTAACCTTAAACCATCTGATCAATCCAAGTCCTGTCATCATATCATACAAGTACTGCTGACATGACTCTCATGACAGGGGATTTGTTACTTCATGATTCCATTTGGTTCCACTGAATTGATTACGATTTAATTCAGCAACTCAAGAAGCTCTAATTGAGCTTCTTCTATTGGAAGTCCTACAAAGTCTCTTCTGTATTCTCTTGGGAAGCAGCAGGGGTGGAGGAGAGGAGAGGAGTTGTGCCCCACCTTACTTCTGAAAACAGTATCTTCTGAAAACATAGTATCTCTTCAAAAAATTCTAAATACTGTGATGATGGGGTAATTGTTAAAGCTGTGACAAAAAGATGTCCAAAAAAGCAGTGTGAAAGCAAGAACAGAAGTTACATAAAAGGGAGGCAAAGTCTGTGGGCACCTTTTTGATGCACTTGCTCTCCAGTTACCCAGCAGTGTAGGCCCTGCCCTCCCCCACCCACGCTGCCAAAGACTGGACCATCCAGAAGTCAGAATACAGCTTTGCCTAGTTCCAGGTATGTTATGTTAGGCAAAGGGCTGCAGCTCCTCCTTAGAATCTTTAGCTGTAGAGGTGAGGTTAGCTAGTGTGTAGGAGGTCATAGCCATGTTCAAAACAAGGAGATGAGAAAATATAATGCTAGCAATTTGGAAGTATTGAGAAGAGAAAGTTGGATGAATAAACCTATTTTGTAAGTTATGATTTAAGTGCAGAAAATAATAGTACTTATTAATTTCTGGGGAGATATACATTAGAGCAGCTGCAAATGCCCCACTCCTGTAAAGGACCCAGGCATGCCTCCTTCCTAAGGTTGTCTGTGAGCTGTGTTTCTGAAAGTGTAGGAAATTTCCTGTCTTCTTTCTTTCTTTTTTTGTCTAGTTTCATTCATGTAACCCTAATATTCAACCTTTAAATGGAAAGGCCGCATCAAAGAGAAAATGATCGCTTTCAATGGGGTTCCCTAATTAGGCATTGTGGTATATGCCATCAGCCAAATCATAGCCTAACAGTAACCTTCAGGCTTAGTCCATCCTAGAGAAAACACTTTTTCACAAATGCCTCCAGGGCACACAGAATTCTATATAAAGACCCTCTTAGCACTGCCATTTTACATAATTATTTTCCCAACTGAATGATTAATAGTATACTGAGTTAAAGGTAAGGTACAAAAATGAAAATAACTTGTGTCAGCAAGGCCCTTTGTTATCACTTTTGTGTTAAAACAGTCATAAGAATGGTTATATCTTATTTTTATTTTTATTTTTTGGAGACGGAGTCTCGCTCTTATCGCCCAGGCTGGAGTGCAGTGGCACGCTCTCGGCTCACTGCAATCTCCGCCTCCTGAGTTCAAGCAATTCTCCTGCCTCAGCCTCCTGAATAGCTGGGATTACAGGCATGTGCCACCATGCCCGGCTAATTTTTGTATATAAATGGTTATTTTTATAGGACATGCTTTTTGAGCATTTAGGTGTACCAGGCCTATCCTTTATCTTGCTTATTCTACATGACAACTCTAAGCTACAGGCATTATTGTCGCCATGGTGTAGATGATGAAAGTGAGGTTCATAGAGGCTCAGTAATTTTCCCAAGGTTCCACAGTTAATATGTGATAAAGCCAAGAAACAAAACCATGTCTGTAAGACTTCAAACCCATGTTCTTAATCACTGTACAAAGAAACTGGTTCCCAACTATATTATCAAATAGGAATTTACATTTATATGTATATATAAATCTAGTAGCCACTACTGAAATATAAGATGTTTCATTATTTTTATTTTGCAAAATTCCTTTGTTGTACCAATATAATACAATGGAATGATCATGAAAATGTAAGTTGCAGTTCGATGAGCCCAATTTGTCCATTGCTCCGATGAGCATAAAGTTATATACACCCAGCTCAGTAACATAAGCAAGATAAGATTATTATTTCCTTGCATTCATAACCACTATGGCCAATACAATCACTTCAAATTAATCATACAAAAAATACAATGTGGAGCTCAATTGGCTATTTTATAAAATCTCAAAAAGCAACTGATTAAAACAGCCATAAGAGGACTTCGTGCTATTTTTTGCATAACAGATTAAATCAAACGAGAAGCTAAGATTATCTTGAGGCTGTTGAATAAAGACAAGTAATTCAAGAGCGGAAGTTTTAAAACAATTAATTGACCTGCTATGGATTTCTGAATTTGCAACTGATATGGTTTGGCTGTGTGCCCACCCACATTTCTTCTTGAATTGTAGCTCCCATAATTCCCACATGTCATGGGAGGGACCTGGTGGGAGTTAATTTAATTATGGGGGACAGGTCTTTTCTGTGCTGTTCCCATGACAGTGAATAAGTCTCATGAGATCTGATGGTTTTATAATGGGGAGTTCCCCTGCACATGCTCTTGCCTGCCACCATGTTAGATGTGACTTTGCTCCTCATTCACCTTCCATCATGATTGTGAGGCCTCTCCAGCCATGTGGTGCTGTGAGTCAATTAAACCTCTTTCCTTTATAAATTACCCAGTTTGGGGTATGTCTTTATTAGCAGCATGAGAACAGACTAATATAGCAACTTTAGTGTTTCTCTCTGCGTATGTGAAAGTCTATGTGAGAGTATACATAGAATAATATGTATTGACCTGCAATTGACAATTTAATGGTAAAATGGGTCCTCCTTATGGGAATTTTAAAGCTTAATTTTTCAAAAGCTGCATTTCTCACGAGTTCTGTCTAATGGACTAACTACTGGTTGGTTGGTTCCATTTAGCTCTAATGAGAGAAAACCTGCTCTTTCCAGTATTATCTCCCAAAGCTTTCAAAGTGCATAGACCTTGCAATTTGGTCTCCTTTAAAATGCTCCCTCAATCTTTTTATTTTTATTTTAAGTTCTGGGGTACATGTTCAGGATGTGCAGGTTTGTTACATAGGTAAACATGTGCCATGGTGATTTTTTGCACCTATCAACCCACCACCTAGGTATTAAACTCAGCATGCATTAGCTATTTTTCCTAATGGTCTCCCTCCCCCAACCCCACCCCCAACAGGCCCCAGTGAGTGTTGTTCCCCTCCCTGTGTCCATATGTTCTCATTGTTCAGCTCCCATTTATAAGTAAGAACATGCAGTGTTTGGTTTTCTGTTCCTGTGTTACTTTGCAGAGGATAATGGCTTCCAACTCCATCCATGTCCCTGCAAAGGACATTATCTCATTTCTTTTTATGGCTACATAGTATTCCGTGGTGTATACATACCACACTTTCTTTATCCAGTCTATCATTGATGGGCATTTGGGTTGATTCCATGTCTTTGCTATTGTGAATAGTGCTGCAATGAACATACATGTACATGTATCTTTGTAATAGAATGATTTATATTCACTTGGTTATATACCCAGTAATGGAATTGCTGGGTCAAATGGTATTTCTTGTTCTAGATCTTTGAGGAATCACCACACTGTCTTCTACAATGGTTGAAAAAATACACATTCCCACCAACAGTATTAAACAGTATTAAAGCGTTCTAATTTCTCCACAACCTGACCAGCAACTGTTATTTCTTGACTTTTTAATAATTGCCGTTCTGACCAGCAAGGCCAAGCTAACCATTTGACAACCAGTACCACTGTTTGGGCAATTCAACATATCAATGGACTTATTCTTACAGCTCTCTGTTTTCAGAGTGCTAAGTTGGACAATAAGTAAATCTCATAATGGGCCATTTTTTAAATGGGAGGTTCACTGTGAAAGAAGAGGGGTGACCCATAATAAAGAGCCCAGCAGCTGAGGTCAGAATATCCTGGTTATACTTCCCCCTCTTTAGATCTCTGTCAGGTTCTTCACCTATGAATTGAAAAGGCTGGAAAAGCAGGTATTCCAGGTTTTGCACCCCTCCCAGATGTGTAAGACTGTAAATTGAGATAAAATGTATTGATTATACCGATTAAGAATGCCAAGAGAAAGTCATTTTATAATACTCTACAATTGATGATTCCTTTCAGGGGAACATGGTATTCCTTCATTAAGAACACTTGGTAAATGTTGGCCTGTCAGGCATTCTCCATTCTGTCAAGGCAACCTTTGACAGCCTCAAAATATATCACAGGGACCATACCTCTCTATTTATTCTGGCAGTCAGGGTCCACTTTTTAAATCAAGTTTCATTTACCTAGTTGTGTGCCTTTGGTGAATCACCTATGGTCTCTGGGCTAAAGTCTCCTCACTATGAAATGAAGGGTCCTGATTCCCTCTCTAGTGTATTTGGTCTATTCTGGCTTCTATGTTATATGAGTTTACAAGTGTGATTCATAAGATCTCAGAGAGTTTTTCAGTGAAATCATTATCTTTGGTAATAGGCAGTATTTCTGTCCAAATTCAGGGGACATAGATTTTGTTGGAATCGTGGTATAATCAGCTAATGGGAAAACAAACTCAATCCTGTCATCCTTTTACTGCATCAAATTCTCATAATTTCCTTGGGTCTAGATAAGAATTGCAGGACTAGATGCTTAATTAGCTGAGATAAGGCATGGGCACATATTTTATAAAATTGACAGACTATATCTCTATGGAGGAAACATGTTCTTTGGATGCAATTTAAAGCAATTTGAAACCAAATAATAATCACTTTGAAAGAAGACAGAAAATAATATTCTTCAGCAATTCTGGTGAGAAATACACTATCACAGTTAATAGATCCGTAAATAAATTAATGCCATCCAGGAGTGTCATTTCTTTCTTTAGAACATGTTCAAGTGAGTGTCGGTAACTTGGTTCAGCCTCTTTTGAAAATATGCAGTGAGTTGTATACATGGGCACAATAATCTGGACAAACATAACCACCCAAGGCTTGCAACTGATGCTCATAAATTGTTTTCATGCATTAAAAAACCAGAGTAAACATAACAGCTTAAAACCTGAAACTGATTTAAATCTGTTTTTGAAAACCCAACCAAGTAATAAGCAAGCTGTTTTCCCTGAGAGACCCTCCACACGCTACCATCACAGCACTAGCCCTCAGACTGCAGGAACTGATGGGAGTTACTGAGAGCAGTGCAGCAGCTGAAACAAAGAGGGCCTCATTACTATGCGAAGCACAACATCCTTCAGATGTGATGAGAAACGTGACTGCATGATAAACTGGTCCTGGGGAAATTTCAAAATATGACCACCCAAGCATAAAGAAGAGGGTGGTGAGAACAGAGGCAGGACAGTGGGAAGGTGCACAGACTTGGCACACATAATGTTGGCTTAGGCCCCAATATAAATAGCGATGGACCCTCTGACCTGCAATAATGCAAATTTTATATTAATGGGGGCCCACCCAGACATATGTTCTTGATACGTGGCTCTATGTAACTGCTGAAAAGAGAAAACTTAATGTAAGTACAGTGTTCTTGCTTCATTTTTATTGCATTAAGTTGTTTAGTATGCATTTTTACTCACAATTCTATACTGCTTTATAGAATTAGTATGAAACCAATTGCAGCCAGTGGATAATTCTGAATGAAAATAAACAGTCTCTATAGCTCCCTCTCTCCTCCAAATGATTTTTCCATGATGCCTAACCCAGTTAGGATGTGCGGCCAAATGCATGGAAGCTGAGCTTAGTAGGGAGATATAGATCAACTTTTAGATAACATGAATGACAATGTAGCCATCCACTGAGAAGGTCCACATTAGGACCTGGAAGCTGAAAATGAAAAAAGTGCTCTGAACTAAAATATGAACCTTCTTCCACAAAATGTGCTACTGTATCTTTTACAGTTCTGGAAGGGCAAGATACTGAGAAAGAGAGTTTGCAAATTCCTATGCTCAGATCAATATAACTCCCTTGCTCTAGAGTCTTTTTATTGATGACAATCTCTTTCATTGTAGTGATTACAGATTCAACATCTTTTAATCACCTTCAACATGACAAATATACATATCTATATCTCTGTGATTTACTGCAACTGACACAGTGTGAAAAAATCAGTGATTATGAGGTTGGCTGTTTGGTGTTACTGATTTTCCCATCTATGTCAACCAAGTAGCAAATAATGCACATTAAGCCACTGTTGCAATGTTGAGACGAGCAGGCAAAAGGAAATTGGATTTGATTTTGACACTCTTGTGTTACTGAACTGAAACTATAATGAAGAACAATGTCAATGTGAACTTTGAATTCTCCTCGTTTCTGGACAAGTGCCTATTTTCTGTTTCCTAACTACTGGACATCATGGCCTTAGATATAGTGTTGTCATTGGGAATATTTTCTTACAAATTACATACATTTCTGAAGTTTAATAGACAAATTTTAATTTGAAGTGATAAACTGGATTTTCCAATTCACAAATTAAATATCACACCTAAAAAGGCAACTTGGACTGTCCAAATAAACGTATGTATACACACACATACACACACACACACACACACAGCCACAATGTTGATTGTTCCTCACAAAATTGGTTCAGAAAGTTGGCTGGCTGCTCACACCATTCCAAACCAGGGCATTAATTTCTTTCCATTACACACGGACTAGGTAAAAAACCATGAAAGGAAATGAAAAAGAGGCCAACTTAAGAAAGATGTTAAAAACTTAATTCTGGCTAACAGTTGTGACTAGATATGTAGGTTTCAATCACTCCTACAGACATTATTTGTTCGTTAGTTTACTCAGCAAAAATTTGAGTAATAACTAACTTTATTGAGCATCTAATATGTGCGGGTACTTTGCATGTATATAATCATTAGTGCTTATTACTCCCATTAAGGTAGGAATGAGGAGCCTCACATTTAGATAGAGAATTAGACTCAGACTGGCTAACTGGTCCGTGGGTGGGGAGAAAAGAGATTAGAACCCAGGCCTGTCAACTTCTACCACATCAGGCCCATTGCTTCTTCAAATATAGTCCAGGCACTGTACTGGACATCATTGTAGGAGTTTCAAACACAAATAAAATGCAGACTATATTGTTGATGGTGATTGTTTGGGTTCAGTTGAGTTCCCCCAAAGTTCATGTTGAATTCCTAACCCCCAGTACCTCACAGTGTGACCTTCTTTAGTTATAGGGCCTTTACTGAGGTAATAAAGTTAAAATGATTTCACTAGGTTGGGACCTAATCCAATATAACTGGTGGCCTTATAAAATGTAGAAATGTATACAAAGATACGCATAGAGGGAAGGGGATATGCGGACACAAGAATGGATAAGATGGCGATCTACAAGCCAATGAGAGATCTGGATCTGATTTTCTCTCACAGTCCTCCGAAGATACTAACACTGCCAAAAGCTTGACCTTGGAATTCTAGCCTCCAGGCTGTGAGGCAATGAAGTTCTGTTGTTTAAGCCACCCAAGTTGTGGTACTTTGTTATGGCAGCCCTAGCAAATTAATTCAGTCATATAGCCTAGTTAGTGGGTGAAGACAAATACATGAATGCCTGTACTACAAGGCAGACTATAGAAAATGACAAGAGGAAGGCATGAACAATACTCAATGGCAGGAGGGCAGAGTTAATGACTGGCCAGGGTGGGGTGGGGAGGCAACAGCAGTGCAGGGTTAATTTCACATATTTATTGAGTAAAAGGACAACAGTAGAAATAATTACAGCAATAACAATAATGACAGTAATGATACAGTCACATTTACTAAATACTTAATATGGGCTAGGCATGGTGCTAAGTGCCCTACAAAGATTATCTCATTTAATATTCACAACGATCCTGTGATGTGAGTTCTACATTATCCCTATGTTACACTGGGCACCTTGCTGGGACAGAGACCTGGGTACGAAGTGAGTCAATTCTGTTCCTTGTCCAACAGTGATGCAGAGTGAATTGCTTCTACCTGTATGAGGCCAATTTGCGTGGATTCCCTTACTCGTAACTTCAGTGCTCCCTCAAAATATTCTCCTTTTTTAGTCACAGACTGATTTGTCTTAAGTGTGGCTTATTTTCCTTTTGGCATTGAGCTTCCAAGCCAGTGCTAATTAATTTTTTACAGCTGACCTGCCTTCCTTATAGCAGGGAGGGTATTCTTATGAGAGAGCCAGTTCCCCAGAGCTAGGCTTACAGAGCACAAAGTCAAAACAATAAGTACATGTTGATGGCTGCTAGAAGTCAGTCTTAAAATTTGGGGAACATATCTATAGCATACCTTCCACAGCATGAGATATGCAACCAGCCCCTGACCCACAGACACAGAAGAGCTACTTCACCAGTTTTCAGACATGTCTTGTAGCCAGGAAGGCTGTTACTAATGCTGTGCACCAAGCCACAAAATGAGGCCGACCTGGGTGAAGAAATGAGGAAATAGGTAAAGTATAAATGTGGCAGCAGTCCCTATTCTGGTCCCATTGACATAAGCCATAAGAATGTCCCAGAAATCACCTAAATTTCACCTTCCAGGCTGCATCTCTTACCCTGAAAATGGCATAAATATCCTGATACTGGGTGCAGATAAACTTGATTCCTGAAACCATATGGATGACAGAGAAAGATAGTAATAAAATCCAGGACTAAAAGCTAATCTCATCAGGCAAGGGAACTATCAGCAAAAAGATGAGTAGAGCGAGCCCTACAAACTAGTTTCTGTGTGACTCTGTGTATATGTGCATGCACATGCGTACACACATACTCACACAAGCTCAGGAGCCCGGTGCCCCAAGCCTCTCACTGCCTTGGGGGAAGGGGGGGAACAAGAGAAGCGAAAGCAAAAACAGCTGAATTCAGTCAAAGACCTGATTGTTTCCCAAATGTATATGCGGCTCCCAAGTGAAAGCCTTGCCAGATGGACCCCCACTGATGGCCTATGGCTTTGTTTGTGTCACCCACTTATGTCTGTCTCCGAGAGGGGCAGCCCATGCATGGAGACAGTGAGCCGTTTGGGAGCCGCTTCTGCATGTGTAATTAGTCACGGTGCACCTGTACCTAACTGCATTAACAATTAACACAATTACATACACAATTGTGGAATTGCCCCCACTATTTGAATAATTAGTGAGCTAACAACATGATTTGCAGGTGCAATTGAGCAATTATGTACAGTTCCAAAGTGGAATATGCATATTTAGAGGCTTGGATGAGGCTCATTATAAATCTTGTTCCAAATGGTCAAATTAATTTTATTATTACAAGGAACAGTACTCAGTGAGAACTATCTCATCCTTAATGCACCGTAGCATTAGGTACTGGGGAACGCTTCACCTCATCAAGGTATTCAGCCCTGGGGTTTTGCCAACACAGGCACCCCTGCCATAATGCTGCCAGCCTGTACACTATCCTTTGGCCTTTCCGACTCCAGAGTATCCCCAACTTCCTCTTGTCTCTCCTTCAAAATGCTGCTGACACTTTGATGGCTCCCTGCAGCTTTTCCTAATTAAGTCCCATTTTTCTTGAGTCTTGGGTTCAGTAACACAAGAGCTCAGCACTAGGGGCTGAACAAAGACGTTACCTCAGCTGCCTCTGGCAAGGAAGAGACCCAAAAAGGCAGTGGCAGTAACCAGGTGGTACTCACAGCCTGTCTGCTTAGGGGTGGCAGCATTGTTGGACATTGACAGCAATGGCTGGCACACCTTCCAAGTTCTCTGGCATTAGGGAAGTTTCCTTAATCTACTCTGAACTCCTGTCACCCCCTAGCCATGTTGGTATCTCCTCAGCCACTGGAGAGGAAATTCACTGAAGGCTTGAGTTTCTAACTTGCAAAATGGCAAAACCAATTGGGCTGTGGGGCATTTGCTCCCAGAACTATAGAAAGCTAAGGAGGAGAGGCAGCAGCTCAATTGTGCTGCAAACACATGGAGAGACCCAGGGCTACTGCTAATACTGTGTGATGCCCCCTTAGTTCAAAAGGCCTGTGGAATCTGATGCTTGGTTCACCTGTACTCTCACAGGTCCCCTTAAGAGAAGTGTTCTGTCTCTGTCAAATCTGTCTATACTTCTGCAAGTCTGCCCTCATTTGTTAGCTATCTGAAGGCAAACTGCAGAAAAAGCCACCTATGGGTCAAATTAGGATTATTGCAGATCCACCTCCCCTCAAGACCAAGGCAATGCTTCCTTCTAGAGACAAGCTAAAAAAAAATCATATCTTGGGATGGTTATTAAGTTCTAGAATGAGCTCCAGTAGTGTTACAGCAACCATTTAGTTGTCTATAGGAGATGTTTGGAACTGACAGAGTTAACAGAAATGAGAGGAACAAGTGGGCAAGGAAAGATCCCCTGAAAGACAATCTCCGCTTATTTTCCCAATCTGTAAAAACTAACTAAAATACAAGTCAGGAAAAGGAGATTAACACTTGTAAGTGTACCGGAATCTTTACAAATAAACCTTTTCCCAGCCTTCATTTCTGATTTGCTATGTTAAGTAACAAATAACATCAAAAAATAAAAAAAAAAAATGGTTGTTTCCCATCCTTGATCTTTATGTCTTCATAAAACCTCACCCAAACCTCTTGGTGGTTCATGGTGGTTAAAACAAAGTCTGAGAAAATGGCTCAGGCTGCACATTGGCAAAGTGTTTTGTTTTTGTGTATGTGTTTTCTGAACATAAATTGGCTTTTTTCTTTATACCACCGAGGGGGAAATATCAATAGCATCCTACTTCCATCACCTAACCAACAAAATCCAAAAAGGAAGACATAAAGATTGAGGATAGAAAACAGCCTCTTTCTCTTTTTCAATGTTATTTGCTCCCTAACACAGTGAATCAGAAATGAAGGCTGGAGCAAGGATAGTCTGTAAAGATTCCAGTATCCTTATGAGCGTCAGTCCCCTTTTCCTGATTTATACTTTAGCTAATTTTTACAGACTGGGAAAATGAGTGGAGATGGAAGACAAGATCTGTGTGCCTTTCTAACAAGACTTCAGGAAAACTATTATTTTGGAACATTGCATTTTTCAGCCACCTAGATGCCGTTTTTTACTGTTCAGTTTCATGAAACATTACCCAAGTTCTTGAAATAAATTTCTTGACCCACGTATAACTACATTAAATGGTGTAATTTAATGCAATCTAACTAAATTAGCACCAATTAGGCTAAATTAAAGGGCATGTCACTAATAAATTTTATGCTAAACATATTACTGATAATAAGCTCACTAAAATGCATAATAAAATAAAATATTATTTTTAGCTTAGTTTAATCCAAATAATATCCAGAAGTCTTTAAAATAAAACATACCAAGCAAAATCCTTAATTCCTTAAAGAGAAATGGGAAAAACCATCCTGCTCTATTAACTGTGAATCTGATTTGTCTTTTTGTTTGTTATTAATATTTCTTAACCAGATATCAAAACATCTCTCCTTTTGGGGACTCAGTTCCTAACTTCCAAAATGTAGACGTAACATTGACTGGTCTCCAAATTTATTCTAGAGCAGAGATAGGGGTAGTTTGCTACAGGATTAGAAGAACACAGGCTTGTCTATCAAGATACCTAAATTTCAGTTAATCATCTCAGCTCTGTCACTTATTGGTTGGATATCCTTTGTGGAAGATCAGAAAATGGTTCCCAAAAGATATGTCCACGTCAAATCCCTGGAATCTGTGAACATTAACTTATATTACTTTATATGGAAAAAATGTGATTGAGGATCTTAAAGACTCCCCAGGCAAGATGTCCAAATAGGAACAGCTCTGGTCTGCAGCTCCCAGCGAGACCAATGCAGAAGGCAGGTGATTTCTGCATTTCCAACTGAGGTACCCAGTTCATCTCATTGGGACTGGTTAGACAGTGGGTGCAGCCCAAGGATGGCGAGCAGAAGCAGGATGGGGCGTCGCCTCATCCTGGAAGTGCAAGGGGTCAGGGAACTCCCTCCCCTAACTAAAGGAAGCTGTGAGGGGCGGTGCTATCCAGCCCAGATACTATGCTTTTCCCATGGTCTTTGCAACCCACAGACCAGGAGATTCCCTCGGGTGCCTACACCACAAGGTCCCTGGGTTTCAAGCACAAAACTGGGTGGCCATCTGGGCAGACACCGAGCTAGCTGCAAGAGCTTTTTCTTCATATCCCAGTGGCACCTGGAATGCCAGCGAGACAGAACCATTCACTCCCCTGGAAAGAAGGCTGAAGCCAGGGAGCCAAGTGGTCTTGCTCAGTGGATCCCACCCCCATGGATCTCAGCAAGCTAAGATCTACTGGCTTGAAATTCTCACTGCCCCAGCACAGCAGTCTGAAGTCGACCTGGGATGCCATTACTGAGGACTGAGTAGGCAGTTTTCCTCTCACAGTGTAAACAAAGCCACCACAAAGTTTGGACTGGGCAGAGCCCACCATAGCACCACAAAGCCGGTATAGTCAGACTGCCTATTTACATTCCTCCTCTCTGGGCAGGGGATCTCTAAAAGAAAGGCAAAAGCCCCAGTCAGGGGTTTATATATAAAACTCCCATCTCCCTGGGACAGAGCAACTGGGAGAAGGGGCAGCTGTGGGCGCAGCTTCAGCAGACTTAAACGTTCCTGCCTGCAGGCTCTGAAGAGAGCAGTGGATCTCCCAGCACAGCGTTAGAGCTCTGCTAAGGGACAGACTGCCTCCTCAAGTGGGTCCCTGACACCTCCCAGCAGGAGTTGACAGACACCTCATACAGGAGAGCTCCAGCTGGAATCTAGCGGGTGCCCTTCTGGGATGAAGCTTCCAGAGGAAGGAACGGGCAGCAATCTTTGCTGTTCTGAAGCCTCCGCTGGTGATACCCAGGCAAACAGAGTCTGGCGGAAAACCCCAGCAAACTCCAGCAGATCTGCAGAAGAGGGGCCTGTTAGAAGAAAACTAACAAACAGAAAGCAATAGCATCAACATCCACAAAAAGGATGACCATGCAAAAACTCCATCCGAAGTTCACTGACAGCAAAGACTGAAGGTAGATAAATCCATGAAGAATGAGGAAAAACCAGTGCAAAATGGCTGAAAATTCCAAAAACCAGAATGCCTCTTCTCTTCCAAAGGATCACAACTCCTCGCCAGCAAGGGAACAAAACTGGACAAAGAATAAGTTTGACGAATTGACAGAAGTAGGCGTCAGAAGCTGGGTAATAACAAACTCCTCCGAGCTAAAGGAGCATGTTCTAACCTAATGCAAGGAAGCTAAGAACCTTGAAAAAAGGCTAGAGGAATTGCTAACTAGAATAACCGGTTTAGAGAAGAACATAAATGACCTTATGGAGCTGAAAAACACAGCAAGAGAACTTTGTGAAGCATTCACAAGTATCAACAGCCAAATTGATAAAGCTGAAGAAAAGATATCAGAGACTGAAGATCAACTTAATGAAATAAAGCATGAAGACAAGATTAGAGAAAAAATAATGAAAAGTAATGAACAAAGCCTCCAAGAAATATGGAACTATGTGAAAAGACCAAACGGACGTTTGATTGATGTACCTGAAAGTGCAGGAGAGAATGGAACCAAGTTGGAAAACACACTTCAGGATATTATCCAGGAGAACCTCCCCAACCTACAAAGACAGGCCAACATTTAAATTCAGGAAATACAGAGAACACTGCTAAGATACTCCTTGAGAAGAGCAACCCCAAGATACATAATCATCAGATTCACCAAGGTTGAAATGAAGGAAAAAATGTTAAGGGCAGCCAGAGAGAAAGGTTGGGTTACCCACAAAGGGAAGCCTATTCGATTAACAGCAGATCTCTCTGCAGAAACCCTAAAAGCCAGAAGAGAGTGGGGGCCAATATTCAACATTCTTAAAGAAAAGGATTTTCAACCCAGAATTTCATATCCAGCCAAACTAAGCTTCATAAGTGAAGGAGAAATAAAATGCTTTACAGACAAGCAAATGCTGAGGGATTTTGTCACCACCAGGCCTGCCTTACAAGAGCTCCTGAAGGAAGCACTAAATATGGAAAGGAAAAACTGGTAGCAGCCACTGCAAAAACAAACCAAAATGTAAAGACCATCAACACTATGAAGAAACTGCACCAACCAAGGGCAAAATAACCAGCTAGAATCGTAACGACAGGATCAAATTCACATATGACAATATTAACCTTAAATGTAAACGGGCTAAATGCCCCAATTAAAAGACATAGATTGACAAACTGGATAAAGAGTCAAGACGCATTGGTGTGCTGTATTCAGGAGGCCCATCTCACGTGCAAAGACACACATAGGCTCAAAATAAAGGGATGAAGGAATATTTATCAAGCAAATTGAAAGCAAAAAAAATGCAACAAGAAGAGCTAACTATCCTAAATATATATGCACCCAATACAGGAGCACCCAGATTCATAAAGCAAGTTCTTAGAGACCTACAAAGAGACTTAGACTCCCACAGAATAATAGTGGGACGCTTTAACACCCCACTGTCAATATTAGACAGATCAATGAGACAGAGAATTAACAAGGATATTCAGGACTTAAACTCAACTCTGGACCAAGTGGACCTAATTGACATCTACAGAACTCTCTACCGCAAATCAACAGAATATACATTTTTGTCAGCACCACAAAGCACTTATTCTAAAATCGACCACATAAATAGAAGTAAAACACTCCTCAGCAAATGCAAAAGAATGAAAATCATAACAAACTGTCTCTCAGACCACAGTGCAATCAAATTAGAACTCAGGATTAAGAAACTCACTGAAAACCGCACAACTACATGGAAACTGAACAACCTGCTCCTGAATGATGACTGGGTAAATAACAAAATCAGGGCAGAAATAAGTAAGTTTTTTGAAACCAATGAGAACAAAGACACAATGTACCAGAATCTCTGGGACACAGCTAAAGCAGTGTTTAGAGGGAAATTTATAGCACTAAATGCCCACAGGAGAAAGTGAGGAAGATCTAAAATTGACATCACAATTAAAAAAACTAGAGAGGCAAGAGCAAACAAGTTCAAAAGCTAGCAGAAGACAAGAAATAACTAAGATCAGAGCAGAACTGAAAGAGATAGAGACACGAAAAACCCTTCAAAAAAATAAATGAATTCAGGAGCTGGTTTTTTGAAAAGATTAACAAAATAGATAGATCACTAGCCAGACTAATAAAGAAGAAAAGAGAGAAGAATCAAATCGACACAATAAAAAATGATAAAGGGGAGATCACCACTGATCCCACTGAAATAAAAACTATCATCAGAGAATACTATAAAACCCTCTACGCAAATAAACTAGAAAATCTAGAAGAAATGAATAAGTTCCTGGACACATAAACCAGGAAGAAACTGAATCCCTGAATAGACCAATAACAAATTCTGAAATTGAGACAGTAATTAATAGACTACCAACCAAAAAATTAAAAAATAAAAAGCCCAGGACCAGACAGATTCACAGCCCAATTCCACCAGAGGTACAAAGAGGAGCTGGTACCATTCCTTCTGAAATCATTCCAAACAACAGAAAAAAAAGGACTCCTCCCTAACTCATTCTATGACACTGTCATCATCCTGATTCAAAAACCTGGCAGAGACACAACAAAAAAAGAAAATTTCAGGCCAATATCCCTCACGAACATCGATGCAAAAATCCTCAATAAAATGCTGGCAAACCGAATCCAGCAGCACATCAAAAAGCTTATCCACCACGATCAAGTCGGCTTCATCCCTGGGATGCAAGGCTAGTTCAACGTACGCAAAACAATAAACGGGATCCATCACATAAACAGAACCAATGACAAAAACCACATGGTTATCTCCATAGATGCAGAAAAGGCCTTTGATAAAATTCAACACTGCTTCATGCTAAAAACACTCAATAAACTAGGTATTAATGGAACATACCTCAAGATAATAAGAGCTATTTATGACAAAACCACAGACAATATCATACTGAATGGGCAAAAGCTGGAAGCATTCCCTTTGAAAATTGGCACAAGACAAGGATGCCCTCTCTCACCACTCCTATTCAACATAGTGTTGGAATTTCTGGCCAGGGCAATCAGGCAAGAGAAAGAAATAAAGTGTATCCAAACAGGAAGAGAGGAAGTCAAATTATCTCTGTTTGCAAATGACATGACTTCATATTTAGAAAACCCTATCATCTCAGCCCAAAATCTTCTTAAGTTGATAAGCAACTTCAACAAAGTCTCAGGATACAAAATCGATGTGTGAAAATCACAAGCATTTCTATACATCAATAATAGACAAACAGAGAGCCAAATCATGAGTGAATTCCCATTCACAATTCTACAAAAAGAATAAAATACCTAGGAATACAACTTACAAGGGATGTGAAGGACCTACTCAAGGAGAACTATAAACCACTGCTCAAAGAAATAAGAGAGGACACAAATGGAAAAATATTCCATGCTCATGGATAGGAAGAATTAATATCCTGAAAATGGCCATACTGCCCAACGTAATTTATAGATTCAATGCTATTCCCATCAAGCTACCATTGACTTTCTTCACAGAATTAGAAAAAACTACTTTAAATTTCATATGGAACCAAAAAAGAGCCCGTATAGCCAAGACAATCCTAAGCAAAAGGAACAAAGCAGGAGGCATCACACTACCTGACTTCAAACTATACTACAAGGCTACAGTAACTAAAACAGCATGGCACTGGTACCAAAACAGATATATAACCAATGGAACAGAATAGAGGCCTCAGAAATAACACCACACATCTACAACCATCTGAACTTTGACAAACATGAGAAAAACAAGCAATGGGGAAAGGATTCCCTATTTAATAAATGGTGTTGGGAAAACTGGCTAGCCATATGCAGAAAACTGAAACTGGACCCCCTTCCTTAAACTGTATACAAAAATCAACTCAAGATGGATTAAAGATTGAAATATAAGACCTAAAACCGTAAAAACCCTAGAAGAAAACCTAGGCAATACCATTCAGGACAGAGGCATGGGCAAAGACTTTATGACTAAAACACCAAAAGCAATGGCAACAGAAGCCAAAATTGACAAATGGGATCTAATTCAACTAAAAAGCTTCTGCACAGCACAAGAAACTATCATCAGAGTGAACAGGCAACCTACAGAATGGGAGAAATATTTTGCAATCTATCCATCTGACAAAGGGCTAATATCCAGAATCTACAAGGAACTTAAACAAGTTTTGAGAAAAAAAAACAACCCCATCAAAAAGTGGGCGAAGTATAGGAACAGACACTTTTCAGAAGAAGACCTTTATGCAGCCAACAAACATGAAAAAAAGCTAATCATCACTGATCATTAGAGAAATGCAAATCAAAACCACAATGAGATACCATCTCACACCAGTTAGAATGGCAATCATTAAAAAGTAAGGAAACAACAGATGCTGGAGAGACTGTGGAGAAATAGGAATGCTTTTACACTGTTGGTGGGAGTGTAAATTAGTTCAACCATTGTGGAAGACAGTGTGGCGATTCCTCAAGGATCTAGAACCAGAAATACCATTTGACCCAGCTATCCCATTACTGGGTATATACCCAAAGGATTATAAATCATTCTACTATAATGACACATACACACATATGTTTATTGCAGCACTATTCACAATAGGAAAGACTTGGAACCAGCCCAAATGCCCATTAATGTTAGATTGGATAAAGAAAATGTGGTACATATACACCATGGAATACTATGCAGCCATAAAAATGAATGAGTTCATGTCCTTTGCAGGGACATGGATGAAGCTGGAAACCATCATTCTCAGCAAACTAACAAAGGAAGAGAAAACCAAACACTGCATGTTCTCACTCATAAGTGGGAGTTGAACAATGAGAACACATGGACACAGGGAGGCGGCCATCACGCACTCGGGCCTGTTGGGGTGTGGGGGGCAAGGGGAGGGAGAGCATCAGGAGAAATACCTAATGTAAATGACAGGTTGATGGGTGCAGCAAACCACCATGGCACATGTATACCTATGTGACAAACCTGCATGTTCTGCACATGTATCCCAGAACTTAAAGTACATGAAAAAAAAAAGTTAAGGATCTTGAGAGGATGCATTTATCCTGAATTATCTGGTAGGCCCTAAATATAATCACCCATATCCTTATAAGAGAGAGGCAGAGGGAGTTTGGGGACAGACACAAGGAGAAGAATAGAAGACACACAAAACATACAGAGAAGAAATCGATGTGAAGATAGAGGCACAGATTGGAGCAATGAGGCCACAAGCCAAAGACTGCCAGCAGCTACCAGAAGCTAAAAGAGGCAAGGAAAGATTCTCCCCAAAAGCTTCTGGAAAGTTCCACAGTCACCTTGATTTTGGACTTCTAACCTTCAAAACTAGGAGATGACAAATTTCTGTTATTTTAAGTTACCCAGTTTTTGGTAATTTGTTACACTTGCCATAGAGAAACTATATAACCTTGGTCCTCACTTTGCTTCACTGGCAAATGGGGCTAACCATGTCTACCTCACAGATTCAATGTGAAAAGTTTAAGTAAAAACAATAAATGCTAACATTTATATAGCACTTACCAAGTGCTGTCAAAGAAGGCAAAGTGCATGCCAGCACACAGGTCATTATTATTCCAGCTTGTCTGTTTCGATAGTTCTAATTTTATAAGCTATTTTCAGATACCAGAGTAGAACATGCATATTATACAGAACTTATAGGTAAAACATGCATATTACACAGAACTTATAGGAAAAAATTATAAACCAAGATAGATATAAGACTCTTTCCTGGCCACCTAATCAATTTTTATAACAAATATATCCCCTGATTATCAAACGTATCTAAATGAAGAAAGAGGGCTATACTACTTTGTAGAGCTTTTCAGTAAAGGTGTATCCATTTGCATGAATAAACATTCAAAATAAGGATGTGTTGGTTATGCATAATTACAAATAATCAAGCAAAAGAGCTTAACTACACAATTAATAAAAATTACTCTGCCGGTTCAAGTCCAATAAAGTCCACCTCACTCATTTTAATCACTCAAAAGATCCCATAAGTTCATTACATGATGAAACAATCATTGTTTTTAATCTTTTCTGCCATTTGACCAAAGAATAAGCACAGCATTGGGCTACTGTTTTACAGAGAACAGCCTGTCCAGTTAGCTATAAACTGCAGCCCCTACGTACTGATCTGAGCCCAAAGAAACAAAATTTTCCCCAAGCAAAACCAACATATTCACAAAAATATAAGTAAGACGGAGAGAGTGAGTATTCTGGAAGAATTGCACAGGTTGCTATTAGGAATTTTTTTTTGAGCAGCGGCCATGTTTGTTAGAATAGCAGGAGTGAAATTATGTATATCTCCGGGGAAACACACAGAGAGGCTGGTAAATAAGAGAGGAATGTAGAATATGAATTCAGCAGAGTGGAAAGGAAGAGGGAAAAGGAGAGGAAGAGATAAAATTATTAAAGTGCTCATCAAGCACAGGAAACCAGTATGAATCTATAGGGTGTTAGACAAATCTTTCCGAACTCTTGTTTTCTTCCACGTCAGTCTGTGCTCATACAAGGAGGATATGACATCTATCTCATGCTAAAAAGATTACCAGTGCTAAATTAAGTACTCAACTTTGGATGGTGATTGTATGTGAGGTTCCTGGTATGTCTCTTTCCTCTTGCGCTAAATAATTTTTTATAAATCTTTAATCATTTACTTGAATTGTTTGAATTGTTTTTGCTGACATTATTTTAACTTTTTGGCTGACCTGATTCATTTTTGGGAAAAGTTGGCATGTAAACTAATAATGGCAAGTGAGTTTAAAATTATAGGATCTAGGCAGTCACCCTGACTTGGCATTTCTGATGAGTATGTGCTGCTAGTTATACTTGTAATAACTCAAGATGAGCCCTAATTCTTCATTCAGAGGAAATTCTTGGAAATGGTGGTGTTCTCCAAAAACCTTAAGAATGTCTATGAAATAACTTATTGGAGCATGGTGGTCACACTTCTCCTAGATTCTGACATTTTGCAAAATGAACAACTTGTAGCTCAGATTTTCTATAAGAGACCCAGTTTCCTGCGCATTTGGAATCCTCTTCTTCCCAGCTTTAAGGGCTCCTGAAATGAGAGCTAATTCTACCACTAAACCTTTGACAATGTTTTCTTTCTTTCTTTCTTTCTTTCTTTCTTTCTTTCTTTCTTTCTTTCTCTCTCTCTTTCCTTCCTTCGTTCCTTCTTTCCTTCCTTCCTTTCCTTCCTTCCTTCCTTCCTCCCTCCCTCCCTCCGTCCTTTCCTTCCTTCCTTTTTGAACAGCATCTTTACATCTCTATAGCATACTCATCGTTTGCATTTGTCACTCTGATTAATTCTCTCCCAAATTTTGCATATTTCCAAGATGAATCTCATTTACTACTCAGGAGGCTACCCTCTTCACAAATGCTTGTTAAATTGCCCTGGCCCTCAACTGGTTTTAAGAGGCTAGTTAATAAGAGCTGGAAACAGAATTCTTTGGAGGATTACTTTCTTCTCATGAAGATTTTGGGAAAAAGATGTAACCACAATGAAATATATAGTCACTATTATTTTCAGACCTCCCTGCACTAATTATTACTTTTTAAAAGAGATACATATATTTTCTTTCATCTTATAACAAAAATTTCATGATATCTAAATATGATTCAGGAAATATATTTTAAAAGAAGAATCCATGGCTTCTTCACTTAGAAATTACTAGATTTAACATCTTGGTGTATGGTCTTCTAGTATTTTTTATATATTCAAGTGTTTTTCTTTCTGTTAATCAAATGCAATATATTTTTTATTTTTTTACTTTCTTTTTTATCTTTATTTTTATGTTTTCTTCATTTCTCCTAAAAACATGGGATACATATGCAGCACGTGCAGATTTGTTACATAGGTATATTTGTGCCATGGTGGTTTGCTGCACCTGACCTCTAAGTTCCCTCTCCCAACAGGTCCTGGTGTGTGTTGTTCCCCTCTCTGTGTCTATGTTATTCAAGCATTTTTTAAACAAAAATGATTATGCTATACATAATGAGTTGCTTCTTTATCAATGGTTGAATTATTAGTTATTATTTGCTGCTCATTTTTTGTTGGTGATTCCATAGGGCTAACTCCATGACAATGTAAAATAAATGATAAGGCATTTGTTTTCTCAATCTCAATTCTAAGTTTCAATATCTTTACTGCCTCCACTTAGAAATTATTAATAAAGAAATATTTATGCAGCTTCATCAGAGGACAAACAAATTGCATCTGAAACAGACTTTTGGAAAGAACTTTAACTGAAAATTTAAAGTAACCACATATTATACCTGAAAATCATAGGGGGCTCTGGTCAAAAAAAAAAAAAAGAAAGAAAGAAAAAAAAAAGAAAGAAAAAAAACAACTTTGAAAATGTAAGCCACTCTTCTATAATAATCACATGGTGTTCTATACAGCCAACGTTAAACTCATCAAAAGCATCATTTTGCCATTCTTTCCTCTTGGATTCTAAATTTCAAACATCCAAGCTGCTTTCAGATGCCTCTATAATCCTTTCTTCATGGCTACACACTGTGATGCATAAAGGATGAGAAATCAAAGTTGTCAGCCATCTGAGAATTTTTAATGTATCAAACATTGCCTTCTAAATACATTTCTATTTCATTTCAAAAACAAAACATGAGTGATTTGGTCTAAAAAAGTCAGTCTGGTTCATTAACCTATAACTGTACAAAAGCAAGAGTCAATTACCTTGCCACATCAGATGTGTGTTGAGATAATTACCCTGAAAAGAAGATGTAAGGATGCCCATAAAGGCAGTGAAATGTGACCTATTAAATCAGGCTGTAACCTATTATGGGTCAAAAAACACATTTGTAGGGCCAATAGTCTCCTGCCTACATCCAGTCTTGCATGAATCTTGCAGGTTTCTTTTTCAAGTAAACTTTCCATCTGTCTTTACATTTCAAACTGGGGTCTCGTCTTCCTACTTTCACTACTCTTGGCTATCTGGGATGCATATATACACGTCACAGAACTAATTTCCTACTTAAAATTACACCCTTTAAAATCTGTTTGCAAAATCTGACATAACAGGCCAAGATCAGGCTGTATTAAATCAGCAAAGAATCATTTAGGTTCACTTTCTTGTAAGTTCTCCCCTTGTTAATACTTTGTAACATTGATTTCCATCTCCAAAAGCAACATCTGTTACAGTGAGAGAGCAAATGAGTCAACAATCAGATTCACTGAGGATCACCTGGTGTGAAAGGAGAAAACATATTTACTACTGTCTTTACTTGGATTATTGCCAATCACAACAGAGACAAGATGGTCACAAGCCTGAAAGGGCTTCTTTTCTGAGAATTCAGTGTGTTGGAGGAATGCTCATTACTAGGCAGTTCAATATAAAAATCAGGGGCCATTCTCTTGCAATTACACATGGAAAAGAGAAGGAGAAAATTAATATAAGGAGGAAATGCAGGTCTTGATTCTGTTTGTGAAAAATCAGCTGCACATTCTATAACTGGACATCCTGAATTTGAAAACTGGTATTTTCTTCTCTCAAATAACACAAAGAAGATAGTTACTCCTAGATACACTTTAATTATGTTTGGCAGGGTCCATAAGACCACCCACACATTTGGAGAATCACTAGGAACACCCATGGAATTCAACATATAGTTCACTCACGACTAAGGCTTATGATAGGAAAATAAGGAAAAAAGAAATAGGCAGAGTCTGGAGGAATCCATATGCGGGCTTCCTTGTGTTCTCTCCATCTCATGAGAAGTTCTGCTCAGGGAAGCGCATCATAGAATTAGCACTGAATCTTTACATTTGGGACTAGCCACATAGGCACCTTCTGCCTAGCACGTACAAAAATTCCAGATCCTGTGAAAGAAAGCAGGTATTCAGCATGAATCACAACGTTTGTACAAACAATTGAGGCACAGTGAGCCACATTTTTCCGTTAGGGAACATTTTCAAAGCCGTATTCCCAGAGGCCAGCCACAGGCCAATCTTGTAAGCAGGCGCTTCAGGAAACTGCAGTTTCGGTACTGCGATGTTAACTCTTTTCTGCACCAATACTCCTGCAGTGAAATACATTTACACCATATTAAGCTTCAAATAATTTCAGCAACAGAAAGGTCATCATAAGCAGATCAAGGAAGTATCTGCATTAAAACATGTTTTACCATCCTCACAAAGGAGTGAGAGGCTTTCTCCCAGCTCTTCATATGTTCTGTTGAAGACTTGTGTGAGGCCCTTCCAGACGACAGGAGTCAGGAAAATCCCTCCCAGTTATCAATAGATTATGGACTGCTGTACAATATCACTTATTATGTGATTTAAATTTGCACAAGTTTCTACCTCTTTGTCCATGTTTTTATTAACATTTCCTCCATTTGTAGTATCTCCTGCTCTTGGAATGATACCCCCAACTTTACAATTACAAATCCCACTGATATTTCAAGTGTGTGGGACCCTGCCAAACAGGATTAAAGTGTAACTAGGAGTAACAATTTTATTTGTGTCATTTGATATAAGAAAATATCAGTTTTCAAATTCAGGATGTCCACGTATAGAATGAGCTGCTGATTTTTCTCAAATATAATCTTCTGCTTCTGAAGCCATCCCCAGCAACACTGGCTGCAGTTAATCTATACCTCTCCTAGCAGTTTCTACCTTGAGCTATAGATGCTTGTGTGAATATCATGCCACACGCATGATTTTCTCTCCTAATCTGCAAGCCACACCAAGGCAGTGTCTAATCCAATCATGATAAATGTTTGTCCTTTGCAGTTTTTCCCCCATCACACATCATCACTGATGTTTAGCACAGTACTCGCATATAGTAGGCACTCAGCAAATGTATGTCAGATGGGTGGAAGACTGAATAATCTGGAAAGGCTTTGAATTGGCCCCTGTGAAATTGCTGATAACTGGACTTCTAAAGACGGCATATCTTTCCATGGAAAGCTCTGCCCCCAGCAGCAGAGATCAGAATGCTATGGAACCATTTTTATTGGTTTGCAAAATGCACTTCTTTGTCTGTAACTGCCCATTTCAGCAGCTGGAAATCTGGGGATTCTTCCTGGGAGTCAGTCTGAAATATAATATCAAGTTAAGGAGAAGGGGTCTGGGTTTGGAATCTGTTCTATTAATTTAGAGTCCTGAGTCTGAGAAGCATCATTTTCCATACTACTCCAGCGGCTCTGGCTCTCTCCCAAAACATTCAGAACGTCTGTTCTGGATTCTCATTGAAACCAAAGACCCCAGAGCGAAACAGGAGCCAAGTTGAGGATGGAGGGGCAAGACTGAGGTCTTAGTCCATTACGTACTAAGAAATGGCTCTACATTTCCAACTGAGCTTCCCAGTGACACATTCTGAGGAACATAAAGAACAGTGTATTGTAAAAGTGTTCAACAGTTTATCGATAGGGAATAAAAATACATCATTGTCCCTGCTGCCTGTTACCCTGTTACCTTAGTTTCTTCTGTTACAGGTTTGTATTCTTGCTATTCATGAAAAACACTCACACTCATGAAAACCACTCACACTCCATGCCTGCTGGCAGCCTTCATGACACTATAGCTGCCTTTTACCCAATGTATTCAATGGAACCTCTTCAGACGGAAGGCACATCTTGCCTTCCACAAAGCAAGTCCAAATTGTAAAGACTTCTATAGTAAGCCTTTTAAAAATAAAAATTCTAATGTATTTGTCTTATAATATCATTTTTCATCTACCAAGTTTTCTTCAAGCAGGGTCCCTGCTCCATTCTGTGGAAAGAAATGAGAGGTTGCACAGTTTCAAGGCTCAGTCCAATGGGCATAAAACTCTAGCTGTACACATGTCAAGCTCCTTGTCCCTTCAAAGTCTCAATTTTGTCACCTTTAAATGAGAAAGAATAACATCTACTTCAAAGGAATTAAATGAGAAAAGTTGAAATAAAAAAGAAGTGACATTTTGGCAAGATCTGATTCTTGATCTGAATCTTGAACTTGATCTTGAACCATCACAAACTTGCCACCATCCAGGACACAGATGGGACTGTCGGCTGGGAGGAACCACCTACAATTTAATGGCCAGTTGTACAACAAATGAGAAAAACAATGAACAAAAACATGTCCTCATAACTTTCTGCCACAGCAAAGACCTTTTGGTGAATGATCCCAAAATGCTGTTTTCCCTCCCTAACCTGTGCCTTAGAAGGTAACTTTAATTTATTCTGTATGTGATAGCTATGGGAATAGCTTCTCTATAGCCAAAGCTATTATTCTTCTCAAACTGAAAGGTCTTGCAGATCACATTAACTTGCAAATATCTGTGTTTATGGGTGTGCGTGTGTGTGTGTATGCACATGCACACATTTTTGGCCCAGTGTGAAAGCCCTTAAAGATCCTCCATAAAATTGTCAGCAAGAACAGCAGGAGTAGTTAACAGCAGGCTTCATGTCTGAAGGCCTGGAAGTGACGTCAAGGAGGTGTGAACTGCATTTAATTAAGGACTCTTAGTTTTCTTCTTCAGGAGAGGAGACATTTGCAGGTAACCTGGACACATGTCCCAGGCCAGCCAAGTGCAGGAAGCATATGTGACGAGATCACTATATTACAGCGTGATAGATGCCATAGTAGCCATAAGAACAGAACAGAGGGAGTTTGAACTAGGAAAGAGAAGGACTAACTGCTGGATTTGGGGGTGAGGGTGATTGAGGGGTTCAGAAAAGGGCTGAAAAGGGGCAGAACAAACTTCAGAAGAGAGACAAATTTGATCAGTCTCTCGTAGGATGAATAAAAGTTCACCAGGCAGAGGAAGTAAGTGGAAACAGTCAAGTATTCCAAGCAGAAGTGACAGCATGGAGGAGGCATAAGGCGGCAGTAGGCACCAGTCAGCCTCCCAGGGCGGATGGCCATAGTATGTAAGAGTTCAGATTACATAGGCAAGGCTCATCAGATAGAGCACATGTTACAATTATGCCTTCCATACAATGGGCCTGGTTATCCTGACGTACTTCCCAGAAGTCTTTGAAGGAAAAAGAAATAGAGTTGACTTCAATGATATGTGCAAATGTGAAGTGCTATGTAACTACATAATATTGCTAATTTAAAAGCATTAAATATCCTTCACCTACATTTCAAGGCAAGTTGTGAAAATAAAGCTGTCTTATTTCATTAAGAATACCCAACTGAGTTGGTAATGCCAATAATCACCCCCTATCAAGATGGCTGTAATTTGTTTGTCAACCCTTTTAAGTTCCTAGCAAATTAGTTTTTCAGCATGTGGTTACAAGGATATTATGAAATCACAGGGTTTAGGATGCCTTTCTGTCTTAAGACTGAGCTTTAGGTTGCTAGTGGCTTTCAGGGGCAAATTCCCTGAGAAACTTTGCATTCAGGTTGAAGCAAATCAGCCTATATGACTAAATATCTCAATTAAAAGTGCTCTTTTGAGTCTATCATTTGAAATGCTTTGTTTGCGTTTTAGAAACAAAAATCTTCCTGACATGGTCACATTGATGCCACTTGTTGCATCACAATCACACTCTGTTCCATGACATCATCTTCTCAACTAAAATCCTGTTATTTAAGTTATTAATGTTTAGCTTTTACAACTACCTTTTAATCAACAATTATTTAACATACATCATCCAACCACATTAACAATAAAAACTGGAGCTTCTTATGATAAATTATGATTTTTATTTGGATGTTTAAAATCCTTTCCCTCTTCCATGTTACCTTTATTTAACATAATATACAATAAATGAATCATTTATATAATTCATCCTGGCAACAACTGTTTTACCTGTACAAAACAGTTATCTGAGAAGTTATATTAAAATGGCATTTCAAGTATCATTCTACTGTGGTCCCTAAAATGAAATGTCTTTCTCCTTTGCCCTTTACCCCAGCCCTTCGACCAAAATGAACCAAACAAATAAAAATACAATTCAAAGAAAAATGTGAAAGCTAAGGAAAGATACTACAACCAAGATTCAAGAGAGAATCCACACTTTGATGTTTCTTTTGGCACTTCTGAGTACTGGGAAATTTTGAGAGAACACTAAATCAACAAGAAATCTGACAATGATCAGGGTCATAGAATTGGAGAAACCTCAGGCAGCATCACTCTAAATAATCCTTGATGGATCAGAATCCTCCTTGCTTATAAAGACGTTCAAATGGTATCTAATTAAACTAAAGAGCTTCTGCACAGCAAAAGAAACTACCATCAGAGTGAACAGGCAACCTACAACATGGGAGAAAATTTTCGCAACCTACTCATCTGACAAAGGGCTAATATCCAGAATCTACAATGAACTCAAACAAATTTACAAGAAAAAAACAAACAACCCCATCAAAAAGTGGGCGAAGGACATGAAAAGACACTTCTCAAAAGAAGACATTTATGCAGCCAAAAAACACATGAAAAAATGCTCACCATCACTGGCCGTCAGAGAAATGCAAATCAAAACCACAATGAGATACCATCTCACACCAGTTAGAATGGCTATCATTAAAAAGTCAGGAAACAACAGGTGCTGGAGAGGATGTGGAGAAATAGGAACACTTTTACACTGTTGGTGGGACTGTAAACTAGTTCAACCCTTGTGGAAGTCAGTGTGGTGATTCCTCAGGGATCTAGAACTAGAAATACCATTTGACCCAGCCATTCCATTACTGGGTATATACCCAAAGGACTATAAATCATGCTGCTATAAAGACACATGCACACATATGCTTATTGAGGCACTATTCACAATAGCAAAGACTTGGAACCAACCCAAATGTCCAACAATGATAGACGGGATCAAGAAAATGTGGCACATATACACCATGGAATACTATGCAGCCATAAAAAATGATGAGTTCATGTCCTTTGTAGGGACATGGATGAAATTGGAAATCATCATTCTCAGTAAACTATCGCAAGAACAAAAAACCAAACACCGCATGTTCTCACTCATAGATGGGAATTGAACAATGAGAACACATGGACACAGGAAGGGGAACATCACACTCTGGGGACTGTTGTGGGGTGGGGGGAGGGGGGAGGGATAGCATTGGGAGATATACCTAATGCTAGATGACGAGTTAGTGGGTGCAGCACACCAGCATGGCACATGTATACATATGTAACTAACCTGCACGTTGTGCACATGTACCCTAAAACTTAAAGTATAATAACAATAAATAAAATAAAAATAAATAAATAAATAAAGACTTTCTTAGGAAGGAAATCTACAACCTTCACAAGGTTTTAATCTAATCCTTCACAGGGTTTTAAAGAGCCCTAGGTGGAAAGGCATTCAATGTTACCCTAGCCAGAAATGCTGTATGCTATACAACTAAGATCTATTTTGTTTATGCAGAGAAAAACTCTTTATCCAAAATCAAGAATTAAGGAGCTTTGAAATGCATTTTCATTGGTTGGTCTGGGTCCACTTCTCCTGACAGAAACTCATGCAGTTCCAAGAAAAATGAAATTAGGAGTTTCACAATCTACAATAATATGCATCATTGTATGACAGAATGAATTTAATGGAAAAGAATGAAATTGCTCCCAAGAGCCCCTGGAGATTTAGTTAAACAGCCAAACCCACTACTACTACTGAAGAGACTGGAAGCTTCACCTTGGAGAAGGAAAAGGGAAGAAGAAAAAAGAAAATAAGAAAAGAGTAACAGAACAAGAGGTAAAGAAAAGCTAAGATTGGCCGGGCATGGTGGCTCATGCCTGTAATCCCAGCACTTTGGGAGGTCGAGGCGTGAGGATCGCTCGGGCCCAGGAGTTGTTGGCCAGCCTGGGCAACAACTCTATAGCGAAAGCCCATCTCTATGAATAAAAGTTTTTAAAAACGACAACAATGAAAGAAAAGCAAAGACTACAGAGTTGTGAAGCACCTACCATGAATTAATGAAGCCCCAAGATGATGGCCAACACCTGCCCCTGCTTTTCTCAACTGCTAGGATTGTTGGAAAAGTCCCCCAGTCAAGGGGTTGATTCTAGTAAATAATTCGGGAAGAAATATTTCAAAAAGAATTTGTCAATGGGATGCGCATTTTCCCTTTGAGTACAACCATTCAGAAATAGCACATTTGAACTCCAAGGTGAAAAAAGCAGGATTGTATCACAGAGTCTTTAGACATCTGCATTTCTGAAACTGTCATACACACTCTTTTCATACATGCCAAGTGAACAATTAAACTCTGTATTTTTATAAGGCACGTGTATATGTAAGTACACGTATGAAAAGAGACTTTGCAGACAGAAATGAATGATGGACTTTTAAGAATTAAATCAGATTCTCAAGAAAAATGGAAATAAAACAAAGCCAACAAAATTACAATATGACATTGACAAAAGAAATTAACAGCATTCATATCACTGATACTATTAAAGTTGTATCTTGAACAAACAACAAACAGGCAAACAAATTTGCATGTCCATAGTTTAATTATTTAGACAACTTATTTTATGGCAAAACCCAGAATTCATCAAAACTGGCATCTTTTAATGTTAATTCTAATTAGAACCAGCATTGCATTTTGTATGCTCTCCAATTATGCATGAGAAAAGTCAGCATAAGTGTCCTCTCTTATCATAATTATCTGTTTCTAATTTCAATTTTGGCTATGACTTTGCACTCAATGATGTAAATGTAACTGTTCCTGTCAGATGAAGATTAATTTGATTTAAGCCCTCTTTGTTCTAATTATATATTCTATTTCTGCTCACCATGCAAGTTTCTTTCTATGCCACATCTGTATTTTATCACAACAATGGAGAATTTCTTTGGTATTTAAAAGGCAGCCATAAGATTTCTTTTTGGCACCATTATGACAATTTTCATTAAGCTTGTGCCAAAAAATTTAATATTTCAGCTGACTAATCTACAGATTAATGTAATTATTTGAATATTAAAGCATGAACTTTTCTGAAATGAAGTCTCTAAAAGTCATTGCTCTAATTACTCCCTTAGCTTCCAGGAAAACGTTATCGTTGTTAGTTTATTCCCTGGCCAAATTCGTTTATTGGGTGACACCTTGCATGCTATGCTTCCAACTGGCACCAATATAGAAACAGTGGTAGAAATAAAAATCAGTTGAGATTCAAAGCTGTCCTTCTGGAGGTCCAGAACTGGAGCATCCTTGCATTCATCCTCAATTTATCTTACTAATTTTCTACTGTGCCACTTCATAAAAATAATCAGGTGGATTTCTATATTCCTCAATGTTGGCTGTTGTTCTTTTATGTTCCACCTACCTTTCTATTCTTTCTTTCGTTTTTTCGTATTATCTCACATACGTATTAGTTATTTGTGGTGAGAACACTTACAATGTCTCTTAGCAATTTTCAAGTATACAACACATTGTTAATAACTAGAGTCACCATGCCATATCACCTACTTCTCTCTAAAAAAAAAAAAAATCAGGTGGAAGATAAGAAATTACCCCTGCAGCAATCTCTTCCCATTCCTTCAAGTAGAAAGTGTTTGGAATATAGCATCCTAAAACTAATACTGGTTCTAGGATGCAGAGATGAAAGCCAACCTGAGGGTTAATACTCGATTAACATGTTCTACACATATCTCAGAGACTAAGATTTTGATTTTGATTTGTACTCCCGTGGAAAAGCCCAGGAAGTAAAATATGGAGTATAATTAAATTCACTAAATACTTTATCAGTGCTCAACACAATGTCAAGTACTGCTGGATAAATTTTAGCAGAAAAGTATGGTCAAGTCTAGATACCTTTAACCTATAAAATGCTTTGAGATTCTCAAAACTAAAAAAAGCTTTTTGAAATCAATATTTGTTGTTTTGAGAAGGGACATGGTATATTTATTTTAAAATATACAGTAATTCAGCAAAGCAAACACAGAGTTCTAGAAGTTAGCTATTCAGAAAAAGTGTCGTCAGCCTGGGCTGTAAGATCAGTGACCTCGTGCCACATGCATTTTTATATTTTACATGTTCAATCCTGTTCTGTCACAAAATAGATGTCAGGCAGTTTGTGGATATAAACACAATACAATAATGTTTAAAACTGTAAGAAATATGGATGGTGAGATCAGGCCAAGATTAAGTAGCACAAGTACTTTCTTAGAGAGCCTGGATATTTAGTCCAAGTGGGTCACAAAGAGCAGTCAGTTCCCTAGCAGCCAGAGCACAGAGGGGCTCCTGAGAAGTTATAAGATGCATGGGGTACACGAAATGAGAATCAGTCAACTATCCTCAGCGATCTGAGGGAACTTGCTTTCCTGGATCTTCACAATGAGATGTTATATGCATGGCAGATCTAGCTTAAGCAGCACCATTTGGAATTGCAAAAATATGGAACCAGCTCAAATGGCCATGAATCAATGAATGCATAATGAAAATGTTATATATATATATATATACACACACACACACATATACATATGTATACACATAATATATATATATATCACTAAGCATATATATGTGTGCATGTGTATATATATATATATATATACCATAGAATACTACTCAGCCATAAAAAGGAACAAAATAATGGCATTCGCAGCTACCTGGATGGAATTGGAGACCATTATTCTAAGTGAAGTAACTCAGGAATGGAAAACTAAGCATCGTATGTTCTCTCTTATAAGTGGGAGCTAAGCTACGAGGATGCAAAGGCATAAGAATGATACAATGAACTCTGGGGACTCAGGGGAAAGGGTAGGAGAGGGTGAGGGATAAAAGACTACACATTGGGTACAGTGTACACTGCTCGGTGATGGGTGCACCAAAATCACAGAAATCACCACTAAAAAATTTATTCATGTAACCAAACACCACTTGTTCCCCCAAAACCTATTGAAATTTTAAAAACGTAAAAATAATCAACAGTTCTCCTAAAATATATATCTATATATATCTATATCTATCTATCTATCTATATATATATATACACACACACATACACACACACACATATACATGCACATATATATAGTGAGGTTCATTATTGGCAGAGAATAGTGTTTGGAGCTTACAAAGTCTACACTTGCAGGGAACTATTGTAGCTCACTTTTTTAATAATATACTGATTCACTCTATCATCTGTCACCCATCAGCAAATCTCACTCTCACTAAGATCTACTATGCAACAGGCACTATGCTAGGCATTTGGGCAGCCACAACAGAAAAGACACACAGCTTACATTCCATGAGGATACAGAAGGTGTCTGTTGTGTTCACTGCTGTAGTACCAGCACCTGATATCATGCCTGACATAGAGTCAGGACTCTGTAAACATTCATTGAATAAACAAATGAATGAGTTTGCAGTCTAAAGAGCTAATCAGCCATGGGGAGTTGACACAGAAAATCAAGGTAGACTGGATTGCGAATGTTTTCAATTGGCAAAATAATGGGCCAAGTTTTTATTAAAAAAAAAAATACAAAAAAAAACTGGAGGACAGTTGAGTGATATGCCATCAAAATCATCTACCTCTTTAGTAATTGTTTGTAAATGACCTCCCCATATACAGGCCTAAGTGACAAGTACAGTGACTTTTCCCCCCAACTATTCTATCTGTAAAATGTTACATAATAGTTCTAAATAGTAGTTTAAAACAATAAAAAAAGAAAGAAAAATCTCTCAATGTTTCCAAATAGCCAGATATTTCCATACTGGTCAAAGCTATACCTACCCATACTTTCGTCCAGCTATATTTTTGTACATTGAGGAAGTAAAGTGAAACACAGGATCAATGTTACCCTTGATCATAACCCTTGATTGTCACAACAAATTCATTAAATAGTAGAGATATAAAGTTCATTTTACATATAAGGAAACTGAGGTCAGAATACATAGGAATAGTGTTCTTAAATGTAAGACTGCTTTCTTCACACATTCTTTCTAGGGCCACATAAATAGATGAGGTAACATGGAAAGAGCCCAATGCAGAAGAGTTGCACTTAAATCTATTGGCAAATAGAGGTGTTTATGTTCAATATTTTTAGACTTGGCATTGAATGTCAGCTTAACACAGGAATATGTTAAAATCTTACCTAGTTATATTCTAAGGACATGACTTCATGTTTTAATAAAAGCTGTGTATACTATTTATTATATTGACAAACTATCCAACAATGCCTCACTTAAGGCACTTGTTCAAATAGATGAACAATACAAACTCTAGGCATGCACTTCTATACCTCAGCATACTTCACTGTTTTACACAATGGAAATTTCCAATTTATTTTCACTGATTTTGCTTCTCCTCAATATCACTAAAAACTTGCCCTTCCATTGTCTCATAACCCATTGAGTCAGTCCAGCTGTGAGCATGCAATTGGCACTACAATTCTTAAAAACCTCCTTCCCTGTGAATATTTGATGATGCCTGAAGGCCATCCTTCTTCCTGAGGAGCCACTGACAGAGACACTGTTGAAAGCTTGAGGAAATTTTTGTGAATTCTATCAGAAAAGAAGAAAGAAAGGTAGTATTTCTTATTTGTCTTGTATACTGCTTTCTGTAACCAGGCAGGGATTGCAGTTCTTTTTAAGAAGGCCCATAGAAAACTCCAGTCTGGCTTTTTAAGCAGCTCCATTCAATGCTGCTTAAAGCTTTCAGGAGGTGTGTCACTGTTTCCATTCTAAATCCTGATTTGGGTGGGTTCAAAGCTTCGTTATTAAACCTGGCATAGTAACTGTTACCTTGGGCGTGAATTATTTTTCCAATCTGATGAAAATTCCAACTATGGTAAATTGGAACAAAGAAAATCACAAATGACTTAGTTTCAATGTTTTATTTTTAATTTTAAAACATTAATATTATGAAAAGAGTCAAAATGGCTTTTGGGCAGATGCATTTGTTAGAAAAGTGAAAAAGCTCTTTCAGGTGAATTGTCCACTCTCTACTCTGTCTACTGTGGCTCAAAGCAAGTATTAATTCACAATTGCTTTCACAATGTGCCTAAAAAGTTGATGGCATTACTGGATTTACTTGGTGGGACAATAATTTCTTATTCCAGGCTGAATGTAACTTACAATTCTCAGACACAGTTCAGGCATTGTCATAATCACAGTACATCGTGGAAGTGAAATGAAGCACAGGATAAATGCTGCTGAAGCTATTTTAATCTATTTATGATAGATCTAGGGAGAATCAGAGGCATTTCCATTAACAAAACTATTCCTAGGATAACATAATGATCCTTCTATCCTCAAAACATAATGAAAAATGTGTCCAGCCCCAATTTCTCTGACTGTGATTTAAAATCAACACCATGCTTGCACTGTGCATTCAGTGGTTACAATAATGTCAGCAGAGAGGACTATGTGAGAAAATGTCACTTTTCAGAACCATTTTGCTTCTCTGAATTCACTGGGCCTTCATTGTCACACTGCATTCAACCTTTCTTATCTCAGTAATAATCCTTGAACTCATTCTACAATATTTCTTGGGAAATACAACTCTTCATTCTTTCTTGTTTGGGTATAAACATGTTTATTTCATAATTCAAAAGAAATCAGAACCCTGAATGTCATGCACATAGTTAAGTCTAGTACAAAAACCTAAGAGAAAGTAGAATGGTTTATAATTGTGTACATATTTTCTAGGATCATGTGAACTAAACGAGTGACTTTCCCACAGAAATGCAGCTTTCTGTAAAGATTCTCTCAAATTCTAAACCCAAAGTCGTGACATTTCCGGGATTTAAGTCCTATGTCTAGGCGACACAAAGCAAAATAGAATGACCAACTGTTCTCATCTGCCCAGGACTGCCGAGTTTAGCATCGAAAATTCAGGACTGTTGTTGGTACTCCTTAAAACATATTCTTGGCTGGGTGCAGTGGCTCACGCCTGTAATCCCAGCGGTTTGGGAGGCTGGGGTGGGTGGATCACCTGAGGTCAGGAGTTCAAGACCAGCCTGGCCAACATGGTGAAACCCAGTCTCTACTAAAAATACAAAAATTAGTCGGGCGTTGTGGCGGACCCCTATAATCCCAGCTCAGTTGGGAATCTCAGGACAGTTGGGAAATATGTATCAATAGACTTAAAAATGTTCATACTCTCTGATCCAATCATTCCACTTCTAGGATTTTATCCTAAGGGAGAAAAGCTAAATATGCATGAAATGATTCATGCAAAATGCTGTTTATTGCAGCTCTATTTACAATACCAAAGAATGGAAATGTCTAAATGTTCAACAAAAGGGGAAATGTTAAATCAAAAATGTAATCATGTTCTATAATATTTATAGAAGGTCTTCCTTCAAGTTTTAAAAATTAATGATAAGTGAAAATGCTCAAAAAGGCATGACAGAAAACCACATACATATTATGATTCTGTTTTGGGGAGATAAATAACCAGATAGAGACATAGATATCACCGAGCTATCTACAGTGGTTATTGTTGCTTATTCATGAGATTATGGGTGATTTTCATTCTAGTTTTTATTCATTTCTGCAGTTTCCCAATGTTCCACAATCAACTTCTATCACTTTTATTTTAAAAAAGTTACAGGAAATGTCTGCCAAAGGGCCAACCTTAAAACTAAACAAGCAAAATCACAAAAACAGCTATCCAATATTTGAGAAACGTGTTTCTGTGTCTTAAGAATCATGTTGTTTCAAATAACCTGACATTTAGATTGACAGTTCTTCTCTCAAATTTTCCAAGCTAACATTTGGCCTCAGAAAATTGTTCTATACATTACTCTCAAGAGCTTCATACTCTGCTTCTTGCATTCTGCCCCTACCTACATGGTCTTTTGCTCAAATACAATACACAGGAATCAACCAGATTGCTCAGTGTGAGGCTTTGCCCTACATAGGATCATGCTAAATAATGCAAATATGTACTTTTTAATAACAGCAGGCCAAATGGAAAATGGATTACTCAGCTAGTTATCAATGTCACCTGACCTCATCTAAATATATGAATTTACTCCGAATGAGCTCCGTGGTAGCATTTAGGACATTGCATGTTTTGACAAAATTACAGTTGTTATGAGAACGGACTTTTGTTTTTTGATATTGCTGGTTCTCTTCCCAGCTTATAAAGCAGAGAGATGCATGAGAGTTTAACTTTTTTGAATAATTATAAAGCATAAGAACAAAAATAAGAGTGAAAGATAGATTTTTAAAATGGTTTGAGGATTTTTAAGTCTTATTAAGTCAATGATTGTGTTCAATTTTGGCAAAGAAGAGTAAAGATTGGGGTTAGTTCTCATTTTACCAGAAATGAACAAGTCTTCCTGCTCCTCACTTTCTTTATAAAATAGTCCTTGCTGATCCAAAACACTTTTTAAAGATCTAATCTAGGTTATTTTTTATGCAGACTATTTTTAATTCTAATAACTCTCATTCACTGGGCACCTACTGAGAGCCAACTACCATGCTAGTAGCATGGTATAGTACTCTTTATAATTTTCTAATTAATATGTATATACGGTGCTTTAAATTGTATTTTTATATATATGGGTATACACACACATACAGTACACACATATACATAGACACACATATAGGCATATATGTATCTGATAACTTTTTTCTTGTTCCTCTAAAATCGCAGTCAGCAAACTTTCCCGCGAAAGACCAAATACTACATTTTCAGCTTTGTGGGCTATATGGTCTCTGTCACAACTATTCAACTCTACCCTTGCAGTGCAAAAGCAACTATGGACAATATGTAAATGAATGGGTATATTTGTGTGCTGACAGTACTTTATTTGTAAAAACAAGCATTTGTAATTTGTAAGCTCCTGGTCTATACCAAATGGAACTTTAATACAATCCTGGCCATGGCGGCCAGTACTATGTTATACCTTGAGGTAAGATTATTACAGAACTGAACATTTTCTAAATATATCAGAATGAATTTAAATTGAATATGATTTTAAAATTCACCCTCCTCATATTATGTTCCCCACCTGACCCTTTTTTTGGACTCCATGTGCTCATGTTATGTTGTTGTTCTCTGTCATTTATGAACTCCCACCCTGACCAGGGGTCAACAGGTCAAATGTAATGACTTGAGAAATCAAAAGTTCCACTTTTATTCACTTACTACATTTATGTGTCTCAACTTCTTATATTCTAGTTGCTAACTTGCAAGCATGCACTTTGTGCTTAAGCTGCCAGATGAGCCCACAAAATATTCAGTCAGCACCATGTATATCTAATCATCCAGAAAGTGAGGAAGCTTGCTGCAAACATCTGTTTCATATATTTTATTTTTAAAATTCAAAACTATACCTTCATTCATCATGCTTGGGCAGGTTTTTATATGAGTTAGACATGGTGAATGAATGAAGATTCAAATGTACTACTACCGAGATGTCAGAGGGAAATAAGTCAATTCTTGAATTGTCTTCTTTTTAATTTCAAATAAATAGGTTGATTATTTGCAGATTATAAAGGACACAAATCACCACTATCAAATGAAATGTTCACATTCCAAAATCATAAAGTTCAGAATTCTCATAATTCACCAGCAAAGTGGAAAGCACAGTTAAGTCTTTCATATGAGATCATTCCCAGTTCAAGGTGCACAGCACAAGGAGAGAAGCTCACTGTATTAATTTGCTAACTGTTCTTACCTCCCACCAATCTTAGCCAGTGCCGTTCTTACACCAAGCCAGCTCTATATAAATGTTAGCACATATACAGCACAGCCAATTTTTGTGCTAAGCACTTCACATGGTTTATTTCATGTGATCCTAAAGAACCCTCTAAGGTAGGCACTATTATTGTTCCCATTTTGCAGATAATGGAAGTGAGACTCAGGGCAGTTAAATATCTTCCTTACAGCTAGAAAGAGACAGTTCCTGAATGTGAATGCAGGCTGTTATATTCTAAAGCCTATTTTATATGAATCCCCTATCCTACATTGCTCCACAATGATATGGGCCCAGCCTCTTTTAATAGTTTCCTGGCTCAGGTCCAGTCCATCAAGCTTGTAAACAATCTCTAATTATAAACATTAAAACTAGCCAGTGTTTCAACTTCAGTTGTTCTGCCCCACTAATTTTCCTTGAAGGAGCAAAGGGCTCAGATGACCAACAGCATATTTGTTTCAGGGAAGATATTTGGGTGTTCCAAGCAAAATTTATGAAACATCTCATATGATGGCTCAGTAAACAGAAGCAGAAAGATGGACGAATGGATAGATAGATAGATAGATAGATAGATAGATAGATAGATAGATAGATAACAGATAATCACTGGATATTTTACCGTATGATAATTTAAATAATGTTTGAGTATTTTTGATTTTCTAATTAGAAATTCTGTATAATTCCTTTGTCTGAAGAATAAGATACTGTCACTCTAATGCTGTCATTTCACTTCAGAGTATCTGGACATATGCAGTGACCTCCACTTTTTCTTATTTTTCTGTTAGAATTTGATCCATACAGGCAAAAACCTAACAGCATGTGATTCTAACTTGCTGCAGAACCTGTCACCCCCACATCACTTTGTGATTTAGTGTAACCTGAACAGGGACTGCTTTGCTATTTCGCTGAGGAGCAAATACAACATGACTCAGAGCTAGGTCAGACTTAAGGCCCTGATTCAGGCAAATTGGAAAAAAAAGTGAAACGTTTTTCTGTAACTCAATATCATAATTAAGCACATACAAAGCATTGAACTGTCTCAGCGTCACGATGATTTGAAAACAAAAGTGACAAACGCAGTTTCAGTCATAATCAAGATAAGGCTAAATACATAATATGGAAGGAAGTGTTTGAACATGGGAGTTTCTGGTATAAGTGCAAGTAAAATGATAACCTGATGCCAAGATGAAAAGCAATCAGGAAGTTTCAAATATTAATCTATCTCTTTGACTCCTACACTCGCTAGGACAGTTACAAAACGTAATCACCACTACAATCAACATGAAAAGCCCATCTATGAGGGCATGAACTCAATCAGCATGTTGATGCCTTCATTCAACTTATTCAGAATCCTTAAAGATGTTATAAGAAAGAGTCCTGTTATTTATTTCATTGTAATCCTTTGTATATTTATCTTAGTCTTCATAATAGATTATGAGCTTCCGGAGGGCAGGGGTTACGTGTATTATTCCTCTTGTGTTCTTTAATAGTACAGTTGAATTGAACAGTCTCTCAACAAGAAAGAAGGGGAACACCTCTAATCACAAGTCACCACTTTTCAGCACTTTATACATCCCCTTGTAACAATGGTTAATTGTTCCTTCAACAATGTATAATCAACATCCAAACATTGAATGGATTCTGTAACAGGACTCTATCCTCCTGGTGTAGGGAAAAGGAATAGTGGGAGGGGCCACACAGGAAGAAGAGGTGAAAGGTGACTCGTTCCATTAGTTGAGATTAAGAAAGGTCAGATGTTTGGATCCCTAGAAGGAGCCCATAGATAGCTTCTGGATCCTCAAAGCAAATAAATTTCCTGCCCTCTTCATGCCTTCCTGATGGTCTTTGCTACAGGGAAATGTATTGACGGGAAGAAAACAGTTATCAGCTCATGTTTCCCAGAGAAAAAAAAAAGACTTTAAAAATACATGGAAAACCAAATCAATCCTCCAAAGTTTCTTAGGATTCTAAGAAGCCTAACACAATTATTGGTACTTACTGTTGAATTAATGCTTGTTAGAGCTTGCTTATTAGATTAGTAGAGATAAAAAGTGTTACATAGCATGGTTACTTGTGTTTATTGCATATTGTATGTGGCATAATGGCATCTATTGTATAATCAATGTGTTTTGTATGTTAGTGCTCTTCTAATAGGATTTGGAAAATAGTTTTAGTAGGTTCAGTGATTTGGAATCTTATCATTATGCCTTCCTCTTTTGTGGTCTACTTTGGATCATAGCCATGATTGATTGGATGGGAAGCTCTTGATCAAACCCCCACTTACCGCCTTGCTCCCTCAAGTGCAAAAGAATTTGCCTAAATATTGGGAGGCTCTGGAGTTCGTATTCTGCACCCCTTAGCTAGACATACGTAGTAAGATTGAGAGCCAATTATGTATTCAGAAGGAATGGGAGAGATGTCTGAAAGGCTAAGCAACAGGCCAGGTAGTAGTGGCTTTCATGGAATGTAGAACTAAACTGAAGGAACACAGACTCCATGGCCTATTTTTGTCAGTGGTCTATGGAAAACTTTTCAGTTCAGGACATTGGATAGAGTCTCAGCATCAACAACATATCCCAGTCACAATTAACAGTGACAAGCTGTGCCTTCTGCCACTCGGTAAAGTGCAGGATACACATCATAGCTACAGGAGATTAAAACAGAGACATCATTGTCTTCCCCCAAAAGATACAATATTAATGTTTTACAAACCGAAGTTATCAGAAAAGCCATTACATGAAAAATGTGTCAGAATGGATTTAATGAGATAAATGAAAATGTGCCAAAGCATGTAAGACCAGATGCATATGTTATGGAATCAGCTGTCCCATATTATCAGGAGGTTGCCTCATAAGTCCATTTATGATACTGCCTCAAAAGTTTCCTCCAGGGGTATATAATTGCACTTAAAATTTACTCCACAGCTTATAATTTTCTCAGCAAAAATACAAATTAAAAAATAGCTGCAGAACTATCAGAGCAGTTACAATTCATGGATTCTTTTGAAGAATTTAAACTAGTATTATCGATACCCAGAGGCAGCTATTTTTGTAAAACAAGAAATAAAGAACATCTTTCATGACTTCCAGAAAAAAAGCAGATTATGCATACTATAAAAATGTGGAGTTGAGTGATTCTGGTATGGTTTCATTTCATTTAATCCTATTTCCTCCCCCACAGACAAACAGCTATATCATCACAACATCCCCAAGGTCTTAAAGCTTAAAAAGAAGTGAGCCTTACAAATGGCTGCTCAAGTTCTCCCTACCTCACCCTCCATATTTATGCAAAGGGGCATGATGTGTCCTGGGAAGGGAGGAATATAAGATGCAACATGACTCTGGGAGAAAAGATTGAGTTTTAATGTTGCGAAAGTGTACAGTTTTAAGAAACGTAGCTGATGTCTAAAAACCCTTTGCTCAATGAAGAAATCATTGAGAAGTTCCTGGCAGCATGTCAAATATTGCATTTAAGAAGACAATTAAAATAGTATAACGAAAAAGCTATAATTAGAAACATTATGTAAGTAACATACTATTTTTCTTCCATGAAGTTAAAATAAAAACACGAATTTCTGCCAGCTTTCATTAGGGGTCTTCATTGAGGAGATGGTTTCTGCTGCCACAAAGGTTAAATTAAAAAACAGCAAATGTCCCCAAAGCGATATGTTCTTACATCACTACTTAAATTTTCACACAACATAATTAAATCAGGGACGTGCTGTGGCTCATTCAATACTAATGTGAACATGACATTCTCTCACTTGAAATTCATGTTTTAAAAAATTGGGATGCTATTCAGGACTAGAACTAGATGGACAAACTCCATAGTTGGGATTATTAACAAGTTGTTTGATTCCCCAGTGGTTTGACTAAATTGCCCACTTCTCCTCCCTTGTCTTCCTTCCTTCCGCAGACATTAAGAGAGCTCATCCTGGGTTCAGGACATCCTGGTAAGTACTGGATACAAAGGTAGGTGAAAAGCCCAGCAGCAGATAAAAGACAATGACTAACAAAGTTCATATTATAACTTGTTTGCTCTGTTGTCAAAGGTAGAGTCGATTATTAGCAGGGAAAATAGGATGGTATTCCTGGCAGTGGGAATAGTACATGTACTATAGTCTGAATGTTTACATTCCCCCAAATTCATATGTTGAAATCCTCACCCTCAATACTATGGTATTAGAAGATGTTGCCCTTGGGAGGTGATTAGGTCATGAGGGCTCCTCCTTCATGAATGGGATTGGTACCCCGATAAAAGAGGCTTCAGAGAGCTGCCTTGCTTTTCTGCATTTTCTGCCACATGAGGATTGCCGCAAGAAGATACTAAGAATGTAAGAGGACATCACTAGACATCAAATCTGCTGGCGCTGTGATCTGGGACTTCTCAGCCTCTGGAACAGTGAGAAATAAATTTCTAATGTTTATAAGCCTTCTAGTTTACGGTACTTTGTTACAGCAACCCCAGTTGAAATAAGCAACATGCACGGAGAGTGAACAAATAAATCATGTCAGAGAAAGCAGGCAAATTAACTAGGCAGAATCCATGAGGCCTAGTTAAGAAATGGTGATGGCTGTCAATACCACCATTTTTTAAGCACCTGCTATTTGGCTACCCAGGACAAGATGGGCTTTCTAATCAGAAACTCCTCGTGTCCACTGACATGCCCACACAATCACAATAGGCAGATTTCTCCAGAGAACAAGCCCTGTCTACTACAGGTTGCTTAGCACACTCTTATCCTGTAATGTGCTTTCTCCTACAGAAAGGCCAGTCTGGCCATATGTTCTCTGTCATGGTGAGTAGGGCATCATAAGATTGTGCATAACTGTTTACAAATCTGGAAATCCTGAATGCTCTAGAAGTACCACAGGCCCCTCATTCCCAAAGCAACTCCCTCATTTAGAAAACACAACTATTGCATAGAGGGAATAATCTAGCTCTCACATACATCATAATGAAGGTAATGAACTAGCTAGAGAACTTTGTTGTTGGTTTTTACCCTGTCCACAGCAGTCCACATCTAGCATTTCAAACTGGCTACAAAAGTAAACAAACTAAGACAGAAACTTCACCAAAAATGTTGGTGATACTAGCAATTCTCTGGAGAAACTGGCTATTTCCTTGAAATATTCAAAAATGTTGTTAGCACAGAATTATTACTTATGGGATTTAAACAGAGTATCTTTATGTGGTTTCAATTATAGTCAGCAAACACTGGAGAATTTGGAAATAAGTATTAATTGTTATACTCAGCTCACAGAATGAAAATAAACCACTCTAAATGCTTGTTATCAAAAGACAAGACAAGAATATACCTTTTGATTGAGGCAGAATGATATATGGATATCTACAGCTTCAAGTTGCTCATGGTCTCTCACGGAGACAAGATATGGTCATTAAGAATGACAATGCAAGGCAAGTTGTGCCATGTGACCCAAAAGTGGATGCTAGTAACAAGAACAAGAGTTACCATTTGCTGACTGCTTATTATGTGCAAGCCACTGTACTCAGTTCTCCAGTTTCACCATCTCATTTTTTTTAATCTTTGCAAGAACTATTTAACCCTATAAATATTACACTTCATTTAACACTATGAAAAACTATTATTATTCCCAGTTTACAAATGAAGAGACATAGAAATGTTCATTGACTTTTCCAGGGTTGCATAGGATCCAGATTTAAATCCAAATCTGACACAAGTAGAGCATGGCTAGAAGTGTGAGACAGCAGTCTGGGAGAGATGGCACAGTAAGAAATGACTGGATAAGAGAATGACTACATCTGATTACTGAGAAGGCTCAAAGTTAAAGTACTGAAATGATATCTCATTCTGAGGGATGGAAGGGAAAAACAGCAAATCACAGACAGACAGGTGGGATGACAGCCAAGAAAATACAATGTCAAGAGTCTTCAAAAGAAGGATGGGAAAATGTCAAATGCTATTCCCCCCAGAAAATAAAACCAACAAAGATGAGGTCCCAGAAAAGACGACTGCATAGGAGTCTCTGAATAAACGTTAAGGGTGCAGGCGGCTGGGCGCAGTGGCTCCGCCTGTAATCCAAGCACTTTGGGAGGCCGAGGCAGGCAAATCACCTGAGGTCAGGAGTTCGAGACCAGCCTAGCCAACATGGTGAAACCCCGTCTCTACTAAAAATACAAAAAAATTAGTCAGGTGTGATGGCGGGCACCTGTAATCCCAGCTACTCGGGAGGCTGAGGCAGGAGAATCGCTTGAACCCGGGGAACGGAGGTTGCAGTGAGCCGAGAATTCACCATTGCCCTCCAGCCTGGGCAACAAGAGTGAAACTCTGTCTTAAAAATAAATAAATAAATAAATAAATAAATAAATAAGGGGTGCAGGCCCTCAGCATCATGGTGGAGAAAGTGCTCACGGTGTAAGGTGAGGAGGAGGCAGTGGGTGAAGGGTAGAAATGGAAATACTTTTTGCTCAAATTTCTCACCAATGTCTTAATTGTGTTCTGGATTACTTACCATTCCTGAGCCTCAGTTTCATCATCTGTAAAAGATGCTTAATGCCAACTACCTTGCAAGTGCTGTGAAGATTTGACGGAGAGAAGCATGCTACATTATGGTGCAGCACGTAGGGTCTGGGGTCAATCCAAGTGGGGCTGCAATGCCTGCTGGGCCACTTCTGACCATATGGCCTTGGAATATTCCTCAGGCGCTACAGGACTCACCACAAGCTGCTGTTAACCATCAATATCAAGTAACCAGCCTGATCCAAATGAGGCACTCAATATATAGCAGATGTAGGTATTATTATTATTAATGCAATTTAGAATTTGTCAATTAAAATAACTTTACTCTAAAAGTGGTAAAGAAAATATGCAATGGAACAGACAAGCTGGGAACGGTGGCATGCACCTGAAGTCCCAGCTACTTGGAAGGCTGAAGTGGGAGGATCTGTTGAGCCCAGGAGTCCGATGCTATAGTGAGCTATGATCACGTCATTGCACTCCAGCCTGGGTGATGGAGCTAGACTCTGTTTCTAAACTTAAAAAAAAAAAAAAGACTATTTAGGAAGGCAACGTAAATTTCACTAGTTTAAATAATAATTCTCAATCAGCAAAATGATGATATTGTGTGTATTCAAACATGGAAAGCCAACATAGAAGCTATTCTGTTTAGGGCAACAGAGAAACTAATATGTATTTGTAACTAAACTATGTACTGGGGTTTCCCCTTTTTAAATTCTGTGAAGCACAGCTTTTACAGTTCCTCCAAAAATTAGAATAAAAATGGGAGAAAATTTTCCCAAACCTAAAGGATATTATTCATGGTAATGAATCATGAAATTAATGAGCTGTCTACTAAAGATCTACCATTAAAAATATATGTGAGAAAACCATTCTATGCAAACTCCATTCCCTCAATCTGCAGACGCTATCCTGGGAGTTAATTGAGTACTTAACAAAAGTTCCATTAACTCTTGCAAACCAACCTCATCTCAGTCAGCTGTGAGAGATGAATTTGTTCCATCCCCGTCCCCACTATGGCCTGCAAAAGGTTAAGCATTTTTTCAGGAATGCCAACCATTTTTCCCAAATAGGGTCTCAAGTGCTTACATATGCTGGCCAGGGTGCTCTCTGAGCCCCCCAGTCAAGGTAGCCCATCTTCCCTCCACAGGGCACAATACCCATCCTCTGCAAAGGATGGATAAGGACCCATTATTAGTACCACACTGACTGCTTATATTGGAAAATGAGGAAATGCTAATGAAATTGCTTTTATGGGCTGACACTCATGGATGGCAGAAAGGGACATTAGAGAATGAGTCCGGTATTTGCTCTTCGGGAGTATTTAAGCTCCCAGCCCAAGCTCACTGGCAAAATGCACACGTGGGTACACACACTAACACACTCATGGCTGCACGCTGTCTGTAAAGGTCACTGAGTACTTGTTAACCTTGAAGGGGAAAGAAAAACTTCAGTATTTTCCCCAACAATACTCCAAGCCTCTTGTAAATCATATTCATATTCATACACTTAAGCATTAATTTACATACTTAATTTCTGACAGGCTGACAAACACAGCCCTTCTACCCTCTCAGTGTAAAGTGAGAAGTCAATTGTTATTCAGTGTATCCGTTACAGTGGTAGTGCCGCTAACTGTATTTTATATAATGTGCTATCTGCAGAAAGGCAGATAAGAATTTGATTTAACATCCAATTAAAAGCCGTCATTGAAAAATTACTTCAAATAAGCCTTTTATTTTCTTTAATCAGTCTTCAATTCAAGCCTTCCTTGGACCTACTGAACCAAGCATCAGGACTCATGAATTTTGATTAAAAAATTTGAGCCCATTTCTAACTTAAGCAGATTTTTTTTGTTGCACTGTTTGATAGAAATTTAATAAATCTATGATTCCTAGCCAGCATCATTTATCATCTTTTTTTCCGCAAGACTGGCCTATTATACCTAGGCAGTAAATTATGAGGGAACCAGCAAACCAAAACTTTTCAGCCCGTTACTGAAGAAGAGATATAATCACTTGCATTGAACCATATAATTATAGTAGAATATGAAGCTCTGAAACATTAGGTCCTGTTTTGAATATGTAATGCCCAGCTTTTGAGAGTCTAAAAGATTTCGAGTTGATCTAATGTAGCTCAGTTTAGTATGATATTAAAATATTTGTTGTTAATGAAAATAACAGCAGGAAAAAAAATAAAGAGATGTGTAAACAACAAAACAGTCCCAGGCAGATTATTTGGAAAGTGACTCTGGGCTTTGAAAGACGAATCAAAAACCAAAAACTTTCAACTTGGTGCTTTTAAGTTAAATGTCTTATAATAAAGATTCAAATTGTGTTACTTCCATTTACTCTTTTAGCTACAATATTTTTTTTTTGCGTGAGTGCTCAAGGTTGTACCTGTATCCTTCATAGAGTTTTAATGGGCATAACATATATTCTTTTGTTCATTCAAAAATTATTTGTCAAGCTCCTTCTAGGGGCCAGGCACCATGTTGAACTTTGAGATACAATGGTGAGCAATATAGGCAAGTCAGCCTAGCGCAAAAGATGATGTTTGAGCAGTGCTCTGAGAGGGGACATGAAGTCAGGATCAAGGGAAGCTTCCTTACAAAAGTGCTATTTAAGCTAGGTCTTGAAGGGTGAATAGGAGTTCATGAGGAGTCTTGGTTACTGCCAACAATAACCTTTATTGACATAAATGTCTCTGCGTGTGTGAGTCAGGAGAGCTTCGTGTAGAAATCATGGGGTCATTGAAAATTATTTGTATTTTTCTTAAAGAAATAATCAAATATCTAATGCTTCTCTGTATCTAGGAACCCCGTCCCCAGTCCATCTACCTCTCTGCCACCATGTCAATGACTACACATGCTGAATTTCTTTCCAAAGTGGGCCAGATCATTTTGCATTTCCATGCTTTGGTACAATCTGTTTCTACCTCATTGGTATGTCAATCCCAACTAGTCTCTACCAGTGAATTGGCCCCCAGTCTGCCAGAAAGGAATTGGCTAGAGAAAACTTGCCTGATGGCAGTAAGCCCCTCCTTGCATCATCCCTCTATTAGAAAGCCTGGTATCATCACTGCTTATTTACTTATCTGTCTCCTGCCCAGGATAGGAAGTTGCAGGAAACGTAGAATGAGTGAATGAATGAATGAATGGGAGAATTGACAAAATGTTCTTAGCTTCTTACTATGCTGACTTGTATGGTTGTGGTAATTCCTTTCTGGAAGAGAAAACAGTAGCCTAAATCCTTTAGGCAGGGGTTTAATGTGCTCCAACAGATAAATGGCTTTGATCCCTTTAGAAAAACCAACATTCTGACTGATACAATAGAAGTAAGAGGAGGGATTCTGCCTGGCTTTGCAACCTGTGTTTTCTTATTCGTAGCTTTCCAAAACACTCTAGTTACAAAGGAAGGCAAATTATGCTATGAAATATTCATTTTTAAAAGGCTTGAGAGAGAAAAGGTTAGGCTGTAGCTAGGAGAAAACTAAATAGCATCTTACAAACAGGGTCTGATATCCAAAGGAGCAAAATGGAATTTTCAGTGAAAAGCCTGTCAGGGTTTCAAGATTAATTAAGAATATATGTAAGTAGAAGACTATTGCTACTTGTCTGCCTATAGCACTATCACACATTACTAATAAAGTAGCTGTTTCAACTGATATTTCTTCTTTTTGCTTTGGCTACTATTTTTTAATTTATAAGCTACACTGTGCTTGCTTATGCAGGCGTTTTTCCCTTTCAATAATGCACTATGGGCTGGGTGCGGTGGCTCACAATTGTAATCCCAGCACTTAGGAAGGCTGAGGCGGGTGGATCACTTGAGGTCAGGAGTTCAAGACCAGCCTGGCCAACATGGCAAAACCCTGTCTCTACTAAAAATACATAAATTAGCCGGGCGTGGTGGCAGGCACCTGTAGTCCCAGCTACTCGGGAGGCTGAGGTGGGAGAATTGCTTGAACGCAGGAGGCAGAGGTTGCAGTGAACCGAGATCGCACCACTACACCCCAGCGTTGGCGACAGAGTCAGACTCTGTCTAAAAATAATAACAATAATAATAATAATAAAAATGCAGTATGATTGTCAGCTGATGCCTACTTGTTCTTTAGTGGACATGTAATTGTAATAGGCACTGCAGGCTTCAGTATTTAAAGAGACAAGAACAATAATCACATTCATATAAAGGCATAGGCACGGAAAACCTGGGTTAAGTTTCAAGATACTTTTAAAAACATTTGCCAAAATCTTTGTTTCATTTTTAAACCAGTGGACATTTCAAGTAAAATAGAGTCCATATGTTGCTGACCTATATTAAATTAAGTCATCAAAATATTGTTTTGCAAAAAGTCAAGAAGCACTTGGCTTCTAAAAATATAATTCCGGAGATAGAGTAGATGGGGGAAAGGGTTAATGGAAATTAGAAAATGTTTTCTACTTCCCCATCACTGCCTGTGGAGCTTCATTAGAGGGCTCATGTCTGGTCATCCATTTACTGAACAGCATACAATAGATGTACAACAATTTTAGAACTTGTAGGAATAAGGAGATCAGCTAATCCAACATCTTCATTTTAGAGATGAAACCAGATTGAGGAAATGACTGGCTCTGAGTTATATGGCAATGAGAATTAAAGGAACATGGAAACCTAGGAGTGCTGACCACCTGTTAATTTACCAAAGGATATATACAGAAGGATATTTACAAGAGCAATAATCCACCAACACATCCACCTAACTCGGGAGCCAGGCACAAGACTCACTATTCCCTGTGCCATGGTAGAGACAACTTGAAAAATCCTAGCCTATCCTTTATTTCCTCAGCCAAAGTCCTACATATTAAGGGATCCTGAATCTTCATTGAATCCTTCCCTCACCAGTGAGGGGCACTCCTACTTTATAGATAAATCACAGAGAGAAAATCATGACAAGTCTAGGATTAAAAATGGAAGCAGGGTCTGCTTTAAAACCTAACAGCTTAGAGGCCTTTCTCTCCATCCCTCTGTGAAAAACATGAAACAGAACAAAAAATAAAAACAAAACAAAACTCACTAAAGTGACACCTCCCCATGACAATATGATCATGAGTATTAGAAGGCTCTTAGATCGCTGGCATGTGTCATCTTTCCATTTTGGACTGTCACCAATGATGGATGAATTCCTTTAAAAAGGGGTGGCATGAACCAGGAGAAAGGCATTGGGAGTTTAAAATTATAATTCTAAAGACTATCTAATGACATGATGAAAAGCTCATATTGTATTACAAGGAGGAAAACAAGGCGCAAAACTCTGATTGCAATGATAACCTCAATTCTTGTCTTCTGTCTACCCATGCATGCATCTGAAAGGAAATAAACCAAAACATTAGTAGTTGATATTGCTGGGTGATGACATTATGCCTTAACTTGTTTTCTTCTTCACACGTTTACATACATGCAAGATTCTTAACTAAATTATCATAATAAAATATTACAATTTTATTACAAAAAATAGACAAGGACACTTGGTTATGAGCCATGTTTTATCCTCAGCCCTTCCACTCATTGGCTGTGTAATCCAAGGCAGACTGCTACTTAACCGTGCTGAGACTCAGGATCTCTATCTTCACAGGAGCCTCTACTTCACAGGCCTATTGTGAGCATTAAATGAGATGAGGTAGAAGGTATCAATTTGAAAAATATAAGGGTATTCTGCTTGGATTCTTAGCACCATTAATTACACCTTTCTTTCGGCATATAATGTAAAAAATTAGAGATATGATTCCTTGGGCTGTTTCTATACAGAAATCCTACCACGGTAGAAAATAGTAACATATGCACACAGTTACCCATTTCCTTCTATATATTTCATATACACATATTTACTTGTGTTTCTGCCCCCTCTTTTAAAAGCCTTTCAAGCAAATTCAGTCTGTATTTGGCAGTTTTCTCCATTCTTTGCAAGCATTCCACACTCCCATAATCAATTCAGAATGTATTAGTGATAGACGCCATTAAGGACTTCATTTTAAATCAAACAACTATTACACCCTACTCTGACCACCCAATGGAGTCCTTTTTAAAGACCTCATTAGAGCTCTTGCCTTTTCTATTCATGTAGTTCCTCAATGTTCTTTGTCACTGGGGGAGTAGACATGGTTGAGAAAATAAAGCATTCAGGGTCCTCCAGCAAAATGCAAGGAGCAGAAACAAGAAGAAAATAGGAAATAAATCAAGTGCACTCACCCACTCCCCATCACGATACACACACTCACAAACATACCCACCCATCAAACAAAATTTAAATATCATTACCGAATGTTCATTTTCATTGTTTAACAAGCCATGAAGAACAAAATATCTGTACATAATAAGAAAAATTATTTGTGTATGTGTATCTCCAGAAGCTCCTATGCTATATTTAAACACTTGCAGGCATTGCAATTTTCAGTAGTCATTTTTTTAATTAAAACTTTGATCTGTAAAATCTTCACTTTCATCAATTGAAGGACACAAAATTCTTTCCATTAGTCAGAATGGAATTATACCTGCTTGACAAATATTGTTACTCATTGAAAAACACCTCATTCATGCAACAGTTGATTGTATTAGAGCATTATAATGTAATACCATTTGTTTATCTCTGGTCCATGAGAAAATAGTATCACAAAAACTTTACAGACATACTGAACTGCAAGCTGAAAAGAAAATATTAGTTTTAAAGTCAGTTTTAGAGAGAGAAAGTGAGCCTGAACGTTTAGACAGAAGGAGCTGGCTAGAAATAGAGCTATAAACAGGTGAACAATACATGACTTACCTCTGTCAAGAAACACAAAATAGCAGCAAATCACAAAAAGAAGTAAAAAGGAAGAGGAGTAGAGACAAGTTTTACATAAACAAATAAAATATAAGCTGGAACAAAACCCAAATAAAATTTCTGAAGCCAAGAGAAGAAATTTGGAAAGCACATACAGACCTCTTGAGTGATTGCAGAAAGATGGACTGATAAGAGTTCATGAAGGAAATGGGAAGTCTAGGAATAGAGAACATAACCCACTGATATTTAGCAACCGGTCATCCTATTCCTGCGGGAAAATAATACTCATCTCACATTTTTTACAGCAAATATCGTTCTTAAATCCCTTACCTGCAAAGCACATGCAAGTTTTCCAACAACGTGATAGAATTTTAGGGATTCTATTAGTCCCATTTTTACTTTATAGACAGAAAAACAGAAGTTCAATGGATTCTGACTCTGATGCAGTAATTACTCCACTATAGCATGCTATATTCCTCAGCAAACTAAAACTGAAATGCTTACATTTATTTTAGAGCTTTTTATTGTACTTGAAACAGATAATGTCTAATACCTCCTACAAACTCATACATAATAGAATGATTAAACCAAAATCTTACTTTCTCCTTTCCTATTTTAACAAACATGGGTAGGTCCAAGTTTTGAGAGGACACAATCAAGTATAATTTTCATCCAGAAACTAGTAAGAGATTTCTTCGCAGAAATATGTTCAGTAAACATTGCTAAATTATGATTTGTATTTTAATATATAAAAGATTAATAGAAGTCTTGGCTTGAAGTGTATGGAGTTATCATCTTGATTGTAACTTATGGACACTACTTGAAACTTACTTGCGGGGATCATGGTGGATGGGAGGCAGGACTAGATTGCAGCTCCAGACAGAGCAGCATGCAGAGGCTAGCATTGTGAATTTTAGCTCCAGATTGAATGCAAGAACAAACCAGCAATCCTGAGAGGACCCACAGACCCTCTGAAGGAAGGAGACTGCTCCTGCAGGACCCGGGAGACACCCCAAATACTGTGAGTGCCTCAACTGTGGAAGTAGGAAAGGGAGACCCTCCTCTCCTGAATACACACTCCCACAGGAAAAGCTGAAGGTCTGTTTCCAGGAGAAGTTTCCAACTTTACCTGCAGCTGAGTCAAGTTAGAGAGCCGAGCCAAGTGAAATACAGGGGTAGAGGAAGCAGCAGAAAGGTCCTGAGAGCTCGCTGGGTCCCCAAGCAGCCCATTCTTGCCTGACACCACAGGGATCCATTGAGAGATTGGCCAGAGGAGCAGGGTGTAAAACTCCATAGGGAGAAGGAATTCTTTAGCTGGACTTTGTAACAATTTGAATGGGGTGAGAAGCCTCCTGGCCAGAACCCAGGGGAGGGCGCGAATCCTGCAAGCAGACTTCACAGGCAGGGTGAAGAACTAAAAAGCCCTTTTCTTTAGCAGCTGAGAGGAGGAAAGCCTCGGGCAAGTTTTCAAGTCCGTCTCGCCCTTCCTCTGGAAACAGACTTGGGGCTGTTGGGGGAGGCACAGTGGGGGTGAGACCGACCATTCAGTTTGCGTGGGAGCTAGGTGAGGCCTGTGACTGCCAGCTTTCCCCCACTTCCCTGACTACCTGCAAGACTCAGCAGAGGCAGCCATAATACTCCTAGGTACATAACTCCAGTGACTTGGGAATCTCACCCCCATCCCCCACAGCAGTCACAGGAAGACCCACCCAAGGAGTCTGAGCTCAGACACACCTAGTCCCACCCCACCTGATGGTCCTTCTCTATCCACCCTGGTAGTGGAAGACAAAGGGCATTTAATCTTGGGAGTTCTAGGGCCCAGCCCACTACCAGTCCCTCTCTACAGCTGATGCTTTCTGTAAGGCACCACCTCCTGGCAGGAGGTCAACCAGCACAAAAACAGAGCATTAAATCACCAAAGCTAAGGGCCCTCACAGAGTCCATTGCACCCTCCATCACCTCTACCGGAACAGGCGCTGGTATCCACGGGTGAGAGACCCATAGACAGTTCACATCACAGGACTCTGTGCAGACAATCCCCAGTACCAGCCTGGAGCTGGGTAGATTCACTGGGTGGCTAGAACCAGAAGAGAGACAACAATCACTGCAGTTTGGCTTACAGGAAGCCACATCCCCAGGAAAAAGGGGAGAGTACTACATCAAGGGAGCACCCCGTGGGACAAAAGAATCTGAACAATAGCCTTCAGCCCTTAGACCTTCCCTCTGACAGAGCCTACCCAAATGAGAAGGAACCAGAAAACCAACCCTGGTAATGTGACAAAACAAGGATCTTCAACACCCCCAAATATCAAACTAGTTCACCAGCAGTGGATCCAAACCAATAATACGCACCTGATTTACCTGAAAAAGAATTCAGAAGGTTAGTTATTAAGCCAATCAGGGAAGGACCAAAGGCAAAGCCCAGTGAAAGGAAATCCAAAAAATGATACAAGAAGTGAAGGGAGAAGTATTCAAGGAAATAGATAGCTTAAATAAAAAACAATAAAAAATTCAGGAAACTTTGGACACACTTTTAGAAATGTGAAATGCTCTGGAAAGTCTCAGCAATAGAATTGAACAAGTAGAAGAAAGAAATTCAGAGCTCAAAGACAAGGTCTTCAAATTAGCTCAATCCAACAAAGACAAAGAAAAAAAGAATAAGAAAATATGAACAAAGCCTCCAAGAAGTCTGGGATTACGATAAATGACCGAACCTAAGAATAATCAGTGTTCCTCAGGAAGAAGACAATTCTAAAAGCTTGGAAAACATATTTGGGGGAATGACCGAGGAAAACTTCCCTGGCCTTGCTAGAGATCTAGACATGCATATACAAGAAGCACAAAGAACACCTAGGAAGTTCATCACAAAAAGATCCTCACCTAGGCACATTGTCATTGGGTTATCCAAAGTTAGGATGAAGGAAAAAATCTTAGGAGTGGTGAGACAGAAGCACCAGATAACCTATGAAGGAAAATCTATCAGATTAACAGTAGATTTCTCAGCAGAAACCCTACAAGCTAGAAGGGATTGGGGCCCTATCTTCAGCCTCCTCAAACAAAACAATTATCAGCCAAGAATTTTGTATCCAGTGAAAGTACACATCATATATGAAGGAAAGATACAGTCTTTTTCAGACAAACAAATGCTGAGAGAATTCGCCATTACCAAGCCACCACTATAAGAACTGCTAAAAGGAGATCTAAATCTTGAAACAAATTCTGGAAACACATCAAAACAGCACCTCTTTAAAGCATAAATTACACAGGACCTATAAAACGAAAATACAAGTTAAAAACCAAAAAGAAAAAACTAAAAAAAAGTACACAGGCAACAAGGAGCATGATGAATGCAACAGTACCTCACATTTCAATACTAACATTGAATGTAAATGGCCTAAATGCTCCACTTAAAAGACACAGAAACGCAGAATGGATAAGAAGTCACCAACTGTCTGCTGCCTTCAGGAGACTCACCTAAGACATAAGGACCCACATAAACTTCAAGTAAAGGGGTGAAAAAAGGCATTTCATGCAAATGGACACCAAAAGCAAGCAGGGGGTAAAGCAGGGGGTAGCTATAGTTAGAATCAGACAAAAGAAATTTTAAAGCAATGGCAGTTAAAAGAGACAGAGAGGGACATTATATAATGGAAAAAGGCCTTGTCCAACAGGAAAATAACACAATCCTAAAAGTATATGCACCTAACACTGGAGGTCCCAAATTTATAAAATGATTACTAATAGACCTAAGAAATGAGATAGATAGCAACACAATAATAGTGGGGGACTTCAATACTCCACTGACAGCACTAGACAGGTCATCAAGACAGAAAGTCAACAAAGAAACAATGGATTTAAGCTATACCTTGGAACAAATGGACTTAACAGATACATACAGAACATTTCATCCAACAACTGTAGAATACGCATTCTATTCAACAGTGCATGGAAGTTTCAAGATTGACCAAGTGATAGGCCACAAAATGAGCCTCAATACATTTAAGAAAATTGAAATTATATCAAGTACTCTCTCAGACCATGGTGGAATAAAACTGGAAATCAACTCCAAAAGGAACCTTCAAATACATGCAAATACATGGAAATTAAATAACCTGCTCCTGAATGAGCATGGGGTCAAAAACGAAATCAAGATGGAAATTCACAAATTCTTTGAACTGAATGACAATAATGACACAACCTATCAAAACTTCTGGGATACAGCAAAGGTGGTGCCAAGAGGAAAGTTCATAGCCCTAAACACCTACATCAAAAAGTCTGAAAGAGCACAAACAGAAAATCTAAGGTCACACCTCAAGGAACTAGAGAAACAAGAACAAACCAAACCAAAACCCAGCAGGAGAAAGAAAATAACCAAGATCAGAGGAGAACTAAATGAAATTGAAACAAAAAAAAAATTCAAAAGATAAATGAAACAAAGAGTTGGTTCTTTGAAAAGATAAATAAACTTGATAGACCATTAGCAAGATTAACCAAGAAAAGAAGAGAGAAAATCCAAATAACCTCACTAAGAAGTGAAACAGAAGATATTACAACTGACACCACTGAAATACAGAAGATCATTCAAGGCTACTATGAACACTTTTACACACATAAACTAGAAAACCTAGAAGAGATGGATAAATTCCTGGAACAATACAACCCTCCTAGCTTAAATCAGGAAGTATTAGATACTCTTAACAGACCAATAACAAGCAGTGAGATTGAAATGGTAATAAAAAATTACCGACAAAAAAAAAGTCCAGGACCAGACGGATTCACAGCAGAATTCTACCAGACATTTAAAGAAGAATTGGTACCAATCCTTTTGACACTATTCCACAAGATAGAGAAAGAAAGAACCCTCCCTAATTCATTCTATGAAGCTAGCAGCACCCTAATACTAAAACCAGGAAAGGACATAACCAAAAAGAAAACTACAGACCGATATCCTTGATGAATATAGATGCTAAAATCCTTAACAAAACACTAGCTAACCGAATCCGACAACATATTAAAAAGATAATCCACCATGATCTAGTGGGTTTCACACCACAGATGCAGGGATGGTTTAACATATGCAAATCAACTAATGTGACAAACCACATAAACAGAATTAAAAACAAAAATCACATGATCATCTCAATAGATGCAGAAAAAGCATTCAGCAAAACCCAACATCCCTTGATGATTAAAACTCTCAGCAAAATTGGCATACAAGGAACATACCTTAATGTAATAAAAGCCATCTATGACAAACCCACAGCCAACATAATACTGAATGGGGAAAAGTTGAAAGCATTCACTCTGAGAGCTGGAACAAGACAAGTATGCCCACTCTCACCACTCCTCTTCAACATAGTACTGGAAGCCCTAGCCAGAGTAATCAGACAAGAGAAAGAAATAGAGTGCATCCAAATCGGTAAAGGGAAAGTCAAACTGTCAACTGTTTGCTGATGATATGATCATTTACTTTGAAAACCCTAAGGACTCCTCCAGAAAGCTCCTTGAACTGATAAAAGAATTCAACAAAGTTTCCAGATACAAGATTAATGTACACAAATCAGTAGCTCTGCTATACACCACAGCGACCAAGCAAAGAATCAAATCAAGAACTCAACCCCTTTTACAATAGCTGCAAAAATAAAATAAAATACTTAGGAATATACCTAACAAAGGAGAAAAAAACATCTACAAGGAAAACTACAAAACACTGCTGAAAGAAATCATAGATGACACAAACAAATGAAAACACATTCCATGCTTATGGATGGGTAGAATCAATATTATAAAAATGAGCATACTGCCGAAAGCAATCTACAAATTCAACACAATCTCCATTAAAATACCACCATCATGCTTCACAGAATTAGAAAAAAACAATTCTAAAATTCATATGGAACCAAAAAGGAGCCTGCATAGCCAACGCAAGACTAAGCAAAAAGAACAAATCTGGAGGCATCACACTACCTGATTTCAAGCTATATTATAAGGCCATGGTCACCAAAACAGTGTGGTACTGCTATAAAAATAGGCACAGAGACCAATGGAACAAAATAGAGAACCTAGAAATTAACCCAAATACTCACACCCAACTGATCTTCTACAGAGCAAACAAAATCACAAAGTGGGGAAAAGACACCCTTTTCAACAAATGGTGCTGGGATAATTAGCTAGCCATATGTAGGATAATGAAACTGGAGCCTCATCTGTCACGTTATACAAAAATCAACTCAAGATGGATTAAGAACTTAAATCTAAGACCTGAAACTATAAAAATTCTAGAAGATAACATTGGAAAAACCCTTCTAGACATTGGCTTAGGCAAAGATTTAATGACCAAGAACCCAAAGCAAATGCAATAAAAACAAAGATAAATAGCTGGGACCTAATTAAACTAGAGAGCTTTTGCATGGCAAAAGGAACAGTCAGCAGAGTAAACAGACAACCCACAGAGTGGGAGAAAATCTTCACAATGTATACATCTAACAAAGGACTAATATCCAGAATCTACAACGAACTCAAACAAATCAGTAAGAAAAAAAAAATCCCATCAAAAAGTGGGCTAAGGACATGAATAGACAATTCTCAAAAGAAGATATACAAATGACCAACAAACATATGAAAAAAATGCTCAACATCACTAATGATCAGGGAAATGCAAATCAAAAGCACAATGCGATACCACCTCACTCCTGCAAGAATGGCCATGATCAAAAAATCAAAAAACAGTAGATGTTGGCATGGATACGGTGACCAGGGAACACTTCTACACTGCTGGTGGGAATATAAACTAGTATAGCCACTATGGAAAACAGTGTGGAGATTCCTTAAAGAACTAAAAGTAGAACTACCATTTGATCCAGCAATCCCACTACTGGGTATCTAACCAGAGGAAAACAGATCATTATTGGAAAAAGATACTCACACATGCATGTTTATAGCAGCACAATTTACAATTGCAAAATCATGGAACCAACCCAAATGCCCATCAATCAATGAGTAGATAAAGAAATTGTGGTATAGATATACAATTGAATACTATGCAGCCATAAAAAGGAATGAATTAACAGTATTTGCACTGATCTGGATGAGACTGGAGACTATTATTCTAAGTGAAGTAACTCAGGAATGGAAAAACAAAAATTGTATGTCCTCACTGATATGTGGGAGCTAAACTATGAGGACACAAAGGCATAAGAATGATACAATGGACTTTGGGGACTTGCGGGGAAGAGTGGGAGAGGGGTGAGGGATAAAAGACTACAAATAGGGTGCAGTGTATACTGCTCGGGTAATAGGTGCACCAAAATCTCACAAATCACCTCTAAAAAACTTACTCATGCAACCAAATACCACCTGTACCCCAATAACTTAAAGAAAAATAAAATAAAATAAATATTTAGGTACTCCAAAAAAAACAGAAACTTATTTGTACTATTCACTTACTTTTACTATAAAGAAATCTCAATGAATTGCATTCATTTGTTTACATAAGCAGGAAAAAAGATGGAGGTACTAGAACAACAAATTTTAATATTCTCATATGTACCAATATTTGACCTGTTTAAAATTGATAAACTATATGGTAGAACCACATTTTAGCCCAAGTGTTCCAACATAGTCTTCATGTGCCTTAATGAAATGCAAAACAAAACAAAACAAAAATTGCACATTGTTTAAATTCCTAAAAGCTAAACATAGGAGTGAAAGAAAGAATAACTAAAGGTGGATATGTGCATAAATATACACAGACTCTCAAAGAGAACTGTGCATCAGAGAATCTGAGAAACTATTTGTTTCCACATTCTTGGATGAAAAATTATTTTCCTGGGTCTTTGGTCTTTCCAGCATCAAAGATAACATGCCATCTCTTGCTTTAAAGCCTGAGATACATGCAATTCCCAAGCAAGCCACTTGTGCATATCTGTCAAACCTCTGCAAAACTAAGGGTCTATTCTTATATGAATCGATGCCTAATAAGTCTGGGCGACCTAATTTATAGCTATAGGCACACAATGACATTTTCTTCAAGGTGAAGTTCTAGTGTTTTCACTTGCTTGCTGGGTGATTTTGGAGAGAATAACAGTCTCCTTCTCTGGATCTAAATTTCTGCATCTGTCAAACATGCTAGATGATCTTTCAGTGTTCTTCCAGTTCTCACACCTGTGTCTCCGTACATACTCAAACCAGCTGAAGGTACACAAAAAATACAAATGCACAAAATTTATGAAAAAACATGTTTATAAAGAACCATTTAGTAGACATTGGGTTTCACTGCCTCTGTTATTTGGTGGAAGTGGTGAGGAAGGGGGACTCTTATTCATAAATATTGAGATAGACTTTTTAAGATTCCTAAAATGTTTTTAGTTAACATTTTCAAAATTGTGACACTGGTTAGCCTAAGACAAACAAGAGAATGACCCATCTTCAGTAGATATCATATACGTCATTTCCTGATTCAACAAAGGAAGATAATGTAGTAGTCAGTGTGGCGAACTGAATAAAGCATATGGTGGAATACTTGGGATGGTATCCTGGCTCCATGCTTTACTGTGTGGCTTTGAGAAAGTGGCTGTTCTCTCTGCAACACAGTAGGGATACAATACTAGCTTCATAGTATTGTTCATAGTATTGTTGGGAGGTACACATGAGATAATGTGCATAAAGGCCTAACAGAGTGCCAAGCACATAATATATGCCTATTAACTATTCCTTTCCTCTTCCATTTTCAATGGCTGGTCTCTCACTACTACGTTCATAGTCCTCGCCGGCTACTGCATCCAAACTCCTGAGCTGAAATCATACAACAGCTCAAGTACAGTAGCCAAACAAGTGCCTATTACAGGAAAGGAATCCATAGACTACAACTAGAGGCAAATAAAGTGCGGAGCAAGCACTTCATCACCCTCCCTGTGTGAGTCTAATGTGGCCTGGAAGGTCCCCACTGGGTGGACAGAGGGCTGCAGCACATGTTCTGTCCCCAGGCTTCTGGTCCCTCACCACTATGTTTATATAAGGTGATGCCATGCAAGGATATTTAATAGTCTTGCTGTAAATGGCACTATTGTTGGAACCAAGGCCACTGGATGGAAATAGCTAGGTAGGTTTTGGTCTCCTTCTGTCAGATTATAGACCATACACTGCATAACTGGCTAGTTTTGTCTTTCCAAACAAACTAGCATTTGGTCAGGCCCACTGTCAAATTAAGACATTTTCCTGTGCTTGGTGGGACTTTCTGAAAGCCACAATTTCCAAGCATTAATTATATCCACTGGTGGGTTGTGCATCTATTCATATGTTAACTCAGTGGCAGCACTGTAAAGGAAAAAAAGTAAAATGTACAAGCACAAAAGCACAAATCGTGGAGTTTCAGAAAGTATGGCTTTTGCTTGGATAAAATATGTATTTTTGCTCATCAGTAATATTTTAATTTTTTATTTTTCATAAAAATTACTTTATTGTCTCCTTTGTGTCAGGTGTCTTATCATGGGCAAGCCTACGGAGTTCCAACTTCCAGAGCCCTAACACAGTTTCTCAGACAGAAAAAGGGTTCATTCCAATATTTATTAAGGAGATGAATGAATGAAAGGATGAATGAATGAATGAATGCACAAAAGAAGGAAAAGTATACTAGATTTAAAGGGATACAACGTGTGAGGGCAGAAAAATCCTACAGTACTTAGTACCTAAGATGACAGTACTGGAGATGTGGGTGTTGTGTCACAAATATTTTAATAAATAAATGAATGACAATTTCACCCATCCTTAATTAAATGTTCTTAACACATAACGCCAAGCAGGCAGACAATGTTGCATGAGTAGTCAAAATAACTAATTTTTATTACTTCATTCTCAGCAGCTCACTTACAAGGGTAAAACAGTGAACCCTACCTCCAGACAAAAATCTTGCCAAGAAAATAATATTTATTATTATAATTATTTTAGGTTGAACACAGTTATTGATGGGAAGTTAATTGTATCTCTAAATCAGAGTCAGTAATAACCTCTTGACCAAAGATCAAATCATTTTGAAGCTGGTGCTATTTATATACAAGGAAAAGGAAGCCACAAACATGTCATTCAGTGTTGTTTGAATAAGAGAGTGGGCTGCTGAGTTATTGAATTATTTCTGCCTCTAGTGACAGGTAGTTAATCTGGACAATTATGGGCCTTTTGCTCATAAAGCATACCACATCCCAAAAAGAAACTTCCAAATAAGCAATCCTTTATATTTTTCAAAGAATGAGTACATGGATCACCTCCTCTGGCCCTCTAAGCAATGCTGAGAGGCTGGTGAAGCAGGTACTAGGTACTCCCATTCTATACATAAGAAGCTAAACAAGATCAGAATACTGAAGTGACTTACCCCAAAATCACAGTAGTTTTTAAAATGGCAGAATTTTCTCTTGAACCATGAGCCTTTTGACTCTGTATCCAGTGGTTTTTAAACTCTTCCTTCTAAAATTTTAGAGTTTTCTAACTTGTTCAAAAGTAAGTGCTTTGTCCGAAATGCTTCCTTTCTTCTGTTATTTCTGAGAAAAGGTAGGGGTTGCACTTTGAAGGAAAATGCAATTTCCCAGATGCTTGGGGATGGAGTATAAAAAGTGAACCTGTAGTCAGATATCAAGTGAGGGCCAGCCCCACACACTCACAGAGAAAATCTTCCCATTCCTATGAAAGCAACTCATTTAGATAAATCAAACGTTGCCACTTCAGTTTAGGTCCTTTGGGACTGGTGCTTTGCCAAGACCAGCTGGGAAAAGATACATACAGCCTGGCTTGCTACTGCTAAACTCTGAGGTGTGGACACGTGCAGCAGAACTCGTCTCTATAAATTGGTCTAAGACACTTGGCTAGGCATAGATAGAAATGAATTCTTTGGGATCTTTTTGGGGGTAGAGCAGCATCGGGGAGATTTAGGTCACTCAAGGAACTGGATGCCATACCTTGAAATGGTCTCACTGAAATGACTTGTCAGAAAGAGCTGATCTGAGACAGAGGCCTTTAAAGTCTTGCCCAGATTTATGTACACAATCTTCCTGGCTGCCAAACACCTCATCCTGGAATAACATGCTTCAACATCTAGGCTGTTAATAGCTGAAATGGAGCTTCTGTCTTCCACAGCTTGGCTTCCTGAGACCACACCACCATCAGAAAGCTGCACTGGCAATGGGGAGCTCAATTCTCACTTGCCTGAATTTCCTGGTGAACTAGTTTTAAGCCCCAGGAATGGTTTCACTTGTTTGCTTGTTAGTAGTAGAACTGACATGCAACATTGGCTTTGGGTGTTTTGTTTTGTAAGTACGGCTAATACTGGCCAACCAAGCCCAGATGTTCTGAAAAACATAGTTCGGATCATGTCAATGCATGTGCATCTCATGAATGTGCAGTTTTGTTTTGTGGAGTAGAGGTTGGGGGAGGAGTAGGCTGACTTCCTGAAAGAAAATGTCATCTAAATCTTCCCCTAATTTTCTTAACACTCTACAATAGTCTGAGGTCAGTCAACAAAGGCATTTTTTTCTTAAAGTTTTCATCATGATTTAGAAAAATAACAAAACTTATTTCTGTCACTGGGTCCTTAGGTCATCAATAAAGGACACTGCTAAACTCTAAAACACCTCTGGACTTCAACTGTTACCTGCAGACAGACAGGCAAACTCATCATCTAGGAAATCTTTGGTGTTTGGAACAGCTTTGGAGCTGGTGGAAAGCAGCCTCCAATCTGCTGCAAAAATCCTAGAAAGGTTCTTAAGACAACTTTGGATATTACATTTATGTTATAAAATAAAAATTTTGAATTAAATCAGAGAGGATTTGCAAATTAAAGAGAGGCCATCAGGGTTTATTGCTTAACCAAATGGAGTCACCCTTTTATCACTTCAAGTGTTTTAGTATTTGGGCGTGTTGACTTTTCAGAAGATCTTCAAGCACATTAGTAGAAGTATTAGAAATCTTATTAATGATTATTGCATGCCACGGATATGCTACCACTCACACAAATGCGTAGAACATTCCTATGAGGTAATTACCATTGGTAGCAAGAATTATCATCACTATTTTACAGCTGGTGAAAATGAAACCTAGAGATACTAAGCAATTTGTCCAAACTATACAGTGGCGGTGACATAGGCATAGCAAAGTGGAAAGTTGAGACAATTATCTGGCCAAGTCAAGCCAATAAAAACAAGCAATTGAGAGTAAAGTGCCTCCTTCCCAACTCCCCGAATTAGCCAGATCACTCTCTGCATTGATTAAATTCACTGGATAATTGTTTTAATGCCCCTTTCAAACCCTTGTCGTCCCTTCCCTGAACTATTGTTATAGCTCCTAACTGGTCTGTTTCCCTGTCTCTAGTCTTGTCTATTCCCTGTCTCTCCAATTCATTTTCTACTCTCCACCAGAATGAAAGCCTGGGTATGCCAGTTCCCTTTTCACAGGCCTAGACTCAACAGAGAGCAAATCCATTCTCCCTCTCACAAATCTAAACAGAAAAGAAAATAACGTCTGTAGTGTCACATTGAGACTTTCTGTCATCTGCTCCATCCAGCCTCATCTCCTTTGCTATTCTCCCTTCCAGACCATGCCCCTTTATTCTTTGGTGTCTTTGTTATTATTCCTTCAAAGAATGAAAAATGTCCTTTCTCTACATTCCACTAACCATTGCCATTTTCATCCTTGAAGACCTAGCTCAAATGGGACCTCTATTATCACGCTCTTCTTTGGTCCCTTAAGTCAGAATGTACACCAGGCTTTGTGTAAGTCCAAGATATCCCTTAAGCCTCTATTTCACACGTGCATAATTCTGTCTTGTTTACATTTCTGTTCTTGTCTCTCTTCTGATTCACCCCATGAAGCTGTAAATTCCTGGCAGGCAAAGACAATGTTTAATTCATTTTAGTGTTTCATACATATCTCAGTGGTTAGTGTGGAGCCCAGAACACAGGGAATACACAACTACGTGTGTAGACACAGGCAAAGATGCAGAGTGACACACAAACCCAAGTATGCCCAGAATAACCGCAACCTTCCCAAGTAATTCAATCCTACTCCCTTCTAAAAGCTTAAAATTGCTCGATGAATAATGGTATGCATTTCTTCTGTCAGTCTTCATTCCTAAGCAGGGGGAACCTGTTAGTTATATAGTGAACTTTATAATATGTGCCCATTTTCAAATAACTGATTTACTCACCTAGTGGATATTTTTTGGCATTTATCAGATTTCCAGACCTGCATGTAACTAGGCATAGAGGTATATTGGAATAAGGTGCTTACAAGTTACTGTCAAAAAGCATTTCACGCCTGGATCTGCATTTGCAAGTACACTATTAAAATGTGCTTTAACATGACTGCAGCATTTTTAAACAGCTGGCATATTCATCGGAAAAAGTAATTAGTTTTCAATAAAAGTTGCTTTTTATTACTCAGGAAAAGTCCTCTGGTGACTTTTAAGGATCTGCCAGGTGAAATTTCAAAATGAAAATAGAGTATCCTTGCTGGCTAGTAGCCAAGTAGAATGAAAGACAAACACACTAATTTGTGCCAAGTCCAAAACATGTTGCACCAAGGCAAAGTGGGTAAGTACCCACCTGGGTTTAATGTTACATAAACCCACCCATCGTCTGCTTCAGCTCTACAGAAAACTGTCCACTTGGGGCCTATGGCCTATGGATTGCACCAGTTTTATCCCCTCTCTTCTTGCTGGCAGGAAATGAAAATGAGTTCAGTAGACAGCAGAGATTTCTTTAACAAGAAGCCAGTCCCAGGGAAGGCTAAGGCTAAAGATTTGCTGTGAAACAGCCTACAACAAAGGAAAATGGACAGTAAACCCGATGACGCTGTGGCAGCAGCTCTTTTTGGAGTGAGAATTGCATGCCACGCCCAAGCTCAGCTAGTTATGTACAGTCAAATGATTAACTAGTTAGTGTCTCGGAATAGTGTTAAGTTGAGATTTGTGTCTTGCAACTTTTTCCCTGTTCTAATGGCTCTTCAAAAGCACTCATGTATTAACACCAAAGACATCAACACCATCAATTACAGAAAACATACAAAATACAGTATCTTTTTATCGGGACTCTCTTGATCTTGAATCAAAGAAGTGAGGAACATCTGCAACAGAAACATCAGCCTTGAGACACTATAAGGCTATAAAGAACACTAGCAAATTGTCAGCTAGGCTTACCCTAGTGCTGTACAATTTCCATGCTGAAGCAAGATGAGAGGCTGAAGGCTTAAAAGCTAGCTAGCCTTGTGGTATTAATAGTAGCTCAAAAGGTAGAGTTGGGAGTCAGAATATCTATCTTTAATTCTATACATTGCTACTCGTTTATTTAGAGTGATTTTCAACGTGTTCCAAACTCATTTTCTTTCACTTTTAAAGTGACAATGAGAATGCCAACCTCAGAGGACAATTGTGAGAATCTATGAGACAGTGTTTTGCAAAGTGTAAAGCACTGTATCATCATTGACCTCCTTTTCACTCTCTCCATTTATCTTTATTTCCAAAAGTTCTAATGTATAAGCCAATTTCCCATTTACGAGAGCGCAATTTAGCATTCATAGTCATTTGGAGCAGAAACTATCAATTCTGCAAAGTGATATGGTGGAAATACAACATGCACAACTGTGACATGCTTCCCAGATGCTGAGGGTCATTTTATAAGGCTATTTGTCTGCTGGTATAATTCGATTGTTAAATGAATCTTAAAATTTGATAAATATTTGTGTTTGAAGTTGAGAGCAAAATAGCTCAATTCCTATAGGACATATTTAATAAAATGAAAAAAAAATTTTGTCCATCTTAATTTAGAAGCTTTTAGCAGTTAGGTTATTCCAGTCAGATAACTCTAAAACAAAAAAAGCAGATTTCCATTTTATTATGCTTAAATAAAGCCAATGATTATAGGTCATTATTAATTTGAAATAAATAAATAAACATTTAAATCTGACTATAAAGCATTGCTTCCGCCTTTCAGAAAGCACAAGAAAAAGGATGCCTGCCACATCTTTTTTGGGTGGGAGGCCACACTGGGGGCTCTGTTAATCTGTACTGCCCAGGATGCCCTAACAATTGTTAAGTTGTGTGTCTGCATGGGGACCATGTGTGCCCTGGGGGATTGTGTTTCTTGTGTGTGCCCTGGCTATCTGGATACCACTTCAGGCTTGCAAGGTTTTTGGGTCAACTGCCAACACACTGCCAGAGCTGTGCTACACCTAAATCAATACCCCAGGCCAGATCAAAATGGTTCATACAAAAACTTAAGAAGGAAGCCACCTGGCTTTTTAACACAGACCTTTGTGATTGGTGGGATTTGTTTTAACTGGCTAAATCCATGACCCCTAAAAGACACGACTGAGATCAATACTGCAGGTTAGTCTCACCCTGCCAAATGGGGTCATACTGATAGTGATTTTGCTATAAAGATACCTTGGCCAAGGAACAAAAGGATGGTATGTGCAGAACAGAGTTTAAAGTAGCAGGCCTGAGACTGCTCTCCTTAGAAAGGCTTTTTTATAAGGTTGGTCTTCGGCTGAAGTCTGGGCACTTGACTGGTAAACAGTTCCCTATACCGATAAGAAATTTCCCCTCCATGACAAGACTGTTTTGCCCACCTGGGGCCCTAAATTGGTTTTCCCTCTGGGAATCTGAAATTTTGGTAGTTGCTAGGCAGAGTGGGCCTCTGTGACCAGACCCCAGTAAAAACCTTGGACGCTAAGTCTCAAATGGATTTTCCTGGAAAGAAATATTGCACGTATGTGGCTGCATTTTTGTTGCTATGGTGAGAGCTTGCTGTGCGGCCCCTCATGGCAGGGATAGAGCATAGGAAGCCTGCACATGGATTCCTCAAGACTCTTCTTGATGTGTCTTTTCCTTTATTGATCTTGCTGTAATATTTATTCTTGTTGTGTCTCTCAGTCTTGAGTTTGACTGCATGTTAAGTTCCACAAGTCCTTCTAGCAAGTCAATGAATACTGGGTGGTCTTGGAAAACCCCTAAACAATCGCCACATGGAAATTACTGAGGAAAACTGGCCTATAGCCCTTCAACACTCTATTTTTAAAAAATATAAAGTTCTTTTAAAACTAAAAAATCATTCTGATTTGTTGCTAGTTCTTCAAGAAACTCTTGGCCATCTTGAAAAGCCAGGACTGCAAACTAAAGTGGCCAAGATATACTATCCATAATAATTTAAAGTATTACAAGTAAAATAATTTTGAGTCACTTAAGTTTTTATAATCAATTGTCTTTTGGAGAAGAAATCAATTAGAGATCACAGATGTCTCGACAAAGACAGAAAGAAATGTCGAAGTGCAGTCAATGACGATTTGTGTTGAGTAAGAAAACAGGAAAAGGGAGAAATGCACTGAAAGTTTATCAAAGACGGACATTATGTCAGAGAAGTAAAAGTGTTCTAGAGGCACCAGCCATATCTTAGTAAGCTAAGTTTTCTTAGGACCCAAACTCTAATCTCTGCTTGCCCACAAAGTTGGAGGAAGTGCCTTTTAAGAAACTGTGTTGTCTTGGGATTTTCTCTGAGGGCACTGGAGCCTGTTTGTGCTCCATGTTTTATTAAAGGAGGAAATGGTCTTTTATTAGAGTACCTGATCTTCCAGACCAAATCCTGGTAAGAGGATCCCAGAACCCACTCCACCTCCTAGGAAATCACACTGGATGGAGGACAACATCCAGGTTAAGAGAGTTCAGTTGATGTGGAGCAGAAGATTAGGCCATGCAGGAGTGACACTGCTCACAGGGTCCCTGTGGGGGTAGGGCTTTTGGGACTGACTTTTCCATTCCTCACACTGCCTCCGAAGGGTTCTCCAAGGACTGATGGAATTATTGATGGATATGGCTAGAGTGGCTTTCTTTAGGTGTGCTGTAAGAGTCAAATGCCACCCTATGGCTTGACAACTAGACTAGGCTGATGTCTCTTCCTGACTCAAACTGGGTACCAGCTGACCCTATGTCCTTGCCTGCTTCACAAAAAAACTACCCGTGTGCCTAGTATTATCTATCCATTATCTAGGACCAGAACCATAATATTCAGTGGTGACCTACTGGAAGCAAAACTTGGCTAACAGTAATAATAGTAAAAGTCTAAATGATGTATTAATTACTAACTCTGCTGTTGCTTCTGTCCTCCCTATTGCTATTCCACTACTACTAAAGCGCTTAGCGTTAGCTCCTTTATGCTCATTCCAACATGAATTGAACACCTTACTCTAACTATACGACATGAAAGTAATAGTATTCTTTTCACTTCTTGGTTGTACTCCCTTGTAAGATTTGGAGAATTGTGTTCAAATCTAGGTGGCATCACTCAGTAATTCTGTGGCCTTGGGCAAGCCATTCAACCTCTCTGTTACTCAGTGCCTTCATTTGTAAAATGGGATAGTAATATCTCTCAGGCAATTTTGTTAAAATGATTAAGGGCAAAGTAGGTAAAAGACCTGGTCTAATATTTTATTCATCATAAGTTCTCAATAAATGAATGTGACTGCGGATATTGTTGTTGATTTTATTATTTTTTATATTGTTACTCTTATAATGAGGATGCAATTTATGCAATTTATGCCAAGGTATCATTGTTGGATACCTCTAAAGTTTGAGTGCAGCCTACTCTCTCAAAGGATGAGCACAGTAGAGGGCCATTGGGTGTTAGACTCCAAACATGTACCTGAGTTCATTTGTTACCATGGCCTAAACACAAGGAGAACCCAGTTCTGAGGTCTGCCATAGGAGAGAGGCACAGCAATCTTCCTAGCAGAAACATCCTCCTCAAAAGATACGATAGATCATGCTTATGTGTACAAAATCCCATGGCCATCATGAGCCTTGGGGCTATTTTCATTTGCTTTTCTCCATGTTTCAGGTTAATTGACAGTCTTTTGTTTGCTAGGAACGGGATGGGAAGAAGTGGCCAACCTTGGTAGTGACTTGCTTCACCTCCTCAGGCATACGCTTGGCAATGAGCATGGCTGTATGATTAACATGAGTAACATTGTTCCTGTTTCCGCCCCATGTCCAATGCCCCCAACCATCATCACCAAAAAAAAAAAAAAAAAGAAAGAAAAAAAGAAAAAAAAAAAAAAGGTTTTCAAACCTGAATACAATTTTGGTTACAGAACAATAAAGGACAGAAGGACAGGTGACAGGCCCAGCTGGAAGGCCTCTTTTTCATTTTCCTGTGGCCACAAATCAGACATCTTGGGCTCACAGCAGGACAGGCTCCACTGGCAGTAATTGGCACCATCTGTAGCTGTCAGAACACTGGCTGGCATTCCAGCATTTCATCTTTCCAGTCAAGGCATTCATCACTAGTCCAAAACTCAGCCAGCTGACACTGGAAGGTTAACTTGCATTGATTTGCTTGGCTAAACTCGCCTGAGCTTCAGTTGGTGCCGAACGTTCCTGTTTAATAGCCAGCCTCATCTCAAGATGTTTACAAGGTGATTGTCTACTGAAGTTATTTTTTTTTTTTATTCTTACTCCTCATCTTCTGCCTAATGTGCTCTCAATAATTCAACTTTGGGAAATGGTGACTTAAAATGGAGAAAAGTGAATGCTTCACATGATCCCTGCCAAATGCCAGGCCCGTGAGCTGTATAATTAGAAAGTTTGTCTCCGTAGCTCTCAGTTGCATTAAATTTCTCCCTTATCAAAGTGTTTGTATGTGGTAGAAGAGATATTTTGATCTACATTTTTGCCAGAGGACGTTAGGGAATCAATCATCTCAGAGGTAACTCCCAGGCCTTGAGGTTGGCTAGCCTGCTACCTTTCTACTGTCCAGCCCATGAACATTTAAATTGGCCTTCTGCCCTGGGCTAGGCCCAGCACTCAGCATGGGGGCTACAGAGAGACATGAGCCATAGGCCTTTGCAAGCCACACTTCTCATTGTGTGGTGGAGTGGAAAAGCACGGTAATTAGGGATTGTGGTACACTGTGCTATATGACAAGGTAGAGGATTGACCACAGCCCTATACTCATGAAGCATGAGAAAAATGAGAACCTATCTCAGACTAGACACTAGATCAAGGAGGGCTTCCTGGAGAAGGTAATACTTGAGTGGTGAAGACTTGAGAAAGAGCTAGCAAGATGGTAAAGGGAGAGAAAGGAAGAGAACATTGCCCAGAGGACTGGGGTATACAAAGGTAGTGAGGCATGACACACGTTGGGGCAGTTGAGATGCTACAGTGGTAGTTCATTGTAATGGCACTGCAGGATGGCTAAGAATTGAGGGAGTAGGCATATTAGGCATTTATGCTAAACTAAGGAGTTTGAATTTCATCATGTTAGTGTTGGACAATCATTGATGGAGTTTTTAGCAGAGTGTTGACATGTTCAGATATGCCATAGTATGGAGGACCAACTAGGGAGAAGGGACTGGAAACAGAAAAACAAGTTAGAAAGAAGTCATTGCCATGTTCCAAGCAGTAATGATGCAGGCACAGGTCAGCTTGATAGCCTACAGTGATTGATGAAAGAGGACATCTCACATGAAGATGAGAAGAGGCAGGAAATTACAAGGTCTCGCTGGTTGAGTTCTTGCGAGCCTGAGTGGAGGGAAGGGCCATTCTTTAAGAGGGGGAATAAGACAAAAAAAGAGCCAGCGCAACCCCAAATATCAGAAGGCGTGGATACGTGTCACTTAGCCTGTCTTCTCAGCAACTCTACCCACCATGCTCACTGGGAAATCCATACTCTGACAACACAGTGTTACTTGCTGAACAAAATCTTGTGGGTTTTTGTTGTTGTTGTTGTTGTTCCTGAACCAGAACTCACACAATTTCCCTCATTTAAAGCCCTCTTTCCTCTGCCCTTCTGACCAGTCCTTCCATATCAAGATCAGCATCTAGTATACTATAAGACCTTAACAGATACTTGCTGTTATGAGTTGAACTGCGTTCCCACCCTCAAAAGATGTGTTGAAATCCTAACCTCTGGTACCTGTGTATATGACCTTATTTTTGAACGGGGCCACTGCAGATTAATTTGTGAGGTTAAGATGAACAGTTACTAGAGTAGGGTGCACTCTAAATCCAATATGACTGATGTCCTTATGAGAAGAGGGAAATTTGGGCATCAACACACACCCATGCAGAGAAGAATATCATGTGACAATGGTGACAGACACTGAAGTGCTACGGCAATGCCCGGGGCTACCAAAATCTGGAAAATGTAAGGAAGTATCTTCCCCTAGGGGCTTCAAATGGACCATGGCCCTGCCATCACTGCAGTCTTCTAGTCTCCAGAACTATGAGACAATAAATGTTTGTTATTTAAGCCACCTGGTTTGTGGTACAATGTTACAGCAGCACTAGCAACCTGATACACTTATTAATTGAAATAGTCAAATAAAATCATGCCTCTTCACTGCCCTCCACTGTTGGTCCTAGGCAGATGATGCCATCCTAACGAAGGGCTGACACAGACAACCTGTCTGATAGGATAATAGTGATAACTGCCCCTATTTATCCAATGTTCTATCTGCTAAGCACTAGATAAATATTATTTCATGTTATCCGCACAATGATTTTCCATGCATTTGTTTCATTTGTGACTCACAATGATACTATGAGGTAGAGACGATTATTATCCCCATTTCACATGTGAGGAAACTGAGGACCAGAGAAGGACTTTCCCCAGTGTTCCAAAGCAAATAAATGGTAGAGCCAGTGTTGGCCCACTCCAAATCATGTGCTCTTCACTGCCAGGTTCAAGTTTTCATTTATCCACACCTATTTTTTGTCAGGCTTGTCCAATTTTGTTCAGTGTCATGTTTCTTTCTGTACATATATTTTCCTTTGCATTTTGGAATATCTCACTTTGATTGTAAAATATACACCCAAAAGAAAGTTGCCCTCCACCAAGTGGATTCTTTACACATAGACTTTAAGCCTATAATGTCAAGAGGCAGTTAGACAGACATGTTATAAACCCTGGTGGCTTTCAATCAACTAAACTACCTGAGGCAAGGAAAATATTCCAGGGTGCAAGTGCAGGTAATATCTATATCTCATATCTCTATGGAGGACAAATATCTCTATGAACCCTCCATAGAAATATGAGATATGGATATAGAGATCTGTTTTATCCTTCTGAGTATATTTGAAAACACTTAGAAAAGAATGATTCTAGATCCATTTCAAAAATGCAACTCCTAGGACTTGCCTTGGAAAGCAAAGCAAGTGATAAATTGCAAGTCTCACTTAAATTGCCACCCTCTTACTTGACAATGTAAATAAAATGTTCTTCTGTGAATGAAGATGTAGGAGTCAGAATAGCATGACAAATATCTGTTTATATAGTTATTATCAAAATATTACTAACAAATATGCTTCCACCATCTTTTTGGGAGTAACTGATGGCAACATTAGTGTTTAATTTTGTACATGAGATAAAAAGCACTGAGGAATAGCACATGTGTTGCTCTTTCTATCATCACTATTATCATTGTTACTCATAATAAACATTTATGGAGCACCAACTATAAATACTCATAAGCCCAAAGGGGAAAAATGAAGATAGAATTGGCAAGAGTTACAGGTAAAAGATTAAATATATATATCTATATATGAATATGGATATATGATTGATTGAAGGAAGGAAGGAAGAAAGGGGGAGGATGGGAATGAGGAAAGAAGAAAGGAAGAAAGGAAGGGAAGGAAGGAGAGAGGGAGGAAGACAATGTACATCCGCACATGATTTCTTTAAACATTCCCAGAAAACTAGACCTACATTTCTGTAAGTGGTCCAGCCACAACTTCCCCCCACCAAAATTAAATAAGTAAATTTCCTTCAAAGCAGAACTCAGCAGCCACTTCAGCAAGGTGAATTACTGTAGTTGGAGTATATTATGCTCATAGATCTCACTGAGGAACCAAGCAAAAAGTAGGGGAGGAAAAAAAGTGAGAGTTGAAAAAAATTAGAGAAAGACACAAGAGAACACAGAGGGAAATAGAGTAGAGTTGGGGGAATGGAAGAGGCTGGGAGTGCAAATGGTGGCAATGGTCTAACTGATGTAAATGGGCAAAGTGAGTGGTTATCTTTAGCATTCTACATACCCAATTCCAAGCATCCCTCATTATAGGTCTGTATTTCTTAACATTCAGTGAGCACCTACTACATGCCAGGAGCTCTGCTGGGCCCCTCCATATGCTAAGTTTTGTTGTCATTGTTGCTGGTTAGAAAGCAACAAATCTAGCTGATAATAAAGAAGCTAATTCTGACTTCAAACTCAGCCCCATGTTGTTGGCCTGCACCATCCATTCTGGAACATGTGAGCACTTAAATAGCAGACAAATAGGCTGTTTTGTTATCGTTGTTTGTTTTGATCCCCACAACCACTTAGTAAGTTAGAGATAATTATCCCTATTTGGTAGACGAGAAAATGGACATTATCCTTTACTGAAGTCTCAGAATGACATTCAGTTTTCTTCTGTTCACTTTCTGATGTGAGAATCTCAGATCCAATCCATTATGCTCTGGTTGTCCTTAGTTCCAAAAGGGACAGTCAGTGAAGCATTCTGACTACCCTGAGGCCTTTAACTGGTGTTTGTCTCAGTTTCCTTACTTAGTGAGAAGGAAATCCATACAATTTTACCTCTAAGGAACTGTATTTAAATCAGTGCTTTGGATAGCTTTAAGCCAAAGGAAATACCTCACTGTAATCAGGACTCATTTGTAAAGAGAGAGAAGAGCTACTTGTTAAGCCATTGGCTGATTGTAGACCTTCTACAGCCAACTCATATTGCCTACCTTCATCCTGAAGAAGGACGGAAATGCTTGGTGCCTCCTTTTGAACTTCATGGATCAAGAAAGAGGGGTGAAGGATATCTTACATCTGGGATAGATAGATGGGCCACTGCAACCTTCCTCTGGGTTGCCACAACCAAAACTCACCTTAATATCCCAGACTGCCCCAAAACTGTTGTGGAATCACCATGTTCTTTATTCTAGGTCACAATAAATAAGCTAATTATGACATCATCTCAATTTAAACTCTGTTTTGTTAGCTTCCTCCATCCATTCTTAGACACCTGAATACTCAAACTATCAAACAGTGTGCATGGTAAATCGTGGGACACTGTAAACCATTACCTCATGAGAATAATTCAAAATACAGTTGGTTTATTTATCCATTCACTCAACCTAGCCTAACTAACTATGCTCCTACTGTGTGTATAGAACTCTGCTCAGTGCCAGGGATACAGAGATGAATAAAACAGGTTTCCCTTTTCTCAAGGGGCTCAGAGACTCCACATGTGTACTATCATAAAATAAAAAATTATAAATATGCAAACACACATAGAAGGAGAGAGGTTTTAGGTTTTCTTGATAACCACTTTTATGTTTGAAGACTAATAGTAGTACTTTCTATTTATGAAATTGTACTTTTCAAAGCAGTTATATACCTTTGATTCATATGAACTTCACGGCGACCCAGTTAGATAGGTAGGGATGATATCATTTCTAACTTGAAGATAAAGAACCTGCAGCTCTGAGGTTAGGTGTCTTGCCCAAGGTTGTACAAATTATAAATACAAGTGTTGGGCCCCAAATCCACGCTTCTAGTCCTAGGTCCATTGCCCTTCCCAGTTCACATCATTGCCTCGCTCAATTATTTATAAGTGTTTCTGAAAAGGAAATGATGGCCCTAAGCTCATTTTGTGGGGTCAGAGGAGACCTGAGAATGCAACAGTGGATGATTATCCATGATTATGTTTTCTTCAAAAGCATCTGAGAACAGAGGGACATGATCTCTCTCTAAATGAATTCACTTTTTCTTTTGCATGTCTGTTTTATTTAATTTATTCTCACATAGAGATTCACTGAAATAATAATCCTTTAAATTGTTGGGAACCTTAACCTTTCTTCACTGATGTTACAAAAGGTAAGTCCACACTCCTTTGTATGAGATAAAGTGTTACTGAAAAATGCATTCTATGTTAAAAAAAAAAAAAAACTAAGGGGAAATATCATGTAAAGGAAACTCATAGTCAAAAGAAATAATGTATGATCAAATTCTGGGCCTTGGGAAGTATCTGGAGTGATTTTTCTGCCTTTTCCCTTCTTTTCCTCACCACTGCCAGTACCATCATCACTGCAACTTTGGGCAGGTAACTAACTGTGGGCAATTGCAGCCAGTGGTGTCTAAAACAGCAGGTGAATGAGGAAGACCAAGGCTGCCTCTGTTCCTATTGCCCTTCCTTTACTCACATCCAGGCACATTGCCTCCTTCCTGTTCTCTGAACACACCAGGCAATGCCCCTTCTTATGACCCTTTGAATGGCTGCCCCCGCTACCTGGTATGTTTGCAGCTCAGATGGCACCTGTTCAGTGATACCCTTCAAAATTGCACTCCAATTCTGCAATACAGGTCCTCCTTGACCTGCTCCATTTTTTTAAATTTAGGTAACACTACAAGACATAAAATTAAACACCAACCATTTTTAAGTGTGTAATTCAGTGGCATTAAGTACACTCACAATGTTAAGTGAACATCACCACTGTCTGATTCTTAAACATTTTCATCACCCGAAAAGGAGAGACTCTACATATTAAGCAGTTACTCTGTGTTCCCCATCCCCTAGCCTCTGGTAACTGATAAGCTGCTTTCTGTCTCTAGGGACTTGCCAATTTCTGAATGTTTCATATTAATGAAATAATATATGTGACGTTTTGTTTCAAACCTCTTTCAGTTGGCCTAATGTTGTTATGGTTCATCTATGTTGTGGTATGTATTCGTACTTCATTCATTTACATGGCTGAATAATATTCCACTGTATGGATAGACCATATTTTGTGTATTCGTTTGTCCATTGATGGAGATTTGAGATGTTTCCACTTTGGGGCTATTATGAATAATGCTATTATGAACATCTGCGTGCCATTTTTCTGTGTGGACGTATGGTTTCAGTTCTCTTAAATGTATACCTAGAAGTGTAACTGTTGAGTTATATGATATCTTTATCTTTAACTTTTTGCAGAATTGCCAGACTCTTTTCCTTTTTTTCCTCTAGCACTTAGCATGCTTGAACATACTATACTTTCCTTATTGTGCTTATCATTTATTATCTGTCTCCTCCCTCTAAAATATAACCTCCACATGGGCAAGAATTTAGTTTGCTGTGTTCCTTGATGGATCCCCAGTGTCTACAATAGTGTGTGGCACATAAAGGTGTCCAAGAACTATTTGTGAGAAAAAGAAGGAAGACAGAGGCCACAAGAGGCATCTGTGGTGAGTGGGGAGAGCAAGAAGTAAGTCACTATTCCTATGTAAGAGTATATATAGATAAGGTAACTGAGAGAGGGGCTCCCTGCATTTAGAAATCCCCTCTGATATGCAGTTTCAACACCTTGAGTTGTAATTCCTTGAGTAATTAAAACAAGACACTGTAGCAGAGCCATCCATAGTAAACTCAGAGAGAAAATGGCCTGCCACCCTGTATGTCATGGGAAAATATATGTAGGACCAATAATGACAAATCTAGAAACACTCCCCCAACCAAGGTCATTCATATCACCTGAAATAGGAAGTTAAGGAAATAAGGAAGCTCATCTTACACTGGCATAGATTCTTCTATCAGAAGACATTTGTTTAAAATTAAGTTGTAGGGTCCAACGTTCTCTCTTTTGATTCTTCCCTGGGGGCACTAGGAGTATAGTATAGAAATGTGTTAAGTGTAGCACTGTTTCCAACAGCCAAAAAACTGGAAACAACTCCAGTGTCCTCCAACAAGGGGATGGTACAATAAACAGTGCATTATCATATTTAATAGCCTAGAATTTGGGACAGCTGGTCAAAGGATTGAGTTAAAGCCAGTAGATTACTATGACATATAGTTAGCTGAAAACAGCAACACTTACTATATATGTACACACAGACACATACACATATATATGTATATATAACCATTTATGTAAAATGCACCTATGCAAAATAATATATATAATGTGGTTGTGAATACACACACACACAGAGAGAGAGAGAGAGAAATGATGCTTTGAAGGCATCAAATTCATAGCAGTTTTTACCTACAAAAGCAGGAGAAGGGACAAGAATTTCAGACAGAAGCAAAAGGGCACTTGAGGCTTATCTGTAGTGTTTGTGTTTAATCATGTATTCCTGTATTCCTTGAGTAATTAAAACATTTTAAATGTATGGGATCATCATTTCCTGTGGGAAATCAGAGAAGATGATTGTATTAAAACTTTGGGACCCCTAGAAAATTAGACTGCAAAGTAAGTGTATCTGAACTTGACTTGGTTCTTACGAAGTTGATTAAACAAATTCATACCTATGCTGTTGAGCAGTGAATTCATCCATCTGGATTCAAGTCTATAAGTAGAATGCTTTTGACCACAATTAAAACCTCGTGGTTTCTCTTTGGACATATGTGTTCAAATGGCCCCTATCATCCTCATATTGGGATATGTGCAAGAGACTTCTCTGTGGTCTGCTCCCCATCATTAGAAGAGGTCAAGTCTGGCAGCGACAGGAGAGAGCTATGCTTGGAATCATCCGGAGCATGCACGCATGTGTGTGTGTATGTCTGTGTGTGCCAGCGAGCACACACTAGTGGGAGTGGAATGGTGTACATATATGTGTTGATCTGGGGCTTTCTTGATGGATTACTTGCTGAACTTCTTCCCCTTTGCTTGTACACCTAACCAGAAACTAAATCTAGTGACATTAAAGGTGCTAGAAGAACATGCTTACTAATTGCTTGATAAGGAACATGCCTACATTTTTATAAATTGCTTGATAAGAAACTCAGATCACTTGCTGCTCTGCAAACATAATGTGTCCTTTCCCTTGTTAGCGCTTCTATCAACGGCATTCTCCCAGCCAGACTACGCTTCATCCTGGTGTTCAAGGTCTGCTGTTCAAGGTCCTGGGATGCTTCCTTGAACCCCACCTCTGCAGTGACGGCATTCCTGGTTTTTCCTGGCAGACACCATCAACTCATTTTTGAACTTTCACTCTCCTCTTCCCTTTATTTTATTTTTGTTTCTCTGATTTCTGTCTTCAGCCTCATTTCCCACATCATCAAGACTAAACTACTCAATAGGAGGGACTGTGACCTACTTGGCCTAGACCCCTGCACACAGTAGGTATATAGCAAATGTTTGTTCTCACATTTATTCATTCTTTCAACAAATATGCAGTAAGCATTTACTCTGTGTCCAGCACTATGATGGTTAATTTGATGTGTCAATCTGGCTAGGGATACAGAAGTGAATGAGACAGAGGAAGCTCCTGACATTCTGGAGGCGACATCTTAGGAGGAAGGAGACTATCGACAGGCCATTGGCATAAAATTTTGGTTCTCAGTAAATTTTCTGTGTTGTAGCCATGGTATATACTTGTTCAATTGAAGACACTGCACGACTTCCACAAAACACAGTACTGCACAGAGTAGGTACTCCAAGGGCACTGAATCTGACTGAACTAAGCTAGCATTATTATTATCAAACTCAACTGTGCCAAAGCAGTAAGAATAAACATGATGAACATACTGCAGGTCAGCCTTGAATTTCAGAGTTTTCTATCTTAAAAAATAAGCATCATAAACTAAATCCACAACATAGGAATGCAAATATTAGTCTGAGATGGAAAACAAAGTCTAAAGGAGCATGTTTTAATTAATTAGGGAGTAATCAATTATACATAAAGACACATACCCTAAATCTTACTTTAAAAAAGTGGTCAGTATATTTTATATTCCTGGTACCACAAGCAATTAATCAAAAGTTTACATATTTCTTCAATTAAGATACAACATGTCAACAACTGCAGTTAAATGCATCATAGAAATGGAATGCTCTTGCAGAAGGTTTCATTAAGTTTAACATGATTTACAGAACTTAAGATACATTGCTGGGAGATTTTTATAACACTGCAGGAAGTACTCCAGGGATATCTTGACCCACTTGAAATTATTTTAGCTGCACTATTACCTGGGTCACAACTGATGGCAGCATATATCAATTACATTGCAGTCATTTAAAACATGCTTCTATGCATCTGGTCATTGAAAGATTCACTTCTTTGCATTTTCATACCCTGAAAGAACCATTATAATGGAACTTCTTAAACAGACTAAGATTAACTCATTTACCTCAGTAGGGCCCCTACAAGACATGCTACTAGGAAATATGCCCCTTAAGACTGCAAATGTCCCCTTCGTGCATTTCTGAGGAGGCCAATTTTTCAATCCTCTTCCTGCTTTCTTCCCAATCTCTTTTATTTGAGAACTGACTACCTCACATTGATTTTTGGACTCAAGACTCAATAAGTGGGCAGCCTTTTCAAGTTTATTCCTGCCAATGGATAGAAGAGATATAGATGCCTATAATTAGGCTGACTGCAAGTGGTTTTGGAACATAATTTATTTTTCAGAAATTTTGTATGTTGGGTGAAATAGGAAGTACTGGAAATCCTATACTGAAGGTATTTTCTGTAAAATTTATTGCTAATTATTTAATCAGGGCACATTGTGCATTCTTCACTGTAAGACCAACCTCCCCCAACACTGAAGGTGCTAGCCCTAAGAGACATGAGTTTTATAAAATCCCATTATCGAAGTTTACTATATCACATCAAGAGAAATGACAAAATTTGATGCATTTCTATAACCACCAAAGTGCCATGCAAAGGTGCCTCACTCGTGCTGCTCAAAACCCTTCAACAGCTCTCCATCTCACTTAGAGTAAAATCCATGGCCCTTATAAATGGTCTGCAAGATGCTGCTCCAAGACCTGTTCTCTACCTACCCAAAATGGAAACAACCTTCCCCTCCCTGTCTCATCTGCTGCCATTCTCCCCTTTGAGTACTCTGCTCCAGCCTCTATGGCCTCTTTATATTTTTCAGACATCCTTTGCACTTGCTGTTCCCCTTGTTTGGAAGGCTCTTCCCACACATAGTCCATGGCTTGCTTCCTCACCTCCTTCAAGTCTTTGTTCAAATGTCACATCAGTTAGGCCTCTCCTAACCACTCTTAGAAATTGAGCCCCTGAGCCATTCTTTAACACCCTCCCTGATTTCATGTTTTTAATAGCACTTGTCATCATCCTACATATTTTATATTTTACACACTTATTTTCATAATTCTCTGATACCCATCTGCCACCGCTCCAAGGATGCAAGTTTGAAGACGGCAGAGTCCTGACTTGTTTTATTCATTATTATGTCCCTAGAACCTAGAAAAGTGACCAGTCCATAGTAGGTACACAATAAATGTTGCTGAATGCGTGAATGAATGAATGAGTATAAATGCACAACAGCCTCTCTCTTCAAATGAAACATTTCATTATATATTGTATTTCTGACATTTCATTGTATATTGAATTCATTGCATATTGAGTTTTATACTCATTAAAAACTACACATAATAGACTGTTTTTTCTTTATTTTTAATTGAGGGATGGGTTGCCCAGTCTGATCACTGCCCATCTTTCAGGGAAGGATTCCAAACCAAAGAGGCTGTCTAGGCAAAGAAACATACACTGTGTGATCTTTTAAAATTTGTGTTGTTCTTTTCCCTAGGAAAAGTGACCTTCTTCGCTGTCTTGAGGGGAGTGAATACAGATTTTTTTATATATGAAATTCTACTTTACAACTTTACAAATGCAATATAATGTTATTCTTTGAAAATGAGGGTTTTTCAGGAACTTAATCTTTAAATATAATACCTTGGGTTTGGCATACGGCAACATTCCCAAGGCACAAGAATTCTTGGTATTGAGGATAAACATAGACTCTATACTTCCAAATCCTATGTTTATCTCTTACATTGGCAAATTGAACAAATAGTAGAATAAAATCCTGCCAGAATAACCTCAGACCACCCTTCCATGTGAAGATGGAGGCAGATGTGACTGCATGCTTTAAACCATTACTTGTATTCATGTCTGTTTATTGTGTGTGGATCACACCAGAGAGATGCTCCTTACCAATGCCCACAGACTGTAGCACAGCATCGAGATGAGCAACCACCACCACCACTACAAAAATCCAAAGGAGGAGATGAAGCAGGGAGTGAGTGAGGGAAGAAAGGCAGATACAAGATCATATGGCAGAGGGCTCTTAAACCACACAAAATATTCAGAAGAAAATGTAGAACATATTTCTCTATCACAAGGCATGTGTTGAATGACACAGGATGGGCCTAGCACATACTACCTTTTAAGCAGTAGTAGTGCCTCAATACAATTGATGAAGTGCTTCCATTTAAAGTTATTAATTAGGACAATGGTTTGAACTCAATAAAAGAAATATATTGGATAAAAAGAAAAGCTGAACCATATTGCCTTCATTAGCATAAAATCTTCCAGGTTCCCCAATATACTTTCCAAGGGGAATGAGGAGATGCCTCAATTTTAACCAAATTTTTATAGTTTTAGAGCAGGCATGGTTATGCATGAATTTCAGAATACATTTACTTGAAAATTCATTATATGAAACATTTATCCCATGAATAAATTAGAGACTCTGAAATACAGTGCAATAAAACTTTTGCTGCTAGAAGAATTTTTATAGGTGAAATAATGTGAAAATTAGTAACATCAAATACGATTCCCCTTAACCTAGACTAGTCCCACACACAATTATTTTGACATGGTCTGTCATACATAATAATGTAGATTTTCTAATAATGCTAGAGAAAAGACTTGTAACAATTCTTATCAGAATTTAGAAATACATGATGAATCACTGGGTAAGAAAAATGGCAGTTTATCCATTTTACAAAATGATTTTTTTTCAAGAGCTGAATTGGATTCTAGCCTTTGTTCTCCATTAGAAAAATTTTTAACTATGATATATTCAAGCAAAGGAAAAACTATTCTACATAGAGAAAATGTCTTCATCCTTTATTTACTGAGTTGCTCTTGACTCTATACTTGGCAAATTAAGCATTTTAATGATAATATTTGACTATGGTTGGCACATTTAAACACATGGTAATGCAAATAATTTAATCAGGTGTAATTCATTACAGAAAAAGGTTTCTAAATAATTAAACAATATATGAAAATGGTGATCAGTAAGAGTATTAAAATGAGCCCAGTCCAGCCATTATTTTTAAGATAGATAATTCTTACAGTTCATCCAGTCAACTGACCTTGGCCCAACCTATGAAACTGGTACTATTTCACAGACTCAAAAATATGTGAAATTTGCCTCCAAGGGCTATGACATATACCTAGGGCAAATAAATCATGGTTTAAACTGAATTTAACAGAAAAAGAAACATAAACCCATTGTGCAAATTATCTACATGAGGTTAATGCACTACTCTAACAAATTTTCCAAAAATCAACATATATTTTATTTCTCAATGTGTTTTATATTAGACTTTTTGTTTCAGGTGACCAAAAAGTAAAATTTTGGAAATAGATAATGATGACGGTTACACAATATTGCAAACATACTTAATGCCACTGAATTGTACACTAAAAATGGTTAAAATGGTAAATTTGATGTTATATACGTTTTGCCACAAGAATAAATATGTAATGCTATGTTATTTATAAAATCATAAGAATTTAAATGTTTCCATTTGTCTAAGCAGAAAGATGGAGCAGAAGCCTAGAAAAATTATAAGTATTGCTCTCAAGTCTATATTGCCTATGTGATGGATGGAAACTGCTATGTAGGGAGGCAGAGAGGAAGGGTGCAGAGAATCATCCATTTTGAAAGAGATCCATTTTATCACTGCATATATTTTAAGAGCCTTATTTGTCTTCAGTTCTGTTGTGCCATTTTTTAATCCAAGTCAGTTATGCAATGAGAACAACCTGATCAATTTCATCACTAGTTGAATGCGTAATTTCTAATTGGAATCTTCCTCTTAGAAATTGTGTGTGGCTTTGGGCAATTTACTTTATTTAACAGGGTCTCCATTTCCGAATCTGTTGAGTAAGGGATTTTTCCAGTTTAAATAGCCCATGACTATTCTAGGTTCTGTGATCATCATCATTAAGTGATGATTTTTAGATTAAGTATTCATAGGTCATGAACCTATTCTTATTTTAGGCTTTCTCAATTTATACTAGGTTTATCATTGACTCAGGGCCATTAAGTACCTTTGAAAAGCCCTCTAAAGAGAGTTTATCTTAAAACCCTGCCTTCCAGCAGTTCAAGTATTACAATTCCCATTTTACAGGCCAGACAATGGAAGCGAGATAAGTAATAATGCCTTCCTGACTTCAGAGAACATGCAAACTTTGGAATAAGTATTCAATCCAGTTCTCCTGACCACTAGTATGCTACCCTTTCTACCGTGCCACACTGTCTATGTGTGTGCACTTGCCTGAGAGTGTGTGTATGTGTGTATCTCACAGTTCAAACAGCAAAGTCATTGTAAAAAGCAAATCCTCTACTATGTACTTTACACTGTAATATTTACTGAGTGATTACAATGTATCATACACTACTCAAAGGATTTAACATGATTATATAATTTTATCCTTATACTGTAACTCTATGAGATAGGTACGATTATAATTTTGCAGAGGTGACAAATAACATATTGTGTTTTTCCCTTGGTGAGCACTCACATTAAACACACTAATTTATACATTCAATACATTGACATTTATTGTGTGCCAACGACTGTTGTAGGTGCCAAGGATGTGTAAGAGACATCCTTAAAAATAGTCATTCTAATCCTATCTTTTCCCATTCAAGTTAAAAGTGGTCAGGGAGGCAGTTAAATGACTGGCACATTTGGCAAGGCAGTCAATTCAAAATTTGATTAGCCTAAAAAAATTTTTTTAGTATTTTATTGAATAAGTTTTATTCACAGAAAAATAAGCTTTAATCTACAATGAATGCCAGATTGTACAGCAGAAAGCAATTTTCTTAGTTTTCCACAATAATAGAAAGGTTCTTACTAAGTGAAAAAGCCATAAAATTATATTCACAAATATAATACTCTGTCTCAAAACATTTCACATGATTATTCACAATACTAATACAAAGAGATCAGTCATTCCGTCAGGTTAAAGTACAATGGTAATGAAAAAAATGCAAAATCTAACATAAATTACATTAAAACCTTTGTTACATCAAATCAAAAATGCAAATTTCTTACTAAATACAGAAAAATGGTAAAATATATAGTAATTTAAAATATTTCATTAGTGATACAGAATAAGAAAGTGGTAAACTCCAAAAATCTATAGGCATATCTGCAAACTTCAGACTTCAAAATAGAATCTTACCACCCAAACATTAATGTAGCATTTGTCTAATTTTGTTTTGTTTTGTTTTGTTTTTGAGACGGAGTCTCACTCTATCACCCAGGCTGGAGTGCGGTGGCGCGATCTTGGCTCACTGCAACCTCCGCCTCCCAGGTTCAAGTGATTCTCCTGCCTCAGTCGCTCGAGTATCTGGGACTACATTTAAACAAACAAGTTGACCCATGGAATCTTGACCTGAAGTGATCCATTTTGCACCATATTGCCATACTTCTAGTGACTGTAATATTTTCATTTAGATTAGAAGAAAGGCAAAGATTTAACCTGCTGGGGATTTTTTTGTTGCTTATATAGTTCCAACTGAGTTCAGCTGATCAAAGAATATGAGAATAAAGCTATTACTTGTAAGATTTACCTTTCACTTAGACCACAATGGTACATGTGAGTAGTTGTCTCTAATGGAGTGACAGGAGGCAGCTTAAATCTTTGATTTAGCTCCTTTTTATTCCATGACATAACTTTCTAGCATGTTTTCAATATCTCTAGAATGGTTAAAGTGCACAGTTCAGACTCTAATATGTGCACATTTGCAAACAAGCTCATCTATAATATTCTGAAGATTTTTTAAAGATCCAATTACCAGAACATTTTGCAACAATGAGTGAGCAAGCATTAAAAAACAACAATTGAAATACTGGAGTACTAACAAGAATAAGCCAACAATTGTGGTTGCAAGTTAGTAGGATTTAAAAGATTTAGGGGGCTGCAGGGTAATTCCAACAGTATGCTTTGTTCTTTTTATTTCATGTGCTTATTTTATATTTGTGATGAATCATTTGCAATTCTGTCCTCTAACATTACCACCATTAAAATTTGAGTGGCCATTCTTTCTGCATTTCTTTAAATATGAGCTATTCTTAGAATAAATGAGAGGCATTGCAAAATTCTAATGATGACATTGGATCAAAAGTAAAACACTAATACAAAGCACGATGCCACAGACAACAAGCCCAATTGCATGGATTTATTGTAGTTTAAAGAAACATTGGTTTGGAAACTGGACAGATTTTTAGTTTAAATCCTTTATTCTATGACCTCAAGCCAGATACTTTAATCCCTTGGAGACTCAGTTTGAACATTAATAAAATTGGGATGATGATAACACCTGCTTCAAAGAATCACAAAAATTAAATGAAATGATGTATACAAAAAAACTTCCCACATTTTTTGGCAAATAAGAGATACTCAATGTAAACCACGTTCCTTCCCCCAAATGACAAAAAAAAAGGAAAAATATATATATATTATTTTCAGTTCTGTAGTGATATATTATTTTTCTATAAAGTGATAATATGCCTAATTACAAGTTATAATTTCCAAACATGAAAGTGCCAAAAAGATTCTATTCTGGAGAACTTAAAAAGATTAATATGTTAATGCCTACAATACACAGATTTTAGTCTCTACAACGAATAGATAAAACTGAATAAAAGATATCTCTGTACAAATACAGCAAGCAGAACGATTTCAACTCCTCAAAAATATGTATTTAGGGCAACATTAGAACTTACCATGTTACTATCCCTAGAAATGAGAATTAGATGGTGTCTCTGTATATTCACATTCTATTTTGACAGTCTTCTAACAGTCTAGATTCTTCCAATTTGCAAATCAGAGCTATTGTTATGAAACTAAAACTGAAATAAAAACTAGAACAGATCACAACTTTCCAAAACAAATTCAAACCATTCAATCTAGTAAATGGGTCCAAAGCCATTACTATGAGTACAAGAGACTCTGATAAGCTATGTCTACATAGTGAAAGACAAGACATAATCTCTGTCCTCAAAAGAAACGATAGACTACTGAAAGAAGCAGCTTGGCTCTAACACCAGACAGGATGAAAGAATGATATCTATCCTAAAAAGAGAATCTTCTGTTTGGGCATAACTCAGTCAAAACATTTGCAGACAATGACTTTTTAAATTGGCCAATGATTTTTCCCCACTACACTCAAATGTGAGTTGCATTCATGAACTATGGAACATCCTTGCAAATGGTCAGTAAAGCTGAAATAAGGGCATAGGAAGCCATAAGCATTTCAAGTGATCTCTCTTTCATTTTATTCCAAGCCTCAAAGAAAGAGCATCCTTATATTCTGGTGCGGGCTATCACATCAACACACCCTCTTGATCCTAATTTGAACATTCTTGATCTGGAAAAGGAATCACACAGGTACTTAAATGTATCTGGGACAACTCCAATAAAGTGAAGGTATTACAGTAGTGGAAGCGTGTGCCATGAATGTCGTATGACATGTGAGCTTTCTCAAAGTTTTAAATAGCTGAGTTTACCACGGCAGATAGCTTTTTGGCAATAGTGATGCTGGTGGATTCAATGGTGGGAGAACCCTTGACAGAAGCTATCAACAGTTCCTCTGGCCTACAATTCTATTGCTCCATATGCAAAGGTGAATCACTTGTTTTCTTGCTGAATGGACAGGTTCCCAAATGGCAGACATCATGTCCATATAGTTTCCCAGGAAGAACTGTAGCTAGAATGGCTACCAGAAGCACTCACCTCTGAAAATGCAATTTTAATGCAAGGCTCTGAGAAACAAGATTTTGGAGTTAATTACTGGAGAGCACAAATGATTCTTGCACTGAAGTGAAGGGAGTGATATCAGAAGCTAGAATAAATAAGTTAAGGGTTTAAGAAGTGCAGTTGATTTACAGAGGATCAAAATGTACAACTAAAACTGAAGTTCACAAATATTTTATGAGATGATAAGGAGGGCTCCTCCCAAATGTATAGAGCCCCAGGATTGCATAGTTAGAAGGATCTCCTAATTCTGTGAATGTATAGAGCCCCAGGATTGCACAGTCAGAAGGATCTCTTAATTGTAGACCTCTAGTTGATGAGGATCCTCATCTTATACTTGACTCCTCTATGAATCATCCCCTCTCAAGAGCTTCTCTAGCCTCTCTTTACACACTTTCTGTGACAGAAAACTCATACTTCCTCTAACTCAAGATGAGGCACACATTATTGACCACTCAGCCAATACTGGCCTTGATGAAGTTTTCATCAGTTGATGGGGACTTCATTCCTTATACCCACATAGAACAAGCCATATTACTCTTCCCTTCCATTCAACAGACTGTCAGATATATGATGAAAACTCCGTTGTTCCCTAAGTTATCTGACTTGGCTTCACATGAAAAAGCTCAAAGTCCTCTGCTCACATTCTTCTCAACTCATTCCAGTTTATGGTGCCTTTAACTGTGGCACGCAGTCCTCAGTGAAACTCCTGTGGCACAGTCTTAACAGTATAGAGTCAACTGCAACGTGATCACTGCCCTTTTGGAAAATAATACACTTTCTCCTGGCTAAGATTCTGTTTGCTATTTGATCACTACATCCCATGTTAACCACTAAGAAGTGTACTGCTTCTGCTATGAGGTCTTGACTGTGGCACCTTGACTTTGTGCAATTATATACTTGGATTCCATTTGATTCCAGTTGACTTGATTCACAAACATTTATGACGTACTCACTGTGTAAATGATACTGTGTTGGGGAGTGGGGATACCATGATGAATATAATAAATGATCTATTCAAGGAATACACATTATAGAAGAAAAGGTAGAAGTATCAGAATAAGAATTGAAGTGGGATATATGTTACAATTAAAATATTTAAAATATCCAAAGAGGAATGCATCATAAATTGGTAAATTGTCAGGCAGTACTGGATTGGCTGTTGAAGGTAGGGTTTTGAACTTGGGTGCCTGTGTGAAACAAATTATGTTATAAAGGAAGATGGGGGCTGGGCACAGTAGCTCTTGCTTCTAATCTCAATACTTTGGGAGGCCGAGGTGGGAGGATTGCTTGAGGTCAGGAGTTGGAGTCCAGCTTGGGCAACATAGTGAGATTCTCATCTCTACAAATAATAATAAAAATAATAGGCCGGGTGTGGTGGTTCACACCTGTAATCCTAGCACTTTGGGAGGCCGAGGCGGGTGGATTGCCTGAGGTCAGGAGTTCAAGACCAGCCTGGCTAACATGGTGAAACCCCATCTCTACTAAAAGTACAAAAATTAGCCGGGTGTGGTGGCTCACACCTGTAGTCCCAGCTACTCGGGAGGCTGAAGCAGGAGAATTGTTTCAACCTGGGAAGTGGAGGTTGCAGTGAGCTGAGATCGTGCCACTGCACTCCAGCCTGCACGTCAGAGCAAGACTATGTCTCAAAAAAAAAATTTTATATATATATATAAAAATATATATATACACATATATATAAATATATATATCCATATATATATATACATATATAAATACATATACACACATATATAAATATATATACACACATATACATAAATATATACACATATATAAATATATATCTACACATATATAAATATATATCTACACATATATATATAAATATATATACACACATATATATAAATATATATATACACACACATATATATAGGATTTCCAATACTTCCTATTTCACCCAACATACAAAATTTCTGAAAATAAATTATGTTCCAAAACCACTTGCAGTCACCCTAATCATAGGCATATATAAATATATATATATAATATATATATAATTATAGGCATATATTTATAATATATATATTAGCAGGGTGTGGTGGCATGCACCTGTAGTCCCAGCTACTTGGGAGGCTGAGGTGCAAGGATCATTTGAGCCCAGGAAGTCGACGTCAAGGCTGCACTGAGCCATGATTGTGCCATTGCACTCCAGCCTGGGCAACAGAGCAAGATCCTGTCTCAATAAAAAAGAAGATGGAGTTCTATTTTTCTGGCCTATTTAAGGTTCCATTAATAATTATAACTAATAAGTGAAACTCTTAAGAATAAAATTAGTGGGTTTTTTACTATGTGTGGGGTATCCAGGTGGAAATATAAAATAAAGTTAGAAATCTAAGTGTGGACAGGAGATAGGATTTGGGAAGGATTAGCATACGTAGCAAGAAGAGGGTAGAGGAAAAGGCTGTGAACCAAACAGTGAGCTGTATTAAATTCTATTACCTTAGAATCAACCATTGATACGCTGTCTGTTCCACTGCATCAGTAATTCTAAAGCAAGAGATTTACTCTCAAAAACTCTGAAACAAAAACTAAACTTCTAAATCCATGCCTCACCTAGAATAAACCTACTGTTTTAATATCCAAGTTTAATGTACCTTGGGGGATCCATATAAATCAGACAATTATTTTTCCTGGGATATGCACACACCTGAAACGTGGGAAACAGATATTATTTTTAAAAGAATCATTTGGCATGACACCTGTTACCAGTTCATGAATGGGAGAAATGGTTCATGGTTAGTGAGGATTTAGAAAAAGAAAACAAATTATAATCTGAATATCTTGGTCCAGGCTTGGCATTCCTTTGTCTTCCGGGCCCTGTAATATGAAAATAACTTTTGTATGCAATTTATTCCTGAAATTAGAAGATTGCAGTTGATATTAGAGTGGAGAATCACCACATTGTTAAAGGTAACAGGAAATGCTGAAGGTAGGATAGAGAGGTCTAAATGCCTTGACACTATGCCTTTATTAAACATACTTTTATATGTACTTTTGTCTGTTCTGGTCGCTCAAATTCTTTGTCTCTTCTCACTGGTTTTACTATAAGATAAAACAACTGAATCAAATACTCTATTATAAATATTGGCAGATTTCAGCCTCAATTTTCTTCCTGAGCCTAATAGGCAAAGAGTTTCAATGAACTTGTTCGCTTTTCCAAGTGAGTCTAGAGGGGCTTGTTTACCCGAAATCGTATCTCGAGCAAACAGTTCACTGTAGCTGTACAAACAAGCTAAAATCATAACCGTATGCTATTGTTTCTCAACAATCCAAAGCTTTGATGCAGACTGTCTGCCCTTTCCAGTACAATTGGATATGAAGCCACTTTTGTTTAAAATGCCCTAGGAAGATTCATCACTAATCATATGGGCTTGAACTGCAGTGTTAGGTAATTCTGCTGGTTAGGTTTCGCTTAAGTGTAGAAGTGACTCACAGGAATCCCCTATTCAGAAATGACAAATCAGCCTAGTTTGGAGATATCTGGAAGGGCTTTTTCATGGGACACTCCTGACAGCACTAAATATTCATTCACTTGGTGAAGGGAACCACCTGTGCCAGATTGCAGCACTGAAGGAACAGATAAAGCATTAAGAAAAGACAAGAACAAATGAGGGCTCGGTATGGTGGCATTTACCAAAAAAGATGCAGAAAAACTTACCTGGAAATGGCATTTCTTTTCTTTTCCTCCTCACCAATGTCTCTTTAACACCATTTGCACCACATTGTTCCCAGTTATCAACAATGAACGCCATTCTAATGGAACTGCCATTACTCAATATTTCTGACAAGGACCAAGTAAAATTTCCTATTTCCAAGCCATGTAGTTAAACAATTTTAAGTATGAGAAAATTTAGTTAGGAGTTTTAGATGTTTAGAAATGAACTATAGTTATGAGAGAATCCATCAACCAATTCTAGAGCGGAATTGAAGTAAAATTATAGTAGAACATATATAAAAAATGTGACATCCACGTGGATACCTAATGAATCCATTATATTAAGTACTTTTCCAGTAATAGCAAATGAATTCACAATAATGGCACACTTAAGATCAAATGAAACCTAAAAATATAAATGTCAAAATATCTATACATGGTTCACACTTGTAATTTACTTTTTCAATGCACAGCAAATACAATGTCAAAATGCTTCAATGTTCAGAATTTTAGTTTAATACTGTTCACTTGTAAATTGGGTTTGATGATTATAAATGGAGTTTTGTGTAAATCAGAGAGATAGATGATAAATTTCATGGGTTGATCACGGCAGAGATGGCAAATTTCACAGTAAGTTACAGACTAATTCACAGACATACAACCACAAATAAAATCAATTTAAGTGCCAAGTAAATTACACTTCAGGGTTAAAACTGAGTGTGTGAGTGTACCACAATGTGTTCCCAATAAAGATGCACTGAAAACTACATTCTAAAGCAACGATTCTAGAAAAATGTTTCTTCAGGAAAATAGTGCTATTCTCTAGAGTATTAAAATAATTTCAAAATTTTGTTCCTATTTTTGAACATCCGAAATCATGGATAATGGTTGGAAATAATGGTTATATTTTCAATGCAGATTCTTCTTGGATTGGCTTTCCTCATTTGGACATTATATAAATTCCCTGGAAATTTTGTCATTTATCATGGCAATGAATTCTAGAACAATGAACATATTTTTCTTATCTATGAAGGAATGGATATCAGAACAGATGGAGGACCCTATATGATTCTTTAAAGTGCCATTTTTAAAAAGCACTTTAAATGTTAAAACTAGTGAGTGTTCCACCAGGCGTTGAGAGATGGGTCGAACATTTTCCACACATAAGCTTGTGCTCATCAAAATGCTTACTAGCACATCCCTTAGAACACAATTTTGTCTGCGAAAAACCACTTTTCTCTAAACCTAGGAGGTCTATTTCAATATTATGGACATGATATAATTGTTCCTGCCAGAATTACAGATTTTTACACAGCTGAGTGGAATCCACCAAGGCAATTTACCATAATGGTGTGGGCACATGTGCACATGGGCACAAAACACACTCACACACACACACACACATTCTCTCTCTCTCTCTCTCTCTCCCATCATACCTATCAAAAAGTTCTCACAGAATACAAAGGGCAAAGGCCCCAAATTATAAACTGAAATTTTATTAGGGGAATTCTAGTTAATTTTGAGCCTTATAATCTCTAAGAGCTAGAAAGATTTCCAGCCACAGAAGGCATTTTGACAGGACATTTGCTTGCCAATTAAATTCTCAGGAGTATAGCAACAGAGTAGGGCTAAATACATATAATATAATTTGCCCTGTAGTTTGCACAGCAGTAAATTAGAATCTTGAAAAATAATTGAGTCTACAGATGTTCTTTCTAAACAACAACAACAACAATTTTTAATGCTTTTCTGTAGTTATATTCCAAAACACCTGTTATTAACTTCCTCTTCAGGGCAGCATCTGCAAAAAGCCAAGGACAGAAGAGCTTATTGGAAAGAACATATCAGGGGAGTGGAGCTTGTGGAGGATGGAGTGCCTCAGTGCCAGGACCGAGGCTCTTTTAGAAACATGGTGGGCACTTCAGAATAGAATCCCCCCGCAATCACCACACACACACACACACACACACACACACACACACACACACACACACACACACACTTCAACAGTACTCCCTTCCTTTGGATCAATATGGGGCTCAAATACTCCCTTGGGTAACTCCACCACTTCGGGTGCCTGGCACATTTAATTAAGCTAAGTAGAACGAGAGCCTGCCCTGGGAGTCAGCCTGCTTGCCTGGTCCTGTTGCAGGGAAGGCTGGTTTGAACAGAGCATCAGGAAGTTGAGATTTGGCAACTTTTTAGTTCATCTGCTCAACGAAAGTGGCCAAGGTAGATAATTTTTTGTCTGAATTATCAAGTTTGGCTGTCTCCGTTGTTGAAATGACCCTGGTAATTGCCACATCTCCATTTCACCAGTCTCCACAACCCAAATATGTCACTGATATTTTGAGAATCACATCACATACCCTGACAGTTTCTCCATTTCTTAAACAGGATGAACAGTGCCTGAAATCACATCCCATTTGTAAAACGATATGTAACCTTCAGGTGAAATGCATAAATTACTGTGTGTTTAAGCTTTTTAAAAGAAAATACAATGGCCCAAAACAATCTAAATAAAATTTAACATTAAAACATTGACATTTGATCGGATATACTTATACTTGCTCTTTATTTTGGCCTTCCTTAGAATTACTGTCTGGTTTTTAAGCATTCTTATTGAGTATGCTGCTATCCAAAGGAAACATATGGCAAGTAAAAATTCAAAGACAGGGACCCATCAGTTTTCTAGCTGTGGTGTCTATTCTGGCAGCTTATCTAAGGACCAACTGTGGCTTTAACTGAGCTAAATTTCTAGAAACTGATTTTCCTCCTTCAAAGACCTAAATACAGACCCTGAGTGAAAGTTCATCATTATCTACCAAGAGTCATGACTTTCCCTACCATATAGACCTTCTTCTGACTTTGTTTTGAGAGCACTTGCCCTCTAGATAGGTGTATTCCATGCTCTCCAAAGTATCAGCACCACCCAGATGGCATTATAGATGCTATTTTCAAATATCACCCCTACATTTTCCTTGACTGCTCTAAACACTATTTGTCATTATCGTAGCAGCTTACTCTAAACCAGAGGATATAAATGTGTCTGGAATCTGACTGGCAGGGCCGTCATAAACAGTACAGACTGAGTGTATGTGTGAATGCATGCATGTGCAGGTATACATATGCGCACTTCCATATGCATGTAAGCACACACATTGCACATACAAAAACACACTCACTTGCTTTATCCTTCTCTCTGGGTAGAAGCACAAATATATTTTTCCCATGATAAAAAGCCAGGACTGACTCCCATCAATCAAGTCCTGTCTTCCCTGTTAATCTCTTCTCACACTGTAGTCAGCTACTGTACAAACTCCTCAAATGTTTACCAGAATTATGGCATAACCACTCCAACAGAAACAATAGCATCATATAGATTTAAATAGTGGCATATCAGAAGTTCGGATCCAAATAATATTACACATTCTACAGTAACCTGGGTTATTAGAATTTTCTCACTTTAATCAATCACTGTCAGTTGATCTTTCTTATTGCAAAATAAAGCACAAGACTTCATAAAACACATGTCTGCTTACCCTGGTATTAAAGAAGTTCAGCCCTATATCAAGTATAGAATCTAGGCTAACATAAAATACAGAAAAAAAAAAAAAAAACACTAGAACTCAGACTAGATCCCACTGCTTCAGCTGCACATTTTGTTTTATTTATATCTTAAGAGGGGAAACACATCTGTAAACATTTTCAAAGTTTAAAGCACAATGCAGAGGGACTGGCCACATTATTATCTATTCAGAGCACACAGTTTAACATTTGTTTATGCAAACCATATAATTGGAAACTCTGTCCATTTTTTGCATGTGCTAAGTATTCTGTGTATAAATACTTTTTCATAGTAGATAAATAGGGTTTTTATTTAGGTCTTATCACCTTCATATTACATATTCATTGATTTCTAAACTGCCTTAAACAGCTCTGTAGCTGAGAAACATTATGAATTCAGCTTTGGCACCTTGGTATTAAATTTGCATAGCAGGTCACGCGTCGCTTGACATACATGCAAAATTGCACTGTGGCTATTTTATTACAAGCCACAAAAGATATTCAGAAACTGCATACAGCATCAAAAATAAATTAAAATGGATCAAAGACCCAATAGGAAGCCACTTTTTTTATACTTTTGTGATGCCTAAAGCCATTTAGATGTTCTAGTCAATAAACAAAAGTTAGACTAACAATTTTGAGTCTTCCTGGTTTTATATTCTAATTACCAAAGGTTAACACAATTTTTTAAATGAAATCAGGACTGACTTTAGTCAAAGTTCAATACAAATCCACTGTACTATGACGCCTGCAATGACATGTGTACTCTAGACACACACGTATATGTTTATTGCCATAATACAATTATACATGGTTGCAATACATTCAGCATTTGCACTTCTGAGGAGATCTGGAATTTGTTAAAAGTGTATCAATATCCCATTATATATTACCTGTCCTGGTATTTTACATTCAAATACATTAACAAAACATTTTTCTAGCCTAAAGCTATGACATATATTTCAAACCAGCTATAGTCATATCATTTATAAATGCAGTAAAATCATTTTCCATGTAGAAAAGGCTCAGAGCCCTGGGCTGGACTCTGTTGCATCCTGTATACAACAACCCCACCAGGTGCTTGCAGACCCATGACCTCAGCTACTCAAGTATGAAGATGATACATCAAATAACCTCAAATAACCAAAGTTCAGAATTATAAATTTACCTAAATTGGCTCTTTTTTTTTTTCTAATGGGAACTAGGAATTAGATAAATGTCTCCTGTTGAAGAGGAAGGGGAAAGATTGAAAAAAGTGGGGACAGAAGGAACATTGTATATAAGGAAAAATGGTATGAACAATGGCCTAGGGAAAGAAATGTGCCTGAGGAGATCGGATTGGTAAATGGCCTGACCCATCTGCTGTAGATGTAGTAGCAGGACATAAAGGCAAGATCTATAACGCTCAATACTGATTATTCATTTGAGACAGTAAATCTCAGCCTACAATGGTGATACTCTCCAGTTAGAGGAGAAGCTCTTTCAACTGGAATTGATTATAACCCTCAGTTGGCCATCAAATCAAAGGATTGTATTTAAATGGGGTATCACAACATTTGGTATATTAAAAATTATATTATAACTTCATCCATAAAATTGTAAATCTTTTAACTCAAGGCCAAGGCCTTTGAGTACAGACTCACTGACTGGATTTCCACAACATACACATCTACAATACATGCTCTAAGGTTGCTCATTTGAGATTCCTGAAAGTGGAGTAGGAACTTAAAGACATTTGAGAAGAAATAGGAAACTGATACCACTAAACTTTTCCAAAACATTCATTTTATAGGGGAAACAACTTTCTTCTTTTCCACTCATTTTTCTTTGGTTTATGCAATACTAAATTTAATTACATAACTACAATAATATGTATGACTGGCATTAACAGGGTTGGGAGCAAACACAACTAGCCCCCACTAGCCATCCAATTCAACTTTTGGGAGCAGAAGTGGCAGTCTACCCAAAAATTGCCTCTGGCCAACAATGTATATATCATGGGCAGCAGTCAGCCTACTTCCCACAGGGTTCAGAGAGTGTTGGTTAATCTTGCAAATTTTGAATTGGGTGATGAGTTAAGGGAGTTTCTACTGTATTTGGTGTTAGAGCACAGACTCTCTCCATACCTTGTCTTGTTCTTAAAAACACAACACTGACATGTGACACAAATATCCTTTAAATAGGAAAGTAAAGTTTTAAAACTTTATGCCATTTTTTCCATTTCCCTTTGGATAACTGGAAATGCCTAGTCATGTTACAGAAGAATAAGAAAATTTGATGGATTTTCTATCCAGGCTCTGCTAGAATGGTGCACATTTTGGAGTTAACCAGAGCTATGTATATGAAGATAAAGATATGAGTCAGAAGCTAATTTGAAAATATTATTTATTTATTTATTTATTTATTTATTATTATACTTTAAGTTTTAGGGTACATGTGCACAACGTGCAGGTTTGTTACATATGTATATATGTGCCATGTTGGTGTGCTGCACCCATTAACTCCTCATTTACGTTAGGTATATCTCCTAATGCTATCCCTCCCCTCTCCCCCCACCCCACAACAGGCCCCGGTGTGTGATGCTCCCCTTCCTGTGTCCAAGTGTTCTCATTGTTCGATTCCCACCTATGAGTGAGAACTAATTTGAAAATATTTATAAGCCCTAGGCCCTTGAACTGAAACAGAAGTCGGCACCATTTCATCATTCCAAAATAATGTGGATGTTCTCTGGAGTTTGTTCTAATGGCAACATTATACAACATTATGCAACACTGATAAACCAAAACTGAGGCACCTGATCAATAAAGCATTACTTCTTGAAAGGAAAGATTTGTTTCTTTGTCTTGTGGAATGAGTGCTTTTCTAAATCTCATTAAGGTTTATACCTTAGAAACCTACCTACTAAGTGATCAAATAACTCCATGATGTTAGACTTTGTTATTGTCATACTTACATTTGAGTGCTCTAGTTTTAGTTAAAATCTATTGGCTGATAAGATGGCTTACCTTTGGCTTTGCCCTGGCTTCTCTGAGAGATCACCCACGATAATAATTTCTAAACAGAATCACTTTCTCTAAACTACATGTTAAAAAAGGAACAAATTAGTTCAAAGCATTATTACAGACCACCATGTGAAATTCCCACATTCTTAGCAGTTTGAAAAATGTTTAATTTATGTTTATGTATTCTTATTCAAAATGTTAGTTAACAGCCTGTAGGGACCCAGTAATAGGACCTTTTTTCTTTTTTATGTTTATTAGCTACATTAATGACTGTTTCTGCAATTCCACTGCAAAGACTTTCGTTAATGAATGCCAATTAATTCTGAAATGATTTTAAACAAAGGGTGATGAGAATAACCAATCAACCATGACAGTGTAAAGAGCAAGCACGCTGTTGTGGCCTAAATTTCCTGCGTTGATTATTTGCTGTCAGATGGTATTGTTATTCACCAGGCCTGTCTTCGGATTCTATATACATGCATTACACTAGAGTGTCATTATCTCAGACATACTTGGGCCTCTGTTTCCAATGGCACAGATTCCATCATGACCAGGTGTCAGCAACATCCAAATGCATAGTCTCTCTGTCACCAGATGGGGCCTGACCATACAAATACAATTTGTACTTAATAGGCTCTCAAAAGATTATTGGTGAAGTTGAAATGAAGCTAAAAGTAAAACCTAGCCCACACAAATGGCAACTAGAATGGCTGGATGGTAGTTAAAAATGTGCTTTATGAAGGCCAGGCGTGGTGGCTCACATCTGTAATCCCAGGACTTTGGGAGGCAGAGGCAGGTGGATCACCTGAGGTCAGGAGTTCGAGCAGCCTTGCCAAAATGGTGAAACCCTGTCTCTACTAAAGACCAAAAAATTAGCCGAGCGTGGTGGCGGGCGCCTGTAATCCCCACTACTCAGGAGGCTGAGGCAGGAGAATTGCTTGAACCCGGGAGATGGAGGTTGCAGTGAGCAGAGATCGCGCCACTGCACTCCAGCCTGGGCGACAGAGCGAGACTCCATCTCAAAAAAAAAAAAAAAAAAAAAAAGTGCTTTATGATACCTTGTTCATGGTTGAAGATAGATTATTTTATTTTCAAATTTAAAATGTAAACATAAATTCTCAAAACCCTTACTATAAAAGGTTAATCAAGTAATTTTTCTAAACTCATTAAATTAAATGACATTAGCAGGATGAACACATAGTGCTTATGTACATTTATCTCTTGGAGTTAAAGCAGCAAAACATGCAAACAAACCACAGATGATTTGGGCACAACAAAGCCAATGTTTTATTTTAAGACTGAAAACACTAAAAAATTTACTTATTGTAGCTATTGAACTTTATGAACTCCACTTGACCCTCCTCCATCCCCTATCTAGCAAAGTTGATGGACATTAAATTGTATGCAATAGTCCCACACCCTTGAGTTGAGAGTCCTCTCCATCTAATAAAGCCTTCTTCATAAGGCATCATCAATAAGTTGGTCCTAGCCAATTGGACAGCTTCCTGTCTGCTGGTGTTTCATTCTTTTTTTTTAATTATTATACTTTAAGTTTTAGGGTACCTGTGCAAAATGTGCTGGTTAGTTACATGTGTATATATGTGACATGCTGGTGCGCTGCACCCACTAACTTGTCTCTAGCATTAGGTATATCTCCCAATGCTATCCCTCCCCCCCCCACCCCACCACAGTCCCCAGAGTGTGATGTTCCCCTTCCTGTGTCCATGTGTTCTCATTGTTCAATTCTCACCTATGAGTGAGAATATGCGGTGTTTGGTTTTTTGTTCTTGCGATAGTTTACTGAGAATGATGATTTCCAATTTCATCCATGTCCCTACAAAGGACATGAACTCATCATTTTTTACAGCTGCATAGTATTCCATGGTGTATATGTGCCACATTTTCTTAATCCAGTCTATCATTGTTGGACATTTGGGTTGGTTCTTAAATGGGACTCAGCTTTTTACTTTCACTTTGAAGTATGGCAAGAGGAAAGGAAGTTGAATTCATTGTAAATTCATGCCACATAATAACTTATTGCCAGGTGAGGCCAGGAACATGCATTCCATTGAAACGACTGATTGTTTCTGGGCAATCTAACTTCCTTTCCTTGGGCGGACAAGATCTGATGTGTACAGAAGGGAGAATTATATCAATATACAGCAAATGATGGCCTTTTCTTATGTGGCTTAGTCCAGGAGGCCAGAGCCAGAAACAGACATCAAGTTGAGTCAACTGAAGACAATATAAGCAAAAGAAGCATATATCAGACCACTCTGGAGAGAAGTGGTAGAAGAACTAAAATTAGACATGGGAAATCATAAGCTAAACATCTATTAAATGTACCACCATCAATGTAAAAACAGGTTTCCATAAGATGCAAAGGATATTCATATTTGTCCAGATGAACACGTCCATGGTGTGTTCCAAGTGTCCCAGATCCCTGCCTCTTTCTGAGCAGAAACACTAATTCTTTCATCTTCTGGGAGAGTGGGCTGCTGGCTGCCCTCCACTGAGTCACCTTTCCAAGAATTTCCCTTACCCTAAGAAAGCTCCTGACTCAAAGTTGTGCCTACTTCCTGGGGCAGCCCACATCCAATTACTAGTTGATGCAGGGGCTTAAAAACCTGGCACCTTGGCCGGGCACAGTGGCTCATGCCTGTAATCCCAGCACTTTGGGAGGTCGAGGCGGGTGGATCACGAGGTCAGGAGTTCGAGACCATCCTGGCTAATACGGTGAAACCCCGTCTCTACTAAAAATACAAAAAATTAGCCAGCCTGGTGGCAGGCGCCTGTAGTCCCAGCTACTCGGAAGGCTGAGGCAGGAGAATGGCGTAAACCCAGGAGGTGGAGCTTGTAGTGAGCCGAGATCGCGCCACTGCACTCCAGCCTGGGCGACAGAGCGAGACTCTGTCTCAAAAACAAAAACAAAAACAAAAACAAAAACAAAAACCCTGGCACCTTGCCTCAATTCAGGACAACTCTAAAGAGTCATTTCATTTTCTTTACTCCTTCACAAGTGTTGACCATAAATGCACTCCCCAAGAACCTTCCCACATGCAAAAATCTTCATCTCAGAATCAATTTCTTCAAGAAACTGACCTGAGATGGCTTCATTGATACCATCCTTTGTCTCTGCACACATATAAGAGAAAACCTAAGAAAGCAAATAGAACATGCAACTACATGTAAGTTTTATATGCTTATATATAATTATATGTATGACACAAAATAAATGACTTTATCTTGCCAGAAATGAATAGTACATGATTTATAAAAATTGTATACAACTCACCAAAACTGAGAATAATCATTTTAATCTAGTTTATCTCCCTAACAGGAACCTTTTCTTTTCTGAACAAAAACATAAGTATTAAGATGGCACACAGAAAAGCAGGTCAAGTTTTCTGGAATACTGTGGGTCATGTGATACAAATCAGTAATGCTGACCAATACATCCGGTCCTAAATGCTTGCCTTATTACGATAGAGGGCAATCCTAAAGATTGTGCTTTGTTTGCATTCTTGAAGAAAATCATGTATCCCTTAGTAGAAGCAAAAACGCTAAGACGTATTATTCCTTGAAACTTTCCGATGCTGAGTTTTAGGCCAAGATTCCAATGGTCATGATATGATGATGTATCTGAACATTTCATTGAACTTCAAGAGCCTGATAAATTCAGATCAAAATGTGAGACAGTTTTATCTTTTTGCCTTTTTTTAGAAAATCATTGTAAACCCAATTTACTATATGTTATCTACTTACAGTTCTTCCAAGGAATGTTCCTATCACATCTACAAATCAGGCAAAAAAAAAAAAAAGAACATTTTTGCAACCTAAGGAACTATGAAGTTTTAAACTAATAATCTCAAGTCTAGTAGTTTTAGGTAAAATGAATATTTCTGACTTAATTTTATTCGTTAATAATTGTCACTGTCTACAGCTGGGATACAGGCCAACTCCAGTTGAGTGGTGATGGTTGCCTAAACAGCTGTGTTGAGATGGATTTTAAGGTCTCAATCAGGATTAGTGAGAATGAGTGATGTAATCAATTAGTAATGTCAGCCATCACTATTAGCCAGCTTCAACGTACAGAATATGAGTCTAACCTACTGAGCATGGCAAAATGTCCAGTCTCATCACATACCACTTTCCCCAACACAGCTGATACTCCAGCTGTACCAAACTACATTGGGTCCACTCACCACCACATTCCCTAGACTTTATTCATGCTGTGCCCTAGGTCTAAATTTTTTCCTGCATTTGGCTTGCTGACCAATTCCTACTCACACTTCATGATTTGGCTCCTCACTCACATCCTCCAGGAAGCCTTTTAGATTCTCCTAGGTCAAATTAGTTCTTCTTAGTGACTCCCTGCTCGTATTTCATTGCACTTTGTACACATTGTAATCATGTGTCTCCGCTCTAGACTATGAGTTTCTTCAGACCAGAATGGCAACTACCACAATATAAGATACACAAATATAAAATAAACAACTGTTGAATAAGTAAATGAAAGTAGGAAAAATGTTTTGACATTTTAAACACTTAGATTTCATACTTGCGAATGAAATGAAAATCCTAGATTCTGTTGTTGTCAGTTTATGAACTAACAACCCACACTACCACTGTTCTAGGCATTCTATGTTGGACCAATTCATTTAATCTTCACACCCTTTTGGGGTAGAATCTATTATCATCCCTGTTTTGTTGATAAGATAACTGAGGCGTAGACACACGGTTATGGGCTGAATTGTGCCCCCTTCCAATTCATATATGAATGTCCTAACATCCACTACCTCAGATTGTGACTATGTTTAGAGATAGGGTCTTTAAATAGGTAATTAAAATTAAATGAGGGAATATGGGTGGGCCCTAATCCAAAATGACTAATGCCCTTCTAAGAACAAGAGATTAAGATACACACAGGGGAAGACCACAAGAAGACATGGGGAGAATGTGGCCATCTACAAGCCAAGGAGAGAGACCTTCAGAGGATACCAACCCTGCTGACACCTTTATTTTAGACTACTAGCCTCCAAAATTGTGGGGAAGTAAATTTCTGTTGTTTAAGCCACCAAGTCTGTGGTACTTTGTTCTGGTAATGCTAACAAACTCATACAGACAGGAAGTGCCTTGCTGAATGTCATAGAGCCAGTAGGGGATACAAATCTGGGCAGTTTAGCCCCTGAGCACATGCTCTTAACTGCTAAACACTCTTGCCTCTCAACTGAGATGGTAAGCCATAGTGCCTCTAAATGGTGAGATGGCTGGCAGAGGCCTAAACACTCTGATATAATGAAGAAAGGAGACTGGACTGAGGGTCAGGAGACCTAAATGCAGGTGCCAGCTCAGTCTCTGGCCCAACACATAGTCCTGAGTAAGTTCATTCTCTTCTTTGGGCCTCAATTTCCCTAAATGTCTAAATGAGGTTTTGACTAGATGGTATCTATGGGTCCTTACTGCTACATTCTCTGTGGTTCTATGATTCTATGGTCCACACTGCCAGAGAGCGGGTTGTAACTAACTAGTTAACTGGAAAACAAAAAGCTTTTTGCTCAGTTACTGAGTTATCCTTGACTTGGCACAAAATGATTACACATTCTGACAATTTGAGGCATGCTCTTTCCTGATTATTTGATCACAACAGTCCCTCACTACAAACTGCAGTGCAGGCAAGTAGCCTCTTTTCTCTGTAAGATCTACGATTCTAGACACTTTCTTTCCTCTGACCTGAAAAGTCTGGGTCTGCTGACATCAAGGGCCCATCAGTTCAAACAGGCCTTCCATAAGATGGGCTGTCAGGCCAGGCTGAAAATACCTGAGTCTTTTGGTAACATTTTAATTTTATATTTAAACTGCACAGGAGTCTAGGATTTTATATACAGAAAGAATACTTGAGAGATGGCAGACAATGTCAGTCAGTCAAACACACAGAGAGAATCGGCTATAGATGATTTACATGTTTCTGAATAAGCAAATAACTAATAGATTCCATTCATCAAGAAGGTGAAAATGCAACAAAGCCAGCCAAATACTTTCTGAGTATCCAAGTTTGCCTTAACAGTAGTAAGTCAATTCAGAGAAGCTAAGGGTAAAGTTTTTCAAACATGTTTGCATTCTGATAATAGTCACATTCTAAACAGTTATAATATCATTCACTGGGCACTGAAAGTAAAGGAAAAGCCCTCAGATCTGGCAGTATAGCCAATATTACCAAAAGACATCTGTTCAACTCTGATTTCCTGAACACAGCCTATCATCATTGCTCCTTAAGCAATCAAACCAGTTGAATCCATGAACTAGAAAAAGAGAAACTCATTGCCCAGGAGTGGTCCTGGGGACCACACACACTTAAAACCTGGGACCTTCCCAACCACAGACACTCCAGGAGGCCATTGTGAAAATCCCACTCCAAACATTTCTATTCATATCTCGTAAGACAGGCCTTCAGGACAATCAAGCACTAGTCTGAAAATATCTGAAGGGCAAGTGCAATGGGCTGAGTTTTGTCGCCTCCTTCCAAATTTGTACGTTGAAATCCTAACCCCCACTGCCTCAGAATGTCACTGTTTTGGGACATAAGGCCTTAAGAAAGGTGATAAAGGCAAAACAAGGTAATCAGAGTGGGCCCTAACACAATCTAATTGATGTCCTTACAAGAAGAGATTAGGACACAGACTTGCACAGGAAGATCATGTGAAGACACAGAAAGAAGATGGCAACCTACAAGCCAAGGAGAGAGGGCTCAGAAGAAACCAACACTGTCCACACCTTTGTCTCAGTGTTCTAGCTTCCAGAGCTGGGAGAAAATGTGTTTCTTTTGCTTAAACCACACAGGCTGCAGTACATACTTTGTTATAGCCAACCTAACAAACTAATACAACAAGGAACACTACAGCAAGTACAGTCATTTCAGTCAACAACCAACCACATATGTCATGGTGGCCTCATAAGATTATAATAATGTATTTTTACTGTACCTTTTCAATGTTTAGATATGTTTAGATACACAAATACTTACCACTGTGTTACAGTTGCCTATAGTATTTAGTATAGTCGCTTGCCATACAGGTTTGTAGACTAGGAGCAATAGGATATGCCATACAACCTAGGTGTGTGGTATGCTATGCCATCTAGGTTTGTGTAAGTGCACTCCATCATATTTCACAAAATGATAAATTGTCTAATGATGCACTTCTCAGAACGCATCCCTGTTGTTAAGTGATTCATGACTATATTTATTAGGCCCCTACTTAAGTGCTACGTTCTGTGCTAGGTACAAGGGATACAATGATAAATTAATTTCACTATACTCCTTGCCCTCAAGGAGTTTCCAGGCTATTGGGAGAGTAACATATGTAAACAGGCAATCAAAATAGAATGTGAGACGAGTTTCAGTGGCGTAAGGACTACAAAAACTGCAGGAACAGAAAAGAGGAATACCTGCTTTGAGAAGTCTTCCCAAAGGATATCAAGAGTAAACTGAGATTAGCTGGTAAAAGTATGATGGCACACTTCATATAGCTGGAAGGCAGTAAGTTAGAAGAAGCTGGCAAGGGCAGCAAGGGCCAGGTCACAAGGGGATCTCCAGAGGTTTGACTTCTTTCTTTAGGCAATGGGTGGCACTAAGAGATCAGTCTGGCTGCAACGTGGAGAAGGCAGGGGTTCAGCAGTGTGGGGCCAGAGGTAAGAAAACCAGCAGCAGAAATCAGCTGAGTCATGATGCTTACCTGTTGTAAGGTGATGGCCAAAGTGTTGGAAATACAGTTTCAAAGTAAATGAGGAAGGTAGGATTTGGTGATTGATAGGCTATAGAACACGAGGGAGGGGGAGGGATTGTAGGTGATTCCAGGCTTCTGGCATAGATAGTAGCGCCATCAGCTGTTCAGTGTTAATTATTATGAATATGAGGTCCCAATGGGAACATCCAAATAGAGATGTGTACAAGGCAGCTGCATATACATATCTGATGTCTAGTGCATAGTAGCTATCAAATACAGAAAGAAGGGAAAGAGATGGGGATAAGCGGAGAAAGAGGAAAAAGGAATGACTTACCATACATACATCTAAATTATTTGCCAGCTGGTTTTCTTTAGCAATATTTAAATGTTTAAACATCAATGTGTATTAAACAAAGCGACACACCTCCTGACATCCTTGGTTGTACTACACATACCAAAAAAAAATCCACATTGCATAAAAAGAGACTAGGAAGCTAGAGACACAAGCTTCTGGTTTCACAGAAGGATCAAGCAGAAGGGAAATCAAAGGCTTTAAAATAATGAGCTCTTACTTAAGTACCAATATCATCTTAAGAAGTAAATATGTAGAAAACTCTAAATCTCATCAGCTAAATGACATTTGAAAATATGCCCTTCAACATTTTTTCTAGTATGAAAGGTATTACATATTATATTTTCTGCTACCAAATCAACACATTGATATGTACCTAATTGATTTGAATTAAAAATAAAGAAACAAGGATACCTTCATGTGAAAACTAGATTTTGTAATCTGCATAAATTATTTTTTGGACATCTAAAAAAATGGAAATAAATCTCAAAATTGACAAAATTTCAGGTTTAAAAATAAGTTCTTGGCAAGATTGTTTTAATAGTTGAAACTGAAACCTGATAATTTGTTGTTTTTAAAAAAGGAAACCCTATGATATAGAGATGGTTATTTGTATTTATTATCTTCTTGTTCCAATGAAAATGCCAACATATATGACAACAAAACTGATGCTTTGCACATCTGAATGTAGTCAGGAAAATTCCCCTAGAGTCACAAGCCACTGCTTAAGCGTTAAAGTATCTATAGAGACTATATCAATCCTTTAAGCTCCACAGGTTCTTATTTTTTCATTTGACACAGGTTTGTTTTACTTGCCTATCTTTCTGTACTCATCTTAAATATATATATTATTTGCTAAATGACAGTATTCAATAAATAGCTAGTGAATTAATTAATTAACTAGCAGCATCAGAGTAAATGCAAAGATAAAAAGACATAGACCCAGCTCTCCAAGAAATTCTGGTCTAAACAGCACTAACAGAATACAGGCATGCACCCAAACGACCCCAATAGGAGGCAGCATTCAGTAAATGCCATTAAGTATTGGACAAAAACACCCAGGATTCCAGAAGTAGGAATGCTTCCAGGAAAGAGGAAGAAATCAAAACCTTCTGGAGGGCCTACTGTGTGTAGCAGGTACTGGTAGGCACTATACACATGCCACTTGATACATATATTATCATCATCCCCAGTTGAGGAAATGGACTGAAAGAGGCTAAGTCACTTGTCAAAGGTCCCTCAGCTGGAGTCGGGCATCTGTTTCACTGGTTTATGCCCCTTTTCACTTTCAAAACTGTCCTGCTCAGAACAATAACTCATACAGTCACCCTATCACTATCTAGCACAGAGTAGGTGCTCAATCAATGTGTGCTGATGGATTGACTCAGTCTAAATGAAGGAAGAACAAAAGACAAGGGCACTGCTGCTGCATACATTTATGTGAGAGTCAGAAGAACTGTTGTCAATTACGGCATCTCTCTCTTCCTGGGCCTTTCATTCAGCATATGTAAAATAAGATCAATGGTTTCACCCCATTGCTCGATTTCTGGATTGTCTCAAATATATATGAAATCATCAGGAATTTGTCAGAATAAAAACAATTAATGAGATGCAACATTTTGTTATCATGTTTATTAGTTCTCACAGATTCACTTAGGCTTTGCTAAAAAAAATTCACAGACTTCAAAATTTCCACTGTTAATATACTACTGAATTCCATGTTGGTATTTGTTAAATAGAAAAATTCATAGCTGTTTTTGCTTAAAATCTCCTGAGAAGAAAAGAAAGAAGAAAAATGGTTACAGATAGGAGTGTGTGTATATGTATGTATGTGTGTGTGTGTGTCTGTGTGTGTGAGAGAGAGATAGAGAGAGAGAGAGAAAGAAAGAAAGAGATTGAGACAGAGAGAAAGAGAGAGACAATGTAATATATTTTCACCTGGACACATTCTATGTCAAAGTCCTGAAAATTTACAAAAGAGATAAATAGACCGGTAATTTAAAAAAAATGAAGATTAAGTGATATTTTGATACGGGTCTGGGAGGTAGCTATGCAGAAAACGGGAGATATTTGGAAATTCTGAACATTAGATTCTGAAACTATTACATATACATGAACATTGGCTCCTAAATGGTTCCTATCTACAATAGTATTTCACCAGAATCATTGTTGTTTATTATGTATAAGAATAGCTATTTCTCCACTGAGAAATTACTCTCCCATTCTAGAGTTTGGGAATGTCATTTAGTTAATGATAATACTGAATGCTTAATAGAATATTTTAAAAAACAAAAATTCAAGTTTTTATAAAAATAAAGTCACCATTTCTGCTATCATGGTTCAAGCTTTAAAGGCTCTAAGCAGATGCTTTCAATAGCCCTGTATATTCCTGTGGCATCCTCCAATAATTCCTGCTATGGGCAGAGATAATTCACTAGGTTAAAAATGTTTTTCTGGTTTTGTGTAAATAATGCACAAATTAACCAATGTGGAAAGTTAATTATTAAATTACTTTAAGCCACTGGTCATTGTTCTTCCTTCCATCTCCCCTTTTCCTCCCGTCCCAGTGGAGGTAGCACCAAGATCTGAGCTAAGCAGCAACCTAGCAGATCACTTCTCACTCCAGGACTGTGGTTCAGAGTAAATTGGCTCACATCAGATTTGACTCTAATTTGGGTCTTAGCATGCTTAATTTGCACTTAATTGCCTACAGAAATGTCTATAGTCAGGGATGTCTACTGCGGAATCCAGCCCGAGTTATGCTACTTAAATCAAAAAAGCATTGCTTTCTCCTTAAACACTAAAAATACTTTTCAACAATTACACACATTTATTTTTACCTAGCTGTTGAAATGTAAGAACTGCTTTGATTCCTAAACACACATAATACAGATAATACCTGTGAAAAAACAAGTTATAACAATCCCAAAGTTAAAATATGGCAATGTTAGTCAAAATGAAGACATTTTCCTTTTGAGCTTATTCTACGACAATGTGCAGCTGCAATGACCTGATTTCTATTTCACCAAATAATTACAATTGCACTTCTCAATTTAGCTACTGGGGTGCTTATTCTTTACATTGATACTTGCTTATTGAGGTTCATTTGCAATCTTAGGAGCTTAGCTCCAACATTTAGAAAATCAAATAGGTGTGTAGGTGGGCCAGGTATATATTTGTTCTAAGTGCCTAAGTGCTATTTTGAGCAGTTACAGAAATTTGTGCTTATAAGAAAGGGCCCAGGTTAGAAATTGGGACTGCCTCATTAACTTATGGATACTTCCTTTATCAATCAAACTTGAAATACTGCCTTTTAAAACTTTTTTGAAGAAATGTATCACATTTTCAGTAAAATCTACCGAGGCTCCCATATAATATTGCATGAACTTGCTGAATTTGAAGCTGAAGGTACAAACTTAAAGGCCAACCAATAGCTTCCTTCAAAATTATCACTGCTGGACATTGCTAAATTCAAAAATGTCAGAAATCTCAGAGCTAACTATTTCTAATTTGAAAGCCTCTGATTAGTAAGGGCCAATAATATGCATTAATTAGTTTATGACAATAATAATCTATTCTTAATTTTGCTTCTGTGCATTTAACATGTTGGTCTTATGTCAGAGACATGTCTTTTGTCATAACTCTTATTAAAAGTAGCCTCCATAGCTTCTTCTCTAATGACGACACTTTAAAAACTTTTAATGCCTTTCAGACCTAGATTGTACATAGATCTATTTCATTTAAAATGTTTGCACAGGCTGTCTCACAGGGTAACTTCTGAGATATTAAGTATGGGTGAAATTAATGTATACCAGGCACAAATTCATCTTAATGATGGAAAGTCCACAGAAAGTAACTTTCTGTTGGGCAATGTTGCCTCATATAAATAAATGCTCTAAATAGTTCCCCAAGCCTCCAAAGCCAAAAAAAAGTCAGTGATGCAATGAAAGTAGTCTTCCGAGAGGCAACAAGCCAACTAAAAGTCTCTTGCCACTAGGGAAGGGTGCAAGTCTAAGCCTTGACCAGGAATGGGCAAAGCATTTGAGGCTGGTGTTTTGTCAAGAGAAAGGTTGAATCAGATGAAAAATCACCAGGCTTGGAAAGCCTACAAACAAAAACTGCAGTTACAACTTATCAATAGAGAAGGAAGAAAAAGGCCAGAAATACGTACTTTATACCTAAAAAAGACATGTCTCCCCTGTAAGACCAACATGTTAAATGCATATAAGCAAAACTGACATAGAAGTACTCCAGAAGCATTTCAGACCTCTTCATTCGCAAGAAAGCGGGGTAGCATAGGAAACATCCACATGGACAACTCCAGAAGTTCATAAATATGCAAAGCTAGAGCTCAAAACATGGTATTTTAAAAGTAAATCCATTCTGTCATTGAGTACTACGTAGACTGATACATTCATTTTTGCAACCATAGAAATTGAAAAGGACACATATGTAATTTTAATTGCACAGATAAAAGCATCTGGGGAGCTCTACTGAAGATGTATGAAGCCCTCATCTTGCAAGCACGAAACACTTCACAGTTTACACAGCACTCACAATCCACAACCTCAGGACATAGTCACACAGCCTTTTAAAGAAAGTAAAAAGCAAAGATTACTTCTCCCTCTGATACAGCTGAGAAAGTCAGCTCAGAGGGTAGACGCAACCTGCTCAGTGTATGTGTAACCAACACAAGAAAATCCAAGACCACACAACTCATCAGCTAGATGATGGCAAAGTCCTCTGTTGATGTCTCTACTCAGGTCACCTCAGACAAGAGTGTTACCACGCTATATCCATTCTCATTTCCTGATACTCTAGAACTATTTGTCCTTCTAACAATAATGATAATGAGAATAATATCTGCCATTTCCTGAGCACCACAATTCCCTGAAATACTCTACCAAAGACATGAGGTTTAGGTATTTATCTATCCAAGTAAACTTTTTGGAATTTCTCAGTACAAGAAAAAAAACACATCCAAATAATACAAGTTAGGAACATTTTTAATACGTTTTTGCTAAAAAATATAGAATGTTAACTGTTGGTAAACCAAATCACAAGTATAATATTTTGAAAAAGATTCCTTTTTTATGTAAGTAAATTAGCATGCCCTGGTGAGCCATTATGTAGATCCTAAACTTACTATGTCCTTAGGCTTGCTTGAAATGTCCATCAATCCATCCATCCATCCATCCATCCATCCATCCATCCATCCATCCATCCATTCACCTGTCCACCCATCCTTAAACATAAGATATACGTACTTGGTGCCTAGTCTCCAAAAACACCTCATCACTGTTCTCTAGTTCCTGCATTTTGCATCTTTCCCAGAAGCGGGCTGGTCTGGCTGTCCTTTATTTCCCATGTAACCTGTGAGACTCAGGTTCACATGACACTTGGCTGTGGCCCATGGTGGCAGGAGGCCTTTGGCACTTCCATTCAAAGGATTGCAGATGTCGGGAACAAGCTTAGCCCACATGGTGCATGTGCTGAAAGTACTTCCAAATAATTACTCATTTTATTTTGGAGAAAATAACTGCAAAGCAATGAAAAGCTGAATGGAAGGGCTTTTGTGTGCATAATGAGTGTTTATTCCATTAGTTTTCTTAAAATTAGGATTACATATTTGTAAGCCCTGCAATCAAAACGTTCACAGTATACAAAGCCAAACTGAGTCACCTGTACAACAACCAGCTGAGTAACTTTTGATTCTAAACCTAACCACCCATCACTACCCTTCTTTTATTTCTTCACTAAAAATCATGTTTGTAAAGCTACATTATAAGTTTGTACAACAGCTAAAGTATGTATTTGTCACCTGCTGCTTTTATTCTGTTATTATGCATGCTTTTGTGCATGTGTATGTGTGTGTTTGTGTGTTTCTTTGTGAGTATGCATGTTTCTACCAAAATCTTGAGCCGTCCATCAGTAAATCAAAACAAACCATGGGGAAATACATGAAGATGGAAATACCTGAGGCCTAAGAAAGCCCAAAGCCCTCTGGTGGGGAAAATAAAAACAGAGACACTACTAAAGTCCCATTTTAACATTCCATTCCTCTTTCTTTCTTCCTTTCTTTCTTCTTTCTTTCTTTCCTTCTTTCTTTGTTTCTTTCTTTCTTTCTCTTTTTCTTTCCTTTCTTTCTCTTTTTCTCTTCTCTGTCTTTCTTTCTCTTTCTTTCTTTCTCTTTCTTTTTCTCTTCTCTGTCTTTCTCTTTCTTTCTTTCTTTCTTTCTTTCTTTCTTTCTTTCTTTCTTCTTTCCTTTCTTCATTCTCTCTCACACACACACACACTGACACACACACACACACCTTTTAGCACACTGTGATCATCAACATTACAACTGAACATTTAGGCTCATTTTCTGGTGTTCTTATCCTAAGAATCCAGTGTGGGATATTTCTCAGTTAATTTCGCCCTGTGTACTCATAAAGTTTTGCATGTTGAGGATTATTCTAAAATACAAATAATCTGTTAATTGGTAGGAAAGGATAGAAAAAAGACAGCACTTGATAATAACCCAGCTATGCAGCCAACTCCCCTGCTCTCAATAAAACATAAGCAGCCCCAAGGTATTGTGAAAAGTAGAATGTGTTTGGTGCCTGGTGTGATCCGGTGATTTCTGTTAACTTGTTCTATGCTAAAATAATCTCAAGTAAGTATTATTATCCTTGTTTTACAGATGAGGAAATTGAGACTCTGAAGGCTTGAGAAACTTGTCCAAATCACAAAGCTAAAGGTAGCAGTTGCAATTTAAATATGGCTCTATCCCTTTCCAAAGCAAGTTTTCTCTCACTACCCCAAAGGTCTCAACTCTGGGTATATGGATTCCCTTGGAGGTCCACAGTTTGACTTCAGGAAGCCTAAGCAATTGCATGAAAAATGGTTTGAGTATTTCCAAGTCACATTTTTCTGAGACATGGGGGTAGAGATTTTACCAGCTTCTCAGAAAGGATGAAGTCCCCAAAAGTTTATGAATGCCCATGATTTCATCCCAGTGTCTTGTAGGGCTTAGTGCAGATGCCAATACCATACTTCCCTAGAGCCATCCTAAATCCACCTGCCAGCATGCACCTCTCTCTGCTCTGGGCTCCCAGGGTACTCTGAACTCTCCTGCAACCCTGATTTTTTACTTCATTTTGTTGCTTTGCTGTTATTGTGAATATATCAAAATTGTCCTGCTAGATGTACGTTTCTTGAAGGCAGAACACAATCTTTTCCAATTTTGTGTCTCTCAAAGCCCTAGCACCATACTCTGCATATGATAAGTGCTTGATAAAGGTCAAACGAAGTTGATTTTTTTTTTAATTTAGTAACTGGTTGTTACCTACCGAAACCACGCTTACTCCTACTCTTGATCTTTGATTATCTAATTCCTCTCACCTAGAAGGCTAACTTCCTCAAATGTCAGACTTGTTTCTGGTCAATCTCTGGGCCGTCATCTTCAAGAAAGGCCTGCACATGCAATACCCTGATTTTATAACTTGTTATCACACAACTGCATACACATTTTCTTATTATTATTGTCTAATTGCTTCAGATATGCTATGAACTCTTCAGCTCTCCAGGGGATGTATTCACTTATTCAGCATGTATTTAATGAGCACCTATTCTGTGCCAGGTATTATGACTGGAATTGGCAAAAACCCAGTCATCTCTTCTTCTAAAGTTTTTGGATCCCCCTGTAAAGATTAAAACTATATTATGCATGTAGATGTGCTCAATACATAATAAACGAATGAATACTGTCAACCTTACCTTGACATTGCTTGTGTACTTTTTAATGGCTGAGGACAGGCTAGATTTATCCCTTCCACCTTTTGAAACATTGATTTTCTTGGAGACTAGTATGCTTATTCAGAGTTACAGCATTTATCAAGATTATAAACTAGTTTCAAATTAATTTATATATTTAGGAAAATAATCACCTGCATATGTATATTTGAAATCAGAAGTCATGTGAATGGCTTATTTTCAGAATAATGGCTTATTTTAAATAATGACTTACTTTCAGAAGAAAGAGAATAAGAAGGTGGCCTGTGCTGTTCTAAGTGAAATGTATTTAGATTGGCAATGTTGAACGGGTAGTAGAGCTTCCATTTGGCATCACTAATGCCTCAGCAGTCCAGAATGTCACCCAACCAACCGAAAAACCAAGTCTGCTCATCTGGGAAGTAATTCTGTCAGTGGCCTTCCATTTCTCAAGATTTTCTTTCAAATACTACATAAATGAATAATTAAAGAGACAAGTGAAAATAAATATTAAGAGTTTTCCTAAACCGTGTTCTCAAGGCATTTTTATCCCATTTAAATTTTAAAGGTAATTATAACGCCTACTGCCAAGAAAGTTAACACTAATTATTGGAATAAATAACACTGTACAAATTAAATAGGGATGCAAAGACAAAAATGCATAATGGCTTATTCAAAACAGGAAGCACGGCACTGTTATTTCTAGCTCTAAGTAATATATCCTCTTGATTTATGAAGACATAATTTTTAAATGTCTATTAGTAAAACCTTTCCTCTTGTATCATGTTTACTATCAGATTGCTATTTAAAATTACTATCAGATTGCTACTTAAAAAATTAACATTCATCTTTTCTCAGCAGTCATCTAGTATGGTTTTGCTTTTTTTACTTTATAGCTTTTATACGTATATTGCTATATAGTTTGGAAAGAAATGTACTTATGTCTACCTATGTAAATCACACAATGAATTATGTTGCAGTTAAAACCTACAAACGAAATCTGGTATTTCTTCAGTAATTTATCTCCAATCCAGTATGTATTTTAATGTATTATACAGCGGCATTATGTAATATATGAAAAACTTTAACATGGGTTTTGACTAGCTGTATTTCAGCATTGAACGAGTGTTGATGCAAACATAGAATACTTTTTTGTTTTTTGTGTGTGGAAGGCATTGGCAGTCAATCGTCCAATCTTACCAAACTCTAAAACTCTAAAGGCTAATTTCAGGAAGATTCAATAACACACTGTAGCTACAATTTCCTTTCTTTTCCCCACAGGAGGTGAAATGAACACATTTATGTGACAGGGAGGCCTTTTCCTTCATAAGTCAAAATATAGAAGTTAGATGTTGCTTTTTCATATGGCTAATATGTTTGCTGGAGCCTACCAACTAAGGAACTTTTATATGTATCTTTGGGTTATGGAAAATGGCCAAGTTCCACACTGCACTTGATTATTTTTGATGCAAGCTCTCTCAGATGAAGGTTTCACCTGTGACTTTTCAGGACTTTCTCATTCCTGAGTGAGGAATATGCAGCCTAAAAGCAGACTAATGTGTTTCTATTAAGCCAATTGGACTGGCTGGCTTTGCAGAGCCCTCTCAGAATCAAGAATCTGTAATTTTATAAATAGTACCACTATCACCTCCACAGTCTTACTGCCACTCCTTGGCCCCCACTCAAAGAAAATAATGATTCCGTTTTCTCAGAGTACTGCTCTTTCAATTCATGTGAATTAACAGAATATAAGCTGTTCTTCAAAATGCTGATTTTTTTTTTTTCACTTAATGCCCAGATTTGTGGGTGGAGAGTTCAAGGCTCAGTTCTGTAATTAGCCAAGGTGAGGCATTTGGTGAGGCCTTCTCTTGCCAGGCTTCTATATTCTTCATTGCAAGAAGTGAAGCTTTCACATCTCAAAATCTCTGTGTTTACAGCAATTTCAAAATACAAAAGTATATGGGAGTTACAGAGTATTTCAAATAGTTGAGAACTGAGACTGACTGCATAAGTAAAGTCAAGTAAATACATTATGATTAATTTCTCTATATTTGAAAAAAACATAATTGCAATCCTAGGAACTATGGAGTGCAAAAATATTGTACATTCAATTCCACTCTTTCCTCCTGCTTCTACCACCAGAAATTCACTGATCTTAACTAAAAGGCAATGTCCATGGTCACCAAATAAAGGCAGGGGAGCTGAGTCAAACAGTTTTTGAGGTAGCAATTTATATACAGATAGTCAGAACAACCCTACACCAACTCCACCAAAATCAAAGGATGCGATTTCTCCATCAATATTTTATCATAGGGACTGAGGGAGAGAATAGTACTGAGTGCAAAGTCATTCCCACTCTCCATTGTAAACATGTTCCCTGTGTAGCCAGCTTCAGTCTAAAAGAAACAAAGTCAGGAAGTATAATAGAAAAGTCCACAGCTATCAGTACAAGATAAATTCAACTGGTAATGTGTTCATTTGACTTCAAAAACTACAAAAGACAAAACATAATTTAATATTTAATATACTGCATTACTAATAGAAACTTATCACTTCTATGATTTCTAAGAAAATATTCAGCATATTTTCCCATGCTCTCTAAAGTACTATCAAACCTCTCTGAGGTAAGACATTAATTTTTAAGTGGTGAACCAAAAAGGCCATTTGTAAGAAATAAATCTTTCAATGAAGCATAAGGAAATGATCATTTTTTGTACATAGCTTTACAACAAGAAGCACTGTGCAAACATTAATCAAATATCATGACATTCAAAGCCTATATCATGACAGCATGACAATAAAAGAGATAAAGGGAAAAACTTACCTGCTTTCTGAAGCTCTCAGTGTCAAAGAAAGGAATCTTGGGTAATGGTATCACCATCCACTGCTTGCCCAAGCTAGAAACCTCAGCATCATTTTAAATTCCTCTATGTGGGCTTCCTTTCAATGGCCCATCTAATTAATCACTGATTTCCATTGAATCAGACTTAAAAATCTATCTCAGAAATGACCCTAATTCAAATTGCTAGCATTTCTGGCCTGGAATATTTCAACAGCCTTTTCAATCTTTCTGCCTCGAATCTCACCAGCCCTAACATGTTACTCCCTTCCCCCAACTCCCCTGCCAATCATACTGTCAAGATGGCTTTTCTGAAACATTATTTACCATGATTATACCTTATACCCTTTACCTTTTAATGATTTAAAAGACTCCACATCATGTAGAGGTGATACCAAGCCCCGAGTCTTCCCAACCAATCTTCCTTTTTCTCTCCAAACACAGCTGACTCTTGTGTCTCATGAATCCCAGAAGCCATCAAGCCAATTTACAACTTGATGTGGGTTTACATTGCAGGAAAGCTTATATTTCCACTTCTTCACCAAGAAAACTTCTAATCATACTCCAAGAGCTAGCCTCAAGTTACTACCTCCTTGAAAAAACTTTTCTAAACACCTCAGATAGCTATTCTTTGTCTGCTTAAAGAGAATACCAAACACTGTTCTATTATACTTCACTGTGGCTTTTCTGTTTTTGTGTCTATATCCCTGGACTTAAGCTACCTAAGATAAGGCAACATGTCATCATCTCAGTTTTCCAGCTTCTGGCATGGTACCTGGCACACAATGGGCACTCAATGCAAATTCGGTAAATGAATGAATAAAAGAAAATACTGGATTTTACAGGTATCGAGTGAATCTTTCCAACAGTCTGTAAGATAATATTTTCAGAGTTTAAAAAAATCACAGGCCGGGCGTGGTGGCTCACGCCTGTAATCCCAGCACTTTGGGAGGCTGAGGCGGGTGGATCACGAGGTCAGGAGATCGAGATCATGGTGAAACCCCGTCTCTACTAAAAATACGAAAATAAGCCGGGCGTGGTGGTGGGTGTCTGTAGTCCCAGCTACTTGGGAGGCTGAGGCCGGAGAATGGCGTGAACCTGGGAGGCGGAGCTTGCAGTGAGCCAAGACGGTGCCACTGCACTCCAGCCTGGGTGACAGAATGAGACTCCGTCTCAAAAAAAAAAAAAAAATCACAATTCATAGTATCAAACTCAGTGTGAACTACTCACTCAAAATGTTACACTAGGTTTTTTAAAATGTTTGTCCTTGAGCTAAATGCTTTCCTCCAGTATTGAATAAGACCACTCCTTCTAGATTTATTATAATATATGTGGATTGTGGGTTCAGGCTTACATCTCTGGTGTAGGCCCTTTTTATCCATCAATCTTGACTGGGAAGGGAAGTTAGAGCTTCTTATCTTCCCAAGAATCTGAAGGCCACATTTATTCAAGTTAAATAGAGTAGAACTGCAGAAAGGCAGTTTTGGGGGTCTCAACACACAGGAGAGAACATTTAGTCAGACCCCACTCAGGATGAACATCCTGGTCTCCATATCCAGCAGATGCCCAAGGAAGGCGTTTCTGGATGTCCCAGAGGAAATCAGCTTCCCCAGTAAGTTCACTTCAAGGTCTGGATGAATAAGAGAACCTGACAAGCAGAGGAAGGCCAAAGCATAGGTTCAATCTAGAACTGGGGCCATCTCCTTAACTGACTCTGGAAGTCATAATTCACCCTGTTTTCTATGAGAACAGTGACTTTGAAACTATACAGCATAGCAGCTACTTCTCCCAACACCAAACTTCTTCATGAAACTGCAACATCATTGGAGCATTCTTCTATGATACCTACTTTAAGATGTGAGTGACATGATCCCATTCATAGGAAGCATGGACCTTACAGCCCCGCTAACTTTCAAGGCTTTATGCAGTTCATTACATCTAAGATACAGCCTCCTTTTTTTTTTTTTTTCTCCATCAACCCATGTGTTTCCCAAAGCCCTTGCTGAACCTCACCTCATCTTTAAAGCCTTAACTAAACAGATCCTGTCTGTTATTTCTCCTTCATTCTACATCACTTAGGAACCTAGATATCTCCCTGCCTGCTGGGCAAAAATTTCAGAAAGTACCAAGAATGCCATAATTTCTAGCCTCCTCCAGAAGTCCACTGGCTTTCTCAGCACCCCCTCCCCAAAGAGACACATGGACACCTAACACATGCATACGTGCATGCACATACTAAAACACCCCTACACATCAGCTATGCAAAGCCTGTAGGGGCTGCCACAGACCATCAACCCTTTCACCTAATTTGACTCAAAGTCGTAGGCTATACAAGAGGACTTGTTTTTCCAAGAATCTTAGAAATCTCTACCTCCCCACACCCAAGTCAAATACATGCTTTTGTCCTTCTGATCTATAGGGGATTCCAGAATGTCAATTGGGTTTGGCCTAGGCCACCTTCTCCTTAGATAAAATAATAGGGCTGGCTTCCTTTTAGCAGTTATCTCTGTGGCCACCTCTTTTACATCTTGTGATTCTGAGTCCAAGACTGGGTATGCAAATGGTTTCCTGCGCTGGGAGTCCAGACACTCTAATTCTAAGGAAGCAAAAGGTAAAATGACCTTCACCCTATAAGTCACTAAGAAAAAAAGATTCTCTTGAATAGAGGGTGAGATTTGTGGTGTTAAAGAGTATTTCAAATCCTGGGTACACAACATTTACATCCACCTGTCTGTAGGCCTAGACCTGGGAGAGCCTCGACTCCCTTGGCCAGTTCTTCCTTGACTATAGATACCTCTCCTGACTCTAGGATTTTGCTCTGTACAAGAACAAAACTGACTTTCCCCACTTTCTAAAAACCATCTTCCTGTTGATAACAGGCACAAGAAGCAAAATGTGTTCTGCTGTGTGAAACTTTGTCTAGATCTAGCCCAGGGGTCAGCAAACTAAGTTTTGCCAGCCAAATCCAGCCCACTGCCTGATGTGGTTTGGCTCCCAAGTTAAGAGTATTTTTTACACTGTTAAGATGTTTGTAAAAGAGGAAAAGAATATTTCATGACACATGGACATATGTGATATTCAAGCTTCAGTATCCATATATCAAATTTTATTGGCACACACCCATATCCATTCATTTATGTACTGTCTTTGGTTGTTTTCATGCTACAATAGCAGAGATAAGTATTTGTGACAGACAGACCATATAGCCCGTATAGTAGAAAATAATTATTTTTCAGAAAAGGTTTGCCCACCTAGCTCTAGCTCACAAAAAAGTCAATTTGTACTAATAAATTATTTTTTATCTATTATCTAAGTGAAAAGAAACTTTATACTTCCCTAAAAGATTTTTAAATCTCATTTTTGCACAATTATATTTTAACAGTTTATCCAGAGCCATTGTCTTTCTCATAGTCGCAGTCAAGTTGAACAGCTTAAAGATTTGGCTCAGAAGCATTGTGGACTAAACCTGAAGTCAGTTCTGAGGTGGAGAAGCCCACCTCCCTCCAAAAGACTGGCTTAGGCTTTTCACATTGAGCACAGCATAGACTCCCTCTATTCTTAGTCTGAAAAGTGGGAAGAATGACCTCTCTTATACAGGGTTGAATACTAGTCCCTAAAAATTCATGTCCACTCAGTACCTCAGAATGTGACCTTTTTGGATATATGTATAGTATTTTCAGATGGAGGTAGTTAAGGATCTAGACATGAATCATCTGGGATATAAGGTGGGCCCTAAGTCCAATAACTGATGTCCTTAGAAGAAGAGGACACAGAGAGACACACCTAGAAGAAGACCATGTGAAGATGCACGCAGAGATTGTCATGATGCTGCCACAAGCCAAGAAATGCCTGGGGCCACCAGAAGCTACTTAAAAGCAAAGAAATATTCTCTCTAGAGTATTGGGAATGAGTGTGGCATCTTTTTGGACTCCTGGTCTCCAGAAGTGTGAGCAAATAAATCTCTTGTTTTAAGCCACTCAGTTGTGATATTCTGTTGCAGCTACAGGAAACTAATATGCCTCCCATTTGCAGAGTCTTGCACATTTTTCAGAGAACTTTCACAGCTACTTAGTTCATTTATTTTCACAGTTATTTTTTGAAGTAGATTATCTATGGACCATCTGCATTCTTTTGCTGAGGTAGAGCGACACTCACCCATTTAGTGTCTATGAATAAATGTCACAAATTCTGTCTGTTCCTTGCTAACTACTTTTGCAATTTGATGATCCTAGACAGTTTTTTTAAATTAATCTATTTTTCAGGGGCTCAAACAATTGAGAGAAGTCTTACTCCCTCTATAGCAATTAGTTTCATACCCACTTTTTACTGACCTCTCATTTACATCTAAGGTTTCTCTTGAGGGTGGCTGTGTTTCAACCACAGAAATTTAGATTTTAGCTGTGTTGTCTGAGGATTTCTGATAAAGTCATCCCACTAAAGACACAAAAACTCAGAAACTTTATGAACCAAGAAAAAGTCCTCTAACAAGTTGTGTCATATGTTACTCATTTAGGAATATTGCAAAAACACTACTTCTCACCATATTTGTAAATGAAAAACACATGACTATAACCTGTAATACCACAAGAAAAATTGCTCTTTTTGGTGTGTTTGGTCCAGACTTTTGAAATATGAACCTAAGAAGGGAATTTTAACTTAAGCTGGATTCAGCTCATTATTCTCTTGCCCTTTACGTGCCAGTAGAGGAGCTACTTTTAGAAAATTAACCCATACATATACAGTAGCACACCATACACCAAATGCCACGTGGAAGTATCACTAAAAGCCTGGGTCCTGGTCCTGCCATAGCCATTTGCTGGCTGTGTGCCTTTAGGCAAGTGACGCTTAGCCTCTCCGAGACTAAGTTTCTGCAGAAAAGAAAATTATGATAATTCCAGACCCCGTTAGAACTGGATCAAGATAAGACATATGAAGGCATTTGTAAACTACAAAGTATAAAGGTAACAGGTTTATGTTATTGGCACCTGTATTATAAACTCAAATCAAAGCATAGTTCACTTTAAAATGATGGTTAATTAGAGATTATTTTCTTTCATGTCAAATAGAAAATACCAAACAGACTTACAACTCCCATAAAGAGATTTATGACTTATGTCTAAAGCCCCTTGCATTTACTATTTGGGTTGAATCAATATGGTTATCTACCTTTCAATTTCTCTTATTCTTTCATGCAGAACGAGAGAAGTCTTTTTTTATGACTGGCTCAGAAAGTACTGAACTAATCGATATATCCAGTGATAACAAGATGATTTGGAACACACGTAACAAAAGCTTACCATTTTACTGCATACTGAATCTGTCAAAATATTTTCCTAGAAGTAATGTGAAAATAGGAGTTCTCTATCTTTCATTATTTTAGTGGGTGGTGACAAAAGGATTAGGAGGCTATGTGCTGAGTCTACAGTTTGGTACTTTCTGGTAAAATGCAGCATATAGCTGTTACCTTAAAAAAAAAAAAGGTGAAATATAAGAATACCCCAGCTGAATTGGTAGTCAATCCCTAAAAAGATCCAATTTGAGTCTTCCCATATTTACCTAGTCTTACAAAGTCAGAAACTGTTCTGAATGTGTGCAGGCAGGGCTCAGATCCCTTCATGCTGTTCTACTGTGGATACTCCTAGAGGGTTATGGGTGGGGGAGATAATGGCTGAAATTACTATACAAACAAGATAGGTTTGGGCTTAACTACAAAGAGAAGATTTAGAGCTGTAAGCAACCCCACCAATGAGTTAGTCTAATCTCCTCATGTGACAAAAGCCCTAGAAAGGCAAAATAACTCTCTTAATTTTACAAACAAAGTTCAGGCCAGAAGAGAAACCCACATCTCAGTATACCTCATTAAAACTATGCTTTGCAATATTTCACACTTTCCAAAGTAGAGATTTATTTTCAACTGCCTCATGAAGAATCACTAAAATTATCAAATAGTGCTGTTTTAAATTGCATCATTATTAATAATGATGACAGAAATGTGTATAACATAAGAATTAAATTTTGTTAAAACAGAGTAAGAATAAATCAATCTTTTGGTTTCTTTCCAACCAAAAAAAGTGTTAAACAATGACAGAGGCTTTAAAAGCAAAGTGCACCAAGAAAGATGCACTGAAACCAAATACTCTGATCTACCTACACAATGGCATGTTGAAATCACTGACATTGTTTTAGGATGCTGATGGCTAGAACCACTTGCATACAGCCTTAGAAAAGAAAAAAAAAAATACATAGGAGAAAGAAGAGGACTTGAGGAAAAAGAAAGAAAAAAATCCCAAGTATTTGCATACTCTTTAAGAAGCCATCCTTGAGATCTATCTCTGAGTTTGACTAATGCCAATGAAAAAAATGGAAGAGAAAGGGGGTGAACGGAGGACAAGGACTCCAAGGGAAGAAAAGTATGGTATAAAATAGCCAGTTCGGCATTACTTTAGAAAAATCCTTGGGGAAGCACACTGAAAAAGAATGGATGGTTACAAGAGAAGAATTGAGATGTCCTTTCTTGTAGGGAAGTAGAGAACAAACCTGGGAAAGCTCAGAAATTACTGCTTGAATTGATGAAGGCAATGGTCTTGAGAGAATTCCTAGGTCTCCTAGGATGACAGGGAAAGTAGCGTGTCAAGTTCAGCATTACACTCTGGTTGCCACATTGCCTACAAATTCAAGATAAGTGACAGTCTGGCATTTGAGCTCTCTCACTTTGGTCCCACATACCCGCAGCTGCAGATAAACTGGCTTATCCTTAGAATATACTTCACATTTTACTCACTTCCCCTTTCTGTATATGCTATTATCTCTATCCATCACTAATATGACTAATATGCACACATATGAACTGCTCTCCAGATTCCTCTTGAACTACTCTAATACCACCCAATATTAGAGGCCAAGTTCAAAACAAACTTCCCATTCATTCTCTGTGAAACCCTCCCTGGTTACCTCTATGTGTCCCTGACTGACAAATCACTCCTGCTATTGTGAGAATGGTCTCAGTCTCCCCTCCTCAGGACACCTTTCCTAATCACTTCTCTTTTAGCATCTCCAACCTTCCCATCACAAAGAATGCAAAGCCAGGTATTCTATTTGTATTACTATCAACTACACATGTTCAGTTGGAGACAACTTCATTTAGCTTAGGGAGACACTAAAGTTAGGGGGAATATGAAGAGAAAGTTAGGAGGAATATGATAAGAAAATGAATTTGAATACCAATGAGACCAGTGAGTTGGAAGAGTTAGTAAAAAAGCATAAACAAAATGCAACTACCAGGGGATGGACTAGCAGAGAAGAAGGTACAAAGCTTTCTAGATTCCACACAGCTATAAGACAAATACTAAGTTCAAGAGTCTTTTCTGGCACCCTAAAAGTATAAAGTTATCCCTTCATTTTGATGGGTTTGGAAATAGCCCAGATATAGCCTTGGACTCAGTACTATTGTATTTTCATAAGAATGCACAAAAAAATAAACTGGTGATATACCTCAAGTGATATGGTTTGGCTGTGTCCCCACCCAAATCTCATCTTGAATTGTAACTCCCACAATTCCCATGCTTCATGGGAGGAATCTGGTGGGATGTAATTGAATCATGGGGGCAGGTCTTTCCTGTGCTGTTCTCGTGATAGTCCGTAAGTCTCACGAGATCTGATGGTTATTATAAGGGGGAGTTTCCCTGCACAAGCTCTCTTCTCTTGTCTGTTGCCATGAGAAACGTGTCTTTAACTTACTGCTACAATTGTGAGGCCTCCCCAGCCACATGGAACTGTAAGTCCGTTAAATCTTTCTTTTGTAAACTGCCCAGTCTCAGATATGTCTTTATCGGCAGCATGAAAATGGACTAATACAGGAAATTGGTACCAGGAGTGGGGTGCTGCTGAAAAGATACATGAAAATGTGGAAGCAACTTTGGAACTGGGTAACAGGCAGAGATTGGAACAGTTTGGAGGGCTCAGAATAAGATAGGAAAATGCAGGAAAGTTTGGAACTTCCTAGAGACTTGTTGATTGACTTTGACCAAAATGCTGATAATGATATGGACAATGAAATCCAGGGTGAGGTGGTCTCAGATGGAGATGAGTTACTTGTTGGGGACTGGAGCAAAGGTGACTCTTGTTACGTTTTAGCAAAGAGACTGGTGGCATTTTGCCCCAGCCCTAGAGACTTGTGGAACTTTGAACTTAAGAGAGATGATTTAGGGTACCTGGCAGAAGAAATTTCTATGCAGCAAAGCATTCAAGAGGGGGCTTGGGTGTCGTTAAAGGCATTCCATTTCAAAAGGGAAACACAGCATAAAAGTTTGGAAAATTTGCAGCTTGACAATGCAATAGAAAAGAAAATCACATTTTCTGAGGAGAAATTCAAGCCGGCTGCAGAAATTTGCATAAGTAACAAGGAGCCGAATGTTAACCCTCAAGACAATAGGGAAAATGTCTCCAGGGCATGTCAGAGGTCTTCACAGCAGCCCCTCCCATCACAGGCCAGGAGGCCTAGGAGGAAATGATGGTTTCATAGGCCAGGCCCAGGGCCCTCTGCTCTGTGCAGCCTAGGGACTTGGTACCCTGCATTCTAGTTGCTCCAGCCATGGCTAAAAGGGGCTAAGCTTGGGCTGTTGTTTCAGAGAATGGAACCCAACATCTTGGCAGCTTCCACATGGTGTTGAGCCTGCAGGTGCAGAGAAGTCAAGAACTGACGTTTGGGAACCTCCACCTAGATTTCAGAGGATGTATGGAAATGCTTGGATACCCAGGCAGAAGTTCACTGCAGAGGTGGGGCGCCCATGGAGAACCTCTGCTAGGACAATGTGAAAGGGAAATGTGGGGTCAGAGCTGCCACAGAGTCCCTGTTGGGGCACCACCTAGTGGAGCTGTGAGAAGAAGGCCACCAACCTCCAGACCCCAGAATGGTAGATCCATCAACAGCTTGCACCATGCACCTGGAAAAGCCACAGACACTCAATGCCAGCCCATGAAAGCAGCCAGGAGGGGGGCTACGCCCTGCAAAGCCACAGGGGCAGAGCTGTCCAAGACCATGGGAACCCACCTCTTGCATCAGCATGACCTGGATGTGAGACACGGAGTCAAAGGAGATCATTTTGGAGCTTTAAGGTTTGACGGCCCTGCTGGATTTTGGACTTGCATGGGGCCTGTAGCCCCTTTGTTTTGGCCAATTTCTCCCATTTGGAATAGCTGTATTTACCCAATGCCTGTACCTCCATTGTATCCAGAAAGTAACTAACTTGCTTTTGAATTTATGGACTCATAAGCGGAAGGGACTTGCATTGATTCAGATTAGACTTTAGACTGTGGACTTTTGAGTTAATGCTGAAATGAGTTAAGACTTTGGGGTACTGTTGGGAAGGCATGATTGGATTTGAAATGTGAGGACATGAGATTTGGGAGGGGCTGGGGGTGGATTAATATGGTTTGGCTGTGTCCCCACCCAAATCTTATCTTGAATTGTAACTCCCATAATTCCCATGCTTTGTGGGAGGAACCTAATAGGAAGTAATTGAATCATGGGAGAAGGTCTTTGCTGTGATGTTCTCATGACAGTTAGTAAGTATCACAAGGTCTGATGGTTATTATAAGGGGGAGTTTCCCTGCACAAGCTCTCCTCTCTTGTCTGCCATAATGTGAGATATGCCTCTCACCTTCCACCATGATTGTGAGGCCTCCCCAGCCACGTGGAACTGTAAGTCCATTAAATATCTTTCTTTTGTAAATGCCCAGACTCAGGTACGTCTTTATCAGCAGCATGAAAACAGACTAATATGTCAAGTGAAAAATTCTTAGCATGAGTTGTAAACAGCAACTGGATGGCCTTCCATTCATTGAAGCAGCTGTCTCATTTCTGTGTAGCTGCATGGACATATCTAGAACATCAATGGTAATATCCTAGCATTCTCTGCAGTTCTCACACAAGGGACCTGAGTTTACTATCTAACTCACAATAAATAAAGGTAATTATACTCACAGTGTTCACTGCATAGGGTGTGAAACAAAACAGGCACAGTCACAAATGTGAGCAATAATTTTTCAGCTGGTTGACAAAGCTAACCACTAAAATAAGCTACAGACAAATCCCACACCATTTCTATTAAAGTTTTCTAAGGCCACTAGTTTTGTGGCAATTGGAGCCTCAGATAGCCTTAGATCACAGCCAAGAGCAGCATGTAAAGCAAATGGCCCTTTAGGGATATGACACTCTACACGTCAGTTTTGTACTTTCAAAAGCTTACTGACTTAGGATGGAGACATTTAATATGTGATATCAATCCTTTCATGTGCATGTGATTATTTACTTGGCAAGCTATACTAATAACAAATTGCACCAAAATGCAGAGCTGTCTACACCAGCAGATTTTTATCCTAAGGTAAAAATAAACAAAAATTTCTGTAAAGAAATCATGTATAAAGCTACGTTTATTAACAAATTCATTTCCTAATAAAGCACCATCTGCAAGCAACCCTCAGTTTCCACTTGATATAAATAGGCCTTTTACTGTTTTCAGATGCAGTTCTGAGAAAATTCTTCTAAACCCAACTGCAGAACACATCAGCATTTTGTTGTTGTTGTTGCCAGGAATGTTAATAAACTCTATGACATGAAGTTTTGTTATTTATTTATTTATTTATTTATTTATTTATTTATTTATTTATTTTTGAGACAGAGTCCAGCTTTGTCACCAGGCTGGAGTGCAGTGGTGCAACCTCGGCTCACTGCAACCTCTGCCTCCCGGGTTCAAGCTATTCTCCTGCCTCAGCCTCCCGAGTAGCTGGGACTACAGGTGTGTGCCACCATGGCCAGCTATTTTTTGTATTTTTGGTAGAGACGGGGTTTCACCATGTTGGCCAGGATGGTCTAGATCTCTTGACTTCATGATCCGCCCATCTCAACCTCCCAAAGTGCTGGGATTACAGGCGTGAGCCACTGCACCCGGCCAACATAAAGTTTTTAAACAAACTATTTGTTAAAATGACATGCCTCAATTGAAAAGCTGACCTTTTGCAATAAAGTTGGTTATACTTCTAATATCCTTATTGTTGATACAGAAATTCTAAGAAGCATGGAAATGTTTCAAGGATAAAAAATAAAAATTTCCCCACTATATACTCAACATGTGGACACATAAAGAAACATGGGCACACACACTTGCACATCACATTTCAATAATAGTTTGTGATCTCTCAATTCATAAATATAATGTTATCTGCTTATTTGTATAGCTTAGAATGTTGTCTGTTTTCTGGCCATTCAACCCATCCTGCTTCACCCTCCCCACAAATGCACTTCACTAACACTCATCAACCTCCTGTCACTAAAGCCAGGGAAAAAGTTGAGAATACTCAAAGAAATACTGTGATTGCTCCACGGATAAGCCTTTTTGGTAATAACTCAGAGTAATGCTACCACTCATCAAAGACAGCTACACTGACTAGAGACCCAGAACCCAGTGCCTGAAACTTCTTGGCGCCAGGAACTGGGGCTGAATTCTAATGCTAAGTGCTTTTGAAAAGTGCATCAAGATTTAATAGGGTGAATTTTCAGACTTGGTCAGAGTTTTAGCCACATAAATTCCATTAGGTTCAAAGCTCCATAATGCTCCTCCCTGTCTATATTTATGCCTGCATTTTAATCTGCACCCTTCTAAGCTCTCTTGTTGGGCCGTGTAACCTCTCTTTTCCTTTCCTCCTACTTTTGGTTTTCACATTACCCTTGGGTTCTGTATATGCCCCTGACTTTAGGGCTTTAAGCTTCTCTCTACTCTTCTGTCAAATCCTTCCTTGAAACCCATATTTTAAAATAAATACTTTCTTCACCGATCTCCTATCATGACTTTATTGCACCTGGCCCATTTTTCATACAGAGCTCTAGCAAGGTCTGTTTGTACCATCACCAAAGGCTGCAAGCACATAGGCTGCTCCTGGGATAATCGTCTCCAGAGCTGATGACAGCTCAGACTGTCTTTGAAAATGTACCTCTCGTTGGTGTGCCAGAGCACTGAGTGAAAGCATGAAGTCATTTCTGAATCTGGGTCAGCCATTTTGTGAATGTATAAGAGAGAGAATTACAACAGAGTGGATTTCGCTGGGTCTGTGATTTGTCACTCTACTAATGAGGTATGGAAACAGGCTGACAGACTGCTTTATGGGGCAGTGCTATTTCCAGATCAGTTCTGGCTGTGTAAGGAGGGAACAGCAGCAGATACCAGGGCAAAAGAAGAAACAAGAATGATATCCCCACCTCCCATTATACTTGTACTTTTTCAAAGCAGATCTCTTTTTTGGTTTTTAAGTATTAAAGCCTGTATTAAGTCATTCAGTAGAAATTATGGCTAGGATTTCTCAGTGACAGAACAGGAGCAGAACAGAGTAAGAAACAGGCAGACAGAATACAACTGAAAAAGATATAACTCATGATGGATTTCCTAGCAATTGTTCACATTTGTGCATGTTATTTGATTAACATTGTGGCTTAGAAAATGTAATCAAGTAACCATTTTTGAAATTCATTCATTCAACAAACATTTATTGAGTATCTACTATGTGCTAAGTATTTGCTAGGCGCTTGGGATACAGAGAGAATGAGGTATTCCTTGCTCTTAGTGAGCTCACAGTCTAGTAGAGGAGATAGAAACATAACTAAATCACTACAATACAATGGAGTCGGTGCCAATCAGGGCATATAGAAGGTGCTAGAGGAGCCAAGACAAAGGAGTTTTTAATTAAGCTGAGGGGATCAGGGAAGCTTTCACAGAGAAGGTGACAACTGACCAGACCTGAAGGAGAAACAGGACTTCACCAGGAAGACAAGGGAGGGTGGGGAAAGACATTCTAGGCTGAGGGGACAGCAAGCCAAAAAGCAAGGAAGCGTGATAAAGCATGACATGACAGGGAACCACAGGTAGTCCCATATGGCTGGGATTTCAACTGCACATGAAGAAGTAGTGAAATATGTAGCCAAAAAAGGAGTATGAAACTAAAGGGTGAAGAGCCTTGTATGTGTGACTAAGAAATTTGGACTTTTCCCTGGAAGTGATGAGAAGGTACTGAATAATCAAAAGCAGGGAGTGACATGGTCAGATCTGCCTGTTAGATGAGCCTGCATGGATGGTATGGAAGAGAGGTGAGACTAGAGGGAAGGACACCAGTCAAGAGGGGCTCTCACAGCAGTCCACTGAAGGCTCACAGGTGGTTCAAAGGCAGTGGGGGTAGAGATGACAGACTAGAGAGATACTTAAGAGGAAGCTTGACAAGACTTGATGAATGATGATACAAAAAGCAAAACTGCCTCAGAAATGAAACAATATTAAAAACATACATTCAGAAAATATAGTCAACAGCCCCAGGCCTCCCTCCCTTTATGTTCCCATCGTCCTCTGAAATCACCGCATCTGCTGAGGATAAATAAAGGAAGGAGAGCCAGGGTGCTTATAGGGTCACACTTCTCTAACTCAGATACCACTAACTTGGAATCTACAACCATTCAGACAGACTGCCTGTCACTCCTATTGAGTAAGAATTTAACCCTACTTTCTTCCTCTGTGTTATTTCAAGCCTTTAGTCACCAGTGACAGGAATCCAATCTAAAGGCAGTGGCTTCTTCCAATCAAACGCTTGAGGTGCAGTAGACAGCCGCTTACATGGTAGGGTCTGAGAGGCAGCACCATGCATGACCCCCACCCAGGGGCCACAAGGCCTGGAATCCAATCATTAGCAATTCATTCCTTAGAAGAGGCTTTGGTGCCTCTGGACTTCTCTTTTACAAGGCAATGATTCCTGAGATGGGTAGGATATTTACTCATTCTAAACCAGTGGGCTTTTGGTTGCTCGTAATGCTTTTTGCTTTGACAGAAAGGATGAAAGTAGAATAAAAGGGCTATGTAGATACCTGTGGAGGAAGGAGATGCAGAAGGGAAGATTGATGGATACGGGAGATTACATTAAGATCTTGCCAAGGAATAGCTCTGTAATCACTCAAGAAACTAAAATTCTTAAAGAACGCCTTCTACTTCAGGTTCCAGCAAACCACAGTTCCACATTCTTCTACTTTAAGGAACTTCTGTATTTTAGGTTTAGAATATGCTACTGAGTAGTGAAGGCATATAGTGACTCGCAATCTTCTCATGAACCTCATACTACTTATGACCAATTATAATCTCAAATGTTATTAATTTATACATAGTATTACCACAACTGTATTTTATGAAACTATTTTATAACTCCAACTTGTCATTCTTTCAGTCAGACCGACCTTGTCTTCTGTCATTCCAAATTATGGAGATTTAACTCTATTTGCAGCGTGTTAATCAGTTATGTCACAAGTGACAGAAGATCAAAATTCAGACCCTGAACTTGAAGAGTATCCTATACAGCTCATTAAGGTAAATGAGAGCTGCTTGTGAATACTGGATTATAGAGGTTAGAGCAGAGAACTAAAAAAAAGTGAAACCAAACAAAACTTTAAAAATTACTTACTTCACTTGTTTGGAGGATGGTGAACTTTGGCAGTTTAGTCTTTGAACTGGCTGCACTGGGTTTTCCATCCAAGAGTGTTCCAAATGACAGATTCCCAAAGCTGTTCTCAAATTCAATTGAAGGTTTCAGTGTTGGTGAGATGTCCGGTGCCTGGTCCTGGCCATCCATGGGTCTGACGTATGCAGTTGGCTTTTGCTGCCCCATGCTTGTTTTGCAGTAAAGCCCTGGTGGGAAGTTTTGAACTGAAAGGCCACTGCTAGGAGCTAATAAAGAGGAAGCCACTAGGGGAGACCCAGGCGCTTGCACGGCAAATTCAGATTCTTCTGGTGAATTGGATTGAAAGATTTCTTTGAAAGCATCTTCTCCACTAGAATTAGGGTTACTGTCTTCCTTTGCAGATGGGTTTGACTCTTCAGCTTCTCCAATCTGGGGCTGTTCAGCTGGGTAGACAAAGAAGTCTTCCAGTTTGGCTTGAGGCTGGTCCTGTGTCAAAGTCTGCATCTTGTTTGGCTGACCACTGGCCTGGCTTGCCAGTACAGTGCTAGGGTTATGACTATCACGTGACCACTCAGGTTTTGATTTTCTGTTGCTGTGTATTAGAGTTGAATTCAGTATCACAACAGAAGGTGGAGGCATTGGTGCTGAAGGATGGGTATTATCCTGGTGAGGTGGAATTATTCTGTTCTTTTGTTCTGGAAAAAAGCTTGGTTCATTTTTGTTGTTGGGATTCTGGGGCACAGAATTCTTTGGAATTCCCACTAGGTGATTCTGATTAGAATGGTTAGTTAGCAAATCCTTCATTTCATCATAGTTTCCAAGCGTGTTCTGGACTCGGTTGGCAAGTGCATCACCTTTGTTTGTCTAAAATAACAAAAAGATGGGGGTGGGAGGAGAGAGAATGAATAGGTTTGTGTTTCCTAATGTTAATGTTTCAAACAGATGCCCTAAGTAGACTATCATACGGGGTTCTTTAAATATGTCTTGCTGCCATATAATTTCATGCTTTTCATGTGCTATGTAAGAAAAAAAAATCAAGAACACTATTGAAAAAGCTTCTGGAATGAGCGGGTATGATTAACATTTTTATACTCCCTAGCCAGTCCTTAAACATGTTCATTGAGAAAAACTTTTAAATTACATCATTTATTAATTTTATTAGAAAAATAACTTATTCTGTGACAGATGAGCTGAATTGCTACATTCTACATTGTGATTAACAACTTCTGCTTACCAATCATTGGAGTTATAATGGAATTTTCTACCTATATAAATTTTTGACATATCAGCCTTTGCACCACATTATACCATGAAAAAGGCTTAGGCTATTGGATAAGAAAATCAGTTAAATTGTGCTACCGTGACTATAATAAGTTTACGACAGGAATGGAATTAAACAGCGTCTAATTGAGCTAACTCATGACTAAAATGAATCTGATTCCTTCTAATCAAAGAACTGTATGAATTACTAGTGTTTGCCTGTATATTCTGGAATGACTGTGTTTACATATTGATGATTCACACTCATTTACTTTGAAATGATGCAATTGTTCATCAACAGTGACTCAAGCCCTTCTGTGTCTTTTCAATGATTAAGGAAAATTTATTCAAGTATTTAAACTGTTGTTTAAGGAAACCAAAACAAAGTTATCTTTTCAAAGTGATGTTAGCCTAATGTATAGCAGTTAGAGAGGCAACCAACTCATTTTATGGACAATCAGTATACCAGCTACACCACCCCCTGTAGGATGTATTTGTTCTATTAAAATGGCTGTGATTGTTTTTAAAATAATTATGCTCCTGCATGGGTTTTTGTAATACATAAAGCAAAGTTATCATGACTAAAAAATGGTGGGTAGCTGTATACTTGGAAATGACTTTGATGAAAGCTCAGTTGTTCAACCCCAAAAGTGACTTTCTTTATTCTCTTTATATGCCAAAGAGGTTATCAAAACAAGCTGCTGAATTCAGAAAGCCAAAGGACCTTTTTGTACCTAGGCTGCACTATCCTGGCCCAAGATGTTGCAATGATAGAAGGCTACCAGTATTCAAGGAGCCATCTGGCAACTGGGCCACTGGATGGGAAAAATACCACCCTATGTGGCCTTCAAGTCCCAGAAGCCATGGGCACATTTTCAGTGCACAGGAGGGAGTGACCATCTAACCATTGGTACACTCTCTGCTGAAGATAGTTGTTTAACATCTAAGATTTTTCACATGCCCTTAACACAGCCCAGTCTCCTAGTGTACACAGGGAGTATACCTATCCAGGGCTAGCATCTCAGTCTAAGGCTGTGTGTTTTCCTTTGTATGTGAAGATGGGAGGATATGCAGATGGCTAGAGGGCGAAGTGCTAGAAATGGGTGAAGTCGTCTGGGGAAAGAAAACATAGAATGAGAAGATACGCATTGGCAGAGAACCCTGGGAAGCATCAACCTTTAAGAGACTGAGAGAAGATGAGGAACCAGCAAATGATACCAAGAAGGAACAGAGAGAGAATCAAACCAGTAACCTTGGCCTCATTATCAGCACCATCTCTATATACCGTAAAAAGTATTTAACTCATACCATGTGTGTGTGAAACCATATGAGACACTTCCAAAGAAATGAGGGCAATAGGAGAAATATAAATTTCAAAGATTAAGGAAAAGTATGCTAAACATATGCTAAGGGAGCTCTGTCAGGGACAGATATTTTTAGAAGTCAAATAACTATATGTCAATTTTAGTTTGCTTATCCTCCAATCATATATTGCATCATACGCAACCTTAGTACTGAAGTAGTGATTAAACAATTAACATTCTGTATAATCCTCAGCTGAATAATCACTCTGTTTTCAAAAGTACATCTGAAAGATATATTTAAAAGTTATAGATGGGTAGAAGTCACTTTTATTTCCTAAAAGTCTCTAGGTTTGTCATTTTTAATGGCAGGAATTACTTTTTAGCCCAGACAAGAATAAACTCTTTGTATATAGTGGTCTCCTTCAACTGAGTTGCACAATGAACCACATGGACAGTAGCCAAAACCAGGCTCCCTGTTCAATCTCTAAATTTAAAACAAAGAAATTTCATTGTGCTGAGGGTCCAACAAGAATCTGATGCAAGCTTTAAACATTTGTAGGTTGTTTTGGCCTGTCAAACAGATTACCTCTTGGGTCAGATGTTTGCCTCATGAACAGTGATATCTGGCCATATTCAATGATCTGACTCAACAAGGGAAAACAACACCATTTCACTTCCCATTGGAATGCCTTCATTTCATTATCTGGCTTTCACAGAAACAGAGCTCTGCAAAATCAGAACCTTCTCCCTAGGTGTCATAGAGACCACTGTAATACCTCCATGCCCTGAGAAGTCATTGTAGTCTCCTTAGGGAAACACAATCAGGACTCAAGAATGTGAAAGCTCATTTGCTTACAAGCAAGCTAGTCAAATTCCTGTTCTTGTTTCAGGAGTAAATAAAAGAGGTTCATCTTGTCCTCAGTAGGGAGAAGCTTGCCTACTTTGTAATGTCTCTTCATTGACATTTACTTATAATGATCTGGGTTTCTGAAGCAAGCTTAGATATAGTTTTCCATATCTAGGTTTTAAAAATATACTTGAAATTAAAAGAATTTCTAGACTGGCCAATGTCTAACACTGTGTCTATGTGAACAAAATTAGAGGAAAATTGAAATTTCTCTCAATAAGTCTAGAAAATCAACCTTCTACTACACAGTGTATACTACACTTATGATATCTTTTCTTGAATAAAACCATGAGTTCTTAAAGGTCAGAGACTACATTTCACTTATTTTTATATACCCAAGATGTAGCACCATGTCTTGTGCTAATCAAATACTCAATAAATTTTTACAGAATTGAACAGGATAAATTAAAATTCATACCCTGTCTATATCAAAATAAAGAATTTGCAATGGCTGAAGTCAAAGGTACATAATGGAAGGCAAAAATCATGCTAACTTCGTTACTATGATTGAACATTAAATTGAACTTTGAGTTTCCTGGTAGCTAAGGCAAAAAGGAAAAGCTCGTAGGTTATAGAATTATCTTTCGTCGAAAGAAGCATATCCTAATTCATTAAATGAGACAAATGGTTGTCTGATAATAAAATGTGAAAAGGAATTCCTCTCACTGATATTTTTACAGGAACACTTGAGCAATGTAACACTTTTTGGGGCCTCATTTTCCAAAATGATGCAAATATGTCTTCATGTGGCTTTTTCTTATGATGACTAACTCAGTGAAAGCATGCCTGCATGTGGACTTAGAGGTCTAGGCTAATACAATCCAGGCGTGCAGCTTTCTTGCACAGTAATGACACAGGAGTGAAGCTGTGATAACCTGGAGAAATAGAGGGATGTCATCTCCCTTAGACTAGTTTCCTCATAGAGCAATTGTCTCAGAAGGAAGGACGTGTGACAGGAAATGTATAGCACACAGTTCAAGGTTGAGTTCACTGGTGATGCTTTCTGAGTTGCTGATTGAAGGAAGATCCATATGGTTTGCATAACAGATGTTCTGTGGCTACAAGTAGGAATTATTGTAGTAGTTCTTAAGACAGACACTGGTAAATTTGAGACCCTCCTGAGGCAGGGTTACGCACAGAGGACACATGGACACAGAGCCTCAAGAAGTTCACCATTCAACAATCAGCACATAATTAGTAGTCCAGTCCAGGTCGCCAGAGTAAGCACTCTACCTTCCCACCACTGGAGGTGGGTAACTGTCAATCAGCTTTTAAATTTCTCAAGATGGAGATATGAGAACCACTGGATAGAAAACCCAATGGGGCCTGAAATACATTTATACACACCTACACAATGTACTCTCATTATACACCGTAGCAACTTCTGATTCATACTAAATGTTCTTTTTCACCCTCCAGAGTCTCAGTAATCCTATTAAGGAGCAAAATATTCTTGGTAATCTTGATTGAACATTATAAACATGACAAAAATGAAATTCAGCCATTTCAATCAATTATATGCTTCTTTCAATTTGGCTAATTCTTTACTTCCCGGTCTAGATAATTGGTTGATTCTTTAAAGGTAACCTCTGCAGCCATTATTTTCTAAGTAATCACAATTTCTCTATCATCAGGAAATGCATTTTCCAAGTATTTTCAGGCATAAATTACATGTCTGGTTTGTGGCTCATGACTAACAGCATTCCCTCATTTAAGCTTTTTTGCCTCTCATTACTTCAGGAAATGCAAACTTCCCTCAGTTTGTTTCTAATGCTATCTACAAATCAGTAGTATAATTTCATTGCATGCAAGACTAATGTGCTAGGAGGCTATTGTACCCTAGTATTTCTTTTTAATACAAGTAGCAAAATAATTCAAGTTTTGAAGCTCATTTTTTTCTTTTATTTTATTGTGGCTAACATGTGACTTAGTAATTTGTCTTTTTCTAATTCTAGTATTTTTGCAGTTAATCTCTCTAAGCTCTAAGTTTCTATTTACTTCTTTACTCTAATTATAATAACGATAATACCTGAATTTGTGTAGCACCTTACAGATTTCAAAGCAAGGTTTCCCAGGTTATTTCATGTGATCCTTAAAACAACCATGTGAGTCAGCAGAGTAGCTCTGGCCTCCATCTGGCCTCTACCTCTATGTGCCCCAACACAAATGACCTTGGGTAAGCCATTTAATAATCCTCTCTGCACCTCAGTTTCCTCATTCTCATTGGGCTATGAAGAGCCATAAAATATTACTATTCTTATTAATTACTATGATTCAATCCAGAAACGAAAAAGAAAACCTATGGATCAGAGAAAGGGAGTTTCTTCTCCACCATCACCCAGCAGGTAAGCTTATCAAGTATTCTGACATCCTGTCAGAGGATAAATAACTTCCTGTTACAGATACGGAATCATACAGAACTGGATGCAAGGTCTAAATTCGCCATGTATAAGGATATGAAAATGCAAAGAAGCCATCTCGCTTCTCTGAGTTAAAATTCCTCACGGAAAACATGGGAAAGTTGCATACCCCAGTTGTTATAAGGACTAAATGAACACACACATTGTTATAAGGACTAGATGAGCATACACATAAAACTCTAGCACAGTGCCTAGCAGACAGTAAGCTGGCATGCACTTGTTACATGCCAGTTCCTTACCAAACTTAGTACACTAACCTAGACAAGTCAAATGGCTTCATATTTTTCAGGCACATTTGAAGACATCCTTCTCAAAAGCATAACACAAACTCCAATTTGAAAATCATATGCTACAAAAGCAGCCCAAGAGAGAAGTTCCCTATTACCAACCAAATCTAGGGGTGGCCAACATTCTCTCCATTCTGGCAGTGGTAGAGGCAAAGAAAAGAAGGGAAAGAAATTAGCCAGGAACATGAGAGATCACCATTTATCTTTCTGCCAAGAAAGGATAATAGGTCCTAGAGATCAGTGTTCATGTTGGCTAATTTATGAACCACTGGCGCTATTGGACAGGTGACTGGACCTTGTTTTAGGCTTCAGGGTAGCAAGAACTTTCCTGAAAGTCTTGACCCACCATCAGGAATGTTTATTCTAAATTTGATAAGCACTCCCACTGCTACCTTAGGGAAGAGCTGTGGTATGTCCTCATTTCTACCAGTGGACCATGGGCCAGCTCTAGGACTCCCATGACCACTGGCATGTCCAGATACTCCAAGGATATCCAGCCCAGTCTTGGTCTGGGGAGCCTTATGGAGGTGCAACATCAGTTCTAGTACTCTGTTACTCCTCAGTGTTCTCCCAGGGAAACCTGAATGTGGATGCAGCTCAAGATAACAACCAATCATCAAAGCAAGGGTGAAAGAAAAATAATTATTAGGTCACCAATCACTAGCATTATTCTTTTCCTTCACGGTTTTGACTTAAGAACAAAGGTTTTGGCCGGGCGCAGTGGCTCACGCCTGTAATCCCAGCACTTTGGGAGGTCAAGGTGGGCAATCACCTGAGGCCAGGAGTTTGAGACCAGCCTTGCCAACATGGTGAAACCCCATCTCTACTAAGAATACAAAAATTAGTCGGACATGGTGGTGCACACCTGTAATTCCAGCTACTTGGGAGGCTGAGGCAGGAGAATCACTTGAATATGGGAGGCAGAGGCTGCAGTAAGTCGCACTGCACTCTAGACTGGGCGATAGAGCGACACTCCATCTCAGAAAAAAAAAAAAAAAAAGAACAAGGTTTTTCCCCATCAGGAAGCACAAAGGTAACAGCCTACTAATCACACAATAGGCCCTGCCCCACACTATACTAAATGTTCCCACCTATGTCTCTACTTGATGTACCCTTGTAATATCAAGACAGATGGCTTTCAAAACTTCTGAAAATGTTGATAACAGATTTTTTTCAACTGCCAACTCAAAAAGACACTGCTAACATTTAAAAAATGGATCTATATAACAGGCCTTGTGAAAAGATGGCATTTACCTTAAAGGTACAAGACCATCAATTCATCGTGACTTAAAATTATGAAGGGAGAATAAATCAAGAGTTCTTCACCTCATTATAATGTTGAAGATAGTGTGGACATTGGATTTTAAGAATAAACCTTTTGAGTAAAGCTCATTTTTCTAACCCATCCAAAGATAACATGTAAAACTTATCTCCTTATTCCTTCTTCAGCTTGAGAAAGGATAAGACACTTACCGTGCTTTGACCTCTCCTCCGTTTTCTGCAGAAAATGGAGGCCCTGATTTCTTGCACTTCCCCAATCTTCCTTCCCCTCGCCTGCTTTGTTCTCATTCTAATGTTCTGTTCCCACCTTCTACCCCATAGCTCATGATTCCTCAACTGCTCTCCATCTTGTATTATTTTTAATCTCCTCCGGGACCTTGCTCAACTTAGCCTCACCCTTCTCTCCTGTATCTTCCACCTTCTCATTCACCATTGAAGTTATTTGCTTCCCATCAATCTCTAAACATGTTCACGTTTATCTCATTTTTCTAAAAAGCTTCCCTTTATATAATTCCTCCCTTTACTTCTAACTTATCTTTCTTTCTTTTTTCCTCCATGCAAAACATTTCTTCAAGATCATATCTACATTGACTGTCTCGCTTTCTTTACTTAACCACTTCCCATTTATTCTCCAACCCCCGGCAGTTTGGCATCCCACAATGACCATTGTCATCAACAAATAAAACAACTCTCCATAAGGTCACCAATTACTCCTTAACTGCCAAATCCAAACAGCCACTTTAAAGTTCTTACCTTTCCTGACCTCTCTGAGGCACAGCAAATCCTTCCTTTGTTCCCTAGGATTCTATTAAATTTTCTTTCCTAGTTCTCTTCCTACCACTCTGATCATTCCTTTGGAGTTTCCTTTCCTGGCCTCTGCTTTCACCACCTCTTTTACCCCTTAAATGGTGCTACTCCCAAGAATTGTTTGTCCTCCTTTTTACTCCATAATCTCTTCAGTGATGGTAGGCATTCTCACAGCTTCCACTGATACCTATAAGACAATAACAGCTAAACTTCTCCCTTGACCACTCCCATGAGTTTCAGACCCATATATCCAAGCCTTCTGGATAGCTCTCTCCTGATATCTCTCTAGCATCTCAAAGCCAACGCACTCAAAACTAAATTAATTGTTTTTTCTCTACAAGCAGCAACCATGTTCTCCTCCTGAACAACTTGTTCATGATACCACCACCCTCTCAAATAAAAAACTTGGGAACCATTAATTCTTATTCCATACTCCCCACATGCAATTAGATACCCAATTCCATAATTTCAACTTCCTTACTCTACCTTAAATCATTCCTGACATAAGCTTCCCTCATCAATTACAATAGCTTCTTTATCTTTCCTTAGTTTCCCCTCCCTCCGACCCACTGTCCACACTGCCCAACATCATCATTCTAAACTGTTCATTTTTCCTGGCCATACCATGACTTAAATATTTGTAATGATTTTTTTCATCATGTAAAAAATTATGTTCAAGCTCTTCATAATGAGTTTGAATACAAAGTCTTCGCTGATCTTTCCCTTGCTATCTCTCTGTTACCATGCAGGCATGCCATCACTGTTTCAAATGATCTCTGCCACTCGACTAGGAACTCCTTGAAAACAGAGACTATACTATTCCTCTTTGTACACTGGTGTAAGGCAGTGACTAGCACATAGTAGACCTTCATAAATGTTTGTTAAACCAATTATATATCTAAATATATACCTTCAAAGTAGTATACAAATTAACCTGTTGATATGGGAACACTGCTTTTTTAGGGATCATACTATTACTGACAGATTGAAAACCAGTAGCTTAGGTGACCTAAGTTTCTTCATCAGGCTTACCAAACTTGAAAGTTCCTGCAGTGTCTCAATCAAGAGTTGCTTACTTGCTTTGAACAAGGTAACAAGACCCTGGTCTCACCAGTCACCAATCCAAATAGCTTACTCTCTACCCCAAAGTAGTATTTGGGCCTATGCTGTCTTCCTTAAGAACTTTCCTTTTCCAGAAGTCACTGTCCCTTAAAGGGTACTCTTCTAAAATCACAGCTCTTGAAAATTTTCTCTATTGTTGTACTTCTTACATCATTTTTATTACAGAAAATTACACTGCTACTGCATTTCAATAAAAACCAACCAGCTGCCAGCAATTCAATAAGATTCTTCCATCATAATCTCTTCCCAGTCGCCTCTCATCTCTACCCCAAATAGAAAGTTCAGAAGCAGTCATTGTAAAATCAATACTTGTAGACACAGCAGTTTGATGATTATTGGAGCTACACACTAGTCAGAATACCACTAGAAATTCAACCTAGCTATACTACCCCCCTCTGGTTGAGACAATCTTCTAACCCATGATTATTAACCACCAGGAAAAATGATTGGCTTTTTTCCTTTATTCTAGAACAATGATTTTCAAAGAGCACTCAAACCACTGAAGAGCTGCTAACAACCTAAAATGGAAAAGAAAAACAGTGGCCTTGCAATGGATGACACTGATTGGGAAAAGAAACAGACATCTCCATTGACATTCTGATGAAGTCTTCAGGAGCTGCCTACTGACAATCACAGCAGTAGAAAGTGTCAAGGGGGCATTCCTTGCTGTAGGAAGTGTTGGGCAGAGAGGGGCTCATTGGAGACAAGAAGTCTCACAAGTCTCTCTTCAATCATACTGTGCTCCCAAAAGAAGATGAAATTTGTTTCTGAAGACTTCGTCAGAAACTTGCAGTTGCCTCAAATACAGTGTATGTACAAATTTCACTTGTAAAATATATTCCCCTGGAAATGAGTTGGGTGCTTTAAACATAAATTAAATGTTGATTAGTGAGTTCAAAAATGTAACAAGCAACCATTTTCCAGAAAGAAAAATTACATACATATTCAGCTACCTTGTATGGCTCCCCAAAAAGATCAAAGCCTGAAGAAAAGAGATCGTCTTCTTGCTGGACTTCTTGATTCCTCCGCTCCCATTCCCTTTTTTTAAGTGCACTACGGTCTTGTTCATAGTGACTGATATGAAAAGGAAAAGACAAAAAGAGAAAAAGATTAATTAATCATGCAAGTCATTTAAATTTTCCTTGCTGTCAATAATAAGAAAAAAATTCAAGTCAACTTGCTGCCCAAGTTGACACTGCATAGAGAACAGATAATCCTTTTCATTACACCTATTGAGTTTAAGATCCTGACCAGCTCTTCAGAATAAAGAAGAAAACAAAAACTTGCTTATTTGAAATGATATTCATGACAAGCAAGTAAAGCAAAATTCTCTTCCCTTGTCCTTTTTTGATTATTATAAGCAATTACATACTCCCCAAAAGTCAGCCCACAGTGCAGAAAGGTACTGAATTAAAGTTACATTGCGTTGCCAACTACCTAGGGCTCAGAATCCACAGATGTCACAAAGTCCTAAGGGAAAGGAATTATCAAAGTACGGAGCTGAAGATAAACTGGATTTCTGTCCTGAGCCCATAGCCAAAGTGAGCTTGTTTTGATGAACTCACAGGAGAATTTAAGGGCATTTTCAGAAGTCCACAAAAAAATAAATCACCAAATCACCTACACTTCTTTGTGTTTGGTTGTTGTGGTGTTGGTCTTCTCACAGTTTTCTTCAAAAGTGAATGGAAGCCTTTTTGAGAAACTCTTCACAAAAAAAGGGGTCTGACTTGAATAACAAATGACTAACTGTGGATGAAAAAAAGGAGGTGTCAAAAGCCTTTAATGACCTCAATGAACAAATGTTTTATAAAGACTAACTGTGACTCTCATCACATTTCAGGCTTTCCCATTGGAGGATCAAAAGCTTCTAAACAATATTTAAGATATATTCCAGGCCTTTTGGTTTTATGGAATGGAATGCTTCCTTATTAAGAAAACAATTATTTTCTTCATCATGCAAGACTGCAAATTAAGCCATAATCTAAGTCTCGTAGTGGTGTATCTTATTTTATTTACTGGGCTTTTTTCATGCTTTTGATGTTAACCTTACCCAAAGTGAGTATATATACACTGAGCAAATTTAAATTACATAAATGTACATAAAATGCCTAGCAGGTGTTGGATAAATGTTGGTTTCCTTCCCCATGTTAATAGTCCCATGTTAAGACTTAATTAGATAATTGACATGCAAATGAACATAATAGCTAAAGGAATTATAAGAGATCTACTGATATAAAACTACAGTTGACAGGCTTTGACTATATCCGAAACCTTAATACCTTTCATTAGTAGGCTAGTTTGCTCAAAGAACCTAGAACATAAACTATCTGTGCAGCTTAACTAGATGTTGATAAACATGGAGTGTACAATGCCACTACACTTAATCATCCACTTTTCTTCACAGGAATCCTTGAATGGTCAAATTCAAAGTGACTTTGATAACTTTATCTCCTGGATAAAGAACACTCATTTCTCCATTAAAAAACAGCAACAACATTTATAGGATGTTTAAATGCACATTACACTTTCATAATACAAACGTCAGGTACATTAAAGCTCACTGGACCATTCACGAGTATATTCAGCAAATGTTATCACTGTCTGAGTAAAGCAAAGAAAACCTTCAGAGTCCTACCCAAAGCCAGGGCCCCACATCTAGGCCTTGCCTTGTCAAGGAAGATATCAAGTCCAGATACTGGAAGCCAGCCTATTATTTGTAGTCTCAGATGCCCTCCATAGGTATTAGATTTTCTAGCATCATCTTTCATTTCCATTCACAAGTTGAACTCAGAACCCCAAACAATTGCTGTGTGTCTCAATGTCTCCATGTTTGAGACTGACATGGAAACAATCAGGCACAGTAACATCTTCAGTCCGTTAAGTGTGGCGCTTGTGACCGTACCTCAACACCATAAATTGGCTGTGTGTAATCCAATCCCATCAATTTGTCCAAATGTAAGAAAGATTGGGTGTTATGGGGGTGGGGGTAGAGTAACAAGTTAAAGCAATATTTAGTGAGGGCAGGGTTGTTGCAAAGGAGAAGGACACTTAATTTCTTTGCTTTCCATAGCAGATTAGTATCTACACACAAACAAGAACCAAAGTCTTTTCCTTCTGAGTAATGCGAGCAGGATGTCAGTTTTCTAGCTATCTGTTCATTTTGTGCACCTGACAGCTAAGAATGACAGGCCCATAGATCACATTTAATTCTCCCATGAAGAGAACTGAAGTGCTTTGGTCTCTTGGCTTTGCAAACTACCTTCCTTCTCCGAGGGAAAGATATAATTAAAACCCTGAAGGAAAAAGAAAGGAGAAGGAGAAGAAAAGGAAACGTGCTTCAGCTTGCATGACAACCTTTCAAACGATCAGCAGTAAGGGCACTTTCGGTGCTTTAGCCCTGGCTTTGATTTGTTAGGAGGCTCTTGGCTGCATTTTGCATCAGTTCATTAGCTACCAAATTCCAGACACAAATTTGAATAGCAGATTGAGTGTGCATGCGGGTGTTATCTGTTGCAAGCAAAACTGCCTGCTGCATTTGTTAACACATCCAACAAAGAACAGTTAATTCTCATATCTCTGGCGAGAATGAATTTAATCTCCACAGAGCTCCACTGCTCTTGGAAGGCAACCAAATATCTCCAACTTTTTCCTTTCTTGCTCAGCATGGCGTTGTATTGAAGGCTTCACACAGTGAGGTCTAATGAGTAATGAACTACATGGTGATGAGGCTTTCAGTTTATAACGTCACTGATTTCTGACTGAAACCAACATTACTAATTTGAAGCACCAGCTAATTAAAACCACAGCTATGTATTTAGCCTCTTGTTATACCTACTGCAGTTTATAATTATGAGGACCTCTTTATCTACTCAATTAAATTTCTTATGATTCAGGCAGGTTGTGTTTGAACCTGTGAGCCCTGCAGAGGCTGCAGGAAAGTATATGTCTGTCCCCTGATAATTTGATACATCTTTACACACCCAGGCCTGCTTTCCAAAGGAAAAAGAGCTCCATAGCCCACAAAGAAATGCTCAAGCCAAAAACCTGAATTAATCATCATATCATCGGTATGAACAATTCAAGTTTATTCTGTGATGAAGACAGGATGAATTGATCCTATCAATCAGCATGAAAACCCATGTTCATACTGAGAAGTTAAGCCAAAAAGCTCAACTCAAGGATTCATCACTCTTAGCAAGTTAGGATATTTTTCCAACTTTTTTCTCCTGGATATAATAAAATTGGTCACATTATGATAATATAAAAACTGACCACTCAAAACCAAATTTACTATGAATTAACCAAAGGCCTTAGGTTTCTCTCTCTCCAGGTTACCTTTTTGGAATCGCTATTTCATTGATATCCACACTAGCTGACTGGAAAAGGTCAGAAAGAAGAACAAGTTCCATTTAACTACTTTGTTAATCACCTTGGTGTAAGGCATGATGGTGAGAAGCTTCTCTCTATCATAGGATTTTTTTTCTTTTCTTTTTTTTTTTTTTTTTGACGGAGTTTTCCCTCTTGTCGACCAGGCTGGAGTGCAATGGCGCAATCTCAGCTCACTGCAACATCCACCTCCCGGGTTCAAGCGATTCTCCTGCCTCAGCCTCCCAAGTAGCTGGGATTACAGGCACCAGCCACCACGCCTGGCTAATTTTTTGTATTTTTAGTAGAGGTAGGGTTTTGCCATGTTGACCAGGCTGGTCTCCAACTCCTGACCTCAGGTGATCCACCCGTCTCGGCCTCCCAAAGTGCTGGGATTACAGGCATGAGCCAACTGCACCCGGCCCAGGATTTTTATATTAGCTGTGATTTCACCCACCTGTGTGCTTCCCTAGCCACCACAAACAGAGGAACTGCCCTCATTTCCAAAAGAGGAAACTAAGGCCCTCCAAAAATGAACAGAGGGAGCTGTCTCAAGCCGTCATCAAGCTAGTGGCAAAGGAAGATCTGAATCTGTTTCTTCCATCTTCAAGTACATGTAGTATCTTCTCCTAGCCTTCTCCTTCTCTCAGACACTTGAACCTTATCTTGTATGTAGATAACTCTCATTTTGCTCATTAAAAGCCTCAGGTTCATTGGTGGGACAATAAAATGCAGGGCACATGTAGATTCCGTGAGATCTAGAAAGTTCAATTATGCCGTCTTCATTAGCGCACAGTGGTAGCCCACACAGGCTGACAATGCAGGCTAGTCTTTTACAACAGAGACTGTTTATAACAGGAAGAGAGTTTAGCAATCATCTAGTTGCAGTGCCCTCATTTTACAGATGAGGAAATAGAACTAAGGTAAGGTAATGGGCCTCACAGCGGGTTTGTCAGAGAACTAGGAGGCTGGAACTCAGGTTTTCACATTCCCAAGCAACATGGTTTGTCCCTTCTGCCTCCTGTGTTTCCATCACACTTCAGAATGAAGATGAGTTTCACGTGCACTCCATTGGTCACCTTTCCTTAGGACTGCATTTTATTAGAAATTGGCAGTAGGGAAAAACTTTAGCGATTTAATTTAGATTCGAGTATAGATAAACCACTAGTTTCCTTATATCAAAATGTACAGACCCTAAAGGGATTATAAAAATTAACTGCATCTGTGGGGAAGAGGCTGGGCGAGGGAGAGTAAAAACCAGTTTCAGTCCATTTGGTTCATATATTTCATGAAGCTAATACTCATTGTTTACCTAATTTGGTTATTTTACAAAGCCACTTGGGGAAACTTTAAAAAATTGATATTTTAAAATGATAAATTTGTTTTAAAATACTGCTAATATATGATTTACTGTAGTAATGGTGTACATGAAGGTAAATAATTCAGCCTCACTTGTTTTCCAGTCCAACTACAGTAAACACCTTTATTTGGCTAATACCTTTGCAAAAGCATAAAAATACATATTTAATCCACTCAAAGGACAAACATAAGCTATCACTCACTTCCTGTGGTTCTTCTGAATGCATCCCTGCCTTCTATAACATGTGTAGATATTAATCCATGTTATATGTTCCACAGTGTCAGGTGATACTTTTTCTATCCCTAGTCCTATTTTGAATTTGACACTGATCTAATCTCTACATAACTTCTTTTTGTTAAGAAAAGAAAATCTCTGCTATCCAATATTTTCAAACTTAACCCACATTATGTAAAGTGCTAAATTCAAAACTAGAAAAGCAGCTCAAAACAGGCCATCATTATTTTACACATATAGAGTAAAAACACAAGAACCTTGGATCTGGAGGTGTGCAAAAGAATAGAAGGTAAGTGGCCTGGGAAAGGGATTTCTAAAACCAGTAGAACCTCCTCAGCCATATTTAACGTCAGGACTCATGAGGAACTCAGCATACCACCACTCTCTTCAGCAAATGAACTATCTCCCTGCAAACACTGTCTCTCATGAAAAATAATCAAGAAGAGAATGAAAAGGTGAGAAACACACAAGTTTTTAGCTCTAGACAGCTGCCCATCTGATCATTCCAATTTGTTTTTGATTTTCCTTTAAATCTGTGGTTTTTAAAATTATGTAGACATCAATAGTCCAGAAGTCCTGGCAGAAACAGGCTTAATATTTCAATGTAGGAGCATCTTGGGACTACCTCATCCCCTCCATTTCTGAAAATGGAAGCAAAGATTCAGCCCATCTGCAAAGCCTGTCTAAGCATCCTCCAATTAAGTCAGGCAGACCCCCCAAGAGCCATCCCTCCTACCTTGTTTCTGTATCCCCTGCTTTGCTTCTTTTCTAGTCCTCTCTTTTCATTAATAACAGCTTGATTGAGATATAACTAATATAGCTACAATTTCACCCATTTAAAGTGTACAATTCAGTGGTTTTTAGCATATTCACAGAGTCTTGAAAGCATCACCATGATATAATGTTAGAATATTTTCATCAACTCAAAAAGAGGCTCTGTACACTTTCAGGTATCATCCTGTCCTGCAATCCTACCATCCAGCCCAGCCCTAAGCAACTACTAATCTACTTTCTCTCTGAATGAATTTGCCACTTCTAGATACTTCATATACATGGAATTATGCAACATGTGGTTTTTTGTGCATGGCCTCTTTCACTGAGCATACTATTTTCAATGTACATCCACACTGTAGCATGGGTCAGTACTTCGTTTCTCTTTATAGTTAAATAATATTCCACTGTATGGATATTCCTGGTCCTATGATATACTGTGCTCATTAAGAGGGCTCAATCTTGTTTTCTTCTAATGATTTAACCAGGATTCTCTAAGTCTCCCATTAGACTTTTCCCTCCTTAAGGTCAGAGGTTTTTAAGTCACTGCATCCTCCAACTGAACACAAATAACCTTTCTGTACATAAATAAGCAATGGACAATGCAAATGTCATAAGGAAAACATATTTGCTTTTTTGAAAAAAAGTGTGTGGCTTAGGCTTTGGACAAAATTATTTTGACTGGCCTACCAAACACTCAAGAAGACGTTGTCATCTCTCTAACAAATACCAAATACTCAAGCTGCAAAGATAATTTAATACACTTAGAAGTGGTAAAAACCTAGTAAAAACCTAACCTGATGCCAATCAAAGAAACAGATTCTGTTGTTCCCAGGTAGAAAGCTTTAAGGAATTTTACAGTGTGTCCAAAAAAGATGGCATCCAGATTCAGATGATCTGGGACAGGCTCTGTCACTTTCACTTACAAGTTTCTTGTTCATTAATAAATTGCTTTACATTTAAAGCCTCAGTTTCCTTCTTTGAACATGAAAATCAACTTTATGTCTTCTCTGCATGGTTAGTGTAAAGGTTACATATGATAGTTATCAAAAAAGGCTTCTGTAAACTACTAATGACTGCTCACATTTAACAGATAAGATGACTGACACCCTGATAAAGCGATATGTAAATCTCTTTATAGCTTTTGGGTCCTCTTTACTCTGTAAAAACATAGCAAAATTTCATGGTTGCTGAAGTCTAAAGTCTTTCTAGTAACAGATTAAGTTAATTTCATTAGATATCCTTTACAAATTTTTCTCTATAGACTCAGATATGACCTTTGAGACAGAGACACTAAGTTGGTCAATTTAAAAATGTAATTCACAAATTAATAATGATCTGAAATTTAAAATAATAACTTTAAATTGTAAATGTTTCTAAATATTTCTTCTATCACTTGGTTCACAATTTTGGCTGCCTATCAGAATCATCCAGAGAAGATTTTATAAATCTCCAGGCTCAGGGCATACATTGGACCAACTGCATCCGGATCTCACAGTGTGAGTCCCAGGCATCACATGGAAAATAACTCCTGGTCTTTATATTAATAGATAAATTTTTTTATTTGACCCATTTGGGCATATCAAAATCTGACAAACTTAACCTGAAGAGATCATTTGTCTTTTTATTTCATGAAGGAAAATCAAGGACCAAACACCTTTAGGGAACTAATGTATTCTACTATGTAGAAATATACATTGCTGGTATATGTTGGGAAAAGTGCCTTGAAGGTGAAAACAGTTATTACAAGAATAGACTTGTGCAGAAGAACAACAATAACACTAATAGTTCCTATCTGTTGATTCCTTGTTTATGCCAGCCACTGTTCCAGGACTTTTATGAGTACTATCTTATTTAATCCTCACAAAAACTCTGAAGTGGTATACCATCCTCATTTTGCGGATGAGGAAACTGAGATACATGAGACACAGGGAGGTTAACATGCTCAACACCACACAATTAGTCAGTGGTACAAAAACACAGTAACCGCTGGGGCTGTCAGAATCCAGAGGCCACCCTCTTGGTCATAAAGAAGATTCTAGTCTTACTCACAGAAGAGAAGGGCACTCTATTCACAGAGAGGCACATCCACATATTTAAGCTCTGCTCACACAACGTGCACAGTGCAATTGATCCAGAAGGTATGTCTAAAATCTTAACTATCTTCAGAATATCTCGGCTTCTCAGGGGCTATTGGAGCATGGTTTACATTCTTCTCAGAAAAGCAAGCATAGGTAGACACTCAAATGGATATTGACTGTCAAAAATATTGTAAGAGTGCACTAAAACTCCATTTTCAGGGGATTCCATTTTAATGGAAATGCCACTTTCATATAGAATGACCATGACTCTAGCAAGCCAAAGTTTCCCATCTGCCTGCAGCAGTATTCAGCATATCAACCACTTTGTATGCCAATTAAATGTCCTCTAAAAGCAACCTCTCCAGTGAAATTGAATTCTTTTGTCCTCATACACTATAACTGTTGGCTAAGAGATATGGTCCAATATCCCTGACTGCTTGAGAGGGGCGCCTATCTCCTCAACAAGTGTTACTTCGCTTCTCCCCCAAGCAGCTCAGAATGTGTCAGTTATCCCTTTACAACTATGGAATGTCTGATTTTATCTCCTTGAATCTCATGTCAAGCACTTCCTTGTCCTCTTCCATATGCACATACCCTACCACAGCTCTATTGCACAATAGATATCTAAGGATCCCTGAGTTTCTTTTCTGCTCTAATAACATGCTCTTAGATTACATGTCTGATTTCCATTTTTATAGAAAATCATTTTAAAATAACTTTAGTTCTGACCTATTAATTAAAAATGAGGCTTCACTATCACTTCATATGGCTCATTGACCCGTTTGTAACAGAAACCAGTGCCTTACAAGTGCCCCACACTCAACATGGCCAAACCAAGAGAGCTGCAAACAACTGAATGACTTGGAAGCTTATAAAAATACTTCCTGAAGACTAGTAGGGGCCTTGAATGGATGTCAAAAACCAAGCAAATATGTAATCGGATAGTGAATATAGCAAATGTATTCATTTATATTTTATGACTTTTGAATATGATCAAAAATTTAAACTACTGTACATAAAAATCAAATTGACATAAAACATTACCACTTCCACTCTTGTCAGCATCCACCCTGTTCCCCATTGCCAATCAGAGGTAACAATTTCTTATATATTTCCTGTTTCTTCATGTTTCTTCCAATATTTCTTCATTCACTCTTTATTGTCAACTTGAACCAATCTCATTTATAATTCCCTATCTAAATTAATCAAAGTTGATACTAATGCTGAGCTTTAAAGAGCTACTAGATCTAATTCTTGAATTACTTCAGGAGGATCCTTTCCACAACTAGAAATGGTCCCATGGATTTACGAGAAAGGAAGCAGAGAGGCAGTGACAAGCTTAGAATACTTGTGATGGCTCTAAAGTACTTCACGGTTTATTTGAATTCTGGCTTGAGGCAAGGTTCAGTTTATGGAATCTGTGGTGCTGCTCAGGAGTACACAGTTGATGTCATCGATGAGGTCTTCCTTTTCCTCTTCCTTCACCTCCTCCTTTTCCTCTTTCCTCAGGCCTGCCTGCCCTAGTGAGGCAGGCATAGTACCCTGCTCAGTGGCCCAAGGCTTAGCTTGGCCCTCTGCTCTTGATGAGCCCTTGCCCTGTCCCAATGTGTCCTGGCTTCATCCCATGCGCCACGTCCCAAGTTCCATACCAGTTGCTTCTGCAGCCAACTTACACAGATCAGCTCTGTCTTTCAAATTAGGAAAAAGCTACCTGAAGTATTTCCTCTCTACGCCCATTAAATATCAGGAATTCTTTTCCAAGTCAAAGTCTTAATATAACCTTCTGGCTTCTCATAAGTGACACTTTTAAAAGGTGTTTTATTTTCATTTAGCTATAAGCAAGGCAATTTCAATAACTACTTAATTTAAAACAATATTTTCTCAGAAATAGTATTCTTAATTACTTTTAAACTAAGGAAATTAATGCCCTTAAGGAGCAGTTTATAATTGACAATTTTAAGCTGACTCTGTTTTCACATCTCAACAAACCCTTTGATCCACTTGCACTCACTAATTTTTGCCCAGGCAAATTCTACCCCCCATAGGCTTAACCTTTTGGCCCTGCCTCCTTCTACCATGCACTCCTGCAGAGCCCCGGCCTGAGTATGAAAGTAGGGCAGCAGCAAACTGTTATGACCGTAGGCTTGCTTTCTCATGTGGACCTATAGGTGTGACTCTTCCCTAGGTTACACTTCTCCCTCTTGCCCTAACAAGGTGCCTGACTAGAATCAGGGTAACCCTGTTGTGAGTTAAATTGCATCAACCCACAATTCCTATGTTGAGATTCTCATGCACAGTACCTCAGAATATGACATTATTTGGAAACAGGGTCATTTCAGATGTAATTAGTTAAAATAAAATCATACTGGACTAGGGCGGGCCCCTAATCCTATAAGACTGGCATCCTTATAAGAGGAGAAGATGTGAAAACAGAAACCCAGAGAGAACTCTATGTGAAGGTAAAGGCAGAGATCACAGTGATACTTCTACAAGCCAAAGAATGCCAAATATTGTCAACAAACTACCAGAAACTTCATACTTCATTCAAACTTCAGGGGTATTAGGAAGAATTAGCAGATTCTTCCTAATACTCGTCACAAGGAACCAACCCTGCCAACACCTTTACTTCAAACTACCAAATGCATGCACCTACAGACTGCATTTCTGAGCCGGTTCACAATGAAATCTCCAGGCCTCCTCACAGTGTGTGCAGATCATCTAGACCTTGTCTTTTTTACTCTATATTGCACTCCATTCATTCTAATCCTGTCCCTTCTACTCTACCTAGCACAACTCTCCTTTGGCTTTCCAACTCATTCTTCTTTCTCCCCTTTCCTGCTATGTCTGAAAGAACTTGTGGGTGTTAAATGAAACTGTCACTAGAGAGGAATAATGCATTTCTGCTGCCCATGTATCTGGAAACATGCCAAGCTCAGTGTTCAGCTCAAAATAAATATTTCTCAACTGAATGAATGAACAAATGACAGGCTAACATATTTTTCTACCTAAGTTCAGTGACAAATGTTGACAAAATATTAATTAATACATTAATTTGTCTATTTAATCAACAAACACTTACTGGATATCTATGTCATGCCAGGTACCATGTTTAGTGCTCAGAAAAAAAGAAAAAAAAAGACATAATAAAAGCTTTTGGGAAATTCACAGCCCAGGAGAGGCAAATCCATTCCAAAACAATTGCAGTGCAGAGTAACACATGTTATAACTTTATGAGGAAAGTGCCATAGGAACACTCTCAGGTTGGCTTGGGGTAGGAAACAAAATCAGCCAGCTGTGTTCCAGCTGGGACTTGAACACTTCAGCTAATTCAAGTACACATGAATGAAGTGGTATTAAAGATGAAACCATGCGACAAACATGGAAGAGTGAACAAGAGATCTACAACACTGGAAGGAAAACAATAAGAATTTCTACGCCTTGGGGAAGCTGGAAACTGATAATTTGGCCTTTGCGAATGCTTGTATTCTAGGGTAAAACCCTAACTTCATTTGAGATACGCAGTGACAGGAAGATCCTTGAAGAAATGGACAACTGAGATAAGCATGTGAATGGTTAACTCATAAAGAATAGATGAGATTTTTAAAGGGAAATATTTATTGTTTTGTGTATTATAGCACGTTGTCTCTCGATATGATTAGTTATCAGTCTCAGTTATCCAAAACTGGTATGAAATAAAGCGTTTACGCAGTTATGTTTCATTGATGTCAGCTAGGGGAGCATGAAAATCTCCATGAAGGTGGGTAATTGATGTGTAAATCAGAGCTCAATCACTTGGTAATAGAAATGGTCCCACTGAAAATATGCTTGTTGAACACAATCACATAGAAGCCAGAGGGAGGGAGGGAGGGAGAAGGTAGAAGGCTTATTTATTAAAAATGATAATAACTGGCAATTTGTGCAATTTTCTCTTCAACAGAGGGCTGCTGTCAGAAATGCTTTAAGCAAGTTGTGACCAGTATATTCAGATAGTTTTCTTCTGTTCTAATGAACTGTTTCTGTTTTATTTAAATGTTTGGAGACCTTGTTGTGGTGTTTAAAAAGCAAATTAAAACAACACACTCTTCTTTTGAAACATGACACATGTAAATGATATCAGTGATAGTAATTTGGTTAACAATGCTTCTTCTAGGCAAGCTATTTTTAATAAAATTCTTCTGTAACTTTGCATTTGCTCTCTGAAGAACAGTGAATAAAAATGGACAATGCCTTGCAGTTTAATATTTTAATATTTCATAAACAAAACTTACTATCATTGATGAAATAGCAGCTCCTTTCTCTATCTGCATTAGAATCATTATCTTTAGTACTACTTAAGGTGGTATGATAGTGTTTAGTGGCAGATTTTTCTTCTCCTCTACTATCCTCATTGAATAAAGAAAACATTCTCGGCACACCAAATACTGCCACAGAGGATTTTACAAGCCCACATCCTACCAATTAATATGAAACAGAAAATGCTTGCTTTTCTTCTTTCTTTTGGACTCAATTTGAGCCATGTTTATCCTTTGCATCTTGTGTGGATCCACTGGATTTACCCACTAGTGCGTAATTCATTCTTGAGCCTCGGCACTGCACACACACATGCATACACCCTTACACACACAATAAACACGTTATATGTGGCAGCACAGGAGCAATTCCATTGGCACAAATGTTTTCTGTTGTGGAGGTGAGAGGCCTCTGCTTACCTGGGGTCACCAGCTCAGCCTTCCATTCAAAACTATGTGTGCACCAATTGCTTGTCTCCTATCTAGCACTGGGCCTTAATACAAATGTTCTTTCTTTGACTAAATGCTTGTATCAAGCAAACTAGCAGTAGGTAGTTAAGCAAGTGACAGGCGGAGCTGGGGGTATATTGAGATGATATTAGCCTTATCTGTCATGGCTGAATTTTTTTTGAAGGTGAGTAAATTCACAGATTATTGATGTCATTACCAAATAAACAATGAATAAATATGGGGCATACCGGGATTTTTAAATGTTTCTCTTTTGAAAAGCAACAGACTCTTCCATTTGCATGGTACTTTTCACTGAGCAATTCCTTACACAAATATGATCTTACACAAAACTTGCAGCAATCTTGAGAAATAGGTCAGACAGACACTCTGACTTCCCATTTCACAGATGAAGGCACTGAGACCCAGAAGGGCTGACTGCTTAGCATTCACTGTCACTCAGGTAATGCGGGGCAAAACCAGAATATGAATGCAGATTGTCTGAGTCCAGGTGCCGTTAATTTTTCTTCTATACCACCCCCTGCTCTCATTGTAAAATGCTTTCAAATTCTGTTCATCTAGAATGTAGAAAGAGGTCCTAAGTGTTAGAGCAAAGGGACATTATTTTAAGGTTTTTAGAGAGTAGCTTTCTTTGGGTGATATAGTTTGGATATTTGACAAAAAGCACCAAATCTCACGAGGTGCTTAGGTCACGGGGGCAGATCCCTCATGGCTTGGTGCTGTACTTGCCATAGTGAATGAGTTCTCATGAGATCTGGTTGTTTAAGTGTGTGGCACCTCCCCTCTCTCCCTTGCTCCTTCTTTTGCCACGTGAGGTGCCTGCTCTTGCTTTGCCTTCTGCCATGAGTAAAAGCTCCGTGAGGCCTCCCCCAGAAGCCAAGCCATGTGTGAACCGCCTGCAGAACAGTGAGCCAATTAAACCTCTTTTCTTTATAAATCGCCAAGTGATATGCTTTGGCTCTGTGTCCCCACTCAAATCTCATCTTGAATTGTAATCCCCAAGTGTCAAGGGAAGGACCTGGTTGGGGGGTGACTGGATCATGCGGGTGGCTTCCCCCATGCTGCTCTCGTGATTGTGAGGGAGTTCTCACAAGATCTGATGGTTTTCAAGTGTGGCAGTTCCCCTGCTCTCTCCCCTCCGGGCCACCATGTAAGACATGCCTTGCTTCCCCTTCTCCTTCCACCATGGTTGTAACTTTCAGGGGCCTCCCCTGTCATGCGAAACTGTGAGTCAATTAAACCTCTTTCCTTTATAAATTACCCAGTCTCAGGTAATGTCTTTATAGCAGGGTGAAAATGGACTGAAATACCCAGTCTCAGCTATTTCTTTACAGCAATACAATAATAGACTAATACAATGGGTTATCATTATTAATTGACTAGCTAATAGATCATAATTGTGGTTTTATGGAAAACAAGGATATGGAAGGACATACAAAGAATGGACTTTTAGAAGGAGGAGGTCACGTGGTGGAAAGACCTCCGAGAGTGATTCTGCCATTTAGAGATTGTGTGACCTGGGGCAAGTTCCTGGACTATTCTGAGGCTCTGTCTCTGCAGTTAACACATTCAACCCCACCCTCCCAGCCTTCTAAAAAAAAAACCCCAGTTATCCAAAGGAGCATAAAATAAACCGGAGGATAAGATACAATTGTAATGAAATAATCCAAAACTCCACTGATCAATCTGAGCCACTAGCCAATCTGAGCACTGGAAATGTGGTTAGTCTGTATTAAGATGTACTGTAAGTGTAAAATATATAACAGATTTCAAAGGCTTAGTATGTAAACAATATTAAATATAGCATTAATAATTTTATACTGACACCATTATGAAATATTTTGCATACATTGAGTAAAAATAAAATGTATTAATTTCATCTGTTTCTTTATACTCCTTTTTAATATGGCTGCAATTCAAACTCACATATGTGGCTTGTATCTGTGGCCCACATTATATTTCTATTGGTCAGCACTAGCCTAAAAGTAGAAATTTTCTAGGTCTACTTAATAAGTCACTTAGAGCTTAAACAATATTGGTTTCAGTGCTGTGCCTCAGGACAATAAAAAACTGTGCCTTTGGGTTTGTTGTAACAGTCTAACTTATGCGGCCTTATGCCATCCTGTTTAATTATCTCCCCTTTTCTATTTTCATTTCTCCCCATCCATCTACTTTAATCTGGACCTGGGGCACATATGCCAATGTTGATTTTCATGACCATTGTATTGTCTAATTGGTGCATTGTTGATCAGTAATATGTGAGGTGTTGAGCTCTGTTTGTGTAATATGTTTAATATGCTTCTACCCAATGCACCATATGGAAGCAGTGCACTGTATATTATGAGTGTATTAATGCTAAGACCCAATTGAGCATCACTGGTGCATAGTTAACTAGTACAACAAAACTATGCTAAGTAGTTTCTGAACATTGTGGTCCCTAATATTTTTAATGAACATCACAAACAGTGTGCTGGTATGTGGGAACCAGTGCGTGCCCTTCTCTGAAATATTTAAAGATCCTAAGCACTATTCCGGGATTAATGTAAATTGCCTTTTACAAGATGAAGTCATTTTTCAGGCACAAAAGCTAAAAAGACTAAATAATTGAGTGGGACAATCTACCAATAACTGTGTCTTTAAATCTAAACTGCGCAGTTTTGAAGCCTTTTATGTCTGTTTTTTTTTTCCCAAGGTACTTACAATAGGTGGAAAAAATTTTGATTCACATAAGCCACCAGGAGTTTTTTCTACCTGTTTCACACACATTTCACACACAACTTTTAGAACTCCCTCAGTTTACTGATATTTTCTTGGAAAATTGCTAGCCAATCTATCAAAATTAAACTCTGCCTTTTAATATAAAACAATCTCTTATTAACACATACTGTTCAAGCCAGATAAATCAGCATCCTGCAAGGATGAATCATTCTATCACAGCAACTCACCATTCGTATGCTTTGATAGATGCATTCATTTGCTGTTGGGCACCTTGAAATAGAAGAGTGCAGGCCCATGCTCTCTGCAACACTTCACAGTCTTGTTCCTCAGCACTCAGTGTGCTCAACAACAAAAATGTAGCCAAATGAACAATTTACTATGATTAGTTTAGTTTCATTTGTTAATTACAGATTCAACAAGAACTGAATGCTGAAGCTTTTCAAGTATCAGACACTCATTGATCCATAGCCCTCGACATGCTCAAGTAATATTGGAAGTTTAACATAATTTATTGTTACTTAGAGCACTGATTGGCTAGAGGAATTATAGTCCAATAAATGGCAGCACTGTCATTGAATCTGCCTATAATTGCCTCTATTCATCGTAATGTATGATCCAACACAGACTGGAAAGAAAGGATATGATCTACTTCAAGCTTCAGCTGTTTCAAATTCCACAGTGTGTCCCTAAGTTAATGGATATCGAATATTATGCTGATATATATGCTGGGAGTACTAAATGAAAAAAATTTATATATATATATATATATCCACACACTCATACATATTGCATATATGTAGCTTTTACACAGATCTATAATTGATGCCCAGGCTGTGGGCTTGCTTATTCCATGGAAGCAGATAGGATAACTCTACTAATGCTGGGCCAGGATACAGAATCCTATGAGTGGTGGGCCCCCCTACTTCTCCGCCCCCTGCTCCTCAATGTAAATAGAATCCTCAGGCTATTATTCATTTCCCTCTGGAGTGGCCCTACCCTGGGCACAGTGACACATAAAAAACTGTGCCCCAGTCACTAATTTCTGAAATGCCCAAACATCTGTGATTCATCTTCCTTGTTGCCTCCTTGAGGAAGCCTTGCACCTTTCATCCAGGCTGCATTCAGAGTTTCCAGTCCCCAACACTGTGCAGCTTCTCTTCAACGTCACTTATTCCTCTCTGATGGGGCTGTTTATTTGCCATTCTCCCAAATACAGAATGAGTTACTAGAGACAGGTATTACATCAGTTTCATAGTAACAAATTACTACAAACGCAATGGCTTCAAACAACAAAAAAATTATTCTCTTTCAGTTCTGGAAGTAGGAAGTCTGAAATAGGTCTCACTGAGCTAAAATCAAGGTATTGGCAGAGCTGCGTTCCTTCTGAAGGCTCCAGGGGAGAATCCATATCCTTGCCTCTTCCAGCTTGTAGAGACCACCTTCACTGCCTGGCTGGCGACCGTTCCTCTATCTTCAAGGCCAGCAGCACAGCATCTTCAGATCTCTCTTTCTCTCACCCCTACTTGTTTCATCACATCTCCTTCTCTCACTCTGACCCTTCTGCCTTCCTTTTATTAGAGCCCTTATGATTACTTTAGGCCCACCACGATAATCCAGGATAATCTCCCCAGCCAGAGATTCTTAACTTAATCACATCTGCAAAGTCCCTTTTGTCTTGTAGTGTATTCACATTATATATATATGGACATGGACATTTTGGGGGAGGCGGGGCATTATTTTGCCTAACACAGGTATAATGGTTTGTTCACTGTGGTCATCCTAGTGCCTCAAACCATTACATGACATACAGTAGGGCTTCAAAATTCTTCCTGAGGCAAATGAATGCATGAGAATGGTTTATGAAAACTTTCAAATGTCTCTTCTCAGAACCACCTCACACATGAAGAGTGTCCACTGGGTGAGGAAGGGAAGAGCCTGAAGGCCTGTGTCATCCACACCTGCTCTGCCATTTAATGCCCATGAGAGCTGAGTTGAGCCACTTCAGCTCTGCAAGGCTGACTCTTCTCAACAGTTAAGTATCTCCGGGGATTGCTGTGACCCTCAAATAAGATAAGGTATGTGAAAATGCCTGTTGAAGACAAATTGCTTTATACACGTCATTTATCTCTATGCTTGTTATTTCTATGAGAAGAGACACTAGATGTTTGAGAGAGGGAGAGAAGAGAGAACAGGTCCCACTTACATAGAGATGTAAGGTATTATTATTCTGTAAAACTCAGCAAAAGTAACCATCCAAAAGTGACCATGGAAATGTTTTCTATTCATATGCAAGTAGCTTAAGAGTCTGACACAAGACGCTTAAATTACCTCAAATAACTAGATGCTCGATTTCCCTAGATAAGTGGGGCCCCAGTTGCCCTCTTACGTTTTACTTGAGCACAACAAAGACAGATTTGTCATGTTTACATATTACAGTCATATGAAATCTGTGGTTACTCATTTATAAAATCTAACATATTAACCCATCCATTTTATTGATAATAAGGAGTTTCAGTGATATTGCAACCATAGAGATGATGATACATTTTCCAATAGAAGGAAAATTACCCTAAAAGACACCACACACCTGCGAAACACTTTATTGTAGTTCAAATTGGGAACTTGAAAACAGGAGAAAATTGAGCGTGAAAACAACCTTCAATCAAAGGGTTATTAGAGGGTATTGAGATCAAAGGCATCATTTTCCATTTTAGGGAAGATCAGGTACACGAAAGGGAAGTCGACTGTCCAATGTCATCCACCCGGTCAGTGGCCCAAGTCTCCTGACTCTTCATTTAGTGCTCTTTTCTCTCTACCACCCTTTGGGTTATTCTGACCCTTGATCTTAGTTCACTTTTTCATGGGAGAAAGGAAAGGTGAAAGAGGAAGGGAAAAGAGCATTCTTATATCATGTGGTTTGTAAACAGGAGGCTGAACAGATAAAATGAGTTTTGGAAGTTTCGCTTAAAATGCTCATGAATCAGTACAAACTTAACAGGACATAGTGTCTGCAAGCAATCCAGTCTATGTGAAAAGGCTGTCATATTCCAGACTGTGTGGGATTAGTTTAGGAAAAAAGTAACTTGGAAGCCCTCCAAAGAAAGCCCAAGGTTTGGCACAAGGTAGAAAGAGTTATTAAATAAAGAAGGATGTGGAGACTAAATGGCCAAGTGACTGACAGAATGCTTTCTTTGTAAGTGGTTGTCTCAATTTTATCTTCTAGGGACAACAAGACGCTATTAAGCCAATTATATGACTGAATATAAGGGTACGGTGAATGCTGATGAGGCTTGTGTATGCGTGTGTGTGTGTGCGCATGCATATGCACATCCACAATTGAGGGATGAGGCAGGCAGATTTACATTACAGTACCACAGAGTAGAAGAGGCTGCATGTAGTCATGCAGTTAAACTGTCCCACGTTTCATCCAATGTGTCGAATCCTCTTTCAGACAAGCAGTAAGATTAGTTTCAGGGTGCCCATGACCTAACAAGTTGGCCCGGTAATCCCTTTGTGTATGATCGTGACTGGGTGAGAAAGGGCACTGTGTTGAGTCCCTTGCCCTCTAGGCACTAGACCTCAGAGTTTAATACTACACCATCTTGTATTTGCTGCTATTTTTTCACATTACTCCTGGAACCCTGACTTTTGAAAGGAACTGCAGTATCATCCAGTTGCATTCTATACTATAAATGACTCTTGAATGCCCTTTACAACATCATTGCCAAAAAATCTAGGGATGTTTGATCCAGGAGTTTCTCCATTATTTATTTCTATATCTTCGAATAGATCAATCTCAGGTAACCACATGTGAGTTTCTATTCAGGGGTAGTTAATCTATCTGGATTAGAAGTGGAGACCTGGGTTTCCATCTTTCTATCACTAACTAGCTCAGTGACCTTGAGCAGATCATTTAACCCTATTGGGCCTCAGCTTCCTCACATGTAAAACAGGGAGTTTGTACTGGAAAGTTTCCAGTGTGCTAAGCAATTCTTACATTCTGGGATTCTATGATTACATTCATCTTTACATAACTTCTCCTACTTTCCAGTAGTGAGCCAGCCTAGCTCCTGGCAGGCTGAGAGGAGGTCACTGGCAGTCTCACTGACTACATTATCATCCAACCTAGTAGATGGTGTCATGTACAAGCCAGCTTTCCCCTAAGTATCTCAACAACAGTAAAATCAATGATCGGCGAGAGTACAAAGCACACATTGTCATGAAAACCAACACATAAGTACAAGCTGGAACTGCACACTTAGCAGTGTTTATATTTCAAACTCCTTTGCTTGGGCTGCCTCAGTCTCAGTATTTGATAACCCCCAATTCTCCGGGTGTAATGACTACCACACTGCAATTCCAAGTCAAAGTGTATCCTATTTTGAATTCTACACACCCAATCTGTTGCCTAGTATAAATATTATACTATGTAATGTGTAAATATTAAAATTTAACTTTAACAAGTTGAGTCACAGTCACTGGAATTCGGCCAAGACTGTAACACTTTTTCATTATTTCCAAAGAAAGACCAATTTAAGAAATGCAAACCAGTTCCAATTCACTTCAAAATTTGGCTTAACGTCAAAGAAATTTTAATGAAATTCTGTTTAAGCATTAAACATGAAGGTATTTATTTGATTATTAAGTTAACATTCAAGTTCAATACAAATTCGTTTTTAGTCTCTCACTACCAGGTTCATAGACCAGTGAAATCCAAAATGATGGCTGCATTTCAATAGAATCCCTCTTCTCACAAAGGTAGGCTTTTAAATAGACACTAAGACACATGTTATTCATCTGTGCCTTACATGGTCTCTTACTGTTCTTGGGGCATGGCTCTGGCATGGTACCCTGGCAACCTTGCACATATCCACACAAACAGAAGTTTGAACCATAGCTGATCTGAGCCTTTGTGGAATGCCTTGTGATCTCCCAAAACACAAGAGTATGTTAGGCCGTTATTAAAAGAGCTGTTCTGAGGCTATCTCCCACTTACCTCCCTAACTCCTCTGGAAGGCTGTTATGAGCCAGTTTCTCAACAACTCCCGTCTGGCCCATGCCCTCCTCCCCCTGCCTTTCAATGGAGCTCTGAGTAAAAATGTCACTTAGCTGCAGACTAGAATGAAGTCTTCAGCAATGAGGTATCCTACAACTCACTTTACAGCCATCTGGCCCCTTTTATTTCTCTGTTGTCCTTCTTGTTGTGTGGGGAAAGGATAATAGGGAGCTGGCCTCTTTGGCTTATTCTTCTCTTCACAGTCTGTGTAGGTACCAAACTGTCTGAATTTGAAAATTTCTTGCTATATCTTTCCCAGTTCAATCAGTCAGGCTTGCGCATTGCCCTTGTACTTCTACATATGTGTTTGACAGTCATATATATTTCTATATATATGACAGTCATATATATTTCCTCTCTCTAAAAACTTTCTTAAAGCAATCGTATGCAAAATTGAGAGCTTTTTTCCTCTTCTATAGATGTAATTGCAAATCGTTTATCAATATAATTTCACTACTTTCTTAGACTGATAAAGGGTACATTCCATTTGGGCTATATCTTCTCTGGTATTGAGTCTTTAGACAAGTATAATCTTCTGGAACCCTGCAACTAACCTAAAGAGGAAAATATCATCCCATTGTTCGTGGGTGCTCAAATGCACTGGCAGAATGAAGAATGAGAGACCAATTTGGGACGGCATCAGGATACTTCTTACTCTGTGGGGGAAAGTAAGAAGGGGCTGAAGATTGACAAATACTTGGAAGCAGTGAGAATCACTATGACAGGTGGAGAGGAAGAAAGATTATGAAACTCATGCCAAATGGCCAAATGACCTTGATCTCCTTAGAGAAACAGAAGATGAATTCATCTGCCCAGGTTGGGGTAAGTAAGAACCTCAGCTCACAGAAAGAGGAAAACCGTGGAATGGCAACTATGAAGAACAGGTCAGGCTGAACCAGAGATTTGATGAACAGTCATGAGAGGGGAACCTGTAAAGGTTAGCAGGGATGAATGTATTCTCTGGACTCCACCAGCAGGTTTCCTTGTCTTTCTGCCCAGAAAAGTTATAAAACATAGAAAGGAGGGCAGGCTGGCTGGGGACAGGAATGGACACAGGAGCGGCAAGAGAGGACATTCGTCTGCAAGATCCGTTCCTCCAGTGGAGGGAAGTGCCCAAAAGAAACATCCTAAACGTTCTACTGTTAGGCGGGAGTGAGGGCAATGGGCGGAGGCAAGCTGTCTCCCACCTTGGAAACATCATTGGAACCTGCACCCAGGTGACCTTCAGTGTTTCCCACCTGCAACTATCAGGGAAGTCTTTGAGGAAAACAAGGAATAAAAATATTACCCCAAATGGTCAATAATTACACTACAAAGGCAAAGGCAAATGTTTATCTGTGGTATCTCACTCATAACTGCTCCCCAAATTTATCCAGAAAATCAAAACCAAATCACCAAGATTTGGGCCCCTGCACATTTTTAAGCCCAGTGAGGGACTTTAATGCCCCCTGGGAAATGGCTGCCTTCAGGCCCTTTGTGTGAGAAACCTCCTCCCTCATCAAGATGCTTCACTAACGTGCACACAGGTCTCTACGGAAAATACATTTAATTGGTAACCCTGACCAGAGAAGCTCTGGTAAGACCCCACACAGGGGGCATTTCTGTGGGGTCTGGTACTCTTTAGGGAACTAGGTAAAATGGAATGTATCAGCTTCAAGGAAAGCAGAGTGGGCTCACAACGCTGTTCTGTGGACACTTGTTTAAAAACCTGGGTATATTTTGCCTTTAAAAAGACAAGACTCAGGGCACATAGGGGCTCTGTCTTTCAATCTCTGAAGCACAGCTTGGGGAAGATAAAGCAGACTTCCTGGGGGTTCACAGAGAAGAAGGTGTATGACGGTGAGTTTGGTTCCATCCACAGGGAAGCAAGCTTTGCTTGGCCCACTGAACAGGCTCAAGAGTTGTGGGTTCAAATACCTGACAGGGAGCCGGACTAGAGCCTGATAATCTTGAGAAGCCTTCTCACTTCTAAAGTTCTAATTTTCAGACTCACCGAGGAAGCATGTCAGTGTTCAAGGGAACTCACATTCTATAAAAAGCTTCCTTGTGATTCTAAGTGGGCCCAGTAGCTTGGCCCCAGGCCCAGCTCTCCCTCTGCACAGAGCCTGGTAACAAATTGTCTTTCTTGCAGCTGAACTGATTCTATAGCACTGTCTGTGTCTCACTCATCAAACTCTGTACCAATGTGCCTTTTGTCTTAAAAAATACATAACGAGATTTTAATTAAATTATAAATTTACATATTACCAACTGGAAATTAATAAACAATTTGTTTCAATCAGCTAATAGAAACAGATTAATGATGCAATTAATCAAATATTTGACTTCATAAAGTTTGGATTCATTAAAGTAAACTAACAATTTGCCACTTGAAAGCATATAAAGCTTTATCTCAAAGTTTTAGGCATGTCTGTTGCTGTTCCATTCTCAATATTAGAAGCACATAATATTTACAGTTGAAAGTACGCTTTCAGAGGCTAAACTGTCCTGTCCCCTCATTTTACAGATAAGAAAACTGAGACATAGAGAGATTATCATCTTCTCCCTATTCCTTCAACCTCGCTGATCATTCAGAACACACACACACACACACACACATACACACACACACAAACTCTTGTCATATAGTTGTAATTCACCTGAGGCCAATTAATATTCTTTATGAGGTTTCTATTTTCCTTGGATAATTACTTTAAAATGAGATACACTTTGGGAAATACATATTTTATTTCAGTATATCTAATAGTACTATGATAAAAGTCACATTTACTTATAGAGCAAATGCTCACTCCTATGGGCAATGCCAACCAACACATAAAAAAAATGTTAGAGTCAAACTGATATCTTAGCAAACCATGAGAGATGCCTGCTAGAGACTGCCACCGTTCATCTGCCAAAGCAGAATGTAGCTTTCCAGTACAGTGCAGCTGTTATATCAATCTGGAGAAGGTGTCAAAGTCTTGAAGAAACTGCCACTATGTCTTTACAGCAATTAGCATATCATTAACTATCAGAATTGGGATTTTACTTCTAGAAACAAATATCATAGCTAGCTTTCTCTGCTTCAATGTGTATGACCACTTTGGCTCTAAGGAGGCCATGCATTCATAGCCCAATAAATCTCTCTTTTATTTTTTTTTCTGGTTACCTACCTGTCCCAGACCAATGATTTTTTATAATGCCAAGTGTTCAACACAAGAAGTAACCCAATATGCTAACATGTTTTTCAAAGTGCCAACTAAATCAGGATGATTGGGGATAACTAAATAACCTTTCTAATCATGGTTGGTTCTCTCTGGCAAATATTTTAAAAGTAGTTTGCTTTCTCTTCCCAGTTATCTCCATAGACTCATCCACAGTATTTGACATTGTTGATCATTTCCACTTTTTTCGTATATTACATTAATATTTTATTCAAATTAAAGTATATTAATATATAATAGAAAATATATAGTAGAAAATTTGCCATTTTAACCATTTTTAAGTGTCCAACTCAGTGGCATTAGGTACATTCACAGTGTTGTCCCCCCATCACCAGTCTCTCACTTCAAAGCAGTTCCACTTTCCTGACACCTTCCTGCCTGGCTTCAGGAAAATGGGCCTCACCAGCTCTGAATTCTGCTGCCCTGGCTTCTTCTTTACGATCTCCTTTCCCACCTTTGGCTTCTCCTCCTTCCACTGAGGAAGTCCCCAAGGCTCTCCTTGTGCTTGCTCTTTCTCGAACACCATAAGCTTTCCCTTGGCCAGCTTGGCCAATCTCAGAGCTTTGAAGGGTGCTCTACACAAAAGACACCCAAATCTACATAAAAGACACCTGTGATACCCCCTTGAACTCAAGCCCTGAAATCTCACCTAGTAGAGGATCATTTCTGCCTGGCCCTCCAATGTCTCAAAGTTCATATGATACAATTTTTTTCTCAAACTTGCTCCTTGTCCTGTGTTGCTCATTTCTTTAATCAATTTCACCAAACCCCCAGTCACACAGACATGACATATGGGCATCATCTTTGCCTCCTTCCCTTTACTGCTCTTTGTTCACACTAATTCATCCATCTATGAAATCTACAAGCTTCCAGACCATTCATTTTACCTTCAGAATCCAGTCCTTCCTATCAATTGATATTGCTACTGCCCTGTTTTCATTACCTTTCTCTTATAAGCATTTCTAAAGCCTCCTGTCTTATTTTACAGTGTTCAGTCTTTCCCAGGTCAATGGTTACAATATGGCCCATGCCCATCTCCTAAATTTGCCCCTCACTCCTCTGTCCTCTACATTCTGTGCCTGGGCAAGCTGACCCCCATTCAATCCTTCTGCAACTCCATCCTTGCCACAATCCCTCCTTTGTCTTGTGTCTCTGACCTCATGATATTCTCTCCACCTCGAAAAACCTTTCTTCTACATGTCTAAATGTAAAGGTTACTTCTTCTATTAAGTCTTCTCTAATGATCCTGCCTGGAATTTGCTTCCTGTAGCATTTGGCTTTTTGTTTTTGTTTTCAGAAATGGAATCTTGCTCTGTCACCCAGGTTGGAGTGCAATGGCGGGATCATGGTATAGCTCACTGGAGCCTCAAATTCCTGGGCTCAAGTAATTCCCCAACATCAGTCTCTGGAGTAGCTAGGACTACAGGTGCATGACACCATGTCTAGCTATTTTTTTTATTTTTTATTTTTGTGGAGATGGAGTGCTATATTGCTCAGGCTGGTCTCAAACTCCTGGCCTCAAGCAATCTCCTGCCTTAGTCTCCCAAAGCACTGAGATTACAGGCATGAACCACTATGCCCAGTCTTATAGTATTTTGAATAGTGATCTCCAAAATATATGTTCACCCAGAACCCGTGAATGTGAACTTATTTGAAAATGGGGTATTTAGCACCGCATTAAATTAAGAATCTCAAGATGAAATCATTCTGAATTTAGGGTGGGTCCTAAATCCATTGACTTGTGCCCTTACGAGAGAAAGGAGAGGGAGATTGGAGACACAGAGAAGGCCATGTGAAGATGGAGACAAAGATTGGAGTAATGCAGCCAAAAGCCAAGGAATGCCTGGGACCATGAGAAGCTGGAAGAAGCAAGGAAGAATTCTTTCCTAAAACTTTCAGAGCTAGTGTGGCCCTGGACACCTTGATTTTAGACTTTTGGCCTCCAGAACCGTAAGAAAAAAATATAACCATTGTTAAAGACACCAAGTTTGTGGCAATTTGTTACAGCCGTCCTAGGAAACTAATGCACCCCCTTTCATCTCAGAAATCCTATCATCTAACCTGTTTGTCTTTAATATCAAATATGCATCCATGTCACCTACACCCAATAGAACACAGCACCTTGGACATAGTACATTCTTGCCAAATATGGTTGACAAAGGTGGGAGTAGAGGAGGGAGTGAAGAAGAGACCTGAACTCGCACCAGGAGAGTAAAATGACTTGGGTGCAAGCTGGCAAGCAGAAGGCCTGTCTGGCTAAATATTAACACAAATAACCACAAAGAGTAAATGGTAGAGATATGCTGCTCTAAGACAATACCACCCGACATCCATGTCTCTTTAGTTCAGCATGTCTGAGATTAAGAATTGAAGACAGAATAGGGGGAGAGTCCACCAAACTGCTGGGCCTCTCTTGGCACCACCAATTTTTCCAAAGGAGCATTTCCTTAGAAATTAAAAAGTGAAACTCAAATTTTTAAAACCATTTACTTTTTTATTGGATTAACATTATAAAATAAAATGATCAGGGTTCATTAATATAACTCGTGCACCTCTGTTTTTTGTCCAGTTTATAACAGCAATAATTACCTCCAAACGGGTTTTCCCCAGGAATTAAATAACTGATGGGGGTTAATGGCCTTTTGGTTTGGCTGTGGGTCATCAGCTCCCTTGAGTCTGTCATTAATCCCCATGATACACCCTGCTTAAACAGGTCATTGGTGATAACAGTCTTTGGTGCTTAAATTGAACTAATGCATTTTACCTTTCCCTTCTAAGTTAGAGTGGCTGAAGGATCCTCTATCTTTAGGAACAAAGACATTTTTCTGATGGAGGAAAGAAAGTGTGACTTTTTTAAAGTAACACATTAATAAGACTAGAGAAATGAAAGAAAGGTAACTGGCATCTGAAGTTTTTGATGTCCATCCAGTCCAGAGGAGGAAGGGACAGGCAGCACTAGATCACTAAATGAAGTATCCTCTAATTGGTGGGAGGCCAGATGTGACCGATAATGAGGCTGACTGAGCTACATGCTCTTTCTGACTGGAAAGAGTGACCACTCTCCTGTCCTTTGAAGATGTCTTTTGCTGCACTGACCTTTTCTTTGGCGGGGGGAGTAAGGGGCCAAAAGTCAGCACCACTAAGCAAATCTGTCAGTGACAAGGTAACAGTTCTACAAGTCACGTTAGTCTCAGGACAGGCCAGCATGCTAAGCCAGCAGGGGACACATCAATCTTGCACCTCTGGAAGCTCACGTGCAGCTGAATGCCCAGAAGTCAGTTATTCACAGCTATTGACAGGGCCTGGCTGCTGAGCTTACAGCCTCAAGTTAGGTATCCCTTCTTTGGAGTAGCTAATCCCTGTGGACAAGCAAGGCCCCCAGGGAAAGCAAATTATTAAGATGAAGTCAGTGAAGAGTGACAGGTCCCTCATAGACACAAGGAAATGGTACAGAAGCCTGCAGAGATAGATTCACAAGAGACAAACTCATCTAATTAGCATGCAAAAAAAAAAAAAGAACAATGGAGAAAATGGAGCTCATAACTAGAGACTCAAAATGTTGGAAGTGGTTTTCTTATGTTCACTTGCATTTTGCTATGGGCTAAGTACAAACTAAATTCCAGACATCCTTGGACAATTGTTATAACTCCATTCTTAGACGCATCAATGTTTCTGAATACATGTTTAGGATGCAGATGATGTGCAAGTATAAAAAGGACTGTTACTATTTGGGGGAAAATTGGACATGTGACAGAAATTTTACTTCCCATCTGGATTTTGGGTGCCCTATAGTCTAGTTTTTGGCAGTAGTAATTTCTCTTATATTGAAAGTAACTGTGAATATTATTTTAGCTTTACAAATACTAATGATATGTAAACAAAAAGAAATGTAAAGAGAAATCAACACTAATTACATTGATTTTCAACAATCTAGTCTTATTTTCCTTCTGGTTATCATTGTTCAATAAGAAGTATATGTATACATAAAGAAAAAATATACATAAATCAATTGAAACTCATTTTGCTATGATCAGCAAGTTAAATATCTGCACAGGCAATATAAGATATATATTGAAGCAGGTATACAAAGTAAAATAATGCCGGTAATATGGCTGCATTGCTTTAAAAGATGGGAGCAACTTCAATGCTGATACATCCTGAGAAAGCTTTTTTTAAGTTATGTTGGAATCAAACACATTTTAACCCAGATCATTATAGTTTTGTGTATACAGAATGACAAAATTAGGTGCTAAAGGAGAGGAGTTCAAAATAAAAAGTGGCTGGTGACGAGGTTAGACGTGGTGATGGGGAAGGGACTGCGGACTGCAAAACCTCTGCTGATTCAAAGCAGCTTAACTGTGAGAAGATGCATTATTCGACACTTCAAAATTGCCCACTAAGTCAGAAATTTAAAGACTTGGCCCTTACAAAATAAGCCTATGTTATTTGACATTAGCTTGCTATGTCTAGAGCTACTGGTTTGGAAACATCTTAAAAATTAAATTAGATGTGTAGTTTTTGTCAAATTGCAGTGACAAAATCACTATCTGAATAACAAAACTGCCAGCTCATCACAGACCTTCTACCAACCCTGTAGGCTTTAAAGGCACATGTGTTGGCCAAATTATGAAACCTCACGTTGAAAGAGGCAGAAATTTTCAAAAGAACTGGGATAGGAGAGGCTCACACTTGGGACTATGAATCTGGAGTTGCTTTTCTAGCTTGATGCAGTTTGAAACTCTGTGGTTATTTTATGTTAATACATAATACCTACACGAGTCTTCCATGCAAACAGATTATCTGTTTATTTTTATTTTTATTACCTATATATTTATTAACATAACTCTTCTTGTTCCTCATATGATTTGAGGTGGTTTAAATTCTAGACCAAGTTAAATATATATATATATATATATATATATATATATATATATATTCAAATGTTTGAGTGGGACATATATATGAACTATATAATGGAAGTGATAATACATTCACATAAAATATTAGGACTAAAATAAACCCTCCAATATTTAAGTTCTTCTTTCAGTCAGTTTCTTCAAACATTAATATGCACCTCCTTGCTGCCAGGCACTAAGCTAGGCACAGTGGAATGGGAGATACAAACACATCATTTCACTTTTTTAAGGCACACCAATTCACACAGATCTTAAAAAGAACAATTTCTTTCCAGCTCTAAGCCTTTCAAAGGTTTAGAAAAAACAAATGTTTGCCATTCTTTCAATACTAAATAACACTCATGGTCTTCTGCATGGAAGTCAATTAAAATCACTGGCTTTTAGAGCAAAGAGAACACTTCATCTGTCCCTTTCATTTACATATGAGAAAACTAAGGGTCAGCAAAGAGCAATGGTTTGCCCAGAAAAATACAGCATGTGGATTTCTTTATATTATATGATACCATCTTTGTAACCTTTAGAACTAATCTGATGACTTTTTATTTTTATTTCTTAATCTCTGGGCAATTCCTACTAGAATCAATGGCAACACACTGCACCTGAATTGTTTCTACCAAGCCCCTGCTTCATCTTCATCAGCCTCCTTGCCAGGATGCAAACACATAATGTCCCTGAAGAGCTTACAGTGTAGTTGGAGTAAAAGGTTAGTGACAACTCAGTTAAAATACTATACAACCATGGCTACCAAATAATATGCTGAGTTCAAGGAGTAAGTGAATGAGAACGTGGCATGGGAAGGAGAGTGGCAGGAATAGGCAAACAGCCTATGCCAGAAATCTGGCACAGGTTGGCCTGGGACTACATCGCAAGAGACAATAGCAATTGACTCCCTACTACATTGTAGGGTTCTGATACTCAAGGCAGACAGTCTTGACTTAGAGCTCTTGAGCATAGAAACTGAGCCTGTCAGCTCCCAGCACTGAGCACTGCACCTATAGAGTAGGTGCTTGTGATGGTAAACTGCAGATATCAAGTTGGCCAGGCTATGGTCCCCAGTCAGCTGGTCAAAACCAGTTTAGGTGTCGCTGGGAAGGGATTTTGTAGATGTGATTAATGTTCACAACAAGTTGACTCTAAGTCAAGTCAACCTTCCATAATGTGGGTGGATCTCATCCAATCAGTTGAAGGTGTCACAAGCAAGGGCTAAGGTTTCCCAGAAAAGAAGTTCTGCCTCCGGACTGCAACATCAACTCTTACCTGAATTTCCAGCCTCTTGGCTTCCCTACAGACTTCAGATGTGCCAACTCCCACAATTTTGTGTGTCAATCCCTTAAAGTAAAATTCTCTCTCCCTCTATTTACCTACACTATACTATCTCCTACTGGTTCTCTTTTTCTGAAGGACCCTGACTACTACAGCTCAACCCATGTGCACTGAATAATAGAAATCATTGTCAGAGCTTTCGCAAAGGGCTGCCTCAACTGCTGTTTGCATCTACTTTATAAGCATCAGGAGGTATCACATGACAAAAATGCCCCACTTCACTTTGACTCTTTCAGGCTTGAGAATATGAAACTTTTCAATCACTCAGGTGCTGGATTTCAAGTAAACAATTGACGATGTTAAAGTAACAAGGTTAAATTAGCAGTATAGTCCTAATGCTCTTGACATGTTAACATCATAATTTAGTAATTGCAAATCATGCATAATAGACTAAAGTAAATAGGACAAACCTCTATAGCTATATTTACTTGTTTACTTTCTGACTCACCCACTAGAATGTAAGCTCCTGGTCAGTGGCATTTTATCGCATCACCAATATGTTCCCAGCACCTAGCAGAGTACCTGGCACATAGTAGGTAGCTCACTAAATATAATAAATAAATGAATGGATGATCCTAACACATTTTACTCAAAAAAAGCTAAATATCCACAGCTAATGGGCTCTTCAATAGAGTGCCTGAAACACAATGTTCTTGTTAGTTGAGTTGCGTTCTCACCACAGGAGAGTTTATGCCAATTGTAGTTGTTATTATGATTACATAATTGAAACAAATATAAGATAAACTGACTAAATATGAGTGAAAAACAGACTTACTGTTTCTATAAAAACTCAGCTGAATATCTAGAGAAACTTGATTAAAATGTATCACTAAAAAACTGCTGAGATCATTTCCCAAGTGCCTGTAAGCCCTGTTCCACTTCAAAGAAACTTAAACTGGAAATGGATAAAGGGTGTGGTTTATACAAAAAAAGTCAACATGGAACTTCAATAAGCCATCCAATACTCCAAAAAAGACCACCAAAAATTAGAAAATGAATGTATATATATTATACACATTAAAACAAAATGCTTTATATGTTAAAATTTCTAAATAATTCCTTGCTTGAAATGACTTTTTGATTAGCCAACCAATAACTTGTCCCAAGCTCGTCCAATAAAAGGGCTCTTGCTCTAATCACAGATCCCATGATTCAGGAAAGCATAAAAATTGGTATGTCCTTAGCTCCTGCCATCACTTCTGCTATGGCAGCTAGACCAGGACAGCTCCCTGGAATCGTCTCTTCCAAACTCAGGTGCTTGTTTGGCTCATAAGGCATTCACTGCCTTGCACAGCTCTCCTTTGAGAGTGCTTTTTATCATCATTTTGCTATCTGAGAGTTATGTTACTTGTGCAAGGATTCTATTTTGATACTCATTGAAATCACCAACAAAGGGCAGACCAGAAAATAGAAGAGTTGAAAAATGTGAATCCATCCTTTATGGTATGAGTTGGCAGCTCTGATAAAAGGTTTTCATGAAATGGGTGGTTACTACAATTGCTAAAAATCAGAGTTAAAGAGGCACTGCTTTTCCTTTGGAGGCAACAAGTTCCAGAAATCTCCTAGAGGAAAAATAAAAGTCCCAGTAGGGAGGAGTAGCTAAGATAAGGTAGGGATACGTAAAAAGACATGCTCAAAATTAGTATTAGAGAGCCTGGAATCCAGGTCTTCTGATGAGAATGTCTTTTCCAGAGTAAGATCAGTCTATATTACAACCCCAAAATCACTAGAAGAACAATATATATATATATATATATATTTTAATTGAACCCAGGGCATAATGAAGGATTCAGAAATTAACCAGCAGAGATAAAATGCACTAATTTGTACATTTCAGTTTCTCTAAAATGAATGAATTAAGATATATTTTTAAAGGTCCTTACCTTACATTTTGGGAGTTCTAAGGCACATATTATGAATAACAATGGTACGAAGGTGAAGAGTTATTGGAAAAATGAAAACAATCTTTATTACAAACACAGCTCCCCTGCCACCTAACTCATTCCCTTCACATTTGCTAGCCACAAACCACAAAGTATGGACTTCCTAAGAACATCACTTACTAGACTACTGAGTAGCAATGAGAGACAAGCCTTACTTTATGCAACCAATGGCCCAAGACACTCTTCCCTAAGAAAAACTGACACCTGTGACTCTAGTCCTGGTGACAGTTCTGTTGAGACTGAACTCCGGAGTTTGACAATGCTGACTACATCTGCACGCTCATGTTATCGACATTCTAAGGACTTAGTCCCTCGAGCTAAGCTCAAAAGTGCGTACACATTGGGGTGGCAATTACTGTCACTCTTCAAAATTATGTATTTCTAATCACACTGATGAAAATGCTTTGTCAGGACAATAATCTCAATTACGTATTTCTTGGTAAAATTGCTAAAGCAAACAAAAATATGCTGGTAGATCACACAGAACTCATAAAATCACATAGCCAAAGTGTGAAATAGCAGTCATCAAGACTGTGGTTTGGGAAAGTCCTCTAGGGAGGCAAGATGGAGAAAAACTGTTGTTATATATTTGGGTACATATCATCCGTTTGATTTCTGTATGTAGCTTATGCAACTGGGAGTTCAGATACATGGACTATGATAAATCTTTCCCATACAGTTGTTTACAGAAGGCATATCTGGAATATTCTATCAACACAGAGGTCTTAAATTAATGCAGCATTCCATCTTCCAACTATCTCTCATCTTCTGGACATCTTACCAACTTTTGGAAGATTAATAACAGGAATAAAAGATGAAACCCACTTTTTCTCAATCTATTTGTTAACAGCTCTGGTAAAGAATATGTTCATCAATGACATTGGAGCCATCCAGCAAAATGAGGTGAAGTGTGTGCGGGAAGGAAGTTGAGGGATTTCATTTTTATAATGCAACCTCTGGGCTCAGCTATGTATTTGGTCCAAAGTCCTTGTTCTAGTGCTGTTTCAATAGTCAGACTGCACTCCCACACACAGTACCAATCATTATCAGCTTTGTTTTGCTGACATTAGCACCTGAGCTATCTTGGAGAAAGTCTGTAGCCCCAGGATAAGAGAGGTCAGGAGGGACTCATGCAGGACAAATGACACGGTCTTTATGAAAGCCATGAGGGATTGTATGCAAGGCTACTTGTGGAATCCTTCAAAACTGCCAGTTTGAGGGATTTTGAAGATGAATAATAGGTCATAGTGAAGGAAAATAGAATATAAGAAGCTGAGGAAGAAACAGGAAGAAAAGAATGTTTATCTCATTTTTTCTGGTGTCCTTGGGTGTTCTCATTTAATATTCTTTGGTCTCCGGACAGGTTGCATCATAACTTCACTCAGTGGCATAGGGAGTTCTTTCCTTCTGGTGGTTATCAGGCAGTGGGGTCTAGGGTCATGAGCAAGACAAAAGGTGCAACATAATACTCTTTCAGTACCAAAAGTCTTGTTCAGTAGGCATCCATTTTGACTAGAAATTTCTCCCTGTTCAGTACTTGCTCACTTCTACGAATAGCAGAATCCCTTTGGTCAATCTGTTTCCTTCATAAGAAAATGATAACCATGCCTAAATAAACTGTCCCAGCTAACATGAAGCCCTCTTATAAAAATCCACCTTGTATCAATTTCTGCTGATGTCATCATAAAGGAAAATATTTGTAAAGGAATGAAATGGTATTTTTTTAAAATTAGATCCATTCAATCTCAAGGCTATGATATGGCTTGGCTCTGTGTCCCACCCAAATCTCACCTTCAAGTATAATAATCCCCATGTGTCAAGGTCAGGATGAGGTGGAGATAATTGAATCATGGGGGCAGTTACTCTCATGCTGTTCTTGTGATAGTGAGTGAGTTCTCACAAAATCTGATGGTTTTATAAGAAGCTTTTCCCCCTTTGGTCGGCACTTCTCCTTCCTGCCACCATGTGAAGAAGGATGTGTTTGTTTCCCTTTCCACCATGACTGTATGTTTCCTGAGGCCTCCTCAGCCCTGTGAACTGTGAGACAATTAAACCTCTTTCCTTTATGAATCACCCAATCTTGGGCAGTTCTTTATAGCAACATGATAACAGACTAACACAGGCTATAAACCTCAAGTGTCCCTTAGGTAAGAAAATAAGATTTTTTTAATGACTCAAACAGATATTTAGAACTTTTAAAGAGTTAGTCACAGAAATAACATAATTCAGGTTATAAATAACTTTCATCTTCTAATAATATAAACTATAGCTATTCATACATAAATATATACACACATAAATATAAATGTACAGATACACTCAGAGAGAGAGAAAGAGAAAATAAGTAAGGTTCATTGTATATATACCCTAAATGCTCTCCCTGGATGTCACTCCTGTGTAAAGATCTATCATCATGTTCTCCCTTGTGGAAAGATACCTTTCAATGGAAAGCAACATTTTTAAAATCAAAGTTTTACTTCATAATTCAGAGGAACTTTGTTGTATCTCTTCTGGCAGTGAATCTTTTTAGTAACCAAATATTACACGATCTTGAGGATACATATTTTGTATGAGCTTCTTACACGCTGATTCTATCGAACAGGTATACACAAGAAAGATTTTACAAGGAGTAAACATAAGGCGAGTGTGAATTGCATCAACACGCAACACTCAACATTCAAGGGGTCTTTGCATGGGCAAGGACTTCATGTCTACAACACCAAAAGCAATGGCAACAAAAGCCAAAATTGACAAATGGGATCTAATTCAACTAAAGAGCTTCTGCACAGCAAAAGAAACTACCATCAGAGTGAACAGGCAACCTACAGAATGGGAGAAAATTTTTGCAACCTACTCATCTGACAAAGGGCTAATATCCAGAATCTACAATGAACTCAAACAAATTTATAAGAAAAAAACAAACAACCCCATCAAAAAGTGGGCGAAGGATATGAACAGACACTTTCAAAACAAGACATTTATGCAGCCAAAAAACACATGAAAAAATGCTCATCATCACTGGCCATCAGAGAAATGCAAATCAAAACCACTATGAGATACCATCTCACACCAGTTAGAATGGTGATCATTAAAAAGTCAGGAAACAACAGGTGCTGGAGAGGATGTGGAGAAATAGGAACACTTTTACACTGTTGGTGGGACTGTAAACTCGTTCAACCATTGTGGAGGTCAGTGTGGCGATTCCTCAAGGATCTAGAACTAGAAATACCATTTGACCCAGCCATCCCATTACTGGGTATATACCCAAAGGACTATAAATCATGCTGCTATAAAGACACATGCACACGTATGTTTATTGCGGCATTATTCACAATAGCAAAGACTTGGAACTAACCTAAATGTCCAACAACGATAGACTGGATTAAGAAAATGTGGCACATATACACCATGGAATACTATGTAGCCATAAAAATGATGAGTTCATGTCCTTTGTAGGGACATGGATGAAGCTAGAAACCATCATTCTCAGCAAACTGTCGCAAGGACAAAAAACCAAACACCGCATGTTCTCACTCATAGGTGGGAATTGAACAATGAGAACACATGGACACAGGAAGGGGAACATCACACACCGGGGACTGTTGTGGGGTGGGGGAAGGGGGGAGGGATAGCATTAGGAGATATATCTAATGTAAATGACAAGTTTATGGGTGCAGCACACCAACATGTCACATGTACACATATGTAACAAACCTGCACGTTGTGCACATGTACCCTAAAACTTAAAGTATAATAATAATAAAATTAAAAAAAAAAAGAAAATGTTGTCCTTTTATTTTAAATTTTGAAAACAATGTTTTTGGTTATTGTATACCAACTTACACACAAGATGTCAACATAACCTCAAAGTACGCTAAATTATAACACAAGGGACACTGGCACAATAATATTCATCAACTGTTAATTTTCATACAAGGTAGAAGTAAAGAAATTCACAGAACTTTGGGTTGCAATGGTGTCTTGGCAATTATAAGATCCCAACTCTTCCCTGGGTTCTTTTCATTTTTATGAATTAAAGAAGCCAGCTCCAAAGAGAAGTTCAATGACTTTCCCAAGATCATACGGCTAGTAAATGGAAGATTAAAGCCCAGAGTGGCTTGTCTAATGAATTTCCATGACCAGTGGAAGACACATAATGAAATTTCAGTGAGACACTTCAGAACATGATGATCCCACCCCCTCGCTCATTGAGGAGGGGCAGGGGATGCAGACGAGAACAAGGTAAGCATGTCTCTTTCTGTTTGTATGCTTGAATAACCATGAATGAGTTAACATATAAAGAGTAGATTCTTAGACTGATTTTCTATGATGTCAGACATCTGGATAAAAATGAAAACTTTTAGTAAAAACACCAGATATTTACAAATATATGGCTTCATCTAAATATTGAATTGTGCATACACAGAGCCTTAATGTAGGTAAGTGGAAAACACAAAATCACAAATCTCCATGATTGGGTGAATTATTGCCTTTGGGTTGGGGAGGGGGGCAAGAGTGGTATGCTCAGTATGCATGAAACATTTTGAGACATTTGCTGTGATGGATATTTTTAAATTCTTTCTACCCATACATAGAATGCAGAAATTAACACAAGAATGTCTTAATTGGACCTATTTTATATACAAAAGAATAATGGGCTAAATGGGTTGGAATGAATGCCATATTTATCCTTCAAGGGAGGAAAGACATGATGATTCACAGGCGGTGAAGCCAAGAGCATTGGGCCTTCTCATGAGTAGAATAAATATATCTATCTCCTTTCATAATATTCTGCCTTCTAGTCCTTAAAGGCCCCCTAAAGGCACGAATAGAAAAGAGATGGGAAAATCAGAAACTATTCATTTTAATTTCACATACAGTAATTTTCTTTTAGAGATTATGATGCAGAGCCACGATAATGGTTTGACAACTCCATCTAAACTTTAAACCACCAAAACGACACTGTCAATGTAAAATTCCATTCGATCTCTTTCAAAGTTATCACATACCTTCTATGTGCAAGAAGGCCAGTGACAGAGACTTGAAATGGTGCATTAGCTGAGGAGAGTAAGCCCTTGGCTTCTGAGTGCATTGTTGCATTTCTTGATTCTGCATGCTGCATATTTTACCCTCTTAACTTTGTTTTCCTTAGGCTAAAATGGGCTTTAATCCTCCCTAGTATGGAAGTCACAGGAGGAAAAAGCAGGCATGAATTGTGCTGGATGACAAAAGACATATAAACTTGCTGCAAACCTTCAAGAATCGATGACAACATTTTGGAGCCGGGCAAAAAATTATACCAGCCAACAGAAATTTACGTTCACTTTGGGACTAAAGAAATAAGGGAGGTGTGGGGAAATAATGTAAAGTTATTAAATGATCATTCCCCCTTTCTCTTGCATAGAGTCATTTATTCATTAAGGAAAACTGATTTGTCCTTTATCTTTGCCTGTAAAGAAACATAAGGGTGAAAAAGAAAGAAGGAAAGGGAGGAAGAAAGGCAGAAAAGAAAGACGGCAAGAAAAAGAAAGAGAGGAAGAGAAAGAGAGAGAAAGAAAGAAAGAAAGAAAGAAAGAAAGAAGAAAAGGAAAGGAAGGAAGAAAGAAAGAGAGAGAGAAAGAAAGAAAGGAAGGAAGGAAAAGAAAGAGAAGGGAGGGAGGGAAAGAGGGAGGGAAGGAGGGGGGAAAAGACATGGAGGAGGCGGCCTGCTATAGTAGTTTTGAATCTGCTGACTCTGATGGTTGGTCTTTCCAAATCCTGCTGGCTAGGATGAGGTAAAAGTGCATCTCATCTATGTTCACCTTGCCAAGCAGGGATCACACCTCCAGGTGGTTGAAAATAGAATACTGTGTCTCATTTCTTCAATCTGGCCTCTAGCATTAGATTCATAAATGGCATTAGCAGACATTGCTCTCATTCAAAGGGCCAATTCAGCTTTCCACCTACAACAATGCAAGAAATTTCAGAAAGGTGTAGCTAAAAAATAAAAATAAAGCAAAGCTTGTAGATACACAAAATTGTGTGTAAATTAAGCTATCATCAGTCAATTCCCACTTTCTCTTTGATTATAGTTTTAAAAATGGTCTGTCTCCATTTCTAATTGCATCAACTGATAGTTTATCCTAACAATTGAGCTCTCCATCTCTGATGGTCCCCCTAGCCTCTCCATTAAGTTGTTAATGAGTTGCCAATTCTTACATATCTTATTTAGAAGAATGTGCTAGGATTTTCTTATGTCAAGTTTTTCCTAAACTGGATATACAGCTGTTATTAATTTAATGAACCAGTGCCAAAGCACCAAGCTAGGTTTTACAGGAGTACACACATCAATGAGACATAAATCACTCTAATTCACGGCTAAGTACAAAAACAGAGATACAGAGTGCAGCAGGAATGTGGTGGATAAAGATTTTATCTTTGGCTAGAATGACCTGGAAACGTTTCTCAGAAGTGATGAGGACCTGATGTGCATCTTTACAGATCAGTTAAAGTATATAAAGCAGGGAAAGGAAATTCAGAGAGAGAGGGAGAGATATGGCTCAGATGACAACAGGAGACTATAGCACAGGGCTCATGAGGGCATGTGATGGGAGATAAAGCTGGGGGTTAAATTGTGCTGGGGCTCACATTCCAAGCCCGAACATTTTGCCTTGGTATTGAATGGAGACGGAAAGGCATTGAAGGCCACCCCATTATTGAACTCTTTAGGCAGATGGCAATGGAGTATACATCTAAATGTCTCCATTCCCACTGTATCCTGGGTATTTCTATTGTAAAGGGCTTAGAGTGAAGGGTCTTTTTTTGCCTAATCAAAGAAGATCAATCCGTAGACAAGCAATTTCACATTCATTTTCACTTGCAATTCTTTCCTGGGATGTCATCTGTTATGCATTTAATATTCTTTACACTCATCCCCTCACAAATTCTGCATCCAAGTGCATAAAGACGGATCCATTTCTTCAGACAATTCCCACCAAGGCCTCCCTGTGGATGCCATCAAGATTTTGCACCTGCAATTGGCTAATTGCCAGCACAATAGGCCACTTGAGCCTTCAAAATTAAGGATTTAACGATAAGTGGGGAGGTACAATGATAAATGAAAGGCTGAATTCACACTTCTGATTTCTATGGCCTAATATATTAGGGGATGTAAAATGGAAGCAGGCCATAATGAAGCCTAACAACAATCCTTATGGTCACTATTGAGTCTCCTGGAAAAAGCCTCTCCAATTTAGAAACTGTGAGTGAAAGACTGCCTTAAAATCTATGATGTGATCATTATTATAGTCTCAAAGGGCAGCTTTGACACAACTACAGTGATTATTTTGTAACTTCTCTAAAAGATTGACCACCTCCTTTTTCCCTCCCCCTCCTTTTCAAGAGCCAAGTTTCAAAAAGGGGGAAAGAGAGAATCAAAGAATGACTTCATGAAGGCCACATTCTCCAAGGTCTCAAAAGCACTTGGGAAATTTCACCAATTGGATCACAAATATTTGCACATTGGTTATCTTTTCTTACTAATCAGAAAATTCTCTTGTACAAAATGTCTGGCCTTAGCTAGCATGTTGTTTCTTCCAGTTACTGGGCTGCCACAAGGACAATAACCAGCTTACCAACCAGGTCTTACATAAGCCACAAACCTAGGATTGGTCTGGTGATCATGTCTCCTTTTAACCTTGTAAGTCTCTAGAAATGTTTTTCCCACATATGCAGTGTCTGTTTTTAGAAGCATGTTCATTTGCTAACGTGGTTGCATATACTTCTTAGTTTGGCAGCAGCAACAGCAGTATCAGGTGGAAAATACCCTATTAGAAAAGCAATGTATATTCAATAGCTTTGGTAAAACAGTTTACTCTTTCATATTGAGGAAATCCTTGGAGGAAATTACAAAGATTATGCCTTACAAGTATAATGCACAAGAAGAGAGGGCTTTGTTAATAGAGGTTTCAGACATCTTAAGCAGGGAGGAAAAATCTCCATAGATAAGAACTCTCTTTAAATAGGCCTAGTCTGATACATGGACTGAGGCTTAGGAAAAGTCGCTATTGTCAGAACTATAAATGGTGTATAGCTTACCACAAAACTTACATGAACTTTCATACAGTTTCACAGTCATGAAAATGAGTCAGTACATAATTCTCTATGGTAGACTGAGGGGGTTTCCTAAGAAATTAAATGTCAGTAAATTTAAATGACATGAAGTGCCTGATTAATAGCACAGGAAAATAAATCCCAGAACAAAAGCCCTGCAAAGTTAATCCCTATTCACACATGCTGTTATCAAGAAATATGTATTTAAGGCTTACTAGGTACTAAATGCTGAGTGGAAAGCATGCAAATGTGCAAGGAATGGCCCCAGATCTCAAGATTATAATTATTTGGAAAAATAAGACCCATTGATATATAAAGACAATTAACTGATTTAGACACTCCCTAACAACTGCCAAATGAGTGGCTGGGCCCACTACGGGTGGGTTCAGGGAAAGGAGAAATTCTTGAAGGCTGGAGTGGGCAAGCAAGGCTTCATGGAGGAGTTGAAACTGGAGCCTCCCAAGATGGAGAATGGAGACTATGTAAGGCTCAGAGACAGGAGTCCAACCAGCCGACTCAGGGCACAGTGATTGTCCCAGTCTGTCTGAAGAAAGAGCAATTTTAAGGAAGCAAAGGAAGATGAGTTTGGGAACGTACTGGGTAGGGGTTGCTGTCATGGATTTTCCCCTAGAGCCTCCAGAAGGAATGTAACCCTGCTAACCCATTTTAGATTTCTGAACTCCAGGACTGTGGGAAAATAAATTTGTGTTGTGTTAAGCCACTAAGTGTGTGATGATTTGTTACAGCAGCCATGGGAAACTAATATATCTTATGTGTATACAAATACATTTCTCATCTTCACAAACATTACTGTAACCATTAGACCATACTATCTGAATGTAGTGTTTAATTTCAACAAACTGGAGACAAGACAGCAAAGCCAGCTTCTCCAAAGAAAGCTTACCTTCCAAATATCTCACTGCCTAAAACAACAACCGTTCACCCAGGGCTTCCCCTACCTGCCAGACCACTTGATCATGAATGTCCAACTTCCAGGGTGCAAATTCACACAAGTGAAAATCTAGCCCAACTTTCCATTTAACCGTCACATCATATAGCTGATAAATGGGCCTGTTTTTCATGTCTCTGCTAGGAATACTGGGAAGACAGAGTAATATTTGAAAAACATTGGGCTAAGTAAAATAATTATAAAGCATTATTTTAATAAGTTACTGCTTTCAATGTCAACTAATATAATTCATTCAGCGTTGTTTCCTCCTTAGCTTTATTTCCCATTTAACAAGCTCCCTGAATACCTTTTAAAGGGATTGTGATGCCTATATAGAGAAATAAAATATATTTTAAAACATATTTTATTCTCACCCTCAACTATTACACAGCAGTCTTTGGAAAGGCTGATAAGATCAGTTGAGCCCAATGTCACTAAGTGGAGATAACCTGATGCCATTTCCCAAATGCCAGATTGTAGCAGCGGCCTGATCACCAACCCCCACACCTCTCCAGGCACATTACCCACTGGAAATGCAGTTGGAATGGCAGAAGTTCACTTGCATAAATAAATCCCAAGCCAATTCCATAAATAATAAATCACTCATCTTGTAGAAGAAAAAAGATGCAGCTACACAACTTTTACGTGTAATACTATGGCTCACTCAGAATGAAAGGGGGAGAAACAGAAAAGGGAAGTACAATTTCCTCTGCCCTCACTAAATGTTATTTGCAAGAATATTTGTTTTCTGTTTTGCTTCACTTTGGTTTTTATCGTTTTGAAAGGAAATGCACAAAAACATAGATATCATTAAATATGGAATACTAAGAGGGCAAAGAGCATCATGATCGGGTAGAATAAACCCCGAAGTAGGAGTCAGGAATCCCACATTCTGTTACTGGATTGGCCGTTAACTGCCAAGTGAGCAACAAACAGGTAGTTTCACCACCTGTGACTCAATACCAAGTCATTTACAGTTAGAATTATTAATAATAGTAGGGGAAAGAACTACAGCGATAATAACAATGCACCCATACTGTGTACCAAGTGTGCATGAGTGCTCTCACTCTTCCACCCTCCTCTCTCTCTTCACATGGGCAATTTCTAATTCTTAAAACGATCCTATGAGATAAGCACTATTATCACCCATCATTGACAGATAAGGGAAGTGAGGTTCATGAGGTTCAGATTACTCAGTAGTGGAGACCAGGAAGTGCTCAGGGAAAACCAAAAGCTTTCACAGGCTCTGCTTTGCACTCACTCTTTCCCTTCCTAAGAACAAGATGGATGTGGGAGGGGCAAAGCTTAGGCCACTTTGCTCAGAGGCTGCCCCTTTCAACTGCCTTGCCAAGGAAGCAGGAAGGGATCAGATTTCAAGACAATCCTTGTAGTTCCCTGGGCAGGTTGGCTGAGCCATACCATGACAGGATGAATGTCACCAGGACCATATCCAATGTGTGTTTCTCAGGGTACAGGCTTTAACAGGGATCGTGTTATTTATTTCCTGGTTATAATGCACATACTGAGTTGGGAAGGGTGTATGGAGTAAGAAGGAGAGGAGTTAGCATGCAAAGTACTTTGGCATTTCTGCTTCTACAGGGAATTACAAAGTACAGAAAAGGAATGCTGCTATAAAACTCCCAAAATTAGACTTGGTTTCAGATCAAAAGCTAAGAAAATAGGGAAAACCCCTTTTAATTCAGCCAGTCACTACACACACAGACAGACCACAGCTCAAATAATATCCCAGAAACATACCCATGTACATTCAGAACTTAATAAAACCCAACTAGAACAGAAGGCAGGTGTTAATACTATTCCTCAAACCACATTTCCATGGCATTTCAAATATTTATAGCTTGTTATAAATTACACCAAGGCCACATATCAAAGAATGAAAATCACCCATATTAAATTAATCAGAGATTTTAGAAAATTATACATTGCACATGACTGAGTATAATACATTTAATGTTTCAATGTCATGGAACATTTGCTTTATAAATAAAATATGAAAGTGATTAAGCTCTCACAGACCCTCAGCAATATGGCAAATCTATATGTGAGCCCCCTAAGCCCTGGATTTGTATCTCTGGATTTTGGTCACTGAAGAAAAACAAAAAATCATGCAACTGAACTAGATCTCACTAGTTGGTGATGCTCCAGAGGAAAGTCAATGTCAGCATGGGTAAAAGTGAAATTCAATATCCTAGTTCCTAGTACCCTGATTTCTTATAAAAGAATTCAATTGTTATCCTCAGCTCTATAAGCTCAGTTGCCACTCTCCTTTAACGGAAACTTAAGTGCACATTGAAGGCAGGATTTGGCTCAAGGACTTTCTATGCCACACTAAACATTCGTGTTGTTAAAAGCATCTTTACACATATACGCCATTACAAACTAAGATTGGATTTCAGGACAAGAATGTAAAATGTAGACTTTGGAGATGTCTGAGGAAGTGTTTAAAATATTTCACCTAGCCCAGGTAACATGGTGAGACCCCGTCTCTATCAATTTTTTTTTTTTAACTAGCTGGCATGGGGGCATGAGTAGTGCATGCCTGTAGTTCTAACTACTTGGGAGGCTGGAGTGGGAGGATGGCTAAGTCTGAGGTTACAGTGACCTACAATCACGCCACTGCACTCCAGCTAGGGTGACAGAGTGAGACCCTGTCCCTAAAAATTAATTAATTAATTAAAATAAAGTATTCCACTGACTCCCCTACCAATAAAGAATATAAGCCTTAGCTTCCTCCAGAGCCAAGCAACTACACAAAAGTCACCAGGTAGCCAGAGTTTTCCATGGATTCTGAAGATGCAATTCCATATCTGTGCTTCTTAGATTTCATGACATCTTTCCCATTTCTTTATAGAAGTACTGTATAGTTATGTGACTGTGTGTATGCTAATTCAAATTAATTTTGCTTTGAGGACCTTATGATAGCTTCATAAAGCCATTTGGAAAAAAAATTGTTGACACAATGGGGTATGTCAAAACCAGTGCTGTAAGTCCTGGAATACATCTCCCAAAACTATATAATCCAATACCAGACCATGGCTTTTTTGTCCCTTTTTACAGAACACCCTACTCTCAAGGGTCATATTCTATCCTGGACCTCGGTAAGTGCAACAAAACTAGATTATAGCTCTACACTGACTTCTAGTTTCCAAAACACAATTGCCTCTTTGCATGGTATATTAAATATTCCCTTTTAGCAGCAGTTCTGAATATGGCAAGGTATCATCAACTTCTCAGAATACTCATTGTATTATTCTGTTGAAAAGCTGCACATGGCAAATAGGCAACATTGGGAGTCCAAACCCTCTTCTTGGTCTGATGAGATAGCAATGGCCTGCCAGGCACATTACCAGTATATAGCTTCTCTAAAAAAAAGAAACCAGATAGATTTGTAGAACCATTTTTAAAAGAGATTTTTTTCCTTATAATTAAATATAAAATCAAGTTTCCTTGTCATAAACTAATTGATACAAATCTTCAAATGATGAGAGAAATGGTATTCCTGCAGGATTTATATAGAGTGGTTGTGTGCCCCTTTGATGTTGCCCTCTAATGTAGATGGACTGTATTAGTCCATTTTCATACTGCTATGAAGAAATACTCGATACTGGGTAATTTCTAAAGAAAAAGAGGTTTAATGGACTCACAGTTCCACATGGCTGGGGAGGCCTCATAATCATGGCGAAAGGGGAAGGAGGAGCAAAGGCACATCTTACATGGTGGCAGGCAAGAGTGTGTGTGCAGGGGAACTGCCCTTTATAAAACCATGAGATCTTGTAAGACTTATTCACTATCACGAAAACAGCACTGGAAAACTCACCCCCACGATTAAATTACCTCCAACCAGGTCCCTCCCATGACACATGGGGATTATGGGATCTACTATTCAAGATGAGATTTGGGTGGGGACACAGCAAAACAACATCACAGGCCAAGTTCTCAAATAATTTTATATCTCTATTCTAAAGACAATCTTGGATAATTCAAGGAACCTGAGTTTCGGAATCTGGAAGATTTGGGCAAGAGCTTTTACTAGCTTAGTGAGCATGGGAGCCAGTTACTTTACCTTTATCAGATTCTGTTTCCTCATCTTGAAGTACTCAGCCTATAGTAAGGTCTCAATTTTCTTGCTTTACATCTTGTCATCTATGACCCTAAACATGTTGCATGGCACACGAAGCCAATTTCTTATAATTGCCTTAGAGCAAGAGAGCTGTGTAATGCCCAGAAACAAGCTCAAGTGAGTTTAGAGTAAATGCTTTAAAAAAAGAGAGCAAGTTCCTTATTTCACTTTCACTAATTCAGGCCTGAATTAGGAAAACACTCATTTATGTGGCATTGTATCAACCAGGAATCTCTGTTAATTGGCACTTCTGTGTGAGTCTCCTATGCTGTACAACCATAATTTGACGTTTATAATCATGATCCAGAGGTATTGCAAAGTCCTGAAGTGCCTACTGAATCGTCAAAGATTCAATTACATACAATCTAGTTTTAGTTCTAAGTGATCGTTTGAAAATTGGTAACTCCTGTATGGTATAGAAACTGAAAAATCTGGCATATAGCCTTCACATGCTATAGCATCTACAAGGCTTGGAAACACCATAGAAAATATGCAGGCTACTAAAAAGCAGGTTGGGTTTAGAAAATTTTACAAATCTATCCACAAGGCTGACTTGACTTTTTTTTTTTTTAATTATTTTGAAAGAATTTTAGACTTTAATACAGAGAATTTAGGTGTCTTCTCTGACTACCTTTCCTTAGTGTTAGCAACTTATATTACCTTAATAGAATTATCAAAAAAAAGGAAATCAACATTAATAAAACACAATGAACTAAACTACAATACTCTTTTCGATTTCAAAAGATTTTCCTCTAATGTCCTTCTTTCTGTACAGAATCCTATCTTGGATTCTACATTGCATTTAGTTGTGTCTCCTTGGTTTCCTCCAATCTGTGACAATTAATTCCTCATCTTTCTTCATCTTTCATGATCATGAGCCTTTTTATGAATCCTGGTAATTTATTTTGTAAAAGTTTCCTCAATTTGTGTGTATCCTAGGTTTTATCATGATTATATGTGGAGTTATGCCTTTGGGCAAATATCACAGAAGTAATATTGTAGTTATCATACTTTTCTCAGTGCATCACATCAGGGAGTTCAAGATGTCAATAATCTTAGTTGTTAAAGTTACTCTTTTTCCCTTTTTAACTGGTCTAAATTTGGGGGAGATATTTTCAGACTATGCTAACACCCTGTTTCTCCTCAAATATTCATCCATAGATTTTGATATTCATTGTTTGAACTTGCCTGCGATAATTACAGAGTGGTCTTTCACTAATGGTGACTTGGTATTTCATTCATTCACTCACTCATTAATTCATAGCAGTATGAACTCATGGATATTTATTTCATTCTACGGATCATAACCCGTTACTATCACTGCTTATTTAGTTATCTAAATTGTCCATGATTTGACCATTGGATGCTCTTTTGTGCTGGCTCCTGTGTTCTTTGTCCTTTTGACACCTTGATCGTTTGTCAACACTTCCTTATTTCTAGCATCACAAGATATTATAGGTTTAGTTTACAGTTTTCTGGCCCCAGTGCCAGACTCAATTACTTCACCAAGAGACCCTGATTTCACTTATCGGAGTATGGTATTTAGAAATTAAGATCTGGGTGCAAGGTGTGCTTATTGCTATGAGGATGTCATTACTTCTAGGCTCTCTCAGCAAACCAAGCTAGGAAATAATGGGAATGTATACATGTTTATATCTATTTATCTATCACCTATCAAACATGAGTTCATACTGATACCTCCAATTACAATCCAACACAAGTTTCAATCTGGACTTCCCCCTTTGCTTATTTGTAACTCCTTTTTCCAACAGTGAGAAACCTAAGCTCATTATCGTATATTCACATATATTAATATGTTATTCAAATAACATATATTCACAGTTTGCTCAACCCTAATATTCACAGAGTAGTTTTGGAACTGTGAAATCATCAGGGCCTGGTGTTTTTTGTGAAGTAGTTCATTCATAACTTTCTCTATTCCTTTCATGGATATTGATCTGTTTAAGCTTTTAAAATCAAGTGAGCTCAGTCTTGGTAATGTGTATTTCTCTAGCAAATTATTGATTTTATCTAGGTTTTCAACTTTATGTGGATATCTGAAAAGTAAATACTTGTGATTTTTGAAAACTTATTTTTCTCTAAAGGATAGTTCCCTCTTGTCATATCTTATTTTGTATAGTTTTCCTTTCTACTTCTTTTTCTTCATTAAATTAGCTAATAGTTTATTTGCATAATTTAAAAATCACAGAACTTTGATTTATTGATTAGATTTGCTCTATTGTTCTGCTCTCTACCTCATTATTTTCTATTTTGTCTTTATAAATTCCTTCTTTTTGCTTTCTTTTGGTGTACTTTGTTATTCTTTTTCTAATATTTTGAACTGGGCATTTTCCCATTGATTTCCACTCTCATTTTTATTGGTAAAATTGTTCAATGAAATGAATCTCTCTCTAATCTTTGCTTTAAATGCATCTCATAGATTTTTATATGTAGTGTTTTATTTTCCTTTCTTCTAAATCTGTAATTTCAATTTGCATGTCCTCTTTCATTCAGGAGTTTTTGCAGTGGCACATGCCTTTACTTCCAGCACTTTGAGAGGCCAAGGTAGGAGGACTGCTGAAGCCCAGGAATTCAAGGCTGCAGTGAGCTATGAGCGTGCCACTGCACTTTAGCCTGGGTGAGAGAGCGAGACCCTGTCTCTTAAAAAATAAAAATAAAAAATAAACTAAAATTTCTAGACGAAAGTGACAATCTAGTTTTTATTTTGTTAGCAGTTTCTCAATTTATTGCATTGCAATTGGAGAGTGTTATTTGTATTATACTATTTGTACTTTACAAAAATGATTCATGTTTTCAATGAAACCTAATATATAATCAATTTTTGTGAATGTGTCATGGCACAGGAAGTGAAATTTTATACATTTCAGTTGAGTAAACCCATCTTCCAAGAAACAATTGCAAAGTACAAGAAAACTATAAACCAACACATAAAAAGATTTAAAATACTCAAAAAGAATATTCTTAAAAAAGCATTTGAAGATATGAAAATCTGCCTTGACTCAGAAATCTAAACCTAAAATTAGAGATGTACCAAAAAATCCAGGAATAAACGAAAAGTAAGTAATGAAACTCAATAAATAAATGAAATAGACAAAGTTATCTAAAAAATAAAGAATAAATTACAAGGTGCACGAGGGAGAATAGATTCAAATGAAATTTCATAAGAGACATCGAAGAAATATAGAAAAATAACCAAGATAATTACATAAATAAGAAAATCAAAAAGAAGCAGAATAATGTATTGTAAATGGAAGAAAGGCAAAAAACAATTATTTTACATTTATATTATTGGGGTCCCTGGAAAAAAAAACAAAAATGCTGGAACTGAGCTAATAATTAAAATTATAATAAAAGAAAATGTTCCTGAAATAGAAAAAGATCTGAATCAACCCACTGAAACGGCTCACTGCATCTGGAGAAAGTATCCTGAATGATCAGCTCAATGCATTTGGTGGCAAAACTAGTAGATTTCAAAGATAATGATAAACATCTCAAAGTCTCCCCCTAAAATAAAAATAAGCTACAGAACACAAAAGAATTAGACTGGCATCAGAGTTTTCAAAACCAAGGCAATGATGGGGGAAAAAAAAACACCTAATGAAAGAAAGTGGCTAGATTTTATATCTAGCCAGTCTGTTATTCAGATACCAATATAGGAGAAAATAAAAGTTTTCAACATAGAAGAACTTAGGGAATTCTGCACATACCGACCCTTTTTGAAGTTTTTCTCAGTCTCCCCTTGCTGACTGCAAAGTCTTTTATCAGAGCAGAGTCAGGGAAGAATCATGAAATCACACACTGAGATTTGGTGACATTTTTTTTTCCTCTTTACACATAGTGATTTCACATTTGACACTGTCTGTCTTCAAATTATCCTAAAAGAATTTGGTTTAGTGTAGAATTTACTTTTCCTATATTGTTATTTCTTATGGTTTGTGGAGGCAAATCTTTCAAGACAGCCAGCTGTGCTGCTGACATTACCCTTGACTCACTAGACATATTCTTGACTTTTTAATGTGTCAAATCAGAAACTTCAGATTGGAAGAGGGGAAAGTCCCATCAGTTATGTAATTAAAAAAAAATAACTTACATGAATTTCCAAAGTTGTTTCTCTCCTAAGACTCCTTTGTAATTATCTACTAAGCATTTATTATTTATGATACACTGTGCTAAGTATTTTACCTGCATTAGTCCTTACAGATTCCATTAAAAAAAAAAAACTTTTGAAGTGGTTACTATTATTCACCTTTTACAGATTAGGAAAATGAAGCTTAGACAATATGTCCAAGGATTAAAACCAAGGCTGCTCCATGGCAAAATTGGAGCTCTTAACTGTTACTCTACATTGCCTGTTCTTCAGCCTCTTCTCGTTATATGGCCCCAACAATCACTCTCAAGTCATTTCTTGGTTCGTTTTGTTCACTCAACCCCAAGAGCAAATTTCATCTACCTACCTCCAAAATGTATTCCCTTCCTCTCCATCTATATTTCTATGACCCTGGCCCAAGTCAGAATCAACTCTCACCTAGAAAACTGCCATAATAAACATCCAACTCTTCTCTCATCCTCCGCTATCACCCCCTCCAATCCCACACCCCCCAATCCATTCTCCATATGGAAGAGGACTACATTTTTATTAAAAAAACATAAATCGAATCTTGCCACTGTCTGACTTAAATTCTCCAACAACTTCCCACTGCTCTCAGAATGAAATCTAACTCTTTCCCATGGCCTGCCAGGCTGTACAATATCTGTCCCCGCCTTCTTCTTTTATTTCATTTCATGCCACTCTCCAACTTAATTACTCTTTTCTTGCCAATACTGGCCTCCTTTCTCTTTCTCCAACTTGCCGAGCTCATTCATACCTCAGAGCCTTTGCATTTGCTATACACTTAGCATGGGACAATTTTCTCCAAGCTCTCTTTTTAAATGGCACCTCCTCTGAAAAGCCTTCCTCTGAGCACCCTGTTAAAGGTAATGCCCTCACTCCATCACTTTACCCCATGCATCCTTAGTCTAGTAGCCAAGGTTTTTTAATTCATAACAGTATCACTTGTTGTTTGGTCTGGTTACTTATTGTATCCTCAAGTATTCAGAATATGCAGCACACAGTAATGACTCAAAAGAAATTTATTTAATGAGGAATGAATAATCAATATATTGGCCATGTTTCCTGATGAGCACAATAAAACCATTATTGAATGGGGACATAGGATTTAACAAAACATTTTTATGCTGTTTGCAGAAAGAGGCATATAGAGTTTGTCGCTGGGATATTAAAATATTGACATTTATAAGACATTTTAGTGATTTATGGAACTTAAAATCTTTTATAATAAATTGTTCTCAAAAATTCACAATATATGGATTTCAGGTACTAAAGATATAACCTTAAGAAATTCCTACTTTCTCGTTGGAGGGAGAAAAAAAAGATATGCCTGTAATACATGCACACTTAATTTATACTGAATGCCAAGTGAGGGCCACTGAAGTTAAATGCCAAGAAAATTTAAAGAGCTGGATAATACTAAAGGAAGATGAACTTAAAACTGATCTTAAAGGATGGGAAAGAGTTAGAAAGCTTTTTTACTGGACTTTTGTTTCTTAAAGGTGAATTTGGGATAAATTCATTGACGATTTACATAGATGCCAGGCTCTCCTAAAGTGTAAACTCACCTCCGACTGTGAGATATTTTAGAAAACTTCAGAAAATATTTGCCCTCGCTGGGGTACAATTTCTGTGAAGCAGATATCTTGCTAAACAGTACCTCTAGTGGTCTCAAAGAATTCTTTCAGCTTCTTAAGCTGCCTCATTCCCCAAGTAAGAAGTAGTTTCACAATTCTGAGAATATGACTCATTAGCAATATATGTGCTACATCTATAATTGAAATTAGTACTTAAGTAGCAAGAGCAAAACAATGACAAGGAAAGAAAAAGAAATGTAAAAGAAACGCTCTCAGAATGAAATGTAACTCCTTTCCATGGCCTTCCAGGCCCTACAGTATCTGTCCTCCCTACTTCTTTTATATCATTTCATGCCACTCTCCAACTTAATTACTCTCTTCTTGCCAATACTGGCCTCCTTTCTCTTTCTTCAACTTGCCAAGCTCATTCATACCTCAGAGCCTTTGCATTTGCTCTACACTTAGCTTGGGACACTTTTAAAATATTTCCAAATATGTTTTTTAAATGTTGCAGTCACTGCCTGCTTGGAGGAGGCTCAGCCTACTAACTGACTTGGGAGCAGGCACAGGGAGTTTGGGGGCGGCAGGCATCTGGAGATGGAAGGAGGTGAACTCCTAAGAACAGTAGTTGAACAAGTAAGAGTAGGTTCTGCCACATTGTGAGAAAATGTGAATTATCAACAAACACTTCCTACACCTGGTATCTTTTGTATGGTGAGCTGCACATTTAATAAAGAAGCAGCTGCCACTACTGAACGATTAATCAATACTAGTAAGCTGACGTCCTAAGTACTGCTGAACCGAAGCTTTTCTTTCCCTCTTGCATTTACAAATAAAGTGCTCAGTATTTGAATAACGCCCGTCGACTTGACCAGAAAATATCAGAGTCCTATTTAAATGACATTTGTAGAGAATGAGATTTTCTTCTGGCTACTGCTCCTTATCGCTAATAATAACATCAGATTAGTGGATTTAGGCCGGCAGAGGAGCAATGCCTTTTCTGATCCCTTCTTAAAGCAGCCTTTTCCATCTGTCTCGCCAAGCTGTCCTCCTACTTGTTTGGGCCAATGAGCAATTCCTAAATGGCACTTCATTGATACCATGTGGACTATCTATCTAAAGACCTATTGTGTTGCTAAATTCCACACAAGACTACCAAGTCTCCTTAGCTTGGAAAGATCAAAACACCTGCAATGTTCACAAGTGCAAAGATCTCTCTAGACGATATCCACCAAATGTGGAAGAGTCACACATACACAAAAACCAAAAATTGATCTCAATTGAAAGAGGTTTACAAATGTCCTTCACTTGTCAATTTTTTCACCTGTCATCATTTCAACTCACCAGACAGAAGAAAGTGTTATGTTTTATTGAAGGAGAAAGTTGTGATGGTTGATTGCTTTGGGGGATGGGGGAGCAGAAATCATGGCCAAATACACATACATGCACTTAGATGATTATAGGGGAAGATGTCTTTATTCTTATTTTTGCATGAATTGTTCAAGTTCGAGGACTGAACATGATTTAAAATCTAAATGCCAGGTCTTTCAAGAACAAATCTAAGTATTTCTAAAGCTCTATCATAAATAACTACATTTAATTTCCTTTTTCCAGCATTTGGCACTTTAAAAGCCCTTTTACAATTCGTACCTGTGCTACTTAAGTTAATAACTGACATTTCCTCTTCGTAATACATAATGTAAGCTTGAGTGCTGCTGTGAACCCGAGATAAGCTGAGAGACCAGCAGACTCAGTATGAAGCCAATGTTTCAAGATCATACTGATTGCCTATATCTTCTGCCTGTTTTGTTTTTCAGCAAAGTCTTGGTCATTCATAACGCTGACCACAAAAACTGCTTCTCTATGGTAGAGAACCCCATGCCAAGCAGAGCCACATCAAGTCAAATGTTTGGACTGATCAAGCCATATGGCTTGAATTGAATGTTTAGCAAGGTTAAAGTGAGACTCTTGTTTTCAAAGACAGAGCTTCACTTGCCAACATGTTAAGGAAAATTCCTGCATCTGGTGTCCAGTTGTTTTACATATATATTTTTCAATTCATCATATTGTTAACTGACTTACTTTAAAAACATAATATAAGAAATTGAAGGATGCTTTTATATATAGGACGTACTCAATTTTCAATGCATGCATGTCATAAAGTCAGTAATGCATCCTGCATATGACACAATTTATATTCATTTCACAGGGTCACAATAAGTACATGATTGCATTTCCTTCAGGAAGTCCACAGATGCTAAACCAGGCATTCTAATTTTGAGACAAACTTGGGCAAATTTGGATGAACCTCTTCAAAAGCCAACAACTATTTACCTACTCTGTTACCGTTCTAGAGTTAAAATAGAGAAAGACAGTTTTAAAGAAACCACTTTTGAGAAAGCCATAATTATTTAGCCCGACAGAAGGGAAACATGAAATGAAATAAATCTGATTGTTTTAGGCATAAATCAGATACATAGTTATTTTTCATGATAAATGGGAAGTTTAGTTGATTAATATCATTAAAGTTTACAAGGGATCTCTTTATAGTTAACAAGAACGAAATCGTTCAAGACATTAAACGCAAACACTACACAGCCAGGGTAGCCAAAGGTATGTTTGTCAACCATTAGATTCTATCTCTACTCTGTATTGTTTGGAAGTTGCTGGAAAGGGTAGTAGGTTTTTATCTGTTTATTTTGCTTTTCTTTTGTGTGACCCCTGCTCTAACACCGTTATTGTTCCTAGATGAAGAAGTAACTAAGTCTGGTGGTTGGAATGAATTCTGGTTTCCCATGGCATGCAGTGTGCAGGCAAGGATAGGAGAACGCTAGTGCCTTGGGATGGTGGCACTCTAGGAAGCAGGGCCTTCTCACCCTGCCACCTGGCCATGGCACAGGAAGGATATTGGTCATTTTACTTCGTTTTTGTTTGTTTGGGTTTTATTTTGTTTATTCATTTATGGGGAGGGGGAAGGGGACGAACCATGTCTCAGAGCCAGAACTATCTCCTTCACCTAAATGGCCTCGTGTTCCCATTGTCACATCTTGTTGCTGGCTGGAAGATGGCGTGAAAGTTTTAATGCTGGCAGTGATTTGAGGAATTATGGCCAAAATTTAGCAAATGTATTTGTTTCTCTTTTTTAGACTTTGGAAATGAGTTGCCTTACTATTATTTTATAATTTCATTCAAAAATGTCTAGTACCTTAAAAGCAAGACCTTTCCAATTAAATCAAATATTAATTATTAGATGTATGAGCATTTGTAGACTACATTTCATACACCCAAACTACCAGATGTACGTACTCTTCAAAGTATGAACATCAATTTAAAATCCCCCCAACTCCTATTGATGATGTGAGAACAGCATGATTGATTATTTCACCTTCCAAAGTACGCATTAATGTTGTCACTATTAATACATGAAACCTTTATACCGCAGCAAGCCATTTCCTATGATGAAAGTCATTTTTCCTCAGTTTATTTCCGTGTAAAACGAAGAGTTTGCGATTAGCAATAAGGCGCCGGCGGGATACGTGGTTATGCGAAGGTAATCACAGCCCTGTGGGAGCAGAGGTACTCAACTGTACCTTTTGCTCTGTGACTCCTCAGGGGGGTGATTATCTCATGATAATCATACACCCTCACCCCATTGTGTCTTATTGCTTAATTAGCTACTGCATGAAACGTAGTTCTGTTTGCATCAACTTTATGTCGACTATAATTGCCCTGAGTTGCAGTTCTAAGATGAAAAAAGTGGATCAAATAACTACATATATTCTGTTTGATTAATCATGAAAAAATCATTAAGGGATTAAAGTGAAACCATTTTAGTCCTGCTGATCATGCTCAGCAATTTGAAATTATTTTATGATCCTGATCAATGTAATTAATGAGAATGGCTGTTAATTAGTTACACTAGCAGGTGGGCCATGAAAAATGTATTCACTTAATAATACCCTAGAACAACAAACGATTAAGGGCTCATGTGCTGATTTTACCTGGCACAGAGAAAGGAAATCGCTGTCCAGCTCACTGGGCTTTTTGAGATTACCACACTCCCCTCTTTGCCCACCTCAGCTCCTCCACCGCCTCGTAGGGCCTTTCATAGGGTAACACACAAAAACAGCCCGACTTGAGATTTTAAAAGACATTAAGCATTTTTCGGCTTAAACATTCTCCTCTTTGTTGCAAGGCCCCACAAGCAGAGGTTTTTGGTAAACTCCACTAAGGCATTATTAATTTCAAATTAACTAACTGTAGCTTCACCATAGAAAATAGCCAGACCCCTTCATCTGCCCCCCAGCAGATGTCATAACTCTTTCTGTAGAGAGCCTAGCTATAGTAACCCCTGGTGGTTGTCTGGTGACAGACAGATAGGAAGTGTTAACATGGTCCATTGAGTTGTTCCTTAGTAGTGCTGAGAATTTATTGGGAGTTTTCATTGTCAAAAGATATATCACATCCCCTGAGGAGTTAGTCAATACTTTCAGTTATCTCCACAGTTTTTATCCTAGAGCAATACAAAAGGAGGCTAAAAGTGTAACAAATATTTCCAATATTCTCCTGATTAAACTATTTAGTCACATCAATTATGCAAATGACTACAAATATCTGTTAATATGACTTTCCTGTGCACAGAGCTCTTTGCTTTCATTAAACCTCGCTAACTGACATTTAGGATCTGCCCCAGCATTCAGCATATCACTATTTGGCCTAATTGGGAGAGCTGAAATACTAAAAAGTGAGGCTAATGGGAAATTCCAGGGAAATCCGATTCCTACCGTCAGAGGAGATGGGAACATAGTCGTCCCACTTTATGCTCTTTTCAGAGGCTACATCTCAAGTACCCATTGTATTTGGGTTAGCTCTACTGGATTTGCAAGCAATTAAGGAGAGAGACCTGGCTAGATGAAAGGGTCTTTGTGCAGCTTCCCTGCCCCCTTGACTAGGCAGTCACACCAGGGCACAAGTGGCCATGAAGTGGTTGGAGGCGGGCGGCGCTCTTGTTCCTTCAGATGTACTACAGCCCATTTCATTGGTGTTTGATTGTTTTTCCTTCAAAATAAAAGTTTGATGGAGGCTTTGCTTCTTTACTGTTGGACTTCTTTCCTTCTTTTGTAACTATCACCTGCTTAGTAGGAGTATATATATCTTATCTCCTACACCAAGGAAAGGAGTTTCTATTACTACTTTGTGCATTTCATTTTCTATCTCAAGGCAGTTTTCATTGTTGTATTTGCCAAAGAGCACAGTAGATGTTAGGGATTTTTATCAAATTGATGTATACATATGATGATTTCAAGAGTCAACTACCTATCAAAGCTTCTTAAAGACCCAAAGCAGTTCCCAGCCCTGCACTGCACCCCTAGATTATTCCCTCTTCTCAACAAGCAATTGCTTATAACTTTATTTTATTCTTGGAGCATTTGCCTTCATTTCTCTAAAAAACACACTGGATTGCTATTTTTTTATTTTTAGGTATTATCTATTGACTTCCTTCTGTGGAAAATGAGCATTTAGTTGACCTTCTTGCTTTCCCCTTCCCTACTACATACTGGAATACTTGTCATCCCTCCATCTTCCCAACATATTTACATCAAAAGTTTAGTTAGATCAATTTTTATTTTTGCAATTTTTAGACGGTATATGTTATTCAGACCTAAGCCATGTACTAAACTAGGATTTTCCTTTCCTGAGCAACTTTTTGGAGTCAATCATCATGACTGGCTTTTTATTAATGTTTGGCTCATTTTTCTATGCACATATTACTAATCCAACCTTAAACTCTCTACTAGCTGCATAAATCCTGTCAATACATTTACTCACATTAGCTATCTATTTCATCTTCTTCATAAATTTCATTCAGAGCTTTCTGACCTACTTCAACCTCAACTGGTTGCCCTCTACATCGGGATTCTCTTCACCACTGTCTGGTAGACTCCTTTGGCCTCTCTCCTGTGTTATGGCTCCTGTTTCCTATAGACATGCTTTCCTCTCCTTTTATTTATTCCTTCTCTTTGGTGAACAAATACATCCTCTGTAGGTTACTGAGAAAAAGTTGGTTAGAGGTCAATTTTTTTCTGAGATCTTGAGTGTCTGAAAATGTCTTTATCCTATCTTCCCACTTTAACGATAATTTGGCTAAGTAGAAATACTAAGGTGGAAGTTATTTTCCTTCAGGATTGTCTTTGAGTTTCAAGTGTTGCTGTGAAATCCAAAGCTATTCTGTCCCATTGCATGATACCTATTCTCTCCCTCTCTCCTGCCTTCCTCCCTTCTTCCTTCTTTCTGGAGGCTTGTGGAATTTTCTCTTTATCTTCTTTTTTTCTGGAATGTCACAGTGAATCCTCGCTGCCAGCATTCTAGTGGAAGCAAACTGGCAGTCCCTGTGTGTAGCTGGTGATGTATGCATTTGTTCACTAAAAATCCATGTTTCCAGAAAAGTACTCCAGGACAACAAACCTCTGTTTTATCCTCTCCAAAAAATAAAGTTCCATTTTCTGCAAGGCTGGGGAAAGGAAGAGCAGTAAGAGTGAGGGAGAGGAATTGGGGATCTAACTTCTTACACAGCTTTCAATCAATCCTCTATATTTTATACCCTCTTCACTCCTGCTTCAAGGGATATCTGCTATCACCAATTCCTTGGCTTTTTGAAGGTTCTGCAGTGTGAACTGTATTGATTCTAAGCTTTCCCACTGCTAGGATTTGGATTTCCAGATCTGCTAAATCAGCTAATATTTGCTCAAATGCTTTCCAGCTTCTGAAATTTGGTTATTTCCTCTCACATATCTCCAGTCCTTTTGAGTTTCTTTAAAAAAAAAATCCCTTATTGTAGTTTTGGTGTGGTTTTAAAAGGGAGTTAAATTAGAGGCATGTGATCAATCCACTATTAAAAAAGTCAAAGCAGCTAATTCACATATGACAACCACGTCTCTTTCTCTCTTCTTTTAAAACATGAATTATGTGCCTGATGTTACTTCTGTAAACTGAGAAAGAACCTGAAATTTAGTAGACATAAACAAAAGGCAAAGAGGTCCTCAGGAGGGTGTTCCAGATGTATTTCTGAATTGATTCCAGACCCGAGTAAGTCCTGACTAGCTCAGGCTAAGCAGTTCTAAAGTGCTGTCTTGTAATTCTAACCGAGCCACAAGAGCCCACAAATGCTTAGCCGCATCCCACTCACTTCTGCTTGCATGTCTATAGCTTTTCAACTGACTCTGATGTTTCATAAACCGAAATTCCCAGCCTATTCTCTTTACTCCTACCACTACTAATATGCAACTTCCACATGTATATCCATGCACAGTTTACAGAGTATTTAAACATATATTAACTCACTTAATTCATATCCCTGTGAAGAAATTGTTTCGGTGGTGGTCATTCTTTCTAGAATCATGGTTAAAAGCTTGGACTCTGGAGTAAACACGAGCTGGTAAGGGTTCTGGTTCCATGCTGATTGTTCATACAACCTGGACAAATTATTCACACTCTCTGAGCTTCAGTTTCTAAATCTGTAAAATGGAGATAACTACAGTACTCTCAAATTGTTTGAGGTTTTGTGAAGATTAAACAAGAATGCATGTAATGTGCTCAGCACAATAGCTGGTACAAAGAAAGCACTCAATAAATAGCAGCTATTACTCTGATTCTCATTTTACAGATGAAGATCCTGAGGTACAGAAACGTTAGATGATTTTTCCCAAGTCCACAGTACCAATAAGGCACAGAGACAAGACAAGGCTCAAACTCCCATCTTTGACTTAGAAGTTCATGCTTCTTCTACCACACCAGTGGTCTCATCTCTGGCTGCATGCACACTCAAATCACATGGGAAGCTTTGAAAACATTCCTATACAGGGTCCATCCAAGTGATTCTGACTTAACTGTTCAGGTGTGGATTCTGGACATGGGTTTGTTCTCAACCCTCTCTGGGTGATTCTAACACTAGGCAAGGGTTACAAAACTTACGTTCTTTGCCAAACTTCCTCTTTCACTCCCAGGTGGCCTTGAATTGTATTTTATCTTCCACCCATGTTCTAGACTCCTTGTCAGTAGCTAGAAACGCAACCATGATACACTAATTATAAAAAGTGTTAAGCAAATATAAAAATTGTTACCCCCATTCACTTGTTTGAGCACCCCAAGAACTTGCTGGTTTAGAGAATGCACAGCTTCTCAGAAATGACTAGAAATTAGCATATCAAGATCCAGCTACAGTCTCACCAAGTTTTCCTGAACACATGAGGATGTCCTTTGGTGTGGTCAGCCTGGGCTCCCCTCCAGGGTCAGCAGAGCGATCTATTTCAAACACTTCAGAACAACCTGAGGTTCTGAACTAAATTATAATACAGGTTTCTGGTTTTCCAAGTAAAAGGTGATACAAAGGGAGACTAGGTAAGAAAGAAAAGAGAGAAAAGCCACAGGGCTACTTTGGGGTAAGGAAAAAAGCCTAGAGGAGAAAAAACAATAGGCTGTTTCAACCTCATCCTGCCTGGGCTCAGCTGGGAGGTTATAGAGCTGACTCCCTGCTGATGAGGCACTTAGCTGAGCTCCATCCAAAGGCCACGTGCCTCAGGGCCTAACCCCATCAAGCTAGCTCACAGGAGTAAGCCAGTGCCCTAATGAAGCCCAAGCCCCATCATTTGCAGACCACTCTACCAGGCCAGTAACAGTCTCAGGATCAGAGAAGGTCACAGATCACTTTTAATTTCAGCAGCAAATAAAAGCTGTCATCATATATTCAGGGAAACTTCATGAAGGTACAGCTGGATTTTGATGTGCCCCATAAAAAATATTTATCTTCATTAAAAAGTGCACTTATGAAAAATATACTCTTTTTTTTTTTTATAGCAGGCCTTGGGTTTAAAAAGCTTTCTTCCCATGGTCATGAGAATAATAAACTTGTCTAGGACATGAAACCAAAATGAAAAGGCCAAAATAATCTTCTAAGGGATAAATGGGAAAATGACTAAAATGGCCAAAACCAGTCCTTCTAGGAGCTTCTTCTATAATAAACCAATGTTAGTTTTCATGGCCCTCACCTAGCTGCTATGGACTCAGCTCCGGTGATTCTCACCTGCTAATCCTGGGACAAAATCTGCTGTTCACATAACTATAAGCTCTAGCCAGCATCTACTGGCCTCTTCAGATAAAAAACAACTGGAGTCATCAGGCTCCTGAGCACATTTTCATAATCAGCCTGATCATGGGTGCATGGCAGCTGCTCGATTGATGGTGTTAGACAGGGAATAAAGAGAGATGCCAGGAGTGCCCTCAGATCTGACATAACGAGGCAAACATCAGTCATTTGGCTAAAAAGCTCATAAAGGCTCCATTAGCCATGACACAGGAGTTTGTCTTAGGCAGAGCTAATGAGGAAATGTAGCAGTGCAAGCCTTTTCCTTAGACAGGAACAAGTTGTGAATGGGCTGCATTTTCGATGAAAACAAGAAATGCAGTTGAAAACAGTGTATATCCTTACCCTGATGAGAAATGATATATCAGGGTTTTGCAACAATTGTCCAAAAGAAAAGATGTTTTTTAAAAAAGTGTTTCACTTTATTTGCCAAGTGCTCAAGTGCATGTAAAATTAGTACTTGAAAGTGGTCACTTCTATGGAAAGCAAGATTACACAAAACGTAATCTTGGCCCTCTCAGAAAAGGAAATTTCTTCGCTAATGATGGAATAAATCCAGTCCATGCCTTGAAAGAGTTGATTGTGTCTGGAAGCCATTAAATAATGGACTTAGATAATAATATACAAACTACAAGAATAACCAGCATATGCGTGGCACTTTTTGGTATCTAAAGCACTTGTACAGCATTTCATTTGATGCTTAGTAACAAAAGCAGAGCAGAAATGATTATTAGCTCCATTCCTGAAGGAGAGAAAGAAACTGAGGCTCTTGTTGGTTAATTAACTTAAAGGCCCAGAACAAATCAGTAGCAGGGCTGGGCCTGGAACCTAGGTCTCCTGCCTCCAGAGCTTTGGAACTCTTTACCCTAGAGTTAAGCCAGAAGACTGACTTGTAGACAAGCTTCCACATATAGTCAAGTGTTCCTTCCATGTAAACAGTGCCCAAGAAATTTCACATAATTATGATGACCTATGGCCCTATTCCCTGTGGCTCATGTCTGCTGATGGCATTTAGGTCCAATATTATATTTGGATGATACTACCAATGACAGCAGCACAGCAAAAGCAATGAGTTCAAGAGGAAGAAAAATTATGCCAAACATTTTGGATGAAGATTGTTAATGTTTCAATGAACATACAAGTTCATCGTTTATATAATACCCAGAGGGCAACACGGGTAATTCAAAGAGAAACAGAAACAACCATCTTGTGCATCTAAGGAAAATTGCAGACCAGGATTATATAATAAACCACGACCTCCCTCCTCCAATGAGTTGCTGTGTACAAGTATTTTCTGAATGGAAAAACCACAAGAGTAGTTACGATCCAGTTATTTTGCACATATGATTCTTTCCCCATCTATGTTTACCCCTCTATGAAATCATAATGAAAAATATTCATTTTACTGGGTCTTGGGAATAGGAAACATTTCCTAAGGAAAACAAATACAACAAATGAGGCAACTCCTTGTCTTGGAAATTAGCAACCCCTGGGCTCCTTTCTGTCTTATCCTCATGATTCTTGGGTTCTTCTAGAAGGGTATGTGGGTATTTCTTAAAGCCACTAGGGTGCTACCAAGAACACTTCCATGTGGTATGATGCCCTGAGGTACTGAATGAGGCAACATTGGGGTTTGTCACCCATTTCCTAGCTAAGAATATAAAGAGGCAAGGATGCTTCTCATAGAGAACCACTGATGTCTCAGGGGCTTGAGAAATTAAAAAGGAAGAAAGGGAGGGAGGCCTAAAAGCATGTAGAGACTATGGCGATGCAAATAGCTCTTAGTGGACGATCAGAAGCAAGGCCTAGGTAGGTGCCCGCTCACTAGGAAGGAAAATGCATGAAACAGAATGCAGAGGCAGAATAACAGTGTTGTGCCTTATTATATCCCTTTGAGCAATATGATCTTCAGACAAAAGAGAAGAGGTAATTACATATTGATGGATTTTCATATTTTGTTTTTTCTAACAGCCAATGGCTGTCAGCTCCTCAGAGAGCCAGCAAATCCAAGAACTGCTCTGTGTTCACACTGCCAGCTCTGCAGTATAAAATAGGTAATATATTTTAATGTCTTTCCAACTACGTGTTTGGTGGTAATGATTAGCAGATGCCCTTACTAAGGGGGAACTACACTTGTGTTCTGGAACAGAGCTCTAACATGAAGAGCTGCTCTGTGACCGCTCTCAGTTCCCAATCCATTGAACAATAGGGCTTTATCTTTGCTGAAAGGTAACACTGCTACGGCATTTGACTGTTTTACCTACTTCCATTTCTAGGTGAGTTTCCTTCAAAACATGGCCTTTCCGGTTACAATAATACAAATTAAGCATATTGTATAGGAAGGCTTTTATTTTTTCCCCAGCATCTGCCTTAGAGTTGCACTATTTATACTGGTATTTTTTCACAGTTTACTTTCTGCAATGTATTTGGTGTAACAAGATTGCTATTTAGTATAATATATTCGGCTGGTGGAAAAGTGCCTAGTGTAAGGAGCTGGTGAAATTTTCCTGAGAAACAAATGCATACCCTAGAGCCACTTGGGTGACATACTAAATGGTAAACAATTACAAGGCTTCTGCAAGCCTACCTGTTGGTGTTTGCATGAATTACACAGAGACACTGAGAGCCCTGATGCAGTGAGGTCTACATGAAATGAAGTTAAAATCATATTTCAAAACTCATAACATACCAACAAGCAAATAAATAAATTATCCTTTCCAAATGTCACCAGCCAGGTGATTTCCAGGCAGGCACTGCAGTGTTTTCCTGAAAATGTAAAAGAAGCATAGTCATCCTTCTCTGAACCCTATCTCCATGGTGTCCTGCATTGTCCCTGGAAGTTCAAGATTCATATTCCAAATGCTGCATGTAGTAGCCCTTTGGGGATGGATATTAATGAAGAGATGTTCTCATGTCAGAGCCTGCTTTATCAGAGTGTGAAAGGTACAGTCTGTTCAGAGCAGCTTTTTAATTTCTCATAATTAACCCTGCCAGAATTAACGTCCGTGGCATCAGTGGCAACAAATTTAAAAAGTCACATCAGCACAGTTAAATGCCTCTCACTGACTCTCTGCCCCCCTCCCTCCTTATGCTGAAAGAGGAAAGTTCTCAAAGCCTGCCAATTTGATTGTCTTGTCACTGCACCGAGAGACCTGCTGGCTAGGTATGATCAGGCCACTTTTCCAACTCCCCTGCTGCAAATGCCAACCTAGTTCAGCTCTTAACTGTCCACATGCCATATGGATCCATGGCATGGATTCAGTTTCTTTTACTCAATAACATATAGTGTCTCATGTGATCTCTAAAGTGAACATGGAGAACTGAAATCTGAGTATGTTTTTGCGGTTCTACAAGTTCTGACGCCGACTCACAATAGAAACACCAGGGAGTGCTGTGAGTCACTTTAGTTTAGCCCGGTTCAAGCTCTCTCAAACAATCCAGAGCAGATGATCAAAAAGAAGAAGACAGTGGCATGGGGGTGACCATACAAACATGACTACACTGGTAAGCTAGTAGAAATTGCATACTGTTTTGATATTGCTGCCTTTACTTAAAGCACAACTTTCACAGTAGAAGGAAAGTGTACCAATCAGGTAAGACTCAGATTTTGATTTTTTTAAAAATGTGAACAGGAATGATTGCTTTGGAGAAATAAAATCTACATGATAGTTTCTGCAAGTTGAATCACTGAACGACTCCACAAACTCAATATGATCTTCATTGGAATCCAGGATTCATGAATCAGTCCCGTCTCTGCCCTCCATAAACAGTTTCCCTCTGGTTTGTTGGAGGGACTAACAAAGAAGAGGCCTGATGAGGTGACAGCTGTGAAACCTTCACTGTCTGCTGCACATCTATGGCCTCTGCCAGTTTTGTGAGTGCCACCCTTAAAGCAATGGCACTACTCACACACGTCACTTCAAGGAGTAACTTTGACAGACCCACATAATTGTATTAGAAATGTCTACATTTTACATATATGAACAAATATCACCAATTCTGGATTAACGTTGACATTTCATTCACTTGAAAAGCTGTGGTATGTATAAGGCCCATGTGAATACATGTACTGCATAAGAACCCGTGCTGCAGAGAGTAAGGGAGCAGGCTAGTTTCCTTCTGTTAAAAATCCACTAACGGCATTGAAGGGACCAAGACTAATGAAGCCACCACAGTTAAAAGCACACCTATGCTCCCTAAAGAGGAGCTCGAAGGACTGCCTTTTGGCGGAAGCTGAAACCCATGCAAAATCAATGCTATCAGCAAACCTACATGTGACACCTACTACGGGCAAACAGTATGCAGAGTGTCTGGGAAATTACGGGACTTGAAGATACATAGAATGAATAATACCTAAGGAAAACAGAGAGTAGATCTCTAAGCATGCCTGAAAAACTAATATGTCTTCAAGTCAATAAATATGCTTTCTCAGTTGGAGGGCATATAACTCTGGATTTTCTGTCTCATTTGTAAGGGTACGTTAGGGCCAGGCTGACCATGCAATCAACTTCAGCCACTTTTCAACAATCAACCGCTTTCCTTTGGCAAAGAGATAAAGGTAACTTTAGCGTGATGTTTCCTTTTAAGGGTTCAACTCAAACTTTCACTACAGGCCTTTTTCAAGATATAGTATTCTAATGCTCAAGCAGTTATGCATTGGTGTGCTCTTTCTAGGAGTTATTAGCCCCTTAAGCCATGTTTTTGTAATCACCTTTCTTTTTTCAATTATGCAATTTATTACATATTTCACACTAAGTATTACAAAATTCTGGAGCCAGTCACAGGCACTTTGCTTAATAAAATATTCATATACTAAAATGCATGCTTTTTCATCATGAGTAATATATTTAAAAGTAATTTCCCATTGGTCATTCAATTTTGGAGTGGTTGGCTCCTTCTGGCTTTGGAAACACTGTTAGAATCAATGTAAAAATAATAGCTCTTCTTGTACATATCCCCTAAAATATGCAAAAGGCTGGCTGTATGTTACAACTGTTTTTGTTTAATGCAGAAAGTATCTCCCCTTCTAGATTATCTGAATCAGTGAATCCTCAGCAGAGTAATGGAGTAGTGTATAAGCTCTAGTCTAGAAATAGTTATTAAGAGTATAGGCTAGAGTGATGAGAGCAAGGAACACTTTTACCTCGTAAATTGTTGGGTCTCCAGTGCTCAGAATTGGGTCTAGCACCTAGAATGTGTCCAATTTCAAATGTTTGTTGGAAGAAAATATGGAAGGGGGAAGGAGGATGGAGGGAGAAAAGAAGAGGAGGAGGAAGCCAAAAAGGAAGGAGATAGCGAGGGAGGGAAGGAGGGAAGAGAGGCTGTATTAAGTGTGTGACCTTGGGCAAGTAATTGATGCTGTCTAAGCCTACCCCATTAGATCGAATGAAGAGAGTGGGCCAGAAAATTTCTAAAGGCCTGCTCTATCAGTCTGTGATCCTATGGTTTAAACTGTCTATTGATATCAATTATAATATAGATAATAAAAAAGTACTTTGGTCACCAATGAAATATGTAAAAGTATTCAGAGGAGCATCTCTTATTAGTCCAATATCTGTCCTATTCTCTAAATATTGAAGAATTCTTTGTCTCAAATATTTAAACTACACTGAAAAGATGAACTGGGTATATATTTGCTTAATTTGCAGACTGACAGAGCTCAGATTGAGAAGTGTTTCCATAGGTTTACTAAAACACTTATCACCACTCTAATTCAACAATCTGAGTATTATCCTCTTGTAATAATGTATACTTATGAGAGGAAAGAAAGCTAATGTTACCTAAAATGAACACTTGTGGAATATTAATCTCTACAAATTCTAAAAGCCTAATATGTATTTCCATCATGGCGCAGCTGAGATTATCTTCTGGTAATATAAACGTTGCCACTGTTGCTACTAATTCTTCCACTTCCATATTCACATCTTCTGGAAGTGAGGTAAAGAAGTTTTTCCAAGTATGTATAAACCTATAATTCAAGGCTAGTTAATACACCTTGACCTGGCACCCAGGATTCTCCACTTAGAAGCTGTGTGATCTTGGACAAGTTACTTAGCATCTCTGTGCCTCAATTTTCCCTCACCAGTAAATTGAGGATAATAATAATAATACCTTTCTCACAGGGTTGGCGAGAGGCAGAAATGGACTGATATACATTTTATAAAAACACATTGATGAGTGCCAAGCATACAGTAAGTTGCATATAAGTATTAACTACTATACTGCTCCTTCGACAACAATGTAGTATGTTCCCAACATATATTTTGGGCTTTAACTCCCACTGCTCCCATCTTGACCATTCTAACGCAATCAGACTGGTTTACTCAGTCTTTTCTTTTTTTTTTTTTTTTTTGAGACGGAGTCTCGCTCTGTCGCCCAGCCTGGAGTGCAGTGGTGTGATCTCCACTCACTGCAAGCTCCACCTTCCGGGTACACACCATTCTCCTGCCTCAGCCACCCGAGCAGCTGGGAATACAGGCACCTGCCACCACGCCTGGCTAATTTTTTTTGTATTTTTAGTAGAGAGGGGGTTTCACCATGTTAGCCAGGATGGTCTTGATCTCCTGACCTCGTGATCCGCCCGCCTCGGCCTCCCAAAGTGCTGGGAATACAGGTGTGAGCCACCGCGCCCGGCCTACTCAGTCTTCTTAAATTACATCTTATGCTTCCTTGCCCTCATGCTTTTGCATGATAAATAGCAAATGTGTATTGAGAGCATACTCTGTGCCAAGCACTGTGCTAAAAGTTGAACGGATTATCTTATTTTGGTCTCACAAATCTCTAGGTGGCAGGTACTATTATCACTCCATTTTATAGATGAGGGTAACTTATGCTTAGAGCAATGAGTGACTTGATCACAATTGTAGGGCTAATAAATGGCAGGACGACCATAGTGAAATCCAGGGAGTCTGGCTCTAGCTCTTTCATCAAAACCACTGGACAGTCCTACCTATGTTTGTACCCAGTAGCTGTCTTACCTTCTGCAGTAGATCTCTGGTTCCTTTCACCTACCCATGTGCCCTCCCAAAAATTATCTCAACCCTAACTCATCCTCAGACATCCCCCGATCAATCCAGTTCTCAGAGTACTTCACCTTTGAACTACTCTCAGAGGAGTCAGGGCTTCCTTGGAAGCAGTGACAATCCATTTAGTCAAGTAATTATTTAGTATCCTGGAACAGCACCTCTATTTTCCTGAATTTGGAAAGATTTAATTTTCTTTTTGTACATGTTTGGTTGGTTTCTCCAATTAGATCTGATGTTCTGTAAAGTCAGCAGCCAAATCTCATGTTTCTTTTATGTCCTAAATAGCACTTGCCACTAAGTAAGCATTGAGTTAAAAAGTGATCATTTCAGCCACGCGTGGTGGCTCACATCTGTAATCCCAGCACAATGGGAGGCCGAGGCGGGCGGATCACGAGGTCAGGAGAAGATCGGGACCATCCTGTCTAACATGGTGAAATTCCGTCTCTACTAAAAATACAAAAAATGTGCTCGTAGTCCCAGCTACTCAGGAGGGTGAGGCAGGAGAATCGCTTGAACCCGGGAGGTGGAGGTTGCAGTGAGCTGAGATCGGGCCACTGCACTCCAGCCTGAGCAACAGAGCAAGACTCCGTCTCAAAAAAAAAAAAAAAAAAATCATTTAATTTAACTCCAGGGGCAAATAACTACATCAAGCTGACCTGGGCTCCTCATTTTAACAGCTGGCAAGCAGACACAATAAAATTCAGTTTTTCAATACCTTCCTTGATTATTTAATTACTACATCAGTCATTTTCCTAGTTTTCTCTCTTGAATGCTAATGTTTCCTTGGACATACTCTGCCACCATTTTAACAGTTTCTCAGACCCAGGAATTTGAAAATAAAATTCAAAACAGAAAATAAAATGACTTTTTTTTCTTGTAAAGAGACCAATACATTATTGAAAATTCCTCTACTAGAGATTTATTTAATTAAAATAAGCTTTAAACTGAGGAAGATCTCTATAAACTGATGTTGAGTAAGATCCCGGATACCTTTTTAAATGAAAAAGTTCTGACATTTGAAAGCATGTTAATGTTTCACAGTGTTTTTTTTACAAAAAGAAAAGAAAAAATAAACAAAGGTGAAAAAACAAAATTTTAAAGGAATTCAAACAGAAATAAGCAAACTTAAGTATATTTCAAATGAAAAACATATCCACAGTGGGGGTGGAGGCGTAAGGCGACTAAGAGCTAATGTAAGTGATTTTTGCACACAGTCTTCAAACTATATGTCCTTAGGCTAAAGACAAAAATAACTCTAAGCAAATATTGTACACTAGCTAGTAGGCTTCTTTCCACAGTGTCATGGGTTAGCAATTCTGAAAGTACTTTTCCGTGTATTCTAGAATTGAGTTAACTAGTTAATATATAGTGAATAATTGGACTCAGGTTTCTCAGTGTCAGAAAAAGGAGTTATAAATACGGAAAAGGAAAAAGAAAGAATGAACCCTGTTATCTCAGATGGAAATTAGAGTATGAGTACAAACTTGTAGCTTTTAATGTGTGCCTTTGTCTATATTGAAGTCTGTATGAAAGAAAGATAAAAAATATATAATAGATGTGTGTATATACATATGCATATATGAACATATGTATACACATGGATTTTCTAACTCTATCTGCTAAGAGGACTTAGCATTTGCAGGGACTTTTAGGACATAGAAACTACTATGCATGATACTATTATGGTGGGTGGCTATACATGTATGGGGGCAGGGTGCATATGGAAAATCTCTGTACCCTCTGCTCAATTTTGCTATGAAACTAAAAATGCTCTTAAAAATAAAGCCTATTTTTTAAAAAAATCACCATTTGGCATCCACCACAATAATAATTGATTCAGCAGAATTGTCAATGAATGCTAAATCTAGTGAGGGAAACTTCAGTTTTTGTAATGGCTTTACTGAGATACAATTCACATACCATACAATTTACTATTTTAAAGTGTATAATTTAGATGTTTTTAGTATACTCACAAGGTTATGGAACCATAACCATTATTAATTCCAGAACACTATTTATTAACCCCAAGGAAACCCTGTACTCATTAAGCAGTTGCGCTCCATCCTTCCATCGCTAAACAGTTACAACCACTAATTTACCTTCTGTCACTGTGTCTTCGTCTATTCTGCACATTTTACATAAATGGAATCATACAATATGTGGCCTTTTGTGTCTGCCTTCTTTCATTTAGCATAATGTTTTCAAGGTTGTCCAAGTTGAGGTACAAGTTGTAACATGCATCAGTACTTCATCCTTTTTTGTGGCTGAATAATATTCCATTATATGGATATATCACATTTTGTTTGTGAACTCACCAGTTGATAGACATTTGGGATGCTTTTACCTTTTGGTTATTGTGATTAGTTCTGCTATAAAAATTTGTGTACAAGTTCTGGTGTGAGCAAATGTTTTCGATTCTCTTGGGTATATACTTAGGAGTAAAATTGCTGGGTCATATGGTAACTCTATGTTTAACATTTTAAAGAACTACCAAACTGTTTCTATACAGTGGCTATACCATTCTATACAGTGGCTATACCATTGTATGTTCTCAGCAGCAATGAATGAAGATTCCAATTTCTCCACTTTTTCAGCATTTGTTATTATGTGTCTTCTTAAGCATAGTTACTTTAGCAGATGTGATGTGGTATCTCATGGTGGTTTTGATTTTGAGGTTTTGGTTTGCATTTCCCTGATGATTAATGATGTTGAGCATCTTTAGATATGCTTATTGGACATTTGTATATGCTCTTTGAAGAAATTAGCATATTCATATGTTCTTATTTTTTAATTAGTTTGTGGGTAAAATTTTGATGAGCAGCAAGATCATTTACATAGTCTCAAAGTACTTCCCTACAAGATATTTACTATTTACAAAGAAAAAAATACTAACTTTATAGGGAAGAAACCTGGCATTATCGTGACAAGCTTTCTATCACCTTACCACCTTAAGCAAATGATCAAAGTTAACATCACCAGTAATGGGAAAAATCAACAATGTTCCTCCTAAAATGATGCACTGAGAAGAACACAACGTCACTTTTGTGGTATTCCTGCCAGTAGTACATAATACGACTCTAATCACTAGAAAACTAACAAAGACAAAACTAATAAGACAAACCCAAAATGAAGGACACTTTGCAAAATAACTGCCCTGTATTTTCAAAAATATCAAGGACATGAAATAACAAAGACAGAGCGAGGAACGTCCCAGATTAAAGGAGACTTAAGAAACATAATAACCCAATGTACCATGTGACCCTGGATTTTCTTTTGCTCTAAAGGACATTATTGGAACGATTGGCAAAATCTGAATAAAGCCTTTAGATTAAAGTATTTAGATAGATTAGTACCAATGTTAGCTTCCTGATTTTGATCAATATGCTGTGCTTATGTAAAAGAATCTTTATTTTTAGTAAATATACATTGAACTTTATGTTCAATATGTCTGTGACTTATTCTCAAACAAGTCAGGAAAAAAGTGTATTTGTGTATACGTATACATACATGTATATATGTGTGTATACGTATACGTACATGTATATATGTGTGTATACGTATACGTACATGTATATATGTGTGTATACGTATACGTACATGTATATATGTGTGTATACGTATACGTACATGTGTATGTGTGTATACGTATACGTACATGTGTATGTGTGTATACGTATACGTACATGTGTATGTGTGTATACGTATACGTACATGTGTATGTGTGTATACGTATACGTACATGTGTATGTGTGTGTATACGTATACGTACATGTGTATGTGTGTATACGTATACGTACATGTGTATGTGTGTGTATATGTATACGTACATGTGTATGTGTGTGTATACGTATACGTATATGTGTGTATACGTATACGTATATGTGTGTATACGTATACGTATATATGCGTATACGTATGTGTATATATGCGTATACGTATGTGTATATATGCGTATACGTATACGTATATATGCGTGTATATATACACATGTTTGTGTGTAGGAGGTGCATATATGTGTATATTTGTGAGAGAGAGGGAAGAAGGAAGCAATGTGGTACAAATGTCAACATAGGAGGAATCTGGGTAATGGGGATATGAGAATTCTTTCCATGATTCTTATAACTTTCTGTATGTCAAAATAAAAAGTTTTTTAAGAGCTATAATAATAGTATAAAATTGATTTATTTACATTAAGAAGTAAAATTATTTTATTTCAACCCACTTACCTGAGCTTATTTTTAAAAAATACACACACATATATATACACACACACACACACACACATATATATATATAAAACTGTTATGAACTTGTTTCTTCAAAAATGTGCCTAACTTCAAATAATTTTCTTTAAAATTTTGTTTTGGTCTTTTCTACAACTTCATCTGAATGAAAAAATGGTGCTTCATTATCACAACAAAAATCCTTTTATTTCAAATTACTATTTGATTATGTCTGCTGCTGGATCACTCTAAGGGTGCTTGCATTCCTGATCTAGACACATTTTCTTTACACTTACAAGAGCTCTGATGTCTGATGCTTCAAAACAGCTTAGCTACCGTGCTAAGAGACATCGCTAAAAGAATAGGAAGATAATATTTTTCATTTTATTTTACCTATTTTCCCCTTAAATAAATATCCAATGACAGATATTTTACTTGGGGGTTCTTTTACAAAAGGTGGATGGGCTGGTTCCAAGGATAAGCCCCCTAAGAGCCTCCTAGAAGCTGAGTTCAATTTGATAACCACAGGCTTCACTGACTCATAACCAGTAGCAGCCATCTGGCAAATAGGAGGCACTGGGCAAAAAGCCCCTGGATATGAATGGGCAAGTGTATCCAGGCAAATGCAGCACTACTTGGACAAGTATTAAAGTACTACTTCCACAGATGCACCTTGGTTTATAAACAGCATAGCATGTTCAGCTCAGTTTGCAGTCTCTGAGCTCTTACCAACTTGGCAGCAGAGAGGGTTGCAAAGTTACATGTTATCTCTAAAAATCATGCACTATCTGCACAATAGTGATGCCTGACCCAAAGGAAATTAGTTTAATTGGACTGCAAAAGAGACGCTGACCTACCTCCCTTTTTCACTCTTAGTACACACAAGAACTCCAGGCTGAATTCTGCCACTCCTCCATGTTCTTCATAGCACCTCAAATTATTTACTCTAAAGAAATCCTCATATTTTATCATGTCTATTTGGCCATCTTGCACATTAAATGCTTTAATAAAGCTCAGCTGTCAGTATCATGACAAGTTTTCCAGTCACAGTAACAAAACATCAAACTTTTTACTTGGTTTCCACACACTGCATGCAGTGATAGCTCCTTAATTTTATTTAGTCCAGTTTTCATGTAGGTCTTTGAGCAACAAAATATTCTTTCAATACTACTATATTTAATAAAACAAACATGAAACAGCATTTATGTTGGGGCATAAATGACTAACAGCATCATTTGAATATATTACAACAGACAACTCTCTTTTACTATGGCAAATGACAACGATCGCTTTATTTTTCAAAACATGTGTAGCTGTGATATACATGCTGCTGATAAAAGCCTGTTATTCACCAAACTAAATTGTGTTTGGCCTTGCATTGAACTCAGAGAAAATTGTGCATGCGCATCTCAGGTAAAACTTAGCTCCCTATAGATGTGTGCACTACTCCAATGTTATTTACAGACCAAATATATTGGAGCCAATCTGGTAACAAATACGGAGGCTATATTCAACCATTTCAGCCATCAATTACAGACATACGTGGGTTTTCAGTTCAGCGTATGGAATCTAACAATGGTGCTTAATTATCACAACAAAAATGCTTTTATTCCAAATTACTATTTGATTCTGTCTGCTGCTGGATCACTCAAAGAGTGCTTACATTCCTGATCATAGACACATTTTCTGTAAGTTTACAAGAGCCCTAATGTCTGATGCTTCAAAACAACTTAGCTGCCATGCTAACAGGCGTGGCTAATGTGTAGCCTAGAAACAAAATCTGCAACTGAGCTCAGCCTCTGGGAAAAGGCATCCTTTCTAGTGGAACCCACCTCAAAGTAAGACCTTTTTATTTGTAATTAATTAAGGTGACAATGGTGACTTTATTTTCACTGGGGAGGGGTGCCTTTCTAAAACATTCGCCTGAAAGTCTAGAGTCTAACATTTATGTCCCTGGATGCCCTCCACACATTAAAGAAAAAACTAATTCGTTCAACCAATGTTTCACAGTCCATATTCAAATATTTTTGCCCTGCAAAGTGCTAGTTACATGACAGATATGTCTCCAAGTATCCCATGATGTTTTTTCCCCCAAAACAGAACGCATCTATAGACAACAAAAATAATCCACAGTAAGAAAATGAAGCAGCCTAACAACCTTTAACATGGGACCAACATTGCCAGGAACATGTATTGGGCACCTACTATGTGATGAACAATGTACAAAGGTGTGAGGATAGAAAAATGAATAACATACAGTCTTTGTTTTCAAGAACCTCAAAGTTTTCAGGCGGCAGGGGAAACATAAAAGCTGATCCCTTCAACACACCTATTAGTGTCATGCCATGGTCTATACATGGGGCACTTGGTTCAGACTGGGAGGGGCTGGTACCATGAAAGAGGAAGAGATGACTCTTAAGTGGAGTCCTCAAAGAAATAATCTAGAAAAATGATGAGGCAGAAGAAGGATGCTGGGAAGTTATCAAAATGAGTTTGGCCTTTAAGAAACAACCAAGGGGACTGTGAGGGAGAGAGCCTAAGGGATAAAGTGGAGATAATACGGGATTAAGTCAACAAGCCCTTGCAAACAGGTAAACTTCAGAAGCACAGGACTACAAATTTCCAAAACCTAAAAGCACAAGCAAAATGATATAAGAAAAGACACCTCCAATTGGAATTTTCTGACTAAGTCAGTTCACAGAAAAGTTAAAGGCCAAGAGTGAAAGTAAGTGTAACACATGACCAAATAAAAATAAAGAAAGAATTTGGGGATTTGCTGAAGCATCAGTCCAGTATTTGCCTGGTAATTCCAAAAAGAATCGCAGAGGAGCTGCAACTTATCAACAGATGGATAGAAGCCTGGCCAGCGATGCAGTTGGAATCCTAACGAAAGCACAGGCACAGCCTCAGGGGTGCAAAGTAGGTGGGCCCTAATGCAAGTGAGACACAGTAATACCTTGTTGTAAAGGCATTTGGGGGAAAAAAGATGATACCGCGGAGCATATTCACCATAGAGAAAGGATCAATGTAAGATGAGAGAAAAATCTGGAGCTCCGAGGAAGATCCCCACTATTTACGCACATTTAACAAATGAAAGTGCAAAAGAAAATAGTTAAAACATGTGTGGGCTTCCTTCCATGAGATGGCACATTTCTGTAAGAAAGACAATTTTAAATAGGCAGAAAACTAGAAGTAGTAACAAAAAGAAATCTTTGCTTCCCTTTATTCTTTTTACTCTTCTGTTATTTGTTAATGGTATTACTAATCACTTCCTTCATCAGTCTAAGAAAGCAGAGGTTTGGGAGCCTTAGACACTGCAGTTGTTTGTGGAATAAAACTGAGCAAATAGCAGCATACACGGTTTATGAAACCAGAGGGTTTATACTCTATAAATAACTTACAGTTATTTTTATTCTTTTCACGTACACCATTACTGAAGACTGGATGATAGCTTTTTGCTATTGCCTGGTTGACTTGTGCGCACGTGTGTGCGTGCACACACACACACACACACATCCAAGGTAATAACGATATTGATTCTGAAGAGACACTTTTTGAGACAAATAAAAGAACCATATATACAACTGGTCTAATAGAGCAGGTCTAGAAACTTCGCAGTAACACTAGGCTTTTTCATGAATAGCAATTGTCTAACACACTTGAAAATCTTACAACCTAATAACATCAGAGGTTTGGGGCAGCATTAGAAAGGATGTGATACCTTAGAGATACTCAAGACAGTGAGTGGTCTATGCTATTTTATTGTAAATTAAGTTCTACATTTTCTCTTTAATAAAAAAGTAATAACCTGTGACTGAGCAGCCCTAGATAAAGTATGAAAACAGAAGCTTGCATGTGAAAACATTTCAATTAAACAGAGAATTCAAAAATAGAGCGAAGAGAACCAATTAAGCAATTCAAACACAAAAATATAAAAATAATTGTATTATGAAGCAAGGATTAGTTTTTCTCTGTCACACACACACACACACACACACACACACACACCCCAAACCACATTCATGTCGCTAAACTAGGGGAATTGGGAAAAAGACTTTCGTTTTTGGTGGGTAGCCACCTTTTCGGTTAAACGTTATATTCAAAATGTGCCTAATTCTTATAATCCAAATATGTGACACTGCTTGGGTTTCCATGACTACTGCTCAGAAAACCATATTAATTATTCAAGAAGACCATGCCGTTCTCCTTGCATGCCCTAAGGAATGCTGGGAAATGCAACATGCCATTATAAAGGAAATAGCTGTTAAACAGACTGCATGACCAAGTCTAAATAGGAAAGTTATTTCCGCGAAGTACTGACATCATCCTGATAGCATTAAGCAGTATTATTTAAACTCCTCAGAACAAAATTAAGTAAGGAAATTAAAGAGTTTTGCTTCACGTTTAATATCTTCACAATCTTTGTATGACCTATAATTGTAGACTCTGCTCATTCCTCTGATAGGATCTGATTTTAAACTAAGTTGGCTGCCTTGCCTAAAACAGTGCTCATTCTATGAAACTTTCCCCCAAAGGCTGCCACTTTGTCATTGCAGAACTTGTAGGAAATCAGATAATCCAGTTATTAAGACAAACTGCAGCAAAGCATCTGGGTGCCATATCTGCCAATGCCTGAATATAACAATAATTGTAATAGGTGCTGCTGCCTATGATCTTTCCTTCATTATAAACACTACCAAAACAGAAGCAGGGAGGTCTGTGTGTGTTCAAGCAACCTGTACACTGCTACTGAATTCTTGTCATAGCTAAACTTGCAGTGTCAATCCCATAGCAGGCAACAATGGGCATGATCAGCTCAATTACTCAAAGACAGGAGAGAAGAAAGCTAGAAACAACACACCACATGCTATTTAGCTCCTTGAGGAGTCAGAGATGTTATTATTTGTATTTATTATATATATATAATATTATAATATCAGATAATAATTATATATTATATTCTATTTTATTATAAAATTTATTATTTGCACTTACACATTATTTGCATTTATTAGCAAAAAAAGACTGATTTTAAAAGAGATGGCTATTGCAATGGGACACAAGTTGAAGTTTCTGAGTTCAAGTTCAAAGATCTCTAAATATGAGCAATTTAGAGAGATTTACACCAGTACTGGGCTTCATTAATTTTGAATTCTTGCTTATCATACATATTCAGGGAAGAAGAAAGAAGGGCAAATTTTCCAGAAGCAAAGAATGTGAGAGATTCAGGGTGATTTGAATACACTGAATTCTGTACTGCATAATCTTGCAATCAAATTTCAAAATAATGTGATTAAAAATTATACCCTGTGGAAACGTAATCACCTGCCACAAATGATAAAGAAATAAAATGAAGTGATATGTAACAATTATCTAAAACATAATGAACAGTCTATTTGCTAATTAAAAGGAAAACATATTATGTATTGTAATTGCCATTCAATATTCAGTAATATAATTTCTCTATAGTTAACTTATACTCCTTTTCGTGAATTAAATGCTGATGGAAAAGAGTGAAAATGAGAACAGTGATAAATGCTCACCCCACAAATAAACAACCTTTATTATTAATTATTCTTTCCATCAACCAATTACCACTCAAATTGTAAGAAAGCTAATTACAGAAGGAAAGCCAACCTGAAAAATATTTAGTGAGATTTTAATTCAATTCAACCATTACCTATTGAATCTGCTAGGTAGGCATTGGCAAAATAGTCAGTGCTATGTCGGACAAAAAAAATGTGACTCTCATTTACTTAGTGCTTCTCTTGTCCCAGGCACAGTGCCCAGTGCTCAGTCTCACACACTCACACACACACACACACACACACACACACACACACACACACCCCAGCACTATGTATGTATTTATGAATCTGCACAATATTCCAATGAAAGCAGTTACTGATACTATACATACAGACTTCTCAGACTCTCAGTTTCATCATCCCTGAAATGGAAACAATAATGTGTACTTCTTAGCTTTTTCTTGAGAGTTAAACGACAAGGTAAGTAAAAGTCACAGTCCAGTACCCAGTAAATGGTAGTAACTATTATTAGATATTAGCAGTTGGGTAAAGACTAAGGCCACAGCTGTTGTGCCATCATCTTCATGAAGCACAAGGGCAGGGCAGGAAAAAGTACCATAAATTCAGCCCACCATTCCTTGCCTCCAGAAGTAAGATCCTCAGTCACAACCCCTTCCCTAAACAATTTGACTCAAACAAGAATAAACAATTTGCTGTGCTACAGAATGAATCTGTGTGCTCCTATTATTAAGAAAGATTTCCAGGTCATTGACTAAGATCAAAGCAACCAAACCCAGAGCTGTGGTTATGGCTCAGTTTGCTGGGTGTTTCTGACTACAAGAGGCCATGAATCATAATGAAGAATCCACTAACTTTGGCCTTGTCGACACCAACTCTTATAGAGCTATTCAATCACATCCATTCACAAAGGCCCGACTTTTCCCTTTGTCACTAGGGCAGAAGGGCCAGAAATAATCTACATATTAGATAATCTGCTTTTAGGATTGGTGGGAATTGACTATATATTGTTGAGAATTAATGTTTTCATGAGCCATCAGTACACTATAGACAAGGATTACTGATTTCCATGACTCAGACAATAAAAAAATTTAGTTGTTATTAAATCCTTACTGAGCAATATTTATTCTTTCTTTGGATGATTCAGGTCATCAAAACCCCTGATGTTGCTGTGAGACATATAGATTGGGTTAAATCTCAACTATCTCTCTATATTTATTATCTTAAAAGATTGTTGGCTTATCCTTTGTCTCCTCCTTATCAAGGCAAAGTACACGATGCTAAGGGTGAAAAAATCCAGCTCCAAGATTTTTAATTTGGAGTCTCAGAAATAGAAATTTGCCCCACATTTCTAGTTTGGATTGTCACATCGGAACATGACCGCTAATACTAACTTTACTGTGGAATCATGATTTTTCTTTCTCCCCAAATACAAGAAATATTCCATTTGTTCTATCTTTTAGCTTCACTTCAAAGAGTAAAGCTTCAAATCTCTATATCATTTAACCCAAACTTGTTTCCATGACTGCAAAAAACACTAAAGTTGCCTATGTTGTGGGAATAAGACACATGTTAACCTTAAATGTCTGCAGTTGGTTTTCAAGGATTGTTCACATCAAATTTAACCTTCCTCCGCATGTTTTTTTCTTAAAATGTAATTTTAAAAGATCCCTGATGTCCAATGCAAACAGATTCTAATTTTAAGGTGCTTTCCATGTGATTCTTGAGGACAGAAAAAAAGTCTTTATCACCATTTTAAAGACCAAGAGGTTAGTATCGATTATCGCATTCCACAGACACTCACAATATCCAGAAACTATACGTTGGTCTAGAAGTTCAAATTCCTATCCACTCCATATAGCATTTCCCCCAGGCTTTTAGCCACCCCAAGACCACTCATTGCATGTTTCTTCTGTCTCCCTTGCTCCCCCTCTAGTGGATGTGCTGGGGATCAGGGTTCCAGAGGCTTCAAGGAGTACATGGCTGACCTTACAACCGAAAAGCCAGCAAACTACAAAGTTTTGACTGTCATTGCTGGTTGATCCACCACTGAAACCAGCCTGTGTATCTTTTTCTGGAAGCTGGGTGAATTCTTACAAAACTAGAGTGATTAATGTTTTCTAACATAATTTCCCTAACAATTTTTAAGTCTGTCTGCTATTTATCATCACCATGCAGCAGCAATTCTAAATGCCAATGATAAAATACTCTTTCTGAAATAAAAATTGTTGGTCTAAGTTGTAAACAATATATCTAGTTGCTGTTTCAAAGAATCATCAGTGAATGTTAAAGCTAGTTAGTGAAACTGTTTTTCTAAAAACTTTCCTGAGATATAATTCATAGATAATACAATTTACCATTTCAAAGTCGATAATTCTGTAGTCCTTTCATATTCAGAGATGTGCAACAAACACCAGTATCTAATTCCAGAACATTTTTATTACTTCAAAAAGAAACCCTGTACCTATTAGCAGTCACTCTACATTCTCCCCTCCCAGCAGCCCCTGACAACCACTCTATGAATTTGCCTATTATGTGTATTTTATATAAGTTGAATCATATAATATGTAACCTTTTATGTCTGTTTTTTCTTTCACTTAGCATAATGTTTTCAATGTTCATCCAAATTGTAGTGCAAGTTGTGACACACATCAGTACTTCATTCCTTTTGTGGTTGAGTAATATTCTTTGTATAGATAGACCACATTTAGTTTGTCCATTCATCAGTCGATGGATATTTGAGTCATTTCCACTTTTGGCTGTGATAAGTAATGTTGCCATGAACACTCCAGTACAAGTTTTTATGTGGACATATGTCTTAAATATTATTCCATGTATACTCAGAAGCGTAATTGTTGGGTCACATGAAAATTCGATATTTAGCTTTTTGAGGAATTCCCAAATTGTTTTCCACAGTGTCTGCATAATTTTATTTAATACATTTCCACAAGCAAAGGGTCTTAATTTCTCTACATCCTCGCCAACACTTGTTGCTGTGTATCTTCTTGGGCATAGTGATTCTAGTGGGTGTGAAGTGGTGTCTCATGGTTTTTATTAATATTTGCATTTCCCTGATGACTAAGATATTCAGTGTCTTTTCATGTATTTATTAGCATTTGTGTATCTACTTTGAATAAATATCTATTCAGATGCTTTGCCAATTTTTAATTGAATTATTTTGTAACAGTTTTTTTTTTTTTTGTCTTTTCTGGATGCTAGTACGTTATCAGATCTATGGTTTACAAATATTTTTCTCATTCTGTGATGTGTCTTTTCACTTACTTGATGATGACCTTTAAGCTCCCTACCAATATTTAATCAAAATAGTTGCTAATGCCTCAGGCTGAATAATCTTTTTTCTCATAACTTTTAGAAAGTGCTTCCTATATGTAGGTGGATCTAGAGATATTAGTCCTATTATCACTGGCCCTTTGACCCTGTGCTGATCCTTAGTTAGATTGGGCCATAAATACTTTATCAGGTGTCCATCTGTCCTTAGGACAATGAACCGATTCAGGCTTCCCAGAAAGCTTTTAGAAGCTTTAAAATGATAATACTATCTTGAGAATGCCTGCTTTTAAGCCAGTGAACTCAGTGCCTTTTTTTAATTGGCATTATTTGTCTAGGAGGATTTGGGTTAGCAGCTTTTCCCACAGGAATAAGTTTAGCTACAAGACTTTTAGAATTCCTCTCTTTGATCAATACAATCTTTTACTTTACACTCCCATACAGCTTTTCCATCTGTTTTCCCACCGAAAATGTGCCCCAAAGTTTAAATTTTCTTGATATCTTTCAGACCCAGTCAAACTTACGAACCTAGATGAGCTGCAGTTGGGGGTAGCGGGTGGTGCAGAGTAGAGACCAGTCCAAGCTAAATTACTGGAAATGCCAAGTTCTGGAACATTTCGAAAGCAATGCTGCAGCTAATCACGCACAGCAATCACAGGCAGGAGGGCAGAAGTGTCATCTTTAAGAATCCACAGAAGCATGGCTTCAAGTCAAGTGGCCTAATGGTAGAACTTTGGTGACAATTAAGTAGTCCACAGGCTTGCCCAGAAAAGCAGCTCCAAAGAATACAGTTGGGTTTTTTGAGCTAACGCTTCATCTATATCACAAGTGCCAGAGGTGCAGTTGCAAAGAACAAACTTTAGTATGAAAATTTGTTATGAATTGAATTGTTTCCACCCCCTCCAAAAAAATATGTTTAAGTCTTAACCTTCAGCACATCAGAATGTAACCTAATTTGGAAATAGGGATCTTTCAGCGGTGATCAAGTTAAGATGAGGGTCTTAGGGTCAGCCCTAATCCAATATGACTAGTATCCTTATAAAAAGGGGACATTTGGACAGACAGATAGGCACACATAGAGGCAAGAGGATGGGAAGACACAGGAAGAAGATGGCCATGTAAAGGTGGAGGATTGGAGCGATGGATCAACAATCCAAGGAACGGATGCGGTTACCAGAAGCTAGGAAAGAGGCATGGAACACGTCTTTCCTGGGACCTTTGGAGGAAGGATAGCCCTCCCAACACCTTGATTTTGAAGTTATAGCCTCTAGAACTGGGAAACAAAACATTTCTATTGTTCTAAGCCACACCAATTTGTGGTGTTTTGTTTCAGCAGCTCCAGGAAACCAATACAAAGCACCAGGCCCTATGCAAAGGGAGAACGTCCTGTGTCTCAGGTAGAAGGATTGTCATTACACAGACCCTTTCAGTCACATCTGCATGCCCAGATCATCAGTGTTGTAAGCAGCACTATCTTTGAAATGAAAAGGAAGAATACAAGTACACATTCCACATTTCTTCTACGAAGATGCGTATTTCTACTTTACTAAATGTTATGAGACTTCAACTCTTGATCCACCTATGTGTGTGGTGTGTATTAAAAAAAGAGTAATGATTGCTTGGTTCAAATTGAAGAGGTTGTCAGAGAAATAAGCCAAGAAATCACAACTGCTTTCTCTTCCTGACTCATTCTTAATAAATAATGAAGATTTCTTATTGGGTGATATGAAATTTCATCTTAAGCATACTGAGGGTCTATAACCATGTAGATGTGATACTATGTAGCTTGTATGGTTCAAAGTAGGCTTGATGATGATGACAATGACTGTTTGGAGATTACAGACCAAAATAAACATACACTGTACACTTTGGATTGGTAGAAATTATAAATCGTCTGCATCTTGATCCATCAAAATTATGTGAAAGAATAATCAAATTAATTATGGTAGCCTGTCTATAGGAAATATTGGATATGAGTATATATCAATCAAGCCAGTGAGATGGAGACAAGGATTCTTTCCATTTTACTGACAGCTATCCTTTTTATATATATTACATGTGGTCTGATATCACGTATGATTGTATGAAAAAATCACTGAAACAAATGCACTGAGATTAGTTTGGTAAACATTACATTTTTAATTTTATTGCATAATAATTTCATTTATTCATTAAACAAATATTTAATGGGCCCCTATTATGTTTCACAACCTGTGCTAGACAACCAAGATTTATCCATGCATAGAAAGAGCTTCTGAACACTAATGTCACACGGGGATAACACCGTGACTTCAGCTCTAGAGGTCAAACACACACACAGTTATCCTCAGAGAATCAGGAAAGCTTTGGTTCTAACATAGCAAATCTCCACATTTCTTAATTTAAAATTAATAGAAGAATTTGATAGATTTTGCACCCTAACTCTACACCCAGGGGAAAAAAACTGAAATAAAATGTGTCTAGAACATATGGCATATTTCTTACTCCTTGTATTTTTGTTTGTTTTGTTTTGTTTTGTTTTTTAGAGATGTTTGGTTACTTTTCCCATATTTTAGCAAAACTTCAGTTCTCATTGAATAGCAAAGAAACGACCGCTAAAAGCTTGGTAAAAGCGAAATGTTAAGTACTAACATGGTTTGTTCTTAGGGAAAGTAGAAAGGAATATGACTCACATTGTACATCTTCTATATGCAGAGTTTTCTAGATTTTCTTATCTAAATTTTACAACCCTAGATAGAGAAATCCTCTTCCTCCTATTCCTACTTCTGTTCCTCCTCCTCCTCCTCCTCCTCCTCCTCCTCATCATGATCATTATCACCATCACCATCATTTTTACTACTACCATTTTGCAGATGAGGAAACTGAAGTCAGAGAGGGAAAGTGACTTACCCAAGGTCACACAGCCAGTAAGGGGCCAGTTCTTACCATTCCACAATGCAGTGTTGCTTCCAAAGAACAGTTTCAAGGAAATCATGAGCTTTTCATACCTGCTCACCAAATGTAGTCTTACACATTTGGCCCAGCATCTTACTAATGGCAATCTTTAATGATTATAACCTATAGACTACGAAATATGCTCCTTTTATTTCATAATCCACTCCCCTTATGTCTTGTGTTTTCCTGTGATATATTTTAGATCTGAGGAAGTTTATATTTCAAAATGATTCATTCTGCTCTGCCAACTGCAAGGCAAGATTGCAATAAATGTTCTCTTGTTGATCAAGAGTGTATATTTGTGAGCAGAAAGAAATACTATCTAAATTCGCATCATGTTTTAGGCCACCACTAACTAATATATTGACACGCCAATATACTGGATTGTTTACATACAAAGTAAATGTCAAGCAAACAGAAAACTCTTTTGTCAGTTACCAGATATTTCTCTTACCTTCTGGGGCATGTCAGGTTGAAGCAAAATGCATCTGCTTCATCCTGTCATTACATTTGACCTAAACTTCATTTAAAAGACTAGAGAAATCATTGAAAGCTGTAGTATTGATTAGGCTTTAGAAAAGTATTTGCTTTGGAATTTGATTGTAAGTCTTGTCCAACATTCACTTGTCAGGAATCTAACAGCTCTAGAAATTTAACTTAAAAAGATACATTTAATTCAAATTTCATTTTTTAAAGATTTTATGGAAGTAGACAGACCAAAAGGGAAACAAATTGTCATACAATCCAATGATTCGAATGCGTACTTTGGACAGTTTATAAGTGATCTGGTCAGGACACAACCAGGGTATTTATTGCTCAGTGGTAAAGAGCACGTTTAAAGGCCTGTTGACATCTGATATTAAAGCTTTCCTATGTTTATCTTTTTCCTCCCCTTTTGACAGGAGATTCCTTTAAAAACCTTTCTGGCTCTGTGATGCTGAGTGACTGTGGACTGCAACCCTACTCAGCCTATGAGGAACCAGGTATTTCCAGCAAGATGTCCCCAACTCCCAATGATATCAAAAGGACTCAGACAGAGGCACTCCCCCAGCTAGTGGGTCTCTGACTCCAGCTCTCCAGTATGCTGGAGACTGCTGAGCTGGCCTTACTAATGTGTATGCTTAAAAGAACACCTCGCTCCTCCTGATCACTACTGGTTTCTATAGAAACAAGAAAGAATCTGTTCTTTTGCTAAAATTTTCTCCTAAAGCTTTTTCTAGCAATGTATAAAACATTTATTTTTTGCTATCAAAGTCCTTCATTTATAGCGTCATTTGACCAATTAAAGAACAATGGGCTGAGTAAAGATAAGAGTGAGCTTCATTTTAAGAAACCAAATCCTATGTACAGGAGGCAGCCACGGTCAGTTTATCTCTCTCGGGTCATTTTAGGACTCAAGACTCAAGTATTTTAGTGTAAATCCTTGAAACAATGGTATATCAGAGAGTTAAAAGAATTAACAAGGTATTGACTCCACCGTAAGCTGAGTTTTTCATTCTGGGATACTTCAGCAGTTACAGTATTTAAATGAAGTGTCTCATCAGTGTCACCATAAATAACCCTTGAAAACTCCAGAGCTCCAGACCACAGGAATGCGAGCTGCAGCCTTGATGCCTGTGTGGCTTTGCTTCAAGATAACGGCTAGGTTTCCCTGCTTTATTACTATGTTCCCTTCTCCAGGGACCACATTTGCTCAGGAATTGCTAAGGCTAGTAAATATTGTATCTGTCCTCTTGTAATCACCAAGCAAACAGAATTGCCCTCCATCACATAAAACCCCGAGAGCTGTTAGGTCATGAAAGAGGTATTGAACTAGGGGTGTGCTTAAAAATTAAGAATGAGAATCACTGTAGCATAAATCAACACTAAATCCGCTGCATGGTTGTATGTGTTCAGTCTTCTATTAAATTTCAGTCATTTATTCTTCCATCAATAAATATATATTGACTTCCTGCTATTTGCCAGCCACAAAGTTAAGCACCGCAGGTAAGGTGGAGTACTGAGCATTACAAATACAGTCTCTGTCCAACTGGAGTTCATAGTCCAGCATGGCAGACAGGCATTACACAAATAATCACTGAACTATAAGAGTAAGAAATACTATGAAGCAAAAAGTACCACAAGTGCCTAATAGAGAGTCTAATCCAGTCCAAGGGTTGTCAGAGACACCTTGTTGATTTGCTGGCACTTTGGTTATAAAGAGCTACAAAGGAGATTTTGGCTTAAGGTGAAATTAACTTGATAAGTGTGCATGTCTTGCAAAAATCACAGAATTGTCAAAGATCCCAAGAGGTGAATGGTTCAGCTATCTAGGATGAACAGTTTTCTCAACATGGAGATTCTTAAGGATAGAGACCTTGCACGCCCCTTGATGGCTCATCTGGTGTTTCAACATCTTATTAATCTGAAAACACTTTCTTAGCTACTGAAGTACCAAAAGGACCACACCATAAAGTAATTCAGCCAGAAGGTGGTCTTCAGTTGGGGAACCTAAGGGGGATGCAACTGTCACTGAATTGCTGCATTTCATTGCTCTGATTCAAATAGAGAACTATTGTCTGAGAACTGACTCTCTACTCCAATGCAGGATTGCCAGAGCATATATATAAAATAAAACAAATAGATCCTTGGTATTCATGACCATCCAGGTTTGATATTCAAGCAACCATTTTAATACTTTCATTCTTTTGTTCCTTTAATTCTGAATCTAGACTTCTGGGAAGAAATCAGCATCTGATTCAACCAGAGACACTTACAAACATAGGGAAAGAGAATGAGCTTGGAAGTCAGACACATTTGGGTTTCAACCCTGACTGTGACAACTATTAGCTGACAGACTTGGGCAAAATAGATAATAATAATATTTCTGAGTCTTGGTTTTCTTATTTGCACCATACGATAATGATATCTCACAGAGTTGTTGCAAGTGTTAAATGAGATGATGCACATAAACTATTTGGCACAGTGCCTGGCAGAGAGTAAACAATTAGGAAATTAAAATTACTAAGGATATGTATACACATCTGACAATGTACTTCTCATTTATACTTCTAACTATACACGCACATATTTATATATACCTTTAACCTAACTCATAGATATGCGTGTATATTTTATATATATATATATGAACTTTTAACAACCTTGTTGATCTTTATACCCCTAGTCTTGGGCTCTGAACCCAACCATAGCTGTTATGTAACAAAGGGTTGTTGAAAGGAAGGAAGAATAGAAATAAAGATATTCAAAGACACGTTAACTGGCTAGACAAGAGGTTCTACTTGTACTTTTCCAGTAACTTAGGACCCAATTCTTCAGCTGATTGTGTGGAATGTCAATGAAACAAAAATAATTGTGATCAAATGATGCTCTTAGGGCCATAAACCTATGAGCAAGCATATGGATTGCTACACATTATATTTGTACCCCTAAGGTTTGTTAAACACCTTAGGATGAAAAAAGCTAATAAGTATGAAATTTATTTTTATCATTATTAACTTAAAAATGGGAAAAGCTAAAGATAACAGAGAACTTTGAAGCTAAAACTAACATACTCAAATGACAATGTATTTAAAACTCTTATGGCTAATGACCTTAAAATTTTTCTAGCTCTGTGTTGCAGGAATAAAATCCAAATCATCTCTAATAAAAATATTCATAAACTTTTGCTGCTGATGCTTTTGGGGGAATATTGAGTGAAGTGTTTGAAAGATGTCAGTAGTTTTTTTTAACAACCTAAGAAAAATAAAATACAGGGGAAACAGAGTTCTTATCATAAATATATTTTAAAAACTAGAGATTAATTACATACTATTCCTTCAAGAACAGATATATATTCAACCATTCAACTAATATAATATGGTATAATCTTTGGCTGCAGTCACAAAGCCAACTACTGCCAGTTTCCTAGGTTGAGACTAGCAGTCCTGTCACTAGCATAATTTTCTCCTACCATGCCCATGATTCCACTGATAACAAGCATCATACTCTTTCTTGTTAATTTCAATTCCATGTAATGTGTCAGAGCTTGCATTTATTTTGACCTGCTGTAAAAAGCAAAGAGCAGCCAATTCCACATGTCCTCCTTCTGATGCAGAGGAAGACAATAAGAAACAGGACCATGACATTAAAGCAATTCCACTTAAGCATTCACTAAACCTCTATTGAGTATTACTGTGTGGAATGTGCTATCTAGGAACTGTGGAAGATAAATACAATGTAGTTGTAGGAGGCATCCATAAAAGCTGCACATAATACAAAGCAGAGGAAACATGGAGGAAGGTATGAATTCAGCCTGGGGAAGTCCAGGAAGGCTGCTTAGGGGAGACTGCATCTGAGCTGAGCACTGAAGGATAATTAGGCTACTTGAAGTAGAGAAAGTGAGGGAGATATCTTCCTGGCCACTGGAAGAGCAAGACTAAAGGCACAGAAGAGTAAGCAATTAAGAATGGAAAATGGTGTAAAATGGCAGAGCAGAGGCTGGGGTGAAAAAAGGCAGGTTTCGGCCATGTCAAAACGCCTCCAAAATGGCATGCAGAGTAACGTTGATTTTTTTTTTTTTTTTTCAAATCAAGAGGGAACTACCAAATGCTTTGGAGGAAAATAGTTTTTCTTCCAGACAGCTCACTGACTCTATTGCATCAAATGAATGAGGCAGCTCCTCTACAATTACATAGGCATTTTGTACTTCCCTTTCTTAATAATTTCTTTATTAGTTACTGAATATAGCCTAATGATAATATATCTGTCATCCTAAGTGTCTCAGACATGAACAACATATATATTTAAAACTTATCTGGGATTGAATTCAAAGGATCAACTGAGTTGAAATTTAGTCCTAAATACTAAGATACTACCAGACAGTTAGGTAAGTGCTGCTATAGATTTATTGAATATTTCAACAGTGAGGGAAGAAGTGATCTACAGCATGTCTGTTGTTTTGTTCTATCATATTTCTTCCCTTCAGGATATATTGAAATTTTCTTCCTAATCTGCAGAGATGCCCTTATTTTATTTTCCTTTTTGTGTCCTCTTCATTGTCATGATAAGCATTAGAAATAAAAGATAGTCAAATTCTGGAGAGGGTCAGTTGTCTTTCCTCTCTTCCTTTCAACAAGCATTTATAAAACACCTGGCATGTGCTGGTCACTGACATTGACACTAGAAGTACCAGGAGAAATAAGATATGGTGTCTTATTTACCCTCAAGTAGCTCACAGTCTGGAAGATAACCCAGGCTGAAAATCAGTCCCCAGATGTTAGAAATCCTACAAATGAATGTGTGAATCTGCTAGTAAAAGACAACCATTTGAGTACTGCAAATAGTTTTATTTTACTGTTGTCTCACCAAAGATAAAACTTACTTGGCAAAGATTAGTCCTTTGTGAAAAACCATCTCAATGGACTGTCCGAGTTATATAAGCATAGAGCATAGCAAATGGCACCACTATCCTCTTGGCCGCTCAACACAAAAATTGAGAAGGTATACTGGACTCCTCCCTTTCATTCACCTCCATCACCCCCAGCATGCACACACACACACAGGATCCATCAGTAACTTCTGTGGACTCCACCTCCAACCTCTCTCTCCTTCCATGGCCACTACCTTGGTGCACACCACTGCAATGACAGCCTCCCAGCTGGCCTCCACTGCCTTCTTTGCCTTCCTACATTTTGTTCCCCACATAGCAGCCAATGTGCCCCTTTAAAATGTAAATCAGATCCCCCTGCCCATGCTTAAACTCCTCCAAACGCTTCCCATTGCAGGTAGAATGAAATTCCAATTGCTTATCTGGCCCTTTGAAGTACCCACAGGTCTGATCCTTGCCTACATCCCTAACCTCATCCTCTATAAAGTTACCATCCTTAACAAGGCTCGTTTTATTCTGTGAACAAGCCAGGCATGTCCCTGCCTCAGGGCCTTTTGTAATTGCACTGCTGTCTCCTTGAAATGCTTCCCCAAGATCCACACTTGACCAGCTTCCTCTCATCCTGCAGGCCTCGGCTCAAACAGGGCCTTCTCAGACAACCAAGGCTAAAGTCGGCCTCTTCCTCTTCTGTAATTGCATTACAGGAACCTGTTTTACTTTCTTCTGATGACTTATTGCAATCTGAAACTGGATTGTGCCTTTCTTTGTGGCTTTTTTCATGTCTGCAGACCCTGACTGAAATGTAAACTCCATGCAACCAGGCATCAAGTTCCCCACTGAGCCCTCAGTACCTAGTTCAGGGCCTCCAGTTTGGCAGGCCCCTTTCAGGAGGTCAAGAAAGGAAAAGAAATAGGGGAAGGAATAAAGAGAGGAAGAGAGAGGAAGGGAGACATCTATTATTCTTGGGAATAACAATGAAATCACCTTCAGCCTGAACTCAGTTGTCTTCAGGTTTGTTTGGGGTTTTCTTTGGGATAGTTAAGCTGACCTATGTCTCTAGCCTTGGTTTCCAGAGGGCTTGGGGAAGCAAAGGAAGAAAGCATGGTTAGACAGATTGTTTTAATGACTGCTTACATGAGAAGACAAAACTGAGGCCCTTTGGTGGCTTGTTACCCGTAGCTATGAGTGAGGTTTAAAATCTTTTGGAGAGTTGCTTGCAGAAAACAAGGAGCCCAGGGGAGACACTAGAGGTTGTACTTTTCTGAAGAACTTGGGAAAGTTGAGCAGCAGTGTCTGTGATTATGAGTCTCCATTCTTTCCATGGTTTATATTCTGGTGTTGCATGACTTTTACTCACCATTCAGCCATGGCTTCTTAACACTAAATCAATACACAGCTCCCAGCACAGCACAGGCTGTGTCTGTGTGATGCCAAAGCGACCTGACAATTGATTAAATGTGGTTTAAAAAGAAATCAGTCAGACCAGTCATTTGACATCAGGTAGACAGAACAAAGCTGTCATTTGCTGGCATAACTGTTGTCTTAAATTCTAAAACAAGCAACAACGTTAGTGGGTGGGAACTCACCACTTTCATTAACATTTTCCTATATGTAAGTTCAATAATTTCACAGTGTCCTGCAACTAGGATTAGATTTCACAGACCGTGAATCCTAATCATAATAGCTCCACATGCAAGGGGCCACTTCAACATTGACTTTTACTTCTCTAATTTGAAGTGATCATGAATATTGTATAACTTGCCCCACTCTGGTTCTGTTTTTTTTTTTCTTTTAGTAAAAAAGATTATTTCCCCTTGGTTGAACCATTTCAGCTAAAAGAAACTCACCACTGAATCACTGTCATAAAAATGGGTAAGAAAATGTAGCCCTCAAAAAAGTAAAGTAGGCTTCCAAACAGCTTGGCCACACAGACCATTTAGGTTAGATTACTAAGGGCTGCAGTGTATTCCACTGCATTCCTTCTAGGACCAAAGAAGTCAACCCCTAGAGATCCTGGCTCAGTAGGAGTGAGACGAGGTACAGGTAAGGATTGGCATCTGGAAAGAGAAGCCCACCCCACTCCTGATTCTGAGGCAGGGACCCGGATAAGGACCACACCCTAGAATAAAGCCAGATAGGCTTAATGAAGCATCAACTGAAAGCTGACACTCAGCAAAATATCATCTCTGTCCTAAGACTTACTAATTTGATGCTGAATTGCTCTTGAGTTTTCTATGTAATGAAAATGAGTTCAATGCTTGGATAGGTTCATGAAGATGACTTTATCATTACCCATTTAGCAAACAAGACTCCCTGCCTGATGGTTATAAGAGAAAATACCCTAGAGCCAGTTCTTTCCAGGAGACTTTGATTTCCCAAATTAAGGGTCAAAACTGACCCAAGGTTATATTTAGGAAAATTGTTGAAATGTAAATCCACTAATAAAATGCTAAAAGAAATCTCAAATGTTATGTTCATTTATTCATTTAACTCATTCATTCACTCATGTTTTGGTTTTTAACAATCAACAAATATGTTTATTATTACCTACAAAATGTCTGGCTGGCATTATGGATACAAAAAGCAAAAGACATAGACTTCATCCTCAAGGAAGCCATTGTCTTACAAAAAACACAAATACTTCAAATACATAAAAAATATGGTCTACCATGGCAGAAACCATAAGGAGATCTGCAGAAAGTATTGATGGATGACCAGAGGTGAAATACATTCACACTGAAGTGGTGAGGGGTACAGAGAAAAATCAGGTAAAACCCCAGAGAGAAAGCATTAGAGCTGGACTTTGAGGAGAACAGGAGGTGCCCCCCCCCCAGAAAAAAACTGTCATCAAGATAAATGAAATTTTAATGCAATACTGTTAAAAATCGAAATGTCTTATTTTTTCCTTTTGCCTCAGGCTTCAATATGGCTCAGAATGGCACTGTTACAGATCCCGTCTTTGTTTAAAAATCAGATATTTTCTTACAAATTTGTTTAAGTTCCTTGTACATTCTGGATATTAGCTGTTTGTTAGATGGATAGATTGCAAAAATTTTCTCCCATTCTGTAGGTTGCCTGTTCACTCTGATGATAGTTTCTTTTGCTGTGCAGAAGCTCTTCAGTTTAATTAGATCCCATTTGTCAATTTTGGCTTTTGTTGCTGTTGCTTTTGGCATTTTAGTCATCAAGTCTTTGCCCATGTCTATGTCCTGAATAGTATTGCCTAGGTTTTCTTCTAGGGTTTTTATGATTTTTAGGTCTTACATTTAAGTCTTTAATCCATCCTGAGTTAATTTTTGTATAAGGTGTAAGGAAGGGGTCCAGTTTCAGTTTTCTGCATATGGCTAGCCAGTTTTTCCAACAGGGAATCCTTTCCCCATTGCTTGTTTCTGTCAGGTTTGTCAAAGATCAGATGCTTGTAGATGTGTGGCATTATTTCTGAGGCCTCAGTTCTGTTCTGTTGGTCTATATATCTGTTTTGGTACCAGTACCATGGTGTTTTGGTTACTGTAGCCTTGTAGTATAGTTTGAAGAAAAAAACAAACAACCCCATCAAAAAGTGGGTGAAGGATACGAACAGACACTTCTCAAAAAAAGACATTTTTGCAGCCAACAAACATATGAAAAAAAAGCTCACCATCACTGGTCATTAGAGAAATGCAAATAAAAACCACAATGAGATACCATCTCATACCAGTTAGAATGGCAATCATTAAAAAGTCAGGAAACAACAGATGCTGGAGAGGATGTGGAGAAATAGGAATGCTTTTACACTGTTGGTGGGAGTGTAAATTAGTTCAACCATTGTGGAAGACAGTGTGGCAATTCCTCAAGGATCTAGAACTAGAAATACCATTTGACCCAGCAATCCCATTACTAGGTATATACCCAAAGGATTATAAAGCATTCTACTATAAAGACATATGCACATGTATGTTTACTGCACCATTATTCACAATAGCAAAGACTTGGAACCAACCCAAATGCCCATCAATGATAGACTGGATAAAGAAAATGTGGCACATATACATCATGGAATACTATGCAGCCATAAAAAAAGGATGAGCTCATGTCCTTTGCAGGGACATGGATGACGCTGGAAACCATCATTCTCAGCAAACTAACACAGGAACAGAAAACCAAACACTGCATGTTCTCACTCATAAGTGGGTGTTGAACAATGAGAACACATGGACACAGGGAGGGGAACATCACACACCAGGGCCTGTCAGGGGGTGAGGGGCTAGAGAAGGGATAGCATTAGGAGAAATACATAATGGAGATGACGAGTTGATGGGTGCAGCAAACCACCACCATGGCACATGTATACCTATGTAATAATCCTGTAACGTTCTCCACATGTATCCCAGAACTTAAAGTTAAAAAAAAAAAATCAGATTGTTTATTCATTGTGGATTTTTCTGCATGCGTCTTGATTTTTCACAAATACCACATTAAAATAATATTCATCTTGATTAGTGATATTTTTAAAATGTTGTGACCCTAGTAATGGCCCTTCCCCAAGCCAAGAAATCTGTGTGATGAGGGAGTAGATAAGAAGTCCATTTTCCCAACTAGTCAACTAGAATAGGCCAACTCCAGTTGCCAAACTAGCTTCTCTTACAGGATTGAACCTGTCTTTTTGGAGTGGAAATCTCAATGGTCACTCCTATTACCACTATCTCACACACTAAGGGCACCAACAGCTGAGAATGGAAGACACAGTATTTGAGTGGCATGTTTCTCGCTCACAGCCACTACCTAGGATGCCTGGTGTCTGTTCATGGGTTTCCTCTAAGCGAATTCAGTACTTCATAAAATGGCCATAACCAGTCATCAGAAAATTGAATGGCATCCATTGCTATTTTTCTCTTTCTTACTAAATTAATGCATTTGGCACTGGTAAATCAGTTCCCTTTAGCTGAGTAAGGCTAAAGAGATGGTGCCAGTCTCTCCAAGAGAGGAAGATGAAGCCATTTGCAAGAATTCCAGGCTATAATTTTTACATTACAGTGTTATTACCAAAAGGTGGTTTTGTTTGGCGCTTCCTTTTCTGTCTCTTTTCTTATACGTTTGGAGACAGGCATGAGAGCATATGTACCCTCTATTATTTCTTCTTGACGTTCCTCTGGTTTAAAATGGGAAGATGGGTATTGGGAACCCAGCTCAGTGACAGAGCAGCTATATATATGTCTCTAAATGACAGAACTAACTGCGAATAGAACAACACCCAAGCCTCTGGCTTCTGGCTTCAAAGGTGCAGCATGTTAAGAAGGGAAAACACTTGGGCCCACAGAACTGCATCTCACTCTTAGAGCTCATAACCTCATTGATTTTAGCCCGGATTTATGGCATCATTTGTTCCTGATAAGAGCCACTCGCCTGCACAACTCCACCATGAAAAGGTAAAATATAACCTAGCAGGGCAAAATAGAAAGGGAAAAGACAAATAAAACCAAGCGAGGGCTGGAGAAATTCACTGCTTTTGCCTTGATTCTTTTGTTCATTTGATATAACTTGCTCTGTAATAAATAGCTGAACAGTCCTTCCTTTTGCCTTGATCAACCAAGAGAACAGCTAGAATGCTGGGAAGCAGTAATCTGTGGCTCTACTCAGGATGCATGTGTTTATCAAATGTATTGAAGCATCAGGTGTGGCAAAATGTGCAGACCCTGAGTTAGACTGGCCTGACTTCGCATCCCAGCTCAGCATTTTACAAGCTGTGTACCTTGGACAAGTTATTTAACCTCTCTGTGAATATAATTGGCACCATTTGAAAGGATGGGTCTCTAAGGTTCTCAAAAAGTCATAGGTAAACCAGTTAAAGCACGGGAAACACACTGCCTGACTAATGGTAAGTGCTCAATAAAATGCCAACTATTAGCTAGCATTAACAAATATTTTTGAGAATGTTTCCATTGATTTGTATAAAGATAATAGATTTAGGAAATGCCTTTATTATATGTGACAGGTTGTTATAGTTTGAATGTCTCCCCCAAAGTTAGAAATTTAATCTCTAATGCAAGAGTGTTGAGAGGTGATATCTTCAAGAGTTCAGCACTCTCCTTGCTCCCACCTTGCTCTCTCTCTTTCTCTCTCTTTTTCATGCATTCTTTCTCTGAGGGATTTACCTTCAGCTACAGTTAGGAACCACGTTCTTCCACCTTCTGCTATGGCAGGACACAGCAAGAAGGCTCTGCCAGATGCAGCTCCTTGATCTTGGACATCCCAGTCTCCAGAACTGTAACAAATAAATCTCTGTTCTTTATAGATTACCCAGTCTCTGGTATTCTATTATAGCAACAGCAAAATAGGCCGTAAGTCATAACAATTTTTAGCTTCATTACAGTCCAATACTTAGAATTTAAAGAAATCTCCCTTTATTTACATGGTGTATAACTATAAGACAATGAGACTCTTCATAAGAGAAACTACCAGACATTTAACATTTAAATAAATGCTGACTCTTAGAAGCGACACTATGAGGAAACTATACACCACCCTCAAGGAGACATGCATTCTTCAACCATGTTTAGAACAGCTCTGAGGGAATTACCTTCAGCTGCAGTTACGAACCATGCATGAAAATTAGGCTCATTATCTTAGAGCCACAGCTCATTTTTTAGTAAAACCTATATTCGACCTTATCAGCCTCCTTACTCACCAAATCTTGCTCCAAATTACTTTCTGGTTGTTTCAAAAAAATCACAATCACCACTACCATCAAGAAATGAAAATCTGGAGTTTATAATAAATGATATTAAAAAAGAACCAGCCACAGATTCCAAAGACCATTCACAAAGATGAAATTTCAAACCGTTACCTGCCTGGTCAGGTAGAACTGTTGGAATAAGATGGTGCCTCCCTAAGGGCCCAATGTGAACGGAGCCACACACTCAGGTCAGATAGGTAAGTTCTGGACAGACATGGCAGTTAAATGTCAACCAGGTTTTACTTCATGGCCAATGCTATAAAGCCTTTCAAAGGGAAACACAAGCCATTTATAGCAAGTCAACTTCCTATCTAAGCATCATGACCATTTTCATTTTTTTCAAAATTAATCTCTGCCTATTTTGAGATTCTATAGAAAAACAGCAATCTTAAAGAGAATAGCCTCTCTGAAATTATATCTTTTTAAAGTTAGCCTAAAAGTAGAAAAGGCCATTCAATTTTGGTCTCACATTATGTGGAACTCAAATATTTTCTGGAGTAAAAAAATATGCAGCCAGAGGATAAACTTACTCCACGCAGGGTTAAAAACAAAAATGCTGATATAACCTTAAGTATGGTGGCGCCCGGAACCACGGCTATAATTAATCTAAATGTACTGTAATTACACTAAATGTTACTTCTGTAGAATACTTTCAAATCATGCGGCTTTTCTATGCTTAGATAACATGCAGTTTTTTTCTAATCATGGATGTAGGCATGATTTGCTAAAGGAACATTAGGTCTGGAAGCAATATCTTAATCAAATCAGAATTTCTTCTGTAAAACAAATCTTTGGCTTTTGAAGAATTAGCGGCATCTAATGCCTTGGGGTAGAGATGTGAAACTGAGCTAAAATCTCCACCGCTGGCTCTCTCCCTCTGCTCTCTGGCTTCCAGTCATTCGTAAGTACCATGTAGCCTCCTACACACACACCTACAGTTTCTGTGGCCATAAACCACCACAGCTACATCTAAATTACACCCTGAAAACTCCACATTTGAAATCAGTTGTAGGAAAATTCACCTCGTGTGGTTTACGTGTCTCTTTAGAACAGAAGGCTGGTTCCTTTTGGAAGGAACTCATTTAAACAAAACCTAATAGCAAGCATCCATAAATTAGAGGGTTATTGGTATGTGCATAATCAGATGCATAAAAACTGAATGAATATTCCAAGGCTGAAAATACAGACTCTTACATATGCAGAAAGATTTCTTATGGTGATTTTAGTTTTGTGAGAGATGACAAAAATGGGATGGGAAACCTATAGTCATTGGCTGTCATCTTTCTAGCTGTTCGGTTCTTTCTCCCCAGTGCTGTGAGCTTAATCAGTAACTGTCCCAAAAAAGAAATGCTGATATTGCTGAGGGACATGTCTTGACAAATCCAAGTCCGATGCTCAAACCAGGAAGCAGAACGTGTTACAGATCGAAAAGGTGGCAGAAACTGGCCTTATCAGGGCAGAACTTGGAATCACTCTATGTCAAAACTAAAATGTATCATTTAAATAGAGGTCATATGAGGATTAATTCTTCCTCTTCTTCATGCACAGCAATGGTCAGTACTCAGTGGGTGTATGATGAAAATACAGAGAAAGGAACGAATAATTAAACACAGGTTTCAACAGAGACCATAATCCTCTCGCAGCCCCTTCACTAATCCTTTGCAACAACAATGGGATCAGACATCTTCACTGAAACTCTTGTTAATGTACTCTGTTTTTAATTGGCTTGAGCTCAGTTCCACAAAATATAGGCTAGTGAGCAGCTTACACAACATGTGAGTGTCAGGGGCCAGGAGACTGTAGAAAATGAACCTTGGGAGCCAGATGATCATGAAATGTGAAACACAGAAGCGATCCCATTCGTTTTGCAGGTTGGGCAACAGGCCCAGATGAGTTAAGTGACTTGCCCAAGATCACAAAGCAAATGAATGGCAGAGACAGGGCTAAGACCCAGACATCTTAACTTCTAGGCCAGGGCCCCTTCTGTTGAATGGAAAGATGCCTCTTCTCGGCAGGGGTTGACCTGTGGGAGGAGCCTGGAATAGCCAGACTGACTCTGCCAGCGTCTTGGGCATCCATCCATTCTCCCATCCAGCCATTCAACACACATCTATTGAACATTCATTCTGTGCCAGACCCGGTTCTGGCCAACATATGCAGAGAGTCAAGAAGAATCTAAGTCTAAGCTACACTGCAAAAGCAGTTTGGGTGGAAGATTCAGGGATAGCATGCTCCCTAATCTTAAAGAGTCTGAAATCAGGATGGTAAGACATGGCAAATGCAAATTAAACTGGAGTGTCTTCCATTATCCCCACAAGAAACAATAGTCTATTCTAGTTTTATTAAAATACTTGAATAATCCCAAATATTGGAAAACTTATTGAAGATTTCCAAAATTTTTTCAGCAGGATTGAGACTGTGATGGGGGACCCAATCTAACTCCTTCAGTTTTATCACCCTCTGCTAACCTCCAGCCCTGTCTCCCTCCAGGCACAGGTAAACTTGATTTAAACCTCTCACTTTCCTTCAGCTGCACCATGCACCATGGCCTTTCTCATGTCTGCCTCTCCCCATGATAATAAATACTGTTAATTTAACTCCTCAACTGGATGTCAAACTTTAAGAGAATACAGACCACGCCTACCTCACTTTATTGCTGTATCCCCAGCAACTAGCCCAGCACCTGGCATATGGTTGATGTTTTAAAATATCTGTTGAATGAATGAGTGAGCAAATGAGCCAGTCATTGCAACAAATGTTTAATATTCTTTTTTGTTTGATGTTTGACAGCTCTGGTAAATATGTGTATTATCCCTGTTTTGCAGATAATGGCAAAGAAGCCGAGAGAGATGAAGCAATTGGCTCAAGGTGACACAGCCTATAAATAGTAGAGCTGGCCATCTGACAGTTAATCCACACTCTATTCATTCTTAGACCCTCCTCTTTGCATCCTCAACTCCTAGCCATACTTCCATGTTTGTACCTTCCTCTAACCTGAGGAAGCTTCCTCTAACCATAGGCTTCCTCTAGTCGGAGGGCTATGTCATAGTTTCTAATGGTGTCTGGAAGTGTCTTCCACTGACTTATAAGTTCTTCCAGGGATTACAATGCCTTTCTCTTGGGAGCACCCTGTAGATTGTCCTTCATGGGCAAATTCTGAGTAATATTAGTGGAAGGAAGTTAGGGTCTGGGGACACGGAAGAAATAAACAAACAGCAAAGAATGAGTTGAGGACACAGATAGAGGCTCAGGTACAGTTTCGGTCTTCAGATCAAGTTCTAGGAGTCTGCCTTCTGACCACAGGGATTCAGGATTCAAAGTCACTGGGAAGTGAAACCCAAGGACAGCTCTCTGTTCCAGAAGCCTGTACTCATTCACAGCCTGAGCACTTTATACCCCTTTCAGAGAAGGCCACAGTACATTTGTTATGTGTTTTCTACCACAATTTTTTTAATATTGGCATCTGAATGAAATGTGTTGTAAGTATAAAATATGCTTGTAACAAAGACTTGTTACAAAGAAAATGTGAATTTTAATTATAATTTCTATGTTAATTATGTGTTGAAATGATGATGACTCAAATACACTGGATTGAAAATATAGTGTTAAAATTAATCTCACCTGTATCTTTTTACCTTTTCTAATGTGGCTGCAAAAAAACTTAAAATTATAGATGTGGCTTGTATTATATTGCTATTGGACAGAGTTGGTCTGTGTCTTGTTTTGGGTAGCAGTTACCTGGATGTAAGCAAATGTCAAAACTCACTGAACTGAATACCCATATATTTTATTGTGTATTAGTTACAGTTCAATTTAAAAAGTACATAAAGAAGAGTCTCCTCTCCTTTTAGCCTCAAATAATGTGTTCTGACACAGAGGGGAGAACCATCCTAAGCATTTTTTAAATCCCCACCATTTGTCAGATCTTTGGTGCCATTCCCTGTCTTACCACCAGGATCAAGCTACTATGGGTAAAACCACTCATTTCTCACTGTTTTGATTTTCTTCCTACCAAGCAACAAATACCTGGAATGGAGCTGGGGCCCTAACTTAGGCTGTTGTCACTGCAGAGGCTTTAAGTAAAGGATGTCCCCGATTTCCATATCCAGAGGTAAACAGGCTTTGAATAAAACATGTTAGAGAAAAATCTAAAGCTATAAGGCCTTCCATTCTCCATTCTCCCAGATTTGACTTTTTCATTCATGCAAAGGCATCTATCTGTGCTGTCAAGCCAAGACTTGTTTTGTAATATTAAACCTATTCCCTCTACTCAAAAAACAAAACAGCAAAGTGAGCAGACCAACAAGCATAGTGGTTCAGGTATACTGCTCAGAACACTTTGAGAACCAAAGGCAATTAAAGGCCATACCTCTGCTATGCTTGCCTGGCAAGGGAAACCCTGGCAAATGCACACATGTGTCTGATTCTCAGGGAAGGGGATACTGACCAATATCCTCCCCAGGTGGATAGAACCCCAGGTATGAAGAGCAGCTTTCCCCCCAGTCAGGTCCTTGGGTTCCAACATTCACCTGGCTTGTGAAGACCCTGCCTACTAGAGGACAAAATAGCCAGTTCAAGCTGTACATCAAGTCAGAGTTGACATACACTGGGCAAGGCTTTGGGGTTTTCATACCACGCTTCAACCCTGACCTTCCCCATCACTCTCTGTGAGTTAAAGGACATGTGGCTGTGTCAGGGGTTCCCAAGACCACCCTCAAGTATGTTTTGCCAGAAAGACTCAAGTCACAGAAACTGCTATACTCATGGTTATGGTTTATTACAGTGAAAGAATACAGATTAAAATCAGCAAAGGAAAAAGGTACACATGGTGGGGTCCATGAGAGACCGAGTACAAGCTTCTAGTTTTCCTCTCCCAGGAGAGTAGTAAAGACAGTGCTTAATTCCCCAAGCAATGATGTGTGACAATATGTACAAAATATTTCCAACCAGGAAAGCTCTCCGGAGTATTGGTGTCCAGATTTTTATTGAGGACTAGTCAGTAGTCATGGAGCACCCACGTGCCTGATTTTAGTTACTCAGTCTCCAGCCCCTCCAGAGGTCAAACTGATACACAGTGGCCCAAGGACACTACCATAACCCACATTGTTAGCATAAACTATCTGGTGCGGCTCAACTCCCCAGGTATACAAAGACCCTCTCATCAGGCAGAATATTCCAAGGACCTAGAAGTTATCTCCCAGAAGCCCTTGATTGGCCCTGTTTTTGGAATATGCAGGGTTGGAACACCCCAAGCTTGCTAGGTTAACCCTTTACTGCACAGGTGCTCTCCTTGAATGGGACCTTTGCAATACACAGGGTCTCCAGAACGAAACTTTTAAAGTTGTGATTCCAAGGATCACAGGCAGAAAGCAACTCAACTTTTGCCCAATCTCTTTTCCTTTCTTTCTTTCTCCTTTTTTTTTTTTTTCACTTCCCAGCATCTGGAGGAGAGTTTAGAGTAGAGAAGGACCATAAGTTCTACTACTAATTTGGTAAGAGGTTCATTGCTTATTATTAAACATACATTAAGTGCTAATTGTGTGCCTAAACATATAAGAAATCTCTATGCCCATATTGCTTTATGTAGTCTATTTATTTTATGGGGAGGGAATTGGTGGCTTATCAAAATCATTCATCGCCTGACAACTCTGTAAACTTCAACCAGGCCATTATCCCACACTTTCATTCTACTGAGAATGGAAAGAGAAGAGAGTAGTGTAGGGGAGCCATGTTGTTGCTTACCTTATTTGTAGTTATTTAAGCCTTAGTTTTATTTCTATATGGCTTGAAAGTTTCTTACTAAAGAAACACTTGTTTAATTTATATCAGTGGTTCTCAAACAGGGCTGATTTTGCCCCCTCCCAAGAGACATTAGGCAATGTCCAAAGACATTTTTGGTTGTCACACCTATGGAGGAATAGGTGTTTCTGTTATCTAGTGTGTATCTAGGTCAGGGAAACTCAGGATGATAATCAGGATGGCCCCTCACAACAAAGAGTTACTTGGCTGCAAATGTCAGTGGTGCCAAGATTAAGAAACCCTGATTCACATATACATGTTCTTTAAACTGTAACAATATAGAGAAGAATGAAAAATACATGAAAGCAGCCTGTAATCTTATCAAGCACTGATAATAACCATTAACGCAATACATTTTGGTATATTTCCTTCTAGTTTTTTTCCTGCACATACGTATTCGCAGATGCCCCTCGATAAACCCATCATAAGTTGAAAATATTGTAAGCTGAAAATGCATTTCAATTACTAATTTGAAGTATGGTTTCTACTGAATGCTTATCACTTTCAAACCACTGTAAGGTCAAAAAATCATAGCTTGATGGGGGAGCATTTGTATATGATTTTTTTATTTGATAAAATAGGGGTCATATTTGATACATGTTTGTGTCTTTTTTTATTTGCTATATGAGCATGTATAAAAGTAATGCAGGGCCACTGTAAAACAAAATTAGAAATTTCAAAAAAGTACAAAGAAGAAAAATTAATTATCATCCAGTATAGGAATGTACCAAATCTGATGCAATTCTCTGTTAAAAATTTGGACTGATTTTTCATTTCAGGTTTGCCTTAGGACTGAATCTGTACAAACAAATCTGTGGAAATCAGTTCTCCTCCCCCAAAAGGAGACTCAGGCATTTAAATAATTATCTTCTGCAATTAAATAATTATTCTCTGCAAATATACACCACAAAGGCCCTGATTCTTGAAATCACTTCTTTTGACAAAATTTACACAAAATTTCCTGAGTTAATATCCAATTTGTTCTCAAACTTTAACATTTTACCAACTCTGACACACCTCACTTGACTAAATCTGAATTCTGTCAACTCTCATTCTAACAAAAATCCAGTCTTAGAGATAAGAAGCAATCCACTGGGGGCTAAACAACAGCAAATCAATATTTCTAGCTAAAAGACAATCTCTGAGCCACAGAATTGTATGGGGCGGGAGAAATCTTTCTCCAGTTTTTAGAGGAAGCTATTTGAAAATGTATAATAAACTATTAGACATATTGTTTTTAATAACCAAGAGTGAAAGGTAGCAGCCTCCTTTTCTGATGCTGTCTAATCACAACTGTGAGTTCCAGAAATAGCAACTGGGGGAAAGAAGACCAAGAGTGGTCAAACATAATTTTGAAAAAAACTCACCACAAATCCCACAAAACCCCTATTGTCTTATGGTTTTCTTTATGCACTAATGAAGTCTGTGATTGTCATCATCCAGGTTTAGATACAAAATGCTCACTAATCCCTCTGTAAATCTCACATTGGCATATCTAGGCCTAGGCTCTAAAACAGAGAGAGGATTATGATGCATTTGGGGATCAGAGAGCCACAGAGACTCTCACAGGCTTGGGAAGATGAACCTATGAGGAAAGGTCAACGAGGCTATGATTACTCAGCCAGAAGAGACGGGACTGAGGGAAGAATTAATAACTTCCTTCAAATAGAGAGGGTATGATGACTAGTTGAGGAAACTCACTTACACTGTGCAAACTGAATAAGAAGAAACTGATTTCATCTGTAACATGAGAAAATCAGGTTAGCTATATCCGAAAATTTCCTAGTGGCTTGTCTGTCCATTCCTTCTTCCATGCATTCACTCTACAAATATGTGTTCAGAATTTGCTTTCTACCCAATTAAATGCATTTCCTTTAAGGCTCATTCGCTTTTTCAGTGAATATTTGTTGAGTCTCTGCTATTTCCAAGCAAGGAATGGGATGTGGAAATAGTTGACATAGCCCCACCTCAAGGTTGAAAAATTATTTTTCAGGACACTGTTAGAAGCAAACTACATTTTCACTCGCCTAGAATGGCCGATTCCTAGATTATGAGAACAAATCTGATGACCTTTAAAGTTCCTTTTAGCCTATGAATCTTTTTAACTAAAACAAAAAAATCATAAAAAGCAAATATTTTATAGCAATGCAGAGTTATTTTCATGACAGATGATATTTCAATACTTTAAAAATGATTAAAGATATATCTAGCCAGTATATATTACGGCACACATACCAAGAAGATTGTATATTTATCTTCGTTTAATTTCATGAGCCAATTGGTCAGAATCCATTTTTAACTATTAAAGGTATTCCCACCTTATGACCATGCCTACACTGGAAGACTAAAACAGATGTTTTAAAGTAAATGGGAGGCAGACCAGGTGCGGTGGCTGACGCCTGTAATCCCAGCACTTCGGGAGGCTGAGGTGGGTGGATCACTTGAGGTCAGGAGTTCGAGACCAGCCTAGCCAACATGGTGAAACCCCATCTCTAGTAAAAATACAAAAATTAGCCTGGTGTGGTGGCACATGCCTGTAATTCCAGCTACTCAGGAGGCTGAGGCAGGAGAATCGCTTGAACTCAGGAGGCGGAGGCTGCAGTGAGCCAAGACTGCACCGCTGCACTCCAGCCTGAGCAACAGAGTAAAACTCTGTCTCAAAAAAATAATAATAAAATAAAATAAAAAAATAAAAGGGAAGCAGCTTCTTTATTTGGCTGCATCCTTAGACATGGATGGACATTGCAGTTACAGAAAGCCCCACTGTGCAAATAAGGAGAGCTCTGTGCATGGCAAAACCTTGGGAAGTAGTGGTTGGGAGTCAAACATTTTTGCCAATATGCCCACCACAAAGTGTCTGTTGGTGAAACCCACTGGGTAGAGGGTATTGTCCAAGGGCCATAGGTAGGTAAAGCAGGAATTGATCTTACTCCTACTACCAAGGAGCACTTACATTAACAAACTGGCCAAAAGTGTGACACAGATACAGCACAAAGCTTGCTGAAATAATTTCAGGCAAAAACAATTGACTTGCAGTGGGAAGACAGCTGAGTCAAACTGGCCAGCCAATACTGCAATGTCCTGCTTAGCACATGGCCTCTGTTAAATTACAAGTCAATGTCGGATGATGAAAGAGCTTAGCGGTACGAGCAGTGGAGAGTGATAGGTGCAGGATGAAGGGGAAAAAGTGACCCTCTTCTTGGTACACACGTGGATAGACAGGTAGAACTAATAGAAAGGAAATACCTCCAGGTGAAATGGAGGTCTCCTAGGAAGGACTTTTTCTTTGTTCAAATGTTATTAAACCTGGACACTTGGGAAGTTGATATTTCTCTCTTTAGAGCTTCTGAATTGTACAGGGGCCTTTGGACAGACCTAGGTCACGGCAACTAAATTTGTTGTGCCATTGCTTAACCATCCCACATATTTATTGGAAGTATTTTGGAAGCTCTTCTCCTGAAATATATTCATAGGCCTTAATACAAGGAAAGAATAAAAGCACTCCCTTCCTCAGAGAAATTTTGAGGATGAAATGAGAGAAGGTATATACGATCCCTAGCATAGTAACTGGCCCACAGTGAATTAGTATGCCCTCACGTTTTGGTACTGCCTGTCTGCAGCCAGCCAAATCCTTCTTACTTTCAGCTAGTTCATGGCTTTCTGCTACATTCTGTGTCATGCAACCAGACAAAGGGATCTGCAAACAGTTCCCTAGATATTCTTTTGTTTGTTTCCGTGTTTCTCCTGTATCTTCCACTTAGATTGTCCTTTCTCATCTCTTCATGTACAAAATGAACCTCAGAGCCACTCTGGACCCTTCACTGCAAGAAAGGAGTAGTACTTTTTCTTTGAATTCCCGTCATGATCTCTGTGTAGCTCTCATACTTCTTAATTCTGTCTGCTTTTTATGGTGTTTGTGGGTATGGATTATCTCTCTGACAAGACTGTAAATTCCTTGAGGGCAAGGTCAATATCTTGGCCTCATGTTCATTTCTCACAGCTCCTTGCACGTAGTAGCTGCTCAATTAAATGCATGCATGATAACACACAAATAACTGAGACCCAATCAGTGCTAAAGTAGTAATATCTTTTTTGCATATGGCCACAGCAAATACAAAGCAGTATCATACATCTAAACCCAATACTACAAAAACACTAAATATACTGGCCTGCAGAGAAGGAAACACTGAGGCACAGGGCCTCAAGACTTGGTTTACTATTGATTACATAATTAGAACCATTGATGTACCCATCCAAGAGATTCTCTCCAGCATACACAAAGAAGAAAATGAGCTGTGCTTATAATACTATTGAAGCAGTATTAATGAAACAATATTAATGAAATGTCAGGGAAATATCAATGTGGAAACAGAGCATGATACAATGATACACATTGGGTCTCAAACTCAGTTCTTACATTGTGTTCTTCATACATACTCCTCTACTACGATGGGGAAGTGATGCAGAAAGCAAGCATATGACAGTCACCAAAAAGCTACCAAGAAAAAGCAAACAAAGGAAATTTGTTGTCATCATCACAGTTGGTAGTGTGTGTGCATGCACACATGCATCTTTTGTGTCTCCTTTATATGAAAGAGAAAGTCATGAGATCAGTTTATGCCCTTAGCCTATCAGATAAAAAGGTCCTCTACCTGCGCAGGTGTCAATCCCAAAGTCAGTGCCATAAAGAGTGGAAAATCATGCTGGCTCCCCTACCAGTTCCATTTCTCTTCAAATAAAAACTATGGAGCCTATGCAAAATTTAAAATCTGTAGGGAAGAAAAAGATTCAGCAAGATTTAGAGGGTATATTCAAATAAAAGGGTACTATATCCAACTCCATTTAGGACTATTAACAGTGCTGGATAATAGTGATGTCATTTTTTATGTACAGCAATATAATTAGCAGTGCTATTACTACTATCTTACCTTTGTGTCAGTCACTACATCTCTATAAACATAATTTACTAGGTAGAAAAAGTAAGGAGTTTTTAATATAAATCTATTCCATAGCATCATGTCAAGGTGTAAAATATTACAATATTAAGAAATTTATTGATGTTAATCAACACATTAATCACGCAGCACCTGCAGCACCTTAGAGCGTGTTAGAAACGCTCATTCTCAAGCCCCACCCCAGACCCAATGAATCACAAATTTGGGGGGTGGGATCCAGCTGTCTGTAGTTTAACAAGCCCTTGAGGTGACTCTTTTTTTTAAATTTATTTAAGCCCTCCAGGTAACTCTGATGTGGAGCAAAAGTGTGAAAACCAGTGGACTGGGGTGACCATATAACTGATCATCAAAATATGCACACTTTTGAGGGGGAAAAGGTACTACTGATGATTACACCTGAAAAACAGGCACTAAGTAGGACTACTCAAGACAAACCAGTATGCATGATCACCCTACCTATGCTGTCTTATTATCGGATAACAACCTAAAAGGGATACAAAAGGCATCCAGCTTATTTTAAATTCCACTCTACAGTAGATCAAGCTAGTGAAGTTATTTGTCTGTGACAAAAAGGCTTTCCAACACAGCAGGCTGACACCCAAAATTTCCTCCTGTACCCAACTCCGAAGGACAATCAAAACTGTATTAATCAAAAGATAAACAAAAAGCACAGCAAAGTGAGACAGTGTACCTAGATACTTTTCAGTGTTTCATAAAGTGGCACAGTATAATGGAGACAGGCCTGAACTGTGAGTTCAAAAAGAGATCTGTGTTCTAACCCTGGTGCTGTCTCCAAAGGCATGATCTTGGGCAAGGCATTCCCCTCTCCAGCCTGTTTCTCAACCAGAAATGAAGGGGGTGGAAAACCCCTAGCTACAGCTAGAACAATTTCAGCAACAAAATAAATAACAACAGTATTTGATTATAACTCATAGAATAAAATAAATATCCATGATTCCCAACTTATAAAAACAAATTGAATAATGCATAAATAGGAAGGGATTCTTCACAGAAGAAATTAGTAAAGGTTGATGGAAGGAGGGAAATAGAAAATCATCATTAGAACACCATAGTAATAATTCCTGCAGGCAACTTTCATCAATGGATGCTAAAATTAGTGGGTGAAGCTCTAAGAAACAATGGGATATTTGCATAGCCTCACAGCATCTCCTCTCAAATTTACTCATGACTGTGGTGATTGTAACACAGTACCACAGATCCTGCCAGTGACTGGACTGGCTGTTCATGTGGACTGAGCTCAGTGGACTCATAAGACGCCCATGTCTTTCTCATGAAAGGCTCATGAGCCTGATGGCATGACAGTTGAGAAAGCCCCACAGTAAGAAAGAAAAAGATGACAGCTTGTTAATACAGAATTGCCCTACATAACAAGGGAGAAAATATTAATCTCATTAACAATCAACATGTAGGAAAATCTGCCCATTATAAGGCTGCTTTACAGCAGCGCCAATCCCTAAGACAGAGGCAAACTGAGACACATGTGTGCACACTCACACATTGGGAGGATTCTCAATTGGCCCTAGTGGAAGAGTTGAAGAAATCAGAGAGAGAGAGAGAGAGAGAGAGAGAGAGAGTGAAAGCGGGGTGGGGATGGGGATATGTAAACCTGCTTGTTTCCTTGGGGCAGCAAATCATTTCCCAGCTGGGATTCTTTTAAGAAACAGTCATGGGTATATAGGAAAGATGTCTTGTGGGTAATTCAAATGGCAAATCCCAAAATTATTTCAACTTGGAAAGGACTGGATTATATTTAAGCGGTGAGTATTTTGTTTGGGAAAAATGTAACCATATAATGAATTCGAGCAGGCTATGAAATAAAACACAAGGCCTGAGGTAAATGGGTGGCCCTGGGAGGTTCCTTATCTTGCTGCCTGGCAAGGTCCCCGCTTAGTGACCATTCACTCCAAGTTCGAAAGTGACCACCTCACCTCACATTGTGGCAAATCACCAGCTTAAACTGAGTTGACCTTTTCGATGTTTCTTGTCTTCCCAGCTTTCTCCCAGGGGAGGTAATTAGCTGTTGAGGCTTAAAAGACTTCTGCCTTCACAGAACATGGAGGAACAAAAATAAATAAGTGATATGGATAGTAGGAGCAGAAGAGTTGTTCACTTACTTTAACCCTGTTAATAAAAAGTTGAAAGTAAGACGTGCAGATCATTAAACAAAAGTATCTAAACTTAAAACACTGTTACAGACCAATGTTATTTTTCATAATACTGCCAAATATCAATTCTTGCATGTTTATCAAGAGATGCTGTAAGCCACTACAAAAAATATACTCAAATAATTAGGGTTATTAAACAACAATAATAAAATCAATCCTCTAGAGATGTTCCCCGAGGAACTAGGCAATTGCATCTCCAGATTTTCTCTCTGTGCTTTCTACTACAGCATGCTGTCATGCGGAGGCTTTGAAATCACACAAACTAGGGTTCAAACCCCAGCCTTGACAATTACCCTGTGGCCTTGGGCAAGTCACTTTGTTTTTCAGCTTAGAATTCCTTGTCTATAAGATTAGGAAGACAGTGCTTATCTCCCAGGGTAGTTGTGAAGGTTGAACAAGCAGAAATATAGGATGCCAGGCACATTCAATTACTGGCACAGGGTAGGGGGTCCAATCAAGATCAGTTCCCTTCTTCTTTTGTAAAAGTAAGGCAAAAGAACACAATCTTTAGTCATTGCACATAAGATTCACATTTCAATGAACCAAGCCTATCAGCAGGGCTCTTTAGTCTTTATTGTGCATATGCATTCCCTGGGGATCTTTTGACAATGCAGACTCAGATTCAGGAAGTTTGGCTGGCACCTGACATTGGGCATTTCCAACAAGTTATACCAAGAGAGGTCGATGCTGCTGTTCCATGGACCCCCTTTTGAATACCAGGGTCTACAATTTAGGAGGCCCGGATCCAGTCCTGGCTCTGCCCTCTAGAGGATGGTAAGTCATCAGGAAGGTTTCATGCAACCATTTGCTAACACCAACTCACACAGAAGCAGTAAGGCCAACTGGTTTCAGAAACAGATTTCATTACAGCTCTCCCCCTGGTGATCAACTCTATGGTTTGGAGGGAAAAGTTCCATTTCCAGGTGTGGACTTACTTGTGATGAAGACGGGGATGACCCAAAAGATAGACTGCTCAATGAATTCTTAAGCCACAGTCCCCTTCCTTTTATCCATTCTGTTTAACAATACATACCGAGTTTCTCCTCGCTCTAGGCTCTAGCCCACGTAGAGGAACTCATAAATATATGAGGAGAAATAATCTTTGTTTCAGTTCCTATCCCACTTCCTTCCTTCCTGTGACTGCCTTCCCCTGACAGCCCTTCAGCCTGTGGGCACCTGTCTGCATGGATGGCTGCTAAGCAAAGTGGTCTGCCCAGCAGCCAGCCAAGCCTCAGTTCTTCATGCTCCCTTTTAGGAGGTCTCAAGAATATCCTAGTATAGAAGATCAAAATGTGTATCCTTTACCCATTTGGACCTTGCAATAGGTAGCAACAATTATATGTGCAACATATCTACACAAATAGGTTTGAAGAGGCATCAATTTGGGGACGTGCTAAGGCACTGGTTCTGGGTCCCAAATTTTCTTAGCATGGCAAGGATTGAGCATAGAATTGACCTCACTATCCCTTTAAAGAAAAAACTGTCCTAACTTCTGCTTGGGAAATGTTGGTTCTCTAAGGGCTGTAGAGCCAAAGCTTGTGTCTTTAAGAACACTCTGCTTTGCCAAGTAGTAGACATCACCCAACTTGACTGAGCTAAACGTTTTATAAGTAAACTGAAACCACCCACAGGGTAGTATATCACATATATGACTTGCACAGAGCACACCGCCATTGTTTTTAAAAGATGCAAATCCCTGATTAGCTAAATAAATATTTTTAAACATTTAATACAGAATAAACACAAGTTATTCATTTTCAAAAGATTTGTGCTCACCAGAGGCTTTCTTTTTTCCAGCAGAGACTATACATGGGAAAAGCATGATTCCTAATACAAAGGTTCAGTGAGAATTTAAGGGTGAAACCCACTTCTGCCCATCTAGTGGCTGGCTGATCTTCATCCCTCAGGTTATTTTAGCCTCACTAAGCCTCAGTTCACTCATCTGTATAACAGAGGTACATAGTGCCTGCCCTGGGTATCAACCAAACATAAAAGAGCATGGTGAAATCTAAAGTACTCTACAAATGGAAGCTCTTCTGTTATGCATAGAACAGAAAGACATCTGCTGTAATGTGGTTTGTTTAAAATTAACCTGATGTGGTCCAGCAATGAGCACAGACACTGCCATAATGTTAATAATATGATACACTGAACTGATTAAAATTTCAACTATGCTATCCACCCCCATCTCCTTGGAAAGTTAATGAATTAATGAATCTTTAAAGGACAGTCAGGGAGGCCTTAAAAAGAAGATGCCTTTTTGAGTAAGGAGAGAAAGTGGTGGATTACAACTTAATGGCTTCAGAATAGTGGTAATTTCCCTATTTTCTTCACTTGCCTTAGCTCAGCTAATGGCTTCATTAACGGCCACACTCCCCAGCGAATACTAGAGGCCCTTGTCACATCCATCATAGTCACATCACAATAAAACCAGTTTAATACAATCCAGCTCCCTGTCTCATGCCAGTCAGCACGAGGAATCAGAATTAGGCGAACAACACATACAAAAACTTGTATGTTAAATTCCTTTTAACAATAAGCACGCAACAGGCTACTGGTAATGAAACGTTAACTGTATTGTGCATCCCATGTTGAATAGATAACTATAGCAACAATCACAAAGCTGTGAGGATGAGCTGCTCTTTATTACAAGTTGAGCCACAGTGTCTTTTTATTTCCTTCATTCTAGTTTGATCAAAGTAGCATATTTTCTCACAATTAGCACAATCATGTCAAATCTGCAATGTCATATCATAATCTAAAATGTCACCTCATAAAATCAGGCTGTTTGAATGACTGAGTTGTTTCTTTTCAAAGGCATCTGGCGTAGCTGAAAGATCTCTAATTTTTAGACATTTATTTTTTCTCGCGTCTTGGCTATGGAGAAGGAAACTAGCAGTGAGAGGGTAGTTTTGCTTTCCTGAAGGATGTCCATGATTTTTACTAACGAAAGACACCAACTGTGGCTGCTTCACAGCTTTATACTGGATGTAACAGGATTCTGGAAGCCTCAGAATTATCTCATTGCATGAGTTTTGCACATTCTCCTCATGCACAAGCTACTTCTGGAAGTCAGGATTTTTAGGAGCTGCAATCATTTATTTGGGGCCACTAGGGAACCAGTAAGTGTCCTGAAGTAATAACTAACTGAATGGGACCCTAGTGGCCTGAGACCAACTGGGAAAGCAGCTCCCAAAAATGCTTCATTTACTCCCAGGAAGTGGTGTCTGCTTAGGGGGAAGCTCAGTTGATGGGTTGATGGGAATGACACTAAGGCACAATCCCTGTTGTGGGAAGTGTAAATTTAGCATCTACGACTATACTGGCTTTTTTATATTTTTTTTTCCTATTTTTAATGCATTTTAATGGGATTCCATTTTTAGATTCTGAGAACATGAAAAAAAAAAAAAAAGGTCACTTTTTAGCTGGTCAGCCACAACCTTTGTTCCTGCTGATATGGTTATCTTTCCCCCTCTGGCCTGCAGCTCATTTCAGATAACAATTTGTCCCTTTAATTTTAAGAATGCAGAAGGTGTTGCGCTTTTGCAGTGCTTCTCTAATCCCTCCTTCTGGCAATGTAAATATGAACCAGCTGGACCTGGTAAGGTTTTAGGTATTTCATTTTAGTCCTCATCTTGAAATACTGTTTATACTCTTTATTAGCAAATGTAATATAGAAACCCCTTTGCCATTCTCTTGAGTAACCCTAGATTAATGAAAGTGCACATACTTTCAGCAGATGCCTTACTGTTATTTCTAATTAAAGCAAGCTGATGTTTAGGGCTAAGAGAAAAGACAAGAAATGACATCTTGTATCTAGCAACTTAAATCATGTCTTTCTAAAGCAGAGATACAGACATACTCTAAGACCAAAACTTTCAAAGTGACAGGTAGCATTTACCCTTAATTAATGGGAATCTAATGACACTCCTCTTTGTAATTGTGAGGGTCAAGGTGAACACTACTGACCTGAAAATCCCTGTGTCCAAACTGTAGCCTAAGTAGGGCTTAGTAGGGCTTACTAAATCTAGATTTCAATGGTGTGCTTTTGGTGATGATGATGAACTGACTAAAAACCCCCATTAAAGAATGTTAACACTTGAACAAATAAGACAGGAAGGAGCTAGTTCAATGTTTTATTTTTTTTTTAAAAAAAGATAGTTCAATCTTAGAGAATGTTGGGTGGGGAAAGGGAGGAGGGGAGAGGACAACAGAAAGAGGAGAGAATAGCAAGAGAAAGAGAAATGAGGGTGTACAATGTTGTGGATCTATGTTGCTTCCAGTTCTTGTTGATTCTCATAAAAATAATAAATAGCTACCATGTGCTGAACACCTAATCTATGTCAGACATTATTATTTGCCTGTATAATGAGTATCAGTCTCCTCATTTTACAGATGAGGAAACCGAGAGGCACTATGATCTAACGAAAATAGCATGGCTGAGAAATCTAACATAGCCAGCTTCCAATCACAATTCAAGTCTCTGTTTAGCTGTGTGATGCTAAACAAGTTAGTAAACTTCTCTAATATCATCCATAAAATGGGGAGGGTAATTCCTACCTTCAGGATGGTTAAGAGAGTTACAAGATAAAAAAGATATTAAAGCACAAGGTACATAATAAGTGCTTAATGAATTAGATTACTTTGTCTTCCTGTAACTCTCATAGGGCATACTACATTTAAAGCTTGCCCAAAATGCAAGAAAAATTACAACTGTATAACCCATCACATGCTTAATGAAAAAAATTTTTTTTAAATTTCTGGTTAGCAGAGCCTGTCTGCTTATCTGGGTCTAGCCATAAATACTCTGCTCAGCAGAGGACAAGTCAAAGAAGGATCAGCAAGGAACATAACTGACAGTAGGGTAGACAGTTTAAATATCAAATTAATGTCTTCAGAGTGGAAACTATCTTGGGTAGCTATTAAGAGAAACAGTGTAGTATAAAAGTCACGGGGCTTCAAAATCAGCCACACCTAGGTTCAGATCTGGAATCTGTCATTTACTTAGCTGTATGACTTGAGTAATCTCTCTGAGCCCTCAGTTTTCTCATCTGTAAAACGGGGATTGTCTTCACTTTAATAAGGTTAGTGTAATGACTAAATAAGACAAGACATGCAAAGCACTTGGCACAAGGCCTTGCACATAGGAAGGATTTAAGAAACAGTAGCTATTTGTGATCAAAGGCTTATTTTCTTTTTAAATACTGTTTTTGATAAATCACAATTTTCAGGCAAATAAATCAATAGGCTTTGCTTAAACTTTCAGGTAAATTTAGTCAGTGCTTCGCCAGATATTCTGAGGCATAATCTGTATTTCTACAAAATTCCTGAACGATTTCTGTGTACATTAAAGTTTTGAAAGCATGGACCTCGTAAGTTGCCCTTCAATCTCATACTTCAAGTGCGGTCCAGGGACCGGCAGCATGGCCTTCACCTAGAAGCTTGTCAGAAAGGGAGCTTCTCAAGTCCCACGCCAGACACACTGAAGCAGAGACTCTAGGGTGAGGCCCAGCAATCTGCACGCTTCTAGCAGTCCAGTGACTCTAATGCTCACCTATACCTGAGAACAACTGTATTAGGCACAATGCCTTACACACAGGGAAACATCCAATACATGTCCTCATAATTTTGCTTGATTTTATTCCTTAATAAACAGTTACAAGATTAGAAACAGTACATTTTCTTGAATTCAGTCAAATACCCGTCAGTGTTTCTGAATAAGAGGTTTTGATACTACGTAGAAGGTTGGTCCAATGACACTGAAGTCTGCCCTTGAGGGGAGGGGAAGGATGGCCCACGTCTGAGTCTATTTCTTAACTTGCTTCATTACAAAGTACCTACACCCCCGCACGTCCTGTGCGGCACCACAAGGACACAGCTATCAGGGTTTGGCTCGCAGAAAACGCCTCATTTCCTACCATTAGATGGGAGAATCGTTTAATCTTGATGCGACTGATGGGGCCATTTCTGCTTCTCCCTAACCCACTGCCTTTTACCTTCTGCTATCAGCGCTTCATTTCAGGAGGACAGAACAAAGGGGCAGCAACATTATCCTGACCTCCCAAAACGAAGCTGCTCTATCGGAAGCCCTGAGCTAAGCAGCAGGGAGGAAAAGTAACACATGCAGCCAGGGGATTGACAGTGAATGGATCTCAGTAAAAGGTCCTGGAAATAAACAAAAACATACACTGCAAACTATATGCCCTAGAGCATAACGGCAGGATCCGAGAGGCTCCAATTATATAAGCATTAGCTAGAAAGAAAAAAAAAAAACTTAAAAAATCAAAATTTAGAAACAAATTTCTCCTCCTTTCCTTTCCATTCCCACAGCTCCCATCACAGAGCAGGCTCTCTCATCAACTTATACCTGGACCACGTAAATCATCTCGGCAAAACTCATCTTTGAATTCAGGGTAACTTGGTGCCCAGCACATAGAAGGTGTTTAGTAAATGTTTGTACCTATTAATATGTACCTCTCTCCTAAGCAACATCTTTCACCAACCCTTTCCCCACCTCTACGACAATCAGATTTGTTGTATCCATCTCTGTCTGTCTAAAACATCTCAACATCTAACCAGTCTGTAGCTTTTCCAAACCTCTTGTATGCTCCTGGGGAGGGTCCCCAAAGGCCGCTGGGAAATATTTTTAAGCAAGAAAGACACACATTCCTTTGCTATTTAAATGGCACCAAACACAGAATTCCTGAAGTTTAAGTCATCTCTGAATAGGCGTCTTACCATGCATTAGCTGCTCAAACTTGCCTTTTCTGAGCAAAGTTTAGAATTTAATTAAAATTTTCTTTAATTAAAATGCAAATATTCTAAGACTTTAACAATAAATTGTTTACAACAGACTGAGTAAAAGCCCTCAATGGCTTTGGGGAAAAATAGTTTCAGTTGCAAGCTATAGATTCAGATTTCACTGTTCACTGAAATGGGAAAAGATTTTCTAAAAAAAATCTATTGGCTTATTAATCTATTTTAAGCAAAAATGCAGATATCACAATGGGTGTCTAGGAGTCACATACAGAGACCAAAATTCCCAAAGTTCACTACTGCTAATTAAACAATTAAGTCACTTCAATGTCTCCTCTATGGGTTTTGAAATAACCTTACCGGACTTAGGATAGCAACGTAAAACTAAAAATCAAAGCTTGATAATAGTTAATGTTTTCTATGAAGATATTTATTATTCTCTTTATTAAAGTTTCAACACAGGTAGTTGACAGTTATCTCAATTTGGCATAAAATGATTACTAGATATCTACATAGGTTTCTTCATAAACAAGTACTTAGAAAAGTTATAATGAGTTTCTGTCTCTATTAGCTTCATAGAAAGTTTGGGCCTCTATATCGCAGTCATTTCAATTGGGCAGCTATCAATGGCTTGTCAGCAATGCTGAGGGGACTGTGCTGGGAACTGGGGCAAGGGACACTAAATCCAACCAGGCACCCCCAGCCCTCCAGGCTTCCCAATCTTGCAGGACCCACAACCAGGCACAAGATTGCCTGCTGATGGAAGGCAGATAGTGCTGAGTCTGGGGAAGATGAATAAAGTGATACGGTTTAGGGTCTAAATGGATGGTCGAATTCTTTTTTTTTTTTTTTTTTGAGACAGAGTCTCGCTCTTGTCACCAGGCTGGAGTGTAGTGGTGCAATCTTTGGCCCACTGCAACCTCCACCTCCTGGGTTCAAGCGATTCTCTTGCCTCAGCCTCCCGAGTAGCAGGGGCGCACCACCATGCCCGGCTAATTTTTGTATTTTTAGTAGATACGGGGTTTCACCATGTTGGCCAGATGGTCTCGATCTCTTGACCTGGTGATCCGCCTGCCTTGGTCTCCCAAAGTGCGAATTCTTAAAGAAAAAATGTGGGAATGGGAATGAGGGGGGCACTCTAGGCAGAAGGAACAGCCTGAAGCAGAAGCCTAGCAATTATTCAGCACCCTGGCTGCACATCAGCATTGCCTAGAGGAGCTTTGTACAACATGCCAATGCTGAGTCACACCATCATAAAATCTGGTGCCACTAGCTACGATGAAGCCAGGGCAGAGAACCACCATGACAGTTAGGGGGCTGCAGAGCAGGATAGTGATTGGGGTAACTAAGGCTATAGCCATGGGGAAAGTGAGTAGGCCCACCAATCTTCTATACACTACATATTTGGGAAGTAAGAATTAACAAATGTTAATAAAAATAAATAAAGAAAAATAATAAAAAATATTTCTTGTTACAATGCCCGGCACAGGGCCTGAATGCCGCCTTGAGTAGAGACTTCAGAAATGGGTAAATTTAGGAAACTCTGCCTTCCTGGAAGTCTTTCTGTCCCCTGGCAGGAAGTAAGGCGGAGGTACTGGTGGGAGGTATAGATGTGTGAGTAGGGTGGACAGATTTAGTCAATGAAAACACAGGACGCCCAGTTAAATTTGAATTTCAGACACATAGTGAATGATTAGCTAATATAAGTATGCCTCGTGCAATATTTGGGCCATACTAATACCAAAAAAAACTGTTTTGTAAGGAATGAAAAGAATAAAGGTAGATCGCATTATAGAGGGCTTCTAAATGTCAGACTCAAGAGTTTGGATTTAATTTTTAATAATCATAATAATCACATCATAATAACCACAATGATGGTGGTAGCAGCTCTCATATTGAGTGACTATTATTCGCCAAGTCCTCATGTAAATTACCTCACAATCAAGTACCCTATGACTTAGGTGCTATGATTTCCTCCATTTTCCAAATGATGAAATTGAGGCATGGAGAATTTAAGTAACTTTACCCAGGCCACATGATGAGTAAGGGGAAGAGTTAGCATTCAAATCCATGTCTCTCTGACCACAAAGCCACACCTTTTATCATTTCCTTATACGACAGCTCAGGGTGTCATTTGAGGAGCCATCCTATTCTATTGAGCAAGCAGGTAACAAGATTGGATATGTGATTTAGAAATGAAACAAAACTACATGGACAAATGTGGGATACTCAGGACAATTCAATAAAGTTTTGAGGATCAAGACTTCTGGAAGGAAGATAATGAATACAAAAAGAAATAAAGCTTAGTCAGACATCTTCTATTACTTGCAAAATAAGAATAGCGGTTTTTCTTTCTGTCATCATTAATACAATGTATCCCAGTAGTAACATCTAACCTTTATTAAGAGTCTTTTTTTGTGCCAGACATTACTTTATTCAACCTTTACAACAACCTTATGAGGTGGATAGTGTTATTTTCACGATTTCACAGCTGTGGAAATTGGGGCCTACAAAACTATGTGACATGTCCATGGTTGCATAGCTCAACATGGATAGTTCTGGAATTCAAATGCAGACTATGCAGTGCCACAGTTTGAGCCAAAATAAACATGTGATGCCAACTTTTAAATGCCTTGCTCTATTAACTAAGTCTGAATTCTTGTCATTTTTACATCCTTTTCATATTCCAAAGAACTTTCACCTATGTGTATCATTTGATCTTCATGGTAGTCACAGATGAGGACACTCAGGCACAGAGTTTGACAGCTTGCCGAGAGCCATGAAGCTGGTCCTAGGCAGGGGTCTTCAGACTTGTGGCTAAGTGCTGGGCCACTGTTGCACCCAATCATCCCATCTGAGAAAAGCAGCAAGGCTTTCACTCACATCCCTATGTACAGCTTCCATTGTTTTGCTATAGGTAGAATTCTATTTGAATCATTTGGTTCTAAGTGACCTAGTGAGTTAGAGTGAATTAGATTTTCCAAGCACAGACCTTGCTTTAAAACTTCATTTTTCCTCAATAGATTTGTCAGGGAAATAGTATGTCTGGCAAAAGTGGCAATGGGAATTACATTGAAGCATGGTTTTTAAAAGAAAACCAGAGGACTTAGTGAGCTGTATTTGAAATACAGTCCATTAAGAGATTTAACATTTATTATTAAGATATTAAGTAATAAATATTGAATTTAATGATTCACTCTTCAAAATTTTCAGAATGCTGATATATTTTAAGTCAAAGCAAATGAAAATTGAGTTGGAGACTATGAAAGACAAATTTATGAAGCCAGTAAAACCAATTTCTAGATCTGCCTTATTAAAGTTCTTATTAGAATAATGGCATAAATATGACCCTGGCAGAAATTTCATAACATATTCTCTTTATTTTGGTTCAATTTTCAGGAAGATCACTTGTCATCAATCTAGATTCTCCAAATCCACCGCCGATTAGAGAAACTAACATAAAACAAATTATCGGGCCAGGTGCAGTGGCTCATGCCTGTAATCCCAGCACTTTGGGAGGCCGAGGCGGGAAGATCACGAGGTCAGGAGATCGAGACCATCCTGGCTAATCTGGTGAAACCCCGTCTCTACTAAAAATACAAAAAATTAGCCGGGCTTGGTGGCGGGTGCCTGTAGTCCCAGCTACTCGGGAGGCTGAGGCAGGAGAATGTCGTGAACCCGGGAGTCAGAGCTTGCATTAAGCCAAGGTCGCACCACTGCACTCCAGCCTGGGCAACAGAGCAAGACTCCGTCTCAAAAAAAAAAAAAATTATCAAAGGTTAACACAATCTACTAATCACCTGGATACCATATTTCAACCTTAAAGCCATTACTATATTTGTGAATCATAATTTATGCACACTTTAACACAACACTTTTTGGTGAAAGGAAAGATTTGTTTTCCTTTCATAATTATTGCATCAATGTGCATAACCTTTACATTTGCAAAAGCCACTCTGAATCCCAGAGACAGAAGATAATTGACCTTGAGTTCTGTTCAGTGGTGATAGAGCATGACTGCAAATTCCTGGTTTCCACATAATGGATTGAGATGATCTCTTCCAGAATTAGCCTTCTATGAAACATCACTAAAAATTGGCTAAGCTGCTCCCAAGATGCCAACACTTCATAACTTAGCTAATTAATGTTTGATAAAGTATGAAGACACTGTTTGACCGACTGTTAAATACATACATACACACACACACACACACACACACACACACATCCAGGCTCACAATTTGGTTACAATATTTGTTTATGTCTAAGTAATTTGGATAGAATCATTGTGCACCATGGCAAAAGTATACACAATTAGTTTGAACAAATCAGGGCTGAATTTCTCATCCATATACTGTGGAAGCAGCCAAAATTATAATTACTTCCCAATATCCTGCTTAAAACACTGAATGTGATGCCTTGACTTCTTGCTAAATGCTACTTCTTTCAATTGTTCTTTAACTACATCTCTCCAAGTGATTTCCTTTATCTTATTTGTCTGTTTCTAAAATAACTTTCTTAAAGAATGCCTATTTTCATGGACAGAAACTGTTTTTTTCTGAATGAACTGTCATAAAGTCATTCCTTGACCATTCTTCCTGTGTTTGTGTGTTTTGGTTGTGGTGCATATGGTTAAATAAATCTTACTGAAATGCACAATAGTGTCATCTACAACCAATTACCATCAGCAATTGCTTTGTAAACACTCAACAATAAAACAATTTGTTTTAGTGAATGGAGTCTGTGTCAGTCCAACATTAAGTTAAAAAATGGCATGGAATCCACCTCAACTACAGTAATACTTAATTGCTACTCAATTTGCATAATTTATACAAATTAATGTAGACTCAATAATTAGCATTTTCATATGGTTTATTGGAATCTAAAAGGCATAACAGTACGGTCTGTTAGCAATCTGAACATGTTTAAACAATATGTTTTGTGAGTCACTGGCATCTTAAGTTAGCCTTGCACAAAATGGGAATCAAGAAAACATACAAATATCAATTTGTATGTTCTGTCTTAGTAGGGCTTACTAAATCTAGATTTCAGTGATGTACTTTTGGTGATGATGATGAACTGATTAAAAACCCCCATTAAAGAATGTTAACAACAGTTGAACAAATAAGACAGGAAGGAGCTAGTTCAATATTTTGCTTTTTTTAAAAAAAAAGATAATTAATCTTCTATCAATACTTATTCTTCTCATATGTAAATACAAATATTCTAAAATAAACAAATACATAAAAATAAAAGCTGAGGAAATCCAGCTGACTTGTGTAGCTGTTAAAACAGTCAAATATCTGATTCCTGGTAATAAAAATACAAATACTTCCAACTTAACATATAGACAGATAGATGCTGTATACATTTACAAACATAAATTCAATATTTGGGAAAACGTTAACCCCTTAACCATCTTCCACATTTGTATGCTGCTTAATAGTCTACAAACGTTTTCACCTACACTATGCCCTAGGGCCTCACAACAACCCCATTACACAGATGAAGACACTGAGGCTCAGAGAGGTCCCATGCTCCTCCTTCTACTTCATGCATTACCTATAATAAATAGTCATGCACAAATGAATGCATATTTGAATTCCTCTTGCCTCAGTAGAACTCGGGGCAACTTTCCTGAAGATGAAATCTCGTGTTCCATAATGCTGAATGTTTTCCTACTGTATCTTCTATGAAATGATGATAAACAAGCCACATTTTTCCAACCTGCCCTTTACCTTGTACCTAAAATAAATATTCAGAATTCTGGAACATGGGATTTCATTTTATTTGGATCAGTACTAAATTTCATTGCCTTCTTTTGTGAAGGCGAATATTCAGTCCTCCTGGCAAATACAGTGCTTTGTGAAGACTGTGTCAGATGGGGGATGGGGAAGACTTGTGTTTGCCTCTACCTCATCATCCCAAGATGCATTTGAATGTTATGTTCATACTTTTACCATATATTTTTTGCTTTCATTTTTCTGATATATTTTAATAAAGTCCATTTTAATAAACAGAAGTTATATTTTTCTTAATGAACAATTCACTGGCCATTTTTCCTGTCTGTATGCCTAAAAAAGAGAAAAAGCCAGGGCAAAGTTAATGTCTGTTTTCCATTTTTTCCTCATCATCGGTCCCACAGCACTCAGCTGAACACCTGGCAGAGCCACCCAAACATGTGCTAAATGTAAATGATTAAACAGACAAAAACAGGATGGTCTTAAGCTTTCAATTCTCTCTCAAGAATAGTCAGGGTACCATACCTATAGGATATACTTGTTGTAGTCCAACTTATTTTATATAATTTCCAATATTCTCATTTCCTAAGTATAACACTATTTTTTCCCTAAATTCCAAGCTTCCCAATCTTAAAAAATTCGAGAATGAAACATATTATGTGTTAGTCCTCAGCACCTGCTGGTGATGTGGGGAATTGCAGCTTAACTATATAAGACATTGCAAGCAAGAAAAAAAAAAAAAGGAGCAAATTTACAAGAATTGCCACCAGACTTAGGAAATCTCAACGCATAGAATTAATTCCTATCAAAAGAGGAAGGCATGGGATGGGAATGAAAGACTGGAGTTATGAACAGTCTGCAAAAATCACCCCAAGGCAACACTTGCCAAGTCACCTAACTTGGAAAATGTTTTAATTCAACCAAATGGGAGATTCCTGGACATTTTCATGATGTGATAACAATTTTAAATAGTAGTGACACTGACATTTTTTAGCACTTATGTGCCAGGCATAATATTATATAATATTAACAATAGCTACCATATATTGAGTATCTGCTCTTCAATGGAAAAGGCTGGCAAATCTGCCCACAGATGACCTGAGAATGACAATAATGATAACAGTAGCGATATAACATTTCTTGGGTGCTCAATATGAGTCAGACACCATCCTGGATAATTGACACACATGAAGTCATCTAATGCTCCTGACTTCCCCATGAAGTAGGCACAGGTATTGCCACATGCCAGGCACTCTTCTCAGCCCCTTCACATATTAACCTGTCTGATAAGCACAACCACCCTTTTTTACAGATAAGGAAACCAGGGCACCAAGAGGGGAAGGGACTTGTCCAAAGTCGCAGGATTACATGGTTAAGCTAAGATTCAAATGGGCAACAGGGCACCTCCAGAAACTCCTGACTACCCACTTGCTGCTTATCATTTTAGCCATTCCAAGAGAGCCACTTATGTCACTTCATTCCCAACAACAGAGGAAAACCATTTCCAATTTTGTTTTAATAATCGTTACAACCATCTGGTGACACTTAGTAAAATATGGGTGGGTTTTCCAGAAGCCTCATTCTTTGGTTTGGAAAGCTGGTGATGAGGGTGCTAGAAGCCTCAAAGCAGGTTGCCATGTGGTGGGAGTACTCCTACCCTCAGAATAATTTATTTACTCCTTGAACCTCATCGGAGAATCTGCGCACATCAGAAGGTTTTTGCTAAAATATCATGTTGCATCAGAAACCATTGGACAAACACGTATCCAATTTATCACTTTCTCAAGCTTAGTTTTGATATGTTAACAACCATCATTTAAACAAACAAATGACTAGGTTGACAACAGAAATGTCAACACAAGCACAATCTACTCATTTACTGATTAGCCAGTTGCTGTAGCTGTGTTTACCTATACTTTGTTTTTGTACATAAAGGCCCCATTGCATAGGAACAAAAAAGGTGCCTGATAGATGCTCTCAGTGTCCCTTTAATGATAACACACTGCCTCGTGTCATCATGGGTGAAGAAAAACTTCAATGGAATGGGAAGGGTCATGGGGTCATGCATGGCAGTCCACTCCCTCAACCTACCAAAGCCAGCACTGGGCTACCACAGATTTTCTCATTAACTAAGGAGGCAGACAAAATGTCCTGGACATCACACTGGTGTGCACCTCCATTAGCACCCTTGGAGTAGAAAACAGATGGGCTTATTTTTACTGGTTTGTTTATAAATCTTTATGATTGATGATATTTCAGATCTGGAATCTGGGACAAAATTTGTATCAATATAACTTAAGTTATGATTATCAACTTTATGAGCACAGTAGGAAAACAGAAGATGTTTCTTAAGGAAAATCTTTAAAATAACTTATCCGCATTAAATCAAAATTTTTACTTTAATGATCTGAAAGAAATTTGTATGAATGTTCTCAGATAACTACAGAAAAGCCCTTTATTAAAAAAAAATAGGGACCACTTATACTCAACATGCTGAAGTTGAAGCAAATTCCATACCCAGATGTGTAATTTTCTGAATGAAAATAACATTCATATGGCTTTTTGAATACACTGGTTTAAGTGAGTTGAGAACGGATTGTTTCTTCTAGAAATATTTATTATTTTAAAGTATTATAGTGCTTAGGGAAAAAATTAATGAACTGAAATGAATCCAAAATGTGAACTGGAGTGAATCCAAAATGTAAATGGGAAGGCACTTCTCTCCCTAGTTCCAGAAGCTTTCCTGAGCCAGATGATTGCCATAACATCATGCCTAGCCCCAATTTCCACTCTGCCTTTCAAGAGACCATGTTACCAGGAGTTTGTCAAAGGTCTAAGGCTGAACACCAGGAACGCCATGAGAATTTCTATAACATATATGTGCACTTCACAACTAAAGACATATCAACACAGAAAAAAATTCCTTTAACAAGAGTAGGAAGTGATGACTGATTTTACAAAAGAATTGATCTCAGTTTCCCTTTAAATGAGAAGCTCACCTCGAGAAGTTAAAATAATATATAATTGACTAGTGTGCTAAAGTTTTCCCAAAGTAGAAAAATATCTAAAAGGTGAGGTACAGCTGTAAGGGCAAATCAAATACCAAATTAACAAATTAACAAATCCCTCAAGTTTTATTGGCTCTCTTGTTCTTTCTTTTCCAGAGGTAAATTTAAAAAGTAAAGTGAATTACAGTAGTCTTTGCTCTTCTCCTAGCACAGATTGTTACTTGCCTTAGGCTACTCTAAGCATATGAAAACAGTTGAAATCTGCAATTACAGGACACTACCTATGGTTAGCAGCGCATCACTTTCTTGGGTCAGCTAAAGGCAAATGGTCATTGGAGAGCTGCTAAAAAGAGTCAAGGAAAGGATAATGTGTATACTGTCCTTCAAATGGTTTTCTGATGTCAGGAGAAGAAATCAACAGGAGAGATGGGATACAGAGGTACAGAGGCAGGCTCATCTGAGCCAGTACTAGAGTTAGGGCAAGCAAACAAGATGGTTTCAGGTGACTTAGAAGGGACCCAATTACTGGTCCAGGAAATGACAAAGGTCAATGCATAGAATGAGGATGAGGTGGCGGGGGAACATTTCTCATTTGTTTTTTTGAAACATTTTTATTTTGAAAAAAAATTCAGACTTCCAGAAAAGCTGTAAGAATATTAAAACAGCCTATATATCTTTCATGTAGTGTTAATTGGCAGTCATGATAGCCCCCTACCCGTAAACCCAACATTGTGTATCGCCTAAAAAAAGAACATTCTCCTGCATAACCACAATATGATTATCAAAATCAGGAAATTGATGTTGATATTCTACTGTTATCTAACCTACAAACTTTATTTAGATTTCACCAACTGTCTCAATAATATACTTTATAGAAAAAAAAAAAGAAAGAAAGGGTCCAAGATCCAATCTAAATTCATGCCTTGCATTTAGTTTTCATGTTTCTGTAGCCTCCTTTACCCTGGAGCACTTCTCCAGTTCTATTTTTCACTATCTTGACATTTTTTTAAGAACAGGGGCACTTATTTTGTAGAATGTGCCTCAATTTGGGTTTATTGTCTGATGTTTCCTCATAGTTAAATCCAGATTATGTACTATTGGCAGAAATGCCACAAAAGTGATCTTGTGTTCCCCTCAGTGCATTTCATCAGGAGGCACAGGAGGTCTCCATGTCTCATTCCTGATGATGCTCACTTTGGTCAGTTGCTTAAGGTGGTGTCTGCCAGGTTTCTCCACTGCCAATTTGCTACTTCTTCCCCTTGCAATTAATAAATATTTTGTAGGGAAATACTTAGAAATTATGTAAATATTTCATTACTCCTCAAACTTTCACCCACTGCTTTTACGATCCATTGATGACTCTTACCTGAACTGATTTTTCACAGTGCTAGGGGTTAGCACATTAGGATTGACTAAATAACTAAGTATATTGTGGATCATGTGAGCTAAATTTCTCAATTTTAGAGAAGGGAGTTACCGGTAAGAAAAGGGGAAAGACTGGAATGTGGTGTTTTATTGGAATTGGTGAGATCATTATAACATCATGATATTTTAATATACTGTATATACAGATGAACAGATGATATAGAAATAGAGATAGATGTGTGTTCATGTATGTGTATGTGCATGTACGTGTATATATTTCCTAGCTCTATTTGCTGAGATGGCCTAGAAATAATGGCACTCCGGTAGTAAAGGTATACCTATCCCCTTTTCTATAAGTACCATTTTGTTCTATATCTTGTTCTATAAGTACCATTTTCCAATAAAGGAAATTAGGCTTCTAAGAGAAATGAATCCAGGGCTGAAGCAGAGGAAGTACCAGGTGAACCTGAAGTATTTTGTTCCAGAAATTAAGGAAGTGATTCAAAATCAAAAGGACATAGGAGCCAGCTAGAAACAGCTCCCACTGGTCAAGTCTGGGAAAATTTGTGCATCAAAAAAAAAAAAAAAAAAAAACAACAAGGTTGTATTGTACTATAGTTTCGCAAGATATTACCACTGTGGAAAACTGGATAAAAGTACACAGGACTTCTGTATATTCTTTCTTGCAACTATGTGTGAATCTAAAATTACCTCAAATTTTAGCAATAAATAAATAAATGATGATAGTAATGGATTATAACTCATTAAATAAAATAAGAATACGCCGATTAAATGAATTAACAAAGGTAAAGTTATTTCTTATAGTGGAGTGCCAAGTTTTTTGTGCCACATTTCCTATTCGGTTTCTGCCAACTGATCTTCTTGCTCACGGAAGATCACTTTATTGAGTCAAAGCTATTATACTATGATTGCTCTCAGAAACAGGTGTTTTCAGCAAACCTAAGGATGTGTCTCTCTGAGCTGTGACTGGTGTGCCCTGGCTACTCAGACTAGTGGAAGTCCTGAAGTTGGTAAAGTCTGGTACCCTGTGGAGGTCCTAAGCACACAGAGCAGTCAGAACTTTCAGATTTCTCGTATGTTATCTCAGCCTACTGACACTGAGTCCCTACTATGGGATACATTATATATACATGAAATCAAATGTTGTTTTCCATCTCCAAAATAGATGATGTTTAGAATGTTCTTCCTGTCTTTCTCTGTGAATTTCACAACTGTTTTTTCTAACATTTCAAATCCTTACAATTAATGGCTCAAGTGTGATTCCTTTTAATGATACTATAAAATTACTTAAGTGTTAAATTACTATATTCAATATTCATCTATTTATAGCTTTATCTATAGATAGATAGTGTTGAAATCTATAGCCCACAACCTAATGTGTATTTATGAAGTCTTCTATTCTGGTTATTTAAATATAAACTATTTCTAAGTAATATAGATAAGCTAAATGGATAATATCTGACTAATGGGACCATTATCTATTGAGAATCAGCTCATTCACTGGGCTGAGATTATCATCTACATATTTCTATAGTGGTAATTTAATGATAAGTGTTACAATTTTGTTTGTTCTTATAAGCTGTAACATCAGTCAGACCTTTTTGATTAAAGTCAATATTTGCTATATAATATTGACATTGGCTGGAGTTTAGACTTTAAATGTTATGTCAAAGCTCTTTTTATATATTATGCTTGGTTATAGAAACGAAGAAAAGGAAAGTTATTACTTCAGCAAACCGGTGGCTCTAACACCTCTCTCTCTCTCCTGCACATGCACACACACACACGTACACATAAGTTAAAGTTTGAATGTACTTTCTTTTATACAATTAGCAGGGTCAATATAGCAGGAAAATATTACTATAATTATTTTTTCCTAATAGAATTCTGACATCTCTGTTTTTCATTTTAAACAAGCTACAATTACAACTGCAGTTGAAGCTTTTTGTACAGTTAATTTACATTCCAAAAATATTAGAAAATTCAACTGACCTAATTTCTCAGAACTTGTTCCTTTAGAACACTTAAAAGGGAGAGGTGCCCACAACAGTTGTCAACAAAGAAGACTGAGTACTTTACAAGTCATGACTCCAAATGGTGATGTGGCAGTTACAGCCCTTAGTAAAGGAAGGCAAGCTCAGTGTCCCAGGACACACATGCCGCCTACTGCCTGCTCTCTGGAAGATGAGGCATTGGTAACTCAGATATAAAATGTATGGAAAAGTGCTCTTTACACCTGGCTTCTGAAACACACATAATGTCATCCATTCAAATGTTGTCTCCACATCCTCTTTAAGATGGGAATATTCTGAGAAATTCTACATGACTGAATGTTAATGGATCCAGAGATTCTTGTTAGCTCCTCTGTTTCTGAGTTTATGAAAATGTTTTAAATTGGGGAAGGGGGTTGTGAGAGGAAGAGAACTCAGCTCTACAGCCAAATTGAGTGAGACTGGTACTTTAAAAATTATTTCCTTTGGGAATTCCATATGGTACATTTGAAAAGGCAAATTTTAATGCTAAGTTCCTGTGGAAGTACTTATCTGAAAGGCAATGAAGAAATGAGAAGTAAACTGAACCATTAGCCTACAAAAACAGAATATTTTCTGGAAAGTATTAAGTCATACAAATCCTTCCGGAACATTGTTTAGAATGGGCAAATTAAAAATGGAAAAGCAATAAATAAATTACCTCCTTTTCTCTATAGGGGCATATATTTACTTTTACCCTTCTCATGCACATTAAAAGACTAGGTTATAGTCTGAAGGGGGATACAATTTTCAAACCACACACACACACACACACACACACACACACACACAGAGAGAGAGAGAGAGAGAGAGAGAGAGGCTTCAACCAAAGCTGTACATCAGTACTGAAGTGCTAACAGTAAGTTTAAGTGGCAAGATGCAGAGTTTCTTCTTTGGTGTTCCAGGCTTTGAATGAGAATCATACTGCCCGACATCTAAGAGCCACTTTGAAAATACAAGGGTGGAGTGGGTGCCTTTCCAAGTCAAAACACAGAATTCTCTCTTCAACCATTCTCCTCATCCCTGCCTACACGATTACCCTAAAGAGTATGTCATTCCTTTCTCAATCTGGAGGAACTGGATCCAAGGATTTTCTGGAGCAGCGACAGTGTTGAAATATCTGCTATGAACTACATGAAAGAGAAAAGAAAAGCAGTTATAATTCCATTTTACACTTGCACAATTTTGAAACTGTCAAGAACTAAAGACTAATATTTGGAAATTATTTTATGAACAGGCATTCTAAATTTTTTTGCATGAAATCAAACAAAGCAGGCTTTGTCTTTCATCCTAATTTCCAAACACGTCTTATAAATGGTTGCTAACATCTCTATCTATGCTGCAAGAGAGCTATTTTCATTTGAACAACACGGTATATAATTGAAGTCAGAGTTGTAAATTACTCGGCCATCTGTCCTTAAGCTGTCACAAATCATACATGGAGAGCATATGTATAATGAAAATAGATTAACAAACTTTTTAGAGTTTACATGCTTCTGAGTTAATTAATCCTCTGTCCCACACATTTCCAAGATTTTTCAACAATATGTTTGATGAATCTGTTTAATTACATGAATGGGGTATATGTACATGTATATGTTTTATAATGTCATTATTACAAATTCAAAGGAAATCATGCAATTGATTTAACATTTTCACTTAAAAATGAAAATAAATAAATTTAATCATATACAGGACCTGGATCTATTGGCTTCATTCTGCTCATTTTATTATTAATGTTGAAAATTGATATTAACATTAGCAGCTACCATAAATATCTCACTTTCCTCTTAATGAAGATGATATATATGCATATATCTCACCCCTGCATTTCACAAAGATGCTACAGAGAGCAAGTGTTTTAGTCACTGGAGTCGAATTCCTGTTTCAAGGACGTATTCTCAGTACTATCACAATACAAAATTTGACCTCAGGAAATTTGCATGATTTCCTTGCCTCAGTTTCTCCTTTTATTAGTGTTTGCATGCCCACATGTGTGATCACGTAGAGCAGATCTTTATACTAAGTTATTGGAATAGTTTATAAATGGATGTGCCAGAAGGCTTTAGTTTCAAGAAATGAACGTATAAATATGACAATATCAACAAGATAGGAATATATTAATAAAGTAGTTTTTTTTCAAAACTGGAGCAGGGTTTTGTGATACCACTCTTGCCTAGCCAAAGCCAATCTAAATACACATCAATCATAAGTAATCGTTGTGCAACTGTACAATTGTATAAGCAACTGTACCAGCAATTGTATACTAAAAGGCTTTGCAAAGACCCGATGAGCATTTAAAATTTAACTCCCACTCAATGCAGACCTAGAACAGTAAAATAGTGAATAGAAAAACTTAAAAGGTTCCCACAGCATGTTCCCTAAGCAGGAAGGGACTGAAGTTTTCCCGCAAAGCCTTTTCCCTATTGCTTTGTAGACACAATGTATGCCTGTTTCCATAAACAAACAATTCCATGCCCAGAAAGTCCACTCTCACCTCTTAATACAAAATGTTCCCGAAAATACACATATAATGTGAAACTGTCCCTATCACCAGATGGACTGGAGGCAAGAGCTGATCATTCTGGCCCATGCAAATGCATGCACAAGCCCCCTCTGGGACAGCCCACATAGTTAAATATAGTGAGCTGTACACCTGCAATCCTTGGAGAAGAAGTGAAGACTTTAGGTCCAGTAGGTGCAACCCATGTTTCCTCTTGTCGTCAGGACAGGTGGCAAGCAAGTAACAGCTGTGATTTGACTATTTTGCATCAGAACTTTTTCAGGGCACACTTAGAAAAAGAACAACAGGGGAGATTGTGAGAGTATTCTTGTTTAGCCATCAGCACAAAGGGGAAAGATTTTGGCTCACCGACAATATGGTGACAAATGCTTGCACTGTGGCGGAAGTTTCATTTGAAGTTCTCTGCCCCTGTTGATTGCCCTAATCTGGCAATGGTATGAGTTCCACAGAAATTTGATGCAACTGAGGAGAAAGGAGCAGTGCTTTTGGACGGCACAAGGGCTGTTTCATGGACGCAATGCCTTTTCAATCTCAGTGCAAGAGAGTCTCAGATGTGACACATTTGACTTATGTCTTCCTTTTTACACATTATCCACACACTTGCATGCTACAAAAATAAGAGTTTATGATCAGATCTGATCTTATCTGAAATATTCATACGTAATTCCATGTACCCTCAACTGAGAAGCTAGGTGGTCATTTTGTCCCTGACTTTCACATCACGACAAATCTGATGATTGGCATTTTATTGACATATAGAAATCCTTGGAGATATGGATATATAAACTATGCAATGTAATTTGTTTCTAATACCTTCTTAAGGTTTATGAGATAGAGGGGAAGTATATCTTGATAACAAAAACTACCTCCTACGAAATGTGCTGCAGTGTTAGTTACCACCAAAGGTAGACATATTATTTTTTAGGGTAACTTTTTTGCAAGATCCAGGCAAAAGTCTCTGTGTGTGTGTGTGTGTGTGTGTGTGTGTGTGTGTGTGTGTGTGCTTTTCAGGTAGCTGTGGAACCTGAATGTGGTACATTCAGTTTGTAAGTTATACTTGAATGTACCATGAATTTGAATAATTACTAGAAGCTTTCCTGGGTTTGTAATTGGCCAGTCCTCTGTGTTGTCACAGGGTGCAAGAATGGTGACAGTGACATTATCAGAGGCTCCACACAAATGGTACCTGGTGACACACTGATGCACTGATATGACTGCAACCCTGAAAGCCTGCTTCCCTCAAGCCAAACCCCTGTGAGAAGGAAGTAGACTTAAGGTAGCTTCTATCCAAGTTCATTTTCAGTGCATAGTAGGCCATGCACTGATAAATGGCTTTCCTGGCCTTGGCAATGTCTGCCGTCTTTATGCTCCACTAAACTGTTTGACTTCCACACAAAGACTTCTTCTCAGAGGCACTGTCTGGGTCATTATAGAATAAGGCTATTAGAGCACTTTGTAATTGTAAGCATAAACAAATTACTTTACAAAAATGGCTAGAGCCACCAGCCACAATGAAAGAGATTGATCAAAACTGTTTCTGATTACTGTATATCAGATTCCTTAATTTTTTTTTAAAAGAAGGAACTGTAGGTATAGCGATTAAAATTATTAACACAGCTCTAAAGTCTGAAGTAAAAGGCACTGTGAGATATGGAAGTTATTCCCACTTAAGACATTTTATTTCACATAACAAATAAGGATAAAGGCCTTTCTTCTAGAGAGTTCAGTGAAAGTTCTGGTTATAGCAGTCAATTCTCTGTTCAGTTGAAATCTATTTGGAAATTCTTTCTATTGCATCCAAAAGAAAGAACAGCTGGGCCAGTGTTAAGAAGAACCAGAAGAGTATTGCAACCTGCTGAGCCCAGTTACGCCAGCACAAAAACGTGGGAGCCCGGTGCCTACCACCTGGAGCCCTCAGGACACTCTGCCTAAGCTACAAAGAATTGAACTCAACCCTGTTGGGCATTTCAATTTGTTTACCCTCAGCTAAATATGACTTTTTTATGGAAAGCGGCAGTGAGAGTGGTGAGGAAGGTTTGCAAAAGTTTATTTTCAAAAATTCACAAAAGCTTCTAGAACATCAAATGCTCTTACAAAACATTTTGATGAGTGTAAATAAATCAGAAACATATGTATTTCATTTCCTTCCAAATACACAGGGGTCTCAAAGTTAAAGAGGGAAAAAGGGCTTGAGGCAATATGCATTTCGGGTTTCACTGAATCCAAAAGCATTTGAAAATAGTTCTAGACAAGCAGCAGGCCCAGAATACAGCTGGGTGTGTCCATCTTGGACATTAAGGGATTTTGCAAGTTTTTTAATTGTTAGATAGTTAAAGTCCCTCTTTGAAACATCTCAGATGTAAACTAGATTTATATACTTTTATTTTACTTTTAAATGCACAAATCTTCAGGGCAGCTAGCATTAATTATTTTATTCTAAAAAAATGTTTAAAACAAAATGTCATAATATGTTTAGACACAACAGCCTTCAACCAGACAAAAAGGCTAACAGAGTAAGAAAGGTTATTTGTATATATGGAGTGGGGAGAGGTGGTATGGGGTATTAGGACCACATATCTTAAGAGTTTAAGTTTCACAAAAGCCTAGACTCTACAACTAGCTTATATATATGTTTGTATATGTTTGTATATACAGCGTGTATGTATACGTACATATGTATGTATATATACACACTGTATATATGCACAGGTAAACATTCTTATTAACTTATTTCCTCGGGTCTCCGAATGGCACATTCTAATGTCATTAAATGATGTCACGTGCACAGTATGTGCCGTTAATGCATAAGCACAAGAATAGTTTAGATTCTTCTCTGAATTTGTAAACACTCTGGTTTTCTTTTTTCATTTGTAGTTTCTTCCGCTTCGTATTATTTTCATGTCTACGTGAGTGGGAGATGTCTAGTACAAACCAAACACTAGAAATTGCTGCAAGTGATTTCACGAAGAATGTGTTCAAAGACTGTAATATTTATTCCATTATGCTATGAACAAAGAAGATGCTTAGGTTTTATTTTAAAAACACACAGAAAGTGAGTAGATAAGAGGGAGATAACCATATATTCTTCATTGTGAGAATGCTAACATCTCACTTCTGACCTGAAGAATAGTTAACTGACTTCTGTAACAAGCATGCCAATAACCAAATGGAGAAGGGTCCCTGCACTACGTCAGAAATGCAAAAAATGGGGTGTGTTGGGAGAGTAGCAACTAGCTTCACTGCCTCTATTTATATAAGGTGCCATTAAAATGACAATAGGAGGCAACAGTAATTAATACGCTTGAGTTGTTGAGCTCACAAATGAGCCAAAAAGAAAAATAAGGCAATATATAGGTCAGTCATTCCCAATCCTTTTAATTTTTTGAGAAAAAAATTTTAATTTTGATGTATGATGCTGTTTTCATGGTTTGTTGTATTTTATGTTGCAATAATCTTCCTCCTATTCTCCCCTTTACTCCAACCAACAACAGACAAAATATTGTTAAGTCATATATTTCTAAACTTTAAAGTGAATTTAATGTGATTTGATTTGAGCATCATTTTCCAACAATTTCAAGCTTGGGATTCACAGCCAATGGTCTACACTGCAGCTTTTCTCCTAAGGGATTTTAAAGCATCATAAAAACTCAGCAGCTGAAACAACCTCAAAGGTCATCTAGTTCAACCTTTATCTAATGCTGGAATTCCTTCTGCAACATTCCTAATAAGGGTCATCCAGTCTTTGCTTAAACACAAGACATGCATACTCCTCCACCTTAAATTTTACCAGGTAACTGCCACTCAAGCGGAAAGTGACCAAACACAACACACCACTTTTTCCTTTCTCTATCAAAGCTCAGTCACATGAGGGGTCATTGCTCAGGGCAGAACACAAAGGACATTGGTTTATAAATGTCTCGCCTGACAGACAGTAAATGACCCATGGTCGTGGATAACTTCTCTTGCAGGAGTGAGACACTATGCCAATGAAGCACTGCAAATACTAGAGACCACCGCCCAAGTAAATACAATACACTTCTCACCACAAAGGCTGTTATCTGACACCCACACTGATAGTCAAGGTGGCTCTCTGGAAGAAAACAGCTGGCTCTGTTTGGTTTTTCTAGCAAAATCCACACTCCCGTGCCAAGACCAGACCAAAGCAAAATGGAATATAAAGTCCTTTTAATAGACCTTTCCCCCCAAGTCAAGATGAATCTCTAGACTCAATTCTAAACGCAATATTTATAAAAGGTATTTGGTAGCAAGAAACTATTCATCTTGGGATGCCCCATTAATAGCTGTGACAATAGTATTTGACAAAATTATTTTCTTTTTTTTTTTTTTGAGACGGAGTCGTGCACTGTCGCCCAGGCTGGAGTGGAGTGGCGCGATCTTGGCTCACTGCAAGCCCCGCCTCCCAGGTTCACAACATTCTCCTGCCTCAGCCTCCTGAGTAGCTGGGACTACAGGCGCCCGCCACCATGCCTGGCTCATTTTTTTTTTTTTTTTTGTATTTTTAGTAGAAACGGGGTTTCACCGTGTTAGCCAGGATGGTCTCGATCTCCTGACCTCGTGATCCGCCTGCCTCGGCCTCCCAAAGTGCTGGGATTACAGGCGTGAGCCACCACGCCCAGCCATCAAAATTATTTTCTAATTTAGAGTCCCTTTGGCAAAAAGAACCAATACTGTACAGTTGAATTCAGGGTTTTATAATAACTAATCAATAGTGCAGTACAAGAAATGATTTGTTGAATAATGACTGAAAGGTTTCAGTAATCAACAATGTGGTACAATGTACTAAGGGCTAGATTTTGACTTAAGATGCCTCTTGTACAACAAGTGAAAAAAATGAGTACTAGACACAAAAAATCATTCAAGGGAGTGTTGGGTCCGCTTGGCATCCTGGCAGCCACAAAGAAAGCCAGATGCCCTGTGCCATGCATTTCCTTATATGACAGATGACTCAAGCTCTTTCATTGAAATTGGATTTGCTGTGGTTTTGACCAATTCCATCTCCTATGCTGATCTCATTCACATAAATCTCCAGCATGAAGCAACGAGGGCAGTGGTACTGAAGAGAAGGCTGGGTAGGATTGGGCAATGGGTATCTGTTTTTGTCATCTTAAAGTGCCACAATCTCTGCCACCAGAAGGATTTTCAGATATGATCTGGGGCATCTTAGAAAAACATTGGACTTTTTCCCACTGCTTGTTCTACTTTAAGGATTTAATGGTCTGACTCCAGGGGCCATTTATACAAATATCACTATGATATCCCCAGTGCCTGGCTAATGGTAGACACCCAGAATATATTTGTTGAATGAACGAATGAATGAATGCCCATTCCTCTCTTCAGGAGGCACTATACTTAAGATTTCACTCATCACAAAGCTGGTGCTCGGCTACCAAATAGACTGCAAAGAGAATGTAGCTATTCAATGATGTAGTATCAGAGTGGAATGAATAATACTAGGACCCAATCTCCCCCTTACAGGATGAAACGATGGTCACAGCCAGAAGAGTGGCTTTTCATAACTTCCAAGTAGTAGCTTGTTCAGAGGGGGCCAGCGTTGAGCAACATCTCAAGACTTATCTCTGAGAAGCTGTATCACAGTTCAGTGTTACAGTGCCAGGGTTCAAATCCCAGCTCTACTACTTACTTATGTGATCTTAAGCAAGTGACTCAACCTCTTTGGGCCTCAATTTCCCCATCATAAAAATGGCAATAAGCTTGCCTACTACTTCGCAAGGTTACTGGAAGTATTAATAGTTTATGTATGGGAAGTGTTCAGATGAGTGTCTGACGTGCAGTAGTTGCTCAACTCTGAGGGCCATTGTCATCTGCCAAGTATATGCCAATATGGTGACAGTGAGAGATGTATGGTTTCACAGGAAGCATCAGGCTTCAACATTAGTTATTTGAAACGTTCCTGTTAGCCTTTTGATCTTTTGGGGTTCTCATATTGTGGCAATTAGAGAGGATATCCGGAGGGGTGTTTTCCTGGGAAAAGGATGTTGAATATCTGCTTCTCAGCCCAAGTTCCCTCGAAAAAGTTTATATGCAGGAGATAAAGACGCCTCTCCCTGCTCTATGTAACCTAAAAATAGAGTTAGAGCCTTTAGGGCCCAGTCACCTCCCACCTGCATATCTAGACAGAGTTTCTTGAAGTCTCTCCAAGCTTGGCTTGGGACGTTTTGCCCTAAAAAATGAGAACACAGTGAACACAGATAGGCAAGTTGTCCTTTGACCTTGGGAGGGCTGACGTGAACTGAAGAGCTTAGACTATTTTGTGTGGTCTCCAGGGCAGAACTGCAACCAAGGGCTGGAAGTTCAAAGAAGGCTTCTTTGCCCACATACAATGGAATTTGTTCTGACCTATCCAAAAAAGAAGAAATTTGCTACCATAGGAGGCAGTTTCATTCTCATTATGTTTTTGTTTTTGTTTTTTGGCTAGCAGAAGCTGGATGATTACTTGTGGGGAGACTGAACTAGGGGTTGGCCTCACTCTCATCCCCCTTAAGGACCTTTACAGATCTGAAGTTCTAAGATCCTATACCACTGCTGGGACATGAATCAGGAGCAGCCATTGCAAAGAACCAATGGGAGATTCTCCTTTCTTCTTTACACATCATACATTGCACGAGAACTGAGCCATAGCTGCATTCACCATTTTGCCTGCACACCACTGAAATTAGTTCACACTGATTCATAAAAATTGATCACATTTCTTTTTATATCGTTATAGCTTTTATGATTTTTACAACTCTATTTTTAAATGGGAGACTATCATTATGAAAAAAAAATGTATCTCACAGAGGGCCTTAATTGTCCAGTTAATAAATAATGGAGGGATACAAAGTATCAGTACTAAAGCTAAGAAGGCTTGCTTACCCATTGTCTATTTATGAAAATTCAGTCTTCCTGGAAATAAGACACTGGAAATAGAAACAAGTATGGCTTTATTAGCTAAAGCAAAACAGCTCGAATTGCTAGTGTCTTTTCATTTCATTGAAAATTAAGGTCTAATAATTCTACAATTTAAATGCAAGATGCCTCCTTGGATTTTTTTAAATGATGGTTCATAAATCTACATTAGCAACGACAGTTTTGGACATGAAATTCAGAATACAGTCAAACAGCCTGCAAGATATTAAAGGCTTCTGCCTTCCGAATATGTTATTTCCTCCCTTTTTTCCAGTGAGGAAACAATTTGTTTATTACCCTTTCAAAGTAAACTTACGGAAGGTAAAAATGGCTTATTTTTCCTTTAAAATAAGGTTTCATTTTGTCCAGTCTCCTCAGTCATTCAGTGTAGGCTGTCTCATTCATAACAACCTTTTAAACATTTATCTCATAAAATGCACCATAGTCTTTAGAAAAAATTCAGAAAGCAGTGTTGTGTTTCTCACCTTTCAAAACACTGCCATAAGTATCCTAGATCAGTAATAAAAGGTAGAAAATAATCTGAAAATTTATCAGATGTAAGTAATACAATTAAAAGGATGACAGTGAAATAAGACCATGATGCCCACATCATAAGCTGTCTTTTTCCAAATGCTGTCAGACCTATTCAAGGAACCAAATAAAACAGTAACTACTAAACTGTTTATATGAATAAATGTCAGGAATTTAAAAGATAGTGAAAGAGGAGGGTAGGTGATAGAGAACTGAGGGTTGTGTATTTAGAAGTAACATCAGGCTTGTCTTCTATGGCTGTTAAAGTCGGCTAAGCTCCAAGTTCCCAGGGAAGGCAGTAAACACTCATAGTTAAAGGATCAACATCACATAGACCAATTCAACTTGGACATTTCCTTGCCTCCAACGGTCACCACCAAAATGTAGCATCACTGCTAGAAGTCCTTTGAGAATAAAGCCATATCAGAACTATGTTCAGGAAATCCGGGTGCTAAGACTGCTTTGAACAAACACGTATTTACAAATACACATTTCATGACTGACCACCCTACACATCCTACAGTGGAAGGCCCAAATTCACAAATGAGATTGTGGCCAACTCCAAACTTTCACGGCATGTGGGAATAAAAGGAAAGAAAAGGAAAGACAAAACATAAGAAAACACCAGAAGAAATAGCCCTAACTTTGGCATTGCACTTTTTCTTCTTCTTTTTTTTTCCTCTTTGCATTGAACTTTTCATTACTGGTATTTATACTTCTGTGGTTTTCCGGTTACTGTCATTGTTAAACAAATGCGTGCCTATCAAATAATAAAAGTCACATTAACCCCAAGAACCTGGACCATTTCTATAAAGTCAGATAGGCATGGTTATTCAATATGTCTTTCCCTTTCAAATTCCTATGAACAATGGCAAATAATTAATTAATTAATTAAAGTTCAATAAAGATTTATGAGTGGGCCCTCTTCCCAACTTCTGCCACTGTAGCTGGGTGGGACAGCTTAACTAAAATATCCCTGAGAAATACCATGAGCCATGAAGTTCCTGACTCGCGTATCATTTATGATACCCTTGGGGAGCAGGCCCTGCCTAAGAAAACCGAGGCCCAGCACCCCATAAGGTTCTCATTACCAACAGGAATGTGCCAGGTCAGATGCACTGGAGGTTGTCAAGCTTTGCAAACTCTTCCCCCACCCTCAAATCTCATAAATTTTGCAGAATATGTTGCTTTGCCTTGAATTTTTATGATTATGTTCAATTTAAGAAAACTTATCCCATATTTTATAATTTACCTTACTTTCTAAGAGTTACATGATGTCCATGAAGTTCTGAGAACTTTCTCCTAATCATATTTTTTACATCTTAAAAATATAAACCCACATATTTCCAGCCAGCCACGAATTTAAAACCTCCCCCTTCTTCTAATTTTGGTGTGCAAGTGTAGGCCGAACAGATTTCAAAGTTTTTCAGTTGGGCAAACTCACCTTTCCGTCCTCCATTAAGGCAATGAAGCTACTAAAAGACAGAAATAATGGTGATCAGAGTGTAAAAGTCAGCCAGGTCTTGGCATTGAAATCATATTTGGGTTGACACTGTAAGGCTCAGAGAGGTACATCCCTGGAGCAGCTACTGCAGCATTCACAGCACAAAGAAAAGACTCTCCCAACCCCAGGGTCAAGGGTGAGGGAGATGATGGTTTGGAGTATAGGCACGTAGGCAAAGTTTGGTGATCCCCACATTTTCACCTGCTTTAGCGCATTTGAATGATTTTAGTGTTATTTTACTGAATTTGCTTTATAATAATATGTACTCCAGGTTTAAGAATGTAACCAAATCTCAAAAATGAAATAAAATAGTTCAGCAATATATAAATAGATAGTGATATACTCCTAATGATATATTTAGAGTAGCAACATCTTTAAACCCTTCTATGTGCCTCACTGTAGATGTGGTAGTTCTTAGTACTACCCCTAAATCAGTGAATCTTCCTTACACACTCCAGAAGCCCAGAGGCAGGGAAAGGGCTGGATGGTCCGATGTCATCTAACGAGATATGAAACAAGAGAAAAGATCCCACTCTACCTACAAATGTTTAGGATAGGAATAAACTACAGAGACAGATGTAATCCTTTGCTAAATCTGATTATGAGAAGCAGACAAAATCACAACTGTATTCAGCATGTCATTTATCCTGGGTGACTAATGCATTATTTGTATGAAGTTAAAATTGAGCTCTGAGAAACTATGAAATAAATCAAATGCCCTACTTTATGTAATTTTAACAGACAGATCCCATTAGGATTCTACTATGCGTAGCTGTTGGGTAAAATCATTGACCAGTATCCTTATAAATTAATCAACTGAGGTAATGCTGGCTTGGCTGTCATCATTTGCTACTAATCTACATTTAGAATTCGCTTTAACTTTCAAGCCTTTTGAAATAGGTTGATCAAATTTCTATTTTTTGTTCAAGGTATATGAGTCACTGCAATTGCTTACCAAAGTATGTATGGCAGACGTGTGTCGTGGGTGTCCTTTTTCAATGGCATTAGAGTGCTCATTGGCATTTCACTGTAATTTCTAAGTATGATGCTAATCAGAATACAATGAAAACAGTCTTCATCATTCTTGACAGGAAGTTTTACCACTTACAGTCTGAATATATTTGCACTGTTGAAGTTTAAACTGTTACAGAACTTCAAAACTAAATGGCCAAAATGCCTAATTGTAGCAAAAGAGATATAGTTAACATTTAACTGTTATTTTTTTAAAAAAGGTCCATCATGGCTCTTGCATTTTTTCTGGATCTGTAATTAATATTCAGATAAGTTTCATTTCTGATTATGAGACCCAATTTATTAAAGACCCATTAATTATCTACAGTCTGTCCTCCTAGTATGTACCTTAAAGTCTGGTTCATTTAACTGGCTGGGTGTTTCACTCCCACTAAAATTTCCTAAATTTCTTTGTCATCTCATGTTTCTGTCTATCTTCTTGACCTGCATCCTGCCACCTTTAATTTTGCAATTTGAAAATAATAAAATAATGTTCAGGGGTGTTTTTCCACATTACTTTTAGTACATTGAAGGTACCCAACAAACTCCATTATCAGCTCATCTTCAACTCTGTGAAGGCAGGTTATAGCAGAAGGGATGTGGTCTTTGGGCCCAAGAAACCTGAGTTGGACTTGGGGCTCTGCTGTTGGCTAATCATGTGACTTTGAGAAAGTTAGGGGTGTACCCCTCTGATTCTCATCTTTCTTGTCTGTAAAATGGGGGTGAAAACCCTTATTTTTTAGGGTCCTTGTTCAATGAGGTGATGTTTGTAAAGTATATGCCATAATGCTCTGTAAATGCTAATCCTCTTTCCCTACCAAATTATCTTATAGATTTCTTTAAAATCAGCACGTGTGGAAACTTTTCTGCACATCCTTGGGATGAAATTGTAATTTGAATCCTCCAGAGGCATAAATAGAAAATGTGTTCAATGTAAAAATATATGTTAGGAAAATTCAAATCCCAGGTTAGCCTCCAAAGCGGGAACTATTAAGCAAACGGGCATCTAGCTAAGAGGAGACAACGTTACAAAAGCGTGGAGAAAAATACTCAGCAAATGTTGAAGTCTGTTATCCCCCCTTTGTACTAGATGAAAGCTACAATTCAGGGATGGTAACAAGTTACTACACCTTTTTTTTTTTAAGGCTGCACAATTACCCTTAAAGCACTGTTGCAGATATTAAATGTAGGTATACCTCATGACAAGAAAATGCTGTACACAAAAATCTAAAATCTAAAAATGCTGTACACAAATCTGATAAGTTTAGGGCTGTTTGGGAGAGATTTTGCTCATCAACAAAGACTTCCCTACGGTATTCCTGGCAAGTAAGATGCACATAAAGAACATTTAATTTATAACATTTCTATAAGCATCCTATTTCAGAAAAGTATGTACAGAAGGCAAGGCAACACACCTACCTGTACCCACCTGTCTGCTCATTGTGATTTTAGCACTTCTCTTGGTCCTCATTCTTACACCTCTTGAGCTATCTCTTCACAAATTTAATCACACAAAGTATTAAGCAGGTTTTTGTCTATCATTCCATCTACCTATTCACCAAAAAATAACTGAGCACCTACTGTGCACCACACACTGTTCTAAGCATTGCAGTGTCAGCAGTGAATAAAACCAACAAAACTCTCCACCCTTAATGAGCTCACATTCTTGTCAAGTTTGAATTAGGTTCAGGTTTATGAACCAGTATACCTTCCTCCCAAGATCAGAATCTGCCACTTACACCAAAGAGGAACAGACTTATGTGTCTCTTGTTGGAGTAGATATCTGGAAAGTCATGCCTCATATTTGATAATGAACTTAGACCCAATTTGTAAATACTAAGGATGAGTGGTAAAGTCCTCATTAGCCCAGTCTACTATAGCGCCCAAGCACAAGCAGGGCTTGCCACTAGTATAGCATCTATCCTAGGGTATCCTTATAGATTAGCAGAGAAGCTAAGGATTCACACGGCCTGTGGATTAATTCAAGCTCAGCAACATACTACCAGTATGGCCTTGGGCAAGTCGCTGAACCCTTCTGCCCCAGTTTCCTGCTCTGTTAATAGAGAAATCGGATAACACAAATCAAAACCTGTAACATAGGAAATGTTACCTGTAATTATTAGCTTAAATTATTACTATTAATACTGTTTTTAGGTCTTCTCAGCTAGATTTAATATTTTGAAGAACTAGCATAGTGCCTGAATGAACTGAATAAATGAATGATGCTGCACTCTGAACTGGCAGCATTAGGTTATTATTCTGGGCCAGGGACTGGGAACACAAAAATAAAAGACACATTCTCATCTTTCACAACAACAAAGTTGCATGGGAAGAGTTGGGGAAGGGAGAAAGCAGGATCCAGCCCAGGTGGAAGTCAGCTCAGGAAGGTATGAAAGCACAGAGGACAGGCATCTGAACAGACTGGGTAGGAGTATGGGAGTTTGAGGGACGGAGGAAGCAGGAGGTCTGCTGCTCACTAGCAGCTTCCCAGAGATAGAGTTGAGATTTGAACAATGACATAGCCAGGCAAAGAATTACTTGGTGGCCAAACAGCTAATCGTAAACACAGATGTCAACACAATTCACACAGTACGAAGGCACCAACTCACTTTTTAGGAAAAAAGAAATTCTAATGGTAAAATATTGGTACACACCTAACAAACAAAATAGTTAATTATATTTTTAGAAAAGGAGAAAGAGCAAAAGAAACAATGTATTTGTGAACATCTCAAGAGCTACAATATACCCTTCTTTTGAAAGATGGCCATTTTGCTAGCAATTGTACCAATTTACAAACACTTGTTTCAATTATTTCAGAAAAAAACACATGTTCATTTGGTATTTCTTTGAAGAATGTTTGCACAAATGTTTCCAAAGCTCTTCTTGGGAGACTTTTGTGGTTGTCCCTCAGCAAATGTTGGTCTGTGTTAACGAGAATACTCCATTCACACAGCAAAAGAGGACTCAGGCAATTATGTGATGAATGTGAGCTACTGTCAAACCAGATAATTCAGAGTCCAAAGTCAATTGTCTTATGTTGAGTATTCAATGCTCCGGGTCCCCTAAACAATAAAAATGTCTGGATTTCCATTTCACTCTGAACTGCACTAATAGTAATAAAAGAGTTTCATGGGCCTTGACCAGGACTGTTTTGCCTACTTAGCTTGCATTCTCTCTCTCTCTCCCAGAATTCCTATTTTACTTACAGTCCATGTCATAATATTTCCCTAATTCTAATTATACATTCCAATGTAAATTCTGTGAGGCCGGAGGTCATCTTCTACGGTCCTTTCATCTCTCCCTAAAAATGACTGACTAGCAGAGTGTTGGGCACAGAGTAGGTAGGCAATACAAACAGTTCTTGAGAGATGACAAACACTGAACCAGGGTACAAGGGCTCCTGACCCGGCTTTGCCAATTACTGACTGGATGTCCTTGGGCAAGTTATTTTCCCATCCTGGGCCTCAGTCTCCTTATGTGTACAATGAGGAGTTTGGATCACATGATCCAAAGGGGCCCTCCAGCCTTAAAACTCTAGCTTCTACGACCTGATTAACGTCTACACACCAAAGCCAAGCACCTTGGCAGCAAATAAATAATAGCAAATTGATGAGAACTCTCCACGGCACTTCATCAGAAACATCCATCACACTGAGTCTAATTTAGTCACTGTGGTTGTGCCGACCTGGCATGAAAACAATCAGTCCTTTGGAAAATTAATTCATTAAAAAATTGGTTGGCTGACATCCTGAAGGGGGAAATAAAGCCTATGTAATTGCATTTTTCATTGTTCAACAGATAGTCAGGTTGTCATGTACATATTGCCATAGTCTACAGGTTAAAATGACCTTATAACAACACATTCCATCTGCTTGGTTGGTTTGATCAAACCATACTAGAAACCCAAACACCAAGAAGACATCACAATTTTAGCAAACAACTTCTTCCAATGATTGTTAAAGCTGAGATTTCAATTTCAGCACCATTACAAAACAAGTAGCATATTATTTTTTACTTATACAAAAAAGAAACCATTTCAAAGCTATTTATTTCCAGGAGATACGTTGCCTACAAAACACAAAAACTGACTCCAGGAAAATGGTTTAATAAAGGTCACCAAGTGAACCAGTATCTGCTACTGAGATCTGGTTTTCATTGAAGATGGTAGATGATGCAGAGAACTATTATTTGGAAATCTAACAAAACAAACTGTTCTCCATAGGATGGAAGTAATGCCTTTTATTTCTCCAACAAAAGAAGCATTGGAAAAATAAACAGATGAGTGATTTTGATTTTGTAATGAAAACAAAGCTTGTTTCCTTAGCTTATTCCTCAAAGTGTGGCTTTTACACCTTCATATAAGAGAACGTACCTACTGAAGAACCAAATCAAAGATTACTTTGAAACATTAGCTGATTTTATTTTTCAAATGAAGCAAAATACACAGGTATGTTTGAAAAACAGCATCCCATAAAGTAAGCAATCCATAATCAAAATCACATTCTAGCTATAGTGCTATTGTCAGCTCTGCTTAAATCATGTCATTTTTTTCAGCTCTCAGATAACTTTTTTTCAGCTCAGTAAGTAGGTAGATGTTAGACGCTAAGGTCATCTAAAAGATTTACTTCAAAATAAATTCAACAATTCAGTGCATCACCCTCTCTACGGTGTAAAGTGTGCCTTGCTTTGAACATGCATATAAAATTTCATTAAAGTGTAACATAAAAGTTTTACATTAGAAGAACCCAGGGCTGGACCTTTGTTTAACAGTCATGATAATTTATGGTGTGGATCTGCTACAGTTAAGTAGAAAAACAGCCTTCTCATGATGAAATACAAGTCATAAAGACTGAAACTCAAGGAAAGCTGGAGGAATCCCAACCCTCCGACCACTCATGTTTTCCTCAGATTTTTGTTACACATTCTTTATTAATGTTCTCAATGCAGATTGAGACACAATACCAGTCCGTTAATTCCTATAATGCTGTACCTTAAAAGATATTCTTTCCTCTTGTTTTTCTTTTGGGCTAAACATATCTTGGAATTCATAGAAATTCTGTTTCTTAAAAACATGCCAATTACATGGATACTATTTTTGCCTTTTCCTATTAATCTTCTTCTGTATCCATTGGTTATTCTCTTTATTTTCTGCAAAAAGATCAGACTGGCTAAGAGACATGAAAAGAATTACAAATAACTAATATACAATCACACAGGCAGAGGGACAGTATTATCACTAGGATTTAGTAAGTAACTATCCTTGAAAGAGACCTGCATTTGCATGGAACAGTCTTTGAGTCGAATGTGACTGTAACATCAATCAAGAGATGTTTATTGAGTACCTCTGATGGAAAAACACTGTGCTAAATGATGCCAGAGGGTGACACACCATTCTCTAGGAAGCAACGTGGATATTTAAATATTAACAACTTAATGCACCAGTGGTGATGCAGCGAAAAGAGCAACAAACACGTATCCTAAGACTATTCACCTACTGTGCAAATTCAGGCAAGTAACTTAACCTCTCTGAACTTCCGTTTTATTATCTACAAAATGAAGCTAAAATATCAATCCTAGCAAATCTTTAAGGTTATTGTGAGGGTCCAATCAATTAATACATATGGTAAGATTAGAAAGCTTTGGAAAGAAATGTTACCAACTTCCCACCTCCAGTTTTGAGGCTCCAAATGAGCCAAAAAATAGACCATGGTCTTCTTTATGTTCAAGTATCAAATCTTCAAAATTTGAGCATTCAGATTTAAATGAACAATTCTCAAGGACTTGAGATTTGTCTCCTTTATATATATATATATATATAATTTTCCATTCTCACATTTTCATGAAGGGGGCATCCATAAATGACATGCTAAGAGATTGTATCAGTATATAGACTGTTCTCTTTCTAATTAAAAGGAAAAAGCAGAGTTCCATGGCTGGTCAAATTACATGGTAATTCCACAGATTTTTTCCACAAGTACAATATACACAATCCAATCCATTTGTTTCAGTGACGGCTAAATAAATATTCGGATCCACACAAAAAATAATAGGCAATGATCTTTTGTGGAAAGGCACCTGACTTGGAAATAGGCAGATGAGGATTTTTCTGAGCAAGCTCTACTACCAACAGGCTGTGTGAACTTAGGTGAGTCACACAACCTCTCTAAGAATGAATTTGCCATTCAATAAAATGGCAAGAACCCCTGAACATTCTAACTCACAATGATCAAATGAGATAGCATGTGGAAGAGCATTCCACATGTTGGAAAGGTTCAGACAAAACGTCAGTTGTTGATGATGCAGGCTCTGGAGTCAGCTCCATCTATGCTGAAACCTGGATTGCATCACTGAGTGAGTACCTGTGTGACTTCATTGCTTCATCTGTAAAACAGGGATCATAACAGGTCCTATCTCAGAAAGTTGTTGGAAGGATTAAACGAAATTGAGTCTTTACAGAATTTAGTCCAAGCTTGTGGCACAGAGTAAACACTCAAATTATAGTAGCAATGATAATGTTGAGTTCTACCACAGGTAAAACACACACACACACACACACACACACACACACACAGACACACACACTCAAAAAGGTTTCTTCAAGTTTGGTCTTGAGTTCTTTAATCAGTAACATTTCTTTCCATTTATCAGTAAGCAAGTTTTTGAAATCTCTCTTTATCCAACAGCAATCAGAAAAAGAAAAACAAAATTACAAGTGAAAAATGTAGTCACTGCAGCAAAAATTGTTTTGTCTACATGACAGGCTAATCAAGTATATGGCAGTTTTCCCCTTTGAGGTATGACCTACAGTTACAAGCTCTTAAGGCCACAGCTCTAAATTGTTCCAGAGAAGGCCATTTCATTGGACTTCTACAATTTTGAAATTATGTTAAATAAGTGCAAATTTTGCATGCAAAAATAATCTTAGCTAAGAATCACGGGCATTTATTTCATGTTAAAGGTTAGTACATTAAAGCCATTTCTATTCAACAATAATTAGCATGTTTAAATACAATATAATTTGTATCCATCTACAGGATGCTTAAATGTATGGAATCTCATTCATGTCTATAATGATGGATTCATTTTCCAGGCAGTCATTTTCTACCTTGATTTGTATATTTTAAAGCTGTTAAATGCTTGACTGAATCATTAGCAAAACAATTCATGTATCATTAAACTGATTTGTACCATGAGATAATTTTCTTCCGTGTCCAATAGATGTGCCTCTTAAGATGTACTGAGATAGCTTTTATTCTTTGGAGGGTTTGGGGAGTTGCGGAGGAGACCTTACTAGTGAATTTCACCAACTTAAATTTCTCCTACCCACACATTCCCTTAAGAAACACAACCTAAAATGGTTTGTTGAATGAATGCTCAAACACACGGGAGAATGCATACTGTACTAGCAAAGAAAACAGACCATAGGCAGTCTCCCTTTTAAGAGACCACAGAGGGAAAACGGGAAAGATAAATGGATGGAGGTAGAGAACAAGAAATGCTGGGAATCTCTAGGCCTTATTCAAAACAGGACTTCCCCTCCCCCCACCCCACCACAGCCCTAGTATCTCCAAGTTGGCAAAGGTTGTGTTCCCCCCATCTCCCACACCTTCCCATCCATAAACAGTCCTGTTCCGCTCTTCTGGAGGATTGTAGCTAACGAGGCCTCGGAAGACCTGTGCGCACAGAACAGGAGGAGGCAGCCGGGTTGCTGCAGTGCATGGGCCATGCCCGGCTGGAGCTGAAACAGTTCACTTTTGTCTAGAAAGCAGCCCCCCGCCCCTTCTCCGGCACTGCCCCGCCCTCGCAAGGTCGAAGAAAACTGGGGAAAGTGCAGTTCGGACTGCTGGGGCAGGCCCTGGGGGCTGCCTTTACCGGAGGAGGAGAAGCCTGGCCGGCACATGGCCCCTTCTCAGCCTTGACAGCCCCACACAGACCTTTGAACTTTCTATTTATATAACAGTTTAGTGAGTTTAAGTCTCTTCCTGTATAACTGCCCGTTTGCAAGCTTGCCTCTAATTAGGCTATTTGTGAGACATCACATAAAAACTACAAACAATTGATGCTGTCCCTTGCAGTGAGAAGCCAGCCACTGTCACAATCACTTAACTACGATTTTAACTAGGCTTTTGAACCTTCTGATTTTGCTATCACGGTGGTTTTCTTTTCTTTTCTTTTCTTTTTTTTTTTTTTAAGAATGTGTCCCTTTCTGTATTTTCTTTCTTTTCTTTCCTTTCCTTCCTTCCAATGAAGAAAAGGTAAGCATCCCCACAAAGAACCTTGGCCTGTCACAAAGCAATACCTAATCAATACTGGGTGGGAGGTGCTTACAGAACTGAAAGGCTGTACATTTTGTAGACCCTCTGAATTTGCTTTTTTTCCCTCTTAAATGGGGATTAATGACATCATTACCTGATCTTCAGTCACCTCAAGTATTCATTTACTTGGTTACCAAAAACAAGTCTATGGAATGATTTAAATGAAGAAATTTGATTTTTTAAAAATTTATCTTTTTCTTTAAGAGCAAGTGATGTCTTTCATGCACACAGACAGACATCTGTGCCATCTTTTTTCTTTCACAGAATGGTTTATATTAAATTCAGACTCAGGTGAACATTGCTCATTCATCCAAGAATCTTAAAGAACTTGAGCTTTGGCCCTTTAATCGAGTCCAGAGCATGACCCATTAAGTTATTCTTGCAGTTTGTGAAATCCAGTGGTATTTTCCATTAGGCATGTGAGCATTCCAAAACACTGCACATAACATGCACACTGCAGCATCATTAGTACCCCATCCTTTCCATTTGCATTTGCCCTAACAAATGTGTGTGTTTATAAATGGGCACACACTTTTTGTTTACTACAGTCAAGTGTTCGCAAATAACACATATGCCTGTGTATGTAAAGTCTTTCTTCATTATGTCTAGGAAAATGAGTTTGTTTTTAAGCTGTCCTGATCCATTTATTGTCAGACATCTAGGGTTGCAGTAGAGACAGCTCAGAGCTTACTGTTCCACAAGTGAATGTTAAGAATAAATTCAAGGTAAATAAGATCGTTAACTTGGCTGGTCTTTTTTCCTTTCTTGGCCCTCCTGGGGGCTTGGGGGCATGGGGAGTGGAGGCCATCACTTTAAGTAGCTATTTACTCCCAAGGAATGGAAGTAAACATATAATGAACACGTAACTGGCATGCTCTGGACTTCCAAAGAGAAGTGGGAAAGGTACCAATTTCCACTCAAGACAATGTCAAGCTTTTTAGTTCATCCACTATTGTCACATTTATGTTCCTTTTCTCTGTGGAGCTATACAAAACACAAAAGCACAACCACATTACAAATGTTTATAAACAGAGATGCATAACGAAGTGTGCCACTCACAAGCAGTAAGAAGGAGAAATTTTCCTGGATCATGTACAGAGGGAAAGGACAGGCTTATTTATGCAGATGCGTTACACTAATTAATCAGTATTTCACATAATATTCACGAAGTGTCCAAGTCTATGCTTCTTAACTGATATGTCTCAGTTAGGGATCTGGAGGAAAAAAAGGTTTTGCATTTTCCTTAAGATAAGAAAAAGAAAGCCTCCCACAGGGGTGAGGGAGCCTATCATTTTTTTAAAGAAATCAAACATAAAAGAGTCCATTCCCTTTAAATATGCAATTGCATATGCATAAGATTAAACCGGAATTAATATAAAAAACATGTTTCTAAAAACCTAATGCCTTGTATATGTTTAACATTTGAACTATACCCATGAAATTAATTATAACAATGTCTGTTAAATTAACGATGTAACCCACACCACATATTAGGCAAATTGTATGCAAATAGAGTGCTATGGTTATCTGTTGTCTGCAAAATAAATTAGTGAAGCAGAGTAAAGGCTGTGTGCAGAAGCATAATATCTAATTGAGCAATAATTTTATTGTAATTTTTACTTTCAAATAACAGCATTTTTTAATGTAACAATGTATTTCTACAGAGCTGATAAAACCGTGGTATCCAAAACGCCTTATAGATTAATACTGATACAGCATAATTTGTGCTTCAAGGATTTATCCGGAATTGCTGTAAAATAAAATGTATTTAAGTTCTGATTATCTTGGATTTGCAACTAAAGGAGGCATGATTGGCATAATGAAGCTGTTGGCTAAGCATATGACCCTTTTTTAAAGAAGGAAATTGCCTAAAATATCACATCAACAGGGGAAATCCTTGTAAAAATACACAGCATTCATAACCAACGGCCGCTAGTAGTTTAACATTGCAAAAGATTTCGCACTATTGGTAGGTACTACAGATCATTCTAAATACATTTTAAAAGGCAATAACCAAGAATGCAATTTTAAGGGGTTACCACTGCGCCCCCTCCCCATCTAATTCCTTAGACTGCGGGGGGAATCTGATACGTTTAAGTATTATGACAAATAAACTGTGATAATGTTTGTAGTAGGTGAAGTTTTTGAAAAGTTAATAGATATGTATATCAGTATTTATGCACACGCGCACGCACATCTCTAAGAGAGTTAACAACTTTCCAGGTCCCCAGTCACCTTTCTACCATCTTTCAAAATGTCTCAGCGACAAGTTTAGGGTATTTTGTGAAGAGCTGACTCAACCTTTGAATCTGAGCTGGAGGTCCATTACAAAAAACTACGGCTGCCTCCCAGTGGGAGGCCGAAGGGGGTCCAGCCGGTAATTAAATGTGCATTGACATCAGAGCTGCGGATTTGGGGGGCCAACTCCAAAAACCCTCAGTCTTGAAAGCCAAGCGCCGAAGTCGGCCCCGAACCAAGGTCCCCTGAGTGGTGGCCCCCAAAGCCTCTGCTCCACCCGGGAGTGCAGGGAACTTGGGCTGAGTCGGCAGAAGGAAAGGTGTGCGCGCCGCGCAGCGCAGGGATGGAGGTGGCGGCAGCGGGGGCGGTGGCCACCAAGGAAGCAGAGGGCTGCTGGCCGCACCTGGCCGTTGCCTTTCCCCCATGGCCCGCCGCGGGCGTTGGGCACCTGGAAAGTTGAGGCATTTCGGGCGGGCGGCATCCGGGGCTCAAGGAGGCCAGACCGGCAAGCCGCTCCGAGAGAAAAGCTCCTGGGAGGTCGTGCGGTTCAGCCCTCGGGCGGCACCGAATTCGATGTGAGCCAAATGCAACTCTTTAGACTTGGAGCGCAAAGCGACGCTTTCGGGTCCGCATCCCTCCCTCTTCCCGCACCTCCCCCCACCCCGGCATCCGACCTAGGAGTCAGCGCGGCCGGGGCCAGAGGTGGCTGAGAGCAAGTGGGAGGGAGTCCGGGGCGCCCCCCACGACAGCTCCAGCTCCTCTTAACAAAGGCGAAAACCTCAGACTTCGCCAGGAGACTCGCTCATCAAAGGAGAAGGCAAAAATCAACACCTACCACTGCTGCTCCAAGTCCCAGTCTCTGAAAAAGTCGAATAGATCCATAGCGGCCAGGCGGCGGCGGCGGGCGGGCGCCTGTCCCTGATCGCAGCGGGTCGGCGCGGCTCTCGGCACAGCTCGCTGGCGGTTCTCGGCGGCCCGGCTCTCCAGCCCTCCCGCCCAGCTAAAAGTGTCCGGGCCGCATCGGCAGCAGCGGCGGGCGCTGGAGGTGTCTGGTCCTGTGCTCCGGAGAGGCAGCGGCGGCAGTGGCACTGGGCGGGCAAGCGCCTGGTCGCCCACTCGGGTCCGCTCGGTCCGCGGTAGCCCGCGCACCCAGCGACCCGACGCTGCGGCGGCAGCCGCTGCGGGCTCAGGCGGGCTGGGCCGCCCGCCTGGCTGGCTGCGGGCCGGCGGCGGCGGCGGCGGCGGGGGCGGCCGGGGCAGAGGCTGCGGCGCGGCGCGGCAGCCGGGGCGGCAGCGGCGGCGGCGGCAGCGGCTGCACAGGCGGCGGCGGCGGCCGCGGCAGCATCACACACTTACACACTCACAGGGGGCGGAGCCTGGACAGCTAGAAGCCGCGACATGGAGCAGGCACGTTATCATCCCCGGATCTGGCAGGGGCTCGCCGCGCCCGCCCCTGCCTTTCGGGAACCCTCTCCCACCCCCCACTGTCAAAATCAGCTAGTGGGAGCGGCCACAGAGCTGACGACCCGGACCCGGACCCGGGACGCAGGGGCCGTGGCAGGGATACAGGAGGTGGGCTGGCGGGACCAGGACGCGGGCTTCGGGAATGGGACCCCTCTCTGAAGCCCAGCCCACCCCCACCACTGGGAATTAGTTTTGAACTAGAAAAGACAGCACAAACAGCCGTGGGGTTGAAGGTCGCCCCCTGCCACCTCAAGCACAGCTCCTTGAGCCCCCGAGTAGTGGAGCAAACTTTGCGGGCCTGAGCATCCCTCAGGTCTGTAGTGCGTAGCACGCGGGTCCAGGAAGGAGAAGGCGGTCACCTTCACCAGCCCCGTGGCTCCACGTGCCCGCACCCAGGCCCTCCAGGCATGCCTTTAGGCGCGCACCTAGTAGGTCAGCGAGCTATAGGCCCTGGATTCAGTGGGCAGCAAGGATAGGAACAAATGACTGCCCTTGCGTGGTCCTTGAGTTCGGGGTTAGGACACTGTTAAACTGGGTTCCACTGTCACTTTCCTCGCACGGTCACCAGGTGCCTTGAGCAAAAGACTTCTGCTAGCTCCTCCTCTGAGAAATGGGAAAACCACTGGGTGTGTGCCCAGTATCCCACGCACCGGCTGCCCGTCTCCCTTCTGGCCTGAAATTCTCTTTCTGCACGTGGAGGGTTTAACCGAGCCTCCTACTCCCTTCAACCTCCACCTCTGGTCCAGGAAGGGGTGGATCCCTTTAGCCAATTCCCTGGAGGGAAAGGTTCCCTGGCCTCCGTGCAGAGAAAGGTCTGTGGGAAGGGGCGGGACCGGTTTCTGGCATTTCAGGACATGAGCATTCTGGAGTCCTAGGCATGTAATTTGCCTTCTTCGTGTCGTTATACAGAGGGAATAGTATTGGCACATTATTCAAATCCTAAGGCTAGAACTCTCTTGGGAAGGACAGTTGACTGAGCCCTGACAGAGCAGGGTGCCGGTAGCTCTGTGTGTGACTCCAAGCAAGTCACTTATCTGGGCCTCAGTTTCTCCATAAAACACCCAGCAGCCCTCTGGCTCATACTTCTCTGACATTCTCCCTTCTATTTGAATATGCTTCTACAGTATTATCTCATATTACCAAAATCATCCAAATAGCTTTTAACTTCATTTTTTTCCTGAAGAAACAGAGACCCTAAGACATTAAAATGCTCAAGATCTGATATTTCCCCTAGAGGGGGATCCCAGATTAGAACCTAGAACCTGGGAAGCTCTTCCAGGGCTGGAGCCAGTAGAAGGTGCCTCAGCTCCAAGCATGAATGACTTCAGCATTTGAGCTACAAGGGGCCCAGGGTCTGGTCTCTTTCACATTGTTTTACGGGGGCAAAGAAAGCACATCATTAACATAGAGAAACAAGGCTCTAAGATTCTGCAACTCAAGCATCCACTGGGACTTTGCTTAGATGTCTATTTACTTTGCATGGGACCAAGTCCTCAACAGATACTGGTTGATTGATGGAAAATCAACCAGTGGGCAGCCAAGGGGAGACTACATCTCAAAGTGGCTTGTAGATTTGGCTACCTGTAAACTCCTCTGGTCAAAAAGACTCTATGGAGAAACAGTTATTGGCAAAAATGGTGCTGGGGATTTTCAAATTATCTCTGTGCCTTATTTATTCATGGAATTCTAGTATTCAGCCCTGGACTGAGAGCCCTTAAAGCAACAAGGACGGCCTCGCTCAGATCTGTGGCCCCCAACCTTTATGCCTTCAGTAAAAAATCCTCAAATTGGATTTGATTGCTGATGATCGTTGCCAGCATTAGTACTTGATCTGCTTGAAAATCCTTAGAGGAAAGCCAGAACATCTACAATTAACATTTAAATGGTGATTATGGTCACTTTATTTCTGGTTTACTTTTCTCACAAAATTGTATTTAATGGGGAAAGATAGAAAAAAAAATAACATGCCAGGCAAACAAATTTTCAACAGAAATAAAGCTGCCCCTTTAAGAGTTCCAGCCCCCCATCACCTCACTGGTGCACTTTCTTCCCAATCAGCAGGAGGACCAAGCAGAAGCAGAAGGAGCCAGCAAGAGGCAGCACTATGAACAGAAGTGCCTGCGGGAAGGAGAGAAGAGACAAGTGGTGCCGGCTGCTGCTTCAAATGAGGGGCAGGGGCTTTCCCTTCCTGAGATCAAAACCAAGCAGGAAGGTTGGGTTGGGTGGAAGGAGCCCCCACTTCCTAGCCACTCTCCTCAAACAGAGATGAGGTTAAGACAGGCAACACTGAAGGGACCAGGCTGTCCCTGAGGCCTCTTGGCCCGGGCCTGGCACCTGCTCACTGAGCATCAGCTACTGAGCAAGATAGAAGCTTTGTCTTCTCTGATCCAAGGTGTGCTTTCTCCCTTCCCTCCTCACTCTGTGCATCCGTGTTTCTGATGGGGCCAGGGGCCCTAGAACTCAGCTCTTCAATGAATCCTCAAATATGTGGGCAGGATGCTGGATCCAAGCCATGCTTCCTCCACCAAAAAGCTAGCAGGAGGGTGGAGAAAGCACTTTGCATGGAGGGCAGTAGCAAGAGGAAATAAAAAGGCTATCTGGAGGGAGGGCCCACTGCTGCTGTCATACTGGGGTCATCTAGCTGTCATCTAGCCTGTGGTGGGGATCCAGTTGCTTCCCTCTCATTCCACTCACTATGGCATCTTAGCTATGGTGGAATACTCCCCCTCACCAGCCTAATGCCTTTGTTTTGGCTGGAAAAGCTCCTTTCTTACCTAGCAAAACCCACCTCAGGCCCCAGTTTCAGAACTCTCAGTTCAACCGAATATTTTAGAAACTGCAGGCACAACCTTCTCTCCCTCTGAGCCTTCTCCCTCTGTTGGCTTCTCCCATTCTGACTGTCTCCCCCACCCCTGCCAGTGCCTCACCAATTTCCCCTCGTCACAAAACCCCAACCAAAAGGAACCTACTGGGAGAACCCGTAGGCCAACAGAAAGCCATCTTTTCTGACAGGAAAGGATCAAAACTGAGACTCCATGCCCCAATCCATTGAGATAAAACCAGAAATTGTTTTTAAGAGGGATTGGTTTTATAGAAATGCTGATTTTCAGATTTTCTAAAGTGAGATTTTTGACTTGAATTACTTTTAAAGGAGTTTAATTTGTAGTCTCCAGGTACTAATCTTTGTTTCAAAGAACTTGAAATCCTCCATTTGTACAGTCGTACTAAAGGCACTGTCATGCAGGTTCGGGTAGTGTCTAAAAATTAGGATTAGTTTAAGAAAGTTGCACTGTGCATGTCAGTTACAGGAAATGAACAAATTGACAACGTGTGATACACATGTCATCATGTCACACCACAGATTTCCACTTAAAATATTAAGCATTTGTTTCTGACCTGGTATGCTGTCAGGCTGACTTACTTTTTAGGAAGAAATTACGATCCAGGTTACAGCTCATTTGGGGAAGCTTGCTGGAAAGAATTCCATGGGCACCATGGGGACTACCACCTTTCATAACCGTGGCTCCCCTTCTGACAGAGCCACTTGGTGCTGCCATGAGTTTAGAATGGAGTGACATGACTCTGAATTTGGGGCAGTTTCCACACATGGGCTGCAATGTCCAGAATGATTCTTCTAAAGAAATACTTCAATCTTTTCTCTCTTTTTTTTGAGACGGAGTCCCACTCTGTCACCCAGGTTGGAGTGCAGTGGGCAGTGGTACGATCTCAGCTCACGGCAACCTCCGCTTTCCAGGTTCTCCTGCCTCAGCCTCCCCAGTAGCTGGGATTGCAGGGACACGCCACCAGGCCCAAGTAATTTTTTTGTATTTTTTAGTAGAGATGGGGTTTCACAATGTTGGCCAAGCTGGTCTCGAACTCCTGGCTTCAAGTGATCCACCCGCCTCGGCCTCCCAAACTGTTAGGATTACAGGCATGAGCCACAGTGCTCAGCCTATTTCAATCTCAGTTCTCCCTGGAAACTGTAAGCCTTATGAGAGCAGGGCCTGAGTCTATGTCATCAAAGCCTAGGATGGTATCTGACACATAGTAGACCCTTCCAGGATCTATCTAACCAGCTTCTGTATAGGTAGCAATCTCAGGAGTTGATTTCAAATTGGGTCAGGACAATTCTCTGAACTTTCTGAATATGCATATGTAATTTTTTTTCACAACTCCTGTTTCTACCATTTATACTTTGGATCTCAATCATGCATCATGATTGAAAGACCCTATACTTGAGTTTTCTGGTTATCATAGGTAATGGTCCCATTTCAGAGCTCTTATAAAGTCCCTGGCTCTGGATTCCTACTAAGTCCTAAATATCAAACACCATCTGACCTTATGTCAATCATCTGCTTCATTAGGTTTATGGTATTTGAAAGGTCACATTATTCTGATTTTAGATGATATGTTGCTGTAATTCCTTTTACATATTTAGCATAACCATAAAAGAGATAACATTGATTGAGCCTCTATATACCAGGCACAGTACTAAGCATTGTATATACATTATTTCATTTACTCCTCAGCATGATTCTCTGAGGTAGATACTAGTATTGTACTTACTTATTTTGTAGGAGAAAGCCAAGGCTCACAGAATCTGAGTATTTACTCAAAGTCACAGAGCTCATAAGTGCCATAGCCAGGTTTTGTCCCTAAGCTGGTTTGCTGGCAAAGCCCATGTACTAATCCACACTGCCATACTACCCCCACTGTGCATTCACAAAGTATTTCATCTCACTTTAGCTCTGAGAGGTAAGCAGAGAATTAACCATACTCTCCATTTGACAGTAGAGGAAACAAGTTAAAGTGATTTCACCAAGGGCACATGGTGGGACAGCTGAGCAGCTGGGGCTGGGCATGAAATCCAGTGCTTGTTCTACTTACCACATTGTTGTTTATAGTCTCAGGGCCACCCTGATGAACTATAATACCCTGGGAGTTTGGGACTGAAGTGGCATCAGTTAACTGTTGGATTAGAAAAAAAATTCTCATGGTGCAATTTCCCTGATCTCAACTGTGGCTGAATTGGAGGAAGGCAGTTGACTGAGCCATGCCCTTGTATTAATGAAAGTCAATCTAATAGGCAACAGGAAGCAAGAATACGGTGGAGCAATTCTTGCTTCATCATTTAAGAAGACTCAGATGGGGCTTTTTCCTGGAGATTATAAATCTAGGGCTAAGAAACCTCTTTGGCCAACTGTTGGGGAACACATGTTGGTGGGCTGTAAGGTGTCCACAGGGAGTTATCTTCTGCATATGACTATGCTGCTATGCAACGACGAATCTCTGGCTAGTTCTTCTAACTTCTTGAGGGCTCCATTTTCTTGTGTATAAATTAAGGAAGTGGGAAACAGTCCAGCTCTGGCATTCTATGGCTCCTTGATTTGAAGTCCCTTTATATAACCTCCAGTCCATGGCCAAATGCAGATTGGTAGTTTATAATGATGAGGGAGGCAAAGTGAACAGTCATCTGAATTGCCCAGATCAATAATCTCCATGTCTGATATGGTGATTGAGAAATCTACTTCCTGGAGCTCCGAGTGCTATCCCTGGGCTGCTCTCATCAACCCATTCAGCAGTGTGGCTGCCAACAGTTTCTTCCTGGAGCCAGCTCTGCAGAGCCGAAGGACTGGATTCCAGAGGGAAGTCAAGCATTTTTCCAGTGGCCAGAGAGGAAACCTAATGTATATGAGAGTGCTTTGTAAATGGTAAAAAGCCCCAGATAAATGTGTGCTCTCATCATCCCTAGAGCTGATGTCTTAGAGGCTTCCCCATTAGGTGACATCAGCAGTGCTAAGTGTACTAGCTATATTTGGATGTTTTATTCTAGTTTTTGTTGTTGTTGTTGTTAGTTTGTTTACAAAAGGGTATATATTAACCAGGCATGGGTTCCAGTTGCAAGTTTTCATGCTTTTAAAGTAATATTTATTAAGATATATAAACTTCTTTCTACGTGGTAATCATTTTTTGGAGGGAGTTCAGATCATTGATTTTCATACTGAAACATTTAAAGGGATTTAAATCAGTGTCTTTGTTTAAAGCATCCTGATTATTAGCATCGTGAGAAACTTTTATTTTTCTAATAAGTTACTAACAATAAAATCCTTGGCGGTGTCATTAATAGAAATGAAATGACTGCCTAAAGTCAACTTTTAGCTGCTTCTGCCTTTTTATTTTCAGGAAATGGAATGCAGTAAGCCCCTCAAGCTCTGAATTATTCTTGAACACTTTGATGCTTGGGCTCAGTGATGGCCGTCAGAGATACAATTAGGCTGTGTTGTTCTGTGGGTGAAAGGAGAGCAGAGGCCTCAGCCTCCAGAACTTTTGCCTAATCACTTCACCTCCTGGGAACTGCTGCTCCAAAGAGGCCATGCTTCTCTGCCACTAGGTGGTTCATCCTTCCTCCTTTCACAAAGGTCAAACCAGATCTGGATGATCAGGATGACCCAGAGTTGGCCTGGATTGTAACAGTTAAATGGCTGAGGAGACTTTTCACCACTACCCCAGTGGCCCCCCTCAGGCTCTTTCTTCCATAAACCTGCAACCTCCCCAATGAATGAGATGCCTCTGGACCCACCACCAATGATAATGGGATCTGTTGTGAACAGGCAAAAAAGTGCCTGCCCATTTCCACCCCATAGTCTACTTTGCATTGCTATGAGGGATCCAACCAGGCCAAAATGCTTTCACAATCTTCTGAGAGACCACAGCTTGGAAGAGGGCCATATCCCTCACCCAGCTGCACTTCCAGGTGTCGCACTTGTGCCTCACTCAATAGCATCTTCTTAGGTCAACTGGCCATGCTTTGAGACTTTACTTATCAGTGATGACATTTTAGTCATGTACATTTCTCAGCAGGGTGATGGCCCCAAGATAGCCTTTTTCTTTTCTGCCAGCATATAGGGTTTTTTAAAATATCATAGAATATCAGCACTACCAGGAACCTTATTGATTATCTGTAGTCCAGTGGAGGCTCAGGTTACTCACCAAGATTGCACAGCTAGTTATATGAATCAAAACCATAAGAAGATCCCCCAAGTCTCAATTGAAACTCAAATTATGCAGTCTTGAAATCTTAAGCCACTGCATCTTATACCATTTTATGTTTTAAAATACTTATCATTTGAACCATAAATTAAGGAAAAACTTATGCTTTGGAGAAAAATGAAAATTCCATCCAATACTCTGTAAGAGAATGATTTACTTTTTTTGAGGATTGATTATCTGTGTAATCAACTATCCTCAAGAAGTGTTCATTAAGCTCCCAGTTTAAGGTCCTAGGTTAAGTAGACACTTTGCCATACCATTGCTTGAAAGAGAAAATGGTCAGCTCTACTTGGAAAACACATGCAATTCACTTTATTTAAAGCATGCCTTCCTGGAACAAATTATACTGGCACTATTGAGTGTAAGGTGGCAAAGTAATTCTCAGTTAAAAAATAAAACCCAAAAGAAGGCCGCAGGCACTAGGATGGGAAATGTTCTGGCTGTACTTTCATTTTCTATTATCCTCATTAGTAATGTGTGTTTTCTCCAACATGGTATCATTGACGTAGCATATGTAAAGTCCTACATGCAGCCCCCCTTCTGCCTCCCCAAATCTTCTATGACGATAGAATCCTGCCTTCCCCATTCTGATCTGCTGGATTGTGTATGGGAAAATGTTTCACCTAGGTCAAATGGCAACCATATTCTATCTCTGAAGCAGACAAAACTTTTGCTTACTCTTCTCATTCACCTCGAATGCATCAGAGGCAAATGTGAGTGTGAAGAAAATCTTTTGATCTCATATTCAAGAGCTAATGAAGAATGGAAATGTTACCTAGTATTTTCTTTCCATTTTCACATGCCCCAGTTTTGGCCAAAGTGTCTGCTTTTAACCAAAAGCATATTTTAAATGAGTAGGTTTTTCAGTGCATTAACCTTTATTACAGGCCTCCAAGCAGCCAGTTAGAACCATTACATAGCACTCACCAAAGTGTAGTTTCTAGAAGTTCACTGATAAAAAGATGATAGAAACTTTCTGCAGTAATTTTGTTTATAGTTAACATTTTTTAAAGATTGAACAGGCATCAGGACCATTTATAGGAACAAGAAGTTTATAATCTCTGTGAGATTTATTTAAAAAAACATAAAATAAGGAAGAAACTTCTAACAATAAGTCCATTAGGAAAGGGCCTAGCGTTCCTCTTGGACATCCAAAGTACCTCAGTCAGCAATTAATTTGGTTCAGAGTATGTAGGCTATTGTGATGCGTAAACAGAGGCTTTCTATACAAACTGGGGATAATATAGAAAAATTGTAAAGAGTTCATTTAGAGGTCCCAGGTGCCGAAGAGTATGCCTACTGACAAAAAATGTAGGTAGCAATTCCTGACACTTTGAACTATATAACCATGTCCTCTATAAATGTTGAAGCATTAACATGTAAACATCAATATCAATATTGATTCATTGACATGTAAAATTTTAAAAATTGCTGAAAACAGAATAAAAAATTTTGACTAAAAACATTTAAAAAATTTTTGATATATAATACCAGTATATATTTTGAGGGTATATTTGATATTTTGGTACCTGTATACAATATGTAATGATTAAATCAGGGTATTGGGATACCCATCACCTTAAATATTTATCTTTTCTTTGTGTTGGAAACATTCCAGTTCTTCTATTTTAAATTATTATTAAACACAATAAATTATTAATTATAGTCTCCTAACTGTACTATTGAATACTGGAACTTATTCCTTCTTTCTAATTGTATTTTGGTACCCATTAACCAACTTCTCTTTATAGTCCACCTCCCCTTACCTCTAAGCCTCTGCTAACCACCCTTCTATTCTTTATCTCCATGAGATCCACTTTTTAAGTTACCACATATGAGTGAAAACACGCAATATTTGTTTTTCTGTGCCTGGCTTATTTCACTTAACCTATGACCTTCAGTTCCATCCATGTTGCTGTAAATGACAAGATTTCATTTGTTATGCCTGCATGATATTCCATTGTGTATATATACCACATTTGCTTTATCTATTCGTCCATTGATAGATATTTAGGTTGATCCCATATCTTGGCTATTGTGAATAGTGCTACACTAAATGTGGGAGTGCAGATGTCTTCAATATACTGATTTTCTTTCTTTTGGGTATGTACTCAGCAGTGGGATTGCTGGATCATGTGGTAGTTCTGTTGTTTTGTAAGGAACTTCCATACTGCTTTCCACAGTGGCTGTAGTAATTTACATTTCCAGCAACAGTGTATGAGCACTTCCCTTTCTCTGCATCCTCACCAGCATTTGCTATTTGTTGTCTTTTTTTTTATAATAACCATTCTAACTGTCTCTTAGATAAATGCCTTTTTAACTGGGATGATAGGATATCTCATTGTAGTTTTGATTTGCATTTTCTTAATGATTACTGATGTTGAGCATCTTTTCACATACCTGCTGGCTATTTGTATGTCTTCTTTTGAGAAATGTCTATGTAGGTCTTTTGCCCATTTTTAGTCAGATTATTTGGTTTTGTTTCTTACTATTGAGTTGTTGCCAACTCATTTTTGACAAAGGTGCCAAGAACATACTTTGGGCAAAGGACAGTTTCTTTGATAAATGGTGCGGGGAAAACTGGAAATCTATATGCAGAGGAGTGAGACTAGATTCCCATCTTTAATCATACAAAAAAGTCAACTCAAAATGGATTAAAGACTTAAATCTAAGACCTGAAACTATGGAACCACTAAAAGAAAACATCAGGGAAACACTACAGGATATTGGTCTGGGTAAAGATTTTTTTTTTTTTTTTTGATAAAACTTCAAAAGAACAGGCAACAAAAGCAAAAAAAAAAAAAAAAATAGACCAATGGGATTATATCAAGCTAAAAAGCTTCAGCATAACAAAGGAAACAGAGAAAGTAAAGAGAACCTACAGAATGGGAGAAAATATTTATAAAATATCCATCCAACAAGGATTTAATAACCAGAATATATAAGGAACTCAAACAAGTCAAGAGGAAAACACATAATCTTATCATAGAATGTTTCAACTCAAGGGAAACTTGAAGATTATGCATAAGTTATGACATTTTGCAACTGAGGAAACGGATCAGAAAAGAACAATGAGCAAATGAAGTTTAAAAGCTTTATTAAAAACTCAAAATTTGAACCCATGTCTTCTGCTACAAGCCTAGAGCTCATTCCTCTCCATCACGATGCCTTTTCTGAAAACACACCAGTAGTCAGAATCCTCTAGAAGAGTAGCACAACTCCTCAAGCTCACACAAACTAACAAGGCATTCCTTCAAATGAAATATCAAAAAATGGGGAGAAAGGATTGAGACAATAGCCACATGAAGAAATATTACTCAGCCATTACAGTTATGTTTGTAATAACCTGAAAAATGTTTTATTATGAAAGGAAAATGTATGAAATCATATAAACGTAAGTCTGAACTACATGAAACAGATGCATAAGAAGAAGACTGGAAGGAAGCAAATGTACCAAAAAGTAAATATAGTCTTCAGAGGGAGGCGAGGGAGTGAGATGTGGGTGATTTGTTTTTCTATTTTTCTGTGTTTTCCAAAAATTTTTGTAATGCTCCTGTATTACCTTTTAAATGAATATATATATATATATATATAAAATTTTTATAAAAAGAGGTTAATTCTGCATTCAGATTGGGGTAGGTTCTCTGCAGAAGTTCCCAAGGCCAATCCCCACTGGGTCTCAAAAATCTGCCTTATATTATCTAAGAGATGTAAATTAGTAGAAACCTTCTCAGTGAGGTATATCCCTTTGAAGAAGTGGAAAAGGCAATCTATTCTGGGGACAAAACCGTTGAAGGAAATTGAAAGGGGTGGGGAAATCAGAGATGATGTCCTTGTTACACCTGATTCAAACTATGTAGGGCTCCATATATTCATACCAACATTGAAAAGACAGCAAGGAATCATAAAAGAACCATTGCAGCAACTCAAGTCAGCAAACAGAACCTATGAAAGTGCAAGAATCTATGTTTGTATATTTAGCCTCTCGAAGGCTTAAGGCTGTGCTTTACCCCAGGTTTTCACTATATTTCCTGGGGGATAGGTCCAGGGTTTTTGGTCTTTTTTTAACTTACATGATTATGCTTTTTCTTTTTTTTTCCTTTATTTTTTCTCAGAATGATACTTCAGAAGGGCAGGTCTTTCTAATTTGTACTTTTTTAAAAAAGAAATAACTTTAGGCATACAGAGCAGTTGCAAAAATAATACAGAAAGTTGCCATTTATCCTTCACCCAGCCTCCCCTAGTGTAAATATCTTATATAATCATACAAATTATTTGTATTTTGATACAAATTACAATTGGTACAGTACTAGTAACTAAACTGCAGAAACTATCCAAATGTCACCACTTTCTGCTCTCATGACATTTTTTTTCTGTCTGAAGATCCAATTCTGGATCCCACACTGCATTTAGTTGTCCTGTCACCCTAGTCTTCTCCAGTCTGAAATAGTTACTCAGTCTGTCCCTGACTTTCATAATATTGGTCAGTTATTTTTAGAATGTCTTTCAATTTGAGTGTATCTGATGTTTTCTCATGATTAGATTGAGGCTATGCATTTTTGGCAAGAATATCACAGAAGTAATACTGTAACCTTCTCAGTATGTCTCATCATGGATTTCGTGATGTTATCATTGGTGGCATTAACGTTAATAAAGTATCTGCTGGCTTTCTCCACTGTAATTTTCTCCTTGTAATTAATAAATACCTTGTGGAAGATACTTTGAGACTATAAAAATAATCGGTTTATCCTCACATCTTTGCCCATATGGCTTAGTCAAGTTGACATGTAAAATTAACCATCACAGCAGGTGAGGAAACCAAGGCTTCAAGAACTTAACTAACTTGTTCAACATCACACTGCTGATAGGTCACAGAGCCAACACTCAAATTGAGGCCTGTTCCTCTGTAATGTTCCACTCCTTTCCAGGACATCCCTCATTTAGAAAGTGAGAAGACTCAAAAAGACAAAAGCCTTGCTGAAGTCACAAAGTGGGCCGGGATGACACAAGATCCAGGGTTTACTGACAGCTCATTTTCCACCACATTGCTTTGGAAGACTTCGGCTTAATGTCTCCTTATAGCTAGTCCTTTACCCACAGTCTCCCTAAGTGTGTTTTCCAATGGAGAGTCAAGGGTCAGTACCTAATGAAGCATAAGAAGGAGAGGGATTTGAACAACCAAATGAGCTTACTATCTGCTGATAACCAAAAATGACTCGGATTTTGTAGTTCTTCACAGGACCTAAAAAAGTCCTTATGGTGAGGTATACTGGGATCACTATTAGCTCTTCTGTATTCAAATTTAACATTTTAATCAGTGGGTTTGATTAAGACCTAAACATCATGTTTGTCAAGTCTGAGGAGGCCTTACATTATGGGGGGCTGTTATGATAGAGGACTAAGCTGGTTCAAAGTACCTTTGACCCTTGAACAACACAGGGGTTGGAGCACCAACCCCTAGAACAGTTAAATATCTGCATATAAACTTTGACTGCCCCAACACTAAACTACTAATAGCCTACTGTTGACCAGAAGCCTTACTGACAATTGAAACAATAAATTAACATATTTTGTATGTTATATATATTATATATTGTATTCTTATAAGGTAAGCTAGAGAAAATAAAGTATTAGTAAAACTATCATAAGGAAGATAAAATATATTTAAAATATATTTACTATTCCATTAAGCAGAAGTGGGTCATCATAAAGGTCTTTATCCTCATCATCTTCACATTGAGTTGGCTGAGGATGAAGAGGAAGAGGAGGGGATGGTCTTGCTGTCTCATGGGTAGCAGAGACAGAAGAGGTGAAGGAAGTAGAAGGGAGGTAGCAGAGACAGAAGAGGTGAAGGAAGTAGAAGGGAGGTAGCAGAGACAGAAGAGGCGAAGGAAGTAGAAGGGAGGTAGCAGAGACAGAAGAGGTGAAGGAAGTAGAAGGGAGGTGGCAGAGACAGAAGTGGTGAAGGAAGTAGAAGGGAAGGCAGGAGAGGTGGGCACACTAGATGTAACATACTGAATAAAGTCCACGTATAAGTGGCCCCTCACAGTTAAAATCCGTGTTGTTCAAGGGTCAACTGGAATCCCCAATCCCTTCCTTTTCTATGTCTAGGCAGTAGTGATTTACCTGCTCACTGACCTGCAAAAAGTATAGCTCGAGCAGCAAGTTTTCTATAATTCTATTGATTTAATGTAGTACTCTAGGAATATTTAAACAATTGCTTTAAAAGACCTAAACAAATTCAAATAATTTAATATATCTTTGATATTTGAAAAATTCCCCAACAAAATATATGTTAAATCTAGGAAAATGTAGAAAATACAAATAAACATAAAAAATAAGTATTACCAGAAATCTTCCAATTTAAGAGCTGTGTGACCTTGAGCAAGTCACTACACATTTTTGAACATCTTTTGTGTCCACTTACAAAATATCAAGTCAGGTTCTTGGGATGTTGAAATGGAAAATGACTATTAAATTTGTAACAGTGCCTAGCTTAAAAGTAGCTGGGCTTTCTGTCATCAAAAGTAATGGCAAAAACTGCAATTATTTTTGCACCAACCTAATAGTTATGAATTTGAATTCCCTTCTCTGCTTATTCCATGCTTGCTCTCACCATCCCCAGTTTTAGGGATAAGCAAGTATTTACTTCTTTTTAAACTATATATGCCCAAAGCTATTTATTTATTTTTATACAAAGTTTATTTTTAGAACACTTTTAGTTTCACAGCAAAATTGAGCAGACAGTACAGAGATTTTCCATATACCTTCTGTCTCCACACATACACAGCCTTCCCCATTATCAACATCCTCCACAGAGTGGTGCATTTGTTGAAATCAATGAACCTACATTGACACATCATTATCACCGAGGATCCATAGTTTACATTAGGATTCACTCTTGGCATTGTACATTCAATGGGTTTGGACAAATGTATAATGACATATATCCACCATTACAGTATCATACAAAGTAGTTTCACTGCCCTAAAAGTCCCCTGTTTTCTGCCTATTCATTCCTCCCTCCTTTCTTAACCCTGGACAACCATTGGTCTTTTTACTGTCTCCATAGGTTTGCCTTTTCCAGAATGTCATACAGTTGGAATCATGCAATATGTAGCCTTTTCATATTGGCTTCTTTCACATGGTAATGTGCATTTAAGTTTCCTCCATATCTTTTTATGGCTTGATAGCTTATTTCTTTTTAGCACTGAATAATGTTCCATTATCTGCATATACTACAGTTTATCCATTCAATCACTGAAGGACATCTTAGTTGCTTCTAAGTTTTGGCAATTATGAATAGACATTATCTGTGTGCAGGTTTTTGTGTGGACATGAGTTTTCAACTCCTTTGGGTAAATAACAAGAAGCACGATTGCCGGATCTTATGGTAAGAGTATGTTTAGTTATGTAAGAACTTGCCAAAATGTCATCTAAAGTGTCTGTACCATTTTGTATTCCCACCAGCTATGAATGAGAGTTACTGCTGTTCCACATCCTCACCAGCATTTGATGTTGTCAGTGTTCTGGATTTTGGCTATTTGAATAGATGTGTAGTGGTATCTCATCGTTTTAATTTGTATTTCCCTGATAATATGATGTGGAGCATCTTATATGCTTATTCATTATCTGTGTATCTTCTTTAGTGAGATGTCTGTTAAGTTCTTTGGCTCATATTTCAGTCTTGTTTTGTGTTTTCTTTTGAATAACAGTCTTTTATCAGATTTCTTTTTATAAATATTATCTCTCAATCAGTGGCTTGCCTTGTCATTCTCTTGACAGTGTCTTTCACAGAGCAGAATATTTTTTATTTTAATGATTCCCAGCTCATCAATTTTTTCTTTCATGGATTGTGCCTTTGGTGTTATATCTAAAAAATCATCAACAAACTCTAGGTCATCTAGATTTCTTCTTTACTGTGCTGGTTCTTTGTTTGTTTTAACAGATGGGGTCTTGCTATGTTGCCCAGGCTGGCCTTGAACCCCTTGGCTCAAGCAATCTTTCTGCCTCAGCCTCCCAAGTAATTGGGACTACAGGCATGCACCACAATGCCTAGCTTACTGTGATGTTTTAGTGGTTATTTTCTATTTCTCTCTTTCCTTCTACATTTATCAATTGGTATTATTCTGTTAGAATGAATTACCCAACCCGTCTCCCCATTTTTTGAATTATTTATATCAATATGGATTCATGGATGTTAATTTTATTCTATGAATTATAATCCAGTATCATCATTATGTATTTTATTTCCAAACTGTTCCATTTTTGGCCATTGGGAGTGCTGTCATTTTGGAATCTGATTTTCTTTCTTTCTTTTTTTTTTTTTTAATTTTTTTATTTCCATAGGTTACTGGGGACAGGTGGTGTTTGGTTACTTGAGTAAGTTCTTTAGTGGTGATTTGTGAGATTTTGGTGCACCCATCACCCGAGCAGTATGCACTGCACCCAATTGGTAGTCTTTTATCCCTCACCCCCTTCCCACTCTTTCCCCCTGAGTCCTCAAAGTCCACTGTGTCATTCATAAGCCTTTACATTCTCATAGCTTAGCTCCCACATATGAGTGAGAACATAAGATGTTTGATTTTCCATTCCTGAGTTACTTCACTTAGGATAATAGTCTCCAATCTCATCCAGGTCACTGCAAATGCCATTAATTCATTCCTTTTTATGGCTGAGTAGTATTCCATCATATATATATCATGATATGTATGATATATATATGTGTGTGTGTGTATATATATATATATATATATATATGTATATATATATATATATATATATATATATGTATATATATATATATATATATATATATATATATATATATCACAGTTTATTTATCCACTCATTGATTGATGGGCATTTGGGCTGGCTCCATATTTATATATCATATATATCACAATATATATTTAATATATATGTGTGTATATATATATATATATAATCACAGTTTATCCACTTGTTGATTGATGGGCATTTGGGCGGGTTCCATATTTTTGCTATTGTGAATTTTGCCGCCATAAACATGCATGTGCAAGTATCTTTTTCGTATAATGACTTATTTTCCTCTGGGTAGATACCCAGTAGTGGAATTGCTGGATCAAATGGTAGTTCTATTTTTAGTTCTGTAAGGAATCTCGACACTGTTTTCCATAGTGGCTGTACTAGTTTACATTCCCACCAGCAGTGTAGAAGTGTTCCCTGGTCATCACCGCGTCCATGCCAACATCTACTGTTTTTTGATTTTTTGATCATGGCCATTCCTGCAGGAGTGAGGTGGTATCGCATTGTGGTTTTGATTTGCATTTCCCTGATCATTAGTGATGTTGAGCATTTTTTCATATGTTTGTTGGCCATTTGTATATCTTCTTTTGAGAATTGTCTATTCATGTCCTTGGCCCACTTTTTTTTAAATTTTTTTGCTAATTTGTTGGAGTTTGTTGTAGAATCTGGATATTAGGCCTTTGTCAGATGTATACACTGTGAAGATTTTCTCCCACTCTGTGGGTTGTCTGTTTACTCTGCTGACTGTTCCTTTTGCCATGCAAAAGCTCTTTAGTTTAATTAAGGAATGTGGTTTTCTTCTGATGTGCATCCATCCTTTTTGAGCATTTCCTTATTTTTTATTACCACAAGATATGCCAGGATCATCTTGTGTTTTCTTTGCCCCAGCTCCAGAATCAACCACTTCTTTGAGAGTTCCTGGTTCCCTTTACGGAAGCAAGGAGTTTAGAGACCAAGATCTGGGCACTGGATGTGTTCATTGCTACTGGGGTATTCTTGCTCCCAGGTGTCCTGGCAGACAGAAGTAGGAAGAGCGTGTGTGTGTCTGTGTGTATCTGTATGGAAGTGTGTGTTTGTATGTGTGTATTTGTGCATTGCCTCTTCTTGTCTTATTTCCCAATCCCTATCAAAGTCTTGGTCATTTGTTCCTTAATTTTTTCATTTCAACTTTTATTTTAGATACAAGGGGTATATGTGCAGGCTTGTTACATAGGAATATTACATGATGCTGAGGTTTGAAGTGTGAATCCCGCCACCCAGGTAGTGATCATAGTACCTGATAGGTGGTTTTTAAACCCAAACCCCTCCCTCCAAACACCCATTAGTTGTCCACAGTGTCTATTATTCCCATATTTATGACCATGTGTGATCAATGGCTAGTTCCTATTTGTAAGTGAGAACATGCAGTATTTGGTTTTCTGTTCCTACATTAGTTTGCTAATGATAATAGCCTCCAGCTCCATCCATGTTCTTGCAAAAGACATAATCTTTTTTCTTTTTTATGGCTGCATAATATTCCATGGTGCATATGTGCCATGTTTTCTTTTTCCAATCAAACATTAATTGGCACCTGGGTTGATTCCATGTCTTTGCTATTGTGAATAGCGTGGCAATGAACTTATGAATTCATATGATTTTTTGGTGGAATGATTTCTTTTCTTTGGGGTATATATCCAGTAATGGGATTGCTGGGTTGAATGGGAGCTCTATTTTAAGATCTCTGAGAAATCTCCAGACTGCTTTCCACAGTGGCTGGACTAAGTTGCATTCCTACCACCAGTGTATACGCATTCCCTTTTCTCCATAGCCTTGCCAGCATCTGTTGTTTTTTTACATTTTAGTAATAGCCATTCTGACCGGTGTGAGATGGTATCTCATTGTGGTTTTGATTTGAATTTCTCTGATGATTAATGATATTGAGCATTTCGTATATATTTCCTGGCCATTTGTATGTCTTCTTTTGAGAAGTGTCTTTTCATGTCCATTGTCCATTTTTTTCATGGGATTGTTTTTGCTTATTGATTTGTTTAAGTTCCCTTAGGTTCTGGATATTAGGCCTTTGTTGGATGCATAGTTTGCAAATATCTTCTCCCATTCTGTAGGTTGTTTGTTTGCTATTTGATAGTTTCTTTTGTTGTGTAGAAGCTTGTTCCTCAATTTCTAACAGTTTTTATATCATAAGGATATAAGTCTTTTGTCTGTAGTATATGTTGCAAATATATTTCTCCCTGTTTATCAGATGTCTTTGACTTTTTATATAATATTTTTCATGTATCTTTTAATTGTATGTAGTCAAATTCATCAATCTTTTCTTTTTTGGCTCTGGATTTGGGGTCTTAAAGTTTGTTTACCTTAAGGTTAAAGAAGAATTCTCTCAGTATTCTTCTTGTACTTGTAAGGTTGTATTTTTGACCTTTGGATCCCGATCCATTTGGAGTCTATTGATGTGAAATGAGGATGTAATTAATCTTTTCTTTTTCATCAATTGGCTTCCCAGTTTTTCCAGAACAACCTACGAGAAAGTCCTTTATTCCATCTTACCTTGGTGACTTAACACTTTTGTCATATATTAAATTATTGTTTTCTTCAGTGTTTTGTTTTATTTTTATAAATTAATGAAATTTGCTGAAGGTTTTTTTAGCATCTATGGACATAATTGTGCATTTTTTAGATTTATTAATATAGTATATTAATGAATATTCTATTGTTGAACCAACCTTACATGCCTGGAATAAATCTCACATGATTATGGTATATTATTTTCATAATATGATATTGCAATCTATTTAATATTTTATTTATCATTTTTGCATTATAATCATAGGTGATACTATTCTCTAGTTTAGTTTCTTAATATTATATTCATCTGATTTAGTTACTTATGTTATATTCACTTCATGAAAGTAATTAGAAAGTTTTCCTTCCTTTTCAATGCTTAGAAAGAATTTATAGCCCATTGAGGCAATCTAACATTTCAAAGCTTGGTAGAGTTCCTCTATAAAACTATTTGAGTGTGACTTTTTAAAAATATAAGATAAATCCTTAAAACTTTCTCTATTCCTATGAAAATTGGTCTGCTTAAATTTTCTATATTGAATGAGCTTATTTTTAGTAAGTGGATTTTCATTAAAAATTACCCATTTTTCTAGGTTTTCAACGTATTTACAAAGAGGTCTGAAAAGTAGTATCTTTAGATTTTATTTAAATTTCTTCCCTCTTATCAGTTCTTTTTCTGCACAATTTTACTTCCTTCTTTGTTTCTTTATTTAGTTAGTTACTGATTTTGATGTTTTGGTAACATTGAGAAAAAAATCCCCAATAATTTTTAATGATTAATTAGACCTACTTTTTTCTATTCTCTGCTTTATTAATTTCTATTTTTAACTTTACATTCTTCCTTGTTCATTTTTTTGTTTACTTTGTTGTTTATTTATTAGTGTTTCTCCTTTTAGTTTTTTAGAGCTGGGCATTTCATTTATTTTCAAATGTCCACTTTTATCAGTAAGTGTATAATGTAGTGAATTATCCCCTAATTCACTGTTTTGAGTGCATTCCATAGATTCTGATAAGAAATGTTTTTAATGTCATTATTTTATTTTTAAATTCTATAACATCAATTTACATTTTCTCTTATATTCAAGAGTTGTTGGCCAGGTGCAGTGGCTCATGCCTGTAATCCCAGCACTTTGGGAGGCTGAGGCGGGTGGATGGCCTGAGGTCAGGAGTTTTAGACAAGCCTGGATAACATGATGAAACCTCATCACTACTAAAAATACAAAAATTAGCCAGGCATAGTGGTGCATGCCTGTAGTCCCAGCTCCTCGGGAGGCTGAGGCAGGAGAATCGCTTCAACCTGGGAGGCAGAGGTTGCAGTGAGCCAAGATTGTGCCACTGCACTCCAGCCTGGGCAACAGAGTAAGACTCTGTCTCAAAAAAAAAAAAAAAAAAAAGATTTTTTTGAATTTCAGGTTGAAGGTCCTTTTCTATTTTCTGGCTTTTTAAATAACAATGTTTTCTTTCATTATACTGTGATTAGAGTATTGCATGCAATATTTTTACTTGATTTTTACTTTTTACTATTGTTATAGCTTTTTCTAAATGTAACCAAGCCGGTATAGCTATTCTTTACATTCCAGTATTGATCAGTATTGTGACTGTGCCACAATTGATTCAGAAAAATGCGTATTTGCTATTATAAGGACATTCAATATATATCCATAAAATACACTTTATTGATTGTGTTGTTTAGATTTTCTCTATCCTTGCTTATGTTTTGTCAATGTGATCTGCCTTGTACTGGAATTAGTTTATTAATCTCTCCCATTATTAATGCCATCTCCTGTGTTTTTTGCTTCATAAAGGTGGTTGCTGTCTTATTTGGTGCATAAATATTTATAAGTCATATATTTGTATTCTAAATTATGACTTTTAGCACTAATATATATATATCCTTGTGTTGATAAGAAACCCACCTTAAATACAAATGAATGGTTAAGTTAAAATTAAAAGATGAACAAAGATATATCATGCAAACATTAACTAAAAGGAAACTGTATTAATTACAGGCAAAGTAGACTTCAGAATATCATTAGAGGGAAAAAGGGAAATTACATAATGATGGTTAATTCTTCAAGAAGACATAACAATTAGAAAATGTATATGCATCTAATAACAGAGCTTCAAAATACATGAGACAAAAAGACTGATCAATTTGAAAGGAGAAATAGACAAATTCATACTTAGAGTGGAAGACTTTAATATGCCTCTTTGAGTTATTGATAAAACAAGATGGCAGAAAATCGGAAAGTATATAGATGACCTGAACAACACTATCAACCAACTTTACCTCATTGATATTAATAGAATGTTCTACCCAGCAGCAGCGGAATACACATTCTTTCCAAGTGCACATGGTAGGCCATATTCTGAACCATGAAATAACAGCTCAACACATTTGAAAGAATAGAAATAATCAAGTGTATTTTTGGACTGTAATGGTCTTAATATAGAAATCAATAACAAAAAGGTATCTGTAAAATACCCAGATGTTTGGAAAATAAACAACACATTCTAAATAACACATAGATCAAAGAGGCAATTGGAAGAAAAATTAAAAAGTCTTTTGAACTGAATACATTTTGATACTGAATATCAAAATCTGTGGGATGCAGTTAATGTAGCACGCAGAGGTAAATGTATATCATTAAATGTATACATCAGAAAAGAAGAAAGATCTAAAGTTAGTAACCTGATTCTACCTTAAATAACTAGAAAATAAAGAGCAAGTTAGATGCAAAGTTAAGAGAAGAAAGTAAGTAATAAAGATTAGAAGAAAGATATATTCAATTGAAAAAAAATAAACACAATAGAGAAAATCAATTTGTATTCTTCAATACATAGCAGTGACCTTTGTATTTTTTCTTTCACGCTTCCTCCTCTCAATTTTAGTTACATTATTTCCACTTTATCACAATAGATTATTTTTGTGTGTGTATATGTCACCCTCACTCATACTTTTTGTCTTAGCTGTACTTTTATAGTTTTAATATGTCACCATATGTTCTTTTGCAGAAGTTTCACAGTCATAACTTGATTGGATGAAACTTATCCCCTAGTGTATTCCACAGAACAAGGTGATGAATATCAAATTCTTTAAATTATTGAATGTTGAAAACTGGTTTTCTAGTCTTGAAACTTGAAGGAGAGCCTGATTGTATTAATATGTACAATTATTGGTTTATACTTTATTTCATTGAGCATTTTATTTTCAAAATGCTGCTTCATTGCTGTTCTGCTTGTATGTTGATTATGAAAATTCTGTGCCAGTCCAATTGTTTTGTAAGTTAATCGATCGCTTTGCCTAGAGGCCTAGAAGATTTTACTTTTATTTTTTAAATGTAATCATGTTACCAGGTCATGTTTTAGAGTTGAAAATTCTGTTAATTTCCCTAAGTACTCGTGGGTCAACTCAGGCATTTTTCTATTTCTGGGAAGATATTTGTTTCATAGTTTTAAATATTAGTCCTGTTTCAGTGTTTCTGCATTTTTTCTCCAGGGACTCCAATAATAGAAATATTATTCCTTCTTTACCTCTCTTCCATTTCCACTACCTTCCTTTTGACTGTTTTTTACTTATATTTTGTGGTCTTTTAATCTTTTTGCTTTTTTTTCTCTGCCCCTTATTGCATTTTTTTTTCAATGCCCCTTATTACATTTTCATTTCAACCCATTCCTTCTCCCTTGGATCTCTTGTAATTTATTCTTCTTTTATAAGATAATTTTGTATTTTTCTTCCATTTATTTGCAGAGTTTACTCATCTCTCTTTATTTCTTCCAGTGTTTAGTTCATTTCTACTTTTAGTGTTTGACTTTCTGACTCAAGGTAGTTTTTTATAGCCTCACAAGCTTGTTTAAATTTATTTAATTCTATTTGGTGTGTTGACTTACTTCTTTATATGATTCATAGGTTTTTTTTTCGGGGGGGGGGTTCCTCAGTTCATATATATGATATTTTGTTTCCTAATTTTCTGTCATAGCTTTGTTAACTTCAGTTTTCTTTTGTTCATTTTTATGGTACTGAGTTATTTTTATAAGACTGCAAATTAAATGCCATCTTCTTTTGTCAGTATAGAAAGGACCAGGTACTTTGGTTGTGATGTGGGAGTTGTAAGTGCTTAGATGATGTGGTTCTCTTTTGTCTTGCAGGGCCCTAAATTTCCCCCCTTTGCCTTTGTATTCCTTTTGACTACCCAATTGCCAAATATTTCTTTTCCTTTCCTTCTTACTTTTCTTCTCCCTGCCAAAGCTATGTGTTTTGAAGCCAATTCCTTCATATCATGCCTGCTCTTTTACATCATGCCTGCCTGCTTAAAGAGTGCTTGACTCCTTTAAACCGTATGTGCCCCTTTTAATTATGTATAATTTTAAGTTCTCTCCTTATAGTTCATGTTCTCATCTTCCTAGAAACTTTTTATTTTAGTATTTTCGGGATTAAAGTGGACTTACTCTTTCTGGAAGTAGATTTAAAATAAACTTAGCACATTTTTCTAGCTTCCCTCATTTGTCTTCCCTGAGGTTGTTTGTTTGTTTGTTTGTTTACAGTCTGCCTTTGCTGGCCACAGAGCCTTACAGTAGGACAGACATGGGCCAGGACCAAGAGAGATGAAACTCTGGGAATAGGTGAATTTTATCTTTTCACTCACAGTTACTTTGAAGTTTGGGCATTCTCTGTCCTTAAGCTATGATAAGGGCATGGTTTTTATATTGATTCATTTTTTCCTTTTTTTGTCATTTTTGTAGGCTACATTAGCAGGCAGGTTGCAGGCTGCTGTACTACAATTACTACTTGATGTCTGTTTATGTTTTTTTTTTAGAGATTTAAAGATGCCTTTTATCCCAACATTGTAGATACTAAGTTTACTCCCTTTTATGGAGGGTAGAAAATAACAAAAATATTGCTATAATTCAATAGAGATTAAAAGATAAGAATTTAAATTTGAGGTGAGAGGACTTTCCATTAGCAATGGACAATTCAAAATTTTTGATATGAAAATGATGTCTAATAAAAAAATTCTACTGTCAGGCTCCTCCTTCATATATACTTTATTAATCTTTTGCTTTTGCAATCTAAGTGATGGATGACATGGGCATTTCTAAGGAAAAATGTTATTCACCTTTCTAAAACTGGCAATATTCCCTATGAATACTTCTTATATTCATTAGGAAAGCTTTAGGTTGAAAGTAACTAATACCGGATGATGAGTAGTTTGAATCTATGAGGATATTCACTGTTAAGTATGAAGTAAGGCAGTCTCATTGTTGAGCAAACAGCTTAACAGTGTCCTCAAGAATTCAGGCTCTTTCCAACTCTTTATTCTGCTACACTCAAAGTTTTGGCCTTTGGGTTTGTGTGTGTGTGTGTGTGTGTGTGTGTGTGTGTGGTGAGGTTTTATCACCTTATGGTCACATGAAGGCTGCTATAGCTTCAGACATTATGTCTTCAATTTAGCAGGAAGAATGAAAAGGAGAAGACACATGTGCTTTGTTATCAGGAAACCACAATAGTTTCCCCAAGTCTCAAACAAATTCTGGCCAAACCTAGCTATAAGTACCTAGCCTTCCAACATCTGTAGGAAGCAGTGAGAAGAGAGTTGGAAATGGCTGTTGAATTTTCCAGCCAACAATGTGTATGCCAATGGTTCCAAAATAGCTAAGTGGTGCCACTAGCAGTTCTAGGAAAGACATCCAAGAATACTTGTAGTCCAAATGCTTTCTAAATGACAATAATTGTCATTGACACTTTAAGACTACTTACTATAACCAAAATATGGAGTTCAAAGTTTTTCTCATTCTGACCATTCTGTTGTACTTACACCCTCTGGCTTAAGGAAGGGGTACAGAGCCCTACTTGTGTATTTGGAAAGATGGTGTGGGGTACTCAGCGGAAGTGTAGGGAGTATGCAAGCAAGGCACAGCCTACGTAACTATAGTGCTCTGTTGCTTGCTTAGTGCTTAGAGATGGTGACATTGTCTGACTGAGTGATTAAGAGACTGATAATGTCACTGCAACATTGTGTCACTGAAAAAAAAATGAGTACAGAAAATGACCTGGTTCCTTTTTGAGTGCCACCACTTGAGAATACCCACAGTGCCCTCTGCATATTCTAGTCCATGAATTGTAAAGACTGTTGATGGTTTATAGGCTTTCAAAATTAGGGAATTAGGATTAGGGAACAACAAGGCATCGAAATAGAATTTAGAAGCTCAAAGAAATCAAACCACTTTTCATAAATTCCTAATGGAAATACTGGGTATGGAAACTGATTTGGGCATAACCATTAACATATAACACTTACGAATGCTTCCACTATTCTTTCTGATATGATTCATCTCTGTATTTATCTGTTTTGACTTCAGTGTAAACTATGCCAGCTGGCATCCTAGTGGAATAGGAACATTATACAGTTATTAAACAACAACAAATTATATATTACACATGACATAAAGATAAACAACCAATAGTTCATTCTTATAGGAGAATAGCAAAACTTTTTCTCAACACTGAGAATAAAGTACAAAGCTCTGGCATTTTATTGTTTGCAAAACTTTGATTTGATTTTATCCTCCCAAGAAAACAGAAGACATATTATTGTTCTTACTTTGCAGATGAGAATCATAGGCTCAGAGAGGGGAAATGACTTGGCCAAAGTCTCCCTGTTTCTTAGTGAAAGTAGTAGGACTTGACCTTAGGTTTCCTGAGTCTTCATCCATTGCTCTTTCCACCTTTGCAGGCTGTTTCCTGGACCACTTTGTGGTTCAGGTTTCTGAAATAATATGTTTCTGACTAGTTTATACCCCTGTTGTGCTAAATAGAACTGAAGTCTCAAATCTGGGTCCACCTGGGACCACTATTTCAGATGAATTAACTGATTTCAAATGTCTTGGTCCACTCTTTCTGTCAATAAATAAGGCATTTGCCATTTTTTGTTGTTGTTGTTGTTGTTGAGATGGAGTCTTGCTCTGTCGCCCAGGCTGGAGTGCAGTGGCGCGATCTCGGCTCACTGCAAGCTCTGCCTCCTGGGTTCACACCATTCTCCTGCCTCAGCCTCTCAAGTAGCTGGGACTATAGGCGCCCACCACCACGCCAGGCTAATTTTTTTGTATTTTTAGTAGAGACAGGGTTTCACTGTGTTAGCCAGGATGGTCTTGATCTCCTGACCTCGTGATGCACCCACATCGGCCTCCCAAAGTGCTGGGATTACAGGAGTGAGCCATGGCATTTGCCATTCTTATGCTAGTTTCCTTTTTTTTTTCTAGCTGGACATAAGCTAGAGAGTTAACTTGTATCATGATCAAAAGCAAGAGGTGATTTGCCAACAGCAAAATCCTAATGCTATTTATCTATAAAAGGAAGATAAACAGATAATGCAAAAAATAACCCAACCTTGATATTTCAGCCATGTAGCCATGTAAAGTCAAATAAAACCATGATAGAAAAAATAAAAAAGATTTCACTGTTCGATTTTCCTCTTTATTCTCCTTAATAATACAACAAATACTGTACTTTACTTAGAATGATTTTTAAATGAACTACTAAAATGACCCAGTCAAAAAGCAAGAATAAATTTGACCAAAGTTTAAAACCAATGTCAGTTTTCAAATTTCTGCAGGATAAACATGACCTTATTGCATTTTAAATCTGTATAATTTTACAAAATATGATGCTTAGTCTCCAAGAAAAATTCTTTTAAGACTTAATAAGTTACTTGGATAGTACATAGCATATTCTTATCTGTATTTTTCTCAAATACACAGATTCACTATTCTATTTTTAAAAAGTGTTTGAAAAGGGCATTTGAAGTTTTCACAGATAACTGAATAATGGTTTGCAATGTTCACCACGGTAAAAACATAGTTTGCTTGGTTCACTATGACTAATTATTCTGAGAGATACAAATATGTGCACTTATGCTGAAAAGCTCTCTTGTTCTGCCCTCTAGCATGCAACTTTTCATGAATTTTATGCAAATCTCTGTATTCAACAGCAATTTTTATTTGAAAAATAGAACAATGAGTAGCATAGAAAAAAATAAGAAAATTAAGGTCAACTTTTCTATACTCTGGTCTTTTATCTTCACAATCTTCACATTTATTTTTACTGTTCCAGCAAGATTGGCTTCCTATTTTCACTGTTTCAGCATCAGCAGGGTATTTTCTGTAACAGCTCCATATGGATGATGTACATGCTTCTTGGCTTATATATACTCATACGTTCATGATTTAACACCAAATGGAAATTACAGCCAACTCTCAATGACCCATAAAAGAGAGGGGCATTGTAGTACAGATAACTCAAGAAGTCCAAAAACCCTAAGTCATTTGTTTGGCTTTGGATGTGTTCTCTATCTTATCTTAGAATACTTTGTCTTTTAATTAAGCCTACTTTCCTAATTGTGTTTTATAAGTCAGTATTTTCAGCAAATGAAAATGTAAATAATTCCAGTCAATGGGGGAAGTTGATTTGGAGGAATGTTGCATGGAGTTGTGGGAAGCTGATAGAGGCATTAAAATTAATGCAAACAATTCACAAAAAAATACAGTACATACAGATAATCAGGCATTGACTTTATTATACTATATTCAAAAGGTGAAAATTATGCCTGCTTAGTCCTGTGCGTGCATACCTGGGATAGTCTTATCATCTATAGAAAATGCAAAATAACATTTCTCTGTGTATATTTACCCCTTGTTGCATTATTTTGACTATGATCATCTATTTCTAAAAATGACATACCCGACTAAGAAGTAAGGCGAAACCAAAAGCATCAAGAAAAATGTAATATTAGCATTAGGCAATGGAAGCATTCAAATCAGATACTGCTTAAAGGTAAGTCAGTAAAGATTTAAATAAGCTTAGCCGGAATTCCAAACATAGAAAGGAAATAAGATTCAATATTCTTTGCATAAGTAGGGGAGATTTTTACAAATAAAAGCACCTCATGTGTGCTTCTATAAAGTGTTTAAGCTCTGTGGCTTAGATAGTTGTGTAAAGATTCATGAAAATAAGGTAAATTTGACTCCAATATTGGCTCTCTACTAGGTGCCTTTTTATTATCAAAAAAAAAAAACAAAAAAACCAATGTAGTCATGCCCTCCAATACTTGCACTGTACCTCCTATGGTTTATTTTAGCATGGTCTCTTATTATGAGGGTTGACATTGGACCTGATTTCTTTTGATTCTAAATCTGTGTATTAGCTTAATATTTCTTCCGTTCAATCCTAGATCTTTTAAATTAATTGGATAGCTATCATTTTATGTGGTTTAATATGGAAAATTATCAGTAGAAGATAGATTCAAGAAGGCACAAGTTAAAGGTGAGATGGAGGTATGGCAAGGCTAAGGTGTTTGCCCTGGCTAGGAGGTTCATTTCAGCACATGGAATGGACCTGCTCAAGTTGTGGGCAGAGAAGGAGGTTCAGGAGAAGATATAAAATGTGCTTTATATCATTTGATAGAGACCATTTTAGTCCTGCTTTATTGAGATCTAGACTTGCATAGGCCCTCCAAGCTCTTGAGAAGCAGAGTGCCAGAGTGGGAAGATCAGACATGGCCTTTAGATCCACAGACCTGGTTGGAATTCTAGCTCTGTCACTTGCTAGGCTTGTGACTTTAGATAAATTGCTTAGTCTTCCTTAGCTTCACATTCCCCATCTATAAAGTGAGGACAGTATTAACTAGTGCATAGTATAGTTGTGATTATTAAAAAAAAAAAAAAAAAAAAACTAAACATGAGTCCTTGGCGTGAATCTCAGGCCTTAAACACAAGTATGTAAAATTTGTGACTTCTTTTTTGATAAATCAATTTAATTCCTTTTTTAGTGGTCTCCACTTTGCTAGATGGAAGACATACCATCTCAGTCAGGTCAGGGGCTCTCTCTTTCCACTTACCTCTGGAGTTCCAGGGTCAAGTGTACTGGTCGTCAGCAGGCTCCATCTTCTCATGTTGGCACCCTGCCTTAGTATGTTTTGTTTTGTTACAACAGAATATCTGAGGCCGAGCAATTTATAAAGAACAGAAATGTATTCTCTCACAGTTATGGAGGCTTGGAAGTCAAAGGTCAAGGTGCTGACATCTGATCTGGTGAGGTCCTTCTTTCTGCATCTTCACATGGCAGAAGGCAGAAGAAGAGACAAAAAAGCAATGGAACTTGCCCTTGTATAACAGCATTAATCCCATACATGAGGGTGCAGCCATCATAGACTAATAACCTCTTAATGGTCCTACCTCATAATACTGTTTCAATGACAATTAAATTTCAACATGAGTTTCGGAGGTGAAAAACATACAAACCATAGCACACCCACACAAGTTGTCACTGTTCTGACTCTCACTGTCCTCTGTGGGCCCTCTCCCCATTCTGGCTTTCTCAGTCCTGGACTCCATCTCTGGTGTATGGGAAACCATCCAGCTTCTCTTTCTTGCTGCTCTGGGACTGACAGAAGCTGAGAGGCTACCTCTGTATCTTCAACCTAGGGACATCCTCATCCATTTCAAATCTATAGCTGCTCAGCCATGTTGGGTTCAAGAGAGAAGTCTTTGAGGCTCACTACTGCCTAGTCCACTACCTGCAAAGTGTGGCACAAGTCACATCTGTTATTGAAACCCTAGAACCTGCCTACAGTTCCTGTAATCCAACCCTTCCCATGTTAGTCCATTTGTGTTGCTATAAAGGAATACCTGAGGCTGCCTAATTTATGAAGAAAAGAGGTTTATTTGGCTCATAGTTATACAGGCTGTACAGGAAGCATAGTGCCAGTGAGGTAGGTACTACTTTTGGCACTATTTTTGCAGGTGGAATAACTGAGGCACCAAGAAGTTAAGGGCCTTTCCCAAGGTCACATAGCTAGTATGTGGTGGAGTTGGGATTTTCACTCATACAGCCTGTCTGTGATGGTCACACTTTGATGATGATACTACATTGCCCCTCAGAGAGTATATACCAAGGGAGTGGGTGAGGAGGCTGATTCAGGCTGGTCGCATGCCTAGACATTCTAGATCTCAGCATTTGAAATTCACAAGCCATGAATTTGGCTCTCATTCTCTTTTCATTTCTGTTGTAGTATCCTTTCCCCGTGTCAATGGAAAGAACAGAATGAGAATGCAGTACAATATGTGTCCCTTTTGTTGGGGGGGATAGCAGCTAATTCTTCATAATTGGTATTCTGCTGCACTTTTCAAGCACAGATAAGTTAGTTCCCAACTTCCTCTTCAAATTCTGTATCATGGAGTTTGCCCTCAGAACAAAAATTTGCTCCACATAAAACTTAGTTCTACACAAAATGTTTTAACATTAATATTCAATTTTTAATGAGAAGATTCTGCTTCCTTTATATGTTTGTATTTCAATTAAAGAAAACACTAAGCCTGCCCCCATAACTATACTTGACTATTCAGAAACCTTGGAAATACTAGTGAAAGGCGGACAAGTTATAGCAGAGGCCTCTGTGCTGTCCTTTCTGAATCCAGCCAGTTTGGTAGATCACCACAGATACAAGCATAAGGCCCTGCACATAGTAGGCCCTCAAAAATAGTGGTTGATTGATTGTGAGATGCCTAAAAGGAAGAAGATGTCAAATGGGAAAATTGCTCTTGCCACATGCTTGACTGGACGGTCATGCATGGCTGAGCATGTTTCTCCTGCTCTCCATAGGTGTGCTCCACTGTCACTGTGTGACATTTGTGACCTCTGAGGGTTCAGAGTTCATGTCCTCCTCTTCAAAGGCTTGGGTTCTATGCCCTTCTCTTCTTAGAATAACCCCAGAAGGGCAATTAGGTTTTCAGAAAATGGTTTTCAATAGAGATGATGTTGCCTGCACATTATTCATAGAAACTGAGTGGCTGGTAGGCGGTGACCCCGTATTTCACAGCTCTCTAGTTCGGTTATTTTGTAAGAATGCCATAGATGACTGATTAGTGTGTTCTCAGCTTCCAGATAAATTGACAATGGTAAAATATGGACATCTCAGAGAGTCCAGCCATTTTCTTGCAGCTTATGAGAAGTGATGACTTTTAGAGCTTCAAAGAGAAGTAAAATGCTACAACCAGCTAGAAATGCAGATACACACCTCTGCCAACTCCCCATTACAATTCTCTGTCTTTCACATGGAGATTAAATGCAGTGCCAAAATGTGTCATCTGGTGTTGCATTTTTGTAATGTGGACAAATGTTGATAAAATTCATGTGGAGTCATAAAAATCTAACTATTTATGAATTAAAATTAAATGTAAGTTTTGCCATAGGTAGAAGCCTTAATTGCTAAGGCTAGATTCAGTGCCATTATCAAAACAGCAACACTTCCTTCCTGCAATCACCAGTTCAAAAGGAGAAAGGGGAAACTGCCCTCTCTGACAAGCTACTGTTCATACCAAGCTTTACACCTGTAATCTCAATGGGTGCCATATATCAGACCTGATAAAAGTGAATCAGATGATTTTGGGACTGCCTACTGTGTAGATAGTTGTTACATTTCAATCCATCTAACAAACCCATTCACAATTTTGGCAGGCACAAGCAACATATTTTGCCTTCAAAATGTGCTTGTGCCTCGCCATGCTCCCCTGGATCAGTCTTTATTCTTTTTCATCCATATAACTTCCCTCGCAAGACCTTTAGACCCTTGCCAGGAAGCAGAGGAAACTAACATCTTCCTCTATTCAAATGTTCCAAATTGGACTATCACTACTCTGGGTAGTATGACAGTAACTGTTATATATTTCAAATTCTTGCTGATTGGCTATCTGATATTCATGATTTACATTCACATTTTAATATGAAATTCTTCCCCATATGCATGTGTTTACACTAATTTCAATGAAATTTTTAATTTATTTCACTGTCAATGGCTGCCTGTCCAGTGGATCTATACAGTTAGCACTGCCTCTTCACGGGAGAAATTTCATTTGATGGGTGAAGTAACAACTCTTGGAAAGTTGTTTACAGAAAACAGCTTTTCAGTAACATGAGAAGATTATGACTTGAAGCATATATGCCCAGCATTTTGCCTCAAGAATTTAGCCTTGCAGTTGACCATGGCAGATATAAATGGCCAATCCTTGGGGAACGATGGCAGAGAGAAACATTGTAAGCTCAAAAGCTTCATATATTTCATCATTAGTAATATATCAAATACTTATTGCAGATCTTGATTTCATCCCTTCTGGACTCCCTATGTTTATGACAGCCAATTCCAACATTTCATCAAGCTTCCAACTCTACAAACTCTCCTCAGTTGACAACCTCACACCTTAATTTACTGACACAAGTTTCCTCAGTTTTCTTCTCATTCATGCTAAAATTCCTCTCTACCTTATTCATTTTTTCTACTATCTCTCTTTTTATAATTCTCTTTCTTTCCAACTCCACTTCTTCATTGTCTACTTACTCCTGAACTTAGGGTTTATATTTTCAGCATGCTACTCAACATTCTCTTTTGCAAGCAACCATGATCCAACATGGTTGGATCCAACATGCTCTTCCTCATTGAACTATGACCTATTGTAATGTTGACATTTCCTTCTAGAAACTCTTTTTCCTTGGCTCAGGCAATCTTACAAGAAATATATGGTTTCTCCTTTTGCCTGAGGGCTCCTTGTTTTTCTTCACTGCTTCCTCTTCCAGGGCTTTGTCCTTCACTTTTTTTTTTCCTCTTTAGAAGCAAGGTTTCTAATCTTAGGAAGAAATGGAAAAGCTTCTGAGGGTTCCAGGAAACCTTGGTAAGTTTATGCCAAATTGTATTTGTGTGTACATCTGTTTATGCATTTGGGCAAAAGGGGCCATAATTTAATTGAATTTCAAAGAAGTCCAGGACCCTACAGAAAATGTTAAGAACTTTTGCTCTAGACTTCCTTCCTGGGCAATTTTACCATCCTCCAGTGCTGAAATGATTGCCTTCCAAATCTCAGTCTTCCACCTGACCATCCTCTTAATCTTTAGCTTTTTAAGTATCTCTGATTCTTTATGTTTCCTCCTGGTATACAGTAGTACTACACATTAGTAAATATACTCTCTATGGAAGCCACAACAAGTGAAGCACTCATTTTACCAGCCCTCCTTGCCGGGTACCCATATGGCAGCTCTGCACAAAAATTTTAAAGTGCACCTTTCAGGGAGGTCCAGTGCTATGGGTACATGGCTTAGTAACAGGATGGTAGTTTTGTGGGGTTTTTTTGTTGTTGTTGTTTACTTTTCAATATTGTATCTCCATCATGCCAAGCCTGCATTCAAGCTGATTTTGAAGCATCTTAGTCTGACTCTCAAGGACCTCCATGATCTGGTCTAAACCCTATGCTTCTAGCATAGTAACCCACTAATCCTCTCCAAAAAGCTTCCACTCTAGCCAGACTGGTCTGCTTATTGTTGCCTGGACAGACTATATGCATTCCTCTGCATATTTGCTCACCATATTTTACCTACCTAGAATCTCTGCCTCTCCAACATGTTAGACTGAGTGAGTCCTCTATACTTTCACATCTTAGTTCTAGCTCTACTTCTTCTAAGAAACATTTTATAACAACTCCAGTGCTTACTGACTTCACCTTCCTATAAGATCTTGTTGCCCTTATTGTCTGTATCACACTGTTGACTGTGAGCACTCTTCAGTCTTTGACTTCTAGTACAGTGCCCTAGGACCTTGGCATTCAAAATGTGGTCCATGGACCAACAGAATGGGCAGTACTTGGGAGCTAGCTAAAAATGAAGAATCTCATAACCCACCCCAGACCTACCAAAAATACTCTGCATTTTAACAAGATCTTCACGTGATTCTTACAAATGATACAGTTCGAGAGGCAGTGCCCTATGTCATGCATTTGTAGTTGTTAAAATATCTTAGTTTCAGCCCCTGAATATACCTTATGTTTCATGACATTTTACTTTCTGATCATGCCTTCTCTGTTCCCTATTACTTTTCAGAACTCTATGTATTCTATGATGCTTTTCCTATATTCCCCCATTGAAAGTATATCTTCTTGAATTACTTTGATGCCTCTTTGCTCATTTTCTACATGTATCTTGTATTAAAGGGCATTTTGTGTGCAGAGGTATTAACTCCTTTGTTAGATTATAAGCTCTTTGAGGGTAGGAATGGGATTTTCTTCATCTCTGATCCTTGACAGTTTCTGGCAGAGTTCCTGACACCCAGTAGTTAAAAATAATAAATGTTTGCTGAATGAATGAATGAATGAATGAATGGCTAATTTCATAATAAATTCATTTGGATTTTAGAATTTACTTGGGAAAAATGTGATAGATAATTGACCATGGGTCGTGCTGTTCGTAATTGCAATGTTTTTATTTTTCAAGCCAAATATTAATTATCTAACCCAGTCATGCTGTTTCTTAATGACTTTTAAACCTGTACCACTATGAATACAAGCCTGCATGAATTTTTAACAGTCTCCAAGTAGTTCATAATTAAAGACCAAGTGATTCAACTCACTGTCGCAATCAATGCCTTTGTTTATCACTTAGTTTTCATCTCTGTATAGATAACCAAGAAAAAAAAGCTAACAAACCACAGAAAACAAAATCTGATGATAAAGAAGTATGAAAAAGTATCTCACCACCCATTCTGTGTCTGAATGACTAGTAATGAAAGGGAAAAGTGTCAGTAGCCACTCAAGTTAATCAATATACTGACTCATCTACTCAACAAATTCTAGATGAATCAGAGGTCTTTGTGTTTCAAAGTTTATGACTCATATCTCTTAAACTCTGTGGACCTAATCACAGAAACTAAACAGGGGAGAAAATGAAATGATCCAAATCCAATCTTTGAGCAGTGCAAGAAAAAAAGAAACTTTCTGAATTAGAAGTCATCTTCTTCTAGAGGCTTAACAGTTTCAGATGGATTTCTCCAGTTATCTATCTAAGAGAGATCAGTCTGTATCCAGTTTCTCCTTTTGTCACAAAACATAACAGTTTCTTTTTGAGATCAAAATGATGTTGCCTTATATTAGAAAGTGATTGTAGTTATTAAGGTGTTTTGAAAGTCTTTTGTTTACTGACTATGACCATTTTGGAAGATGATTTATCTGTTAGATTGACTTTTGAGAAAAGAACTGGAATACCTGGTTATACAAACATGAAAGTCCCCTAAAATTATATCCCACAGGTCTACTGCTCTAGATTCTTCATTGTGAATATACTCAAATCTCACTAAGTAGGCTAGTAAAGAGAAAAATCAATATAGCAGAAAGTATTTCTCTTTCTTTCTTCTTTCTCTTTTTTTCAGAGACAAGTAAATATTTGTTTTTGTGCCTTTCTTCCTATGTGTATTTCAAGTCTTTTTCAAAACAAGGCCCCAGGAATCTCCAGATTCAATTATGTCCCTGGGCTTGGTCGACTGCTGCAGGAGTCTTAGGAGGCCTTATACAAATGCTAGAGCTATTCATTTACCAACATTAAACCTGGGATAGCAGATGCAACAAAGCAGGACTCCTTCCCCCATGGAATGTGCTGATTTCAGATGAGGCGGCAGCCACAATGTAGAAAACACTGGGAATTTTTCCTTGGAACTGGGCTGTGATGAAAGGTGCTTGCCATGAACATAAGCTACTGTCTTTTCTTTGACTCTTCCTTTCCAGTTTTTGAAGACAAAGCAGGAAATAATCTTCTCTGAAGATACTTGATAAAAATTCCCAAAAAACAAAAACACATGCTTCCACTTCATTGATAAAAATTTACTGCAGTTTGGCACCTGGGTCTAGTTCAGCTGGCAGATGAGCTGATTGATGCATTCACCCTGATAGCCAGGTGTGCCCATCTCCTTGAGGAAGCCCACTCTATTTTTGGTAGCATGATGGGCCACTGAGAGGTGGAAAGGGCACAAGAACCGTAAGATCTCCTGGAAATGCTTCCCTGGGAAGGCAATTTCATAAATGAGGTCTTCCAAGAAAATGACACCAGCCTTCACCAGGTGCTCCTCAATCACTGTGTTGTCTGTCAGAGGGATGGTCTTATTCTTGACCTTGGATTGTCCACGTTTCAAAATGAGTTCCCAGACAGACTTCAGATTTGGAAATCCCCAGGTCACATAACGTTCCACTATACGCAGCATTTTTAGGTTCTGGGGGGTGACTTTTACAAAGACACCACTAAAAATTTTCTTTAGGCGAAGTCTTGCAATGGTCTGCACCAGTAAACTCATGCCATCAATCCTTTCGATGCATACAGCGAAGGCCAAGGAATGTTTATCTGGCAATTCCAAGTCATGAGGTTTCACTTCTAGTTGTCTGAGATGCACCTTGTCACATTTCTGTGACATGACAATCATGTAGGAATGATTCCAGTTGCTTAAACCTGAGCCCTTTTCCTTTCCTCTGCTCCTTCTTTGCCAAAAGTGCCTGCTTTGCCTGGGTGGCTTTGAGGGCTTGATAAACCTTCCTCTTTTTCAGGAGATTTTCTGGAACCAAAGGGATTTTTCTTTGCTCTTGCTCTGCCATCTTTCTAGTGTTGCAGCTACTTGCAGAAAGTATTTCTTAAGAGCTGGGCTTCATAAGCTATAGAGAGGCAGTAGAGAATAGTGGCTAAAAACATGGTGTTTGAAATTGAGCTGATATGGACGCAAATCCCAACTTGCTTTCTTAATGTTTGTGTAACACTATGTAAGTGCCTCACCTATGAAGTGGGGATACTAATAATGCCTGCAGGATTAAGTGAGAAAAATGTAAACAGTGCTAACCAAAGTACCTAGCACTTAGTGAGTTCTCTGTAAGATTTAAGAATTGTTATAGTAGCTGTTAGTAAGGCTGTATTGCTGCCTTTCCCATGCTCACTTCCTGGTCAGCAGTCTGTCTCATCTATGGATTCTTCCACCATCCATGTCCTTTGGAGGCTCATTTGACTGTCCCCTTCTCTAGGCAACTGCCCTTTTTTTCCTCTTCACTATTCACACTGGGCTTGGACCCACAGCTGGCCTTGCGCTTGCTTCTTTAGATACTCTCAGTGGCCACCACCCTCTGCCTAGCTCATGCTGATCTTGCTGGTAAGTGATCTTCGATCTAATTCTAATTTCCCTCTAGACCTCCACCAAACTTCCCTAACCACATCTCTAACCAAGGCCTTTAACCTGAGGAAGATGAAGGAACATGCATGAACAGAAGCAGAAGGAGGATCTAGTACAAGTCTTCCCAAAGTGTATTCTGCAGAATGCTAATGCTGCAAGTTCTTATACAAGAAAAGATAGCTTTTTTTCTGGTAAAATAATTTTGGAAAATTTTGCATACTATTTGTTCCTGCAGATTCGCAGTGCACCTTAGTATTTAGTGACTTGGACAAACAGTGGCACAGAAAATTAACTCTTTTAGCTCAAAGACATTTTTGGAAATACCAGCATAGCTCACGTTCCATGCCCATTGTAGTCACTTAGCAGCTACTATAGCAAACATTGGCAGTCCCCGTGGCAAATAGAAAAGAGAACTCTGGAGGGTATGCTATTGACAATTAATTGCTCTTCCCAGAAGTGATACGTGTTACTGCCACTAACCACTCATTGTTTTCAGTCATCTGGCTCCACAAAACCATAAAGAAGCCAGGAAATGCCATCTTAGCATCTGTATAGGAGGAGGAGAAGTAGAAACATGTGGTGAACAGTATTAATGACTGCTACACTGAACCTCAATATTCATACCTGTAAAATGGGAGAAAAATAGCCTTTTATGAAGATTAAGTGAAATACAAAAATAAAATTTTTTATAAAGTGAGAAGTGCTGTGCACAGGTAAAGGATCATTACCCAGTTAATTCATGGGATTTCTGCTTTGTGAGATCAGGATCAGAACATGAGCCACAGATGAACTGCATGGAACTGTGGGTAGCTGGGATGGTGACAAGTATAAAAGGACAAAGAAGGACGGGGACCTAATAAGACAAAGTTATGGATAATGGCCAAACAAATTGCAGTGATAAGAATTATCTTTTAAAAAAATGAAGAAGAAATTTTCTAGACAAAATAACCTTCTGTCCACCGTGTCCAAAAGATCACATATTGAAAATGAGTATATCTGAGTTAATGATGTTTTACCATAATTGCTCATTGAATTAAACCACAAAGGAAATCCTGTTTTTATTCAGAAACATGATCTTCGTAGACAATTTCTCCTCAGGCAGACTCTAGATGCTGTTTTCATTTGCAAAAATATATTACCTGTCATCTATCCTTCTTTTTTTCCCCACATAGAAATTATACAACAAAAGCTTTTCAAGAGGGAATACATTTGTACCACCTAATTCTTAACACTTTAGAGCAGATTTCAATAGTCTGGATTCAGGAAATGCTATGGTCCAATTCCATTTGTCATCATTTATTCCTCCCCTAACAAACATGATCTGCATCTACTTGAAAATGACATGTATTTAAGTTGTAATTCATACTAAAAGTACTGATTATGCTATATTATAGATGCATCAGAAGCAAGCAAAACAGATTTTCACTAGAAATTTGGAAAATCCTGCTTATAATCATGTTCTTTGTATTAACATGTCTACATCAAGTTTTTTGTTTGTTTAATGATGCCTTAAATTTTCTAATTGAAAAGGATACTCCTGATGTCATTGGGCCATTAGGGGGCTATCAGATGCCTACATGTACAGTATCACCGAGTGTAAATCTAGAAGGCCCTTAGCCACGCTCATTAACAATCATAGGCCAGGGCCCCAAACAGTTTTAAGGACAGTGGGCCTGGGGTGGGAATGGGTATAACAAGGTGGGGGAGACACAAAGATGGAAAGGACACGAGTAAAGTCTAGCAAGTTCTCACTTAACATTTTCAATAGGTTCTTGGAAATTGACTTCAAGTGAAATGATGTATAACAAAACAAATTTTTAAAATCAACATTATCAGAAAACGGTGTTGAAGGAAATTATGTTACTTGAAAATCTGCTGTGTGTCATTTCACTTAAAGTTAGTTTCCAAGAACTGATCAATGATGTTAAGTGAGGACTTACTGTTGTTGTGAGTCTTAGGGAAGGCTTAGTGTCAATAGCAGTATAAAGCTTCCCAACTCAAGATGTGAAAAGTGACAAACAAGCACTATATATGAACATCAAGGGAGACCTCATGGAGTAGTTTGTAGATAGTTGTTTCTAAGTACCAAACTCCACAGTAACACAAGTTGTCTAGTAGCAAGGTTATGGGTACCATGAAGGTTAGTGACCACAAATTCAGTCCCCCAAAAAGTTGGAATGCAATTATGTCTCAGTATAAAGCTCAAGAATATCCACAGGAAAATAAAAATATACAATATCCTACAAGCTAAAAAAAAAAAAAAAAGTCTGGCATCCCATCAAAAATTATCAGACATCCAAAGAAGAAGAAAAATACCACCTATAATAAAGAGAAACTTCAATCAATTGAAACTGACCCAGAATTAACACAGATGATAGAACTAGTAGGTAAAAATATTAAAAATATATTCCATATGCTCAAGAAGCCAGAGGAAAGACTGAACATAGTAAAGATGGAAAATGCAAAAAGATTCAAATTGAAATTCAATAGATGAAAATGATGATGACTAAAATAAAATGTAACCTGGATTTTGGATTAACAGCAGATTAGGCATTGCATGAGAAAAAATTAATAAATTTGTTAGATATATAAATAGGAAGTGTCCAAAATGAAACCCAGAGACAAAGGAATTAAAAATAAACAAATAAAATAAGCAGTGTCAGTGAGCTGTGGGACAACTTCAAGTGCCCTAATACATACGTAACTGAAGCCCCCAAAAAAGAAGAAAGAGAGGGAACAAAAACTATTTGATAAATTAATAGCCAATTAATTTTCAATTGTGATAAAATGTGTAAACCCACAGATCAAAGAAAGAGGCTATTTATCATCCAGGTGAGAGTAAATTGTGGTTTAAATTGGGGTAGTTAGCAGTGGAGTTGGTTAGAAATGGTCAGATTCTACACATAACTTGGAGGGTAAAGCCCATAAGATTTCCTAATGGTTTGGATGTGGAGTGTGAAAGGCTTCAAGGATCACTCCAAGACATCTGGCTAGAGAAAATGGAAGGCTGAAATATGACAAATGATTTTCACTTGAAAGGGACCCAGTCAGAATAGGAACCATCGGCTCAGACCCAAGCCAACAATTTCTCAACTTTATTATTTAGAAATTTGTTGTGTTAGTTTTTACTAACAGCCTTTGGTATCCAGAGCAACAATAAATAATTAAGATGAAAATTACTCATGTTGTCCTTCCAGGGTTCTTGAATGGGAATCTCTAGGACCTCTTCATTTAACCAGTTCCCAGCCTACTTTTAGACAGCATGGATTCTCATCAGAGATAGAGTTATCTAAGCGTCCGAATGTTTTGGTTTGCCCTTTCATATTTATAACTCCTTTCTTAGAAACAGAGAGAACAAAATGTTGTGTACATTTCAACTGACAGCAGCTTACCAGAATGGCAGTGTCCAGGGTTTCTTTTACTTGTCCCCATGGGCTGTGGCAGAATGGTTTCCTAACATTATTTACAGCCCTGGAACATTTTATACTTTCAGGTCTTGCCTGAATGTATCCAGGAACTCATGTGTCACCTGTGAGACAAGCAGGAACTGAGAAATGGCAGGGGTGATTTCTTTTTCAGATGAATTAACTTCATAAATAGGGTTCAGGTATGACAGACAGTAGAAAAATTAAGAATCAGGATATGTAATCAGCAATATACTTATAAAAGGATAACATGATGGCTATATTTTTTATCATTAAAAGAAAGGAAGAAAAATAGTAACACTGATTTTTTTCACTAATTAAATGAAAAGCAACTTCTAGCAGAAAAAGGCATAAATTTGCTATTTATAAACCTCCCTACTCCATTGGATTCAGAGCCCGTGCTTTGGGAAGTCTTCCGGAAATTCAGTATTAAACCCCCAGAAGGGTGAGGTTCCAGAGAACTGTTTAGGGCATTCTACTTTATACCTCACATGGATTGAACTGTGGTGAGAGGCCAGCATAGCTGAGTCTCACAAACATGAATATAAGATATTTTTTCATTCAAGAAATTTCCTGGAGTCCCGTAAGGCACTGTGCCAGAAGCTGTACACGTGTTCAGGAGAAGGATGGGGGAGGGAATAAAGGGATTTTGAAAGACAGAGAAAAGATTGATCAGAATTCTCACCTTACAGAGACTGACACGCTTATGGAGAAGATAGGCATACAACTATATTATAGGACAAACTGATTTGTCCCTGAGGATCCTCATAGGATATAATCATGGTCTCCCAGGGTGTTTCAGCTCACTGAACATTTGCTCAGAAGTCTATAAGTCAGGCTTCACATTTTGACTTTTTTGAATGGGCAACGGGCACCAGAGGTCTATCTATGCTTGGACATTTCCACTGCCTGACCTTGTCAGAATTGCCCAAATTGGCTCTGTGGAGGCCAGTTAACCATGTAACCAAGAAGAGGCTAGTTAGAACACAGACATGGATCGACTGCTTTAAGTGAAGGAAATCATGTGGACTCCCACCAAAACCAAAATGCAGACTGAAGTAAAACTTTTCTTAGGTCTGAAAAAGTTTCACAACCATCCTTGGTGTCTCTCATTTTCATGCTCTGTTTGCATGCTTCACGGCTTTCTAGTTCTACTAAAAGCAGAAGTGCCACAATATTTTAATGATGTTTATTCTAATGGCACTGAAAGGCCAGGTGTTAACAGTCAACAACATGTCAGGAAGAGGATGCAGACTTTCCTAAGAGACTGGAGCCTTCCTTTGAGGAGCAGCCATGTGACTGGGCTATGGCCTTCAGTTTGCCATTCTTTACACTATGCTTTGGATCTATGGGGCAGACCCATCCAAGGTCAAAAGCACTGTTAATAAGGACACATGGATTTTCAGTTTGTAAATCAGGAAAACTAAAATGTGCAGATATGGTCTGTTCCTAGCAGAGCCACAAGCAACAACACTCTTAGTCCCTCATTGATTAACAAAATAGGGGAGCTTGTTTTTTAAGGGCAGGCCACTATTACTTTACCTGATCTCCTATGGAAGCTGTTGTGTTCACTCATTAAACGATCATATATTTCTCCAAAATTAATTTGAGAATAGGGTTGTTAGGTCAGGAGCTACAATTGTTCTGTAAACCCACCGGAATTCTATCCCAATTGTTAATCATCATTAATAATTAACTTCATCCTCCCAGCCTCAGATAGAAAGTTGAGGATATAAGAAAGGATATAAGGAAGTTATTGGCAGGTTATCTCAAAGTTGGGAAATTTAACTTTTAGCTTATATTTATCAGCGGTGGGCAGTGGGAACAGAAGTGAGGGATGAAGTTTCCAGAGGAGGAAGAGTTTGGCACATTCAAGGAACCACAAGCATCACACTCTGGCTGGACCACATTGTAGGGGGTGGGCGGGGGGCAGTGCTGCTGGACAGCAGCTGAGGCAGAAGATGGACAGCAGCTGAGGCAGAAGATATACATCAGACCCAGATCACAAAGGGCCTCATAGCCCACATGAGACATAATGGACTTTTCCCAAGAGCAGAGGGAGCACTGGCAGGTTTTAAATACCAGATAGTAGAGTTGCGAGTTGCACGGTGGTGGTTTTTGTTGTTGTTGTTTTTGCTGTGGTAAGGGGGATGGCTTGCAGGTGGCATGGCTAAAGCCAGGAAGGTCAGGTTGTAACAGTGTAGGGCAATTATGATGGAAGCCTGAACAGGCACATCGAGTGTGGGGATGTGTTCATTCACCTAACAGATATCACTTGTCCGTCATACACCAGGCACTGGTCTTGATCCTGGGCAACACTGGTACACAAGGGAGAAAGCGTCACTATGTGCATTCTGGTGCGGGAGGAGAGAACTAGATGATGACGCCTTTTCCTAGACTTTTTTCCTATGCCTTGGGTTTGAGACTCGTGTGCAATATAACCTCTCCCACTGCGGTGTTAGCAATTTGAGAGTAGGAGCCACGCCTTATTTGTTTTGACAGCCCTTGGTACTAGCTAGAATACTTGCATGAACTTAGTATGTGCGCAATATGTGTTAGCGGTGAGATTGCACATCATGCTATTATGAGAATTAATGAAATTATCTCCATAATAGACCAGAAAATAAGTTCATTATAAAAAGCACTGTGCAAACCCAAGTCATTTTTGTATTGTTCCTCCATTCTAACCTTACAGAGTTCAATAATTCATATAGAAAAAGGGGAATTTTAATCCTCTATAAATCTTTTTCTGTTAAAAGTGCTCAAAGCAGCCTGTTCTTCCCTCTTTTATTGCTTGTCAGTATTGTAATTTTACTTTCATTTGTATTTATTTGAGTAACAATTCTTTTCCCCTCAAAGACTTTCCGTTCCTTTGAAACATGGATAATATCTGGTTTTGCTCAACATTTCATTCCCAGCAGCCAACATGGAGCCTAGCACATACTCAATAAATATTTACAAAATGAATAAATAAACAAATAGAGGGATGAAGCGTTGTAGGAATGAGCAATTAATTTCAACTGAAGAAGATGTGCGGAAACTTCCTGGGCATTTGAGCTGGGCCTTGAAGGGGAGGAAGTTCTTCCAAAGTGCGGTGGTGGTATAGGTGGGAGGAGGGGCGGGGACCTTCTTGGAAGAAAGACAAGCACAGGCAAAGGTCCCCAAGGGCAAAACTACACCGGAGGTTCAGGGAACAGTGAGTGGTTTGCTGTGGTTGGCACACAGGATGTGTGCAGGCTGGTGGTGGACAATGAAACTGGAGAAGTGGAGACCAAATGGTTGGAGGGACATGAAAGAAACAATAGCAACTTTCATTTACAGACAGCATAGTAGGGAGGCTCTCAACATGCATAATCTCTTGTCCTCACAATACCCTGTAATAATGGTTCTGTAAGTGTAGTCAAGTGCCCAGTAACATCAGCATCACCTGGGAACTTGCTAGAAATGCAGATTCTTAAGTCCATCCCAGACCTAAAGAATCAGAAGCTCTGGTGGTGGGTCTCAGCACTTTGTGTTTTAACAAGCTCTCCAGGTGATTCTAATACATACTAAATAGTGAGAACCACTGCCCTGTAAGGCGAGAATTATTGTCTATATTTTACAGGTATAGAAACTAAACTCAGAGGTGCAGTAACTTGCTTAAGGTCATATAGATAGTTAATTTTCAAGTTGTTTATCTAACCCCAAAACCCCTGAGTTTCTTCCAACATCACGCTGCCTTGCTCCTGGCAGGGAATATTTTTCTGAAGACATTGGTGAGTCATGCAACACTTTTAATGAGGGAAATAACTCGATCCCATTTTTATCTTTATAAATATCATTGTGGCAATATAAAGGGAGTACTGGAGGAGAGCTCTCAGGTGAGGAAATCAGTTAGGAGGCTGACAATATAGACCAGGCACAAGTTGATGAAAACCAAATGATCACCATTTCATATCTGAGAAAACTGAGGCACAGTATATTTTTGTTGCCCCTTTTATTCTTAAATAGTTGAAGGAAAGTGTCTCCCGAAACAAATCAGAAATGGTTATTCTGAATTATGTGTTATATATCTCCAGTGTTAAAACTTACAAAACCTTTGCCAAGGTGGGGGAGGATTGAAGTTCTTGACAAGAAGAGAGAAACCTCTGAGTATTCCTGACAACAAGAAGAGAGAATCCTCTGAGGTCACGCAGGAAGCAAATATGTGAATACATCTTGCATCTAGTCTGAGGGCATGGTGCACACAAAGCCTACCTGGTGGACTCAGGTTTTCAACTCACCTGACCTCTAAATGCTGGTGCTCTTCAGTCTGGTACCTGCTTTTCTCATCTCTCTCCTTTTGATTTGAACCTCAAGTGTATTGGGTTTTATTAGTTCTCAAATCATGGCCCTTTAATTGGACAGCACAAGGCCCTTCTCTTGTTTTATTTATATATCTGTTCCCTCTCATCGACAACTCCCAATCCCATTTCCCTTTGGCCTCATGGATAACCATTCTCATATAATCAATGTATATCCTTTTGTTTGTAGCTGTTCTTATGAAACAGAGAGTCATTTCATGTGCATGTTTTTCTCCAGTTTCACTGAGGTATAATTGCCAAATAAAAAATTATATATATTTACAGTGTATAACATATTTGGTATATGTATACATTGTGAAATGATTACCACAATCAAGTTGATTAGCATATCCATCATTTCACATGGTTACCTGTATGCATATATTTTACCTTACATAAATGGCATTGCATAATATGTGGCAGGCTTTTTTTTTACTGAGCACTAGTTAGATCCCTTTGGTCCACTACTGAGCATGGCATAGTACTCACGCCACATCCTGCCCATCCTCTCCTTCAGTTGGAGATGCACAAATTATCTCCAACTCACCACCACTTTTTGATTGTCAAAATTTCCATGAACATCCTTGCTTATGTCCCCCATTTGGCCCATGTGAATATTCCTTTGAGCTACAATCCCAGGAACTGGATTACGAGGTCATGGAGTGGGTGTTTAATTTGGCTGAGTACTACCAGGTTGCCCACTAGAATGGCTGCTCCAGTCTCCACTTGCCAACAACAGTACATGAGGGCTCCTTGATGCCACATCCCCACCAAAATTTGGCATTTTTCACTTTTCTGAGTCTTCTTGTCCATTGGATGATCTCATTCTTCTTTTAATTTATATTTCCTAGTTAACTAGTGAGTTTGAGTGTCTCTTCAAAAAAAAATTTAAGCTTTTGGTTTCTCTTTCTTCTCTATCCATATTCTGTTCTCAGGAATTTTAAATTAGCCTACATATAGGCTGATGACTACCAATGTTATATTTCCAGCCCTGGCCCTTCCCTGAATTTTATGCTCACATGTCAAAATATACTCTTGCATTTCTCATAGAACATGTCAATTATAACATATCTAATTTAGAGCTTTTAGGTCCTCAGCACATCTACCACCGATGTTATATGCCTCGTCTTTCTCATACCAATAAAGAGCACCATCATCCACTCAGTTGCATAAATCAGAAATCTAGGAGTTATCACTGATTACTTTTGGTCTTTTATGCCACCACATCCAAACTATCAGCAAACTTGGATAGATAGCTCTACTTCAAAAATATATCCTGAATCCATCTACTTCTCTTTATCTTTGCTTTACCCCACCACACCCTAGAATATACTATGACATCTCACTGAGTTTATGCATTTCACAATATGAATTTCATCTGTTCATTTAAGTATTTATTGCCCGTATCTCCCATTAGATTGTCAGTTCCAAGAGGGCAATAACCATGCCTCTTTTCGTTTCCATTGTGTCCCCAGGACCCTGAACAGTGCCTGGTATTCATTAAATATTGGCTTAATAAGTGGTTTCTTTCATTTTCACCCTTCTCTGTTGGAAGCTGAGCAGCCAAACACCAATAAAAAGCTAGAGGTTCCCCTGACCACTTGCTCTAGAATGGGAAGATACAGACCACACATAAGAATTGCTCAATTAAAAGTCTTAACACCTATGGCATTGTTAAACTCTATTGAGATGAAAATTATTTCTTAACACTTTTTAGCCTTTGCCTAGCATAGCATCTAGTATGTAAAAATGAACAATAAATACCACTGGAATTAATACACATGTTTAATATTTTGAGTATGTGGGAAACAGCTTCTGTGTGTGTACATCACTTTGAATGTACACATAACTTCCTTTTTCATTGGTGGAATTGTTGCCGACACCACTACTAACGTTCATTTAAGGTATTATGATACAGCTCAAATTATGAAAGTTTATGGAAGATGACACCCCTGAAGATATCTAGGTTCTGGAATTAGTGGAGAATTGCCGAAAATTGGACAATAGAAATGGTTAAATAAATGATCGGCTGGGGCGGCCACTGAGCTCAGTTTTTGTTAGGCATATCTGCTTTGCATCTAAGGAAGAACTGATTCTTCAAACTAGAGAGAGCCATTCAGAAAGAGGAGACAGACTTCTCTGTGTGATTAAGGAAGATGGGATGAAGTGAAGACACTGAGAACCAAGATGGAATTCACCACAGTGGCCGCAGAGGTACTAGAGATACGGCTCTCAGATACTACTTCAGAATCACCTGGGGTAGATAAGTTATGATACAGATTTTCAGGCTCATTGCAAATATTATTTTGAAGGTCTAGTACTTGGCCCAGGAATCTGCATTCTATCAAGCACCCTAGAGAACTGGGCCACATTTTGAGAAAATCTATGCTGACCCAAACAATACACTAGAGTAACCAGTGAAGATACATTTCTTAATGGATAGGGCTGTCTTTAACAATGTACAGAGAATTGGTTTCAGACAAATAGAAAAAGACAGAGAATGGTGCAGGGATAAGTGTAGTTTTCCTAAAGCTGAGAACCATAGAATCTTTCATATCCAAGTGCAAAGGGAGTGACTGCAAGGTCAGTGAAGGTTATGCAGTTTCAGTGCTTATGTCTTTGAGTTTCTCCTCTTCTAAATCTGGTCAGAACCTTCTCATTCCAAAAGCAATTAATCTGTTCATTAATTTAAAAATCCCTGATACATTGTTTGGCACAGAATTTGGCACTCTGCAAATGCTTTGAGTTATTGAATTGAGCATGAGTTTTTTTGTTTGTTTGTTTGTTTTTTTGAGATGGAGTCTTGCTCCGTCGCCTAGGGTGGAGTGCAGTGGCACGATCTCGGCTCACTGCAAGCTCCGCTTCCCGGGTTCACACCATTCTCCTGCCTCAGCCTCCCGAGTAGCTAGGACTACAGGTGCCCACCACCACGCCCGGCTAATTTTTTGTATTTTTAGTAGACATGGGGTTTCACCGTGTTAGCCAGGATGGACTCGATCTCCTGACCTCGTGATCCACCTGCCTCGGCCTCCCAAAGTGCTGAGATTACAGGCATGAGCCACCGTGCCCAGCCTGAATTGAGCATGAGTTTTATCAAAGAAATAAAGGCCCTTATATAACCCTTTCCCCTGAGAAATGGTAATCTACTCAGATAAAACTTACATAAATGAAACTCTAGAATATCTTTAAGTGATCAATAATGAGTCCTGGTTATGGGAAACAAACTAATATCTGAAGTACTAATAAGACAGAGTTAAGTCATTAGACAGAAATAAGGATGGGAAAGACCTCCTACAAAATAGAAATCTTGAACTGGATCTTGACTGAAGCAACTGAAATTTCAGAATCTTATTTAACAAGAATGTACTCTCGTATTATCTATGTAATTTAAAAGATGTAATGGGATACAACTGTTGAGAAGGAAGAAAAGAGCAGAAGCAAGGCATTTGACAAAGATGAGGCCTTCATTCTCATTTATGTTCTGGGCCGGACACAAGTTTGGGTTAAGTCAAAGAAATATCACATATATATTATATATAATACATACATAATATATAATATACATTATATATAATACATATATGATATACATTATATAAAATACATATATTATATATTATATATATACACATTTTGTTTAAACCATATTAACTCTACTTCTGAGGTCCTATACTTTTGGAATGGTAGGCTATCTAAACTTAGTCATTGGTGGGGACTCTACCACACCTGTGATTATACAAAAACCCCAGGGACTTAGACGACACCAAAGCATTGAGGAGAACTCCAGGTCATGAAGCTGGTTCTTCTTAGGAAAAATATTGTCTCAGTCGTCATGGGCCCTTCAGGGCTATAGCTCTGTTACTTGAGGCCCTGACTCTTCAGTAAGGCATCTCTTCTACATGACCCTTGCGGCCATTCCCCTGAGTTCTTCCATCTTCATAGCCCTTCCAGTAAGGTAGTCCAGGGCATATATCTGACTTCAAACCTGAAAAAAATCCTTGAGGCAAGGAATGGCCAAGCTAGATAGCCTACTTAAAAATAGGATAGTATGGAGAAATATGGAAAACAGGACAAAATTACACACACACACACACACACACACACACACACACATTCATATTCTTGCCTCCTTCATAGTTAGAAAAATAAAATTCCTGGTTATGGAATTCAGCTGGGTTCTCCAAGTATTGGTCAGAAGCTCTTTAAAGTCTTCAGGAGGCAAATTGCATTTATAAAATAAAACGCTGACCACATTCATTCACTCCTATTTTATATTTATATGGTGACTTTTGTACTTGATATTCAAATGTGCTTCATTATGCTTTATGACTGTAATTTGCATACTGAAATAATATTTGAATTCAGGCATTTGGGAGTGATTTCTAGTGTTTTCAACAGTTCCAGTGCTTTAGAAGGAAGGCTATATAGATCTATACAATCAGAGAACTTTAACTGCAGGATTTTGTCTCATTCAAACAGCTTAAACCTCTCATTTAAGATGATGAGTTGCCAATAATACAAAGGCAGCAGCAGCGTGGTCATTATTTTGATTGGGATGAGGTTGAGCCTCCCAACTACACCTGGTATAGTTGTGATGGCCACCTGAAACTTAAACTCTCTTGGTTTAAGGCCTAGCCTGGTTCCCTGTTGCCAAAGCTTCCAGGCTTCCTGCTGGAGCCCGTGAATGCTGACCTAGACATTCTGGCTTTCTCTTCGAGCTGAGATCAAGCCTGTTGCTAGACATGGGGAATGTAGAGAGTGTTCTAGCTCCTTTATAGACTCAAAAGTGTTTTCTGTAAAGTGAGGTGCTGAGATTTGGTCAAGAGACCTCCACGGTCTGTGGGTCCCCAGTGAGTGCTTGGGGTCCATCCAGCCTTCCACCTCAGCTCCCAACAGTGAACCCCTGTTTCCATGCTTGCTATAATAGGCTTCCATAGAAGATGGAAGAATTCTTTTGAGAAATGGGTTCAGACACACACACACACACACACACACACACACACGAGTTTGAAAACCAATGGAGTACATGGCACATGAATTTCTCTCTTCCCTGGCATCTCTGGTCTTTGGCAGCAACTCTGATTTTGGTATCCTGATTCTCTAGGAACTGGGCTTCAGCCTGTTATGGACTGAATTATACCTCTCCCCAAATTCATATGTTGAAACCTTAATGCCAAATGTGAGTATAATTAAATATAGGGATTTTAAAGAGGTGATTAAGGTTAAATGAAGCCTTAAGGGTGGGGCCCTATTCCAAAAGGACTGGTGTCTTGATAAAACAACAAGATTAGGACACAGACACACACAGAGGGAAGGCCATGTGAAGATGCAGAGAGAAGGTGGCCATCTGTAAATTTAAGAAGAGAGGCCTCAAGAGAGACCAAACCTGCAGACTCTTTGATCTTGAATTTCTGGTCTCCAGAACTGTGAGAAAATAAATTTCTGATGTATAAGACACCCAGTCTGGTGTATTTTTTAAAAAAACAAAACAGTGTTTTGTTATAGCAGCCCTAAAAGACTAATACAAGCCATAGTGATTCAACATTTAACATTATTGAACACTCACTATGTGCCTAGCACTGTTCTAAGCCCTGGAGATACAATGGTAAAGAAAATAGACAAACCTCTTTATCTTCAAGTCAACTAACAAGAGGCAGATTCAGGAGCCAGATTCACAAACTGTACTACTTACTGGTGGTATGACCTTGAGCTAGTTACTTAATCTCCATGTGCCTCAGTTTTCTATGTCCACAAAATGGATATGGTAAAATTACAACATTGGAGTTGTTGTAAAGATTAAAACAATTATTATATGCAACGTACTTTTAATAGTATCTGGCAGATGTCAAGTGTTAGCTATTATTACTTTCACACAGTAATCCAGACAGACAAAAAAAAAAGTATTGTCTAATTCCAGGTAGTGCTAAGTGCTATGAAAAAAGGTAGAGGATTGAGAATGATGGGAGGAGGAAAGGCCTCTTGGAGGGTGTTTCAAGCACAGCCCTAAATATTTATCAGTTCTGAATAAACCAAATTAAACCAAACAAACTAAATATTGTCCTTAATAAACTGATATAGAAAGTCATGCAAAGAATATTCCAGGCAGGGAGAATAGCAAGTGCAAATGTCCTGGGGTCTGAAGATATTTGGCATGTTATAAGAATCATGAAAAGACCAATGTGGTAAAACAACATGGGCAGTACACAGAGTAGCTAAAATTAGGTCAAGCAGATTAGGAGGGGGCAGACAATGAAAAGTTTAATTAGGCCAGAACTCTTTCCTCCAACCTCCCCAATATAAGGTAATCGCCTTGGACCCATGTCAAATATACAAATTGCCAGGGCTTTTCCATGGAAATTCTGATTCAATAGTCTCATCACCTACTACATGGAAAATACCATTTTAGGCACTAGGAATACATCAGAAAAAAAAAAAAAAAACCCACACACCAACAAAAGAGCTTATGTTCTCGATGGAGCTTATGTTCTAATAGGGGAAGACAGAAAATAAACATGTTTAAAAATGATATAGCCGGGTGTGATGGTACACACCTGTAGTCCCAGCTACTCTGGAGGCTGAGGCAGGAGGATTACTTAAGCCCAGGAGTTCGAGGTTCCAGTGAGCTGTAGTTGCACCACTGAACTCCATCCTGGATGACAGAGCAAGATTATGGCTTTTAAACAATGACATCGTACATTAGATATAGCTACATGCTAAAGAACAAACAAAACATAACCCAATAAGTGGAATTGCCAGTGCTGTGGATGCAGGTAAGCTGCATTGTTTTTATATAGGCTGATCAAGTCTGGATTGGAGATATAAATTTGGGAGTTGTCAGCAAATAGATGCTATTTAAATCTATGAAACTGGATGACAACACCAAGAAAATAAGTATAGACGGAAAAGTCTAAGGACTGACTCTGCAACTCCAGTGTTTAGAGAATGGGGAGGTGAGGAGGAGCCAGCAAAGTAGTTTAAGGAGATTGGTGGGGAGCAACTAGTGAAGTAGAAGGTAAACCAAGAGTTTGGGGGTGTCCCAGAGATAGGAATGGTAAACTGTGTCAACAAGCTGTTGCTGGGTCAAATAAGATAAGGACAATGAACTCACCATTAGATTGAGCACTAACAGCTCATTAAGTTAACAGGAAGGAAGGCAGGTTGGTAGATATAGTGGAAGGAATGTGAGTAAACTGTTCTGATTGCTTCGGTTTTCTCAGTGAATAATAGGACGCATGTTTATCAGCTGAAAATGAATATAGAAAGGAGGAGGTGGAAGCTTGATTAGTAGAAAAAGGTATGTAATAGTCATCTTGGAGAGTGGAAGAGTAGAAGAAGCTGACAAACCTTTTACAATTGCTGAGCAGCATTAAGGGTCCACTTGAGGTTCACGGTCATGAATTCAGAGTGATACCAGCCAGCATAGTTGCGAGTTTTTTCCCTGTCATGACTGACTGCACAAGTACAGTGCAAAGCAGGCAGAGAGACAGATTTAACTGAGATTGTGGTTTTGCTAAACAAAGTGAAAGGGGTGCAGGAGAGTTGAGGCTACGTATAGGAAGCAATTAAAATGCTTGTCCATGCAATTAAGGAGGGAAGAGGGGACATCAGAGTGAAAAGTTTGTAGGATCAATCAATTGTACGGTCCGCTATGGTTGAAGTGATGACTGGAGATAGAGCATTAGATGGAGCCAGAAAGATGGGAAGTGGTGGAAAGAGAATAGGATAGATGACATTGAGTTTGTGGGAGTTGTAGTTATTGGTAATGAGAAGAGCTAAAGTATGCCATGGGAGTGACTGGCTGAGGGGGTAGAGAAGAAGGTCACAGGAGAAGAGGAGGAAGTCAAGGAACTGAGAGGCCAAGGTGTTTGAATTTCATCCATGTCGGTATTGAAATCACCAATAATTAATACAAGACTAGTATTTGAGAGAGTGCCAGTCTTCTGGCACAAAATTGAAAAGTTTTAGCAAAAACTCTGGGTGATTCGGGTGATTCTTCTCTTTAGGATAGTTTGCAAACCCTGCCTAGGGTCATGGTAAAGGCCCAGGATATTATTCTGATTGTGATTGGAAGACAGTGCAGGGGTTTGAGCATGGGAGTGATTATTCCCATTTTACAGATGACAAAACCATGGTTTGGAAAAGTTAAACATGTTATTCAAGTTCACTTACCTAATAAGTGAAAAAATGGCAGCTGCTCTGTGAGTATTTGTTACCTGTAGGGCAAGACTGTGGTTCTTATGCAACTTCTGCTCCCTCCAAAGCCCATGTCCTATTCAGCACTACATCTCTGTGCACGAGCAAGTAGGAGTTAACTATGGCCTAAAAATACATTTTATTTCAGCTCTATTCTCCACACCTAGAGATACTCAGCAAACCGTATTGCAGAATTAGGACATGTGCAGTGCTAAACTGTGGCACAAAATCACAAGGAAACAACTAGAGAAGGGAAGGGCATTCAGTAACATGAGAAAAAAGTGAGAAATAAGCAATATGTCTCTGTTTTTCTCATCACCAGATTACTTGCAATACCTCATGGCTGTATTACCATTTCTTTAGATTTTATATGCTAAACAGGAAAATAATAATGTATATATAAGTGACGACGTGTGGTAAACTTAAACTAGACATAAAAGACCTAATGGACAGCCTCAATTCCATAAAGAAACATTACAGGGCTTGTCCTTCTCTAATTTTCCCCATTCTACAAGATCAAGGATTCCATTAGATAATATCTGAACAAATATTAATTAATCTAAACTCTAAGCCACCCTTGGGGTAAGCTCTCAAATGTAGGTTACTACCATGCATGGTCTTCTTGTCATAAGATGGGTGCATGAATAACCAAGCTCCCCAGCACTGTTATATCCCAAAGCACAAAAGAAAGAAGGAAAGAGTCTCTCATCCTGAAATTCTAGCCTGTCACGTCCACCACACCACAGCCCAAGTATTTAGTAGCCAGAGAGATGCCTTCTTGGTCTGTGATTTTTAGCAGGCACATTCTATCCTGAAAATAACATTTATTTCATAAGCATTCAAGAACCCGGGAGCCCTTAGAAATCTGGAAGGGGTCTTGCTTTTTAAAAATTATTTCCTCCGAGGAAGAAAACAGGTGCCCTTATTTTATTTCATGGGGTTCTGATAATCAGGGTAGCCTTTTCCTTAAAAAAAAAAAAAAAAAAAAAAAAAAGATTCTCCCCTGCCCTTAACCAAAGTAACAAAGTAAGTGTTCTATAATCCTCCACTAACCACATTTAGTTTGAAATATTTAATAAATTTCCCACAAGCAATACCCCCTAGCATGTTTGCTGCGACTAAATGGCAAAATTACAGGGCCAGACATGGAAAAGAAAAACCAGGCATCCCCAGTGGAAATCAGGAAGTCAGCAGCCTTTGTACCCCATCATCCTGAAAAGGCACATCCAAACACCTAAAGGTCCAGGCTTCATGTGGCTTCCTCCTACTTTCCCACAAACATGTGGACTGGTCAAAGCCCTTTGCATTGAAAATGTACCTCTCTTCTGCAGGAAATCGTAGCATCTGACTCATCGTTCTCCTCTCCCCAGGGAAGCCTTGCTGGCCCCTGCCCATCTACTCTGCCATACCACTACCAAGCGAAGCTACCAGTACTTGCTCCCTCCTATGCACACCTCTGAAACGGGAATTTTTTTGGCCTGGTATTCATATGTCTGCTGTCTGTGTCCCCTCACTGGCTGTGAGCTCCCTTAGGACAAGAACAAGGCTAACTTATCTCTGGTTCCGCAGAACCTAGAACAAAGCCTGAGGCAGGGTAGACAAAGGGTGACAGACAGAAAGGGAAGAGGATAGATGAGGGGTGAAAAAAGAGGGGAGGAGAGGAGTAAGTGGGAGTATCTGCTGCAGCCAGCCAGATAGGCAGAAGTCCCTCCATAGGGCTTTCTATTCCAGGTGTGCCCCACCTAGTTGCGCTAAGAGGCCTGGAGGCTTGAACAAAAGAGTCTCACGAAGCTCCCAGCATTCTAGTTTTAAAAAATGGATGGTGTTCTCTGTCTCTATCCAAAGTAGAAATATTTTTGCAGGAAAGTGAATGATTTGGTTGCATCATTCTTCCCTCTTCATCAAATCTCATTCCTCTTGGTATGGAGAGACCACTTTGAAGACATTGACGCTCCCTGAATGCACAGAAGATAGGCAGTAGCAGGATCTGCCATAATTCTAAAAGTGTGCATGGGAGAATCTTGCTCTGCTACCTCTTTTTATGAACCCTCCTATTTTTTTCAATTCAATTAAAAAAAAAAACCTTTTCGAGAGCCTACTCTTGATTGAGAATATATATTTTTCTATTGCATTCAAAAACATCAGCATCATTTCAAGCAATTTGTCTCCGAATCATAAGCACTAATTAGTGTGGCACCCTTTTTGAAATTTCAATCACACCATTGTATAGTGGTTTCATTTCTTTTTCAAGGCCAATCACAGAATTTTCTAGGCTTTATGACAGCAAGTGACAGTGTGAGAAGCAGCTTTCTTTCCTAGTGCCAAGAGAGGCATCTGCTGTGAGGCCCCCTCCTATTCATGAGTTAGAAAGGCTTTCCCCCAAACCTTGAATGTGTTCAGCCTTCTGTGTTGCCATGGACTAGAGCTGCCACAGAAATGATGTCTCAGTATGGAGTCTTCCATATTATTGCGCTCCAAAAGACCATTGAGTGTCTTGGTTATTAATTTAACCAAAGGGATTCTGGAAGTTAGTCATAGACCCTGCAGGACTAGCTCTAAGAAGGGTAATTTGGTGAGAAGCTACTCTTCAACATCATGATTCTCGTTTTCCATCTAAAAAATGTTTTATTAAGTAGATGTGCTGAGCTCTCTATAGTAGTTTGTTTGGTTGTTTAATAGAATGTGAATTAAAATTTAAAAGGCATTTAGAAACATTTCTTGTAACCAAAGCACTAGATGTATGTTTCACTAGGGTGAGAACTGTCTATTCCACATATCTTTACCACGAGCTGTCTGATACATTTATTCAAGTGCACAGTGAATGGCGCATGGACGAACAAATGAATAATCTGAACAGCAAGAAGTCAAATAGTAGAGCTGAATAGGGCCCTTAATAAAAAGTCATTATAAACTTGTCTGACCGTTAGAGTTACCTGGCCACTTCTTAAAAATATAGATGATCTGGTCTCCACTCTTGACTGGAATCCATAATTCAAACAAGCTATTATGGTGATTTTTTATTTTAAAATGCATGATTCAGTGGTTTTCAGTATATTCACAAGGTTGTATAACTCTCACCACTAACAAATTCAAGAACATCTTCATCACCCCCAAAAGGAAACCCCGTACTTATTAAGCAGTCATTCTCCATTCTCCCTCCCCCAGCCTCTGACAACCATTGATCTTCTTTCAGTGTCTATGTATTTGTCTATTCTGGACATTTAATATAAGTGGAATCATACAGTTTGTGGCCTTCTGTTTCTGGCTTCTTTCAATAAGCATAATTAACATCATGTATTCAAGGTTAATTTTTACCATAGCATGTATCAGTACTTCATTCCTGTTTATTGGTTGAATAAGTTTTTATTATACGGACATGCTGCATTTTTGATTATTCATTCACCAGCTGATGGACATTTGAGTTGTTTCTATTTTTGGACTATTATGAATAATTCTGCTATGGACATTTGTTGAGTAGATACCTGTTTTCAATTCTCCTGCAATGTGTAGTGATAGCAGGCAACAATCAAAGATCTGGAGTGGGGGAAACAGATGCAGGATTTGGGGAAAAGCCATGTGCAAGCTCACACAAGGAATCAATGGCAGAGTTGAGTCCAGAGCCCAGACCTCCTGACTCCAAAAGGGACTCTTGACTCCTCCAAAGGGACAGGACTCTGTCTCTCCTTTGCTGAAGTGTTCATCCCAGTCAGAAATCTGTGCAAACCTTTCAGAGATGTTTCTTCCAGGGATTTGGATGAGGGTACAGGGTGAGCTGCCATATCTGAACCATCTATAATCGGTGAGGTCCTGACAGCAACTGGGTTGAGTAACTGCTTCTACACAACAGTAACAACCCATTAGAAGAGAATGTATAGCTTCTTGGGGACCCTCATTTATTTAACATGGGATGAAGAGTGAATAATAATAACTATTGACTCGTCTACTTGGAGGAAGTTAAAGTCACTTCCATTTCTTTGTCAGATACCCCAGAGTAGCATTGAGCACTCTTTTTCTCAGAAACACTCTCTACTTAGCTGACTGCTATCATTGCTGACTTGAACATTTGAAGGAGAAACAGTCTGCGAACAGGCCCAAATTTTTCAGTGCAACATGACTTGCAGGGGCAAATGTCCACTGGGGACTTATTTTCTAGGCACCAAATACTGATTGAAGATGTAGTTAACTATGTATGAAATTTTAGCTCCCTCAGTTAATTGGGGGCACTAAATTATGGCTGCTCCAAAAAAGCAGAAAAGACTTTATGAAAATTGAACCTGTTAAAGGGAATTCTGCCAGGTTAAGGGCAATAAACTACAGCAGCCTGCAATGATGATGACCTTTAGCAAGAACAGCTAACTTCCTTGTCAGTTGAAAAGGTATCAGAAGGCTAAATTTGAGGCTGTGCAAAAAGTGCTGGAAAAACCCAATTCAGTTAGGCTAGACCAACTATCAGTCCTAAAATAAAATTGCACTGTGTTTGGTTGCTTAATCAGCATTGAGAATATTAAACACTGTCCTCTTCCATTCTTTTTAAAAAGATATCTGACTGCTCTGGTCTGAATGTTTGTGTCCCCCCATAATTCATATGTTGAGACCCTAATCCCCAAGGTGATGGTATTAGGAGGTGGAGCCTTTGGAGATGTGATTAGGTCATGAAGGCAGGGACCTCATGATTGGGATTAGTGTCCTTATAAAAGAAACTTCAGAGGACTAGCTAGCCCCTCCCACCACGTGAAGAAACAGCTAGAAGGTGCCATGTAAGAGCCAGGAAGCGGGCTCTCACCAGACGCTGAATCTGCGGGTCCATTGATCTTGGACTTCTTAGCTCCCAGAACTATGAGAAATAAATTTCTGTTGTTTAGTAGCTACCTAGTTTATGGTATTTTGTTACAGCAGCCTGGACAGACTAAGATGTTATTAATAAATATGTTTTCTGTGCTTATCTTTCTGAAAGCAATAAATCTATAGACTACACAAGCACCTAGAACAGATCTGGCACTCAACAGATGCTTTGAATGAATGAATGGATGATAAGGTCTAACAAGGAAATAGACCTTGTTCTTAAAAGCTTGCAATGGGCATAAATGAATTCTAGAAAGTTTAGAAAGTGTCGGTAATTGAGGTCATGGCAATGGGACCAAAAAAAAGAATTATAACTTCCAAAGATAAAAACTAAAACATGAGAATGGTGTCAGGATCAGAAAGACATCTCAGAACCTACCGGTCTTGGGTCTTGAGCTAGGCTTCAGATAAATAATGGTAATGTGAGAATCCTGTATGACAAAAAGGTATTCAGTTATTATCTGCTTAATATGAATAAGAATAGGAATAAGGAGAAGAATAAGAGAAGGAGAAGAACAAGAGGAGGAGGAAAAGTAGGAGGAAAAATAATAGAATGGAATTGACAGAAAGAATGGAAGAAAGAGAAGAGCAAAAGCAAAGGAACACGAAGAGGAATGAAGGGATTGTGTCCAGGAGGTCAAAATAATGCAGGCACTCTTTTTGATTTTATCATCCTCTGCTGTCAGGAACAGCTTGGCATCCAGATCTTAGTTTGTAAACTTTCCCTGAGCCAAGTTCATTTCCTGAACCCACTTGAGGGTTCTTTCCCACCAACCCTTGGAGCCTTGTTCTGGCCTTAGGCAGAATGCAGAGCCTCTATGTTAAAAAGATATTTACTCAAAGGTTACTGCCAGTTACTTGCATGCTACTCAGCCCTCATACTTTTGTATTTCAGATCCATATTCTGGATGTGTGAAGAGGTGACTTCTTTTGTTAAGTTCATTGAGGTTTGTTGGTTTGCTTCCTTCTGCCCATCTGCTCTGAGCGGAGGAAGTTCTGATTGCCAGTATCTCACCTCCATGTTCCTCAGGACATTTTCCCTACCAGGGTGCTTATTTAGGCCTCTAGAACTCACCTGTTTCCCCCATGTGATCCCTGGGAAAGTTACCACTTCACAATACTTGTGTTTTTGTCTGGGTTTCAGCCCTCTGCCTCAAGACGTGGACTTCCCACCTGGACCAATGGTAACTGGCAAGACAAATTCTATACAAATTCATCTCCTAGTTAGGGTCCTTAACTGCATGGTCCTTAATGTAAAGTGAACTTGGTTGGTCTCCTTTCTGCTCAAATTGTAGCCTGCCACTTGAGCTCTCTGAATTCTCTCATAACTTATCTAAGTATGTGAGCAGTTAATCACACTTCTGAAAATTTCATTCCTTGACTAAATATTCATCAAGCACTTACTATGTGCCGGGAACTAGGATATGGGGACAAACAGAGCTTCCAGTCTGAGGCAAAAATAAATGTTATTCAAATCATTTTATAGGTAAACTCAAGAGCAGCCCTGTGCTGTCCCATCAGCAGCTCTACCCCTGGCAGTTTCTTAGAGGATACTGAGTCCTCACTTTGGACCCCCTTCATCAAACTGAGACTACAGTTGAGGAACCTGCCTAGCAAACTGACCACATTCAAAAGAGGCAAGACAAAGGAATCCCTTTCCATTCAAAGCTTCTGCCAGGTGTTTGTGTAGCTAAGTGGTGGCTATTAAAAGTCCAACAACCCAGTAATGGCTCCCATTTCTTATGCACCTACAGGCCTCCCGGCACAGTCATGAAAGCATTAAAATGAACAAAGGGGAACTGACAAAGCACTGCATAGCAGAGTAAATTGCTACCTCCAGTACCTCCTGGGTCAGCTGGGCTGATCGCTGTGGAGTCAGGAAGTGTTTCTCTCCTTTAAAGAGGACTCAGACAACTCTGTTTGGAGAATTTATATTTGTCCTTTGGGGCTGCACGTATGTTCATATGGAGGCCTTGTCTCTTCCTAATAATTTCCCATTGGATTGCCCGGAAAGAGAAGGCCTGTAAAAGAGCCCTTCCCAGCAGGGGGATAGGGAAGGGACTTAGGAATGTCAAAGCCTTGCTCGAGGTTCTAGGGGAAGGAATGGATTCTTCTGACGACCCTCCCTAAAGCTGAGTGGGAATCTGCACAGAGAAGGTGTGAAGGTGAGGATGTTCTCTGTGAAGACTGGGGCTGTGCAGGGCTCTAGGCCCTGGACGATAAAAGTTATTAAGCACTGGAGTGAACCCATTAGTGGATTTCCTGTGAGAGCATGTGTGTTCACCCCTTGGACTACGGAAATGGTCCATAGGAATTGCAGGCTGCAAAATGAAGTGGAAATGGGAGAAGCAAGAAGGCACAAGCGAGACAGAGCTAGTGGTGGCCTCTGGAATAGACTGACTCTCACCTTCCCAAATATGCCCCGTAAAAGATACTCTGTTTACAGAGCTTGAGGCATGTGTACTGAGTATAGTGACATATCTGTGAAATGCTGTATTTAGCAGTGTGGGTGCATGTATTGCTTTCTTTAGTGGCATATTTGAAACTATGCTTCACACAGCTAGGTGCACGAATGACTCGCTACAGTGATATCTGCATGAAACACTGTTTAGCAACACATACTACATGTAGACTTCTTTAGGGATGCATGCTGAAACTATTTCAACAGAGCAAGGTGCATGAATAACTCACTATAGTAATATCTGTGTGGCGCACTATGTTTAACAGGGTATTGCTTTTCTATATGGACTGCATTAAATGATGAATGTTAGAACTCAGTTAACAGAGCTTGGTGTATGTGGGTGTGTATGTGTGTGTTACTGAGTATGATGATATCTTTGAATCCCCATGTTTAGCAGTGTGTGGCATATATATTACTTTGTTTAGTTATATACGTTGAAACACTGTGTTTAACTGTTAGAGAAAGATAGAACAAGACAGCCCAGGATTGGAGGAGCTGTAATTTCAGGGTTACAGGAAATTACTATAATCGTGATAAGGGAGATGGAGATACGTACAGTGGACCATGGGCACATCCACCAGGGAGACCTAACCATGTCTGGGGCAGCTGGCATCATAAAAGGACCTCTCTGAGGAAAGGACATTGAAACTGCACCTGAACGAATGAATAAGAGCACCTGTTTCCTGGGCAATTGCTCCATGCCAGGTATTATTTGAAGGGCTTTACATGACTGAACGCACTTAATCCTCACAAAAGCCATTTATCGTCATTGCACAAATAGAGAAACTGAGGCACACAGCAAATTTAGGTAATTCTCCAAGATTCTGCAGCTGCAGAGCCTGTCCTTGTCACCACTATGCTATAATGTCTATTTTAAAAAAAAGAAATTAACTTACACAGAGGTGGAGAAAGAGTGTTTCAGGAACAACGAACGAGGTCTGGAGGAGAGAGTTTATGGTGTGTTCAAGGAACTGAAAAAAGGCTGGTGCGACAGGAGTGAGGGCACCAGGAAGAACCCTGTGGGATATAAAATAAAGCTTGAGAGGACCACAGTGGTTCACTCATTCAAAGCCTTGTGAGTTGTGGGAAGGGTTTGGATTTATCTTCAAGCAATGAGACGCCCTCAGATAGTTTTGAGCAGGGAAAAGACACAATTGTTTTAGTGAGAAATCGTAGGATTCAAGAGAAACTTTGCCTTTGAAATCAATTACAACTTGGTGATAAATTGGGTGTTTGGGCATGAAGAGGAAAAAGTAACAATGACATGAGGGTTTTTTCACTGGAACAATCTTGTATGTGGTGATACGTTCTACTGAACTAGGGATTACCGGAGGAGATACAGGTTGGAGAGAGGGTGTGGGAAGCTTGAGAGCTTGGTTTCAAGCATCCATCTTTTGGTGTGCTCATGACACATTGAGTCCCTTGGATTTATATTATCTATACACCAATGGCTCCCACCTTATTGATAGCTGTCTGTTGAAATTTAATTTATCCAAAGAAGCATAACTTAATCTTGTTCATTCCCACAGGAATGAACAGCTTCTCCTCATCTTCCCCATTACAGTAAATGGTACCACCATCTATCTGGGTGCTCCAGCTGAAAACCTATGACTCTCCTCTCTCTCTCTCTCGCTCCTCACATCCAATCTACCGGTGGTTCTGACAGCTGTTTCTTCAAAATGCACCCACGGTCCAAACACTTCTGTTCACCACCTCTACTGTGATCCCTCTAGCTCTAGTCACTGTCCTCTCTCACTTGAACAACTGCCGCAGCCCCCTACTTGGGCTTCCTGCTTCTACTCTCACTCCACTAGGGGATTTATCATCAGTGCAGCCAGAATGATCTTCCAAAAATGTAAATAAAATCATATCTTCCTGCTTCTCAAAACTCTTCAAAGACTTCCCTCTGCACTCAGATTTAAATCCAAAGTCCTTAACAGAGCCAACTAGGCATAACCTGACCCTGCCTGTTTCTCCAGGCTCAGCTCCTACCACTCTGACCCTCACTTACTCTTCTTGTTTTTCCTAGAACTCCTCCAGCTCATTTATCCCTTAGGGCCATTGTATTTTCTCTTCCCTTGGCCTGGAACACTCTCCCTTCCAGATATTCTCATGCATTGCTATCATATTTCATTCATGGCTCTGTTCAAATGCCACCTTTTCAGAAGTCATGTCCTTCATCATCCTATCTCAAGTAGCACTACCTATCACTCATTATTCCATTTACTTCATTTTATTTTCCTTCCTAGTATTTCTTATCACCTCAAATTATGTTATTTATTTATTTGTTATTATTCTCCATAAGAATATACCTCTTTGAAGGCAGGGGCTCTATCTCATTCAGTAAGGTATGCCCAGTGCCCAGAACAGGATTGGGTATATAATAGATTTTCATGAACTCTTGGCTAAATGTATTACTGAATTTTTTACTTGACGTCTATTGTCTTGTTTATCCCCAAATTGTCCTTCATTTCTCTGAACTGCCCTTCTGCTGCCCACTCTCCATCACTACCTTAGCTGCAGAGCCCCTACACACAGTGATATAGCCAGGGAGCTGGCACCTATCCTAGGCTGAAACAATCAACATTCTTTCCTAGCATTTGAGACACAGGGCTGATAAAGAGGAGTCACACTCTCTTCTGCCAGATAAAACAGAGGACTTGGAAATTCAAAGGATGGTAGCGACTGTGTTCTGAAATGTCAACTAGGAGCAGAAACATTCAGGTACAAGCAAAGGGAAATCATGAAGTAGATGCACACAGAGAGGAATAAAGCACTAGATGGACAGAGTCCTTCTTGGGTTCTAGTTTTCTTGGTTCCAGTTCAATTCTGGCAGATATCCCAGACTCTAGCTTTCTTAAGACAATTTAATAATCTGGAAGACAAATTATGTTATATCCATAAATCATTTGAGTTAGATTTCTATTATTTGCAACCAGGAATCCCAACTTAAATAGATTTGGAAGTCAGAAGAGAGGTCTGAGCTAGACGTATCATTTGGCGAGTTAATTGGCATATAGGTGGTTTGGTGCAAATAGTCAGAACTCACCATAATCAGCTCTCTTCTCCTTCCTTGGCACATAATATGACTTCTCAGCCTCCCTTAAAGTGAATTCAAACGGTATATCTAAGTTTGGCTGTGAAAGTGACACATGTCACTGTAAAGTTGGAAGCAGTTATGGGGGAAGTGGGAGTTTTCCATGTTTGAGATTCCCTGATGTAGTGGACACTGAGGCCATATCATGAGATTGGGAAGTGATAAAATGTCATCCAGTGTCCCTGCATTGGCCATGAGTGTGAAATAAATTGTTTTTTTTCAATCTCTGATATTTCAGGACTAATTTCTGACCACAATATAACAGCTCATCCTGACTAAAGCAGGTGGTAATTGAAGTTATGGGAGGGCCTAGAACAGGGCCATAAGAACATTGGTAACTAAAGTTCAGGGAGAGGTGGATTGGGCAATGAAGATTATGCAAGATCTGATAAAGTGGTAGGAGGAAAACCAAGATCACAGAAAATCCTAAAATCAATGGCAGTGAGGGGTTAATGGACGAGGGCAGGCCCAAGAAGCCATGGAAATTCTGCTGAATGGTTAAATAATATGAAGACAGAAGAGTGTCTGTTAGATCCTGCAACATTTTAATTATTGGTGACTTTGACAAGTTTGGAAGAATCTGAAGAATAAATGGGGAGGAAAGGAAATGACTGTAATGTGTACACATTATTTGTTCAGTTGTTATGTTGCAGCAAATACAGAAGGCAATAGTTGGAAGAGTATGTGGGAGCTTTTTTGTTTTTACAATGGAAGACACTTGAGAATATTAGAATTCTGATAGAAAGACTCAAGGAGCAATAGATAATATCATTAGCTAACATATACTGGACACTGGCTAAGCACTTTTCATGTATAATCTAATTGAAGCTTCACAGCAACCTTATCAGATGATATGTTTATTGTCCCCATTTTACAGTTGAGGACATGGTGGTGCCGAGAGGTTAAGAGGCTTACCCAGTGTTCCACAGCTGGTAAGTGACAAAGCCAGTGTGCAAACCCAGGCAGTAAGAGCCCTTGCTTTTACCTTCTCTGATCCAGAGATGAGGAGGTTAAAGAGATAAGTGTGGGGGTTAGAAGTGGTGCTCTCCAGGGTACTGGTCTTTGATACAGCACACCTCTTTATGGTAACAGCAGGTGAGGACCGGATGGGAAAGAAACACACATGTGGACTGGGGTGGTGAACTGTTGAGGGAGGATCAACAGATGTTCTGATGGCATCTGTTTTCTCTGTAATGTGACAGGCTAGGTGACGCTTAGACAGAAAGTGTGAAGCAGGGCAAGGTGCTTGAGGAGGGTAAAAAGATTAAAAACAGTGGGTACAGTGGGTGAAGGAGTAAGCTGGGTTAAGGACCCATTTGAGGTTGGTAACCAGGAATTTAAAGAGGAACCAACCTGCCTGGTTGCATAAATTTCTCTAGCAGTGAGCAGCTGTGGATAGAATAATAGCAGCTAACTTAATTGAATACTCAGCATGTGTGAGGCATTGTGCTAACCACTTTACATGTGTTACCTCATTAAATGCACTCAATAACTATGAAATAGGTTCAAGTGCTGGCTTGAAGAAGTCTGCTAACTCATATTATTTCAGCTGGAGCTAGGCTTTTATTTTTTTATCCCTCATATCCATACACCATCAGCCACCAAGTCTTGTTGGTTCTTTCCTGACACTTTCTTGGTCTTGCATCTTCTCCTTTTCATTCTCATTGGCACTTCTCTGGCCAGGCCTTTCTGACATCAAGCCTAAATGACTGCAGCTGGCCTCCTCACTGGCCCTTCCCTCATCAGACTTGTTGATATGGTTTGGCTGTGTCCCCACCGAAATCTCATCTTGAATTCACATGTATTGTGGAAGGGACCCAGTGGGAGGTAACTGACTCCTGGGGGCAGGTCTTTCCTGTGCTATTCTCCTGATAGTAAGTCTCACAAGATCTGATGGTTATTGTAAGTAGGCGTTTTCCTGCACAAGCTCTCTTTGCTTGCTGCCATCCATGTAAGAAGTGACTTTCTCCCCTTGTCTTCTGCCATGATTGTGAGGCTTCCCCAGCCACGTGGAATTGTAAATCCAATTAAACCTCTTTCTTTTGTAAATTGCCCAGTCTCAGGTATGTCTTTATCAGCAACATGAAAACAGACTAATACACTTGGTGTGCTCCTGTTTATCTTTCCCATGGCTACAAGAATTATCTACTTTTAAAAGCATGTGGATTTTCTTCCTCCCAAGCTCAAGAACCCACAAAGCTTCCCACTACACCTCAAGTCAAATTCCAACTCTCCAGATCAAGATTTAAGACCCTCCATCAACTGATCTCTTTTTTTAACAATGTTATTCATTATTCCACACTATATTTTTGCATAAGGGTTTCTAAAAGCAAAGATCACTCATTATTCTGAATCTTATGGACTGCATGCTTTTATCTTGTTTTACGGCCTCCATATAAACTTGTGTGTGGAAAACAGCCTCTAATTGAAGAATCAAGTCTAGATCTCTCTCCCAAGTTTTGGTTTGATATATTTCAATGTGTTTATGTACTTACAACTCAAAATGTCCAAATTTGACGTCATCTTCTCTCTAAAACCCCTATGCCTGTCCCAAAGTACTGTAATTATGTTCAAACAATGTGCAAACAATCTAAGTGTAAAGTTCAATGAATATTTCCATGTGTGTACACCCATGTTACCACTCCCCCTCTCAAGATGTGGAAGATTTTTAGTGCCCCAAAGGCTCCCTAGTGCTCCTTCCCAGTCAGTACCAACATCTAAAGATAACCATTCTTTAGACATCTATAACTTTTTATTAGTCGTGCCTGCTCAGATAAATGGGATCATATTGTAGGTACTCATTTGTCGTTCATAAACATTATATCTGTGAGATGTATCTATGTGATTTTATCTGTCAGTTATTTGTTCCTTTTTATTTCTCTGTAGTATTTTATTTTATGAATATACCACAACTTTTTTGTCCATTCTACTGTTGATGGAGATTTGCATTTTTCCAGTTGGGGCTCATAAGAATGACATCAATATTTTTATACACATTTTTGGTAAACGTAGTCCTCTATTTATCCCAGGAGTTGAACTTTTGAGTCACAGGGTAGATATATGTTTAACTTTAGTAGATGTTGCTGATCAGTTTTCCAAACTGGTTATACCAATTTATACTCCTACCCTCAGTGTATGAGAGGTCTAATTGTTCCACATCTTTGCCAAAGCTTGATATTGTTAGCCTTCTTAATTTTAGCCATTCTGCTGGGAGTATAGTGATATCTCATTGTGGTTTTAATGTAAATTTCCCTCATGACTAGTAATGTTGAGCACCTTTTCATATGCTTATTGACCATTTAGAAATCCTCTTGTAAAGTGATTGTTCAAGTCTTTCACCCAAATTTTAAATTGGGTTGGCTTTTTCTTCTTAATGTATATAATTTCTCTATATATTCTAGATATGAGTTCAAATCATCTTCTCCTAGTCCTTACTTTGCCTTTTCACTCTATGAATGGTATCTTTTGACAAATAGAAGTTCCTAATTTTAATAAAGTCAATGTATGTATTTTTATTAAAATTTCATTTTCTAGTGCTTTTTGTTTTCCATTTAAGAAATTATTGCCTACCCCCATCCCTACTTTAACTTCTCCCCCTGCTTCAACTCCCAGGCAACTAAATTAGTCACCAATTCCTGTAAACTACGTCTCCAAAATATATTTCAAATATGTTCATGTTTTCCATATTCACCTTTAAAATCATAGATCAGGTCACCATTATCTCTCACCTAAGCTGCTACACCAGTCTCCTAGCCGCACTCCCTATCACAGAAATCCTCTCCAATCAATTTTCCTCATTGAAGCCATAGTGATGTTTCTAAAATGCAAATTTGACCATGCCACTTCCATGTTGAAAACCCATCAGTACTTACCCACTTCTCTTGAGCCAAAGTCTAAATTCTTAAAGACACATTTAATATGTTAACAGTTCTTCATGCTCTGGTTCTTTGTTGCCTCTCCTGCTTCATCTATCTACTAACCCTATTCTCACAACTCTTTCACCAACCATACTGATTTTCTTCATTCTTTGAATGTGCTATATACATTCTGTCTTTCAGGGCTTTGTGCATGCTGTTCCCTATTCTGGAATACCTTACTTCAACACTCTATCAAAAAGGGGCTAATTTGTACTCATTCTTGCTAGATTACCATAGGATTTTCCTCCTTACATCACCATGAGGGGGCTAGATGACCCTCCAAAGGGCTCTTCTAACATTCATCTACCCTCGTTACACTGAATTGTAAACATCAGTTTATGTGTGTTTTTTCCACCAGACAGTGAGCACCTTCAGGGCAAGGACTGTGCCTGATTCTGTATCTCCAGCTTAGTCCATAGTGTTTGGTACACAGTAAGTGCCCAGTAAATAATAAATAAATAAATAAATAAATACAGAGTAAATGGATGAGTCAGTACTTAGGCAGTTTTCTCTAGTTCATGGAGTGGTCTTGTGCCTTGCAATAGGAATTGGCTGCTGCCACTAGCACCAAGACTATAGTTGCCAATTGTATCCAGGGAATCTAATATCTTTTCCTTAAAGCTGAGAGGAAACTAACACAGCTTTAACCTCCAGGACCCCAGGAAGCCACTAAAGGCTCCTTGGTAGAAAGCAGTCATTAATGTGAGAAATTAAGGATGAAACTGGCCAGAGATGGAGAGTGGGTTGTTGAAGAATATTTGTGAAAGTGCTGAGGACACTAGATAACTCCAGGAAGGAGCCTACTCAGGGAATAAAGAGATGAGGGCAAATACACATGATGTTCTGTTCAAGGAAATGTCAGAACATGGTGACAGATGGGTTGTGAAGAACAAAGCATACTTAGGAGCCAAAAGTTACTCTCCAAAGAAAATGTTTTATTTCTTTTCCCTACCAAGAGGTCTAGCTTCTTTAACTGTTGGATAGCCCATAATTTAATACTATATATGGAAACAAGACAATACAACCTTTGGGCTTGCACATTCAGTCCCCAGAGCATCCTGGCCTTTGTTGGCAGGAGGAAATCAGTGGGTCCTTGGTCCTGAGTAGAATGAAGAAATGTCTGCAATAACAATGCTTCAACATAGCAATCACAATAACCAGGTGAATATTTTCACTGAAATGGCCTCTTTTCTGTAGTGTACATATTTGAGAGTGCAAAACATAATAAAAGTGAGGACTTTTATAAAAGTGAGTGCCAGCCTCACTCACTGTTAACACCACACTTTGTTTATTTATTCATCTAATTCAACAAATACTTATTGAACATTTACTATGAGCTGGGCACTGTTTTTGGTTTTGTAGATACTGTAGTAGACAGAATAAAGTCTTGTAAAACTTACATTTAGATAGACAATAAAGCCCCAAACAGGTAAACTCAAAAGATAATTTTGGAAATTGATAAGTACTTAGAGGAAAGGAGAGTAGACAAAGGAAATTAGGAAGCTTTCAGCTATATGTAATAGAAACTCCAACTCAAAATCATTTAAGGAATAAAGTCCAGAGGTAAGGTAGGCTCCAGAATTGGTTCAATAATGACTCAACAATATCAAGGATCCATGTAGTCTCTATCACTGCTCTGTCATCTTTGAAACTGGCTTCATCCTCAGCCTGGGAGGAAGATGCTGCAGCAATTTTAGGTATCACCTGAAGATACAACAAAGTCATTTTTCTTTTGGGCCTCTCACAAAACAGGGGAAACTTTATTGTGATGCTAATGAAGATTAATCAAGCTTTAGGGTCCCTGACTTGAACAGGCTCCTTTCAAAGCTCTAGGTAGGGCCTAGCAATGTGTTCACAAGGTCATAGGTTTTCATAAAATTTGAAAAGATAAGATTTTGACCACTTTCAGTTAAAGCCACTCTCTCTACTCCAAAATCTCTTCTGTTACACTTTCCCTTGGGTTAGGTTGCACTGGGAATTTTAGGGAAATGAAGGTGCTGGACAGAGATCATATCACAGTATTATCCTACAAAGCCCGATACCAGAAATATGTGGAATTGGAAAACAAACAAGGTTTGAAACAATCAGAGCCAGAAGCTACTCTGTGAAAAATTCTTCCAACCATCAAACATAAAATTATAAGGGGAAATTTTGGTTTTCATTCAAACTTATCAAAACTGAAATTTTCTCCTATATCAGCATCATAATTATAAACATCCAACAGAAAGACTTGGGTTTTTTGATATTCCACTTAATGAAGAGGAGTGAATCACATAAACATATTGGAGAAAAAACTTAAATTTTTTTGTAATTTGCTATGAACTAATGATACTGACAATGAATATAAAACTGAGTTTGCCATTTGTAGGAGGCCATTCCACAAACTGGTTTATAAGTGTCTTAATTCAAAGAGTAATCTTTGCACAAGAAGACCTGAAAAACTTTTCTTTCAACATTAATGAAAGAAATTTGATAAAGGTTTTCCCCAAATGTGACAATTCTAAAAATCTATCTGATAGTACTAACATCAAGTTCCGAGGCTCAAAGTAACGCTTCTAAATTACCAATGAGAAAAAAATAAAATTTTAATCAACCATGTTAGAGAAAACACTAATTTATCATTCTGTAGAAAATATTACAAAATCATTGTCATTAAAAGAGGTGATCAAAGAGTTTCGGCCAAAAAAAGTCTAGGGAAAAAATATATAACAGTCTGCAAGGCAGCTGATAAAAACAATGAGTTGCTTTGCTGAACCTGTGATGTCAGATTTTTAAAAGTTATAACTTATGATTTATGTTCTCATTTTAAATATGAAATTCCATAAACAATTTTATGCTTGCAATTTTGAATTGCTTTTATCAAAGAGTACTCCCCTCAAACTGTAAAAGCTTTAGTTCCCACATGATCTGGATCTACTCTTACTCAAATAAATGACAGGAAAGTCTTATCAGAAATTCTGCAACAGGCTTCTCCTCATGTCTCATTATATCCATCTTTTACTCATGTCTCTACCCATTCAGCTGAATGTGCCAAGAGAAAACCTTACCACGGTAAGGACTGGTCTCACTTGAAGTTAATAGCCATTGCCTTAGGTGAACTCTTAATGCTGCCTTGCAATCATATTTCCTGACTCCATTCTTTCTTCTACTCTTCTGGAAAACTCTTTTATACCTTCTGTGATGATTAATTGTATGTGACAACTTGACTGGTCTAAGGTATGTCCAGATAGCTGGTGAAATATTATTTCTGGATGTGTCTGTGAGAGTGTTTCTGGAAGATATTAGCCTTTGAATCATTAGACTGAGTAAAGACCTGCCCTCCCCAGTGTGGGTGGTCATCATGCAACCTGTTGAGTGTCCGAATAGAACACAAAGGTCGTGGAAGGAGGAATTTATTCTTTCACTTTTTGAGCTGAAATGTTCATCTTCTCCTATTCTCAGACATTGGAGCTTTTGGTTCTCAGGCCTTCAGACTCTAGAACTTAAACCAGCAGGCCCACTGGTTCTCAGGCCTTTAGACTCAGACTAAATTACACCACTGACTTTCTTGGTTCTCCAACCTGCAGATGGCAGATCATGGACTTCTAGACTCCATAACTGCATGAGCCAATTCCCATAATAAATCTCTAAATCTCCTCCCCCCACCACACACATATACTATATAATACATAATATATATATACACACATGTATTATTTATATATAGACATTATATATATAGAATTTATATATATAATATATTATATATTATATTATAGAATATATATATTATTAAATATAATATATATTCTATAAAATAATATATATTATATTCTATAAAATAATATATATTATATTCTATAAATATATATATATAAATATATATAAATATATAAATATAATATATATTATATAATATAATATATATTATATAAATATAATATATATAATATAATATATTATATTATATAATGTTATATTATATATATTATATAATATAATATATATTATATAATATAATACATATTATATTATATAATATAATATATATAATATTATATATATTATATATTATATAATATAATATATATTATATAAAATATAATATATATAATATAATATAATATATAATATAATATAATATATAATATAATATAATATATATTATATATTATATTGTATAATATAATATATAATATATATTATATTATATTATACAATATAATATATATTATATTCATATAATTATAATATATATTATATTCATATAATATATAATATTATATTATATATTATATATTATATTCATATAATATATATTATAATTATATTTATATAATATATATTATATATTATATAATATATATGATATTTATATAATATATCATATATTATATTATATAAATATCATATATATGATATATTTATATAATATAATATATATTATATTTATATATCATATATATTATATTAATATAATATATATCATATATATTATATTAATATAATATATATCATATATATTATATTAATATAATATATACCATATATTTATATAATATATTTAATATAATATATATAAAAATTTTTGGTACTATTCTCTGGAGAACCTTGACTAATATACCTTTGTTTCTTTCCTCATACTTTGAACTCTTCCTCCCCCACCTTACTATCAGTTGATGACCTTACTTCCTATTTCAATAAGAAAATAGAAGAAAACTTGAATGAGCTCACACCTACTTGCATTTGCACACAGCCTGCCTTCCCTCCAATTTCTATGAATGTACCATACAGTACACTTCATCACCCCTCACTTAACCAAGGACTTTGTTCTAATCAATCTCTTTCTTCTCCATCATCAAGTTTTTCTTCTGCAATGGATCATTCTCATGAGCATATAAATGTGCTGTTATTTCTTTTATCTTGACACAATTAAATGAAATAAACCCCTTGACTCATATTTCCCCTTTAGCTACCACCCAAGTTCTCTCCTTCTGTTTATAGCAAAACACTTGAAAAATCAACCTATGTTCACAGTCTTCAAGTTCTTTTTCTCTAGTTTTCTTTTCCACCCATTCCTATCAGGCTCACCCTGCCTGCAATCCCAAATGATCATGATTTCCATGTGACTAAATCCAGTGCTCATTACTCCATTTTGGTTGGCCCTTCTGTAGCCATTGACACAAATGATCACTCTATCCTCCCTAACACACTTTCCTCATTTGACTTTCATGAAGCCATATTTTTAGGGTTTTCTTCCTACTTTTCTGACTATTCCTTGCCTGTCACCTTTGCTGGTTCTCATCTTCTTCTGCAGATTTCAGCTTAATATCTTATTTCTCATTTCACTTTTCTTTTTTTTTCTCTACAGTAAGTCTCATGATTATATCATCTAGTCTCAAGACTTAGATCATCTACATGCTTATGACTCTCAAATTTATAATTCCAATCTGGACCTCTCCCTTGAACTTTTATAATCAACTGCCTATTTGATATCTCCATCTGTATGTCTAACAGCCATCTCAAACTTAAATGTTCCAAATTCAACTCCTGACCACCCCCCTAACCAGCTTATCCTGCCATCTGTCTAATCCAGTTAACAGCAACTCCATTCTTTCAGTTTCTCAGGAAAAATAATCTTTGTATCTTCCAGGATTTCTCCCTCTTTTGTTTATACTTCATATTCAATTTACCAAGAAATTCTATCAGTTGTACCTTAAATATATATTCAGAATCATACAACTTCTCACCACTTCACTGTCACCATCTCTCACCCTGATTGTGCCTCAAAAATATATCCAGAAACATACAACTTCTCACTAATTCACTGTCACCATCTCTTACCTGGATTATTGCAATAATTAAGCTGCTCTCCCTATTTCTGCCTTAGCTCCTTGCCTGTTCCCCCTACTACAATGTAAACTACATGAGGGCAGATTTTTAAAATTTGCTTTGTTTATTGCTGTATCCCCAGGACATAGAAGTATATGGTTTATAGAAGGTGCTAGGATTTGAATGTGTCCCCGCAAAATTCATGTGCTGCCAATGTGATAGCATTAAGAGATGTGGCATTTAAGGGGTGATTAGGCCATGAGGACTCCTCCCTTGTGAGTGGGATTAGGTACTTTTTATAAAAAGTCTTGATGGAGGGAGTTTACCCCCTTTACCTTTCTACCTTTTGCCATGTGAAGACATAGCTTTCCTCCCCTCCAGAGGATGCAGCATTCAGGGCACCATCTTGGAAACAGAGACCAGACCCTCACCAGACAACTAAACCTGCTGGTACCTTGATCTTGAACTTCCCGGCATCTAGAACTGTGAGAAATAAATGTCTATTGTTTATAAATCACCCGATCTGTAATATTTTGTTATAGCAGCACAAACAAAGGCAGAAGGTGTGCAGAACACATCTGCTGCATGAATGAATGCATTGTCTAGAGTTGTCATGTCCATTCCTCAACCAACAGTTAGCAAGTAAAATACAGTTACCTGTATACTAAGCATGCCCATTCTTGCAACTATGGCAGCATCAGATTCCTTTAAGATACAGAGTTGAATGGGAGACAGTTAAACACATGAACACAAGCAGTGTCCCATTTAGGCAGGAAGAGGGAATTCACGCTATGTAGTCAATTAACAGTGTCCACCATGTAGGATGAGGAGATAGGGTAATAGAAAGGATGCTTTAAATAAAGTGATAAAGTAAAGACCTCTCTGAGTAGAAGACATTTTATCTGAGATCTGAAAGATTAGGATGATAATAAGATCTGGGGAAAAGCTTTCCAAGCTATAGGAAAAAGTCCATGCAAAGGTCTTAAAGAAGATAAGAGCTTTTTGTGTTTCAAGTGCTGAAAAGAAAGCGGTTTGACTAGATCCCAGAAAATAAAAGGGAAGAGTGGGATGGGGTGAACTGGAAGAGGGAGGCTATGCCATCTCCGAGCCTTGAATGCCAAGATCAGTGATGTGAGGAGGTAATAAGAAGCCACTGACAGGGTATATGCAGGGGAATGACATGATTTGTCTTATGCTTGAAAACACTGACTTTATCTGCTGGGTTGAAAATAGGTTGTAGCAGGACTAGATAAGGAGTGCGAAGACCAAGCTACTGACCTGGTCAGAGATGACAGCATCCTCCTCTTCCTGAACCTTTATAATAGCCTCTAACTGGCTTCACTGCTTCCACACTCTTCCCCTTCCATTGTTCTTTGTATTGATACCTTGGCAACCTTTCTAATGTTACTACTTTAATACTCTGCCCAGTACAGTCAAGGCAATTCCCCACTCCCCACTGGCATAATCAGGTCCAAACTTCTTATATTCCATTTGAAAGGCTGCACACACCTAGACAAAGGGGTACTTTGTCTAATTTGCAGAACAGTATGAACTGGGGGTGGATCTGTTCTCCGTATGTTATTGGCTGACTCTAATTCACCGTTTAATCAGCTAAGGCAGCAGCACCTTCCCCCAGAACCAGGACCCTCGTATTGCAAATTATGTGACTAATGTTCCTCAGAATCATGCAATGTGGTGGTCCTGCCTGAAGTCCCAGGCTGTGCTAGTTGCACCTTGTCTGTCTTCCCACAGGCCTGAATATGCTGAATTATATGAGCCTTCCTACTTGCCTTCCCCCTTTCACTAGAAATTGAATGCCCCTGTGATGTTTTCTCCTCCTCTACCTCCTCCTTCTTCTTCCCCTCTTCATCACCTTTATATCACCAGTATCTTTACCGTACCTTGCACAAAGTAGGTTGCCAGTATTATTTTTACTTGAACAACTAGGCTAGATTCCCTGGAGTGTAATGATCGACTCCTCTCTGTGTCCAACATAATAAAGGACCTTGCAAAGAGTAACTGCTCACTAAATGCTCCTTACATTGAACCCATTATTTACTCAAAGGCCTCCTGCAAGCTCTGTTGTTGTGAATGTAATGGGGATTTGTGTTACAAAGCACTGAACAAGGTCACACCCCAAAGCTAAACTTACACTCTTACCCCAGTTGAAAGGAAATGCCTTCTGATTACTCCTCTCTCATCACAAAATCTCTCTAAGTACCCTCCAAAAGCAACTGCTCCTGAGAATCACATTCAAACATGGATCCAATTCCAGCTTTGTGGTATCCAGATCCACATTACGAAAGACACAAATATATGCCTGAAGATATTTTCCAAAAATTTCCACTCTTAGTAACCTCCCCTCCCCTTAGGAGCTAAGAGGTTTTGGTATCCCTCAAAAATGAGAGATTATTTACGGGAGAACACATGTCTACTTACAAGAAAATGCTTCAAAAGTATACACAAAAAACTCAACCCACCAGCCATTTGTAGTATAGATAGAAATCATCAAATACTATACCACTGATTAAGATATTTTTGTGTGTTTTTGTCAATATTTATATATGCGTTTTGATGCTTGGTGTGATAACTTTTTTTTTTTAAGTGTAATTTATCAAATTACGCCCAGGAAAAGAAAGCCATGGCTCGTACTTGTTATGGGTTGAATTGTGCCAAAAATAATTTGTTAAAACCCTAATGCCAAGTACCTCAGGAATGTCATCTTATTTGGAAATAGGGTCATTGTAGATGTAATGAGTTAAGATGAGGTCATACTGGAGTAGAGTGGGCCCTAATCTAATACGGCTGGTATCCTCATGAGAAGACAGAAATTTGGACAAAGACACAGAGACACACAGTGAGAAGGCCACGTGACAATGAAGATAGAGATTGGAGTAATGCAACTACATGCCAAGAAACACCAAGGATTGATGGGCTAAGAGGCAAAGAAGGGTTCTTCTCTAGCGCCTTCAGAGGAAGCATGGCTCTACTGATCCCTTTATTTCAGACTCTGGCTTCCAGAATTATGTGAGAATAAATTGCTATTGCTTTAAGCCACCAAGTTTGTGGTACTTTATTACAGCAGCTGCAGGAAACTAATAGAGTTCTTCATGCCATTTTAAAGGAATAAAAAGGAAACAATGACTGAGTAGTAGGGCAGTGCATTTGGAAGAATACTGGATTAAGTAATCAGACGACCTACGTATGATCCTGAACTAGTATTAAGACTCAGTTTCTTCATCTATACAGTGGGAATGTGGACTGGACAGCTTACCTTATAAGACTGTTATCTGTTGTAAAGATCAAGTAAAATAATGTGTGGAAGTCATTTGAAATCTGTAAAATCAATCCAAATGTGAAATATCATTACTACCATTAAAACTAGTAATTTATTTGATTTAAATAAATCCTCAAATAATATCAGTAAATTTGTTTTTTTTTTTTAAATAGCATTTAGAAAAGAAAACCTTCAAAATTGAGGAATGTAGGTCTACTGTGAAAGAGAGGAGCCCCAGAGTTCTGATTAAGATGAAGGAAAAATATTTAATTGGTCCCAGGTGTGTGTGCATGTCTGCCTACTAAAATTTTTTTTGTTATTGTTCTTTTGTTAACAATCCAGGATGTAAAAAAATTAAGCCCATCAATTTTTAAAAATATCTGAGATAATTCTTTCAACCCCTTGGCATTGTTAGATGAGAATAAATTGCTACTACATATAAAAGGTTTCTTTTTTCTATTTTGGTGACATTTTCACAAAGATCTTTGATTTTATAGGGAGTTTTAGTCACTTTTACTATTAAGAAAACATATATCAAAATTGCATTTGTATAAGGTTTCAAGTCTAAATCTATAACACAAAAATAGAAAAGTGAGTCATAATTGGCTAAAGGTACCCCTTAGTTATGGAAAGGGCCCCAAAATGGAAAGGTGAATCATTTTCTTAAATGACAAAGAAAGAAGACAATCTAGCCCATTTTCAATCTCAAGATCTCTTACTTCCACAACCCTACTCAACACACATGTGCATACAAAAGAGAGGGGGGAAAACACTATAATGTAGGAACTAAAAGTACATCACAACTGCTTCAGGACCTTCAAGCACTCTACCTTCCCCTGTGACTCTGGGAATACTCCTATGTCTGAGGACAAAGAACTTTTAGGGGCTTTCTAAATTTAGTATGCTGTGTAGACTGATAAATGATGACTAGATGTTACCACCAAAACCATAGCTTTGGCTTCCACTATTCAAGGCTATTCAACATTTAAGTAACAACTGGGGTAACAAACAGAGGATATCTGTTCGGATAGAATAAGCATCAAATAAATGTTTGTTGCTGCTGTTGATGCCAAAACTAGAAAAGCAAACATGTCCATTGAGGATGATGATAATGATGATGATGATAACAATGGCTAAAAATTACTGAGGCCCTATGTGATGGTTAATTTTATGTGTCAACTTGACTGGGCCATGGGGTGCCCAGATTGAACTTTATTTCTCAGTATGTCTTCAAGGGCATTTCTGGATAAGATTAGCAGTTACATACAGGGATTCAGTAATAAAGAGGATTGCTCTCCTCAGTGTGGGTGGGTATAATCCAATCCACTGAGGGTCTGAATAGAACAAAAGGTGGAGGATGGAGGAATTTGCTAGCCCCCCCTTGCATTTTGTTTTCTGTATCACAGCTTGAGCTGGGACATCTCATCTCATCTTCTGCTCTTGGACTAGGAATTATACTATTAGCTCCCATGGTTCTCAAGCCTTTAGGCTCAGACTGGAATTATACTATTAGCTTTCTTGGGTTTTTAACTTGCAGACAGCAGATTGGAGGGCTTTTCATCCTCCATAATCATGTGAACCAATTCTTCATAAGAAATATATATATGTATATAAACACACTATATATATACATACATATATATATATTTATATATGCTATTAGTTCTGTTTCTTTGAAGATCTCTGACTAAAACAGCCTATTATGTTTCAGAAACTGCACTAGGCACTTCATGTGCACTTTACATTGACTTTAATTCAATTTAAGAAATTTAACACTCAGGACACCACTGAAGTTTAGAAATGCAAGGTGACTTCCTCAGTGTCACACAAGCCAGGACTCCAGCCCAGGTCTGGGTGGGTCCTAAATCCACTGTGCTCTCAATCAGACAACTTCTGGGTCTGGTTTTGCTTTTTAAAAAGTTTCTTTATAAAAAGATAAAAAATAATCCATAGTTTTTTATATGTTTATTTGCTCATGCACATGAAATCGTATTGGCTTCATTTTACAGATGAACTAAAGCTCAGAAAGATTAACCAGCCCCACACTACAGACCTAAAAGTGAGGAAGGCAAGGCTATACCTAGATTTGTCTGTCTCCAAAATCTACATTTTTATTGGCCGATCTCTTTTTAAAAAGGCACAGTAAATTGTTCCCTCCCCTCTCCTCCCCTCCTCTCCCCTCCCCTCCCCTCTTCTACCCTCCCTTCCCTTCATCTCTTCCCTTACCAGAGCAGGGACTCTCTCCACATAAACAAAAGGAAAATCATCGGCCAGGGTATGCTCAATACCTCAACATATCCAGACATCACAGCACCAGAACACCAGTACGTATATTCCACAAGAAATTAAGATACCAGCCAAAGCCTCAGAAAGGCCTTCCCGAGAAGATACATGGGGGCAATGGGTACATCATTGAGGACCTTAGATCATAACAGAAGATAGTGGAGGTCTTTTCCCATCTTCATTGCGAAGCAGCTGCTCAATGATAAGAGCCATATAGAGTCTTCCAGGAAGAAAGTGGTCCCAAGTAATTAGGAGAGCATCAGATATCAATGTTGGAAACAAAGTTATCAGAAAGAGCATCTGGGAGAAATCATATTATGAGTCATTTGGGATCTATTTTTTTTGATATTTGACTCAGAAGGAGCCTTTACGTAGTTTCAAGGCTTTGGATTGTCAAAGCACCCTGAACAGCTGGTCACGTTGAACCTTGACTGGCATCTGCGGTGATTCCACACTTGGCATCCCTCTTATGACTCACCACCACTGACTACATTTTTGCCTCAGCCTGTTAGGGCAACTTGTTCTCCAGAGTAGGAGAGTTGAGGGTTTCCAGGTACAATATCGCATGTAACTTCCAGTGAAAATCTTAAACATTTCCTGTGCAGTTATCATTGCCTTAACCAAAACACGATTTTCCCTTAAAATGTCATTGTTTAACATTACTCTTCAGTGAAGGCTGCTCACTTTTCCACAGTACTCACTCCACAGGATAACATATAAGCTATCTCTCTCCCTGCTCCCCAGCATAACTTCCATAAATCTTCTTTAGCAACCCCTCTGTCCCTGAAGCCTATGCCATCTGGTTAGTCTTACTTCTTCTCATCTTCTGCATTATTAAATAAAAAAAATACTGAGTATCTACTGTGTGCCTTGCACTAGGCTATGTACTTTGCACACATTGTCCTAAATAATCCTCACAATTTCCCCATGAGCTATCTATTATTATCCACGAGGGATCATATACCCTTCCCAAGGTCACACAAATAGCAAGTGGTTGCATGAGCTATGAACTTGGATCTGTCTGGTTCTAAAGGCCATCTTGACTACTAACCTGTGTAGAGAAACAATGACAATCCTGCATGGTAAGGGCAATACTGGGGACATATAAATGGTACAGTGTGGAAACGCAGTGAATGGCATGGAGAAGCTGCCTGGAGAACTCAAAAGTCTTCAGAGAAGAGCTGAGGAGCTGAGATATGAAGGGTCATTCCCCAGGAAGAAGGGGAATAAGGCAGAAATGCATTCTATTCATAGGATGCAATAAGTGTTAAGGCCTGAATGTTCACACTGCATTATAATAAATAAGAGTAGTTAGTATGGCTAGGATACTGTATCCATGTGGGTGAGTAGCAAGACACACTGTTTAAAAGGTAGGTAAATCATTCTGGGTCACAAGGAGACCTGGAAACCTTGTGAGGGGGCATAAATGTTTCCAAAAGGCAATGGGCATAAATCCCCTTAAGGGTTTAAAGCAAGTATGAGATTTGTACTTTTGAAAGCTCACTGTGGCAACAGTGTGAGACAAATTTTAGCAGGGAAGCTAGGAGGCAAAAAGGTGTTAGGAGACTGGTCATCCAGGTAAGAGAGGATGGTTGTCTTGTGATGGAAAGAAGGAGACAGATTCAAGAGATAGAAAGAATTTAGTATAATGAATAAGTACAAAATTAATGTACTCAAATCAATACTTTTCTATATACAAATAGTAGCTATTTAGATTATATAATGGAAAACAATTCCATCACATTAGCAACACAAAGAGAAAAACCCAAAGGATAGACGTTATTAAGTCCTTGGAATTATCATTTTGAATAGTCCTGTAAATAAATATATAAAACTCTATAAAGGGGCTAAAAGAATAATTAATGGAGAAACATACCTTGATTTTAGATAGGAAGACTCAATAGTGTAAAGATGTTGATTCTCCATGTATTAATCTATAAATTTAACATAATCCAAATTAAAATTCCACCAGGATTTTTTTTGGAGAAACTTGTGTCTAAACAGTTATCTGGAATAGAAACATGCAAAACGATATAGCGCAGTGGTTAAAATCATATCCCCTTGAGTCCAAAAGACCATAGTCAAATCCTGATACCCCTCCCCCCATACCTGCCTACCACTAGCTTCATGAACTTTAGCAAATTTTGTAACCTCTCAGTTTCCTCATCTGCAAAATGGAGATGATAGCATGTACACTCTAGAGTAGTTGTCAGAATTAAATGAGGAGATATATGTAAATAAAACACAGTGATTTGCATGTGTTAATAAATATCACTTATTGTTATGACTAATGAATACATTACATTGAACCATATGAAATTGACATTTTTATAGATCAAAAATGGTCAAATATTGGCAATTTTATGTGATTCAACCTAATATATGACAAAGATGCAGGGCTCCTCGTATATAAATAGTTCTACAATGTTGAAAAAACATCCTAATAAGGAAACGATCAAATAAACAAGCAGAACAAATTTTAAATGGCCAATAAGTATACAAAAGTGGTTCTATCACTAACATAAACATATAAATCAAAATAATTATGAGGTATTATTTTGGACTTACATTGGCAATAAGTTATGATAAAATGTTAAGTATTTGCAAGGCTGTATGGTTACAGGTGCACCCAAATCCTATTGGCTTTTGAGGGTGGTGGTTAAAAAACATGGATTTCAAAAGCCAAAGTGCCTGGATTTCAATTCCATCTTTAACATAGAGCTAGCTGTGTGAATTTGGGCAGAAAATCATATTTCTCTTTCCCTGAGTTTCTTAATGTTTAAAGTTCACAGTCTCTATCTTAAAAGTTTTTGTGAGGATTAAATAAGTTAATTTATGTAAAACCCTTAGAACAGGCTGTGTGTTAAGTGTTATGTAACAGTTAAGTGTTATGTAAGTTATTTATTTATTTATTTATTTTTGGCTTTTTAAAAACATTTATTTTAGGTTCGGGGGTACACGTGAAGGTTTGTTACATAGGTAAATTCATGTCATGGGGGGTTGTTGTACAGATCACTTCATCACCCAGGTATTAAGCCGAGTACCCAATAGTTATTTTTTCTTCTCCTTTCCCTCCTCCCACCCTCCACTCTTTGATAGGCCTCAGTGTGTGTGTTGTTCCCCTCTATGTGTCTATGTGTTCTCATCATTTAGTTCCCTCTTATAAGTGAGAACATGTGGTATTTGGTTTTCTGCTCTTGAGTTAGTTTGCTAAGGATGATGGCCTCCAGCTCCATCCGTGTCCCTGCAAAGGACATCATCTCATTCTTTTTTGTGGCTGCATAGTATTCCATGGTGTATATGTACCACATTTTCTTTATGCAGTCTATGGGTATTGAGGTTGATTCCATGTCTTTGCTATTGCGAATAGTGCTGCAATGAACATTTGCATGCATGTGTTTTTAAGGGAGAATGATTTATATTCTTCTGGGTATATACCCAGTAATGAGATTGCTGGGTTGAATGGTAGTTCTGCTTTTAGCTCTCTAAGCAATTGCCATACTGCTTTCCACAATGGTTGGACTAATTTACACACCCCATCAGCGATGTGTAAGTATTCTTTTTCTCCACAACCTTGCCAGCATCTGTTTTTTTTTAACTTTTTAATAATATCCATTTTGACTGGTGCATGATGGTATCTAATTGTGGTTTTGATTTGCATTTCTCTGATGATTTAGTGATGTTGAGTATTTTTTCACGTTTGTTGGCTCCTTGTATGTCTTCTTTTGAGCAGTGTCTGTTCATGTCTTTCGCCTATTTTAATGGGGTTATTTGCATTTTGTTTGTTGAATTAAGTTCCTTATAGATTCTGGATATTAGACCTTTCTCAGATGCATAGTTTGCAGGTATTTTCTCCTATTCTGTAGGTTGTTTACTCTGTTGATAGTTTTGTTTGCTGTGCAGAGGCTCTTTAGTTTAGTTAGATTCCATTTGTCAATTGTTGTTGTTGCTTTTGGTGTCTTTGTCATGAAATCTTTGCCCATTCCTATGTCCAGGATGGTATTTCCTAGTTTGTCTTCCAGGGAATTTTATAATTTTGGGGTTTATATTTAAGTATTTAATCTAGCTTGAGTTGACTTTTTGGTGTAAGGAAGGGGTCCAGCTTCAATCTTCTGCATACGGTTAGCCAGTTATACCAGCACCATTTATTGAATAGGGAGTCTTTTTTCCCTTTGCCTGTTTTTGTCAGCTTTATTGAAGATCAGATGGTCACGTCTTTCTTCATCATCTCCGTATCCAACTGATCAGGTTCTCCCTCTTCGGTGTGGAAACACAAAAAAAATTGCATTCATGTCTTCATTTCCATTATCACCACCATTCAGGCTCTCAATATCTTATCATCATTTCATAACCTCATGATTACCACCAATTTATCCTGTATCTCCTCTCTCCCCACCATCCATCCTTCCATACCACCACCTACTTTTTCTTACTTAACCTCAAGACAGATTACATCTATCTCCTACCCCAAAATGTGCAACGCCTCCTTAATGCCTACAGAATAAAGCATGGAATTCAAGACAATCTAAATGTCAGTATAAAAATTCATGCCTTTGTGACTTTCCACACGCTGCTCTCTCAGCCTGGGATGCTGTTTCTTCAGTTCTCCATCTCTTGCAATCATACCCTTCCTTAAGTCACAGCTCAAGTGCCACTTCCTCTGTGAAGCCTTGCTTGATCATTTGATCATGAATTCCATTCCCTGCCCCTACCAAGTCAGATTTATTTTATTCTATGCTCTGAGCTTCCATAGCCCATCTACTGTTCCTATTCATTTACTGCATCCTGTGTGGATTAGTAATTATGATTTACTTGTCTCCCCCACTTGTATGGAAGCTCCTTATGAATAAGAACCATCCATCTTTATTCATTCTTCTTATTTCCCACATGGCACAGAGCTTGCCTTCTAGGAGATCGGTTCAGGCTTATTGAGTCAGAAACTAAACAGCATCATTTAAAGCCATAGACCACATCGAGTAATAAAAAGGATGACTTATCAGTTTTCTGTTTCTGAGAAGATGGAATGCCCCTACTGAAACCCAGCCAAAAGTCCATCTGGGTGTTTTTCTAGTTAGGTCTACTTCCCCCAGGGCTCAGCCACAAGGTGTAGCTGATCGGCTACATATCACCCAAAGTCTCTGTCTCAGACTTGTGTGTGGATAGAGATGTTGTGAATGGTTGAGAAGCAGGTCTTGGATGGCCTTTCAGAAGGATGCATTATTTTGGTGATTTATTGGTTTCTGAGTAAGTTTAAGCCCTAAATACAATGGCATATTAATAAATTTTATGTATTCAAGAAACTATTTACTTTCTCCATTACCCCTGTCATAAAAGATTATTCTTCCTTACAATTTATCACGTTTCTTTAGTTGGAAGTCAGCAAATTAAGGTAATATGTGGCCATTTAGGAAAAGAATCTATACACACAACTAAATCAACTGTTGAGACTGTCATGTCAATCAATAAGATACAGACAAGTGTTTAACACATAGAGTAAGCAAATGTAGATGTGGGGTAGTGAAAAGAAGATGAAGTTCAGGATCAAAGATATACGAGTTTGATTCCTGGCTCCACCACTTCTAGCCATATGACCTTGGATCAGTCACTTAGGCTCTTGAGTCCTGGTCTTTCTCTCATCTGTAAAATGAAGAAAGACAAATGGTTCCCTTGCAAGCATGTAATGATGAGTAAATGCAATAAGGCTCATAGAAGTGGTTCATGAGGCCCTCTGCAAAACTTAGTTATCATTATTTTTCAAGTAAAAAGGCATTTATAGATGAGTTAATGTGACATTCTCCTTTTGCCAATGAGGATACTTAGGCTTAGAGAAGGGAAGCGGTCCCACAGCTAGTTAGTGGTCGAGATCAGTTTAGAACCCAATTTTCTGGCCTCCTACGTTCTTGCCATTATATCATACTTCCTTATAGACAAGGGAAGCAAAGTAGCTAACTGCTTCCCAGAACTTAGGACAAAATGGACTAGTTCCGATGAGGTGTTGACACCATGACTCATCTTGGAGGCAAACGTAATTTTCTTAGTACATGCTCTTTTCTTCCCTAAGATCACTTTTCCAGACTTCCATGAGAACACATTTATCCTACTGAGTCACTCCTGCCTTGCAGCTCACTGAGTCAGAATCTTATCTGTCCACATCAGAGGTTCAATTTTTTGTCAGGAATAAGATGAAATGAAAAAGAGACACAGATGCACAGAGAGGCCATCACTTTTCTATCCTTGGGGCATAAAGCAATTTGAATAGAAGAGCACTAAAGAGGGACACAATCACTAATTTTACTGCAGTATTAGTGCCTGCTGTGGAAATAAATTGGTAAAACAAACGTAAATAGTGTCATCTGGGGGTATATAGTAGTCAATCACTAGTATTTGTAAGGTGCAGTAGAGAGTAAGGGTATCTGATGGGAGGAGAGATAACCTAGGTTCTGGTATTCATCCTACTAGCAGTGTGACCTTAGACATGTCTCTTAGCCTCAAAGAACCATAGATATGGATGCTAGTTTTGCCAGCTTCCCAGGACTGAGTAAGTTTTAAATGCAACACATGATACATGTGTGGGGATTCAAGGAGATAAGGAATCAAAAGCCCCTAGTCAGTGCCAGACACAGTAGGTTTAGCTCAATAAATATTAGCAACTACCGTTATTATTGTTATTGTTATGATTGTCATTGTTTAGCAGCTCTATCTTATATAACTACTTCCCCATAGTAACTACCAATAAAGGTTTTAAACAATATGAGACCACACAGAAGTAAGAGGTGGAAGTGAAACAAGAAGAAAGGGAAGGCAAAGTTCAGAAGCCGCAAGGGATGATGGCAAAGAGCTTGGGCTCCAGGTAACTTGGATCTGAGGTAGAAGCCAGGCTCCATATTTTAATTTGAAGGTGCATCAGCAGGCACAAGGTACTTACTCAATCCAAGCCTCAGGCTGCTCATCCACAAGCTGAGATCATAGGCCCTTCTGTATGAAGCTCTTGTGAAGGCTAAATGAGCTAGACTGTAGAACGTGTCAAATGCCTAGCACAGAGTAACTGTTGGGTAACTTGTTGAAGCAAAAGGATATACATCAAAGAACACTACAAACTCTAAAGTGATATAAACATGTAAGAAATTATTATAACAAGGACAAAATTCTATGCAAAACACTAACGCTTAGCTAATTGCTTAAGTATTATGGGAAAATTCATTATACTGTCCAAATGTAAAACATGCTCATTTACAGCAGTTTCCCCTACAGCTGTGCCAGTGGTGAGGTAGAGAATATTTGAAGATTTATTTTAAACACAGCTGCTTTATGTATTATTGTCAATTTTCTCCATTTTCTTCAGTTTGAACCTTTGAACTCCATCTTTTATGTTTCTAAAATGGTCAGAACAGTAGACATTTGATGAAGGTAACTCACAAATGCGCAAGTGAACACTCCAAAGTGAGATAGAATCCATATGAATTCCTTTTCTCTAAAAGTCCATGGTTTGTCCCAGATAATTGCTCTAAAATCATTAGCCTTAATTTATGGAATATTGCAGAAAAGAAAGATAATTTGCCTTCAGAACTTATTTGGGGATATCTTTTTACAAACGGCTACTGCTGTAACTAAGTTTCCTGATAATTAATATTTGGGGAGAAATACAGTGTTATAGATAACTATTTTAATAGTTGTAATATTGTAAAACTGAGATCTCAGTGAATTGTACATATATATACATATGCAAACACACACATACATATTCAGCACAAACATACACATACATACATAAACAGTATATAGACATACATATATACAGAATATCTATATACTTCATATATACATACATATATACTGTATATATGTATGTGCATGTTTGCATATGTATATGTGTACATTCATGTTTTAACTATATGCTGACATGCATATATAGTTAAAACCCGAATGAGTTAAAGGTATCTTTGGTAGCTCTTTGGGGTTCAACCTTATTGCAAAGCTTGGAATTTAAGAATTTATAATTAAATGCACCTAGAAGATCATATTAGTCTGAACTTCTATTGAAACTAGAAACTCCCTCTACAGTCTCTCGAGCAGATTCCCCTACAGTACCTTCCAGTCACAAAGCAGCCTGTCCCAGCTTCATTTTGAGAAATGACTATCTTATGCAGAGCTCCAGCATTTCTTCTTATTCATTTCTATAGAGCAGAGACTTGAGGATTACAAACTGGTTGGAAGAATGGGTTAGAAAACTTGTCTTGAAGTTGTATTTGCCAAGCAAATATACGTGTTTTTTTTTTTTTTTTTTTTTTTTCCTGAGAGACGGTCTCGCTCTGTTGCCCAGGCTGGATTGCAGTGATGCAATCATGGTTCACTACAGCCCCAACCTCCTGGGCTCAAGCAATCTTCCTACCTCAACCTCCCAAGTAGCTGGAACTACAGGCATGCACCATTACACTTGGCTAATTTTTACATTTTTTGTAGAGATGGGGTCTTGCTATGTTGACTAGGTTGGTCTCAAACTCCTGGGCTCAAGCGATCCTCCCACCTCAGCCTGCCAAGGTGTTGGGATTACAGGCATGAGCCACTGCACTTGACCAAGCCCATAGTTTTTACCTAGAGCATACGTTTACTTGAAGTAGCTTCGGAGTGGGGGAAAGCTATGGAGATTAAGGAGGGTGGGGGGGTGCTAAAAATCTTGTCCAAACTACTCATTGGTACCTCTACTGCTCCCAGAAACTTTCATCCTTTCAGTTTGGCCCTTGGTAGCATGCCACACGTATGTGTGAATGTGCTGGCTTACACAGAGTGTCAGTAAAATGCCAAATGCCAGGGTATTTTGTATGTTAAAACTAAATTATACAAATGATCATTTGCTAAATCATCATGATTTCAATAGATCAATTGTGCTAAGGACATTCTGATGAAAGAGTAAATTCAAGAGGCAAGGTACTGTCAATCAAAATTAATTAAGAAATTATGTATCAATCAATAATGTTCTAAAAAGTATTGTAATGACCTCTGTTATTCTGTTTAAGCATAAACAAGATAATCAACCATGTTACCTATCTGGAGATTAGATCTTTTCCAATTAACTTGACTTAATTAACTCTCTAAGGCACTGAACTTTAGATGCCTCAGATACTGTACTTTAAGATTATTAGAATTGGAGGGCTCACTGGGTTTACTGTTATTTTAATGTTATAAATATATTTACTCATTAGACAAATGGAATTCAAAATTTAAATTCATGTGTGTGGTGGGGAGTGAGGAGTTATAGAATTTTTTTAAAATGAGCCCAATATAGACAACTGAAATAAATTAAAATGAAAGACTCTTGAGAACAGTCTTTGTTCCCTCATTAAGGGTTATAGGAAAGGAAAAGTCAGTCAATTTCTGGTAATCACACGGGGGCTATTTCAACTAGCCAGTTTTAATCATTCCTCTATATATTGCCTTGCTTCCGATCTCATAGAGAGAATGTGAATAGATTGGAAAATCTTCAACTTCCTCTACATACCCTCATCTGCCTTAGCATCACTTTTCCCTGCCTCCCATAGGAGGCATAGTTCCATCTTTTATTTAAAGTGAACCTCTTTACCTCTGGCTCCCATCCCAATTGCCTCTGTAGAAAACTCACTCTATTTGCCAGCCAGTGTCTCTCCTGTATTCTCAGCCCCTTTCTCTCCACTAGTTGCCTCTCCTTAGTAAATAGAACGGCCTAAGTCTCCTGCATTGTTGAGTGAATAAACAATATCCTCCTTTAACCCTCCAACTCTAACTTTATCTTTCTACTTCTGGAAAGATTTCTGTATACTCCTTGCATCCCCTTTCTCAATATCCAGTCATTACTCAACTGACTAGAGTCTGACTTCTTCCTCACTGCACCACTGACACTGCTCTTATGGAAATCTTAATGACCTCTTAACCCAAGGGTCATGCTCAGTCCTTGTCTTTTTTTATCGAGGTAAAATTCACATTAACATAAAATTAACATTTTAAAGTGTATAATTCAATGACATTTAGTACATTCACTTGTTGTGCAATGATCACCTCTAGTCCTAAAATATTGCCATCACCCCAAAAGGAGACCCTGTTCTCATTAATCAGGGTCTCTCCCCATTTCCCCTCAATCCCCTCGGCCCCTAGCAATTATTAATCTGCTTTCAGTCTCTATGGATTTGCTTTTTCTAGACATCTCATCAAAGTGGGATTATACAATGTGTGGTCTTTTGTAACTGGCTTCCTTTATTTAGCATACTTTTTATCCATGTTGTAGCATGTATCAGTACTTTATTCCTTTTGAAGGTTGAATAATATTGCATTATATGGATTTACCACACTTTGCTTATCCATTCATCAGTTGATGGGCATTTAGGTTGCTTCCACCTTGTGGTTAGTTCTCATCTGATTTGACCTCTCAGAGGCATGTGACATTGCAGACCTCTATCATAAATCCTTTCTTTCCTTCACTACTGAAATGGACCACTATTCCAACTTCTCTGACCACCACCCTTACATTCTCTCTTTCATGGGCTCCTTCAAAGTAGGGATTCCAAAGAGCCCAGCCTTGATCTGGTTTTCTCATTCTCTGCACTCCGCTTAGTTGAGTGAGCATAGCTACTCCATAGTACCAATTACTAATGGCCCCTATGATGGCTTTGTCTGCTTCTAGTACAGATCAAAATGTACTATTCCCTGGATGTGAAGAAAAATGAAACAGGAGTATTTGGAACCACAGTATGCAAACTATGTTTGGGATAGCTGTGGAACAGTTTATGCTGACTCTCAATCATTCACCACCCAGGAAAAGTCAGATTATGGGAAAGAGAATGATGTGGAACCAAATGCTTTTCAAAATACCCTCCCCTCCACTGCCCCATTTTCTACTCTTCAAACCACACATACACAGTATCAATTCAGTGGGTAAAGAAGTCAAAGCATTTATGTCATGTGGGCAGAACAATTGGTTGACTCACTTTTTCATTTCCCAATCTATTGCTTTGTTGTCAGACACAGTGTCAGTGCAAAGTTTTAGCAGCAGGGCGAAGGTTCATTTCAGCAATTCATGCTTTTGTTATTTTATTTTTACTCCTCAAACTGACTCACCTTTGGCTAAAGGAAATATACAATCGGCAAATATTGACTCAAAGGACTATGCAATTTACATCTTAATGCAGAGTAATAAGTCTCATCGGAATCCTCTTGGGTACTACCTATCCTGGCACATTTTTGCCGTTTGCTTTCAGTTTAACACCGTTTTTACTTTGTGATTTTAACAAGTAGCAAAGATCAATGCTTTACATTTCCAATGGTAAAGCTAGACACTATAATATCAACAGTTTCTCTTTAGTTTCCAGTCCTTCCTCAGGGATTGTAAAGGACAGGAGTCATTAGGAGACTGTCAGTGTCTCAAGAGAAGTGTTTCTCTTCTTAGTAAAACTAACTGGAAATCATTCATTAAAACTGTGGTAAGCATTTATTATCTACCATGTGTTCCCATAGCCTTCTTGACATTCATACCTAGGACTGCAATCAACATATTGAATAGAAATTCTGTTAACTTTTATATTTCTCTACTTTCCACCATGGACTTTTTGGGGCAAGGACCATGTCTTGTTGTTTAGTGTGTCTCCTATACCTGTATAAGAATAAATTTTCATTTATTCATTCATTCAAGTAGTCAACAATATTACTGAGTGCCTACCATGTGTCCAGGATTGTTTTATATACTAGGTATTCAACAATGAATAAAACAGACAACAATCTTTTTTTATATACTAGGTATTCAACAATGAATAAAACAGACAACAATCCCTGATTCTCTTTAGTGTTTGTATTCTCTGGGTGAGCAGCAGAGGGGTAGACAATAAACAAGAAAGTAAAATACACAATATGTTAAATGATGACAAAGTTCTATGGATAAAAATAAAATAGGTGAGAGGTAGGGTGTGGAGAATAGGGCAGTTGGGGAAGGTCTTACTGAGAGGTGATATTTGAGCAAGGAGCCAAAGGAGGGGCAAGAGCAAGCCATGTGGATATCTGTGAGAAGACTATTTCAGGCAAAAGGAATAAGTTTAGGGGGTCTTATAGGTGGCTGTAGAAATTTGACTTTTACACGAAAATAAATAGAAAGCTATTGGAAAGCTCTAAAGAGGACAATGACAGGAGCCGACTTGTATTCTAACATAATTACTCAGGCTGCTGTGAAGAAAATAGACTGTAGAGGGCAAGAGTAGAGGTAGAGAAATCACATAGGAGGCTACTGTAGAGAACATTCAATCAAGAAATGATGGTGGCTTGAACCAAGATGGGATCAGTAGATGTTAGGAGAAATTATTCTGTTCTGGATAAATTTTGAAGGTAAAGCTGAAAGGACTTGCTAGAGGATAGCATGTAGGGTGAAAAAAAAGAGAGAGTAGTGAAGCATGGCTTAAGATTTTTTGACCGGGAAAATGGGAGGTTAGAGTTGCCATTTACTGATCTAGAGAACACTCTAGAAGGAGCATATTTGGGGACTGAAGAATGAGGAGATCAGTTTGGGTTATGTGAACTTTAAGATGCCAAGTAGGGATGTTGAGTAGGCAGGTGGATGTAGGAACCTAGAGTTCAGGGAAGAGATCTGGGCTGGGGATAGACATTTGGCAGTGATTGGCATATAGACAGTAAAGCCAGGAAATTTGGCAATAGCAACATAGGGGTGAGTGTAGATGGAGTAAAGATAAAAGGTGGAAGAAAGAGGGAAAACCAGCAAAGGAGATTGAGAAGGAATGGCTTGTGAGGGAAGAGGAAGCTCAGGAGAATGTGCTGTCCCAGACGTTTTTCAAAGAGAAGAAATTGATCAACTGAGATAAATGCTTCTGACAGGTTAGGCAACGTTAAGTACTAGGAGTCAATCATCAGGTTTAACAAAGTAGAGGTCATAGGTAACTTTGACAAAAGCCATACTGGTGGAAGGGAATGTTTGATATGAACAGGTTCCAGAGAGAATGAAAGGAGATAAAATGACCATTTAGGGGGAGAGAAAGTAAAGAAAATCAATACAGGCAACTTTTTAAAGGAGTTTTTACTCTATAAAGGGGCAAAGAAGTAGAGTGGTAACTAGAGAGAAATGTGGGGTCAAGAGCATTTTTTCTTGATTGGGATACATTATGTGTATACATTTGTGAAAATGATCTAGTAGAGAAAATAACATTGATGACTCAGGAGACAGATAGGAGAATGATTAGGACAAGGTCCTTGACTAGTAGATGAGATGGAAGGAGTGTAGTGCAACAAGCTCCTCAGTGAATAGCTCCCAGTGAGAACTTCCTACACTAGTTGTTTGTATCTCTAACATGGGACTAGTGGAATTCTCTAAAATGTAAACTCCATGATGGCAGGAGTGTTTATGTGGTTTGTTCTTCAATATATTCCCAGTGCCTAAAAGATGGTTTGGCATGTATGAAAAGATCCTAACAGATATTTATTGAATGGGTGACTAACTTGCCTCTAATTACTTAACGATGAATGGCCCCAGTGCCTCAAGATAGGCTGAATAGTGCTACGGAGTTTTTTTTTTTGTTTCTTTTTTTAACACATACATTTGTTTATTTTAATTGACAAATACAAATTGTGTATATTTATTGTGCACAACATGTTGTTTTGAAATATGCATACACTGTGGAATACCCAAAATAAGCTAGTTAACACATGTATTACTTCACATATTTATTTTTTGTGGTAAGAATAGTTAAAATCTACTCTCTTAGCAATTTTTAAAAGACAATACGTTGTTATTAACTATAGTCACCATGTTGTACAACAGATCCCTTGAACTTATTCCTCCTATTTAACTAAAATGTTGTATCATTTAACCAACATCTCCCCAAACTCCCATCACCCCTGCCATGTTATTAAGCTTTGACAATTAAGTGGGATGTATGCTAACATCATATTTTGATCTTCAGAAACATACCATATTTTCTAAAAATATGTTCTTACCTGTATACACAATGTAAAAGTGACAGGAAAGTAAATGTTTTGGAGACAGGAGCAGTACCATCAATGCTATCATAAATATATCTTAAATATATCCTCAAAAACATCTTTATATTTATTTAGATCATGATAGTTTTGGAGGCTACCGGCATTACTGGGGAACTGTTAAGGAAGTGTTATGCACACATTTGTTAAGTCAAAGTTACAGCTTAAAGCTGGTGGGAGAAAGTGAATGTTGCATTCTTTGGACAAAGTGGAAATTCACCTCTTTCTAACTAAAGACAATTAGTGACAGAGAGTTTTTGACTCTTAGCATAAGGATGTGTTACAATGGCTTTTCTCTTTAATTAGTTCCAAGAGCCAGTGCCTGATATAGGACAGAACTCTCAGCACGTAAGACTCCTTTAGGAAGGTCCTGATAACAAGCTCCTTGGAGAACAAGCCTTCAAAGCATGAAAGAGGCATTCTAAATAAAATGTTTATTTAACTCAATGAATATTTTTTTCATAGTGTTCATCTTACATTTATATGTTTTGCTTCAGGTGTGGTGATACATAAATGCATAATACACAGATTCTTACCTTCAAGGATTTCATGGTCTAATAGTGGGGACCATCCAGGGAACAGATAATTAGGGTAGCACTAATGGGATGATATAATACTGCTGTTAAGGATTATCTAGAAGGGACACCTAAATAAGCTGAATAGGGTATTTAAGGAAGATTTTTAAAAATATATCTTAAATATATACTCAAAAACATCTTTACATTTATTCAGATAATGATAGTTTTGGAGGCTACAGTCATTACTGGGGATCTGTATATAAATATACCCTAAAGTAAAGAGAATTCTATATTAAACCCCTGTGTACCCATATCCCAGCTTTAATAGTTACTAGCATCTTGCCAACCTCATTTCATTTACTTTCTTCTTCCCATTTTCTCCTGAAGTATTATTTCAAAGCAAGTCGGACATTATTTCATTTCACCCATACATACTTTCCTGCACATCTTTAAATTTAAAAACTTGTTTTCAACATAACTGTTATCACACTTAACACAATTAACAATAAGAAAGACTTCTTAAGGAAAGTCACATCTGAATACATGCCTGGAAGACATGCAGGAGGGAGCCAAGAGAAGGCAATGGACATGGCAGGTTGTGTTTCTGGCCAAGTGAAGGGGACTATAAGCCCTTAAAAGAGACCAGAGAGAGCCTGGCTCTTCTGGAAAACCACAGGATTAGTACAGCCTAGCTTATCAAACGGAGAATGTAGATGGCTCTGGGCCAAGCTCTTCAGTCTTGCTGTCTTGCTTAATCTTTACATCAGTGGTACTATGAAATAGGAACCTATCATTAACCCCGAACAAGGAAAGGAGCCTTTGAGATGTTAGGTAACTGACCTATGATTCTGCAGCTCAATAAGTGGAAGAGCTGGGTTATCAAGCCTGGTCTATTGGAATACCTGGGTGCTTAACTATTGCACCATCCTACTTGCACAGAGGTTTGTGATTGGCCCTATATTCAAGCGTTAATCCCTTCAATCTTGTTCTATTTAATTATCTACCATATCAATTAATGATCAATTAATTTGCTTCTTAAAGTGTTAAAAATGAATTTTGGGGGTGGAGGGGTTAGTTGGGTTTAAAGAAGTAGAAATTCACAGCAGGACACTCCTCTAGGAATCTTTTGTAGCTCAAGTAACATGAATTTTTTTTTAAATTTTTATTATTATTATACTTTAAGTTTTAGGGTACATGTGCACAACGTGCAGGTTTGTTACATATGTACACATGTGCCATGTTGGTGTGCTGCACCCATTAACTCGTCACTTAGCATTAGGTATATCTCCTAATGCTATCCCTCCCCCCTCCCCCCTCCACAACAGTCCCCAGAGTGTGATGTTCCCCTTCCTGTGTCCATGTGTTCTCATTGTTCAATTCCCACCTATGAGTGAGAACGTGCAGTGTTCGGTTTTTTGTCCTTGCGATAGTTTGCTGAGAATGATGTTTTCCAGTTTCATCCATGTCCCTACAAAGGACATGAACTCATCATTTTTGATGGCTGCATAGTATTCCATGGTGTATACGTGCCACATTTTCTTAATCCACTCTATCGTTGTTGGACATTTGGGTTGGTTCCAAGTCTTTGCTATTGTGAATAGTGCCGCAATAAACATATGTGTGCATGTGTCTTTATAGCAGCATAATTTATAATCCTTTGGGTATATCCCATTACTGGGTATATATCCAAAGTAACATGAATTTAACTGAGTCATCTACTGTTGCCAGATAGTAGCATACACTAATTGTAATAAATAAAAAACATCTAAAAGTTAAAAAAAAGTCTCCTGAGTGCTGAACTTGCAAATCTATAGCAGCAAAGCAATAGTGAGCATTACAGACATAAGTACCCCCTTATTTCCTTTCTTGAGAAATTCCAGTATCTGCTGATGCAGCTATCCTAAAGTAAGAAAAGGTTAATTATTATGTTTTTATGAGAACCGAATTTTGTATTTAATTAACAGATTAAGTTATTCCCTGTTGCAAACAGGCTCTGTTCTCGATGAAACCAAATATTATGAAAATTGCCAAGTTTATTAGTGTATTGTGTGAATGCAAAAAGTTACTGAACCCCCACCCCTCTTTATTAGATTCTGCCTCAGGCTGATTTTAGATATTACCATTTCCCTGCCATTTTAGTTTGGTAGTTCTGTAATTCTCATGGTACGCATTTAGTTTCAGGTTTCTCCTTTACAAAGTGATACCCCAAAGCCTGAATATCTACAACTGTTGGTTGTGTTTCTCCTGCCCCACTTCAATTATTACAGCATCAGAATCACAAGAAAGAAGGCACATCATGGTCAGCCTGCTTCATAACCCCACCATGCCTCCACAGGACATACTGGCTGAGGATGTGGGCTCTATCCCGAGACAGACATGGATTCTTTTTCTAGTCCCACCACTGACTGGCTGTGGAACTGGGGAAAAGAAAACGTGAACATGGTATAGTGGTTAAGTACCTATGCTTTCATCCAGGCTACCTTGGTTTGGTACTCAGCTCAGCTCCTTGCTTAACTGTATATGTTCTGGCAAATTGCATAACATCTCCATGCCTCAATTTCCTCAGCTGCAGAATAGGGATGTTAATAATAGCATCTACCCCATGGAGTCATGGTGAGGAGGGACTGAGCGCTTGGCAAATAGACGTTAGCTTATATTAATTTCCCAATGTCCCAGATCAGAGGCAAAGGAATATTCTGTGATTGTGGAGGACCTAAAGGGCTGCAGATATCTTCTGTGCAAATTATAAAACAAATAAGAATGTGATTTACTCCACATGTACATGAGAGATGGAGCATTGCAAGTTGTTCAAACAGTGGCCACACAAGGCTAGAATGGCCACCTTGTGGAGAGGTCCACCATGACTGTTTGAGTGGGTCCTGGCCAAGTAACTAACAGCTGTACTCTCTTCAAGTTAGAGCATCTTGGTTTCCAGAAGGGCCACATACAATCAGCTTGTCTCTCTAGCCCTGGGAAACTCCTTGGGGTAGGGGGAACAATGAGGTTAGGGGAACTGCTGAATGCAGACAAGATGTCAGCAGCCTGGTGAAAGAGTCCCTGAGTGCCAGATGGAAACAGCATTACTGCAGGATCTCTAGAACGCCTCATCATAACCTGTGGGTATTAAGAGCTTCTTGCATATATTTTGAAATTTGATTTAAAATAAAAAAGCCTGGTTTGTTAAGAGAGCAGAGGTTGGTAGCTTAGTTAACATCTAAATGCCACTTGAACATTAAAAAGATCCCAAAGGGAATTTACTTAATCCTAATGTAGGGTGAGGGGAAAGGGAAGAAATGGGGTTAGAGAAACAAAGAGAAAAAGAAAAATGATGAGTAAGGTGCAGAGGAAGGGAGTAAATAGAAATGTATAGTGCAGAAGTATGGAAAGAGCCTGGACACAGAAATGGATCCCAAAAGCCACACTGGGACACAGCTGCATAGTGTGTAGGGAAGCACCTCAACTTTAGCGCAGAAAAGCTCCTTAGATTTCACTTAGTCAAACCTGTTCATATTAGAGATGGGGAAATTGCAGGCTGCCTGCTCATGGTCATATAGAGAGTTTGTGGGACAGCTGGGTCAGGAACCCTGGCCACTTGCCTCCTTATCTGGGGCTCTGAAAATTTGTCCCTTCCTGGGTGCACGTTTTGGTTGTAAATGAGAACTATTTTCCTCCTAGAATACTTGCATCAAACTGCAGGTATATTCATGCCACTTCCTGCCCTAGAAGTTAAGCCTTCATTGCATGTTGTGTTTTATAAGTGATATATGATTGGCTGGGTGTAGCTTGGGTTCTTTGGGAGGCCAAGAGGTGAAGGGCTCCACCAAAGCCCTAGAAATAATAGTTAAGGAGCCTTACTTACCTGAGAAAAATGAAAGTCCTGAATCTTGTACAACTTTATCAAGGCAGATTAAAAATGAAAATTGCAATTTCTCCTGAGAAAATATTGGTGTGTTCTAGCTTTATTAAAGAGTGACTTTCTCTTTCTTGATATACATGCTAATGCCATGGAGTGATTATTTGTCCCATTGATGCCCAGTGACCTGGGAGAAGAAAGAGAGAAATCTTGTAGCCTGGCAGAATTCCCTTGAGAAGCAGATGGAAGCAAGTGATTTTCAAAATTGTTCAGAATAATTTTACAATATAGACAAAAGCAAACATATACTGCTTCTGACTATAAATTCTTACACCCTCATTCCATCCATAAATACATTTCTCCTGTGAGTTTACTGACCAGCCATCTTGTCTTTGAATTCTCATCTTGCACTAATGAACAACCCAGACCTGCACAGAATAGCCCTTTCATCTGGTCCAGGCTTTAGGCTCTTCAGCTTTAGTTCATCCTTATGAATTTCAGTACTATCTTGCAGGAAAAACAAGATCACTACCAATTTGTTTGATGTCCTTTGCGAGCAGCAATAGGACATTATTAATTCTCTCCCAAGACCTTTCCCCTCTCACCAAGGGTTATAAACAGAGTTATTCTAAACCGTTTGCTGTGTTTTGACATTCTTTTCAGAAAAACCACCCTAACCCATCCACAAGAGCAAAGGAAGACATAAAAGATAAAACTGCCAGGGTTTAAGTCAAAGATCAGTTAAAACATCCAGCACTTGTCAAAAATAATATTTAGAAAAAGAATTCCCAGAACATATTTTATGCTGATTTCCACAAGATCATAAAGGTCAAAGGAGCAAATCCCACGATGAGCATTAGGTTCAAAATGAAGAGCTAGATATCTAGTTATGTATGAATAAAATAATGTAATGCATTGAGAAGGATATTTTTCTTTTAATGAAAACATTAAAAAAAGATTTTCAAAGTTAATAGGGTTGTGGCAGGGAGTCTGACATCAAATGATGGAATTCACTAAGCAACTTCACTGTAAGAAACTCAGCTAAAGAAATGGTTACAGCTCCTTCAATTTGTGAGTTAGTTGGTACGGAGGGATGGAGCCAGTTGGCAAGTTACGGTCCGGTGGGTCGGCGGGGGGGGCGGGTAACTGAAATTTGAATGTAAATAATAAGATTCTAGAGCCTGTGCTCTTAATCAAGAATGATGTGAGAAATGGGGTTCAGATGAAGCTCAGGGATGGGATGTATGGTCACTTTGAAGATATCACCCACCCTCCCCACTAACTCTGGGGATATATTGGGAAGCAGAGGTGGTAGATAGGAAAAGGGCTTCCCAGAATGATATAGTTTGGATATTGTATTAGGCTGTTCTCACGCTGCTAATAAATATATACTAAAGACTGGGTAATTTATAAAGGAAAGAGGTTTAATAGACTCACAGTTCTATATGGCTGGGGAGGCCTCACAGTCATGGTGGAAGATGATGGAAGAGCAAAGGGATGTCTTACATGGCAGCAGGCAAGAGAGCTTGTGCAGGGGAACTCCCATTTACAAAACCATCAGATCTCATGAGACTTATTCACTGCCATGGGAACAATGTGGGGGAAACTGCCCCCATGATTCAATTAACTTCACCTGGCCCCACCCTTGACACATGAAGATTATTACAATTCAAGGTGAGATTTGGGTGGGGATACAGCCAAACCGTATCAGCTGTGTCCTCACCTAAATCCCATATTGAATTGCAAGTTCCCATAATCCCCACATGTCATGGGAGGGACCTAGTGGGAGGTAATTGAATCATGGGGGCAGTTACCTCCATGCTTCTGTTCTTATGATAGTGAGTGAGTTCTCATGAGATCTGATGGCTTTATAAGGGGCTTTTCCTTCTTTGCTTAGCACTTATCCTTCCTGTCACCATGTGAAGAAGGACAGGTTTGCTTCCCCTTTTGCCATGATTGTAAGTTTCCTGAGGTCTACCCAGCCATGCTGAAATGTGAGTCAATTAAACCTCTTTCCTTTATAAATTTCCCAGTCTTGGGTATGTTTTTATTGGCAGTGTGAGAACAGACTAATACCCAGAATTAAAAAGAGTATTTGAGTTTTTTATTTTGTCCATTGTTAGTTTCTCATTCAAGTTTCTACACTCGGTACTAAAGATGTAGCATCGTTGAACTGTAGTTGGTTGGAATCTCTTCCTTTAATCAAGAGGTTTTTTAAAATTTAGTGCTTTTTATAGGACACTCTTATGAATTGAATTGTGTCCTCCATAAAGGTATGTTAAAGTCTTAATAAAGATACATGTGAATGTAACCTTATTTGCAAGCAGGATCATTGCAGGTGTAATCAAGTTAAGATGATGTCATACTGGATTAGGCTGGTGATATGGTTTGGCTCTGTGTCTCCACCCAAATCTTATCTTGTAGCTCCCATAATTCCCACATGTTGTGGGAGGGACCTGGTTGGAGATGATTGAATCATGGGGGTGGGTCTTACCTGTGCTGTTCTCATGACAGTGAATGGGCCTCAAGAAATCTGATGGTTTTAAAAATGGGAGTTTCCCTGCAGAAGCTCCTCTCTTTGCCTGCTGCCATCCATGTAAGATGTGACTTGCTCCTCCTTGCCCTCCACCATGATTGTGAGGCCTCCCCAGCCATGTGGAACTGTAAGTCCAATAAACCTCTTTCTTTTGTAAATTGCACAGCCTTGGGTATGTCTTTATCAGCAGTATGTAAACGGACTAATACAGTTGGATTAGTGATTGGAATGATGCTTCTACAAGCCAAGGAATGCCAAGGATTGCTGGCAACCACCAGAAGCTGTAAGAAATAATGAAGGATAGACCACCAGAGCTTTTAGAGAGAGCATGGTCCTGCCAACATTTTGAGTCCAGACTTCTAGCCTCTGGAACAATGTGACAATACATTCCTGTTGTTGTAAGCCACCAAATTTGTGGTCATTTGTTATGATAGTCCCAGGAAACTAATAAAGACAGTATTACTTTGGGTTACCTTATGGAATAAAGTTAGTCCTTCAAGGAACAAACTTTTTGGTTCTTCTGTCTCAGAATTGAGTACTAATAATAATCCATTCTGGATGGATACTTCCAAATGAGTAACTACACCATTTTTCAAAAACACTATGGTGAAACTTTCATTATGGTGTATTGTTTATTCATAATAAGCTATCTATAGATATCCACTGTGCAAAATGGACACTCAAGCTAACATATTTGCTATTTGCTAAATTAATTCCATCTGCCCCACTGATTTATCATTTTCACATTGCTTGGTTTCTTTTGATTCCTGGCTTCTACATTTCCCTCTGTGCTCACTTTGGAACAATATGAGAACAATTCCTGGAAGACAGTTCTCTACATGGGATCAATTGCAAAAATTAACCTTTAACCTTCTGAAGCAGATCCTTGATATCAAAGAGTTCCAAACAGCAAATTATTTCCTTTAAAAAGTTATCTCTTAATTAACATTAAGTAGATCTTCTTATTAGTCCAATAGATTTGCATTTTTCATTGCTGTTGATAAAAGTATGTGCTTATCTCTTTCATGCATTACAACGGAAAATTAGAAAGCAATATTTAGTATGTCACTTTACAGCCAAGAGACTGTAGAATTTTGTGACAGTAATCTGATTATCTTATCTGAAATGCATTTAAACACACACACACACACACACACACACACACACACACCAGCTTATCTTTGACATTGCTGCCAAGAATCTAGTATTACTATTCAGCAAAACTTTTTGTGTTAGGAAATCAAAGCACCTGATTAACCTAATTACGTGGCTTAATCAGGGGTTTTACTGCAGATGAAAACATTGCCCCCACTCTGCCTATGAAGTGTACGTTCTTATGCAAAGCAAATGTGATATTTGAATTCTTAACTGGCGGCCTTCATAATGCATCTATAGAATTAACTCTGCAGAGAGCTGCAATCACTGAAGTTCGCCAAGGTTATACCTTATCCAACATGTGTCTTCCACCTGCTTATCTAGGAGTTTCTCTGAAACCCCCATTATTTCAGTGATTCTTCAAGGTTTGACAGCTAATGCAGAAGAATGCATACAGAAGTCTTCCATTAAATGAGAACGTGTTATAATACTAGAGAGATAAAGGAATAGTCTGGGGCATAGGTGCTCTAGTCTCGTTTTATTCACATATTGAGATGAATTTGTTTATCCTATCAGATATTTGACAGCTTGGAATCCAGAGATAACTCTTTTGCTGTGAAGGATGAGGTTCAGGAATTAGGGGGAGGGATTGGAAAGGAGGCCTTGGCCACTCCTGGATAATGATATTGAGCATAAATACGGAGGGATAAATAATAATAGATGAATAGCATCTCTGCTGAAATGGCCTACTTACCTACCAGAACTCTTCAACTTCTAACCTCACCACATGGAGCATATCTTCATTCTCTAGACTTGCATGACGAGCACTAAGCCTGATGTTACAACTACAGAGCTTTAGACCAATAATATTATGACCAAGAGCTTGGGCTTTTGCAGTGAGACAGATTTGTATTTGAATCGCATCTCCACTATTTACTGGCTGTGTAACCCAGGGCAAGTCACTTGAGCTCTATTGGATGTTCAGTTTTTCATCTGTAAAATGTGGATAATGAAACTTCCCTAATGAAGTTATTATGAGGATTAAATTACATAATGCTTAACACACTGTCTTACATATAATAAGCAATAAATAAGTATCAGGTATTATTATTACTATTACTATTATTTTTGAGACAGAGTCTCTCTCTGTCGTCCAGGCTGGAGTGCAGTGGTGTGATCTCAGCTCACTGCAACCTCCGGCTCCTGGGCTCAAGCAATTCTCCTGTCTCAGCCTCCCAAGTAGCTGGGACTACAGGTGCCTGCCACCATACCCGGCTAATTTTTATATTTTTAGTAGAGATGGGATTTCACTGTGTGGATCAGGCTGGTCTCAAACTCCTGACCTCAGGTGATCCACCTGCCTCGGCCTCCCAAAGTGCTGGGATTACAGGCATGAGCCACCATGCCCAGCCAATATTAGGTAATATTAGTGATCCCAATCCAGGCAAATTAGCATTTGCTTCTGGTGGTCAGCCATTGAACAGTAGATCAAATAGTTGATTAATTGACCTAGTTAGGTCCCTGAGAAATCCAAAATAACCTTACTCTATTTGTGAGCCAGTTGTATCACCTTACTAATCAAACGGGGGCATTTAGTGGTTTAATTCACTACTATCCAATGTACCTGCTAGCAACTAATCAGTTAAATTATTGGGAGACAGAATGAATAGCGAGGTTTCAGTAGAACCCAACAAATACTTTTGGCTGATTATACTTAGAGAGCAGGACTGTGTAGCACGACCCCCAAATTTTATGATGTTTGCATTCTTTGGCCTCCTTACCACACTTGAAGAGTGTCCTGTATGACTCTGAGAGAGTCTGCCATCCAGATGGTTGGGCTCTCTCCCCTTCTAGCACTCCTTTTCAGACCCAGAAACATTGTGAATTCTTTTTCTTATTAAAGTAAATGACAAGCTGAGACAGAAATCTCAAGAGACTCCAGGAAAGGCCCAGCTGGGGTGCCAAAGTGTTTGGTATTCAGAACCAAGGATGTCAATAGTGAGGAAGAATATGGACATCCAGAGGAAGAAAACCAGACCAGGGAAAGGTATAGGGGACAGGGACAGGGACAGTGGGATTCAAGTATTTGAAGGGTTCTCAAGTGGAAGAAGGAGTAGACCAGTTCTGATTTATTCCAGTGGGACCAGTAGGTAGAAGGGCTGGAGAGACAGATTTGATAAAACTGGGTTATTCCAAAATGAAGGAACTCCCCATTGATGAAACTGTCTGAGCAGAGGCTCGATAACCAATTCTTAGGGAGACGGGGGAGAGAATTTCCTCCTTTAGAAGATAGGGATCCTTCTACCTCTAAGATTATATTACCCAATGACTTTATAACAAGCTAGAAGATCTATATTTACTATTTATTTCAGGAGGCTTCCATTAGGTTATAACTCCCATTATGGATAATCCCATGCCAAAAAATGATAAACTAATCAAAGAAGTAACTTCAACCTGCTTTATATAAATTAGGGCATAGTTACTCATTCCAGTCTAAATTACTTTTTAAAACAAGTGAACAGTCTATTACTAGTACTGGGATTATACTGAGGGTATATGCTATTTGTAGATATGTGCAGTAGGAGGAATAAAATATGCCCTAATAAAATAACAGCTCATAAGTTTCAACATTAAAAACCCTGAGTTAATTTTTAATCCATCCTTATGAAGCCACTGAACATTTATAAGCTTTTGCCTAATGAAGATCTACAGCATAATGGCCATAGTACTCTGAGGATGGAGGGCAATGTACCTCGAAAAACACTTGAAAATCCATTTAATTATATCAGGCCCCATGACAAACACTTATGAATGCACACATCAAAAGCTAGAAGTGTGATTTGGGATCACATATTATTGGCTAAGCAGAAGAAACAACACTAAGTAAAAATCTGCTTCTCTTTCCCAGTCAACAAGACTGACAGTTTAATTCAAGTTTTGGGTTCCTTAAGGAATAAACCTACCATGCAGTACTATTTCAGCTGTATCAAATTCCCCAATGCCTAATACTGAGTTCTTATAACTTTTTCAAAGCTGGTAGATATGCCATACATATTTATGTGGAGACTTATTGTAGACAATAAGAGTGCTCATCCATGCAAAGAGGATAGGTCCAACAGCATCCTAGCCTTCCCACACACTGCTGTTTGCACCTTAGGTGTTATAAACTGAATACTAATTAGATTTTAACACTCATAATTAGATGGTTTATACATGCTGTTGTAATGTACTTTTCTTTTCCAAATTTGGTTTCACAGTTGTCACTTTCCAGATAACTGCCTGAGATTTTGGTGGCATCATTGATAACTTCCCACAACTTCCACCATTGCTCAATGCTTATTTGTTGAATGAACAAATTCTTAAGAATACAACCACTTCTGGTTTACTCCATAGTCAACTAAGCTGGACTGGCTTCTTCTATCTTTGATCACTCATAGTCTGTTCTTAACATAGCTGCCAGAGGGGTTCTCTTAAAATCAAAACAAGATGATGGCCCTTCTCTGTACACTTTCCTCTAGTAGCTCACCATTTCACTCAGGATAAAAGCCAAAGTCTTGTGTAAGGCCTGATCTACAAGGTCCTATACAGCCTTGTCCATCTATTCTGTCTTTCTTACTCCTCTCCTATTACTCTCCCCTTCATTTGCCCTACACCAGTCAACTAGCCTCCTTCCTCTTCCTATGCCTAGAATGCTCCTGCATTAAACGCTTTTCACTGGTAGAGCTTTGGCAGTACTGGAAATTATCTTCCCCAAGATATTAGCATGACTAATCCCCTCATGTCTTTTAGGTCTTTTCTCAACTATCACCTTGACTACCCTACTTGAAATTACAATCCCTCCCTCCATTATCCTGCTCTTTTTCATACTTAGGTATACATTTGATTTAAAGAATACACAAAGGCCTGGAATCATGGCTCCTGCCTGTAATCTCAGCACTTTGTCTGTTCAAGGTGGGAGGATTGCTGGAGGCCAGAGTTTGAGACCAGACTGTGCAACATAGTGAGACCCCACTTCTACAGAAAAACAATTGAAAAATGCACAGGATCTGTAATCTGAAAGCCACAAAATGATGATGAGAGAAATCAAAGACCTAAATAAATGGAGGGACATACTATGTTCATGGATAAAAAGATTCTACATAGCAAATATGTCAATGCTCCCCAAATTGATATACAGGTTTAACACAATCCCTATCAAAATCCTAGCAGGATCATTTTGCAGATATAGAGAGTTTGGTTCTAAAATATATATTGAAAGGTAAAGGAATTAGAATAGAAAAAAAAACTTAAAGAAGACTAAACTTGGAAAAATTATTTTGCCGGATTTTAAGACTTATTATAATGCTACAGTATTTGAGACAGTTTACTGTTGCCTGAGGGCTAAACACACAGATGAATGGAACAGAATAAGAAACCCAGAAATAGACCCAAACAACTATTACCAATTGACTTTTAACAAGGTACAAAAAGAATTCAATGGAGAAAGAATAGTCTTCAACTAATGACGCTGGAGCAATTGGATATCCCTAAACAACAACAACAACAACAACAAAATGACTCTTTATCTAAACTTCACACCTTATATAAAATTAACTCAAAATGGATGATAGATTTAAATGTAAGACATACAATTGTAAGATATTAAGTAGATAAGATAGGAGAAAATCATCATGACATGGGGTTAGGATATAGGTTCTCAGATATGGCATCCAAAGCATAATTCTGCAAAAGAAGATAAATGAGTCCTTAAAAAAGTTTTTAAAATGTTGTTCTGTTAAAGACATTGTCAAATAAATAAAAAGACAAATCACAGATTAAGAGAAAATATTTGTAAACCACATATCTGACAAATGGCTTGTATCTAGAATATATAAAATCTCTCAAAACTCCATAGTAAGAAAACAATAGTCCAATAATAAAAAGAGCAACAAACTCGAACTAAAACTTCACCAAAGAAGATATAAACAAATATGTGCATGAAAAGATGTTCAACATCACTAGCCATTAGAGAGATGCAAATCAAACCTTGGTAAGAATCACTACATGCTTATTTAGAAGGGCTAAAGTAAATTTAAAAAGACAACACCAATTGCTGGCAATGATTCAGAGCAACAATACTTCTCATTCGTTGCTGGTGGGAATGCAAAATGATATAGTCATTTTGTAATACGGTTTGGTGGTTTCTTATAAATTTAAACATATGCTTGCCATATAATCCAATAATGCCACTCTAAGGTATTTTCAAGTGAATTGAAAAAAACTATGTTTACACAAAAACCTGTATAAAGATGTTTATGGGCAGCTTTATTTATAATTACCCCAAACTTGAAGCAATAAAGATATCATTCAATAGCTGAATAAATAAATAAACTATGGTTTATTCATTCAATGAAATACTACTCGGTGATTAAAAGGAATAAGCTATTAATCCACACAACACCATGAATGAAATTATTTCACCTTTCCATAAGTTTATAATATAAATACAGTAAAAGTATGAAGTGCACTAATTTTTGATGTAGGTATTTTATTTATTTATTTTAAGAATTATCATATAGTAAATTTTACTTTTTGGTGTGTAGTTCCATGAATTCTATCCCATGTATAAATTCATATAACCATCAGGACAATAAAAATACAGAATTGTCCCATCACCCTACCACTAACCCCTGACAACTATTGATTAGTTATCTATCACTATAGCTTTAGTCTTGTCTTTTCAGAATGCCATCACCATATCATTAAAATGCACATATGACATGTAACCTTTGGATATTGGTGTTTTACACAGCGTAAATCCCTCTAAGTCCATGTAAATTGTTTTGTGCATCAACAATTCATTCTTTTTTATTGCTGACTAGCAGTGTGTGGTATGGATATATGACAGGACTTTTATTTAATGATTTGCTTGTTGAAGGACATCTAAATTTTATTTTTAGTTTTGGTTCTTATTAATGAGGTTTATATAAACATTCCTATACATTTGTTTGTGCATGTATAAGTTTTCATTTCCCTAGGGTAAATGCCCATGAGTGCAAGTGATGATTTGCCTGATTAGTGCATGCTTAGTGTATGATTAGTTCTATGAGAAACTGTCAAACTTATTTCCAGAGTGTCAAACTGATTCCCACCAGCAATATATGAGTGATCCAGTTGTTCTGTATCCTTGCCAACCCTTGGTATTATCAATGTTTTAAAAATATTTTATTTTGAAATAGTTTTAGAATTATAAAAGAGTTGCAAACATAGTTCAGAAATGTTTTGTATACACTTCACCCACTTCTCCTAATGTTAATATCTTACATAATCATAATAAATTAATTAAAATTGAGAAATTAACAGCAAGGCCACAGGGATCACGAATAAGCAGGAAAACGTACACCATCAAAGAAAGTAAATAAATCATCAGTAACACACAGTGAAAAAATGGAGATTGATGAACTACCTAACAAAGAATTCTCAATAATTATATTAAAGAAGCTCAATGAGCTACAAGAGAACACAGCCAGACAACTATACAAAATCAGGAAAACAATACTTAAAGCAAAACAAGTTTGACAGTGAAATTTCAAAAGAGTACAAAGTGTGCCATATTTTAAGGTCTATATTTTCAATTAAAGTTAAGCAATGAAAAAACAAAAAAGACAAACAAATGGGGCTGTGTTAGCTGTATTTTTTGTATTAATTTTTATTTACTGCAGAGAGCTGATTATTATACTTTAAAAGGTGTTAGGCTTGCTTTTGGCCCAAGGTGTTGTAAAACCTTTAAAGTTTTCCACATGAGCTTTAGAAGAATGTCCATTCTATATAGCTGTGGACTTCTTTCACTGATGCATAATATTTACATATATTTATCAGGTACATGAGATATTTTGTTACATGTACAGACTGTGTAATGATCAAGTCAGGGTATTTGGGGTGTTGATCACATTGAGTATTTATCATTTCTATGTATTGGGAACATTTCAAGCCCCCTCTTTTAACTATTTAGAAACATACAATGCACTGTTGCTAAGTATAATTACTCTACTCTGCTACCTAACATTTGAAATTATATCTTCTATTTAACTACATGTTTGTACCCATTGGCTGACCACTCTTCATTCCCTCATTCCACCCATGCACTGTTCCCAGCCTCTGGTATCTACTTTTCTACATCCAAAAAAATCAACTTTTTAAGATCCCACATATAAGTAAGAACATGAGAAAATTGTCTTTCTGTGTTTGGCTTATTTCATTAGACATAATGACATCCAGTTCCATCCATATTGCTGCAAATAACATGATTTTATTCTTTTTATAGCTGTATATATACACACATATGTATGTATACATATATATTTGTATATAGATATATGTATGTGTGTGTGCATATATACATGTACGTGTGTGTATATATGTATGTGTGTATGTGTGTATATATATGTGTGTATGTGTGTGTATATATGTATGTGTGTGTGTATATATACGTATATGTGTATATATACGTATATGTGTATATATACGTATATATGTGTATATATACGTATATATGTGTATATATATACATATATATCTACATATATGTGTATATATACGTATATATATACATATATACGTATATATACACACACATACACACACACATACACATATACATATATACACACACATACACACATACATATGTACACACATATATATACATATATATATACACACACATATATTTTCTTTATTCATTTAACCATTGTTGGACATTTATATAGGTTGATTCTATATCTTTGCTACTGTGGTTGCTGCTGCAATAAACACGCAAGTACAGGTATCCCTTTGATATATTGGTTTCTTGTCTTTGGATAGGTACCTAGTAGGGGGATTACTGGACCATATGGTAGTTCTATTTGTACTTTCTTTGAGAAATTTCCTACTGTTTTTCATAGTGGCTGTACTAATTTAAAATCCTACTAACAGCGCACAAGAATTTCCTTTACACCACATCTTCACCAGCAACTGTTGTTGTTTTTATTAATAGCCATTCTAACTCAAATAAAATGTTATTTCGTGTAGTTTTGATTTCCATTTCCTTGGTTAGTACTGCTGAACATTTTTTTCACATACCTTCTGGCCATTTGTATACCTTCTGAGAAATGTCCGTTCATGTCCTTTGCCCACTTTTTAATAGGATTATTTGAGTTTTGTTGTTGTTGTTGTTGTTGTTTTCTACCATTGAGTGGTTTGAGTTCCTTGTATATTCTGGATATTAGTCGTTTGTCAGATGAATAATTTGAAGTTATTTTTCCCATTCTACAGGTTGTATCTGCACTCTATTGATTGTTTCCTCTGGTGTGTAGAAGCTTTTTAGTTTAATATGGTCCCATTTGTCCATTTTTGTCTTGGCTGTTTGTGCTTTTGGAGTTTTAGACATAAAATTTTTGCCTAGACCAATGTTCTGAAGTGTTTTCCCTGTTTTCTTTTAGTAGTTTTACAATTTCAGTTCTTACATTCAAGTCTTTAGTCTATCTTGAGTGTATTTTTGATAGGGGTCCAGTTTCATTTTTCTGCATATGGGCACTCAATTTTCTCAGAACCATTTATTGAAGAGAGTATTCTTTCTCCAATGTATGCTCTCTATGCCTTTGTTGAAAATTAATTGGCTGTAAATAAATGGATTTATTTCTGGGTTCTCTATTCTATTCCATTGGTCTATGCATCTGTTTTTCTACCAATACCATGCTGTTTTGGTTAGTACAGCTTTGTAATATATTTTGAAGTCAGATGGTATAATGCCTCCAGCTTTGATATTTTTGTTCAGGATTGCTTTGGATATTCTGGCTCTTTTTTTTTTTTTTTTGGTTTCTGTACAAATTTTTGGAGTGTTTTTTCTATTTCTGTGAAAAATGACATTAGTATTTTGGATAGGAATTACATTGAATCTTTAGATTGCCTTGGGCATTTTGGTCATTTTAATCATATTAATTCTTCTGATTCATGAATTTGGGATGTCTTTCCATTTGTTTGTGTCCTCTTCAATTTCTTATATCAGTGTTTTGTCGTTTTCCTTGTAGAGACCTTTCACCTCCTTGGTTAAATTTATTCTTAAGTATTTTACTTTTTTGTAGCTATTATAAATGGATTTCTTTCTCAGCTATTTCATTGATGCTATATAGAAGTGCTGCTGATTTTCATATGTTGATTTGTATCCTGCAACTTAATTTATTTAACAGATCCAAGTGTTTTTTGGTGCAGTCTCTAGGTTTTTCTAGATATAAGATCATATAATCAACAAAGAGTAACAATTTGACTTCTTTTCCAATTTGGATGTCTTTTTTTTTTCTCTTGCCAATTCCTCTGGCTAGGACCTCCAGTACTATGCTGAATAAGAGTGGTGAAAATGGGCATTCTTGTCTTGTTTCAGTTCTTAGGGAAAAGGTTTTCAGCTTTTCCTTATTAGTATGATGGTAGCTGTAGGTTTGTCATATATGGTCATTAATATGTTGAGGCATATTCTTTCTATGCCTAGTGGGTTGAGAGTTTTTATTATGAAGAGATGTTGAATTTTATCAAATGCTTTTTCTGTTTCTATTGAGATGATCCTATAGTTTATGTCCTTCATTCTTTTGGTGTGACATATATTGTTTATTGATTTGTGTATGTTGAACCCTCCTTCCATCCTTGGGTTAAATCTCACTTGATTATGGTATATTATTTTTTGATGTGCTTATGGGGTTAATTTGCTAGTTTTTTGTTGAGAATTTTTACATCTATGTTTATCAGGAATATTGGCTTGTAGTTTTCTTTTTTGTGTTCTTGTCTGTTTTGTCAATTCAGAGTATTGCTGGCTTTGTAAAATTAGTTAGAGAGAATTTCCTCCTCTTCAGTTTTTTGGAATAGTTTGAGAATTGGTGTAAGTTCTTCTTTGGATGTCTGGCAGAGTTTGGCAGTGAAGACACCAGGTTCTGAACTTATCTTTGTTGGGAGGTCTTTTATTACTGATTCGATCTCATTACTCATTAGTGGTCTGTTCAGTTTTCATATCTTTTTCTGATTCAATCTTGGTAGGTTGTGTGTACCTCAGAATTTATCTATTTTCTCCAGGTGTTCTAGTTTCTTAGTGTATACTTGCTGATTATAGACTCTGATGTTTTTTTGTATTTCCATGGTATTAGTTGTTATGTCTTCTTTTCCATTTCAGATTTTATTTTTTTGGTCTTCTCTTTTTTAAATCTTGGTTAGCCTAGGAAATGGTTTTTCAATGTTGTTTATTTTTTTTGAAAAAAACTTTTTATTTAATGAAACCTGTGCATTATTCTCTTAATCTCTATTTTTGTCTAGTTCTGCTTTGATTTTTATTATTGTTTTCCTTCTAACTTGGGGTTTTGTTTTCTCTTGCTTTTCTAGTTCCTTGGGTTGTATTGATAGATTGTTTATCTGAAATAATTCTACTTTTTTGATGTAGGCATTTATTGTTATAAAATTCCTTTTTACCATTGCTTTTGCTATATCCTATATATTTGGGGATGTTTTGTTTTTATTTTCATTTTTTTCCAAAAATTTTTTTTTATTTCCTCCTTAATTTCTTGCTTTACCTGATGATTGTTCAGGAGCATGTTCTTTACTTTCCATGTATGTGTACAATTTTCGAAGTTCCTCTTGTTATTAATATTTGGTTTTATTCCATTATTGTCTGAGAAGATACTCATTATGATTTCATTTTTTTAAATTGGTTGAGATTTGTTTTGTGTCCTAACATATGATCTATCCTGAAGAACTTTCCATGTTCTAATGAGAAAAATGCTTATTTTGTAACTGTTGAATAAACTGTTCTATAAATGTCTGTTAAGTTAGTTTTATGTAATGTGCAGTTTAAATCTAACTTTTCTTTGTCTATTTTTCTGTCTGGATAATCTGCCTAATGCTGAGAGTGGGGTGTTGAAGTCCCCAAGTATTATTGTATTGAAGTCTATCACTTCTTTAGATCTAATAATATTTGCTTCATATTTCTGGGTGTTCCAGTGTAGGGTGCATATATGTTTAGCATTGTTTTATCATCTTGATGAATTAATTTATCATTATATAATAACCTTTTTGTCTCTTGTTACTGTTTTTGACTTATTATTCATTTTTATCATTCAATGTTAGTTTAGTTACTACTGCTTGCTTTTGGTTTCTATTTGCATGGAATATCTTTTTCCATTGCTTTAGGATGTATGTGTCTTTACAGGTAAGATGAGTTTTTGTAGGCAACATATAGTTGGGTCATATTTTTTATCCATTTAGCCAACCTATATCTTTTAAGAGAAAAGTTTTATCTGTTTACATTCAAGGTTATTATTGCTATTTGAGGGCTTATTCCTTTCATTTTACTGATTAATTTCTGGTTGTTTTGTATTTCCGTCTTTCCTTTCTTTCTCTCTTTTGTTTATCATTGTGGTTCGGTAGTATTCTGTCATAGTAACATTTCAGTTGTTTCTCTTCCTTCTTTTAGTGGTTGCTGTACCAGTGTTTTTATATTTTCATGATTGTTCTTTCATTTCTTGCTTTAAGATTCTCTTAAACACTTTTTGTAGAATCAGTCTAGCTGTGATGAATTCCCTCAGCTTTTGCTTGTCTGGAAAACACTTTCTTTTTCCTTCATTTATGAAAGATAGTATTGCTGGGTATAGGATCCCTGATTGCTGGTTTTTTTTTTTTTTCAGTACTTTGAATATATCACACTATTCTCTTCTGGCTTATACGGTTTCTGCTGAGAAATCTTCTGTTATTTTGAGGGAGATTCCTTTATTTCCTTTATAGGTGACTAGATGCTTTTCTCTCTCTCTCTCTTTTTTTTTTTTTTTTAAAGACATAGTCTCACTCTGTCACCTAGGCTGGAGTGCAGTGGCACGATCTCGGCTCACTGCAACCTCTGCCTCCTGGGTTCAAGCGATTACTCCTGCCTCAGCTTTCTGAGGCGCACACCACCATGCCCAGCTAATTTTTGTATTTTTAGTAGAGATGGGGTTTCACCATGTTGGTCAGGCTGGTCTTGAACTCCTAGCCTTGTGATCCACCCGCCTTGGCCTCCCAAAGTGCTGGGATTACAGGCGTGAGCCACCGTGCCCAGCCGCTTTTCTCTTAATGTTATACATTTTTTTCTCTTTGACTTTTGACTGTTTGACTAATGTGCTGTGGAGAAGATCTTTTTGACAGGTATCTACTTCTGTATGTGAATGTCTGAATCCCTTGCTAGGCTTGGCAATTTTTAAATCTATTATTGCATTAAATAGCTTTTCTAACCCTTTTGCTTTCTCTTTGCCTTCAAAATTTGAATGCTTGGTCTCTTCATGGTATTTTATATGTTATGAAGGCTTTGGTCACTTTGTATTTTTTTTAATTTCTTTCTTACAGGGCTATTTAAAATGAAGTGTCTTCAAGTTCCGAGATTATTTTTTTTCTACTTGAACTAGTCTATTGTTGAAGCAAATGTATTTTGGATTTCATCAGATGAATTCTTCACTTCTGGTATTTCTGGTTCATTTTTGATGTGTATATACATTTGGTAAATTTCTCATTTATATCATGAATTGCTTTTCTAATTTATTTGTGTTTTCCAGAATTGTCTTGTATCTCACTGAGCTTCTTTACTATGAATATTTTGATTTTTTCCTTAAATTTTGTAAGTTTCTTTTTGATTGGAATCTGTTGCTGAAGAATTATTTTCCTTTGGAGATGATATATTTCTTTGCTGTTTCATGTTTCCTGTGTCCTTACATTAATATATTCATATCTGGTATAACAGTCACTTCTTCCTATTTATTAAAATTTATTTTTATATGGGAGGACTTTTTCCTGAAGATGTATCTATGGTATTGGTTTGGGAGGGCACTTTGGCTTTGATTCTACATGCATACAGTAGTGTGTTCTTTGTATGATTTCTTCAGCTGTAAACACTGCCAATAGTGTCTGTGATTTACTTCATGGCTTAGGGCATGGTTGTTAATGAAGGGGGTGGTAAAGTTTTCCTGTGGACTGGGACACCAGCTGGGCTAGTCTTTGGGCCCCAGTGGTGGCACTAGTGGGTTACGCATTCCTGTTCTTGGGTCCCAGGGTGGCATATGCTGCCACCTGTGCTAGCAAGTCTAGGTGGGCTGATTTGGGGGCCTCTGGATGGCTTGATCATGTGCCAGGAGTGGCTGTAGGGGGCTAAGTAGGTGAGAGAGATTTCCAGCTCCTGGGCAGCAGGTGCAGCCTGAGCAATGGCAGTGGCAGCAGTATGACACCTTCTGGGATCCAAGCGGTCCATGTTGGGGTTGGTGGTTGCCTGTGTTGGTGTTGGGTGGGTCAGTCCCCAGCCCTCCATATGGCCTGTGCAGTTGAGTTTCGGCTGTGATGGTAGCAGCAGGTTGGATGGGCCTGATGTCAGACCCCAGGAGGAGTGCTCAGGTGCCCCCAGTGGTGAACTGGGCTTGGCCATCGCCAAGCCCCCAGATGGTGTGTTTGAATACTGGGAGTGGGTAAAGCTAATCCAAACAGACCTTCCCTCAGAGTCCCTGTTGGTGTGTACAGGCACTGGTTATGGTTGGCAAGGGTGGGTGATCCACAGGCCCCCAGAAGAATTCTCAGGTAGAGGCAGCAGCAGCTGTATAGTGGCCCTGTTACTGGGGAGGGCAGTGTTACTTTAAGTGAAAACAGAGGTAGGCAGGTAGCTGGGGGTATGGGCATTGCCACCAGTGCAGAGCCAAGGCATGAGCAAAGCGCAGTCATATTTGTCCTTTGGGTGAGTGAAAATGTGTGGCCACCCCTTTGCTGGGGTGTTTGGAGTCGTTGACTGTGGCTCTCATCTCAATCCTGGTGGTGGTGGCTATGAGTAGGGAATATCAGTAGAGCTCCAGGTATGTGGAGATGCAGGGGCTGTTGAGCCCCAGGGAAGGACACTGTCTGGTGAGGGCTGATCTCTCAAAATGGTGCCATGCTGGAGCTTCTTGGGACTCAGGTTTTGTGGGACCCAGTATGAGCCCTCTCTCTGGAGCAATGCCTTCACAGGTCTCCAGGCAGGTCCATGTGTGTGTCTCAGGGCCTGTGAGGGTCAAGGTGCTTTCCTGTGGCTAGGATTATCTGCAAAGGAAATGTGGACTGCTGGGGGTCTCTCACTTACCCTTTCCCCACATTGAGGAATCTCTCCAGACTCTCTGCTAATTCCAGCCAAACAGGCTTCCTGGCTTTCTTCTCCTTCCTTGCTTTCAGTGCTTCCCATCACTTCTCTGTTGAACTACAGTGTTCTCTCTTAGATGATATATTCAAAGTGTGATTATCTACTGGCTATTTTGATTCCTCTCTGCAGGAAAGGCAAGTACCAGATGCATCTAGTCAGCTATCCTGAGGCCCCTTCCTTATCCAGAGTACTGAATTGTCATCAGAGTGTTTATTCTGATGAAACTTAAATGAAAGTCCTCACCGCATACTTTGTTACAGCTCTAACGTAACTAACCTCTGCCGCAATTTCCCTTATCTCCCTCTCCTTTCCCTCGGGATCACTTATTCCTCTGTGTCCCTAGCACCTAGCTCAGCACTTGACACACCGTAAATAAATACCTAATATATTCTAGAACAATGAATTGCCAGAATAATTTGAAACCAGGAATGTGAGTTCAGACTTCCTTACTGGAAGCCCAATGTCTTTTTCACCATACCATGCTTTTTCTTCCAGCTCAACACTAACCATCTCAGAACTTGTTCATGCATATTCAGAAAGCATATAAGAAAACCACTTGCAAAAGCAGAAATCACTGTCTGAATCAGGTTCACATCTTGGCATTTGAGCCATTTACTTGAGCTTAGACTTATTATCAGCCTGTATTATGGCCCTTCTGTCTGCTGTGGCTCCTGACACTGTGCTGTCTCTTTAACCTGTATTTTGCATCCTTAGGTTTCTGAACCCCTGACTGTACTCTGGTGTCCCATGCCTGACTTCTGTTTGGAAATTCCAGCTCTTCTGTTACCTGAGAGGCAGGCCTTTAGACAGGGCCTTCTGGGTGTTTTGACAGCTTTGCTCCTCACTCATTGAGTCAATGAGGTGGAAGGATACACATATATGAACTTACTATGATTCCCTGCCTCAGCTGAGGGGATCAAGTCATCAATGACTGGGCTTATATATTTGTTTGTTCAGGCTTCCATAACAAAGCACCACAGATTGGTTGGCGTAAACAATGGAAATTTATTTCCTAACAGTTATGGAGACTAGAAGTCTAAAACCAAACTATCAGCAGTGTTGGTTTCTTCTGAAGCCTCTCTCCTTGGCTTGTAGATGGCTGCCTTTTCCCTGCTTCTTTAAATGGTCTTCCCCGTGTGTCTGCGTCCAAATCTCCTCTTCTTATCAGGACACCAGTCACATTGGATTAGGAACCCACCCTTATGACTTCATTTAACCTTAATTATCTCTTTAAAGATCCTACCTTCAAATACAGTCACATCCTGAGGTAGATGGGGTTAAGACTTCAACACAGGAATTTTAGGGTAACACATTTCTGCCCATAATTGCTTATGCCAAAACCAAAAATTTCTGTGGCCTGCCCATGCTACCACACAAATCTCACCGACACAAATGAGATTGCCTCTGTGTTACCTAGGTTTTGGCAACAAGCAACATTACCTTCCACAAACAAGCTGTACCATCTGCTTCCTAAGGCAAATCTTGTCTGTTATGAGAGAATTGGCAAGCATCAGTGTGAAAGTTTGAGTTCCAGATATTAAATATTTAAATATTAATTTGTTCCTTGAAATGCTTAACAAAGTTATTAGTATGTTCATTATAAGCCTCATAATTATATTTAATATTCACTAATAAAATCAACAGGGTAGGATTCTATCCCCAGTTCTTTGATGAAAGCAGAATGTCTTATTTTGTTCCCCATGTCATTATTTCTCTTTCCCACAATTAGTTCAGTGAACCATACAAGACTGTAAATATTAAATTCTATGACATGCTTAATTGACAAAATATGGAAGAAATGTGTGTGCCAGTGGCTATAAATGACATCACATGCTCTGGAGGAAAAATGGTTCAGTGGGAAATAATGTAGCATTAATAAAACATACCAGTTACATTCAAAATGGGAAAGCATTTGGGTGACAGAAAAAAATTTCTCACAGCATGGAATTTTTGATGGAGAAATTGAGTTTAAATTGGTTTAACACAGAAGGTGCGTGTATGTCAGCACTAACAATTGGCATTTCTGCATTTTTATTTAACATTATTCATGGCTTCAAAATAAATATTTCACATTTTTATCCTGCATCGTAGAATGTAAGTGGTATAAACTTCCCAGGATCCCCAAGGAAATAATGGCTAACACTTATTGAGCACATCTTTGCCAAGCATACTTGCATTAGCTCATTTCACCTGGAACTCAATCCTAGGAGGCAGGTACCATTATTTTCCCTATTTATTGATGAGAAAACTGAGGATGGAGAGTTTGGGTAATTATCCCATGATCATACAACTAGAATATAAAGGAGCTATGGGTTGAATCTCACTGACTCCAAATCCCATGTTTTATTGTTATATTTAAACTCTCCTTGCCCCAATGTTTCCTCATGTGTACAATGCATAAGATAAAATTAAATACCTTGGCAATGTTGAGGAAATACCTTACCTGAAAACATTATAAAAATACAAAACTCTCTGCAAATAGGTGCAGATATCTAAAAGCTAATTAAGGAAAAAATAACTCTCACATCCAGGGACCCAGAGGTTTTGTTGTTTGAGGTTTTCCTAGACTGGCAAAGTTAAAATATTTTATTTTTTGGTAACTTTAAGGGTAAAATTTACAAAATATTTATTAGGAGATAGTACACAGTGGTTGGGACTAGATATTATTAGTAAAGGAAAGCTTTAAAAAAGTTGTCTTGGCCAGGCATGGTAGCTCATGCCTGTATCCCAGCACTATGGGAGGCCAAGGCGGGTGGATCACCTTAGGTTAGGAGTTCAAGGCCAGCCTGGCCAACATGGTGAAACCCCGTCTGTACTAAAAATACAAAAATCAGCCAGGTGTGGTGGCACACACTTATAATCCCAGCTACTCAGGAGGCTGAGGCAGGAGAATCGCTTGAACTTGGGAGGCAGAGGTTTCAGTGAGCCGAGGTCACGCCACTGCACTCCAGCCTGGGTGACAGAGTGAGATTCCATCTCAAAAAAAAAAAAAAAAAAAAAAAGAAAGAAAGAAAAAATGTTGTCTTACAATAGATGCCACTTATTCTCTTAAAACATACTGAAAATCGGTATTAACTATTTACAATGTGACTCTAAGTAATAATGACTAGAACTAAGAGAAAAGAGCAAGCTACTGACTATCACCTAATTTTTTAAATTATTGCATGGGAAAACGGAGGTGTAGAGGGCCTTGTTCCTTATTGTTTTGGAATGAAGGAGGCCAAATAATTGGCTTTGAACTGAAGATTTGCAAAAATAATCAGCAAGGAAATTCTTGCCTTGGGCTTATTTGCCAATATCAGGGTATTTCAATGAAAGTAACGGTAATACATAGCAGTGTATTGAAGCAGACATTTCAAATTCCAAATATGGGATGACTCACTGGGCAAAAGAGTCAGGTCTTGTGCAGGTTCTAGTGCAGGTCTTGGTATTTACATCTAAGGACCTTCAGTTGGCCACCTCTTGGGTCTGTTTCCCTACTGGAAGCATGAAGAGCTGGACCAAATACTCTGTACAGGCCATTTCAGCTTGAGTGACTCGTCCTCCTTGCAGCCTCTTTCTATGGGTGGAAGTTTCTGGGATTAATTGGAAAGCTCCTTCTTAGTGCCCAGATGTGAGAGCACTGAAAAGCCCCTTGTCAGGAAGGAGTATATTATTTAACTGTTAAATGGTGTCACAAACACATGCTTCAACAAGGCAAGAGCTCTCTCTCATGCAATGTAAACACTCCCTATCACTGAGAGAGACAGTACATTATCAACATCAGCAGTTTATTGGGTATCAGCATTAGCCACTCAAGCTGAGCTTAACCGACAATTCTTGCAATTCCATATCTTGTCTGATTTTCCCGTTCTAGTTTGCTGTCTTCCCATTGTTCTTTTGCACAGCATGGGAGCTGCTTCTGTTTCTGTTTGTTGCCATAGGAATCGAGTTTCACAGGAGTATGCAAGTGCCCCTGACTCACCTGCTTCTGCAGAAAAGCTATGGGGTATCTGCTCCTTCCAAAGACACCAGGGCTCCAGGTAACCACTCCCTGGTATTAGGAAAAGTAAGCACATAAGATTTACATGGCAATTACATTTGTCAAGGTGCAGGCCATCCATGTTTTCCCTATCTTCCTGAAAACACATATTCCAGTGAGGTACACAGAAGAGGTTTTTGCCCTCCATGCAAAATGGGGTTGCTGTGTATCCCTTCGGAAAATCAAATGAGATAACATACACTTAGAATAGTATCTGGGGTGTAGTTAGTTATCACTCAATGACCATCATTGTTATTTCTGAAGAAAATCAGGTCACATTTTCTGCCACTAAACTTTCAGCCAGCAGTTTTCTTCTAGCTGGCTGAGATGCATTTTGCTGGACTGAGATTTCCATGGATCTGGTGCAAAATTCTAAAAGATGGGGCCTGCTTGCCCTTCCTTGCTAGTTCTACTCCACATCATTTCTGCTACAGTGGAACCCACTTTGATTTGGCTTCTGAGTTGATTATTGGTACACAGGCCTTCCCTCTGATAGTTAAAAACATTTGACTGCTGCTTCTGCTTGGACACTGTTGCTATGCTTGGGATTTTTACCCCCAATGGATCTGACCATTCTAGCAAAGTGCAGCCAGTGACAATAAGTAGAACAGAAGGCAAGAGTGATGTATTTTAGAGTATAAATGGGGCCCAAGCCACAGATTTATCATACACGTGTGTCCCTTTTTGCATGTTTTTGGGTTTTTGAGTTATCTTAGTGTTACAAGATGACTGATTTCTTGTGTTCAAAGACTTTACATATGAAATGGGTCATTCCGATGACCCAGCCCAGAGACTCTAGTGATGAATTTGAGCAAGAATGGTCACTGATCTTCCTGAGATGGGCCCCCAAAGGTTAGGGTTTACATTAGACTTCCTGGAATTCTCTGAGAGCCCAGTAAGATTATCACTCATTATATGATCTAAGCCAATCGACAGCCCAAAGCTTCCCATCATCAAGGCCACCTTTATAAAGAACTCTCCTCACTGGGGACTACACATTTTGAAATATTTTGCTATATCAAACAGCATTTATTTATTTGAATAGCCTTCTTTACCACCTGCATTTATGAGGGAGTAATTAAATAAATTTTCCCTTTTAAAGAATTAATTGAAAGGATTGGGTAACTCCCAATTAGTTTCTTGTCAGCATGAGATGCCCTCAAGTTTCTGCAAAATAGAGGTGATACTAGTCATAACCTCAGGGTTGTTATGAAGAGTAAAGGAAGTGGAACAGTGGCTGGCACAGAGAAAGTGTTCAGTCAGGGTTAGCTATCATGGCTGTGAAGGTGAGGTTAAAGGATTGATGGACCTGACAGAATCCTTAGCCCAAAGTCAAAGCACTTGTGACTTTGTCTGCCTGCCCGGTCTGAAAGGGAGCGTATGTAAATTCTCTGTCTGGTTGGGAGGATTATTGTTTGTTTCACATTGAGAAAAACTTGTGGACCTCTATTATGCCCTCTAGACCTCTAGGTGCCCAGGGAATGATCTAGGCTCCTTCTCAAGCCAGTCTTTTCAGGCTCTACAATTTGAGGTTAAAAATACAATTAGTATTTTTGTTCCCTAAGACACAGAAGACAACTGCCTTTAATTTGTTCTAAAGTGCTTTCTTTCAGTTTCAGGATGTGTACAAGGCATACTGGGAAGGAAGTTTTTCTTTCACTTTAGCAACCCAGGACTTAATGAGTAAAGCCAGCATGACCTATTTACAACTTGCAAAGGCGGCGGGGTAGTATGTAGGGTAATTAGAGACATAAGCTTTGAGTCACCCAGACGTGGCTTCTCTCCCTGACCCTGTCACTCACTGGCTCTGTGACTTTGGTCAAGTCCCTTTCACTCTCTGAGACTGTTTCGTCACCTACGAAGTGTAGGTTGTATTAATACCTATCTCATACGAATGTACAACAGGTAGAGGACACACATAGAAGGGGGAGAGAGAGGTATCCGTGCCATCCTTGTTTTCTTTCTGCTCATTAGCATACCCAGGATCATTTCCCCTCTCAGCCTTTCCCATTCCAGGTTAACAAATCCAAACCTCTACAATGTGTCTAGTCAAAAAACAAAAGGTAGGATGGCATTTTGGTTAACCTGAGTCTCATTTCATCTGAGAAAAGGAAGGTAAGCTGGGAACAGATTAAAGCAAACTAGCTATGAGACAGGCAGGCTGGTTGGTTCCCTGTTTTAATATGGTCTGGAGTAAAAGAATGCAAGTTCCTTACTCAAGCTGTAGCTTACCTAACTCTCAACCAATCAGTAATAAAAGACCCAAGAAGCTGTTAACCACAAATTCCTGCTTCGGGGGCTAGGGACTTCCCCAGGGCCCTGCATGTGCAGTTAGAGTTAAACTTCGAACTACAGTTACCCCTTCCTTATTTTAATGTTAAAAATCATGCCCAGAGGTGGAGATGTAAAATGCTAATTCTACATATGATGTATGAAGAAGCATGTTGAGCCAATGCACAAGCACTAGAAAAATCCCTCCTACTCCTATACATGCCCGAATGTAATACTTTCCTGTAGAAAACTCCTGTAAACCTAACTCACAGACTACCCTCGATAAGCAACCCATTTCTTTTCCCTTCTTGGTGCTGACTCCCCTGTGCACAAGCGGAATAAACTTTCCTTTGCTGCTATGTTTGGTTATCTCTTTTGGTTCCTATCCTGGGCAATCACAAGAATCCATGATGCTGGTAACATTTTGTGGCACCCCAGGTGAGGCTCTCCTTTTAGGTCCCAGGAGAGTGAGTGAGATTGCCCAGAGGATGGAGGTGTCTGACCAGACATGAACAAAAGCTGGCACTCTGGACCACTGTTTCAGTGTTAGCGCCTTGGTGAATCAGATCCAGACTCTGAGTGTGTCCCCGTTCCCTTTCATTCATCTTCTATCTTCCCTTTCCCTTTCCTTTTTTTCCCTTCACCTTCTTCCTTTTCAGTCTGTTTTGACTCTTCAGGAGTCCTGGTGTTTAATTAATCAGCTCTTGGAACCCTGGTTTCAGTTTCTGTTTGGCCAATGGGAGTGATTCCTATTTACCCATCTGGTATTTTGTTTGGGTAGCTGGAGTGAATCTGGCTCAGCTTTCTGGTATTGAACTGAAAAATTGTCCCCTGTTCTTGAGCTGGCTAAAAAGCAGTCAGCAACCTGGAGTTCCCTTTTGTCTCAGACTTTGAAATTTCTCAGTACTTTCCTCAATTTTTGTCTTCTTTATGGGGTCTGGAAACTGGAAATCTGTTTTGTCATTTGTCTAAGTGAAAATGTACTTCCTTTGATGGTCTTTGTTGCATGTGAGCCTGACCCTTCACAATTCCTGGGAGAAGGCCTTACTCACTAGACCAGATCACCACTTTACTTTTTTTGTTTGTCTAGTCCATCATCTTATCTCTTGATAGAGTCAGTGTCAATGAATGTAAATATACAGTAGGTTCTACTTAGAGCTGGTGCAAAATCTACAACCTATTAGATTTTGAGGGCTGTGGCCAGAAAATTTGAGAGCTAGAGTCTCTCAAGCTCCCTCAGTCAGCTCCCTTCCCTCTGTCCTCCTTGTCTTGCCTGGTTCTCACCAGGTTTCTGAGGGTCTGGGTTGGGTGGGAAGAAGAGGGGTTTGTCAGAGCCAAGGGTTCCATCCCTCACCAGGCTACTTAATCATAGGACACCAGGTCTACCACGGAAAACACTGCAGGCATACCAAAAGATTTCTCCCTAGGATGCATCCTGAGTAATTGAGATGAATTTGAATTGGATAATCTAAAGAAAAAGAAGCTGATGTTTCTCTGTAATGTTGCTTGGCTTTGGAATCCCGAGGGGGACAAAGAGACACAGCCTAGGAATGAGGTCTTTGAGTTATAACACTATTTACAATTGAATTTATATTGCAGAAATTCTAATAAATGCATTGAGATCCCATATGTGCTGGCCTTTATAAAATTAAACCAGGATCCAAAACTCTGGGACTCCTGCAGAGTCTGTATGGCATCTCTTAAACAGTTGAAAGAGGAGCCAATTTCTGCTTTAGACTTTGACCCTGTAGATGCTGTCTTCTCAACACCTCTCCAGGGGAAGGCAGGAGCAATGAGTCCTTCTGCCCTGGTGGGTCCTCCTTCCTCTCACTCTGAGCCTCCTCCATATTGGGCTGGGTCAGGAAGGACTTCCCCTTCCACTTCCCAACAACCTCCAATGCTATTCCCAATGGGGCTCTGATCAGGTTCCAAGCTTGCACCTTCCTTTACTTCTCCACCAGCTCAGAGATACTTTCCCCTCTGGGAGGTAACAGATGGCGCTGGAAGGACAGTTTGGATACATGTACCCTTTTCTTTTTAAAAAAAAAAATAGAAGTGGTACCTGACTTCAAACTATACTACAAGGCTACAGTAACCAAAACAGCATGGTACTGGTACCAAAACAGAGACATAGATCAATGGAACAGAACAGAGCCCTCAGAAATAATGCTGCATGTCTACAACTATCTGATCTTTGACAAACCTGAGAAAAACAAGCAATGGGGAAAGGATTCCCTATTTAATAAATGGTGCTGGGAAAACTGGTTAGCCATATGTAGAAAGCTGAAACTGGATCCCTTCCTTTCACCTTATACAAAAATTAATTCAAGATGGATTAAAGACTTAAACGTTAGACCTAAAACCATAAAAAACCTAGAAGAAAACTTAGGCATTGCCATTCAGGACATAGGCATGGGCAAGGACTTCATGTCTACAACACCAAAAGCAATGGCAACAAAAGCCAAAATTGACAAATGGGATCTAATTCAACTAAAGAGCTTCTGCACAGCAAAAGAAACTACCATCAGAGTGAACAGGCAACATACAAAATGGGAGAAAATTTTCACAACCTACTCATCTGACAAAGGGCTAATATCCAGAATCTACAATGAACTCAAACAAATTTACGAGAAAAAAACAAACAACCCCATCAAAAAGTGGGCGAAGGACATGAACAGACACTTCTCAAAAGAAGACATTTATGCAGCCAAAAAACACATGAAAAAATGCTCACCATCACTGGCCATCAGAGAAATGCAAATCAAAACCACAATGAGATAGCATCTGACACCAGTTAGAATGGCAATCATTAAAAAGTCAGGAAACAACAGGTGCTGGAGAGGATGTGGAGAAATAGGAATACTTTTACACCGTTGGTGGGACTGTAAACTAGTTCAACCCTTGTAGAAGTCAGTGTGGTGATTCCTCAGGGATCTAGAACTAGAAATACCATTTGACCCAGCCATCCCATTACTGGGTATATACCCAAATGACTATAAATCATGCTGCTATAAAGACACATGCACACGTATGTTTATTGCGGCACTATTCACAATAGCAAAGACTTGGAACCAACCCAAATGTCCAACAATGATAGACTGGATCAAGAAAATGTGGCACATATACACCGTGGAATACTATGTAACCATAAAAAATGATGAGTTCATGTCCTTTGTAGGGACATGGATGAAACTGGAAATCATCATTCTCAGTAAACTATCGCAAGAACAAAAAACCAAACACCACATATTCTCACTCATAGGTGGGAATTGAACAGTGAGAACACATGGACACAGGAAGGGGAACATCACTATCTGGGGACTGTTGTGGGGTGGGGGGAGGGGGGAGGGATAGCTTTAGGAGATATACCTAATGCTAAATGACGAGTTAATGGGTGCAGCACACCAGCACGGCACATGTATACATATGTAACTAACCTGCACATTGTGCACATGTACCCTAAAACTTAAAGTATAATAATAATAAAATTAAAAAAATAGATTTTAACTTTTGTTATTATTGAGTTGAATGAGTTCTTTATACATTCTTAATACAAGTCTTAGCAAGTTTATAATACACAAATATTTTCTACCGGTCTGTAGTGTGTCTTTTAATATCTTTTTTTTTTTTTTTTTTTTTTTTTTTAGACAGAGTCTCGCTCTATCCCCCAGGCTAGAGTTCAGTGGCGCAATCTCAGCTCACTGCAAGCTCTGCCTCCCGGGTTCACACCATTCTCTTGCCTCAGCCTCCTGAGTAGCTGGGACTACAGGTGCCCGCCACCACGTCAGGTAATTTTTTTTGTATTTTTAGTAGAGACGGGGTTTCACCGTGTTAGCCAGGATGGTCTCAATCTCCTGACCTCGTGATCCGCCCACCTCAGCCTCCCAAAGGGCTGGGATTACAGGTGTGAGCCACTGCACCCGGCCTTTTTTTTTTAACTTTTATTTTAGGTTTGGGGGTACATATGAAAGTTTGTTACATAGGTAAACACATGTCACGGGGCTTTGATATACATATCATTTCATCACTCAGGTATTAAGCCTAGTACACAAAAGTTAATTGTTCCTTTCCTTTCCCTCCTCTCACCCTCCACTCTTTGACAGGCCCCAGGGCATGTTGTTCACATCTATGTGTCCATGTGTTTTCATCATTAAGCTCCCACTTATAAGTGAGAACATGTGGTATTTGGTTTTCTGTTCCTGTGTTTTTTTGCTAAGGATAATGGCCTCCAGCTCCATCTATGTCCCTACAAAGGATATGATCTCATTCCTTTTTCATGGCTGCATAGTATTCCAAGGTGTATATGCACCACATTTTCTTTATCCAATCTGGTCATTGATGGGCATTTAGGTTGCTTCCATGTCTTTGCTATTGTGAATAGCACTGCAATGAACATACGCATGCATGTATCTTTATAATAGAATGATTTATATTCCTTTGGGTATATACTCAGTAATAGGATTGCTGGGTCAAATGGTATTTCTGCTTCTAGGTCTTTGTGGAATCACCACATTGTCTTCCACAATGGTTGAAATAATTTACACTCCCACCAACAATGTAAAAGTGTTCCTTATTCTTGGTAACCTTGCCAGTATCTGTTATTTTTTGACTTTTTAATAATCACCATTCTGACTGGCATGAGATGGTATTTCATTGTGGATTTGATTTGCATTTCTCTAATGATCAATAATGTTGAGCTTTCTTTCACATGTTTTTTGGCCACATGAGTGTATTCTTTTGAGAAGTGTCTGTTCATGTCCTTTGTCCACTTTTTAATGGGGTTGTTTTTGTCTTGTAAATTTGTTTAAGTCCCTTATAGATGCTGCATATTAGACTTTTGTCACATGCATAGTTTGCAAATACTTTCTCCCACTCTCTAGGTTGTCTGTTCACTCTGTTGATAGTTTCTTTTGCTGTGCAGAAGTTCTTAAGTTTAATTAGATCCCACTTTTCAATTTTTGCTTTTGTCATGATTGCTTTTGGTGTCTTCATCATGAAATCTCTGCCCATGCCTATGTCCAGGATGGTACTGCCTGGGCTGTCTTCCAAGTTTTTAGAGTTTTTGGTTTTACATTTAAGTCTTTAATTCATCTTGAGTTGATTATTGTGTATGGTATAAGGAAGGCGTCCAGCTTCAATCTTCTGCACATCGCTAGCCAGTTATCCCAGCACCATTTATTGAATAGGGAGTCTTTTCTCCATTGCTAGTTTTTGTCAGCTTTGTCAAAGGGCAGATGGTCATAGATGTGTGGCCTTATTTCTAGGCTATTCTGTTCCATTGGTCTACATGACTGTTTTTGTACCAATACCATGCTGTTTTGGTTACTATAGCCTTGTAGTATAGTTTGAAGTCAGGTAACATTATGCCTCCAACTTTGTTCTTTTTCCTTAGCAGTGCCTTGGCTATTCAGGCTCTTTTTTGGTTCCATATGAATTTTAAAATAGTTTTTTTTTCTAGTTCTATGAAGAATGGCCTTGGTAGTTTAATAGGAATAGCACTAAATCTGTAAATTGCTTTGGGCAGTATAGACATTTTAATGATATTTATTCTACCTAACCATGATCATGAGATGATTTTCCATTTGTTTATGTCTTCTCTGATTTCTTTCAGCAGTGTTTCATAATTCTCATTATAGAGACATTTCATCTCCCTGGTTAGCTGTATTCCTAGGTTTTTTATTCTTTTTGTGGCAATTGCGAGTGGGATTGCTTTTCTGATTTGGCTCTTGGTTTGGCTGTTGTTGGTGTATAGGAATGCTAGTAATTTTTGTACATTGATATTGTACCCTGCAACTTTGCTGAAATTATTTATCAGCTGGAGGAGATTTTCAACTGAGACTATGTGATTTTCTAGATATAAAATTATATCATCTGCAAACAGAGATAGTTTGACTTCCTCTCATCATATTTAGATGTCCTTTATCTCTTTCTCTTGCCTGATTGCTGTGGCTAGGACTTCCAATACTATGTTGAATAGAAGTGGTGAGACAGGGCATCCTTGCCTTGTGCTGGTTTTCAAGGGGAATGTTTTTAGCTTTTGCCCATTTAGTATGAATATTGACTGTGGGTTTGTCATAGATGGCCCTTATTATTTTGAGGTATGTTCCCTCAATTTCTAATTTTTTGAGAGTTTTAACATGAAGCGGTGTTGAATTTTATTTAAAGCCTTTTCTGCATCTATTGACATACTCATGCAATTTTTGTCTTTAGTTCTGTTTATGGGGTGAATCATATTTATTGATTTGAGTATGTTGAACCAAACTTGCATCCCAGGGATGAGGCCTACTTGATCATGGTGGATTAGCTTTTTAATGTGCTGATGAATTTGTTTTGCAGGTATTTTGCTGAGGATTTTTGCATCAATGTTCATCAAGGATATTGGCCTGAAGTTTTCTTTTTTTGTTGTGTCTCTGCCATGTTTTGGTATCAAGATGATTCTGGCTTCATAGAATGAATTGGGGAGGAGTCCATCCTCCTCAATTTTCTTGGAATAGTTTCTGTAGGAATTGTATCAGCTCTTCTTTGTAAATCTTGTAGAATTCAGCTGTGAATCCATCAGGTCCCAGGTTTTTTTTTTTTTTTTTTTTTTGATTGGTAGGCTATTTATTATTGATTCAATTTCAGAGCTCATTATTGGTCTGTTTAGGGACTCAATTCCTTCCTGGCTCAGTCCTGAAAGGGTGTATGCAAGATGGGGACAATTTGCTTATTCTTAGTGAGGACTTCCATGATTCTCAACAAAATACTACTAAAATCTTAAGTTCCTTGGCTGACTAGGGATATAAGAGCTCCTATTCAAAGACTCAGATCTCCAAGATACAGGTTCACTATCTAGGATTCATACTTACTGCAGGAGCCAGAATACTCACCCCAGACTGAAAGAAGGCAATTGCTTCCTACTGGTCCCTGGTAATAGAAGAGAGCTATGGGGATTTCTGGGGATGGCCAGCTTCTGTCAGATTTGGGTCCCAAACTTTGACCTCATAGTTAAACCCCTTTATGAGGTACTCAAGGGTGGAGAAAAAGAACTGTTCCACTGGGAAAAAGGTTTTCTAGCAAGCATATGAAACTCTAAAATCTGAGTTTTGGCAGGCTCCTGCCTTGGGATGTGTGGAACTTGCCCAGATTTGTGGAAGACTTTCTTTCTTTTTGTACATGAGAGGTATGGATAAGCCCTGGAAGTCCTAATTCAGAAGCTAGGGCCTCTTCAAAGGCCAGTGGCTTACTTTTCAAAGCAATTACACCCAATAGCCCAGGGGTGGCCCAGCTGCCTTAGAGCACTGGCAGCCCCTAGCCTCCTGGTTAGAGAGGTCTCCAAACTCACACAGGCCAACTCCTTGACGTTTACACTCCCCACCAGGTCCAGGATGTGTTAGAAATAAAAGGGCACCACTGGTTGACTGAGGGGAGGTTAACTCAATACCAGGCCCTGCTACTGGACAGCCTAGACCTTAAAGGTATGTTAGACCTTGAAACCTGCCACCCTGCTTCCCTCACTCACTTTCGAGACACCGGAACACACCTGTTTGGAGACTTTAGAGAAGACCTATTCTAGCTGAATGGACCTACAGGACACCCTCTTAGAAAATCCAGATGAAGAATGGTTTACATGGGAGTACCTTTGTAGAGAATGGAGTCTGGAAGGCAGGACATGCTGTCAGCCTAAACTAAGCCATAGAAACAAAGCACTTCCCCTAAGCACTTCAGCTCAGGAAAAGAGCTCAGAGCCCTACTCGGGGCTCTTCAGCTTGGGGAAGGAAGAAGACTTAATGTATCTACTGACTCTAAGTATAGATTCCTGGTGCTCCATGCTCATGCAGCCGTCTAGAAAGAGAGGTTAATATTGATTGCTAGGAGCTCCCTGATAAAAGATAAGGAAGTGATTCTATCCTTTTTTGAGTCAGTTCAACTCCCTGACCAAATAGCTGTTATACACTGTAAAGGGCACCAAAAGGACAGTTCTTTAATCAACCAAGGAAACAACCAGGCTGATAAAGTGCCAAACAGGCAGCGTGGATAGGGTAACCTGACACTTTGGCCCTTGTAATAAGACCCCCACTTTGCCTTCAAATCCCCAATAGAGCCAATTAAAACAGAAATTGCCAGAGGAGGAGGGATACAATTTAAATGGTCAGGGATGTCTAGAAGATTAGCAAGGATGCCTCTTCTTACCAGAAGCTGACCAGTGGAAAATCATAAAGGGCCTTCATGAGGCAACTTATTATAGGAGGGGCTCACTATGAAATTTAATTCAAAATCTCCTACTGGGCAAGGCTTTAAAAACCACAGTGGATCAGGTAATTCAGGCATATGAAATTTGTCTTAGAAATAATCCCCAAGCCCATCTACCGGCTCCACCTCTGACTGCTCTAGTGCAACACTGGGGGACCTGTCTTGGAGGGGATTGCAAACTGATTTTTCACAGATGCTCCCAAAGGGGGATTCAAATATCTTTTATTTTTGGCAGACACTTTCACAGGCTGGGGGAAAGCTTTTCCCATGTGGACAGAGAAAGTATCTAAAGTTTGTAAATGGCTGCTTAAAAAAAATAATTCCTAGGTTAAGGCTCTCAGCCTCCCTACAAAGTGACAACAGGCCATCTTTTATCACCCGGGTCACCCAAGGACTGTCTAGCACTCTTGGCATCCAGTACAAACTTCACTCCACCTGACATTCTCAGTATTCCAGGAAGGTTGAAAGAATAAACCAAACTCTTTAAGAAACAAACAAACAAACAAACAAACAAACAAAACCTTGGCTAAACTATGCCAAAACACCAAGGAATCACAGATTAAGTTTCTTTCTATTGCCTTACTAAGATTAAAAGCTGTCCCAAAGGGAAACATAAAGCTGAACCCCTTTGAAATGATCTATGGGTGGCCTTTTCTCAAAACAAGCTTTCTGCTAGATGAAGATTTAAATCAGGCTCTAAAATACATCATTAACTTGGGACGAGTTCAGCAGTCAATCATTCAATATAGTAATAAGATTACCTCAGCCAGGAAAGGGGATTTCAGATCATTTCCATGTTAGCCCAGGTTCACAGGTCCTACTCAAGACATGGTGAGAAGGAAACCCGGAGGATCAGTTAACTGAAAAATAGAAGGGTCCTTACCAGGTTATCTTGTCCACTCCAACAGTCATAACGTTGGAAGGACTTCCGACTTGAGTCCATGTCTCTAGAATAAAACCTTTTGCTTCTCCTGATGGACAGGCCTTTTCAGAGGAAACAGTCTACTCCGGGAAGCCTACAAAGGACCTCAAGTATTTGTTCAGGAAGCTGCCTCTGGAAGGCAGCAAGAAAACTAAGCAATACTCTTAAATAAATAACTGATATGAGGGTGCTTACTCTTCCTGTTAATTGTTAGTGTTTTCTTAATAATCTACTGGTTGACATCACTCTGTCTGCTCCCTATTGGCTAGAATCTAGTCACTTACAAGTGCATAATTATTAACCAAACTGGCATCCTGCCTTGAATATTAATCATGCTGTCATTATACCCTCTTCCTTTTAGTCTGGGTGCAAGGCCCCTGGAATCGCAATAGCCTAGTCAGCTTCTCCAAAATCATCAGTAGAGGAGAATCCCTTTCTAACTGCTGGATCTGTCACAGGCACCCCCAGTTCTCTTTGGGTGTTCCTTTTGCAGATCCTTAAACCTGTCTACCCTAAACCTGATCATATATCACTTAAATAGAGGCCAGCTATCTAAACCCTATCCTTTAGCTGCCAGACTGCTTCCTACCCATCAAGTTCCTTGTTATACCCTTCCCCCAGCTAAAAACTATTCTCTCGCTATAGAAAATGAGGAATTAAACTACACCTGAGCAGGATGTATTCCTTGCAATTTTCCTTCTCATTACAACTTTACTTGGTACCCCGCCTGTAACTTAAAATTCTGCACATATAAGTTAACTCATTGGTGCCCTATAGAATTACTAAAAATATATGGGCCCAAACCTGCTAGCAAAACGCTTTCTGATCACTCAGAGCAATGTGAATACTGGCAGGGTAACATCCCACCACTTTAGAAATACGGCTTTACACTGCCCCAAGGGTTCATAGCAATTTACAAGCTCAGTTACGGGGGCAGATCTGCCATACTCCAAGGTACCTCAAAGGTCATCCCTGACTACCTAGTACATTAAATCATGGAGCAACACACAGACAATTATCAAGGCCCCAGTTGCACAATTAATAACCTGAACCTCACAATTCTCAATAACACCCAGGAGGACATTTGCATTTGCACTCCTCCCATAATTGTTTTTCTTTATGGTCACCCTAATAACCACCTCCCATGGGTCACGTCCTACTTCTCTTATACATTTTCTCCACTGGCTCAGGCCTATTCTTGCATAGACAATATACAATTCGTGGGTAAATGTGCCTTGGAAATGATAAATGAAGTAATCTTCTGTAACTCTACCTGCCAACATCAGGCCCCTAGTTGAGCAAGGTGAGGCCTCGGCATGGTCACAGTGGGAATAGGCCTAAATATTGGACTAGTAGCCTTTTACGGAGTCTTCACTTACTGTGAGGTAACCTTATGTAATCTGACATGACAGATTGGTCATATAGTAGACAAGACAGGAAAGGCTCTGAAAGTTCTGAAGACCTCCATCAATTTTCTTGCTAATGTGGTGTTGGATAACCACTTAGACCTAGACTATCTATTGGCAGAACAAGGAGGCATATGCACTGTCGCCAACACTTCCTGCTGTACTTGGATAAATACTACAGGGCAAATAGAAGTTAACATCCAAACAATCTGTAATCAGGCAAAGTGGCTACACTCTTTAGGTAAAGGGAATCCAACAGCTGACTCGATATGGAATGCTGTAAAATCAGCCTTACCCTATATAACTTGGTTTCTTCCCTTCTTGGGGCCCTTATTGGCCATGCTTTTTCTATTAATTTCTGGGCTGTTGTTTGTTTAATGTTTGTTTAACCTACTAGTAAAATTTTTGTGTTCCAGATAACAATTTTATGTCAAGTTAGTTGTCATACAAGGCTTCCAGCCAATTCTGGAGGCCGCCAGTCCAGACCATATTGGCCTCTTTACCAAGTTATGAGAGATGACTGTTCCTCCCAGGGATAAAGATAGGGAGTATGCCCATGCTCAGCAGAAAGTAGCTACAGAAAAAAAGACCTTCACCCAGAACCCCTTAAGAATAAGGAGGATACAATCTCTCAGGGAGGAATGAAATAGGCAGGCTGGTTGCTTCCCTGATTTATTTTATTTTTTAATTTTAATTTAGAATGTTTTTGAGGAACAGGTAATTTTTGGTTACATGGATAAGTTCTTTAGCGGTGATTTCTGAGATTTTGATGCACTCATTACCTGAGCAGTGTGCACTATACCCAGTATGTACTCTTATCCCTCACCCCCTCCCACCCTTCCCCCAGAGTCCCCAAAGACCATTATATAATTCTTGTGCTTTTGTGTCCTCATAGCTTAGCTTCCACTTATAAGTGATAACATATGATATTTGGTTTTCCATTCCTAAGTTACTTCACTTAGATTACTGACCTCAAGCTCCATCCAAGTTTCTACAAAGGCCATCATTTTGTTCCATTTTATGGCTAAGTAGTATTCCATGGTGCATGTATACCACACTTTGTTTATTCACTTGTTGGTTGATGGTTATTTAGGTTGGCTCCATATTTTTGCAATTGCAAATTGCACTGCTATAAAGATGTGTGTACACGTGTCTTTTCCATATAATGACTTCATTTCCTTTGGGTAGATACCCAGTAATGGGATTGCTGGATTGAATGGTAGTTCTACCTTTAGTTCTTTAAGGAATCTCCATTCTGTTTTCCATAGTGGTTGTACTAGTTTACATGCCCACCAGCAGTGTAAAAGTGTTCCCTTTTCATCACATCCATGCCAACATTTACTATTTTTTTATTTTTTAGTTATAACAATTCTTGAAGAAATAAGGTGATATCTCACTGTGGTTTTAATTTGCATTTTTAGTGATGTTGAGCATTGTTTTCATACGTTTCTTGGCCATTTGTGTATCTTCTTTTGAGAATTGTCTATTTGTGTCCTTTGCCCACTTTTTGATGGGATTATTTGTTTTTTCTTGCGGATTTGTTTGAGTTCCTTGTAGATTCTGGATATGAGACCTTTGTCAGATGCATAATTTGTGAAGATTTTCTCCCACTCTGTGGGTTGTTCCTTTACTCTGCTGATTATTTCTTTTGTTGTGCAGAAGCTCTTTAATTAGTTCCCATTTATTTATTTTTGTTTTCATTGCATTTGCTTTTGGGTTCTTGGTCATGAATTTTTTGCCTAAGGGTTTCATGTTTTAATATGGTCTAGAGGAAAATAACAAGAATCTACTACTCAAGCTGTAGCTTACCTAACTTTCAGCCAATCAGTAACAAAAGATCCAAGAAGATATTAATAGAAAGTTTCTACTTCAGGAGGCTAGGGATTTCCCTGGGGCCCCTCATGTACACTTAGTCTTAAACTCCAAACTATGGTTAACCCCTCCTCATTTTAATGCCAAAAGTTATGCCTAGGGTGGAGATTTAAAATGCTAATGCTACATATGATATATGAAGGAGCATGTTGAGCTAATGCACAAGCACTAGAAAAACCCCTCCTACATGCCCTGATGTAATAGTTTCCTCTAGAAAATCCCTATTGCCCTAACCCACAGACTACCTTCAAGAAGCAGCCCATTCCTTTTCCCCTTCTTGGTGCTAAATCCCTCTGCAGAAGCTGAATAAACTTTCCTTTGCTGCTATGTTTGGTGATCTCTCTTGATTTCTATCCTGGGAGATCGCAATAACCCAGGGTACTGTTAACAACTACAACCAAATACTGTCCTTGCACGTGATCAAATTCAAATAGCTATTGAGTTATCAGTTGAAGATGATGCCATCTCATGACATTGTAACTCTCTTTGGGGGAACTAGAGGGTAACATCCATCAGTTCTATCATGAGGAATCTTTTTGCTGGTACCAGCCTTCTCAGTGTCTTTGCAAGCTGATTTCATACAAGTACTGGTAAAGCCTCACACTGGTTATATGTGATGCCCAAATCACTATGAAAAGGCTGGAAACAGGGGTAGAAAATTCACAACGATAGGTCTCAGAGTGTGTCACATTTTCTAAGTTTCTTTTTGGGGCTTTCTCCAAGAACCAGAGAAATAAAACGCCAAGGGCAAGAAATTTCCAGAGGACCTATTCCCCTCCAGGTCCACATGGCTCCCTTCCTGTTGGAGCCCCTGATGTGCATCAACATTATGTTGGTGTGCTGGTTTGGCAGGCTGCTGTAATAAAGTACAATCCTCCCTTGGTATCCATGGGGATTGGTTGCACAATACCAAAATCCCTGGAGGCTCAAGTCCCTTACTTAAAATGGTATAGTATTTGCATATAACCTACACACATCTTCTCATATACTTTAAATCATCTCCAGATTACTTATCCCTAATGTAATGTAAATGCTATGTAAATAGTTGTTATACTGTATTTTTTAAAATTTTGTGTTATTGTTACTGTTGTACTGCTATTTCTAGAAATTTTGAATCCATGATTGATTGAATTTGCACATGCTGAACCCATAGAAAAGAGGACTGACTGTACCACAGACTGGGTGGCTTAGACAACAGAAATTTACCGTCTCACAGTTTTGGAGGTTAGAAGTCTGCAGGTTTGGTTTCTTTTGTGTTTCGTCTCCTGGCCATCTTCTCCATGTGTCTTCACATGGTCTTCCATGAGTGTGTGTCTGTGTCCTAATCTTCTCTTAAGGACACCAATCCGATTGGATTATGTCACACCCAATTAAACTCATTCAACATAACTACCTCTTTAAACATCCTATTTCTAAATACAGTCACATTCTGATGTACTTGGAGTTAGGATTTCAACATATAAGTTTCGGGGTATATAATTCAGCCCATCACAGCTTTTACGCTCACACACAGTGAGCCCAGGGTCCAAGTCCCCAGTCTAAGAGAGAATCCTCCCAGGGTACTGCCTGCCCTTCAAAATGCTAGTTTCTTTTTCTCTTTTTACTCTAATGCCCAATGGAGACCTTGGTTTGTTTTTTTTTTTTTTTTCTTAGAGTTTTTGCTGTTAACCTTCCTCACTCCTCCCAGCTGCAAAAGAGATATGACCAAATGGCTCCAAGGTCAGCCACCCATGACCTTCTTCTGACATTTTTCCTCTGAACAACAGGCCTATTCTGCCTTGCTTTATTAAAAGGTGCATGCATATTCGACACAGATATTGCCAAGGGATATTTGAGCTTTTTCAGGACAGCCCAGATTTCAAAAAATCCAATCTCCTTGTTAAATCATGCTGATTATGCTTCTTGGTTTGGGATTTGGGAACTGTGGTCACTGTAGGTAAAAACCATACCTCTTTAGAGGCATATGCATAATTATGTACAATAATGTACCTCTGAAGATGGATAATGAATGATAATTAAGATATTTACATTATGCACATGTGCTTTCAGTCCCAGGACTCCAATTCAAAAATGCCAATTGTCCCTTAACATAAAATGAGATTCATAACAAACCTTCATAGAATTTTGTCTCAAATGTTTTCCTTCAGTTCTATGGAGTACAAAGAAAGAGACCAGAATCAGACTGCTGGATATATCACACATTCTGAATTTTCTAGGCAGTCCCAGTTTCAAAGTGTATGTCCCAGTTTGGGTTTGGAAAATACAATCCTCATAATTGCAACAGTAATTGAACAATAAGATTTGGTTACTTCACTTTTTAAACAGTCTATCCACATTTTTTTAAAGAACCTGCAGGGTATACCACATAATGAAGACCACTGCTTTTTTCTTTTCTTTTCTTTTACTGTGAACTGTTTCCCTGTGTACCTCTTGGTCTGTCACCTCCAAAGAGGAAAACCTCAGATCACCTCTGGCCACTTGGGTATTAATAATGTGTGCGTATGGGTCTGTTATTACCACATTTTCTATGTCCTGTACGATTCAATGTATTTAAAGACCTCTTACTATAGTTTGGCTCTGATAATATTATTGTCGCCTCCTTAGGTGATGAGAGAGGAATGCCTAAATTTCACCTTAGAATGGCAAAGAACATTCTAGAATATATAATTTACAAAGTAATTAGAAAGATTCACTGAGCTCTGATTCTGTGTGCCTGATGCCTGAAGTAGGGAGGGGTGGTAGTGGAATAGGAGTAAAGAGACATTTCTATTTTTTTCTCTGACATTTTATTGTAGAAAATTCAAATCCACAGCAAAGTTAAAAGAATTTTACAGTGGAGAGTATTCAAGTGTTTTTGAACTATAAAAATGGTAATTTTTTTCTTTTCCCTAGCACACCCTGAGCAAGTGAGCTTGGGCAGAAACATTTTGTTCTCTGTCCTTCTGAACAGTATGTTCCTAAGTGGGACATTCCTTTGTAATCTGAACAAATTGTATCTACGTTCTCAGCAAATGAATGAAAATACAGTATACTTCTAAAAAGTTCCACAGCTTTTTGTTGCTTAATGAATACTGGTCACTCCTTTGCCCTGCCCCATGAGTTCTTCCAACTGTCTGCCCCCCATCTCAGCCCATTTACTCGTATATCCCTTTTCCCCTTCTAACTCTAATGCCAATCATTTAGGAATGTGAAAAACTAGACTACAGGGAATATTTGGTTGATATCTATCAAAGACAGTTTAATGAAACTGGAAGAATATTTTTAAAGCAAATGTCACAGAGAACGTCCAGCCATCTGAAGTAACCTTGCTAAATGCAGAAATATCTCTCCTCCCTCTTATTTGGCTCCTGATTTCTGTGAAGCTCGAATAAATAACACAGGGTTATTTAAGTTTTTCCTGCCATGAATGCAAGGCAGATTACTAAAATTATAAAATACAGGTGGCAGGGCCGGGTGCGGTGGCTCACGCCTGTAATCCCAGCACTTTTGGAGGCCGAGGCTGGTGGATCACCTGAGGTCAGGAGTTTGAGACCAGCCTGACCGACATGGTAAAACCCCCTCTCTACTAAAAATACAAAAATTAGCCAGGCATGGTGACGCGTGCCTGTAATCCCAGCTACTTCAGAAGCTGAGCAGGAGAATCACTTGAACCCGGGAGGTGGAGGTTGCAGTGAGCCGAGATCACTCCATTGCACTCCAGCCTGGGAAACAAGAGTGAAACTCCATCTCAAAAAAAAAAAAAGAAAAAAAAAATACAGGTGGCAGAATGTACTTGGGTGAGACTAGAATCTGTATAAGTTTGTGCCCACCCAAATGAGTTAGAACTCTAGAGGGAATAGAGACTACCTCCCCAAATATTAATTTTAAAGGGTTTGTTCAATTTAAACAAGTCCTAGCTGTGAATCTGAATTGAACAATGTGTGTGTGTATTAATTATAACTTTCATAATAAGGAAGGTAATCATACCTTACACATTTTAGACTCTTTAATTCAAAGACTTCCAGAAAGTTTATAAGCATCAATTGCTTCTTTCAGTTCCCCTATGATGCAGATAAGTTCAGTATATTCATTTATATTTATTAACTGACACTCCAGAAACTGTATTCATTTTGGTTTTAAAATGTATCTTGGCTGAAAAGTGTCTGTTTTGTATATGATAATACTTTTCATCTATATATACCTTTCTTCTAAGAGCTCAGTGTCCTGAAGAGCTATCATTACAAAAACCTTTGGGGTAGATAGGAGGAGGCACCATTGCTTTGAACATCTAGATGGGAAAACAGTAAAGAAAATTTTCAGTTACACTGGGACACAGGAGCTTAGTAAAAGGCCAAAGTCCACTTTCTCATTCCAGAGAGCAAGTTGGGCAAGAACAAATTTCCTGCCAGGAACAAAGTATAAGAGCTCACTTCTCTGTGAGCAAAACCCTGAACCTGAGGATCAGCCATTACTTTTCTGATTATGGCCAGGCATTACTGGGAAAAGTCTAATTTTCTCATTCTAAAACACAATGCTTAAAAAGAAAATCTTATTCAACTACTACATATTTAGTTCCTACTATGTGTTCTAGAAACTGTAAAAAATATCTAGACGGGTTGTATATAGTTTTCTGCTCTCAAGAAGCTTCTAAAGTATCCCTTAAAAGAAGACAATCTTGTTGATAGGATATGCTTCATGTCATTAGGTGAAGGTGACATGATCCAGTTTCCCTACAAGCTTCCTCCAGAGCCTTTTCATTTCAAATAAAGAAAATCAGCCAAATATGACCCTTCTCACGTCCTGGCTTTAATAAACAGGACTGCAAGATTCCTTCAAAGCTCTAGACAAGTCACAATTTCCTTGCCTCAGTTTCCATACCATCTTAAAAGGGAAACAGTCTCCCAGGGTATTTTGTGAAGACAGATTTATGACTACCAAACAGTTTAAAGATTATGAGTGTTATATATTATTGCACACCCTTAGTCAGAAATCCTAACAGACCTAAATATTTATAGAATTTCTTATCTTTTCTAATGCATCAATTACTTTTAGGGTGACTTAAAATAAAATGTATATTTGAATCACATCCAATTTTTGACATAGTATTTCTCATTACGATTCTATATATAATGTAAATATTTGTTTTCATTTATATGCTAAATTTAAATTTTTTGGTATTGACTCAGAACCATCAAACTGCATGACACCTTGAGATAAATTCCCACCCCTCTCATTTTATAAATAAGGAAATTGAAGCCCAGACAGGGAAAACGATTTGTCAAGTGTCAAATAGTAAGTCAATACCAGGGCTGGTACTAAAACCCTGGTTTCTTGATTCTATCCAAGTTTCAGGCTTTTTCCACCACACCATACAGCCACACTGCTTAAAATAAAATACAATTTTATCTGAAGACACAAATTACTGACGTTTCACATACACATATCATAAATGTGTCCCCCTTCTTCCATTCTCAACTCTATTTCTCCATTGTCAGCAGATGGCCTTGCTTCCTTTTTCACAAGAGAAATAGGGGCAAACAGTGAGAGTGCCTTCAAGCTCCCCTCCACCCACCACATCTACAGAAACAAACATTTTTACCTTTCACACACCCACCTCTTCCTGTCCAAGGGGAGCAATTCCTCTGGATACATCCCCATTAAACCTTCCTTTCCCCAGCCTATCAAAATGCATAAGTCTCATTCAACTAATTTTGAAAAACCCTCCCTTAGTACCAATTTCCCCCTTTAAATTCAACCTTCAATATTCAACTACCTGCTGGCCTACACCTAAATGTCCCCATCAGCACCACAAATTTAGCTCATCCAAGACTAAACTCAGTGTCTCCATCTTCAAACGTTCTTGGTCCCCAGTATCTCATCCCAGTGAGTGGCATTACCTGGCTGCTCAAGTTAGAAATTTGGAATCATCCTTTATTCCTTCTTCCCCCGCCCATGCCTCTTATCCAACCACTCAGCATGGCTTCCTATTCAAAATGTGATCTGAAGACATACCACTTCAGTGTCCCCTGATGCTTGCTTAAAATGCAACATCACAGGACCCATCCCAGACCTATTGAATCAGAATCTGCATTTTAACAGGTGTTTTTATTTTAACACATAATAAAGTTTTGGAAGCACTGGTTTATGCAATATTTGTGAGGTACACAACTGCCTCCACCATTAATCAGCCTTGTTTGGTATGTTGAACCCGTTCTCCAGGCATACTAGCTTTCCATTAGGTCCTCTGATTCCCCATGCTCCCTTCCCTCTCAAGGCTTGTACAGTGCTGTTCTGGTGCCTTGAAATGCTCTTGTCTCCCCTTTGCCTGGATGACTCCTATTCATATTTCTGATCTCAATTCAAATATCATGTGTTCCTTGATCTCCCAGCCAGGGGTCAACAAACTTCTGGGCCAAACAGTAAATATTTTCAGGTTTGCTGGCAGTATAACCTCTGTCACAAAGATTAAACTCTGCCATTGTAGTATAAAAAGCAGCTTTATAGTACACAAATGGGTGTAGCTCTGTTCCAATAAGACTTTATTGGCAAAAACAGATTGCAAGCTGAATATTGGCCTACAGGCCAAAGTTTGTAAACACCTGTTTTAGATTGGGACAAGAACCCCTGGCATATGATCTGATAGCACAGTGTATCTTTCTTTCATTGGGTTGATTCCAGCATGCAGTTACACATTTATTGGAGTAACTTTGAGGTCATTAGTATATCCAAAGTATTTTTTTAAAATTATTGTTATACTTTAAGTTTTAGGGTACATGTGCACAATGTGTAGGTTAGTTACATATGTATACATGTGCCATGCTGGTGTGCTGCACCCATTAACTCATCAATTAGCATTAGGTGTATCTCCTAATGCTATCCCTCCCCTCTCCCCCCACCCCACAACAGTCCCCAGAGTGTGATGTTCCCCTTCCTGTGTTCATGTGTTCTCATTGTTCAATTCCCACCTATGAGTAAGAACATGTGGTGTTCGGTTTTATGTCCTTGCGATAGTTTACTGAGAATGATGATTTCCAATTTCATCCATGTCCATACAAAGGACATGAACTCATCATTTTTTATGGCTGCATAGTATTCCATGGTGTATATGTGCCACATTTTCTTAATCTAGTCTATTATTGCTGGACATTTGGGTTGGTTCCAAGTCTTTGCTATTGTGAATAGTGCCACATTAAACATACGTGTGCATGTGTATTTATAGCAGCATGATTTATAGACTTTTGGGTATATACCCAGTAATGGGATGGCTGGGTCAAATGGTATTTCTAGTTCTAGATCCCTAAGGAATCGCCACACTGACTTCCACAAGGGTTGAACTAGTTTACAGTCCCACCAACAGTGTAAAAGTGTTCCTATTTCTCCACATCCTCTCCAGCACCTGTTGTTTCCTGACTTTTTAATGATTGCCATTCTAACTGCTGTCAGATGCTATCTCATTGTGGTTTTGATTTACATTTCTCTGATGGCCAGTGATGGTGAGCATTTTTTCATGTGTTTTTTGGCTGCATAAATGTCTTCTTTTGAGAAGTGTCTGCTCATGTCCTTTGCCCACTTTTTGATGGGGTTGTTTGTTTTTTTCTTGTAAATTTGTTTGAGTTCATTGTAGATTCTGGATATTAGCCCTTTGTCAGATGAGTAGGTTGCGAAAATTTTCTCCCATTTTGTAGGTTGCCTGTTCACTCTGATGGTAGTTTCTTTTGCTGTGCAGAAGCTCTTTAGTTGAATTAGATTCCATTTGTCAATTTTGTCTTTTGTTGCCATTGCTTTTGGTGTTGTAGACATGAAGTCCTTGCCCATGCCTATGTCCTGAATGGTAATGCCTAGGTTTTCTTCTAGGGTTTTTATGGTTTTAGGTCTAACGTTTAAGTCTTTAATCCATCTTGAATTAATTTTTGTATAAGGTGTAAGGAAGGGATCCAGTTTCAGCTTTCTACATAAGGCTAACCAGTTTTCCCAGCACCATTTATTAAATAGGGAATCCTTTCCCCATTGCTTGTTTTTCTCAGGTTTGTCAAAGATCAGATAGTTGTAGATATGTGGCGTTATTTCTGAGGGCTCTTTCTGTTCCATTGATCTATATCTCTGTTTTGGTACCAGTACCATGCTGTTCCAGGAGCTGGTTTTTTGAAAGGATCAACAAAATTGATAGACTGCTAGCAAGACTAATAAAGAAGAAAAGACAGAAGAATCAAATAGACACAATAAAAAATGATAAAGGGGATATCACCACCGATCCCACAGAAATACAAACTACCATCAGAGAATACTATGAACACCCCTACGCAAAAAAAATAGAAAATCTAGAAGAAATGGATAAATTCCTCAACACATACACCCTCCCAAGACTAAACCAGGAAGAAGTTGGATCTCTGAATAGACGAATAACAGGCTCTAAAATTGAGGCAATAATCAATAGCTTACCAACCAAAAAGAGTCCAGGACCAGGTGGATTCACAGCCCAATTCTAGCAGAGGTACAGGAGGAGCTGGTACCATTCCTTCTGAAACTATTCCAATCAATAGAAAAAGAGGAAATCCTCCCTAACTCATTTTATGAGGCCAGCATCATCCTGATACCAAAGCTGGGCAGAGACACAACCAAAAAAGAGAATTTTAGACCAATATCCTTGATGAACATTGATGCAAAAATCCTCAATAAAATACTGGCAAACCAAAGCCAGCAGCACATCAAAAAGCTTATCCACCATGATCAAGTGGGCTTCATCCCTGGGATGCAAGGCTGGTTGAATATACGCAAATCAATAAGTGTAATCCAGCATATAAACAGAACCAAAAACAAAAACCACATGATTATCTCAATAGATTCAGAAAAGGCCTTTGACAAAATTCAACAACGCTTCATGCTAAAAATTCTCAATAAATTAGGTATTGATGGGACGTATCTCAAAATAATGAGAGCTATTTATGACAAACCCACAGCCAATATCATACTGAATGGGCAAAAACTGGAAGCATTCCCTTTGAAAACTGGCGCAAGACAGGGATGCCCTCTCTCACCACTCCTATTCAACATAGTGTTGAAAGTTCTGGCCAGGGCAGTTAGGCAGGAGAAGGAAATAAAGGGTATTCAGTTAGGAAAAGAGGAAGTCAAATTGTCCCTGTTTGCAGATGACATGATTGTATATCTAGAAAACCCCATTGTCTCAGCCCAAAATCTTAAGCTGATAAGCAACTTCAGCAAAGTCTCAGGATACAAAATCAATGTGCCAAAATCACAAGCATTCTTATACACGAATAACAGACAAACAGAGAGCCAAATTATGAGTGAACTCCCATTCACAATTGCTTCAAAGAGAATAAAATACCTAGGAATCCAACTTACAAGGGACGTGAAGGACCTCTTCAAGGAAAACTACAAACCACTGCTCAATGAAATAAAAGAGGATACAAATGGAAGAACATTCCATGCTCATGGGTAGGAAGAATCAATATCGTGAAAATGGCCATACTGCCCAAGGTAATTTATAGATTCAATGCCATCCCCATCAAGCTACCAATAACTTTCTTCACAGAATTGGAAAAAACTACTTTAAAGTTCATATGGAACCAAAAAAGAGCCCGCATCGCCAAGTCAATCCTAAGCCAAAAGAACAAAGCTGGAGGCATCACGCTACCTGACTTCAAACTATACTACAAGGCTACAATATCCAAAGTATTTAAAGCCATGAGGCCACATTAGATCACCTAGCAGGTGAACATAAATAGAAAAGATGAGAAAGCCAAGGACTTAACCCAAGGGTATTCTGATATGTAGAAATCAGGAGGATGAGGAGAAATCAGAAAAGAAGACTGATACTTTAGTGGCCAATGAGGTAAAGCAAAACCCAGAGTGTGGTGTACTGAGAGACAACTGAAGAACATATTTGAAGAAAAATGAAGAAACTAAGTGTGTCAAATGCTGCTACTTGATGAGGACTGAGCAACATCTATTGGATTTGACACCAATGGAGTGACTGGTAGCCTTGACAAGTGTAGTTTTGGGGATGAAAGCCTGACTGCTTTCACTTAAGCCTTCACCTAAGGCATTCAACTGAACTCACTGCAGTGAGTTCAATGGAGAATTGGAGGAGTAAGAATTGAGAGAGTAGTTATAGACAACTCTCTGGAGAAGATTTGCTGTAAAGGGGAGCAGAGCCACTGGGAAGTAGCTAGAGGAGGATATGGGGGTCAAGGGAAAATTTATAACCTTGAGAGATATTATAGCTGATGAGAAAGATCAAGTAGAAAAAAATGATCAGGAAGGAAAACAAGGACAGATGGCAGGAAAGAAGTTCATGAATGTGTGAGGGGCATGGGATCTAGGTAGGGCACCATTGCAAGGACTGGCCAAGGAAAGAACATGACCAATTAACCCAGTGTGATGGTCAATTTTATGTGTCAACTTGGCTGGGCTGCATTACCCAGATATTTGGTTAAACATTATCCTGAAGATTTCTGTGAGGGTGTTTTGGATGTGATTAACATTTAAATCAGTAGAGTTTGAGTAAAGCAGATTCCCTTCTATAATATGAGTGGGCCTCAGGCAATCAGTTGAAGGCCTTAAGGAAAACTGAAGTACCCCAAAGAAGAGGGAATTCTGCTTCCAGAGTGCCTTTGGACTTGAAATGCAACATCAGCTCTTTCCTGGGTCTCCAGCCTGCCAACCTACCCTGCAGATTTTAGACCTGCCAGCCCTAACAATTGTGTGAGCCAATTCCTTAAAGTCTATCTGTCTGTCTGTCTGTCTGTCTGTCTATCTATCTATCTATCTATCTATCTATCTATCTATCTATCTATCTATCTATCTATGCATATACGTACACACACATCCTGTTGGTTCTGTTTCTCTGGAGAACTCAAATTAACCCAGTGTAATGGAACAGAAGACCAAATACATGGCTCAGGTGAAGGTGGTTGGAGAGATGTGGAAGCTTGTGAAAATTCCCTTTGGATTGTTTTGGTGTTTTTGATGAAGTAAAATGTAAGGTCATCCCCTAAGTGAGAATGGAGCAAGATGTGTTGGGTGATTGTGGAGAGGGAGTGTGGGAAATTGTCATATTGAAGAATAGGAGGTGAATGAAACCGAAAAGTGTAGTTGTATTAGGAGTTGTACCTCTTCTATGCACATAGCATTGTCAACTTAGATTCTCATCCAGTGTGCACATTTCATCATACCTTCTGGACTGTAATCTTCTCTGCTGCAGTTCCCATGACTGATATGTCTCCAATGAATCCATGAATGCAAGTGAGACCCTGGGGAGAGGGATACTGAGGAGAGCTGATAGCTCTTGAAGCCCACTCACCCCTGGACCCAGTTCTCTCTCCATGTCATGAGGTAAAAATGACAACTTATTGGGCTTCTTCTCTTGATTAGCCATTGGTTCCTGAGGTTCCTGCAGTGGCACTTCTATGGCTTGAAGGTCCCCTCCAAAATTCATGTTGAATGTTAGTAGCCATTTTGATAATATTAAGAGGTAGGACAGTTAAGATGTGATTAGGCCATGTGGGCTCCACTCTCATGAATGGGTTAATGTCCTTATCTCAGAAGTGGGTTCGTTATTGTGAGAACTGGTTGTTACAAAAGCAAGTTCAGCCTTCTCTTGCTTTTTTACTCTTGCCTTCTCTTGCCCCTCCTCCCACCACCATGGAATGGTGCAGCATAAAGGCCCTCACTGGATGCTGACTCAGCCTCCAGAACCATGAGTCAAATAAATGTCTACTGTTTATCAATTATCCAGTCTCAGGTATTCTGTTATAGTAGCAGAAAACAGACTAAGATGTGCACCCTTTCTCTAAGCCAGTAATTCTCAAAGAGTGTCCCCCCAAAGGAATAGCATCACATCAGAACTTGTTAGAAATACAAATTATTGAGCCCAATCCTAGGCCTACTGAACGAGAAGCACTGGGAATGGGTCTCAGTCCTCTGTGCTTTTACAAGCTTTCCAGGGGATTCTGAGTCATGCTCAACTTGAGAAACAAGTGGTCCACGATAAGTATGACTTGCCTGGTTTGGTCTTACAGGTTTGGGTCTGACATAATAAATCTCTATCAGTCAGGAATTCCTTGAAAGCTGAGCTATTGGCACGCCTAGCTGAAGCGGGGAAAGCCCTGAGTCCTTCTGAGTTATGGCTGTAGGGGCTCTCAAAAAGGTCTGGTCACTTTTCTTTAACACTCTCTTCAACATCCTCTGTCCCTAGAAATGTTCAATTGGCCTTCTAGAGTCACACTAATTATAACCATTTATAGAAACCACTTAATATTTTGGCCCAATTACCACACAAATCATTAGACATGTCTCATTTTAACTTCGTAACAAGTTTTATTTGATTCTAACACTATTTTTTCTTCTATGCTCAATTTTCACAATTTATCATTCATGTAATAGGGCCATCTGCTCCCAACTTAAAAGAAATAGGGAGACCCTGTAAAAATATTGACCCAGTCAGCCTGAACACATGAAGACTGCAATTACTAGTTCCCTGGGCTTACATATGAATAGGTTTCACTTCTAAAGAAGCTGAATATACCAGAAACCATGCTTATAAAACCAGTGATGATATTCACATTACAAAAAGATATTTCACTTTGCAAAAACTTGTTCTTCAATAGTGACCATATACTGTTCATTTAAAGCTTATTTATGTATGTGGATGTGTTTACACAGTGATTTTCAGAAGCACACCTATTACATAAACGGGGGCATACCTGCAAAAACCTCAGCCTCTTGCTGGGAATAAAGTGGGGAGCTCAAGAGCACCATTTGTATTCTAGAATATTCTGAGGCTGTCCTATCACAGATCCAGTCTGTTCCTGGAGAATTCCCACTGATGCCAAGGACAGCTTCCTTTATAAAATCTAAAAACCCTGGCAAAATATGAATTATAGCACAGTAACTCATGCCTCATGGATTATTCTTGAGAAGGCTAAAGCCTAAGTGTCACCCACACAACTAGGTGAGAATCAATTGCTAGCAGCTTAGGGAGGGAAGAAACTTATTACCATACTGTGTTCAATTCCAAAATGTTATGTTAAATAAATATTTATATTGTTAATGAGGACAGGGACTATATAAATCTGATGCACTGAATTATCATTTAATGAAGCTTTTGCTCAGAATTCTGATTAAGCCATCAGGTCAGTCAATATCTTCTGCCCACTTTATAATGATAAATAGTCCATGAAGTTTTCTGTCTGGCAATGACCTTCCTCATTTATAGAGTCTTACACAATCAAAAAGGAAATACCTTGTCTTGCATGTGAACGCAATACTCAATTGTGTGGTCATCCAAAGCCCTCTTGTCCATGCCTTTCTGCCCAAGCAGCCTTGTTCCTGCATGCCAGCTCAAGAATCAAGTGCTAAACAGACCTGCTAGATCTCACTTTAAGAGAGACCTCTTCTGGGGGAGTCTTCTTGGAGTAATCCCTTCAGATACACTCCTTTCAGCTCTCCCCTTTCAGCTCTTATGTATTCAGATTGGACTGCATTATTCTGAACTTAATGCACTACTCTGTCAAATAAACATAAAAGAGAGAGATGGAAAGGAATGTAAATCTGAGAGTCTGACATAGGAAGGAGGCTGAATCACTGTTATTGTCAGAGTTCAAAGCTTCACAAATGTTTCTTCCAGTGTAGTGATTCTTTTAAAAAAATTATTTTACTTGCAATATTTGTGAGGACATAGATGTATATATTTATGGGGTACATGAGATATCTTGGTACAGGAACACAATGTGTAACAATCATATTATAAAAAATTCGGTATCCATCCCTCAAGCATGCATCCTTTGTATTACAAATAATCCAATTATACTCTTAGTTTTTTTAAATGTACAAGGAAATTATTATTGACTGTAGTCTCCCTGTTGTGCTATCAAATACTAGATTTATACATTCTTGTTAACTATTTTTTGTACCCAATAACCATTACTCCCTGATCCCCACTACCATTCCCGGCCTCTGGTAACCATCCATCTACACTCTCTGTTCATGAATTCAATTGTTTTGATTTTTAGATCTGACAAATAAGTAAGAATATCCAGTTTGTCTTTCTGTGCCTGGCTTATCTCACTTAACGTAATGATCTCCAGTTCCTTCCATGTTGTTGAAAATGATAGAATCTCATCAATTTTTATGACTGAATAGTACTCCATTGTGTATAAGCACCTCATTTTCTTTTTTTTATAACTGTTAAGTTCAGGGGTACATGTGGAGGAGGTACAGGTTTGTTACATAGTTAAATTTGTCTCATGGGGGTATATTATACAGATTATTTCATCACCCAGGTATTAAGCCTATTATTCATTATTGTTTCTGATCCTCTCCTTCCTCTCACCCTCCGTACTTCAGTAGGCCCCAGTATCCATTGTTTCCTTCTATGTGTCCATCTGTTCTCATCATTTACCTCTCTCTTATAAGTGAGAACATGCAGTATTTGTTTTTCTGTTCCTGCATTATTTGCTATTAATGGACTCCAGCTTCATCCATGTCCCTGCAAAGGACATGATCTCATTCTTTTATATAGCTGCATAGTATTCTATGCTGTATATGTACCACATTTTCACTTGTCCTTTACTCCCCTTTTTAGCTCTATTCCTACGTATTTTATTCTTTTTGCAGCAATTGTGAGTGGTAGTTCATTCACAATTTGGCTATTAGCTTGACTGTTTTTGGTGTGTAGGAATACTAGTGACTTCTACACATAGATTTCATATCCTGAAACTTTGCTGAAGTTGCTTATCAGCTTGAGAAGCCTTTGGGCTGAGAAGATGGAGTTCTCTAGATATAGGACTATGTCATCTGCAAACAGGCATACTTTGACGTCCTGTCCTCCTATTTGAATACTATTTATTTCTTCCTGTTGCCTGATTTCTCTAGCCAGAACCATATATATATATACATACACACACACATATATATATACACACACATAAATATATATATACAAACATACATGTATATATACACATATATATGTATTGGTTCTGAGTAAATTTAATGAATAAAGTTTTCAAAAATCTTGTTATAATAATTGGATAGTTATATTAAAAATGAAACAATGTATCTCAATTACTATTTTGGTCCATTCGCAAAAAAATTAACTCAATATGGTCTATATACATGAATATAAAAGGTAAAGGAAAACTTTCAGAAAAGTTGTAAGAGAATATCTTTCAACCTTGGAGGTAGACAATGATTTCTAAGAGAGAACACACATAAAATATTATTAATCATTTTAAAAATTGGTAAATTTGACTTCATCAGAATTCAAACTTTCTCTTCCTCAAAGACATTCTTAAGAAAGTAAAAAGTCAAGCTATAGACTGGAGTAAAGAATCACAATATGGCAGTTCAAAGATTGCTAAATAGGAACAGTTCCAGTCTACAGCTCCTAGCATGAGCGACTCAGAAGATGGGTGATTTCTGCATTTCCAACTGAGGTACTGGGTTCATCTCACTGGTGATTGTTGGACAGTGGGTGCAGGACAGTGGGTGCAGGGCACCGAGCATGAGCCAAAGCAGGGCGAGGCATCGCCTCCCCCGGGAAGTGCAAGGGGTCAGGGAATTCCCTTTCCTAGCCAAAGGAAGGGGTGACAAACGGCACCTGGAGAATCGGGTCACTCCCACCCTCATACTGTGCTTTTCTGACAGTCTTAGCAAACGGCAAACCAAGTGATTATATCCTGCATCTGGCTCGGAGGGTCCTACGCCCACGGAACCTCGCTCATTGCTAGCACAGCAGTCTGAAATTGGACTGCAGTGTGGCAGTGAGGCAGGGAGAGGGGGGCCTGCCATTGCTGAGGCTTGAGTAGGTAAACAAAGCAGGCCGAGAAGCTCGAACTGGGTGGAGCCCACCACAGCCCAAGGAGGCCTGCCTGCCTCTGTAGACTCCACCTCTGGGGGCAGGGCATAGCTGAAAAAAAGGCAGCAGAAACCTCTGCAGACTTAAATGTCCCCGTCTGACAGCTAGGAAGAGAGTAGTGGTTCTCCCAGCACGCAGCTTGAGATCTGAGAACAGACAGACTGCCTCCTCAAGTGGGTCCCTGACCCCCGAGTAGCCTAACTGGGAGGCACCCCCCGGTAGGGGCAGACTGATACCTCACATGGCTGGGTACCCCTCTGAGATGAAACTTCCAGAGGAACGATCAGGCAGCAACATTTGCCGTTCACCAATATTCGCTGTTCTGCAGCCTCCAATGCTGATACCCAGGCAAACAGGGTCTGGAGTGGACCTCCAGCAAACTCCAACAGACCTGCAGCTGAGGATCCTGACTGTTAGAAAGAAAACTAACAAACAGAAAGGACATCCACACCAAAACCCCATCTGTATGTCACCATCATCAAAGACCAAAGGTAGATAAAACCACAAAGATGGGGAAAAAACAGAGCAGAAAAACTGAAAATTCTAAAAATCAGAGCGCCTCTCCTCCTCCAAAGGAATGAAGCTCTTCACCAGCAATGGAACAAAACTGGGCGGAGAATGACTGTGATGAGAAGAAGGCTTCAGATGATCAAACTTCTCTGAGCTAAAGGAGGAAATTCGAACCCATTGCAAAGAGGTTAAAAACCTAGAAAAAAGATTAGATGAATGGCTAACTAGAATAACCAATGCAGAGAAGTCCTTAAAGGACCTGATGGAGCTGAAAACCATGGCACGAGAACTACGTGATGAATGCACAAGCTTCAGTAGCCGATTCAATCAACTGGAAGAAAGGGTATCAGTAATGGAAGATCAAATGAATGAAATGAAGTGAGAAGAGAAGTTAAGAGAAAAAAGAATAAAAAGAAATGAACAAAGCCTCCAAGAAATATGGGACTATGTGAAAAGACCAAATCTACGTCTGATGGGTGTACCTGAAAGTGACGGGGAGAATGGAACCAAGTTGGAAAACACTCTGCAGGATATTATCCAGGAGAACTTCCCCAATCTAGCAAGGCAGGCCAACATTCAAATTCAGGAAATACAGAGAACGCCACAAAGATACTCCTCGAGAAGAGCAACTCCAAGACACATAATTGTCAGATTCATGGAAGTTGAAATGAAGGAAAAAATGTTAAGGGTGTCCAGAGAGAAAGGTCGGGTTACCAACAAAGGCAAGCCCATCAGACTAACAGCTGATCTCTCGGCAGAAACTCTACAAGCCAGAAGACAGTGGGGGCCAATATTCAACATTCTTAAAGAAAAGAATTTTCAACCCAGAATTTCATATCCAGCCAAACTAAACTTCATAAGTGAAGGAGAAATAAAAACCTTTACAGACAAGCAAATGCTGAGAGATTTTGTCACCACCAGGCCTGCCCTACAAGAGCTCCTGAAGGAAGCACTAAACATGGAAAGGAACAACCAGTACTAGCCACTGCAAAAACATGTCAAATTGTAAAGACCCTCGAGGCTAGGAAGAAACTGCATCAACTAATGAGCAAAATAACCAGCTGACATCATAATGACAGGATCAAATTCACATATAACAATATTAACCTTAAATGTAAATGGTCTAAATGCTCCAATTAAAAGATACAGACTGGGAAGTTGGATAAAGAGTCAAGACCCATCAGTGTGCTATATTCAGGAGACTCATCTCACGTGCAGAGACACACATAGGCTCAAAATAAAGGGATGGAGGAAGATCAACCAAGCAAATGGAAAACAAAAAAAGGCAGGGGTTGCAATCCTAGTCTCTGATAAAACAGACTTTAAACCAACAAAGATCTAAAGAGACAAGGCCATTACATAATGGTAAAGGGATCAAGTCAAGAAGAGCTAACTAACCTAAATACATATGCACCCTGTGCAGGAGCACCCAGATTCATAAAGCAAGTCCTTAGAGACCTACAAAGAGACTTGGACTCCCACACAATAATAATGGGAGACTTTAACACCCCACTGTCAACATTAGACAGATCAACGAGACAGAAAGTTAACAAGGATATCCAGGAATTGAACTCAGCTCTGCACCAAGCGGACCTAATAGACATCTACAGAACTCGCCAACCCAAATGAACAGAATATACATTCTTCTCAGCACCACACCACACCTATTCTAAAATTGACCACATAGTTGGAAGTAAAGCACTCCTCAGCAAATGTAAAAGAACAGGAATTATAACAAACTGTCTCTCAGACCACAGTGCAATCAAATTAGAACTCAGGACTAAGAAACTCACTCAAAACTGCTCAACTACATGAAACTGAACAACCTGCTCCTGAATGACTACTGGGCACATAATAAAATGAAGGCAGAAATAAAGATGTTCTTTGAAACCAACGAGAACAAAGACACAACATACCAGAATCTCTGGGACACATTTAAAGTAGTGTGTAGAGGGAAATGTATAGCACTAAATGTCCACAAGAGAAAGCAGGAAAGATCTAAAATTGACACCCTAACATCACAATTAAAACAACCAGAGAAGCAAGAGCAAACACATTCAAAAGCTAGGAGAAGGCAAGAAATAACTAAGATCAGAGCCGAACTGAAGGAGATAGAAACACAAAGAACCCTTCAAAAAATCAATGAATCCAGGAGCTTGTTTTTTGAAAAGATCAACAAAATTGATAGACTGCTAGCAAGACTAACAAAGAAGAAAAGAGAGAAGAATCAAATAGATGCAATAAAAAATGATAAAGGGGATATCACCACCGATCCCACAGAAATACAAACTACCATCAGAGAATACTATAAACACCTCTACACAAATAAACTAGAAAATCTAGAAGAAATGGATAAATTCCGGGACACATACACCCTCCCAAGACTAAACCAGGAGGAAGTTGAATCTCTGAATAGACCAATAACAGGCTCTGAAATTGAGGCAATAACTAATAGTTATCAATGAAAAAAAGTCCAGGACCAGACGGATTCACAGACGAATTCTCCCAGAGGTACAAGGAGGAGCTGGTACCATTCCTTCTGAAACTATTCCAATCAATAGAAAAACAGGAAATCCTCCCTAACTCATTTAATGAGGCCAGCATCATCCTGATACCAAAGCCTGGCAGAGACACAACCAAAAAAAGAGAATTTTAGACCAATATCCCTGATGAACATCGATGCAAAAATCTTCAATAAAATACTGGCAAACCATATCCAGCAGCACATCAAAAAGCTTATCCACCATGATCAAGTGGGCTTCATCCCTGGGATGCAACGCTGGTTCAACATATGCAGATCAATAAACGTAATCTAGCATATAAACAGAACCAATGACAAAAACCACATGATTATCTCAATAGATGCAGAAAAGTCCTTTGACAAAATTCAACAACGCTTCATGCTAAAAACTCTCAACAAATTAGATATTGATGGGATGTATCTCAAAATAATAAGAGCTATTTATGACAAACCCACAGCCAATATCATACTGAATGGGCAAAAACTGGAAGCATTCCCTTTGAAAACTGGCACAAGACAGGGATGCCCTGTCTCACCACTCTTATTCAACATGGTGTTGGAAGTTCTGGCCAGGGCAATCAGGCAGGAGAAAGAAATAAAGGGTATTCAATTAGGAAAAGAGGAAGTCAAATTGTCCCTGTTTGCAGATGACATGATTGTATATCTAGAAAACCCCATCATCTCAGCCCAAGATCTCCTTAAGCTGATAAGCAACTTCAGCAAAATCTCAGGATACAAAATCAATGTGCAAAAATCACAAGCATTCGTACCCACCAATAACAGACAAACAGAGAGCCAAATCATGAGTGAACTCCCATTCACAATTGCTTCAAAGAGAATAAAATACCTAGGAATCCAACTTACAAGGGAAGTGAAGGACCTCTTCAAGGAGAACCACAAACCACTGCTCAATGAAATAAGAGGATACAAACAAATGGAAGAACATTCCATGCTCACGGGTAGGAAGAATCAATATCATGAAAATGGCCATACTGCCCAAGGTAATTTATACATTCAATGCCATTCCCATCAAGCTACCAATGACTTTCCTCACGGAATAGGAAAAAACTACTTTAAAGTTCATATGGAACCAAAAAAGAGCCCGCATTGCCAAGTCAATCCTAAGCCAAAAGAACAAAGCTGGAGGCATCACGCTACCTGACTTCAAACTATACTACAAGGCTACAGTAACCAAAACAGCATGGTACTGGTACCAAAACAGAGATATAGACCACTGGAACAGAACAGAGCCCTCAGAAATAATACCACACATCTACAACTATCTGATCTTTGACAAACCTGACAAAAACAAGAAATGGGGAAAGGATTCCCTATTTAATAAATGGTGCTGGGAAAACTGGCTAGCCATATGTAGAAAGCTGAAACTGGATCCCATCCTTACACCTTATACAAAAATTCATTCAAGATGGATTAAAGTCTTAAATGTTAGATCTAAAACCATAAAAACCCTAGAAGAAAACCTACGCAATACCGTTCAGGACATAGGCATGGGCAAGGACTTCATGTCTAAAACACCAAAAGCAATGGCAACAAAAGCCAAAATTGGCAAATGGGATCTAACTAAAGAGCTTCTGCACAGCAAAAGAAACTACCATCAGAGTGAACAGGCAACCTACAGAATGGGAGAAAATTTTTGCAATCTACTCATCTGACAAAGGGCTGATATCCAGAATCTACAATGAACTCAAACAAATTTACAAGAAAAAAAAAAAACCCATCAACAAGTGGGTGAAGGATATGAACAGACACTTCTCAAAAGAAGACATTTAGGTAGCCAACAGACACATGAAAAAATGCTCATCATCACTGGCCATCAGAGAAATGCAAATCAAAACCACAATGAGATACCATCTCACACCAGTTAGAGTGGTGATCATTGAAAAGTCAGGAAATAACAGGTGCTGGAGAGGATGTGGAGAAATAGGAACACTTTTACACTATTGGTGGGACTGTAAACTGGTTCGACCATTGTGGAAGACAGTGTGGCGATTCCTCAGGGATCTAGAACTAGAAATGCCATTTGACCCATCCATCCCATTACTGAGTATGTACCCAAAGGATTATAAATCATGCTGCTATAAATACACATGCACACGTATGTTTAATGTGGCACTATTCACAATAGCAAAGACTTGGAACCAACCCAAATGTCCAACAATGATAGACTGGATTAAGATAATGTGGCAGATATACACCAGGGAATACTATGCAGCCATAAAAGATGACTTCATGTCCTTTGTAGGGACATGGATGAAGATGGAAACCATCATTCTGACCAAACTATCACAAGTTCAAAAAACCAAATATCGCATGTTCTCACTCATAGGTGGGAATTGAACAATGAGAACACTTGGACAGAGGAAGGGGGACATCACACACCGGGGCCTGTTGTGGGGTGGGGGGAGAGGGGAGGGATAGCATTAGGAGATATACCTAATGTAAATGACAAGTTAATGGGTGCAGCACACCAACATGGCACATGTATACATATGTAACTAACCTGCACATTGTGCACATGTACCCTAGAACTTAAAGTATAATAAAAAAATATATATATAAAGAATCACAATACATTCATCTATGAATCAAAGGACTTGTATCTAGAATATGCAATGAACTCCAACAAATAAATATAAAATGGCAAAAACTCAATTTAAAACAAAATAGACAGAAGATTTGTAAACAGATTCCACAAAGGAAGATTTACAAATGATAATTAAACACAATGAAAAGATTTCAACATTATTAGTAATCATGAAATAATAATTAAAAACCCAATGGGATACCATGAATAATTGCCAGTAGCTAAAATTTTAAAAAGAGTTATGATGAGGATATGGAGAAACCAGAGCACTCTTACTTTGCTAGTGGGAGTATGAAGATGTAAAACTACTTTTGACAATAATTTGGTAATTTTCTATAAAGATTAATATACAGATATTATATGATCCAGCAGTTCTACTCATTTTTTTATTTTTTATTTTTTTGAGATGGAGTTTGACTCTTATTGCCCAGGCTGGAATGCAGTGGCTCAATCTCGGCTCACCACAACCTCCGACTACCAGGTTTAAGTAGGCCTCAGCCTCCCGAGTAGCTGAGATTACAGGCATGCGCCACCAAGCCCAGCTAATTTTTGTATTTTTAGTAGAGATGGGTTTCTTCATGTTGGTCAGGCTGGTCTCGAACTCCCGACCTCAGGTGATCTGCCCACCTTGGCCTCCCAAAGAGCTGGGATTATAGGCGTGAGCCACTGTGCCTGGTCTGTCAGCAGTTCTACTCCTAATACTTACCCACGGGAAGTGAAAATAACTATTTTGATTGTTCCTGTGTAAAAAATTATCTCAAAACTTAGTGGGTTAAAACAATAACTATTTATTGTCTCAGGATTATCTGGGTTGACAGAGGACTAGACTCATCTCTGTGAACCTTTTGCTCAATGTGCTTGGAGTTGCAGACATCTGAAATTTGACTGGGCAGGAAAGTACAAGATGATCACTTACACTGCTGCAGGTTGGTGCTGGCTGTCAGCTGGGAGCTCAGCGAGGCCCATCAGCTGGAGTGCCTTGCAGAACCTCTAATATTATGTTGAATAGAAGTGGTGAGAGAAGGCATCCTTGTCTTGTGCAAGTTTTCAAGGTGGATGCTTCCAGCTGTTTCCCATTCAGTATGATATTGGCTGTGGGTTTGTCACATATGGCTCTTATTATTCTGAGGTATGTTCTTTCAGTACCTGGTTTATTGAGAGTTTTTAACATGAAGGGATTAATTTTTCAGAAAGCCTTTTCTGCATTTATTGAGATAATCATGTGGTTTTTGTCTTTAGTTTTGTTTATGTGATGAATCACATTTATTGATTTATGTATGTTGAACCAACCTTGCATCCCAGGGAAGAACCCTATTTGCTTGCGGTGGATAAGCTTTCTGATGTGCTGCTGGATTCACTTTGCTAGTATTTTCTTGAGGATTTTTGCACCGATGTTCATCAAGGATATTAGCCTGAAGTTTTCTTTTTTTGTTGTATCTCTGCCAGGTTTTGCTAACATGATGATTCTGGCCTCATAGAATGAGTTAGGGAGGAGTCCCTCTTTTTCAATATTTTGGAATCGTTTCAGTAGGAATGGCACCAGTTCATTTTCATACATCTGGTAGAATTTAGCTGTGAATCCATCTGGTCCTGGGCCTTTTGCTGTTGTTGGTGGTGGTAAGCTATTTATTACTGCCTCAATTTCAGAACTCATTATTGGTATATTCAGGGATTCAACTTCTTCCTCGTTCAGTCTTGTGAGAGTGTATGTGTTCAGGTATGTATTCATTTCTTCTAGATTTTCCAGTTTATGTGCATAGAGGGGTTTATAATATCCTCTGGTGGTTGGTTGAATTTCTGTGGGCTCAGTGGTAATATCCCCCTTATCATTTCTGATGGTGTTTATTTGAATCTTCTCTCTTTTCTTTATTCATCTAGCTAGCGGTCTGTTTTATTAATTTTCTCAAAAAACCAGCTCTTGGATTAATTGATCTTTTGAATGTTTTATTGTATCTCTATCTCCTTCAGTTCAGCTCTGATTTTATTTTTTGTCTTCTGCTAGCTTAGGAGTACCCCATTTTCTATGTTAATGGACACTTAGGTTATTTCCAAAGGTTGGATATTACTGCTGTAATAATAATGGGAGTGCAAATACCTCTTTGATATACTGATCTTCTTTCTATTGAGTATATACCCAGCAATGGGAATGCTTCATATAGTATCTCTATTTTTAGTTTTTTGAGGAACCTCCAAAATGTTCTCCATATTGGTTGTACTAATTTATATTTCCACCAGCGATGTACAAAGGTTCTCTTTTCTTTACATTCTTGCTAGCATCTGTTATTGACTTTCTTTTGGATATGAGCCATTTTAACTTGACTGAGATGATATCTCATTGTGGTTTCAATTTGCATTTCTCTAATGATCAGTGATGTTGAGCACCTTTTCCTATGCCTGTTTGCCATTTGTATGCTTTTTTTTTTGAGAAATGTCCATTCAAATCTGTTGCTCATCTTTTGATCAGAATATTACTTTTTTTTCCTATAGAGTTGTTTGTGTTTCTTATACATTCTGGTTATTAATCCCTTGTTAGATGGGTAGCTGGCAAATATTTTCTCCAATTTTGTGGGTTGTCTCTTCATTTTGTTGACGCAAAAGCTTTGTAACTTGATGTGATTCCATTTGTGCATTTTTGCCCTGGTTGCCTGTGCTTGTAGGGTATCGCTCAAGAAATTTTTGGCTAGACCAATAACCTGGAGATGTTCCCCAATGTTTTCCTGTAGTAGTCACATAATTTTAGATTTTAGAGTGAAGTCTTTAACACATCTTGATTCGACTTTTGCATGTGGTGAAATATAGGGGTCTAGTTTCATTCTTCTACATATGGATATCCAGTTTTCACAGCACCACCATTTATTGAAGAGACCCTAATGTATTTTCCCTAATGTTTGTTCTTCACACATTTCTCAAAAATGAGTTAACTGTAGGCAGTGGATTTCTTTCTGGGTTCTGCCTTCTACTCCATTGGTCTATGTGTCTGTTTTTATACCAGTACCACATTGTTTTGGTTACTATAGTTCTCTAGTATAATTTGAAGTCAGGTAATGTGATACCTCCAGTTTTGTTCTTTATGCTTAGGATAGCTTTGGCTTTTCTTGGTCTTTTGTGATTCCATGTAAATTTTAGGATGGTTTCTTTTAAATCTGTGAAGAATGTCATTTGTATTTTGATAGGGACAGCACTGAATTGAATCCGTAGACTGCTTTGGGTGGTACAGTCTTTTTAACAATATTGAGTCTTCCAATACATGAACATGGTATATCTTTTCATGTTTTGTGTTTGTCCTATTCAATTTCTTTTATCAGCTTTGTGTAGTTATCCTTGTAGGGATTATTTACTTCTTTGGTTAAGTTAATTAACGGTTATTTAGTTTTATTTGTTGCTATTGCAAATAGGCTTACTTTCCATTTTTTTTTCAGATTGTTTACTGTTGGCATACAGAAATACTACTGATTTTTGTATGTTGATTTTGTATCCTGCAACTTTACTGAATTCGTTTATCAGTTCTAATAGTTTTTTTGTGTAGAGTCTTTAGGTTTTTCCTAATATGAGATAATATCATCTGCAAACAAGGATAATTTGACTTCTTCCTTTCCAATTTGGATGTTCTTTATATCTTTCTCTTGTCTGATTGCTCTAGCTAGGCCTTCCAGTACTATGTTAAATAACAGTGGTGAAAGTTGGCACCCTTGTCATGTTTCAGATCTTAGAGGAATAGCTTTCAGTTTTTCCCATTCAGTATGATACTAGCTGTGGGTCTGTCATATACAGCTTTTATAATGTTGAGGTATGTTCCTTCTATACCCATTTTTTGAGGGTTTTTATCATGAAGGAATGTTGAAGTTTATCAAATGCTTTTTCAGCATCAATTGAAATGATCATATGATTTTTGTCTTCCACTCTGGTGATATGATGTATCATATTGATTAATTTATGTATGTTGAACTACCCTTGCCTCCCTATGATAAATATCACTTGGTCATGATGAATGATCTTTTTAATGTATTGCTGAATTTTGTTTGCTAGTATTTTGTTAAGGACTTCTGCATCAATATTTATCAGACATACTGGCCTGTAGTTTTCTTTCTTGCTTGCTTGCTTTCTTTCTCTTTCTTTCTTTCCTTCTTTCTTTCTTTCTTCCTTCCTTCCTTCCTTCCTTTCTTCCTTCCTTCCTTTCTTCCTTTCTTCCATTCTTTCTTTTTGATGTGTCTTTGCTCTGATTTTGGTATCAGGGTAATACTGGCCTCATAGAATGAGTTTGGAAGTACTCCCTCCTCCTCCATTTCACAACAGTTATAGGAGGATTGGTATCAGTTCTTCTTTAAATGTTAGGTAGAATTCAGCAGTGAAGCCATTGGGTCTCAGGCTTTTCTTTATTGGGAGACCTTTTATTACAGCTTAGATCTCATTTCTTGTTATTGGTTTGCTCAGATTTTGGGTTTCTTTATGGTTCAATCTTAGTAGGTTGTATGTGTCTAGGAATTTATCCATTTCTTCTTGATTTTCCAATTTATTGGCACATAATTGTTCATAGGGGCCACTAATGATCCTTTGAGTTTTAGTTGTAATATCTCCTTTATTAAAATCTCCGATTGTATCTATTTGGGTCTTCTTTTTTCTGTAGTCTGGCTAAAGGTTTGTCAATTTTATCTTTTCATAAAACCAACTTTTTGTTTCATTGATCTTTTGTATTGTTTTCTTCATTTCAAATTCACTTTTTTCTGCTCTGATCCTTATTATTTATTTTCTTCTCCTAATTTAGGGTTTGGCTTGCTTTTGCTTTTCTAATTCTTTAAGATTCATTATTAGATTATTTATTTGAAGTTTTCTTTTATTTTGATGTAGGCATTTATAGCAATAAAATTCCCTCTTAGTACTGGTTTTCCTGTATCCCATAGGTTTTGGTATGTTGTATTTCCTTTTTCATTTGTTTTAAGAAACTTTTCAATTTCCTTCTTATCTTTTTCATTGACCCACTGATCACTCAAGAGCATATTGTTTAATTTCTGTGTGTTCATATAGCTTCCAAAATTTGTCTTGTTATTGATTTCTAGTTCTATTCCATTGTGGTTACAGAACGAGAATAATCCATGTGCTGAGGAGAAGAGTGTGTATTCTGCCACTGGATTAAATGTTCTGTAAATATCTATTAGGTCCATTTGTTCCATAGTGCACATTAAATTTGATATTTCTTTATTGATCTTCTGACTGGACTTCTGTCTAATGCTGAAAGTGTGTGTTGAAGTCTCCAATTACTGTTGTATTGGTGTCTACCTCTCCCTTTAACTCTACTAATATTTGCTTTGTATATCCGGGTGCTCCAGTGTTGTGTGCATATATATTTATAATCATTATATCCTCCTGTTAAATTAACCCTTTTATCATCATATAATAACCTTCTTGGTCTCTTCTTTGCAGTTTTTTTCTTGAAACCTATTTTGTCTGATATTAGTATAGCTACTCCTGCTCCATTTTGCTTTCCATTGGCATAGAATATCTTTTTCCCTTCCTTTATTTTGAGTTTATATGTATATTTATAGGTGAAGTGTGTTTCTTGTAGGCAAAAGATTATTGGGTCTTGTTTTTTCATCTATTTAGCCTCTCTGTGTCTTTTCATTGGAGAATTTAGTCTACTTACATTCAATGTTATTGTTCATAAGTAGGGACTTACTCCTGACATTTTTTTTGGTGGTTTTGAAGGTTTCTCTTCCTTCCTGTCTTCCTTTTAGCAAAGATTATTTTCTTTGGTGGTATGCTTTAATTTCTTGCTGTGTGTGTGTGTGTGTGTGTGTGTGTGTGTGTATCTGTTGCACATTTTTTAAATTTGAGGTTAACATAAGATTTGCAAATACCATTATAACCAATTGTTTTAAACTGATGACAACACTGATTGCATATACAAATAAAGACACAAACACACAAAAAGAAAACTAATAAAATATCTACATTTTAACTTCATCCCTCTGCTTTTTAATTTGTTTCTCTTTATGTCTTATTTTACTATCTATGTCTTGAAAAGTTGTTGTAATTATCATTTTTATTGGTTCATCATTTAGTCTTTCTACTTAAGACAAAAGTAGTTTACACACCACCATTACAGTGTTATACTGTTCTGTGCTTTTCTGTGTGCTTACTATTACCATTGAATTTTGTACCTTCAGATGGTTTCTTCCTGCTCATTAACATCCTTTTCTTTTTGATTGAAGAAGTCCCTTTAGCATTTCTTGTAGGAAAGGTCTGGTATTGACAAAGTCTCACAGCTTTTGTTTGTCTGGTGTATTAATCTGCTCTCACACTATAAAAATATACCTGAGACTGGGTAATTTATGGAGAAAAGAGGTTTAATTCAGTCACAGTTCTGCATGCTGTACAGGAGGTATGGCTTGGGAGGCCTCAGGAAACTTACAATCATGGCAGAAGGGGAAACAGATGCAATCTTCACATGGTGGAGCAGGAGAGAGAGAGTAAAGGGGGTGGTGTTATATACTTTTAAATAACCAGATCTCATGAGAACTTAATCATGAGATAGCACTAAGGAGATGGTGCTAAATAATTAGAAACCACCCCCGTGATCCAATTACCTCTCAACCAGGCCCCACCTTCAACACTAGGAATTATAATTCAACATGAGATTTGAGTGGGGACACAGAGCCAATCCATATCATCTGGAAAGGTCTTTATTTCTCCTTCATGTTTGAAGGATATTTTTGCAGGATATACTATTCTAGGGTAAAACTTTTTTCCTTCAACACTTTAAATATGTCATGCCACTGTCTCCTGGCCTGTAAGGCTTCCACTTAAAAGTATGCTGCCAGACATATTGGAACTCCATCGTATGTTATTTGCTTCTTTTCTCTCGCTGCTTTTATGATCTGTTATTTTTGACCTTTTGGAGTTTGATTATTAAAGGCCTTGATGTCATCTTCTTTGGGTTAAATCGACTTGGTGTTGTATAACTTTCTTGTACTTGAACGTTGATATCTTTGTCTAGGTTTGGGAAGTTCTCTGATATTATCCCTTTGAATAAACTTTCTATATCTATCTCTCTACCTCCTCTTTAAGGCCAATAACATTTAGATTTGCCCTCTTGCGTTTATTTTCTACATCCTGTAGGCATGCTTCATTGTTTTTTATTATTTTTTATTTTGTGTTCTCTGTGTTTTTTTCAAATAGCCTGCCTTCAATCTCAGTAATTCTTTCTACTGCTTGATCACTTCTGCTATTAAGAGACTGATGCATTCTTTCGCATGTCAATTGCATTTTTCAACTCTGGAATTTCTGCTTTATTTTGTTGTTGTTATTTCAATCTCTGTGTTAAATTTATCTGACAGGGTTCTGAATTCCTTCTCTGTTTTACCTTGAAATTCTTTGAGTTTCCTCTAGACAGCTATTTTGAATTTTTTGTCTGAAAGGTCACATATCTGTTTCTCCAGGATTGTTCCCTGGTGCCTTATTTAGTTCATTTGGTGAGGTCATGTTTTCCTGGATGATGTTGATGCTTGTAGATGTTTGTTGGTGTCTGGGCATTCAAGAGTTAGATATTTATTGTATTCTTCACAGTCTGGGATTGTTTATGCCTGTCCTTCTTGGAAAGGCTTCCCAGGTATTTGAAGGAAATTGGGCCCAAGTCCGCTAACACTGTGGTTTTTACAGACTTGTAGAGGTACTGCCTTGGTGGTCTGGTATAGGATCTGGAAGAATTCTCTGGATTTCTGGGAAGAGACTCTTGTTCTTTTCCCTTACTTTCTCCCAAACAAATAGAGTCTCTCTCTGTGCTGATCCACCTGGAGCTGAGGGTGTGGTGATACAAGTACCTCTGTGGCTTCAGGGTGAGACCTGAGGCCAGCACAGCACTGGATCTTGCCCAAGGCCCTGTTCTTCAGGGTGGTGCATTCCCTCAGGCCCTGGGCATGTCCAGGGATGCTGTCTGGGAGCCAGGTATTGGAGTTTACCTGGTGTTTACCTCAGCAGTTTACCTCAGCAGTTTACCTAGTGTTCTATTCTGAGGTTAAGCTGGTACTTACACCAGAATGCAAAGTCCTTCCCACTTTGCCCTCCCCTTTCCACAGGTAGAGGAGCCTCTCTCTGTGGCCACCACCACCAGTCAATGGAGGTTCTGCCAGGCTACTGCTGATGTTTACCTAAAGCCCAAGGCTTCTTCCATCAGCTTGTGGTGAATGCTACCACGCCTGGGACTCATTGTTTATGGCAGTGGGCTCCCCTCTGGCCAAGGGCAGGTCTAGAAATGCAGTCCAAGGGCCTAGGTCTGGACTAGGGGACTCTAAGAGCCTGCTTGTTTCTCTCCCCTATTGTGGCTGAGCTGGTACCCAAGGTGCATGACAAAGTCCCCTTTACTTTTCCCTCTGCTCTTCTCAAACAGAAGGAGTCTTTCACCATAGTCACCACAGCTCATAATGTGCTGGGTCACACCTGTAGTCAGCAGGTCTTAAAGCCCAAGGCCCATGGTGTACTTCCTGGGCATCACTGCTGGTTATTCAGGGCCCAAGGGCTCTTTAGTCAGTGGGTGATAAATCCTGCCAGGACTGGGTCCTTCCCTTCAAGGCAGTAGATTCCCTTTTGGCCCTGGGTGTGACTAGAAATTTCATCTGTGAACTTGGTCCTGAAATGGGGGCCTCAGAACTCTGCCTAGTGCCCTATCCTACTATGGTTGAGCTGGTATCCAAGGCGGAAACCAAAGTCCCCTTTACCCTTTGCTCTCCTCTCTTTAAGCAGAAGGAAGGAGTCACTTTTGTTGCTCTGAGTTGCACTGCCTGAGGGCTGGGGGAGGGATGGTGCAAGCCCTCCCTTAGCCACACCAGCTGGTGTCTCCCTAGATCATGTGCCACCCTAGTTCACTGGCTCTAAGCCCAGCCTAGCACTAGCAGTTGTCTAGAAATTGTAGTCCTTGTGTCCTAGACTGCCTTTAAGTTTACCTAGGACCCCAAAGCACTTCAGCCCGTGGTGGCGAGGCTTGCTGAGAAACTCATGTTCGAACCCCTGGGATGGATGATGTCCCTCTGGCCAGGTCTTTTCCAAATGATCCTTCTACGCACAGGTGCTAGTTGAACCCAGCATGGCTTTACTCTCCGCTGTGACAGAGCAACACTGATTTCAACGTAAAGTTCCCCAGTCTCTGTGCTCTCCCTCCCCATGGTGCAGATTCTCTCTCCATGCTGCATGGCCACTGCCGCAGGATAGGGAAGGGGTGGTGTTTGCAATTCAAGATTGTTTCTCCTGCCCTCCTCAATGTCTCTTATAGTAATATGAAGTGAAATCTAGGTACTGTGATTACTCACCTAATTTTCGGTTCTTGTGACATTGGTTTTCTGTGTGCAGATAATTGTTAAAATTTGTTGTTCCAATGGGGAGGAATAATGATGGAGGCTTCTATTCTGCCATCTTGCTCCATCCCCACAGTGATTCCTAACCTTCAAAGGGGTCATGTACCCTCTCTAAGACTTTGAGGAAATCTAGAGCTCCTCTCCCTAGACATGCTTATATGCACATATACACAAAGTTTTGCATCTAATTTGAAGGGGTTTATGCATCACATATAATACATCCATAGGCCCAAAATCAAAAGTCACCAGGAATCACCACCACCTTTATCATTGTGATGTCCAATCACACCATCTGTAATTCATGTGACACTGATTTGAGAATAATTTTATTAAAATGTCTGATATGTATTATAGTTGGTCGATTTTCTAGGTTCTGACTGGGACCTTCCTCTATTCCCACTCCCTCCAGGTGGGCTTACCCACTCCCAATGCATCAACTGCCCTCTTTATCAGTGGCTAACCAATCCCTGCCCTCTTTGTGAAACTCATGGAAGTTACAAAACCTCTATCCAGAAACGTGTACATAAGCATCTACCCCCTCATTGTGCCACCTGGCCTTCTGGGCATGTACGTGCCATCTGGTCCATCCACAAACTCAAAACTGAAAGGGAACTTCATCTCCCTATACAAAATGAATTCAGGCATGTAACCTTTTAACTTCGGGATTAAACCTATTCTAATAATTCATAGAAACAGAGTTTGAATTTTCAACGAGCTGTATAATCTAGTCTCAGATCTTCCTGTCTTCTAACTTCATTATGGAAATCCTGATCAAGCCCCCAAAGCTGAAAATGCAGGTGACTCACATGCAGGTCTGCAAAACCCAGTTTGTTTTCCCCATACGCTGTCACAGGCCTTTAGTGCACTGTGAGTGAGCAGTCAGGCGAGCCTTGGCCCACTGTGCTCAATTGGGGACTAAATCAACTTGTTTAATTACCCTAATAAACCCAACTCCTTTATTTTGGTGCTATTTACAAAATTATAAGATCTAGCAAAGCCTAGTCATGAAAAAGATCTATTGCCTGTAACGAATTTTATTTCTGCAAGTGGCATCATCTCATATCAATAGCTAAACATAATATTACTGATTTGTCTTACATTGTTTGTCTGTAAATTTGACGCATTTCTACTCTTTACAATAAATATTCATAAACTAAGCTAAATGGGTTTTAGAAGCACAGCCCCTTCATGTGTGAAGTAAAATGCTCAAACTGAAAGGGCATGAGCTTTGAAATCAGGAAGAAAAGTTTCCAACTCAAGGTTCTGTCATTTCCTAACTGAGTGTCTTGCATTAAATTATTGAAGTTTTCTGAGCCTCAGTTTCAAGATCTGTAAAATAGGGTTAACAATGCACTCTTTGCAAGATTGTTTTGAGGATGCAAATGAAACAATGGGTTATAAAATGACTTTGTAAATTTGAAGTGCTATAAAATTGTAGTTACTCTTTCCTGTTTATGTACATAAATAATTTTTGAAATAACAAATGACAAATATGGAGATAAAACACTAATGATTTTGAACACTGCTCTATAGAAGTATTAGACTAATATGAATCCTTTCTTCATTATGGGTAACAACCTTTAACGATAAAAACACAACATATCTTAGATTTTGTAGAGATTGGTAATGTCCACTGACACTCTGTTTGAAGTCAATATGGTTTTGACAAAGTGAAAAATCCACAGGCTCAGAGGCGGGACCTTCATGTCTAATCTGGATTCCAGCAGTGCTGTGCTATTCTATCACTTGAACAATGATGGTAATGTGCCACTCTGACTTTCCTCATCTGGCAACGGATCTAATACCACCTGCTCAATTTATCCAGCAGGATTAAATTCAGTTTAATAATCAGAGGGAAAAGAAAAAAGTCTGAAGAATGGCAGCAGGGTGGAGGACAGAGGAATAAAATAATGGGGAGCAAGGAGGAGGTAAAAAGGAGGCAGTTAACGTCAGTGGCATCTCTCCTTAGCCCTCCATGAGAGATACAGGCAGAAGAGAAGCTGACAAAGAAGAAAAGATAAGAAATTTTTTCCACATTGAGGAGGAGGAGAGCAGGGAGAGTCCTCCAAGGGAAGATTTGGCATGTGGATCTGCTTCAAAAGCTGCACAGAGATTATGTGCAGGGGATCCTGATTACTAATCCAATTGGCATGTACCCTAGGGACAAATTTGTCGTGATTAAATTCCTGTAAAGTTTGATATAAGCTTCAAATCAGCAGAAAAATAATGGGTTTACTTTGTAGGGTACACTAGGAGAAGAGTCAGTAAGAATAGTTTGGGAAGGATTCTGTGTAGTAGGTTAAGGTAGCATCTTTGCTTTCTTGAGGAATCAAATTATAGACATAGGAGAAGTTTCAACCTGAAGAAGAAAAGACTGTGACTTATGAAGAAAGTAAGGTTTGGCTTTGAGGTCCGGACCATCAAATCTAATATCGAAAAGAGAGTTTGATTCAGTTCAGGTGAAGAACATTTTTACTTTGAGCATTCACTATGTGCCAGGCCTTGGGCTGCATATCATGCAAAATTTTGGCCATTTGACAAACATTCACTGCATATCCACTAGATATCAGGGCATACAGTTTAGAATGTACTAAACGTTGTACACTGCAAACTCATTGAATCCTTCAGTGCCCCTATGGATTAGGTACTCTTATTACCCATATTTTACACAGCTGAGAAATGTATAAGTTCCAAGATCTATGTCCCTGTCTGAATGACTGACTCCCGGCACTGTGTGCATCCTCTTCACTAGGCTCTCCACCCCACTGCCGTTCTTCACATGACAAAGGGAAGACCACAGACATGTCACAAATGTGGGAAAGGGTGAGATGGGGAACATAAGGAAGAGGCTGAATTTTACCTTGCGGTGGACAAGAAACAAAGAATAAAAACAGAGACAGAAGCTATGGAGGAAAAAGAGGGGCCAGGGAAAGGAATATGGGGTGGGGAATGGAAGGTTAAGCCTTTCCTCATTCAGTAGCAATGGCTCATCAGATTCTACAGAGGAGGTCAGCAGGGTGGAGGTGGAGCAGGTAGGCGATGGGCACCTCCCAGAATCCATTGGAAAATAAACCAAGATTAAAAGGACTGAGTAGAGCCAAGAGAGATGGACCCAACTCAAAAAAGAAGAAATAAAGAGGAGTGCTGAGGTAAGAGTAGCCGCTATGGGAGGCAGTGTAGGAGGGGGAAAAATGCAGGAGGGCAAAGGAAACCTGGAAGGATGAATTAAAATCACACTAGTGGCAGAAAGCACATCTCAGAACAGGTAATACAATCATATCAGAACACAGGAAGCTTGAGACACAGCCTGTGGGGCTCTGAGAGCAAAGAAACAGGATGTAATTTTAGTATAAGAAACAAAGCTGAATACAAAGAAGGGCATGTATTATGCAGGAAAGGGCATGGCCTTCAGGCTCTTTGCATTGTTCAACAGGAGGAAGAAGTCACACAGGAGAGGAAGTTTGCTTGTCTCACATCATGTACAATATTTGAGGCCTGAGCTAGAACATGTAGGTAGAGAGAGGGGTGGAAAAATGAGCCCTCTGCCCTCAGATGTGTATAGAATGCATAAAATAAAATGTTTCTTGGCTGGGGGCAATTTTACTCTTGAAGGGAGAGGTTTTTGTGACTTCCAGAATGGAGGGTAGAGTGACTACTGGCATCTAATGAGTAGAAGGCTTAGATGCTGCTAAACATCTTGCAATGCCCAGGACAATCCTGCATAACAAAGGATTATCTTACCCAGAGTGTCAATGATTGGTCAAGAAACTCTGATAAGTGTTCTTATCTCTATCTGAAGTCCCTATTCCAATAAATAATGGCGATGAGGAGTATCTTAAAATCTTCTAATTAGTGGGTATGCAGTCTCCTTCAATCAAAAATAGTCTCTTCTGGGTTAACTTAGTCCCTTTGGGTAAATGCTGAGTGTTCCAGAGTTTCACCACCCATCCCTGTATCCTTTTTTCCCAAGATAGCAACAGAGATTGGCAAAGAGATCCTTGTGGGAATGCTCATGGCCTCTATAGTAATGTCCTCAGATACTCCACCTTCCTGGCAACCAACAATGAGGTACAGGGCTAATGAAATACCGCTTGTCCTGTCATCTCAATCCAGGCATGATGTTGCTCTCCATCCTGTCTAGTAGGCCCTGCCTTATCCTATGACTGCCCTTGAGGCCCTCTGTGTCTCAGCCACACGATTCTACTAGCCCTGGATTAGGCTGGCCACCTGTAGCCTCTGCCATGGAGTCAACTTGGCTCTCAACATTCAGCTACCTTCCATGTCCCTCACTGGGAGCATGTAAAGACTTCTGGATCCCTCTATGCCAGGTAGGAGCTATGGAAGAAGTGGCCTTCTTTTTGTATCCATTCCTCCTCTGTTATGATCACTCCTTATTGGTGAGGGACACTCTTAAAGGTGGTCTTCCAGAGTCTCAGACAGTGAAGATGGCATACATCTGCTCTGTTGGCAACTTCCCCAAAAATCTGGTTGGAATATGTTTGTCAAACCTCCATTTCCCCACAAAGTCCACCCTTATGGGGTGGGTGGGGGAGATGAAACACTTACTCATCCTCTTTCTTTCACTCACTCTCCCACCTCTCAGTGTGCTCCATGTTTTTTCCTAAAGAGTGGGCCTGTCACATGTATCACATGCTGAGTTTTCACAATTTATTACTTGAAGTAAAGCTCTAGAGGCCACGTTGGCCAAGCTTTCCTCTTTATTTTATAACTTTATTGAGAGGTAATTCACATAACATAAAATTCATCCTTATAAAGTACAAAATTCAGTGGTTTTTAATACATTATCATAGAGTTGTGCAACCATTACCACTATCCAATTTTTAAAAATTTTCTTTCATTTCATTTTTAAATTTTAAGTTTTAGGATACATGTGCAGGATGTGCAGGTTTATTACATAGGAAAATTTATGCCTTGGTGGTTTGCTGCACCTATCAACCCATCACCTAGGTATTAAACCACACATACATTAGCTATTTATCCTGATGCTCTCCCTCCCACTATACCCCCACCCTAACAGGCTACAGTGTGCGTTGTTCCCCTCACTGTGTCCATGTGTTTTCATTGTTCCGCTCCTACTTATAAGGGAGAACATGCAGTGTTTGGTTTTCTGTTCCTCTGTTAGTTTGCTGAGGATAATGGTTTCGAGCTCCATCCATGTCCCTGCAAAGAACATGATCTCCTTACTTTTTATGGCTACATTGTGTTCCATGGGGTATATGTACCACATTTTCTTTATCCAGTCTATCATTGATGGGCATTTGGGTTGGTTCTATGTCTTTGCTATTGTGAATAGTGCTGCAATAAACATACGTGTGCATGTATCTTTATAACAAAATGATTTATATTCCTTTGGGTATATACCCAGTAATGGGATTGCTGGGTCAAATGGTATTTCTGGTTCTAGGTCTTTGAGGAATTGCACACTGTCTTCCACAATGGTTGAACTAATTTATATTCCCACCAACAGTGTAAAAGCATTCCTATTTATCTGCAGCCTCACCAGCATCTGCTGTTTCTTGACTTTTTAATAATTGCCACTCTGACTGGCATGAGATGGTATCTCATTGTGGTTTGGATTTGCATTTCGCTAATGATCAGTGATGTTAAGCTATTTTTTATATACTTGTTGGCCACGTGTATGTCTTCTTTTGAGAAGTGTCTGTTCATGTCCTTTGCCAACTTTTTAATGGAGTTGTTTGTTGTTTTCTTCTAAATTTGTTCAAGTTTCTGTTTGAAGTGGCCGTTAGCACTGCTTATCCTCATTCCCTGCTTGGTACCTCTTGCGATCTAATATTCTGCTTAATGTCAGCATCACCAGGGCAGAGTTTCTATCTCTATTGTTCACTGTTGTATATTCAGTGCTCAGAACAGCACCTGGCACATAGTAGGAGCTTAAATAAATTCTTGGAGTTTAGCCAAGATGGCCGATTAGGAACAGATCCAGTCTACAGCTCCCAGCATGAGAGATGCAGAAGATGAATGATTTCTGCATTTCCAATTGAGGTACAGGGTTCATCTCACGGGGGATTGTCAGACAGTGGGTGCAGGACAGTGGGTGCAGGGCACCGAGCGTGAGCCGAAGCAGGGCGAGCCGAAGCAGGGTGAGCCATCGCCTCATCCTGGAAGCAAAAAGGGGCCAGGGAATTCCCTTTACAAGCCAAAGAAAGGGGTGACAGACGGCACCTGGAAAATCGGGTCACTCCCACCCTAATACTGCGCTTTTCCGACAGTGTTAGCAAACAGCACACCAGGAGATTAGATCCTGCACCTGGCTCGGAGGGTCCTATGCCCACGGAGCCTCGCTCATTGCTAGCACAGCAGTCTGAGATCAAACTGCAAGGTGGCATTGAGGCTGGAGGAGGGGCGCCCACCATTCCTGAGGCATGAGTAGGGAAACAAAGCTGGTGGGAAGCTCCAACTGGGTTGGAGCCCACCACAGCTCAAGGAGGCCTGCCTGCCTCTGTAGACTCCACCTCTGGGGGCAGGGCACAGCCAAACAAAAGGCAGCAGAAACCTCTGCAGACTTAAATGTCCCTGTCTAACAGGTTTGAACAGAGTAGTGATTCTCCCAGCACACACCTTGAGATCTGAGAACAGACAGACTGCCTCCTCAAGTGGGTCCCTGAACCCCAAGTAGCCTAACTGGGAGGCAGCCCCCAGTAGGGGCAGACTGACACCTCACACGGCCGGGTACTCCTCTGAGACAAAACTTCCAGAGGAAAGATCAGGCAGCAACATTTGCTGTTCACCAACATTCACTGTTCTGCAGCCTCCGCTGCTGATACCCAGGAAAACAGGGTCTGGAGTGGACCTCCAACAAACTCCAACAGACCTGCAGCTGAGGGACCTGACTGTTAGAAGGAAAACTAACAAACAGAAAGGACATCCACACCAAAACCCCATCTGTACGTCACCATCATCAAAGACCAAAGGTAGATAAAACCACAAAGATGGGGAAAAAACAGAGCAGAAAAACTGAAAATTCCAAAAATCAGAGCGCCTCTCCTCCTCCAAAGGAATGCAGCTCCTCACCAGCAATGGAACAAAGCTGGACAGAGAATGACTTTGACGAGTTGAGAGAAGAAGGCTTCAGACAATCAAACTACTCTGAGCTAAAGGAGGAAGTTCGAACCCATGGCAAAGAAGTTAAAAACTTTGAAAAATGATTAGACGAATGGCTAACTAGAATAACCAATGCAGAGAAGCCCTTAAAGGACCTGATGGAGCTGAAAGCCATGGCACGAGATCTATGTGACGAATGCACAAGCCTCAGTAGCTGATTCAATCAACTGGAAGAAAGGGTATCAGTGATGGAAGCTCAAATGAATGAAATGAAGTGAGAAGAGAAGTTTAGAGAAAAAAGAATAAAAAGAAATGAACAAAGCCTCCAAGAAATATGGGACTATGTGAACAGACCAAATCTACGTCTGATTGGTCTACCTGAAAGTGACGGGGAGAATGGAACCAAGTTGGAAAACACTCTGCAGGATATTATCCAGGAGAACTTCCCCAATCTAGCAAGGCAGGCCAACATTCAAATTCAGGAAATACAGAGAACGCCACAAAGATGCTCCTTGAGAAGAGCAACTCGAAGACACATAATTGTCAGATTCATGGAAGTTGAAATGAAGGAAAAAATGTTAAGGGCAGCCAGAGAGAAAGGTCGTGATACCCACAAAGGGAAGCCCATCAGACTAACAGCTGATCTCTCAGCACAAACTCTACAAGCCAGAAGACAGTGGGGGCCAATATTCAACATTCTTAAAGAAAAGAATTTTCAACCCAGAATTTCATATCCAGCCAAACTAAGCTTCATAAGTGAAGGAGAAATAAAATCCTTTACAGACAAGCAAATGCTGAGAGATTTTGTCACCACCAGGCCTGCCCTACAAGAGCTCCTGAAGGAAGCACTAAACATGGAAAGGAACAACCATACCAGCCACTGCAAAAACACGGCAAATTGTAAAGAACATCGATGCTAGGGACAAACTGCATCAACTAACGAGCAAAATAACCAGCTGACATCATAATGACAGGATCAAATTCACACATAACAATATTAACCTTAAATGTAAATGGGCTAAATGCTCCAATTAAAAGACACAAACTGGCAAATTGGATACAGAGTCAAGAACCATCAGTGTGCTGTATTCAGGAAACCCATCTCATGTGCAGAGACACACATAGGCTCAAAATAAAGGGATGGAGGAAGATCTACCAAGCAAATGGAAAACAAAAAAAGGCAGGGGTTGCAATCCTAGTCTCTGATAAAACAGACTTTAAACCAACAAAGATCAAAAGAGACAAAGAAGGCCATTACATAATGGTAAAGGGATCAATTCAACAAGAAGAGCTAACTATCCTAAATATATATGCACCCAATACATGAGCACCCAGATTCATAAAGCAAGTCCTTAGAGACCTACAAAGAGACTTAGACTCGCACAGAATAATAATGGGAGACATTAACGCCCCACTGTCAACACTACACAGATCAATGAGACAGAAAGTTAACAAGGATATCCAGGAATTGAACTCAGCTCTGCACCAAGCCAACCTAATAGACATCTACAGAACTCGCCACCCCAAATCAACAGAATATACATTCTTCTCAGCACCACACCACACCTATTCTAAAATTGACCACATATTTGAAAGCACTTCTCAGCAAAAGTAGAAGAACAGGAATTATAACAAACTGTCTCTCAGACCACAGTGCAATCAAACTAGAACTCAGGATTAAGAAACTCACTCAAAACTGCTCAACTACATGGAAACTGAACAACCTGCTCCTGAATGACTACTGGGTACATAACAAAATGAAGGCAGAAATAAAGATGTTCTTTGAAACCAACGAGAACAAAGACACAACATACCAGAATCTCTGGGACACATTTAAAGCAGTGTGTAGAGGGAAATTTATAGCACCAAATGCCCACAAGAGAAAGCAGGAAATATCTAAAACTGACACCCTAACACCACAATTAAAACAACTAGGGAAGCAAGAGCAAACACATTCAAAAGCTAGCAGAAGGCAAGAAATAACTAAGATCAGAGCAGAACTGAAGGAGACAGAGACACAAAAAACCCTTCAAAAAATCAATGAATCCAGGAGCTGGTTTTCTGAAAAGATCAACACAATTGATAGAACGCTAGCAAGACTAATAAAGAAGAAAAGAGAGAAGAATCAAATAGATGCAATAAAAGATGATAAAGGAGATATCACCACCGATCCCACAGAAATACAAACTACCATCAGAGAATACTATAAACACCTCTACGCAAATAAACTAGCAAATCTAGAAGAAATGGATAAATTCCTCGACACATACACCCTCCCAAGACTAAATCAGGAAGAAGTTGAATCTCTTAGTAGACCAATAACGGCCTCTGAAATTGAGGCAATAATTAATAGCCTACCAACGAAAAAAAGTCCAGGACTAGACGGATTCACAACCAAATTCTCCCAGAGGTACAAGGAGGAGCTGGTACCATTCCTTCTGAAACTATTCCAATCAATAGAAAAAGAGGGAATCCTCCCTAACTCATTTTATGAGGCCAGTATCATCCTGACACCAAAGCCTGGTAGAGACACAACAAAAAAAGAGAATTTTAGACCAATATCCCTGATGAACATCGATGCAAAAATCCTCAATAAAATACTGGCAAGCCAAATCCAGCAGCATATCAAAAAGCTTATCCACCATGATCATGTGGGCTTCATCCTTGGGATGCAAGGCTGGTTCAACATATGCAAATCAATAAATGTAATCCAGCATATAAGCAGAACCAATGACAAAAACCACATGATTATCTCAACAGATGCAGAAAAGGCCTTTGACAAAATTCAACAACCCTTCATGCTAGAAATTCTCAAAAAATTAGGTATTGATGGGACGTATCTCAAAATAATAAGAGCTATCTAAACTGGAAGCATTCCCTTTGAAAAGTGGCACAAGACAGGGATGCCCTCTCTCACCACTCCTATTCAACATAGTGTTGGAAGTTCTGGCCAGGGCAATCAGGCAGGAGAAGGAAATAAAGAGTATTCAATTAGGAAAAGAGGAAGTCAAATTGTCCCTGTTTGCAGATGACATGATTGTATATCTAGAAAACCCCATTGTCTCAGTCCAAAATCTCCATAAGCTGATAAGCAACTTCAGCAAAGTCTCAGGATAAAAAATCAATGTGCAAAAATCATAAGCATTCTTATACACCAATAACAGACAAACAGAGAGCCAAATCATGAGTGAACTCCCATTCACAATTGCTTCAAAGAGAATAAAATACCTAGGAATCCAACTTACAAGGGATGTGAAGGACCTCTTCAAGGAGAACCACAAACCACTGCTCAATGAAATAAAAGAGGATACAAACAAATGGAAGAACATTCCATGCTCATGGGTAGGAAGAATCAATACCGTGAAAATGGCCATACTGCCCAAGGTAATTTATAGGTTCAATGCCATTCCCATCAAGCTACCAATGACTTTCTCCACACAATTGGAAAAAAACTACTTTAAAGTTCATATGGAACCAAAAAAGAGCCCGCATTGCCAAGTCAATCCTAAGCCAAAAGAACAAAGCTGGAGGCATCACGCTACCTGGCTTCAAACTATACTACAAGGCTACAGTAACCAAAACAGCATGGTACTGGTACCAAAACAGAGATACAGACCAATGGAACAGAACAGAGCCCTCAGAAATAATGCCGCATATCTAGAACTATCTGATCTTTGACAAACCTGACAAAAACAAGAAATGTGGAAGGGATTCCCTATTTAATAAATGGTGCTGGGAAAACTGGCTAGCCATATGTAGAAAGCCAAAACTGGATCACTTCCTTACACCTTATACAAAAATTCATTCAAGATGGATTAAAGACTTAAATGTTAGACCTAAAACCATAAAAACCCTAGAAGAAAACCTAGGCAATACCATTCAGGACATAGGCATGGGCAAGGACTTCATGTCTACAACACCAAAAGCAATGGCAACAAAAGACAAAATTGACAAATGGGATCTAATTAAACTAAAGAGCTTCTGCACAGCAAAAGAAACTACCATCAGAGTGAACAGGCAACCTACAGAATGGGAGAAAATTTTTGCAATCTACTCATCTGACAAAGGGCTAATATCCAGAATCTACAAAGAGCTCAAACAAATTTACAAGAAAAAAACAAACAACCCCATCAACAAGTGGGCAAAGGATATGAACAGACACTTCTCAAAAGAAGACATTTATGCAGCCAACAGACACATGAAAAAATGCTCATCATCACTGGCCATCAGAGAAATGCAAATCAAAACCACATTGAGATACCTTCCCACACCAGTTAGAATGGCGATCATTAAAAAGTCAGGAAACAACAGGTGCTGGAGAGGATGTGGAGAAATAGGAACACTTTTACACTATTGGTGGGACTGTAAACTAGTTCAACCATTGTGGAAGTCAGTGTGGCGACTCCTCAGGGATCTAGAACTAGAAATACCGTTTGACCCAGCCATCCCATTACTGGGTATATACCCAAAGGATTATAAATCATGCTGCTATAAAGACACATGCACATGTATGTTTATTGCGGCACTGTTCACAATAGCAAAGACTTGGAACCAAGCCAAATGTCCAACAATGATAGACTGGATTAAGAAAATGTGGCACATATACACCATGGAATACTATGCAGCCATAAAAAATGATGACTTCATGTCCTTTGTAGGGACATGGATAAGCTGGAAACCATCATTCTCAGCAAACTATCACAAGAACAAAAAACCGAACACCACATGTTGTCACTCATAGGTGGGAATTGAACAATGAGAACACATGGACACAGGAAGGGGAACATCACACACCGGGGCCTTTGTGGGGTGGGGCGAGGGGGGAGGGATAGCATTAGGAGATATAACTAATGTTAAATGATGAGTTAATGGGTGCAGCACACCAACATGTCACATGTATACATATGTAACAAACCTGCACGTTGTGCATATGTACCCTAAAACTTTAAGTATAATAATAATAATTAAAAAAATGGCCTACGTGATAAGATTCCGTGACCATCAATCTGATAACTGAGATAGCTACTGAGTGACTAGTGGTGGGCAGCGCCTACAGCATGGATATGCAGGACAAGGGGATGACGTCCATCCTTCGTGGGACAGAGCCGGTGGTGAGAGATTTCATCGCACTATGCTGAACTCCCAGCAACTTAACACTCAAGGATGATTCGTTTCGGAAACTTATTTTTTTTTTGAGACAGAGTTTTGCTCTTGTTGCCCACACTCGAGTGCATGCTATGGCACAATCTCAGCTCACCTCAACCTCTGCCTCCTGGTTTCAAGTGATTCTCCTACCTCAGTCCCCCAAGTAGCTGGGATTACAGGTGCCCACCACCAGTCCTGGCTAATTTTTTTTATTTTTTAGTAGAGACGGGCTTTCACCATGTTGGCCAGGCTGGTCTCGAACTCCTGACCTCAGGTGATCCACCTGTCTCAGCCTCCCAAAGTGTGGGATTACAGGCATGAGCCACCATGCCTGGCCTAAAACTTTCTATTTAGAATTTTTGGACCAAGATTGACCACAGGTAACGGACACCGTGGAGAATGAAACCATGGATGGGGGGGTGCAACTGTGGTGTTTTAAAAATTGAATGAATGCCTGTGTGAGTCCATTTCTTGGTTCCTCCTCTTCTTTTTAAAAAGTATGTCTTCTTTTGTCCTTTCCTTCTCCATTCCCCGTCCTGTCCTCAAACATGAGATGCCATTTTTAATGTGTTGAAACTATTCATTTCTTTTGTAAATGTTCTTAGAAAAGATGAATTTTTGTTTTGTGTATAAGTGTCTTTATACAAATGATGTTGCACTATACATCTTATGGTGTTAACTGCTGACTATTAAAATAAGATATATATGATATCTACATGTCTTTATCTATATCTAGCTATCGATTGATTGATCTATTGATCAGTTGATCTATCTGTCTTTTTTAATGAGCCATTGACATTGCCATGAGCTAACACTTTCTTTCTTTTTTGAAACAGGGTCTTGTTCTATCACCTGGACTAGAGTGCAGTGGCGTGATCTCAGTTCATTGCAACCCCTGTCTCCTGGGTTCAAGCTATTCTCCTGTCTCAGCCTCCCAAGTGACTGAGATTACAGGCACACACCATGATGCCCAGCTAATTTTTGTATATTTGGTAGAGATGGGGTTTCACCATGTTGGTCAGGGTGGTCTGGAACTCCTGGCCTCAAGTGATCTGCCTGCCTTGTCCTCCCAAATTTCTGGAATTACAGGTGTGAGCCACTGCACCAACCTGAGCTAATACTCTTGTGTCAGGGTAATGCTGTTTTGTGTATCATGTCTCAACTCTCTAATCTCTCAGTGGTGGACATTTGCTCACCTCCAACTTTCTACTACCAAAATCAGTGCTGCAGTAACATGGCCAGAAATATCCTGTGGACCTGAATGAGAATCCCTTTGAGGTAGAAACCCAGGGGCAGAGATCCTGGTTAGGATGTAGAAGACAGCATTTTCTAAAAATGGTGACCATACCTATCCCATCCTCACACACTTTCTACAATGTGAGTTTGACACTCTTCATTGAGAGGTAAGGCTCCCATTCTCTTTTCTTGATCAGGGGTTGAAGCCAGTTGAAACAGTGCTACATAATGCCAAGGCTAGGTCATTGAAATATCACGCACCTTTTTCTTGATCTGTGGGGCCCCTCACTCTTGGGACCCAGCCACCATGCTGAGTGGCAGCCAAGCAGCCACAAGATGAAGTCACCTGGAAGGATCCTGGCCAACAGCCTCAACTAGGACGCTAGCCTATGGCCAGCAAGCAAGTGCCAGGCATGGGAGTGAGTTTCTGATGGTTCCAGCCCCCAGTTATCAAGTCACCCCCCAGCCTTTGAGCTACCCTGGCCACAAGGAGCAGAGATGAGCTTTCCCTACTAAGCACTGCCCAATTTGAAGACTAATGAGCAGAATAAGAATTGGTTTTTTAAAGCCACTGAGTATACAGTTGCTTGCTATGCAGCAAGAGAGCTGGAACGTATGAATTCAGGGTATGAATCTCCAAGAAATATTAGAGGCGGCCCCTTTGCAGGGCTTCAAAGTCTATTCTCCCATCATCAGTGCCCCAGGCCCCTCTGCCCTCATGTCTCTGCTGTCTACTTAGCATTGCCTCTTACTAATTTTGCCTAATAGTTGCCAAGTAACAGCTCGTCCATTAAACTTGTGTTTTTTTGATTACTAATGATTTTGAACACTTCTTCGCATGCTTCTAAGCTTTTTGGGTTTTCCCTTCTGAGAACTGCCTGTTCATATGTTTCCCCCATATTTATATTAGGCTGCTGTCTTTCTGTTTGTTTTGCAGGAAATCCTTCTCTAGTCTTGATATTAGTCCCTTGTCAGTTTCAGTCTCTGTAAATATCTTTTTGCATTCAGTCACCTGCCTTTGACAGTTGTGTCCTAGCCACAGCAGACAAATGACAGAATGAGAGATTCCGTGGAGAAAGAGCCCCAATCTGTGCCATCATTGTCCTAAGCAGTTTAAAGCAGTTCTCAATAACATTTTCTCACATTTTTGTACAATGCCCTGCCATCTAAAAATATGTGCATATTTATGAGTTTAATTATTAAAACAACTCTGAAAGATTAAAAAAAAGAAATTCTTTAAAGAATGATTTTATTCAATGTCAATGCAATCACATGGTCAGGATCAATAACCAGTAAAGTTAGAAAAAGCAGGTTGGGGAATAGAAATGAATATGAAGCAAAGAATGAGGCAAAGCCTCTCCCAGAGCCTCTTCCTCTATGTGTTGCCTGTGGACCTGCTGATAAGGTCTACAGAGCAGTGGAGATAAAAAAGTAACAGTTGATTACAGTTGCACGAGACTAAACTATGAAGTTTGATCCAGGTTTGAGGTCACTTTTACTTTGGTTTATTATCAAAGCAGTAGATCAGCAGTACCAAAGATCAAATGAAATAAGGATGCAGGGATGGGCTTAGCTGCCCAGGCTCCCCTTGCATCTTTCAAAGGCATGCCCTGAATTCCGTAGTGTTGGCAGCTCACATGGAGATGTCCACCAGGCCAGAGCTATTGGAAATGGGTTTGCTGTCTTTCATACCCTTTGTGTTATGGACTGAATGTTTGTGTACCCTTCTCCAAAATTTGTATGTGGGAGCACTAATGTGATGGTCTTTGGAGATGGTACATTTAAGAGGTAATTAGGGTTAGATGAGGTCATGAAGGTGGGACCCTCATGATGGGACTTTTCCTTATAATAAGAGACAAGAGAAAGCTTGCATTCATATTCTATCTTTTGCTCTTCCTCCCTGTCATTCAAATACACACAAGAAAATAGCCATCCACAAGCCAGGCAGAGAGGCCTCAATGAAATCGAACCATGTTTGCACACTGATCTTGGACTTCCAGCCTCCAGAACTGTGAGAAATACATTCCTATTGTTTAAGCCACCCAGCCTGTTGTGTTTTGTCATAGCAGTGTGAACTGACTAAGATACTTAGTATTCGGTACCCAGGAACAGCTTACATGAGAGGTAATATAGTATTCAGACAGCCATATCATCTGGGCCCAAGGTTTGTGATTTTATTTTTTTTACACTTGAAACTCTTGCTTTTCTGAATTTGATGGGACAGTCTCCATCTTTCTGCATCTGTATTATCTGGACTAAATGTGTTCAGTTTGGTCCACTTTGGGGCTTTCTTCTGTCAGGCCTAGTATGGCCAACCACACCAGTCACAGCTGATACAGCTGATGTATTATATCACCTTGGCAAAAGCAGCAGATGAACGCCAGCATGGATTAAAAATCTCTAAAGGGTAAGCTTAAGAAGCAGGAGCCAAAATTGGTAAAACAAAACATAAAGCTACAAACATGTGGGCTCAAGTGAAAAAAAAATGCCAGGGTTCAAAGGTCGTTGAAGGGCCCTTCAACAAAGGTCGAAGAAGGGCTCACCGGGGTTCTTGACAATTGTTTGAAGGGGAAGATGTTAAAATAAATTGGTCCATGGGAATAAAGACACCAATAAAGGAAGGGACCATCTGAAGGATTTGGGAGTTTTTCACTAGGAAATTATATGTTTGATCAAGAACGTTTTGGCACTAGTTTCTTGTTCATTTCATGGCTCCCTTCAAAATGTATAGGGCTGCCAGGAAGTGACTGTTGGCATAGCCCTCTTGATTTATAGTCAGAAGGCAGCTTGTCACCAGAGGAAGGAAGGCTGAACATGATCAATACAGAATTATGTGGTAGTTTCATGTTTTAGCTCTTCAAGTTTATGAAGGCAGAAGAAAATGATTAGAGCCTAGCTCCAACCCACCAGTCCATGTAGCAACATAGGTTCACAGTGTGCCACAAAACAGCTTTTCAGCCAAGATTATGTCAGGAAGACTGAAGAAACAAGTTAATGGCCACAAAGAGAGCTTAAAGAGTCTTATTCAACAGAGTGAAGGGATGAGGATCAAGAACAAAGAATTACAATTTTGAGGATGAAACAAAAAGTGAGCACCTGAATGGGTGATTCACATCTTAGAAAGTGGTAGATGAAGTAGGACAACAATGTGTATGGGAGAACACTGACTTCATGAGGAATTGTTGAATACTGTTTATGGGCTTATTGTGTTTACACATGCACAATAGCATAGATATGTGTAAGATGCAAATACATTTTAAAACAATAAAGGATAATAATAAGGATAAAATAACATGTACAAAACTGAGAATGTTTTCAAATGCAAAGCTGTGTCCCAGTAATATCTCAATTATGCAGCATATTTATTGAATAAATATTTCATTAGATGATTCTATATTAGTGAAGGCTCAAATTAAAGAAAGGAAGCACTTGAAGTGTCTTAAACTTTGACATGTTAAAACTTTAAAAAAACTTTCCACAAAATATATTCTATTATTTTCTACCCTTTAGTAGTACCCTACATTAAAGACCATTTTCTTAATGAGGCAGGCTTGCCCTTACACTGAACGTCTCTATATTACTGAATTATTTTCGTGCATATTTCTTCCTTTAGTAAAAGGATTGGTCATCTAAGAGTAGAAGAAGTTGGATTTCAGATCATTTAACTTCCTAGAACTTTAGTGTACTCATTTTTAAAATGAGGAAAAACAATATCTACCCAATCTATCTTCTAAGATCATATGAGAAGCAAAAAGAAAAATGCAGTGAAAATGCTCTATATTTACAAAACGTGTTTTTTGTTGCTAGTACTAGTCATGTCATCTCTCTTGCGGGGTTTCTCAAACTGTGGGCTGGGAACCATTTGCATCTGGGTGAGACCATGTAAAAATTCAGATTCTAGAGCCTCACCCTATATCTGCTGGACTCAATTCTAGTGGTGGGACTAGAGCTCTGTGTTTTTAATAAAGACTAAGGTCATGTTGATAAGCACAAAGGTTTGGAAGTGGCGATCCATTGCCTTGTGAGTCTGTGAGCTGCCACTTCTAATCTGCACTTCGGTTGCTCTGCCACCCCTACCACCTTCTCTGTGTTCCTCTTTCTCTTATTCTTTCTTGTCATCTTTCCTGACCATTTTGCTCCTGTGGAGTTTCTATAGTCATCACGAGCCAATAAGAAAGCTCTTGTCTACTATAATCATGTTCTAAATGCTGAAGTAACAGGAGGCAGAGAAGCACAAGAACATTAATCAACATCTGAAATGATAAGAATTTGTAGTCAGTAATTGGATAATTCAGCCTTGTCATCTAAATTTCAGGTTGTGAAACATGAAGTGGGGTGGTGAGTCTAACTCATATCAAATTTCCTAATTCTCCCCTTGAGCAAATTGCCATTTTCTGTTGCAAAAATAATCAAAATTAAAGGGCTTTTGACTAGTGTTATTTTAGTATTTTAAGGTAACTTTGAGAATAGCACAAATGGAGGCTAACATGTAAGAAATTTCCTTTGTAAACTGTATACTGATTCTGTATATCTACCATCTTACCAGCTATGAGGTAGAAAATTACCAAAGTTTAGAAAGCTCTCTGATCAAAGAGTGAATCTTTTATGATCCCAAGCTATTCAAAATTTGTTATGTTCACTGGCTTTATCAACTCCCTTGTGAAATTCCAAAAACTTTACTACATCAGGGTCAGAATGCATATTTAAGCAGAATATATATGACTGCTTAGATATGGAAAAATAAAATTCCATATTCTACATTTGAAGGTAAGAAATCTCACCTGCTTGACCACCTAGAAGCCATAGTGACAATGCTCCAGAAATATAGTAGTCCTCCCTTATCTTTGATAGATATGTTTCTAGACCCCTAATGGATGCCTGAAACCATGGATGGTACCGAAACCTACACATACTATGTTTTTCCCTCTAAAGTACATACATATCTATTATAAAGTTTAATTTATAAATTAAGCAAAGCCAGTGATTAACAATATGCCAGCATCACTACTCTTGTGCTTTGGGGCTGTTATTAATTAAAATAAGGGTTACTTGAACACAAGCATTACTATACTACAACAGTCAATCTGATCACCGAGATAGCTACTAAGTGGCTAACAGGAGAGTAGTATCCCTAGCATGGCTATGCTGGACAAAAGGATGATTCATGTCCCAAGCAGAATGGAGCAGGATGGCTCAAGATTTGTTCACACAACTCAGAATGGTGTTTGCAATTTAAAACATAGGAATTGTTTATTTCTAGAATTTTACATTTAATATTGTTGTACCATGGTTGACTGCAGGTAACTGAAACCTTGAAAAGTGACACTGCAGATAAAAGGGGCTATGTTAAATTAGTGCTTAGATATTGACAAAATCTTGGCAAATTAGCAATAATAGACTATTTCTATGTCGAATCAAGTCTTAGTCACATCTATGAAAGTCAAATGACTTGTTTAACTTTTAGTTCCATCTTCTGCCACTGGAAAACTTTCTAATTCTCCTGAACAGGGTTGGTCCCTGCCTTCTCTTACCTACCACTGTAGTCAGACCAGTGGTCCTCAACCTAGGTCCCCAGAGATGCCTCTGAAAACCTCAATGCCCACAGTACATTCCAGACTGATTAAATCAGAATCTTTAGAAGTGAAAGTCAGGCATCAGAATTTAAAAAAAAATTGTCTTGATATATAATTCACATACTATATAATGCACTCATTTAGTATAAAATCGAATTTTTTAGTATATTTTCAAGGTTATGCAACTATTACCACTATCCAATTCTAGAACATTTTCATCATTCCAAAAAAAAAACCAACCTCATATTCATTAACAGTCACTCCTCATTTCTTCTCTTCCTCCACCCCTCAGCCCTCAGTATCTACTAATCTCCTTTCTCTCTCTATGCATTTGCTTATTTTAAATTTTCACGTAACTGGAATCAAATAATACGTGGCCTTTTGTCTCTGACTTCTTTCAGGCATTAGTATTTTTTAAATATCTCTTTATGACTCCAGTGAAGCCAGGGTGGAGGGGGAAGAGATGATTTACATAGACTTTGAATGTAGTGTTTTTTTTACCCAATATTTCTATTTTTGTTTACATGTCTGTTTTTTTTATTAGACTATACGTTCTTTGAAGGCAGGAGCCATGTCTCATTTTTACTGTACTCTGAACACCTAGCCCAGTGCACAGCCCAAATAGTAATTTGGTAAACATTTGATCAAAAAAGAATGAATAAACACATACTACTTTATTGCAGATACTCCATTTAATGAGTTTATTATTTATCTATTTATTTATTACAAATTATGTTTTTGAGGAAAGGACAAATATGAACTTCTTACAAACTTCTAGAATGGCCTTATCCCAGGGCTTCTATGTGATAATCACTGTTTGGAACTTGGGGTATGGTTCTAGCACCAGAACAAAGAAATTTTATATCTTCAAGGAGCTCAAAGTCCAGTTGGGGAGTTAATTAGATCGTAAAAAATTAAACAGCCTAAAGAGATATTTTCAAATGGTAATAAGTAGTATAAGACTGTAGAACTTAGTGATGAGAGGGATATGAGAAGAGGAGTGGGAGAGGAGGGCTGCGTTAGACATCTGGGCAAGGAGGGCCCACTCTCAGATTTACTTCATATGCAGAAACCAGCTCTAAATAAAACTAGTAGACAAAATGTACGAAGTACAGAGAAAATCATTAATCGGCAATTAAAAATAATGAAGATATAATTTTTAAAAACACTATGTTCAACAACAAAAGCATAATGTACGGAAAGAACATTGGCCTGGGAATCCAAGCCAGTTCTATTCCTGAGTGTGTTGCTATGGACGGTTAGAGAACCAATATACGATGCCTTCTCTTAAACCTAAATGGTCATGACAAGATCAACTTAGGGGAAGATATGCATTCCTGCAGAATCCGGGAGGAAGAGACCTTCCAAGTGACAAAGACTTTGTAGGATTCCTGCACCAGTATTCTAGAACCCTGCTTGCGGCCTAGTAATATTATGGATAGAGTGTCCCTCTTCCTGCTTTATCAGGAATTTTACACTATTGACCATCCCTTCCTTTTAAAATTTTCAACTTTTCCTAACTTGGTGCCTCTTAAGTACCAACATTTAAGTCAACTCCAGTCCCTTCCATTCTACACACTCTGCCAGGACTCCACCTGCCTCTTTCCAAACCACTGAAATTTTCAGCATGAGAAAAAAAAAAAAGATACATGTGTAAGATTAATTAAAAATCTGGTAATCATGAATCTGAATGTGAGAATATGAAGTTTCCCAACTCCAAATTCAAGAAAGAAAAAAAATTGCCTGTTCCTTCGTTCAAGAAATGAACAATAAATGGTTCTAAACTACTGATCCCAAGGAGAACCATGTCCAAGTTGGGAGGTGGAGCTGTTTAGATTAGCATTGTTCTTGGTTTCCTCTGTACTTCCCATGAGTCAGTGGTGCTGAAAGAGCAGCCTTCCTGTCATCTTCAAGTTCCCCTAATGAAAAGAGATCTTGATATAATGCTGAACTCCCACATAGAACATGAATATAAATAACCAAGTAATTATCACAAAGCTCTTTGTACTCAAAGAGTTTGTGAAAACAAAGTCACATATAAATGTCAAGTGATTTGGGGTATTGGACAGCATTCCATATTAAAAAGATGACAGGTGTCATAATTCATTTGTATTTTCTATTTTTTTAAATTATACTCAAGTCTAGTCATTGCTTTTCTATTCATTTCTTCTTTGGCCTAGTTCTTCGGATCTGTAATAATAGTTGCTTCATTGGCCCCAATCACATGTCATTTTTCTACCATGGGCACCAGTTTGGGAAGGGAAAAAATGTACTGAAAGAAGGAAACTACATTTCAAATGAGAGAGAGAGAGAGAGAGAGAGAGGCGAGGGGAGGGGTGCAGGGGATTGGTAACCAGAGGACACAACAGAACCGTGATTCTAGGTAAAAATATAGGGTACTGGAGTTCACAGCAGGAGAAATGTGAAAAAGTTGGAGCTTACTGTGTCTTGGATAAAAGCAGGAGTATTAGAGATGAAGAAACAGCCTGTGCCAAAAGAGTCAATTGTTCATAAATTTCTTTAAGGACATTTTGGAAAAACCTCAAAATATGTGGTATCCAAAATGGTTACAATACTAAACAGGAATAAAAATATTGCAACAGAGTGAGTCTAAATATTAAATTGTGATTATTTTACTCAAATAGAAGGCCTTTTAATAACTATAATTTTCTTGCTAGTCTTTATATTGAACTCAACATTCTCTCTTAAGATTTTAAGTCTCCTTTGTTTTTCTTTCTAAAAAGTAAATAAGTTTGATATTGGCAGGAGTACAACCCTCCTGTATGGAACATAATCTACTGTAATATATATATACGTTTTCCCTCTGTGGGCCCCAAACCTTAATTTATTAATATATCAAGTCGTTAAAAACATGACAGATTGGCTTAAGCAATTAAGAAAATACAGGAGGGAAAAATTTTGCATTGATAGAGAATGGACTAGAAAACTCAATAAGTCATTTTCATTTCCAAGTCAATGATATATTTACAAGTGATACTACTAACATTTGTAGTAATACATAAACTATGACTAAATTAATTACGAATAGTTAAACTTTTATTTATAGCTGTTGTCAGCTTCACATTTTTTAGGAAGATCCTTAATCACCCAAATTACAAACTGCCAACCCATGTGATTTCTGCACAGAAATCCATTGTTCCCTGGTGAAAAGTGAAAAGGAAAATGTCAAGCAATTGAATCAGCACAACCTAATGAAGCCTTCCTCCTCAAAGCAAACAAAACCTTTACCTTCCAATGCCACAATAAGCTTCCCATTGAATGCTAAAGCTATTAGATACTATTTCAAAGCCAAAGGGAATGCTATAAATTGGGGCAGGACTATGACTTCTTTATCTTTGTGTCCCCAGGGCCTACCTCAGGGCCTGGCACAGAGCATGTACTATGTGAATGGCTATTGAATGGTGCTGAATGATGTCACCGTCCCTCCCCCCAGCATCCCTATGATGACTACTTCTGCATCAGGGACTGCATGTTACAGAAATGCATTCTGCCAAGCTAATGGAATATATTCATAAGTCTAGTGACTTCTCTTAAACAGCAAGACTATAGCAAGTTTTGGCAACTACTATCCAAGAAGATTATTCAACTCTTGCTGTTTTTGTCTATCAAATTGATGCATAGAACACCCCATGTCAGAATCGACTGATCCAATAACTTAATTATATTGGGACACAGATGGCCACAAAGACAGACTGTATCACAAAACTTAGGTAGCAATCTACTGGACGTATAGTTCACTGTTGTCTTCATATATTTAACAAAAAGTATTAAACTGTCTAAGAATGTACTTATTCCAGTGAGCTACGAAGAAAGATTTATGTAAGACCACAATGTTTTCATTGTACTTTTGTCAATAGAGACGTGCAGCTGAGTATATATTATGTGATCTTATTGACTCAATTTTCACTGAGATTTTAATGTTTTTACTAGCTGAAAGGAACAGTATAATAGGAATATAGCTTTTAAATCCCATATGTTAAATTATGTAATCTAAAGATAACAATATCAAACTGCTCTAAGCCTCTTCATCATTCTAATAATAGTGATATGCGTTTAAAAGGCTTTGAATATATATATATGAATATATGTATGAATATATATATTCATATATAGGTCTTTTATATATACATATATATGAATACATATATATTCATCTAGTACATTCACATAGCCATTCACATAGTACATGCTCTGTGCCAGGCCCTGAGGTAGGCCCTGGGGACACAAAGATGAATACATATATATTCATATATATATATACACACACACACATCTTGTTAGCCTATCTCCCCAGGATGCTCAAAGAACAATAATCAAAATGAAAACAACACTAATTTCTGCTTGCTTGGCATAAATATGTACCCATCTTGGCAGAGTTCTTTACTGTAGAACAAGTCCATAGAAATTTATTCTTTGGTTCTCAAAGTAGTTTTCAAGGTCACATAACTTCTATTCTTTTCCTTTGATAGATGGCATTCTAGCCTAGGTCAAAGTCATCCCAATCCACGCCCCAGCCATGATATTTTTAGTAGAGCACATGAGCAAAACCTTTTATTTTTATATTATTTGAACAATATGTTTTCTGGGCTAAAAGCTAGTTTCAAAAATGAAGCATATGAGGTTCTGGTCTTGAGGGGCAACCCCTCACTCATTTGTAATCTTTATCCTAAAGCTGACTCATGTAGGTATGCAAACTCATAAATCACATTGAGCTTTTAAAAAACAAGAATAATAATAATCTAAAATATGACTTGTTAAACATTAGTCAATAAGGTAGTCTAAAAGTTTGGTCTAATAAAGGTTCAAAAACAGTGGAAAATAGTGAATTCTAGTAATGTTATTCTCTCCTTAATCATCTCTCCAGGGCTCAGCATACTAAAATAGACATTTATAATAATCTTAAATTCTAGATTTGGTATAATGTGGGAGGTAAAAACATGGATTTGGGATCAGATTGCCTGGGTTCAAATCCCAGCTTTAAATTTAAGTCGCTGTGTGGTCATGGTCAAGCTATTTAACTTCACAGTATTTCCATTTCCTCATTGGAAAAATGGGGAAATATATACCTCAGAAGGTTACATGAAAAGTAAGTGAGTTAATATGTATAAAATATTTAGAATAGTGTCAGACATGGAGTAAATGCTACACACTGTTTGCTATTATCATCATTAAGGATGTTTATTCTCTCTCTCACCAGTTTTTTTATCTTTAGTTAATAATTCCCCTTTCTGTTCATGGGATCACCCATCATTTCTTCATGTACTCTATAAACATTTTATTCAGCATTCACTATACCTTAATAGCTGTGCTAGTAGCTAGAGTTTCAAAAATGAAGCATACAGGTCCCTGCCCTTGAAAGGCAACTGTTAATCCTGTCTCTAATCATTACCCTAAGCATGATTTATTCAGGTATGCGAACCTATAAATTACAATGCACTGGGGGCAGGGACTAAGGTCTCAGCATGAATTGAATGACTTGGTGTCCTTAGTTCCTCATCTCTGACATTCACTGGCTTTCTATCTCCACCTGTCTATGTTCAATAGATATCCATCCAACAAAATGTCTTAAGCCACTACTTTCTGGGAGTTGTGGGGGGTAGCCCTGATGATATCTGGGTGAAGAGGGTACATGGTCCAGGCAGAGGAACCAGCTAAGACAAAGGCCTTGAGGTAGGAACAGTCTGGTTTGTTCCTGGAACGGCTAGGTGGAAAGTGAAATTTGAGTGAAGAGAATAGCCAAGTATTGAGCTTCAAGTCAGTGACAGATTTAAAAAAAAAAAAAAAAAAAAAAAGAAGAAGAAGAAAAAGAGAGAAGCCAAAGGAAAGTAATAAGAGAGAAGGTCTAAGAAGTTATAGGGTGTCTGGGCCGGGCGCAGCAGCTCACGCCTGTAATCCCAGCACTTTGGGAGGCTGAGGCGGGTGGATCACGAGGTCAGGAGATCGAGACCATCCTGGCTAACACGGTGGAACCCCATCTCTACTAAAAAAAAAAATACAAAAAATTAGCCGGGCGTGGTGGCGGGCGCCTGTAGTCCCAGCTACTCGGGAGGCTGAGGCAGGAGAATGGCATGAACCCGGGAGGCGGAGCTTGCAGTGAGCCGAGATCGCGCCACTGCACTCCAGCCTGGGCGACTGAGCGAGACTTCTGTCTCAAAAAAAAAAAAAAAAAAAAGAAGTTAGAGGGTGTCTGGATCACGCAAGGCCTCAGAAGCCACTGTGGAGACTTTTACTCTGAGTGAGTTGGGGGGCCATGGGAAGGTTTTGAGAAGAGGAGGGCTATGCTGTGACTCACATGTGATCAGGCTGCCTCTGGGAGGAATAAAGTGTTGAGGGGAAAAGGAAAGAACGAGTAGGAACAGAGAGGTGATTGTAGTGATGCAGGGGAGAGATGAGATCCACTTGGACCCGGCTGGTAGGAGTGGGAGGGGACGAAATGGTTAGATTGGAGAATATATTTTGCTGATAGCTCAGACATGGGGTATAAGAGGAGAGATGTCAAAGGTGACTCCAGGGCTTCTGGCCAGAGCAGCTGGAAGAATGACCTGTCTGGGCAGGGGGTAGGGAAATATCAGGATTTCAGTTTGGAACCTCCTAAGTTCAAAATATCTCCTAGCAATCCCAGAGGAGACTCCAAGTAGTCAGTTGGATAGATGAGGCTAGAGTTCAAAAGAGGCCATGCTGGAGATGCAAATGCATCTGTGCATATTTAAAGCCACAAGATCATCAGGGACTAAGTGTAGACAAAGAGAATTTCAGCTCCATTTCCTCACAGGTGTCATGAAGGGAAAACAGTTGCATTATTATTTCAAATCTAGGGACAGATCTGGTAGTAAGGTGGGGAGATAATGAAAAAGCGCTGAGTTTATGATTAGTAAAGCTCATCTTGTGGATTGGACTCTTGCATGTAAGAGCAAGTCCCTTCAACTCTCTGAGTCTCAGTTTTTTAATCTATAAAAATGGACATAGAGTAACAACTGTCCTGCCCACTTCACACATGAGTGGAAAGCTTGAATGCAATTGTGGATGGTAAAATGTTTTATAAACTGAAAAGCACCAGCCGGAAGTACAGAATATCACATTACCCAAGATGCCCAGGCTACAGAGTGAGCACCCACATTTGCCTGTGGGACTCTTTCCTTGGGCCACTTGAGGCAGCACCCTTCTCCCAAAGGCTGGTCCTTCAGTCCCTGCAAGGTCTTAGGTGGCCTGTATTCTGGCCAAAGGACTTGAAATGTGCCTGAGGATTCCCATGGGGTTAATCAGGGAGAATGTGGCCCATCAGCTCTCTGTTCTCACCTGCGGCTTTCTGCTTTCCCATTATCTGGAAACAGCACTTAAGTGCATCTATGATGGGAAAACAACTCACCACCAAACCAGAGGACCTGCATTGGGGAAAATGAGGGCCAATGCAAGTGGAAAAGAAGGAAATGCCATTTACCTCATTTATAAATGAGAACCCTGTGGCTCAGAGAGCTGAAGTTACTTGCTTGTGGTCATGAGGCAGTTAAGTGGGAAAGCCTTAAGATTTGCTTGACAGTTTCTAGATAAAGTTCTTGCAACTTTTGCTCACAGGGGACACTTTATGCCCTTTAATTTGGGCAACAGCTGGCCATGTATCTGTGAGCATTTGCCAGGAAATACATGTGAATCACCAGGATGCTTATTTGCTAGCAATAAATAGTAGAGATTTACAGTCTTTAAAAAAATATTGTTAAGTCTACACACCAGAGTTTCATCTTCTTTCCTGGATGTTGGGTGGGGAGCAGGTTGGGGTGAGGGTGAGGGGCAGCATGGCTACCCAACCCACAGAATGAAGCTTTGGAGATGGGACGCTGCCTATCTCTCAACCAGAGACCAACAGAAATAACTGCCTTCAGTGCTGAGATGTCATACTGAGATTTCAGATGAAAGACCAGGCCAGGAAGTGGCTTCTGAAGCAATAGAAAGTCTATAAAGACAGCTTGCAGCCTTTCCTGTGTGTGTGTGTGTGTGTGTGTGTGTGTGAGCATGAGTGTGCACACATGTTTAGGAGAGCATGGAAGGGATGAAAGGGTAGTATCACTGAGTTAAATGGGTCTATTAGATTTGTTTTACCCGGAACTAAAATACACTTTCTCTGTTTAAGTTACTCTAGCATTTCCAAGGTAATATGATCCTAACAATTACAGCAATGACTTTGTCTTTTGTCTACTAAATTGAATTTACCAGATGCAGTGGGTTCACTGTAAAGTTCTTAAAAAACTGCAGTTAATTCCATGAGCATATGATCCATAGTAGAAGCTTTTCTAACACCAGGGTTGAAAAGCAATATAAACCTTGTTTTACCTTTAAAACCTTGTTTTGCCTTAAGTGCCACTTCACAGAGGCAAGACGTCCTAAACAACCAAGCACGTAAGATGGCCTCCAGCATAAACTAATCAGCAGTGTCTAGCGGGGAGACTGACCTGTTCCCCTTAATACAAGTAGCTGATGAAATTATCAGAATTAGAGGAAAAGAGGCTCAAAAATGAGTTTGTCTCAAAAAGCTTTGGAAAGGCGATAGGTCAGCTAACAGACTTCTTATCTCCTTTGCCAAGAGAGTCATCTGATAAAATTGGACCCAGTTTCTCAGCCTAGGACCTTATACTCATTATGTTATTTTGCATTGCTCCAAATTAAAGGTTGGTCATAAAGCCATGGAATAGCAGAATTTTGTTAGCATATTGATAGAGATAGAATAAAGATAAATTACAGTTGACAGTAGTTCTGATCTGTCTTTAATTGTGATCCTTATGATTATGGGAGGAAGGATAGTATTGCAAAATTAGAGACTTAAGCTTGAATCCTGATTTTCCCCTTTTTTCGCTATGTGATCGTGAGCAAGTGGCTTAACCTCTCTGCACCTTGGTTTCCTTCTCTGAAAATGGCCATGACCTACTTGATAGGGTTGTGGTGAGGATTCAGTGAGGTCACACCATGTGAAACCATTATCTGAGTGCCTGAAATAGAGTAGATCCTTGGTCAATGGTAGTTTTTGCCATCCTTATTGCTGATTCTTTGGACAGAGTTCAACCCTGTAAACTTGTCAGTGGTTACATGCTTACTTACATCATAACATACCGTAAAGTAAATATTGCCAACCTCCTAACTGGTGTATGTTCCATTTCTACCTGACCCTAACCCCTCCCCTCTCATTATTCTTTATGCAGAAGCCAGAGTCATCTTATAAAAACTCCCTCTGCTCAAAATTCTGCCATTGATCCCATCTCATGAAAGTAAAAGCCCAAGTTCTTCCACAGCTCTCTAAGGTACTCCCTAGCCAGTGCCACCCCATGACTTCTCCAAACTTAACTCTTGCTACCTCCTACTCTCTGACTTCCACAATCTCCTCCTGGTTTTTCTCCAAATATTTGCTTAGAAAATTCTTTCCCCAGATAGACACATAGTGTTCTCTCATTTTCCTGAGGGCTGTGCTTAAAGGACACATTATTTGTGTGGCCTTCCCTAGATACTCTACAGAAAAAAAGCATCTCCTATTCTCACCCCCCACCACCCCCAACCTTCTCCCTGCCCGGCTGCCTGGATTTACTTGTCTCTATTGTAATTTATCAATAACTTGCTAGCTGGTATTCTTACTTATTTTTCTCTTTATCCTCCCTCTAACAGGTTTTCAACTCCCTGAGGATAAGCTGCCTGTTTTTGTTCATTTTTCTATGCTGAGTGTCCACAACAGTGCCTGGCCGATGGTAGGGAGGTAATACATATTTATTGAATGAATGGTTAGGAAAAGAACCAAAGAAAATACATTACCTTTCATAAAAGTAAAAAGGTAATAATTAACAATATGAAACTGGCATTTCAGAAATTGATTTGATAAGCACTAAAAGCGATTTAACTGGCAAAGCTAGGATAACTTGGTGAGTATTTATGTACTGCTGATTCAAATGACATGTCTGAAAATGATGACAAGTTATAGGAGAAACTAAATTGAATTCTGTGAGACTCATATCTAAGGTGGAAAAAAAAAACCACTGAAAGCCAGTGTTCTAAATTCAATGAGGAGGGTGTTGAGAAATTCAGACAGACATTCTTCAGAAGAATCTCCTCAGTGTGAGGACCTAGGTCTCTAATAGAAAGGTAATAGAACCTTCCTCCTGAAAATGTGGTCAAGGACCAGCAACCCAGCATCCCCTGGTGGCTACTTAGAAGTGCAGAATCTCGGGCCCCGTTCCATATCTGCAGACTTAAAGGTCTGCACTTTAATAGGATGCTCCAGTGATCCATCTGCAAGTGGAAGATGGAGAAGCCCTGGAGTAGAGTGTTTAAGAACTCTCACTTGGGATCCAAAACCTGTTCCTCTAACATACTCTCTGTGACACTTTAGACAAGTCATGCAAACTCCCTATGCCTCTATTTCATCATCTGTAAAATGGCGATCATAATAGCATTCAAGTCATAGGCAAAGAAATTATGATAACAAAGATAATGATGGCTAACATTTATTATGTAAGTGCTGAGCAATGCTCTAAGCACATTATAAGTATTTAATCCTCACCAGAAACCTGTGATGTCTGTGTCATTATTATTCCCAGTGTATAAATGAGGAAAGGGAGACTCAGATAGGTTTAGTGACTTAGCTGAAGCTGCTCAGCTAGGAAGGGGAAGGACCAGTATTGGTTTAACCAAGTAAGCAGGTAAGCATTTAACCTAGTGCCCAGCTCATAGGAAGTATTCAACAACTGGTGGCTTTTCTTTTTGCTCTTATTCAGATTAATGACACAATCCTTTCCATGTGCTTGGTCTTCCCATTCCACCTTGCCTGTAGTACTGCCAATGGCTTCTTATCCCCCTTTCTGCCCCAGAACAAACCATTGATTTATGGGATCAGGTCTCTCTACTAGGCTAGCTTTCTCTAGAGAGGCACCAGTCTCCTGTTTCCTCCACATCTGGGCATCCCACTTCCAACTTGGTTTCCTTTCCTGCTGTTCACTCCACCGAATGTTCTTCCTACCTTCAAGCTCATAGACCTGTCAAAGCCACTACATCTCACCTTTTTATTTTTTTGGAGGTATGCTCTCGCTCTGTCCTTTAGGCTGGCATGCAGTGGTATCATCTCAGCTCACTGCATCCTCAAACTCCTAGGCTCAAGCAATCCTCCTGCCTCAGCCTCCTGAGTAGCCTGGACTACAGGCACATACCACCACAACCAGCTCCTTTTTTCATATTTTTGTTTTTGTAGAAATGAGGTCTTACTATGTTGCCCAGGCTGGTCTCAAACTCCTTGCTCAAGCAATCTTTACACCTCAGCCTCTCAAAGTGAGGGAATTACAGGTAAGATCCACTGTGCCAGGCCACACTTCTTAAACCCTTCTTTCCCTCAGTGGACCTGAGGACTGTGGCACCTCCTAGGATAAGGTGAATGAGAAAGCCAAAATAAGCACAAGCCTGCTAATGCTGATGGCATGATATTACTCATTCCACATTGTATTGTGTGCATGTATGAGTGTGTGTGTGTGTGTGTGTGAGAATGAGTGAATATGAGTGTGAATGTACATATGAATGTATTTATGAGTGTGTAAGTATGTGTGCTGGCATATATGGGTTTTAGATGAACAGGGGCACATTACAGCAAGCCAAAATACTGAATAAAACAGTATGGTATTAGGTGTTGCCTTTTCACTTTTTAGAAGAACTCTTCATTAGAACAAATCACTTGGTGTAATAGTTCTTTAATTAGCAAACTGAGGTCATTGAAATTATTACTCAGCTGACATGTGATATTTCAGGAATGAGACTACCATATAGGATGAAATTTGTAGGACACATACATACATACATGAACACACAGGAACATTCACCACCCATCCCCCAACACACACACAATTACCCAAATAAGGCAACCTGTGCCTTACTTAACTTGGGTGGTTGTTATAAGACAGGGTTAGAAAACTTTTTTTCTGTAGAGTCAGGTAGTAGATAGTAAATACGTTCAGTTTTGAAGGCCAGATGGTCTCTGTGGCAACTACTCATCTCTGCAATTGTGACACAAAAATAGCCATAGATAATAATATGTAAGCAAACAAGCATTGTTGTCTTTTAGTAAAACTTTATAAAAATAGGAGGTGGGCTGGATTTGGCTGGTGGGCTATAACTTGCTGATCTCTGTAATGAGGATTAAAGAGTATCTCTTCAATGGAATACAGTTGACACTTGAACAACTTAGGGGTTAGGGGCACCAATTCCTGCACAGTTGAAAATCCATATATAAGTTTGACTCTCTCAAAACTTAACTACTAATAGTTTACTGTTGACTGGAAGTCTTACCAATAACATAAACAATTGATTACCACTATACTGTATTCTTACAATAAAGTAAGCTAGGAAAAAGAAAATATTATTAAGAAAATCATAAGGAGGAGAAAGTACATTTACTATCCAATAAATGAAAGTAAATCATCATAAAGGTTTTCATCCTCTTCATCCTCATCATGTTGAGTAGTCAAAGGAGAAGGAGGAAGAGAAAGAGTTGGTCTTGCTGTCTCAGGGCTGGCAGAAGTAGAAGAAACTCCATGTATAAGTGGACCTACACATTTCAAACCCATGTTGTTCTAGGGTCAACTGTACTACATATCCATTAAACAATAAGATACAGGGGTGGAGCCAAGATGGCCAAACAGGAAGAGCTCCAGTCTACAGCTCCCAGCGTGAGTGATGCAGAAGATAGGTGATTTCTGCATTTCCAACTGAGGTACTGGGTTCATCTCACTGGGGAGTGTCGGACAGTGGGTTCAGGACAGTGGGCGCAGCACACTGAGTGTGAGCCAAAGCAGGGTGAGGCATCACCTCACCTGGGAAGTGCAAGGGGTCAGGGAATTCCCTTTCCTAGTCAAAGAAAGGGGTGAAAGATGGCACCTGGAAAATCGGGTCACTCCCACCCTAATACTGCGCTTTTCTGACGGTCTTAGCAAATGGCACACTAGGAGATTATATCCCGTGCCTGGCTCGGAGGGTCCTACGCCCACAGAGACTTGCTCATTGCTAGCACAGCAGTCTGAGATCAAGCTGCAAGGCGGCAGTGAGGCTGGGGGAGGGGCGCCTGCCATTGCTGAGGCTTGAGTAAGTAAACAAGCGGGCTGCAAAGCTTGAAGTGGGTGGAGCCCACCACAGCCCAAGGAGGCCTGCCTGCCTCTGTAGACTCCACCTCTGGGGGCAGGGCATAGCCGAAAAAAAGGCAGCAGAAACCTCTGCAGACTTAAATGTCCCCGTCTGACAGCTAGGAAGAGAGTAGTGGTTCTCCCAGCACGCAGCTTGAGATCTGAGAACAGACAGACTGCCTCCTCAAGTGGGTCCCTGACCCCCGAGTAGCCTAACTGGGAGGCACCCCCCAGTAGGGGCAGGCTGATACCTCACATGGCTGGGTACCCCTCTGAGATGAAACTTCCAGAGGAACGATCAGGCAGCAACATTTGCCGTTCACCAATATTTGCTGTTCTGCAGCCTCCAATGCTGATACCCAGGCAAACAGGGTCTGGAGTGGACCTCCAGCAAACTCCAACAGACCTGCAGCTGAGGGTCCTGACTGTTAGAAAGAAAACTAACAAACAGAAAGGACATCCACACCAAAACCCCATCTGTATGTCACCATCATCAAAGACCAAAGGTAGATAAAACCACAAAGATGGGGAAAAAACAGAGCAGAAAAACTGAAAATTCTAAAAATCAGAGCGCCTCTCCTCCTCCAAAGGAATGAAGCTCTTCACCAGCAATGGAACAAAGCTGGATGGAGAATGACTTTGATGAGAAGAAGGCTTCAGATGATCAAACTTCTCTGAGCTAAAGGAGGAAATTCGAACCCATTGCAAAGAGGTTAAAAACCTAGAAAAAAGATTAGACGAATGGCTAACTAGAATAACCAATGCAGAGAAGTCCTTAAAGGACCTGATGGAGCTGAAAACCATGGCACGAGAACTACGTGATGAATGCACAAGCTTCAGTAGCCGATTCAATCAACTGGAAGAAAGGGTATCAGTAATGGAAGATCAAATGAATGAAATGAAGCGAGAAGAGAAGTTAAGAGGAAAAAAGAATAAAAAGAAACGAACAAAGCCTCCAAGAAATATGGGACTATGTGAAAAGACCAAATCTACGTCTGATGGGTGTACCTGAAAGTGATGGGGAGAATGGAACCAAGTTGGAAAACACTCTGCAGGATATTATCCAGGAGAACTTCCCCAATCTAGCAAGGCAGGCCAACATTCAAATTCAGGAAATACAGAGAATGCCACAAAGATACTCCTCGAGAAGAGCAACTCCAAGACACATAATTGTCAGATTCATGGAAGTTGAAATGAAGGATAAAATGTTAAGGGTAGCCAGAGAGAAAGGTTGGGTTACCCACAAAGGCAAGCCCATCAGACTAACAGCTGATCTCTCGGCAGAAACTCTACAAGCCAGAAGAGAGTGGGGGCCCATATTCAACATTCTTAAAGAAAAGAATTTTCAACCCAGAATTTCATATCCAGCCAAACTAAGCTTCATAAGTGAAGGAGAAATAAAATACTTTACAGACAAGCAAATGCTGAGAGATTTTGTCACCACCAGGCCTGCCCTACAAGAGCTCCTGAAGGAAGCACTAAACATGGAAAGGAACAACCAGTACTAGCCACTGCAAAAACATGTCAAATTATAAAGACCCTCGAGGCTAGGAAGAAACTGCATCAACTACTGAGCAAAATAACCAGCTGACATCATAATGACAGGATCACATTCACACATAACAATATTAACCTTAAATGTAAATGGGATAAATGCTCCAATTAAAAGACACAGACTGGCAAATTGGATAAAGAGTCAAGACCCATCAGTGTGCTGTATCCAGGAAACCCATCTCACGTGCAGAAACACACATAGGCTCAAAATAAAGGGATGGAGGAAGATCTACCAAAGAAATGGAAAACAAAAAAGGCAGGGATTGCAATCCTAATCTCTGATAAAACAGACTTTAAACCAACAAAGATCAAAAGAGACAAAGAAGGCCATTACATAATGGTAAAGAGATCAATTCAACAAGAAGAGCTAACTATCCTAAATATATATGCACCCAATACAGGAACACCCAGATTCATAAAGCAAGTCCTTAGAGATCTACAAAGAGACTTAGACTCCCACAGAATAATAATGGGAGACTTTAACACCCCACTGTCAACATTAGACAGATCAACGAGACAGAAAGTTAACAAGGATATCCAGGAATTGAACTCAGCTCTGCACCAAGCAGACCTAATAGACATCTACAGAACTCTCCACCCCAAATGAACAGAATATACATTCTTCTCAGCACCACACCACACCTATTCTAAAATTGACCACATAGTTGGAAGTAAAGCACTCCTCAGCAAATGTAAAAGAACAGGAATTATAACAAACCGTCTCTCAGACCACAGTGCAATCAAACTAGAACTCAGGATTAAGAGACTCACTCAAAACCGCTCAACTACATGGAAACTGAACAACCTGCTCCTGAATGACTACTGGGTACATAACAAAATGAAGGCAGAAATGAAGATGTTCTTTGAAACCAATGAGAAAAAAGACACAACATACCAGAATCTCTGGGACACATTCAAAGCAGTGTGTAGAAGGAAATTTATAGCACTAAATGTCCACAAGAGAAAGCAGGAAAGATCTAAAATTGACACCCTAATATCACAATTAAAACAACTAGAGAAGCAAGAGCAAACACATTCAAAAGCTAGGAGAAGGCAAGAAATAAGTAAGATCAGAGCAGAACTGAAGGAGATAGAGACACAAAAAACCCTTCAAAAAAATCAATGAATCCAGGAGCTTGTTTTTTGAAAAGATCAACAAAATTGATAGACTGCTAGCAAGACTAACAAAGAAGAAAAGAGAGAAGAATCAAATAGATTCAATAAAAAATGATAAAGGGGATATCACCACAGATCCCACAGAAACACAAACTACCATCAGAGAATACTATAAGCACCTCTACACAAATAAACTAGAAAATCTAGAAGAAATGGATAAATTCCTGGACACATACACCCTCCCAAGACAAAACCAGGAATAAGTTGAATCTCTGAATAGACCAATAACAGGCTCTGAAATTGAGGCAATAATTAATAGCTTACCAATGAAAAAAAGCCCAGGACCAGACGGATTCACAACCGAATTCCCCCAGAGGTACAAGGAGGAGTTGGTACCATTCCTTCTGAAACTATTCCAATCAATAGAAAAAGAGGGAATCCTACCTAACTCACTTTATGAGGCCAGCATCATCCTGATACCAAAGCCTGGCAGAGACACAACCAAAAAAAGAGAATTTTAGACCAATATCCCTGATGAACATCGATGCAAAAATCTTCAATAAAATACTGGCAAACCATATCCAGCAGCACATCAAAAAGCTTATCTACCGTGATCAAGTGGGCTTCATCCCTGGGATGCAACGCTGGTTCAACATATGCAAATCAATAAACATAATCCAGCACATAAACAGAACCAATGACAAAAACCACATGATTATCTCAATAGATGCAGAAAAGTCCTTTGACAAAATTCAAGAACCCTTAAGGCTAAAAACACTCAACAAATTAGATATTGATGGGATGTATCTCAAAATAATAAGAGCTATTTATGACAAACCCACAGCCAATATCATACTGAATGGGCAAAAACTGGAAGCATTCCCTTGGAAAACTGGCACAAGACAGGGATGCCCTGTCTCACCACTCTTATTCAACATGGTTTTGGAAGTTCTGGCCAGGGCAATCAGGCAGGAGAAAGAAATAAAGGGTATTCAATTAGGAAAAGAGGAAGTCAAATTGTCCCTGTTTGCAGATGACATGATTGTATATCTAGAAAACCCCATTGTCTCAGCCCAAAATCTCCTTAAGCTGATAAGCAACTTCAGCAAAATCTCAGGATATAAAATCAGTGTGCAAAAATCACAAGCATCCTTACACACCAATAACAGACAAACAGACAGCCAAATCATGAGTGAACTCCCATTCATAACTGCTTCAAAGAGAATAAAATACCTAGGAATCCAACTTACAAGGGATGTGAAGGACCTCTTCAAGGAGAACCACAAACCACTGCTCAATGAAATAAAAGAGGATACAAACAAATGGAAGAACATTCCATGCTCATGGGTAGGAAGAATCAATACCATGAAAATGGCCATACTGCCCAAGGAAATTTATAGATTCAATGCCATTCCCATCAAGCTACCAGTGACTTTCCTCACAGAATAGGAAAAAACTACTTTAAAGTTCATATGGAACCAAAAAAGAGCCCGCATTGCCAAGTCAATCCTAAGCCAAAAGAACAAAGCTGGAGGCATCACGCTACTTGACTTCAAACTATACTAGAAGGCTACAGTAACCAAAACAGCATGGTACTGGTACCAAAACAGAGATATAGACCACTGGAACAGAACAGAGCCCTCAGAAATAATGCCACATATCTACAACTATCTGATCTTTGACAAACCTGACAAAAACAAGAAATGGGGAAATGATTCCCTATTTAATAAGTGGTGCTGGGAAAACTGGCTAGCCATATGTAGAAAACTGAAACTGGATCCCTTCCTTACACCTTATACAAAAATTAACTCAAGGTGGATTGAAGACTTAAATGTTAGACCTAAAACCGTAAAAACCCTAGAAGAAAACCTAGGCAATACCATTCAGGACATAGGCATGGGCAAGGACTTCATGTCTACAACACCAAAAGCAATGGCAACAAAAGACAAAATTGACAAATGGGATCTAATTCAACTAAAGAGCTTCTGCACAGCAAAAGAAACTACCATCAGAGTGAACAAGCAACCTACAGAATGGGAGAACATTTTTGCAATCTACTCATCTGAGAAAGGGCTAATATCCAGAATCTACAATGAACTCAAACAAGTTTACAAGAAAAAAACAAACAACCCCATCAACAAGTGGGCAAAGGATATGAACAGACACTTCTCAAAAGAAGACATTTATGCAGCCAACAGACACATGAAAAAATGCTCATCATCACTGGCCATCAGAGAACTGCAGATCAAAACCACATTGAGATACCATCTCACACCAGTTAGAATGGCGATCATTAAAAAGTCAGGAAACAACAGGTGCTGGAGAGGATGTGGAGAAATAGGAACACTTTTACACTATTGGTGGGACTGTAAACTAGTTCAACCATTGTGGAAGTCAGTATGGCGATTCCTCAGGGATCTAGAACTAGAAATACCGTTTGACCCAGCCATCCCATTACTGGGTATATACCCAAAGGATTATAAATCATGCTGCTATAAAGACACATGCACATGTATGTTTATTGCGGCACTGTTCACAATAGCAAAGACTTGGAACCAAGCCAAATGTCCAACAATGATAGACTGGATTAAGAAAATGTGGCACATATACACCATGGAATACTATGCAGCCATAAAAAATGATGACTTCATGTCCTCTGTAAGGACATGGATAAGCTGGAAACCATCCTTCTCAGCAAACTATCACAAGGACAAAAAACCGAACACCACATGTTCTCACTCATAGGTGGGAATTGAACAATGAGAACATGTGGACACAGGAAGGGGAGCATCACACACTGGGGCCTGTTGTGGGGTGAGGGGAGGGGTAGCATTAGGAGATATACCTAATGCTAAATGATGAGTTAATGGGTGCAGCACACCAACATGGCACATGTATACATATGTAACAATCCTGCATGTTGTGCACATGTACTGTAAAACTTAAAGTATAATAAAAAAAAATAAGACACATAGATCAGGATGGAAAGCTATCCAGGACACATTGAGAGTTGAAAAAAAAATCAAGTGCAAAATTCTTTATATTGGGCACTCCCTTTTGTAATAGCAAGAAACTATACATCTACACATGTAAAGAACATGGTCTACAGGAAACAGAGGCTAAATGGTTAACAGCTATAACTATCTCTAGTGGAGTAAGATTATGGAACATACTGTCTATATTGTATGTTTCTATAGTTTTGATTTTTTTAAAGAGCAAGAACATGTGTATAATCAGAAACATAATATAGCTTTTTAAAATAGTATGTATGCATTTTGAAAGCTGTAAAGGGTTGTGTAAGTGTTATTATCATTGTTATTACATACTTTGAAGAAAACTAGTGTTCTATAGATGTAAGCCATTTTCCCATGGGATGCCTAGAAGGGAAGCAGAATTGGCACAGCCTATCTCGAACACTTTGCCCAGATAGGCCAGCCTTTGAGGCTGTGAAGTGATAGTGTTTAAATTTTTAAAAATCTTTTCAGAAATACCTCTAGAGGGAAAAAGATAAAAATACAATTTAACTTCTGGAAAATATTCTTTCCTTCTCCATATGTGGTCTGTATTATGTTCCCATCACCCTAGTCCCCCACAGAAAGAAAATCACATTGGTAAGTTTTTATAAAACATATCCTACATGCACTAGAAGGTCCCAGAGCAAAGGATGAGTATATGCCAAGAGACAGATGTCCTAGGGGGTTTCCAAAAATAGGCAGAATCTGTGTTATGGTGAAAAGAAAGGCACTGTGAATCAGGAGATCTCAGTGTCAGTTGTAGCTCTGCCAACCAGCTCACCACACAACTGTACATGAGTCATTTCCCTCCTATGGGCCTTAGTGATGCTATCTGCCAAATGAAGCCCTTCGATTAGTTGGTCTTGAAGGGCTTTTACGGCACTAATGTTAGAGTATGCCATAATACTCCAGAATATCTAGAATATCTTATATTTAATAATGGACCTTGTATATAAAAATATCTGTATTAGTCTGTTTTCACATTGCTGATAAAGACATACCTGAGACTGGGTAATTTATAAAGAAAAAGAGGTTTAATGGACTCACAGTTCCACATGGCTGGGGAGGCCTCATAATTATGGCAGAAGATGAAAGGCACATCTTACCTGGCACCAGACAAGAGAGAATGAGAGCCAAGCAAAAGGGGTTTCCCCTTATAAAACCATCAGATCTCATGAGACTTATTCACTACCACGAGAACAGTATGGGGGAACTGCCCCCATGATTCAATTATTTCCTACTGGGTTCCTCCCACAACACATGGAAATCGTGAGAGCTACAATTCAAGATGAGATTTGGGTAGGGACACAGCCAAGCCATATCATTCTGTCCCTGGACCCTCCCAAATCTCATGTCCTCACATTTCAAAACCAATCATGCCTTCCCAACAGTCCCCCAAGGTCTTTACTCATTTCAGCATTAACTCAAAAGTCCACAGCCCAAAGTCTCATCTGAGACAAGGCAAGTCCCTTCTGCCTATGAGCCTGTACAGGCATTGGCTAAATACACCCATTCCAAAAGGGAGAAATTGGCCAAAATGAAGGGGATACAGGCCCCATGCAAGTCCAAAATCCAGCAGGGCAATCAAATCTTAAAGCTCTAAAATGATCTCCTTTGACTCCATGTCTTACATTCAGTTCACACTGACGCAAGAGGTGGGTTCTCATGGTCTTGGGCAGCTCTGCCCCTGTGGCTTTTCAGGTTATAGCCTGCCTCTTGGTTGCTTTCATGGGCTGGCATTGAGTGTCTGCAGCTTTTCCAGGCACACAGTGCCAGCTGTTGGTGAATCTACTATTCTGGAGTCTGGAGGATGGTGGCCCTCTTCTCATAACTCAACTAGGCAGTGCCTCAGTAGGGACTCTGTGTGGGGGCTTCAACCCCACAATTCCCTTCTGCACTACCCTAGCAGAGGTTCTGCATGAGGGCCCTCACCCTGCAGCAAACTTCTGCCTGGACATCCATGCATTTCCATACATCCTCTGAAATCTAGATAGAGATTTATAAGCCTCAATTCTTGACTTCTGCACACCTGCAGGCTCAACAGTGGAAACTGCCAAGTCTTGGGGTTTGCACCCTCTGAAGCAAGATCTCAAGCTGTACCTTGGCCCCTTTTAGCCATGGCTAGAGTAGCTGGGAAGCGGGGTACCAAGTCTTTAGGCTGCATGCAGCAGTGGGGCCCTGGGCCTGGTCCATGAATCCATTTTTTCCTCCTAAGCCTCTGGGGAGCAGCCTGTGATGGGAGGGGCTGCCACAAAGGTCTCTGGCATGCCCTGGAGACATTTTTCCCATTGTCTTGGGGATTAACATTTGACTCCTCATTACTTATGCAAATGTATGCAGCTGACTTGAATTTCTCCTCAGAAAATGGGTTTTTCTTTTCTGTCGCATCAACAGGCTGCAAATTTTCTGAACTTTAATGCTCTGTTTCCCTTTTAAAACTGAATGCTTTTAACAGCACCCGAGTCACATCTTGAATGTTCAGCTGCTTAGAAATTTCTTCCACCAGAAACTGTAAGTCATCTCCCTCAAGTGAAAAGTTCCACAAATCTTTAGGGTGGGGCAAAATGCTGCCACCCTAGCTATGTTTGCTAAAACATAGCAAGAGTCACTTTTACCATGTTTGCAACTAACTCCAATTCCCAAGAAGTTCCTCGTCTCCACCTGAGACCACCTCAACCCGGATTTCATTGTCCATATCATTATCAGCATTTTGGTAAAAGTCATTCAACAAGTCTCTAGGAAGTTCCAAACTTTCCTGTATTTTCCTGTCTTCTTCTGAGCCCTCCAAACTGTTCCAAGTTCTGCCTGTTACCCAGTTCCAAAGTCGCTTTCACATTTTTGGGTATCTTTACAGAATCGTCCCACTTTACTGGTACCGATTTACTGTATTAGTCTGTTTTCATGCTGCTGATAAAGATATACCCAAGACTGGGTAATTTATAAAGAAAAAGGGGTTTAATGAACTCACAGTTCTATGTGGCTGGGGAGGCCTGACAACCCTGGTGGAAGGTGAAAAACATGTCTTACATGGTGACAAACCAGACAGAATGAGAGCCAAGTGAAAGCAGTTTCCCCTTATGAAACGATCAGATCTTGTGAGACTTATTCATTACCATGAGAACAGTATGGGGGAAACCACCCCCATGATTCAATTATTTCCCACCAGGTCCCTCCTACAACATGTGGGAATATGGGAGCTACAATTCAAGACGAGATTTGGGTGGGGACACAGTCAAACCATATCAATATCATTACTGAGTTGCATCTTGGGGATATTAATGGGAATAGAAAGGAGTTGGAACAGGAACCATTAGGCAACATGACACTTTCCCATATTCTCTTTACAGGGCTCCTCAGCCTTCAGCTTCCTGTTTGTACTTCAGATTAAATTAAGGATGCTAATTTGATTTTTCCCCAAACAAGGTTACACACAATAAATCAAGTTTCCTCCTTGCAGTTGACCATGCCAAAACACCTCTGGATTAAAATTCAAACTCTGCTGTTCATATGGCATAATTAAGTATACATTTGTGTAAGCATTCACATATAAGAACCAACCTCTCTTCTATTTCCCTGCCTCCTTCCCTTCCATTCTCCCCATTCTCTACTCCATGCTTGTACACATTTAAAAAGTGATCTGTCCTTCTAGTTGAATGCTACTGACATTCTCAAGCAAAATATGCTGTGATTAATAAAATGATGAATCAAATCTATGGCATGTCATTGCTTCCCCTTCCCTCTCCTTGGCTTCTGGTAGTTTCCCTAGCATAGTTCTTATTGCTACTTCCTATAATGATACAGCCTTTTTCCATATCCTTCAAACCAGAAAAGAGAGTCTTATAACTCCCTAACACAGGCACCTATTCTTTTATAACTTTCCTCTCCCTGTTTATCTTCACTTTCCTTTGGGTATTTTTCCTTTTCATTTTCCTGTGATTTTTGGCTATCAGAATTTTCAAGATAGTTCTATTTCCAATTCTTCTCTGTTGTCACCATTAATCAGCACTGCCATCTTAGCTCACATTTATTGAGCACTTATTATGTCTGAAGCACCATGTTAAGCTTTCACTTTCATTATCCTGCAAGTTCCTTACCAAACCCCTATGAGGAGAGGTACTGTTAGTATCCCTGTTCTCTAGAGGAAGCAGCTGAAACAGAGTTTACATAATTTGCCCAAGGTCACATAGTTAATAAGTGACAACCAGGATTCAGAATCACATCTATCTAGACACCAAAGCCTATGAACATAACCACTACACTATATGGCCTCAATTGCCATCAGACCACGTGGCCTAAAAAGTATCAGCCCCAATATTCTGGTTTAGATTTATCAGTGGGTTGCATGGTCATTTTCGGTCATACCAGAGAAGTTTTCTGAATGCAATTCAAAATGCCTAGGAGTAATCTTAATTGGAACCATATGAGACCTACAACAGAGAACTCTAAAACTTTACTGAGAAATATATTTTTAAAAGACTTGAATAAGTAGGGAATAACACCATGTTTCTGAGTTGGAAGACTAAATGTGGCAAAGGAAGATTAATTCTCTTTTAAATTACTTATAATTTCAGCTGAATTCCAAACAAAATAATAGCAGTACTCCTTTGGGAACTCAATAAAGTAATCCTAAGATTTAATTGAGAAAAAAATGGAAAAACATTGCATAGAAAACTTTGAAAAACAAGAGTAATGAATGGAAATTCATCATATCAGATATTAACAATTTCATTTATACCTTACTGCATTTGAAATACAGGTTATAGATCTATAATTATTAAAGCATTAGGGTACTGGAACAAATGTAGACATACAAATGAATGAAGTCATGTATATTGCCCATGCTGATCTTACTATGTATATGAAACAAATATATGATAAAGAAGGTATCTCAAATCAAGGGGGAAAAAGGTTTATTAATAAATGATATTGGGACAAGTAGTTAATTAACTAGGGAAAAATAAATGAAATACTTATTATATATCATTAAGTAAATTCTAGATGGATTATTGAGTTAAATGTTTGTTTTTTTTTTTTTTTTTTTGGGACGGAGACTCACTCTGTCACCCAGGCTGGAGTGCAGCGGTGCAGTCTCGGCTCATGGCAAGCTCTGCCTCCTGGGTTCACGGCATTCTCCTGCCTCAGCCTGCCGAGTAGCTGGGACTACAGGTGCCCACCACCATGCCTGGCTAATTTTTTTTGTATTTTTTTTAGTAGAGACAGGGTTTCACTGTGTTAGCCAGGATGGTCTCGATCTCCTGACCTCGTGATCTGCCCGCCTCGGCCTCCCAAAGAGCTGGGATTACAGGCATGAGCCACTGCACCCAGCCGAGTTAAATGTTTAAAAAATGCAAACAATAAAACTAGAAGAAAACAGAGATAAATATTTATCAAATCTCTAATGGGAATAGGAATTTCTAAACTTAGAAATAATGAAAAATAATTTAGAACATTAATAAATTTGACTTTATACAGATTTAACACTCCTATAAAGCAACCAACTTATTCAAGCATATTATAATCAAACTTAAACAATTAGTAAGCTGATGAAAATATTCATAAGTATAACAGAGAATTATTATGTTTAACATATAAATAACTCATATAAATCTATAAGGAAATACTAATACTCAAATAATGGCAAATACCTTCAACACATATTCATTGGCTATAGACTATATATTTCAAGAAATGTGCTAGGCACTAGGGAAGGTAAAGTTTATAAGAAATGGTCTCTTAAAGTAGTTAAAATCTACTAGGAATTGAACATGAAAAAAGGAGCACAACCAAGTATTACAGTTGCTATGATAAAAATCTGAAGTATAAGAGTAACATGAGGAAGGTAGTGGTCAGTTTTACCAAGACTGGGAGACTCAGTCTTCATAGAAGAACTGACCCTTGATCTAATCTTGAAAGATGAGCAGATGTTTCCCACCTGGATGAAAGATGGGATATAAGGGTATTCCAGAGAGAGTAATTAACTAGACATGAACATGACGTGTGTGTGTGGCAGGGGGTTGAGTATGAGTATGTGATGTTGGATGGGGGTAAGACTTTTAGCTGGATCCGTTAAAGCTATAATTGTGGGGTATAACATGACAGATCTTAGTCTTTATCTTCTAGGCAATGGGATCAAGAGTTCTAAGCAATACTGTAAATACTATAAACAAATATTCATTTTAGAAAAAAAAAAGACACTCTGGCTTTAGGAGAAAGGATACATTCTCCTGAAAGGAAGGCAGTGAGGCTAGAGATCACAAGACTAGTAGGAAAGCTGTTAAACAATCTAGGCCAGAAATGATAAGACCTGGATTTAAGACATTAGCATTGGAGTAAGAGAAGGATATAATTCAAAAGATGTTTAGGACAATCCATAAAAAAGAAATCCAAGTGGTTCATATGGAAAGCATGTAATACTGTATCAGTAATCAAAGAAAGAAAAATTAAAATTTTTAAAGGTATCACTTTTCAAACTATCACATAAATAAAAAATTAAACATGACTATATGCAATATTGACAATGTTGAGGTTAAGCATATTTTCATACATTTTTGATAACCACCTAAATGTCGACATGAAAATGGCTGCATTAACTCTTGTGTAGCCACTGGATGGAATATTACACAATTATTACAAAGATATTCTAAAAAAATTACAGTGATGTGGCTTAAATGCTTATGACATGCATCTGCATTTACACATGTAGTTAACATTTACTGATTACCTACTATGTATCAGGCAGAGAGGGCAGAAGCTGGTTATACAACAGTGAGAAAGATATATGTGGTTCCCATCCTCATGAAGTTTGGTGTCTAGTGAAAGATATAGATGATGAGCAACCAAATAAATTATTTATTTAAACAAAATAATGAAAAATGGTGGCACGTGCTAGGAAGGAAGAGACCAAGGTACAGTGATTGAGATGAATAAAAGGTAGGATGCAGCAAACCTACCAAGTCACCTCAGGGACAAGATCTCTGATGTGACCTTTTTTTTTTCTTGGTCGGGGGGATAGAGTCTAACTCTGTCACACAGGCTGGAGTGCAGTGGTGCGATTATGGTTCAGTGAAGCCTCAAACTCCTGGGATCAAGAGATCCTCCTGCCTCAGCTTCCCCAACAGCTAGGACTACAGTCACATATCACCACACCTGACCAATTTTTTATTGTTTAGAGATGGGGTCTCGCTATATTTACCAGCCTGGTTTTAAAGTCCTAGGTTCTAGTGATCCTCCTGCCTCGGCCTCCCAAAGTGCTTAGATTATAGGCATGAACTACTGTGCCTGGCCTGAAGTCATGTTTTAACAGAGATTTCATGGAGTTAGCCATGTGAAGACCAGGAGAAATGGCAGTCAAGGCAAAGAAAAAAGGAAGCACAAAGGCACTGAGATGGAAAAATGCATGGTGTATAGGATTAACTAAGGAGGATCATTTGAACTGAGAAGCACTGAGAAAGTGATAGGAATGGTAGGGAAGTGGGGGTGGGTGGGCAGAGGCCTTGTAGACCATGGCAGGGAAAATTAGTTTTATTCTATGTGCAATGGGAAGCTATTTCTAGTTTTATTTTTTGAATAGGAAATACATCCACATGGTTCAAAAATCCAAACAATATAAAAAAGGTTTACTGTGACATGTCTTGCCCCCACCCCTTTACCTGTCTACCACATATTTCCCTTACCCATCCACAAATAACCATTTTATTAGTTTATTATGAAGGCTTTTAGAGTTATGATGGAGATACAAATAGATATTTTTTATCTATATTTCTTATGCCAAAAGTTACTACTTTTGCTATTATATGCTACTTTCCATATTGACTTTTTTTCATCTAATAATATATCTTGGAGATCTTTCAATTTCAGTGCATGGCGGCCTGCTTCATTTGTTTTTATAAGAGTATAGTATTCCATCATATGTTTATACCATAATTCATTTATCAGGTCAATAGCTAGATATTTAAGAATTTTTATCACATAATATAATTTATTTTATAAAAGATGATTATGGATATTATATAAAGAATTGATTAGAAGAGACAAGAGTTAGAGACTGTTGTCATAGTCAGGTAGCCCAAGGGATAGCAATGGAGATAGAAAGAAATGGGTCAATTCAAAGCCTAATATGGGATAGGCTAAGCAGGACTTGGTGATGGATTGGATGTGAGAGGCAGGGGAAATGGAGGTGACTCCTTCATTTGGGATTGAGCCACACGTGGAACATGGTAACATTTGCTGAAACAGGCAAGATTGGAGAGGCAGGTGTAGGAAGGGGAAGTCAAGAGCTCTGTGTAGACCTGTTGAGTGTGAGATGCCTGTGAAACATTCTAGTAGAGATGTCAAGTAAGGCAGCTGGGTGTGTAAACCTGGATTTTAAAGAAGAGGTTCGTACTAGAGATCAAAATGTGAGAGGCATCTGCATCCAAATAGTATTTAAAATCATGACAATGGGAGAAACCACCTGGAGCAGAAATACAAAGCCAGAAGAGAAGAGGAGCAGGTCTTAGCTCTGAAGAATTCCAACATTCAGTAGTCAAAGGAAGTCATGATGACAAAGGACTCTCAGAACAAATGGGAAGTGAATCAGAGGAAAATTAGGAGTTCGGTGATAGAAAAGCCCAGGGAAGTAAGTGTTTTGAGAAGGAAGTGGTTGACTGTGTGGGCTGATGCTGATCATCAGGTCAAAATAGATGAGAACAAAGAATGGTAAGAAATAATCAGAGTAAAAAGTTGTAAAAACTCTTAATCATATATGTATACATATGTGTTTGTGTATATATGTGTATATGATGTGTGTATCCTGTATAGACAGACACACATATATATACATATATACTATTTCTACATCTATACACACACATATATATATATACCCACATGCATGTATATAACTAAGCATAGAAAAGTCACTATGCATTGAAAACAACTGAAAGAAAATATACTTCAATAATCAGTTTTTCAGGGGTTTGATTATATGATTTCTCCCCTTATCTCATTTTTCTATACTTTCCCAGTTTCTTTAGAATGAATATTTATTACACTTATAATAAAAAAAAATTAAAAACAAGATATATTTCTTAGCTGACCATGATGTAACCCTGACTTGGAAATAGAAATATGACTAAAGATCTACTAGAAGACTGTGAAAATTGCTTCTGTTTGAGAAATGAAACATGTACCTTCTGGGAGGATTCTGTAATAGGTAGATGCTATGTGGATGAAATGTGGGGGCAGGAGAGGAGAGGTATAATGTGGGCTAGTAAACCTGGCCCTTCTTGTACTTTCTGTTCCTAAGTATTCTATTTCTTTTTCTGCATTAACTTAATCAAGATTCACACTGCCCTGGCTCTTATCTTGAAATTGAAGCAGGCTAGGACAAATTCTTTCCAATGCAAGCAAGATATGCTTAGAGATTTCAACTTGATCTGCTGCCTATTAGGAGCTGCCTCTAACATTTGCATCACACTAACTCTTTTGTCCATTGTGACCCTCAGTAAGTTGGTGAAACATTCCAAGAATGTCATCCTGAAGGCATCAGCTCTTATCGACTCACACATTTCAAGCTTGCTAGCTTTAGACACCACAGTGGTCAATGCATTGACCAATCCAAAAAAATATTCCCTCCAGCACATATGGAACCTACATCACTAGTCATCTCTCCAGATGGCCATAATGCCAAGTTTGGCTAGCACCCTGTCAAGGTGGAACATGTCTATTCAAACTCCTGCTTTGATTTCCCAGAGCAGTGATTGCCAAAGTTGATCAGGCCTAGTCTGTTTTGGCAAGACAAAAGATCCTACAGTCTTCCAACCAAAGCTCAGCAACTGCCAGCACCCCCCAAACACTTACAAGAATCAATGTGAAGACAGGTAACTATCTGTAAGTGTGGGTGGTGGATTCACTTCTGCCACTCCCTTCCCAGCTTCCCCTCTTACAGGCACTGCCCCACAAAGTATTATGCTCATTCACATGTTAGTACCTGCGGTAGGATGAATAATGCCCCTTCCCCAAAGATATTCATGACTCAATTCTTGAAACCTGTCAATATGTTACCTTACATGGCAAAAGAAGGCACTTTTGTTCATCATGGATTTTTTTCCCATTAATTTTTTTCAAAGTATTGCAGTAAAATATTAATTACCTTGAATACTGAGATTTTGGAGACTCCTTAAATTTTGTGCCCTACGTGTATACCTCACTCGCCTCACCCTGATCCCAGGATTGCATAGTCTAATAGCAAAAATCACTCTATTCTTTAATTACTCATATCTAAATCTGTCTACTCCCTAAACTGTGATCCATGTAAGAGTGTAGACCACAGGAGATTCACCTCTGTATCCCTAACCCCAAGCAAAGGGGCCTGGCATGGAGGAGGTTCTCAGTAAATGAATGCATGAGAACCACTGAGTGGTATTATTTGAGTTGTCATGTGAATTAGAATATACAAATAAAGTATTTTGATGAAAAGTATAGGATATATGCATATACTTATGGATATATCCTATACTTTTCATCAAAATACTTCATCCTATGTGTGTATATATATTATATATACACACATATACACATGTGCATATATACATGTATGTTGTGTGTGTGTATGTGTATGTGTGTATTTCAATAAGCATCAGTAAAATTATACAGGGGCCTACAGAGCAGCCAGCACAGGCCATGGAGCAGTAGCCTTCTCCAGAACTTCCTCAAAGCACCATTATCCTAGAGAAGATGCCCAGGGTTGTAAGCCCTGAAATCCTTGACTCACATCCTAGTCAATCTGAGTGCATCAGAGCCTTCCACCACTATCCCCTTCTCTAACTGTAGAATGTAGATCAACCCTTGTTGAATGAGATGGAATTAACCTGACTTTTGGGGGCATTCCCTGGGCGTATAGGTCATACGTTGGGGAGAGGCATGAAAAACCAGTAAGGGTCAGACCCAAGCAGAAAGGCAATTGTGGATCTTGAGGATGAAGCTGGAATCAGACTTTTGAAGTTCTAGGCTCATGCAAAAGCAGGCTAAGGGAGCAGATTGGCTGGCAAGGCTCCAGATGTTTAAGCCAGCAGGAGAATAGAGATGGATTTACATTTGAATAAACTGGCATGGGGTAGAAACCAAGCTAGGTGCAGGTCGCCCAGACAAATTTTTCCATACTAGCTGTGGTAGACTCAATAACTGGCTCTCAAAAGATATCCATGTCTTAATCCCTGTAATGTGTCTCTGTTACCTTATATGGTCAAAAAGGACTTTGCAGATGTGATGAAGTTAAAGATCTCAGGATGGTGAATTTACACTAGATTATCCAGGTGGGTCCTAAATGTAATCGCATGTAGCCTTATAAAAGTGAAGCAGTGGAGATTTGACACCCACAGAAAAGGATAAGGCAATGTATCCACAGAGATAGAGATTTGAGTGATGCAGCCACAAGCAAAGGAAGGTAAGCAGCCACCAGAGGCTGAAGAGGCAAGGAATGGATTTTCCTGTAGAGCCTCTGGAAGAATTGGGTCTTGCTGACACCTTAATTTCAGCCCAGTGAAACTGATTTTGTATTTCTGGCCTCAAGAACTGTGAGAGAATAAATTTATGTTGTTTTAAGCTACCAAGTTTGTAGTAATTGGTTACAGAAGTCATAGGAAACAAATACACTAGTTAACCAGTTGTGGTATGGGGACTGGAGTACGCTCTAAACTTGAATAAGTGAATAAGAAGACTTGAGTTCAAATCCTTTTTTTCTGCTAATTTGGCCAGTTGTTTCACCTCCCCAAGCCTTGGATTCATGAATTGTAGTTTAGAAATAATCATGTCTAATTTATAGGGTCTTTGGTATATTAATAACAATGAGAGCTCATGTTTGCTAGGGCTTCCTTCTGTGCCAGGACAGCACCAGGCATTTGGCATGCATTTCTTTCTTTATTTCTCACAATCCCTCTCACAAGTAGGTACTGTGATCCCCTTAGGACAAGTGAAGACATAGGGGCTCAGCCAGGCACTATATTTTTCCAGCGGCACACAGCTACTAGGCAGATACCCAGAGCCCAAACTCTCTACTGTGCTACCTTCCTGCCTCTCAGATGTTAAATTAAATGATGGGAGATCAAAGTGCTTTGTAAACTGTAAAGCAGTGTGAAAAATGGGATTGCTTTAATGGATATTTGTAGTATTTATTTTATTCCTAAATTTGGACATAGAAACAGAAATGAACACCTTTAAGAGATGGCTTCCTTAAAACAGCAATTGATATAAAGTCAAATGGCTGACTCTCATCCTCACCTTTCGAATGCTCCTAGACAATCCCATATGAAAGAGGACAGAAAAGCATCATGCTTCTGCAGACAAAAACTTGAGCTACCCCAATTGAGGTGCAAGCTTTATTTTGTACCTTTAGGTCAACCACACACACTCTGTTGAATACCTTCCCCAATAAAAAAACACTGAGTTTAATTTCTTACATTGGATTTTGATTTTTTTTCCTATTTTACTATGATCTAATCTGTAATTTTCCAGGCTTGTCTCAAATTCCAGCTTTGGTTTGTTAATTCACAGGAATTGAATATCTCCAGGAGTCAGTAACACCTGTACTACACTGTATTTATAAAAACGTAGTTTCTTTATTCCTCTTTTCCTAGACTACCTGCAATGCACTCCAAGTCAGGATATGTGTAGCTTATTGAATTAGTTATGTGCCTTTAATTAAATTAGAAGATAACTTCAGAGTAGTTCAAAGGCCAGAGTTGAACACTAAGTCTTAACTTGTAAATTCTAAATCTTTGCCACTTTGACATCATCTTCTAATAACTGTAAGATAGGCTGAAACTGAACAGCATCTATGGTTGGCTTAACGAGGTTTAGGGAAATAGGCTCATTAATGCAGCTTTGGAAGAAACTTCCATTTTCTACATCACAAGACATGATTTTTACCATCTTTCAGGACTAACATTAAAATCTTTTAGATTCTATCATGATGCCAAGTCACAGAGTGTGTAGAAATCCAGAAATTCCTCTAATTGCTTGTAAAATACAATTGCCATCTTATCCTTTCTCAGTTGGGACTGTAAAAGGCATCTCCATAAATGTGATGGGGAGCTAAGCACTGTGTTTCTCTTTCTTTTGTGTTCTAAGTAAATGGTAATTAAGAAAAGAAAGGAAGGCTGGAAAGTTCAACCAAATACTCCCCAATAGCAGGTCACATTCTTTCTGCTTAGAGTGACACTTGCAGCATATGTTTGCTACCTTATTGTTTTCTACATGACTTAGGGGAAAAAGGGTCAAATTAGTGTAAATCTTTAGTGAGTCAAAGAATTAGCCAGACTTAGTTACATAGTCACATTTTGCATTTATATCACTCTTAAGACCTTTTGAACACATTTTTATACTTCTCATTTGAAGTGATACAAAGCAAAACAGCAATTCTGAGATTTTTTTCTTGCCCTTGTTTCAAATGTTAAGAAAATATTTTGGTGAGAGCTGATTCAACACTTGCAAGGCTCATCTCTCTTACCTCTCCCAAATTCCAGCCCTATCGGATTCTATCTTCATAAGCATTTTAGTATTATTTTCATAATGGAAGGTTCTTTTTGCATTTAGTAATAACCAAATAAACATTTGTTTGGGGGAAAGTCCAATCAGCCTTGAAAGAATCAGGCCTGAGATGCTCTGGTCTAAGAATGGGCATCAGGACATCACACAAGGGATGAGCAGCTGAATGTTTTTAAAATAAGGTGACCCAGCACATAGACAAGAACATCACACTTGAGCTCTGCAGTCCCCAGGAACAAGGGCAAACTCATTGAAGGACAGAAAAGCTGGGGTGGAAAAGTGAGTTACAGAGGTTAAGAGGGTCAGATGCACTATCCCCAGGACCCAAGTGCACTTTTTCAGTAGCTAGAAGTGGATCTATTGTAACTATAATGTGCTTTCCTGTGTTCTGTGTGTTCCTGCATGTTGAACTATGGATTACATGGTATGCTATGGTTTGAGTTTGCCCCCATCAAAACTCATATTGAAATTTGATCCCCAATGTGGTAGTGTTTGGAGGTGGAATCTAGTGGGAGGTGTTTGGGTCATGGGGGCATATCCCTCATGAAGGACTTGTTGCTATTCTTAGAGTAGTGAGTGAGTTCTCACTCTCATGGGACTTTCCTGGGAATGGATTAGTTCCCTTGAGAGTGGGTTGTTATAAAGCCAAGATGACCCTCAGATTTTCTCTCTTTACATGTATCCACTTCCCCTTTGACCTCATCTACCATGTTTTGACCTAGCACCTGGCCCTACCAGAAACCAAGTAAATGCCAGTGCCATGCTTCTCAGACTTCCCAGCCTGCAGAACTGTGAGTGAAATAAAACTGTTTTCTTTATAAATTACCCAGTCGGGTCTTCCTTTATAGCAACACAAAATGGACTAAGACAGTCAGTGGAGAAGAGGCTGCAAAATGAAGAGAGTGATGGACTTCTCACTATGGCCCTGGTTTGAAGGGTCTATCCTGCTACAGCCAGTCTGCTCCTTGAGTTCTCCAATATACTTCCCTCAGTCTATTCAGATCGTTGCTTATTGGGTGCATTCACAGCTCTACAACTAAGTACCTGTGGGATTAACTGTTACAGCTGGACAGTAACAGTCAACTGCATTCAGGATAGCTGCTCTTCTATTCTATTAAAGCTGCCAGATTGAAAAAGATGAGCAACCGCCTGCAATGCAAACTCAGACCATGAACAACAAAAATTACTCACACAACCACTACCTCCAGCAGAATTTTACTGGTTATTCATTAAACTTATGACAGAAATAAAAGGCACAAACTATCAGCCTTCCCATTGAGAAAGAATTCTTAACATTTGAAAAACAATGTGTTTCACAAAGAAAAAAGATTATAAATCACTAAACCACTTCATCACCAATTAAATCCTATAGCTACAATGCTTCTCATACATACCATGTTGAAATTTTAATTTTTAATTTTTAATGCCTACAAATATTATTCATTAAGTTGGGCAGAGTTCTTTTCTATGATAGAGGACAATGTCAGAAAGGTGGGGAGGGAGCTTGTTGTAACACAAGTATAGGTTTATAGTAAAATAGACTTGGATTCCAATACCAGGTCTACTACTGACAATGCAAATGGCACTGGGCTAGTTCCCGTATTCACTAAGCCTCCGCTTCATCATTTGTAAGATGGGGATATTATCCACCTCATAAAGCTGTAAAGGATATTAAATGAAATACCTTAGGTCTTCTTCCCTTCCCTAGCCACCATTTCCATCCACCAGGTAAAAGAAGAAAATGTAAGCATGTGGTAGGATATCTGGAGGCTAAGAACAGTTTGTTGAAAGGAGTATATCATACATATATATCATACATAAAAAGTTTAATGCTGTAAACATTTTATTAAATGAACCAAAAAGTGAGGAAAGTACTGTAGTTAGTGTTTAAAGTTGGAAAATAGCCACAGGATTTCTGGTTCCAGATGACTGAGCACTTTTGTTTACTTCCCCATTCTTCATGGACCCAACCAAATCAAAGTAAAGATATATTGTGAAGCATCATAGTGTATTGATTAGAACCACACTGCCTGGTGTCATCCAAAATACATATGGAAGAAGGCTCAGGGAGGTGGAGATACTTTGTAAGAGCCCCTGAAAGGTACCAAGCTCACAGTCATTAGATGCTAAGTGCAGAAATGGGCTGTGGGAGAGATATCAGGGTAGTCACATTGGAAACTGTCAATGGGTAATAAGGCCAGCTGTTCCCTCCACCTATTCTATGCATACAAAGTAGCTAGCTATAATATTTATTCCTATCTGGAGTTCTAAGTACAGTTTCCTAAACAGAGTAGAATATTTTCCTAGAGAAGGCCAATACTATGAATATCATAGCAAAGTAAAGAGGCAGAGTACAGAGTATTGTGACACTACACCTCATATGAAGTGAAACAAACAAACAAACAAACAAAACACAAGGAAATCCTGGCACAGTGGCTCACTCCTGTAATCCCAGCACTTTAGGAGGCCAAGGTGGGCAGATCACCTGAGGTCAGGAGTTCCAGACCAGCCTGGCCTGTCATGGTGAACCACTGTCTCTACTAAAAATACAAAAATTAGCTGGGCGCAGTGGCGTGCACCTGTAGCCCCAGCTACTTGGGAGGCTGAGGCACCAGAATCACTTGAACCTGGGAGGCAGAGGTTGCAGTGAGCCTAGATCATGCCATTGAACTCGCGACAGTGAGGCTCTGTCTCAAAAACAAAACAAAACAAACAAAAAACACAACAAGGAAAGGTAACTTCATCAAGGAATGAAACACATGAAAGTCTTCTACTTCTAAAATGAACTCTGAATTACTCTACTCCCAAAGTAAAAACTTCCTGACTTTAGCACTTACATGGAGAAGTCTTGAGGCAGCCTGCCTACTTCCCACTAAGAAATCCTAAAAAGAAGCCTGTCAACCCATTTCCACAGAGTCTATATTCAGTATTCAGCATTTTCAATCTAGAGAGTAGCCTTTTGGAGTTATGTACATGTATAACTGTAAAAGAAACCCATGCCAGCGACTGTTCTAGTCAATATAGTTCTTCAGGCATAAATAAAAATGACCAATAATAGATAATTAGATGTTTGAGGAAAAACAACAACATGAAAGAGAAGGACTAGCCTGAATTGGGAAAAAAAATGACACTAGAGGAAATAGATAATCCTGGGATCATTAATAAGTGGTAGCTACACACTGAGTGCATATGGACACAAAGAAGAGAACAACAGACAGCATGGCCTACTTAAGCGTGAAGGGTGGGAGGAGGGTGAGATAAAAAAACTCCTCATCAAGTACTATGCTGATTACCTGGGTGATAAAATAAAAAGGGCCCTTTGAGTGCCAAACAGGATTTAAAAAATGGCCCATACCTACTTGGTATTGAAAGATACCAAGTTGAAATTTCAGTTCATGAAAGATAAAGAGAAAAATCACTTAGTTTCCAGGAAACATCATTCACTGTAGATTTCCCCTCTTGATAACAAGTCATTCCTTTCTAGTCTCTTTGCTGGTTTCTCATTTCCACAGACTGTAAACATTGAAGTAACTCACGACTTGGTTCTTGGTACTCTTTTCTATCTCTTCTTACTTCCTGAGAGGAATTATCCAGTGTCATGAATTTAAATACCAGTTATAGGCTGATGAGTATTAACTTTAAATCTTCATCCTGGATTTTTCTCCTGAATCCACATTGGTATATCCAACCGCCTACTTGACATCTCAAAATTGATACATGAAACTGAGCTTCTGATATCCCACCCACCCCACCCAAAGGAAACATCTCCCTATAATTTCCCTCACATAATTTAATTATGGCATATTTTCAGTTGCTTAGGAAAAAATACTTTGATTTATCCTTGACTCTTGTTTCTCCTTTATTTCACATGCAGAAAACCTTGTTGTCTCTGTCTCAAAATATATCCAGAATCTAGACACTCCTCACCACTTCAACTGCCACCACCGTAATCCAAACCATCATCATTCTTACCTGGATTATTGCAGTACCCTTCTCACTAGTCTCCTTGCTTCTGCCTTTGCCCACATTTAGTCTATTTCAATCCAGAAGACTTTCTTTGAAACCTGATGGTGGTTTCATATCTCACTCAGAGTAAATACCAAATTCTTTATTCTAACCTATCACATCTTCCATGACTTGCCCATGACTTCATCTTACACTACTCATTCATTTATTCCACGGGTCTATCTGCCCTCCCCACTATTTCTGAAATGAACTTGCCTGGCTTTAAAATCAGGGCTTTTGTGACTACTCATTTTCCTTGGAAATATTTCCCATCAGATATTGGCATGATTTATCCTTATGGTTCCTTCAAATCTTTACTCAAAAGTCATTTTCCTAGTGAAGACTTCCAAGACCACCTTATCTAAATGTAATCCCCTCCTCTAGTACTTCTTATCCCTCCATGCTTTATTTGTCTACCGAGGATTTATCACCATCTTATATACCACAAATTTTATATACTTATACTTTTTATTCTCTTTACCCACTAGAAAATAAGCTTCATGAGGCAGGGATTTTAGCCTACAAAACAATGAACAATGTTTTATTCATTTCTATAAATCTAGTTACTAAAATACTACCTGACATATAGTAGATACACCATAAACATTTGCGGAATAAGCGAACAAATGAAAAGATTCCTGATATAAAAGAAAACCAATTAAATCAGTCATCTCTAAAGGAGTGGGATCAGATTGATGTTACTCTCCTTATTAAAACTGTAAAGGACAATGTCTTTAAAGTTCTAATGGGAAATAAATTAAAACCTGTAATTTTATTCTAGAAAAAACAATCAACTGAGAGGGCAAAGTAAAGCCATTTTCTGCATTAAAAGACTTGGAAATTTTTATTTTCATTTTTTTTTGGGAAAAACATTCAAGGATGTACTTTTAAAGTGGGAAATAAAAATGTATCCCAGAATGATAGAAGGTAATTGATTCAATCTGGACATGAAGTTAGAGGAATGCTTGAAAAATACCTTTAAGAAGAAAATAAATCTATCCCACAAACTGTATGTGTAAGAACTTTGAGGTTCTTAGTGATGAAATAGTAGCAAGTGCCTCTTCTGTCAGAGACAGGAAGGAAGAAAGGAAGGAAAGAAGGGAGGGGGAGACGGAGGGAAGAAAAGGCAATTAGAAACTCTAGCAAAAAAAAAAAGCTGCACAAAAGAGCTATGTTTCAAATGATGAAGCAAACTAAATGTGGCATCTTTCTTTAGAAAGTGTATTGTTTAATAAATATTTTTTGAGTGGATACTACATGCTGGACATTGGTCCTAGGTGCTCAGGGGATACATGACTGAACAAAAGCAGAAAAAATACTCTGTCATAATGGAGCAAACATTCAGATAGTGGAAGATAAATAATGAACAAATAAAGAAATAAACAAGAAAATTTCAACTTCTAAGTATTATGAAGAAAAAAAAACTGGGTAGGTGGTAGAGCAGGTTATGAGTGACCATTGATGGGGCAGTATCTTCTATTTAAGATTGGGTGATTAGGCAAGGAGGTGATATTTGCACTGAGACCTGAATGACAGCAAAGAGCCAGCCATGGAAAGATCTGAAAACAGAGTATTGCAGGCAGAGGAAACAGCACATTTTAAGGCCTTAATGTAGGAAGCATCATGGTATGGGGCAGAAACAGCAAGGCCACTGTAGCTGAAAGACCACAGATGAGGGACATGAGTGATGGAACACATGATCAGAGAGGTTTGTTTGCGGCTGAATTATGCAGAGCCTTGCAGGCTATGCAAAAGGTTTTCTTCTTTCATTCTAAATACAACAGAACCATTGGAGGGTTTTAAGGAGGGGAGGGAAATGATCGGATTCTGCTTTAAAATCATTCTGCTTACCCTCTGGAGAATAGACTGTAGGTATGAGATCAAGAATATAAACAGGGAGACCAGTTAGGTAACTATTTGCTAGACTATGATTCAAGAGACGATAATGGCTTGAATGAGGTTGGTAATATTAGAGGGGTTGAGAATTGATCAATTTAGGATATGTTTTGGAGGAAGAGACAATAGGAGATGTTATTGAAAGTAGAGTAGGGAGTGAAAGACAGGTAGGAATCTGAGATGACTCCCAGGTTTGGGGTTTCAGCAACTGATGGGTAGTGGTGTCTTTTACTAGAAACAGGCAGAGAGATGGTTTTTCAAGCTAGGAATTAATAAGATCTACTATCTGATAGCACAACAGGGTGACTATTGTCAATGCTAATTTAATTGTACATTTTAAAATAAAAGTATAGATTGTAACACAAAGGATAAATACTTGAGGAGATGGATACCCCATTTCACATACACACACATTTACATATATGCTAATTTTAAGTTCAGGGGTACATGCACAGGTTTGTTACATAGGTAAATGTGTGTCATGGGGGTTTGTTGCACAGATTATTTCATCATCGAGGTATTAGGCCTAGTACATATTAGTTTTTCTGATCCACTCCCTCCTCCCACACTCCAACTTCCAATAAGCCCCAGTGTATGTTGTTCCTCTCTCTGTGTCCATGTGTTCTCATCATTTAGCTCCCGCTTATAAGTGAGAATATGCAATATTTGGTTTTCTGTTCCTGTGTTAGTTTACTAAGCATAATGGCCTCCAGCTTCATCCATGTCCCTGCAAAGGACATGATCCTGTTGTTTTTTATGGCTGCATAGTATGCCACGGCATATGGGTACCACATTTCCCTTATCCAGTCTATCATTGATGGGCATTTAGGTTGACTCCACGTGTTTGCTATTGTGAATAGCGCTGCAGTGAACATACCTGTGTGTGTGTCTTTATAATAGATTTATTTATATTCCTTTGGGTATATACCCAATAATAGGATTGCTGAGTCAAATGGTAGTTCTGCTTTTAGCTCTTTGAGCAATCGCCATACTGCTTTCCACAATGGTAGAACTAATTTACACTCCCCAAAACTGTGTGTAAGTGTTCCCTTTTCTCCACAACCTCACCAGCAGCTGTTATTTTTTGACTTTTTAACACTAGCCATTCTGACTGGTGTGAAACGATATCACATTGTGGTTTGGATTTGCATTTCTCTAATGATAAGTGATGTTAAGCTTTTTTTTTTATATGACTTAGCCACGTGTATGTCTTCTTTAGAAGTGTTCATGTCCTTTGCCCACTTTTTAATGAGGTTGTTGGTTTTTCTCTTGCAAATTTAAGTTCCTTATAAATGCTGGATATTAGACCTTTGTCAGATGCATAGTTTGCAAAAATTTTCTCCCATTCTGTAGGTTGTCTGTTTACTCTGTTGATAGTTTATTTTTGCAGTGCAGGGGCTGTTTAGTTTAATTAGATTGCATTTGTCAATTTGTTCTATTGTTGCAATTGCTTTTGCTGTCTTCATCATGAAATCTTTGCCAGTGCTTATATAGTCTGAATGGTATTTCCTAGGTTGTATTCCAGGGTTTTTATAGTTTTGGGTTTTGTATTTAAGTCCTTATTCCATCTTCAGTTGATTTTTGTATATGTTGTAAGGAAGGGGTCCAGTTTCAATCTTCTGCATATGGCTAGCCAGTTATCCTAGTACTATTTATTGAATAGGGAATCCTTTGACAAACCTGCTCTTTTCAGGTTTGTCAAAGATCAGATAGGTGTAGGTGTGCAGTCTTATTTCTGGGTTCTCTATTCTGTTCCATTTGTCTATGTATCTGTTCTTGTACCAGTACTATGCTCTTTTGGTTACTGTAGCCCTGTAGTATATAGTCTGAAGTCAGGTAGCGTGATACCTCCAGCTTTGTTCTTATTGCTTAGGATTGCCTTGGCTATTTGGGCTTTTTTTTTTTTTGGTTCCATATGAATTCTAAAATAATTTTTTCTAGTTCTGTGAAGAATGCCAATGGTAGTTTAATGGGAATAGCATTGAATCTATAGATTGCTTAGGGCAGTAGGGCCATTTTCACAATATTGATTCTTCCTATCCATGAGCATGGAAAGTTTTTACATTTGTTTGTGCCATCTCTGATTTCTTTGAACAGTGGTTTGTAGTTCTCTTTCTAGAGATCTTTCACCTCCCTAGTTAGCTGTATTCCTAGGTATTTTATTCTTTTTGTGACAATTGTGAATGGGAGTTCATTTCTGATTTGGCTCTCGGTATGGTTGGTGGTGGTGTATAGGGATGCTAGTGATTTTTGCATATATATTTTGTATCCTGAGACTTTGCTGAAGTTGCTTATTAGTTTAAGAGGCTTTTGGGCTAGGACAGGGCTTTCTAGATATAGGATCATGTCATCTGCAAACAGGCATAGTTGGACTTCCTGTCTTCCTATTTGAATGCCCTTTCTTTCTTTCTCTTGCCTGATTGCCCTGGCCAGAAATTCCAATACTATGTGAAATAGGAGTGATGAGGGCATCCTTGTCTTGCGCCAGTTTTCAGGGAAAATGCTTCCAGCCTTTGCCCATTCACTATGATATTGGCTGTCAGTTTGACACATATGGTTCTTATGCTTCTGGAGTATGTTCCTTTAATACCATGTTTATTGAGAGTTTTTTAACAAAAAGGAATGTTGAATTTTATTGAAGGCCTTTCTGTGTCTATTGATATAATCATGTGGTTTTTGTCTTTAGTTCTATTTATGTGATGAATCACATTTTTTGATTTGCATATGTTGAACCAACCTTGCATCCTGGGGATAATGTCTGTTTGATCGTGGTGGATAAGCTTTTTGATGTACTGCTGGGTTCGGTTTGCCAGTATTTTATCGAAGATTTTTGCAACGATGTTCATCAAGGATATTGGCCCGAAGTTTTCTTTCTTTTTTGTTTCTGTTTTTGTTTTATCTCTGCCAGGTTTTGGTATCAGGATGATTCTGGCCTCATAGAATGAGTTAGAAAGAGTCCCTCCTTTTCAATTTTTTGGAATAGTTTCAGTAGGACTGGTACTAGCTCTTCTTTGTACAGCTGGTAGAATTCAGCTGTGAATCCATCAGGTCCTGGGATTTTTTTGGTTGGTAGGCTATTTATTACTGACTCAACTTCAGAGCACATTATTGACCTGCTCAGGGAATCAATTTCTTCCTTGTTCAGTCTTGGGAGGGTGTATGTGCTCAGGAATTTATCCATCTCTTCAGGTTTTCTAGTTTGTGTGTATAGAGGTGTTTATAGTATTCTCTGATGGTTGGTTGTATTTCTGTGGGGTCAGTGGTAATATCCCTTTTCATTTCTGATTGTGTTTATTTGAATCTTCTCTCTTTTCTTCTTTATTATTCTAGCTTGCAGTCTATCTATTTTATTATATTTTTTAAAAAACCATCTCCAGGATTCACTGCTCTTTTGAATGGCTTTTCATGTCTCTATCCCCTTCAGTTCTGCTCTGATTTTGGTTATTTATTGTCTTCTGCTAGCTTTGGGATTTGTTTGCTCTTGGTTTTTTAATTATTTTACTTGTGATGTTAAGTTGTTATCTTGAGATCTTTTTGATGTGGGCATTTAGTGCTATAAATTTCCCTCTTAACACTGCCTTCACTGTGTCCCGGAGATTCTGGTATGTTGCATCTTTTATCTCATTTGTTTCAAAAACTTCTTGATTTCTGCCTTAATTTCTTTATTTACCACAAAGTCATTCAAGAGTAGGTTATTCAATTTCCATGTAATTGTGTGGTTTTGAGTGAATTCCTTAGTCTTGAGTTCTAATTTGGTTATGCTGTAGTCCAAGAGGCTGTTATGAGTTCAGTTCTTTTGCATTTGCTGAGGAGGTTTTACTTCCAATTATGTGATCAATTTTAGAGTAAGTGCCATGTGGCAATGAGAAGAATATATATTCTGTTGTTTTTGGGTGGACAGTTCTGAAGATATCCATCAGGTCCATTTGACCCCAAGCTGAGTTCAGGTCCTGACTATCTTTGTTAATTTTCTGTCTTGATGATGATATTGTCAGTGGGTGTTACAGTCTCCCACTATTATTATTTAGAAGTCTAATTCTCTTTGGACGTCTCTAAGAACTTGCTTTATGAATCTGGGTGCTCTTGTATTGGGTGCATATATACTTAGGGTAGTTAGCTCTTTTTGTTGAATTGAACCCTTTACTATTATGTACTGCCATTCTTTGTCTTTTTTGATCTTGTTGGTTTAAAGTTTGTTTCATCAGAAACTAGGATTGTGACCCCAGCTTTTTTCTGTTTTCCATTTGCTTGGTAGATTTCCCTCCATCTCTTTATTTAGAGCCTATGTGTGTCATTGCATGTGAGATGGTTCTCTTGAGGACAGCGTACTAATGGGTCTTGGTTCTTGATTCAGCTTGCCACTCTGTGTCTTTTAATTGGGGGCATTTAGTCCATTTACATTTAAGGTTAGTATTGATATGTGTGGATTTGATCCTGTCATCATGCTGTTAGCTGGTTATTTTTCAGACTTGTTTATGTCGTTGCTTTATAGTGTCACTGGTCTATGTACTTCATTGTGTTTTTGTAGTGGCTGGTAGTGGTCTTTCCCCTCTAGGTTTAGTGCTCCTTTCAAGATCTCTTTTAAGGCAGGTCTGGTGGTAATGAATTCCCTCAGCATTTGCTTGTCTGAAAAAGATCTTATCTGTCCTTCGCTTATGAAGTTTAGTTTGTCTGGACAAGAAATTCTGGGCTGGAATTTCTTTTCTTTAAGAATTTTGAATATTGGCCCCCAATCTCTTTTGACTTGAAAGGTTTCTCCTGAGAGGTCTGCTGTTAGTCTAATGAGTTTCCCTTTGTAGATGACCTGACTTTTCTCTCTAGATGCCCTTAATGTTTTTTCTTTCATTTCAACCTTAAAGAATCTGATGATTATGTGTCTTCGGAATGATCTTCTCATGCAGTATCTTACTTGGGTTCTCTGCATTTCCTGAATTTGAGTGTTGATCTATCTAGCTAGGTTGGGGACGTTCTCCTGGAGGATATTCTGAAATATGTTCTCCAAATTGGTTCCATTCTCACCATCTCTTTCAGGCACACCAATTAGTTGTAGATCCAGTCTCTTTACACAATCCCATATTTCTTGGAGGTTTTGTTCATTCCTTTTCATTCTTTTTTCTCTATTCTTGTCTGTCTGTCTTATTTCAGAAACACAGTCCTCAAACTCTGAGATTCTTTCCTCCACTTGGTCTTTTCTGCTATTAATACTTGTGATTGCATTATGAAATTTTTGTATTGTGTTTTTCAGCTCCATCAGGTTCATTACATTCTTCTCTATACTGGCTATTTTGTCTGTCACTTCCTGCAATATTTTATGATTTTTAGCTTTCCTGCATTGGGTTACAATGTGCTCCTTAAGATCAGTGAAGATTGTGTTTATCCACATTCTGAATTCTACTTCTGTCATTTCAGCCATCTCAGCCTCACCCCGGTTCTGAACCCTTACTGGAGAGGTGATCCAGTCATTGGAGAAAAGAGGGCACTCTGGCTTTTTGAGTTTTCAGCATTCTTGCACTGAGTCCTTCTCATCTTTGTGGGCAGACCTACCTTTAATCTTTGAGGTGGTTGACCTTTGGATGGCTTTTTTTTTTAATAGTCTGGCCACTTTTCCATAGTGCTGCTGCCATTTGCTGGGGTTCCACTACAGTCCCTAATTGCCTTGCATTTTCTAGTACCTGGAGGTATCACTAGTGAAGGCTGCAAAACAAGAAAGATGGAAGCCCATCCCTTCCTCTGAGAGCTCCATCCCAGGGAGGTATGAACCTGTTGCTGGCCTGAATGCACCTGTCGGAGTGACTGGAGACCCCCTTTGGGAGGTCTTGCCCAGTCAGGAGGAAGGGGATCAGGGATCTGCTTAAAGCAGCAGTCTGGCTGTGCCTTCATAGAGCAGCTGCACTATGCTGGGGTACTGCCTCTGCCCCCAGTTGGCTTTGGCTCTCCAAAGCGTGGAGGCTAGAATGGCTGAGCTCCCGAAACAGCAAAGATGGTGGTCTGCCCCTCTCTCTGGGAGCCCCGTCCAAGAAGTTTTCAAATCTCTGTCAGCCAGAGAACACCAGTGGGGGTGGCTGGAGGCCCCAGTTGAGAGGTCCCACACAGTAAGCAGGAATGGATTGGGGACAGGCTTAAAGAAGTAGTCTGACCATGTTTTGGTAGAGCAGCTGTGCTGGGCTGGGGGATTCCTTCCACCCCTGGTCAGTTTGGACTCTCCAAAGCCTGCAGACTAGAAAATCTGGGTTGCCCAAACAGCAAAGGTGGCGGCCCACCCCTCTCCCAGAAACTCATTCCCATAGAGAACACTGGCGGGGGTGGCTGGAGGCCCTGATTAGGAGATCCTCTCAGTGAGGAGAAACGGGATCGGGGACCCTTTTAAGGAAGCAGTCTGGCCACATTTTCATAGAGCAGCTGTGCTATGCTGAGGTATCACTTCTACCCTGGTTGGCTTGGGCTCTCCAAATCCCACAGGCTGGAATATCTAAGTTGCCCAAATAGCAAAGATGGCAGCCTACCTCCACCTCTGGGAACTCCATCCCAGAGAGAATTCAAATCTCTGTCAGCCAGAGAACACCAAGGAGGGTGACTGGAGGCCCCAGTTGGGAGGTCCTGCCCAGTGAGGAGGAACAGGTCAGGTATCCACTTAAAGAAGCAGTCTGGCCATGTTGTGGTAGAGCAGCTGTGCTGTGCTGTGAGATACCTTTGGTCCACAGTTGGTTTGGACTCTCTAAAGCCCACAGGGTAGAATGGTTGAGTTGCCCAAACAGCAAAGATGGCAGCCCACCCCTCCTCCTCCTCCGAGCCTTAGAACTCCATCCCAGGTAGGCTCAATACTGTTGCTGGTGGGGCTGGAATTCTAAAGCAGTGGGTCTTATCTTGTGGGACACAGTGAAAGTGGGGCCCGCAGACCATCACTGCTCTGCCCCCTGGATTCAGTCCCCTCTGTAGGGGTACGTATGGAGGTCCCATCTCCCACCTTACCAGAGTGGCAGTCATTTTGCTGGAAAGCCCAGTGCCACAGTAGGTAAAGCTCCTGGGCCTCCATGCATGCCTGAGAGTCCTGGGCCTCCATGCATGCCTGAGTGGCTGTTCTGCCAAGACTCCATGCAGCTCTGTGTGTCAGACTGAAGGCCCTAGAGGAGTGGGTTCATGAGTGGATCTCCTGACCCAAGGGTTGCAAGGATCCATGGGAGAAGCATGGTTTCCCTGGGTTGCACATTCACTCACTGCTTCTCTGAGCAGGGGAAATTCCCTTGGTTCCATGTCACTCCCAGGTGGACTGTTGCCCTGCCTTGCTTTTCTCCATTCCCTGTGGGTTGAGCCGTTTCCCTGATCGGTCCCAGTGTGAGTCCCTGGGTGTTTCAGTTGAAGGTGCCATATTTACTTGCCCTTTTCATTCCTCTCCATGAGAGTCATGCACCATAGCTGCTTGTAGTCAGTCATCTTGGCCCCAGACAGTGATTATTATATTTTATATGCCTGTATCAAAACATTTCATGTATCCCATAAATATATATACCTACTATGTACCCACAAAAATTATAAATAAAAAATTAAAGAGAAAAAGATGTTTTGGACACGTTAAGTTTGACATAGCATGTTAGAATGCACAGGTAAGTAGGTAGTTAGATAGCAGTCTGTATTACAGGGAACAGGTTGAGACTGGGAATTTATTTATGAAAGTCATTAAATGCTATTTAATACCATAGATCTTATGAAACTTTAGTGTCATGAGAAACATACATATATCTAATACTACGAATGTCTATTGGCTTTCAACTTTTAGAATCAAGCTATAGGCAAGCACAGAAAACATAATTGTATTAGTATACTGCAACTTTACTGAATTTGTTTATCAGTTCTAATAGTTTTTTGGTGGACCCTGGGTTTTTCCAAATATAAGATTATATCATCTGCAAACATGGAATGAACCACATAAAATTGCTGATATTTAACTATTTTTGACGAACATAAATTACAATTTCATATGGTTCAAATCAGTAGTTACAGAATACGCTGTAAACGTTACAAACCTTGACAACATAAGAGTAATGATGTAGGAGACAACAGGAGGCAGAAGGAGAGAAGGAGACGTGGGATATGTGTGTATGTGTTAGTTTATTTTGTTTACAAAGTAGGGAGTAAATAAATAGTGTCAAAATTTGATGAAACACGAAATACAGCTGGATATACATTGTTCAAATTTGAAAATGAAATCACTGGCGGTTTTAAAAATAATATAACTAATAAAATCAGGAAGTTGAGATGAAATCTGGAAAACAGTGAGTGTAGTTTCCTAAATTCCTCATATATAAGAGCAACAGAAAATACTGTCAATATGTACTATCTAACAATGAAACAGCAAGAAAGAACACCATATTTTTAGTATTATGATATTCTAGAATCATTAAAAAAGCTAAAAGTAGCTTCTCTAGGAAATGGGACTGGGGTTGAGGGGAGAGAGAAGAAAACTTTACTTTTAATTTTATACTATTTATTGGATTTTTATGTGAATTATTTTATAACAATGACAATGATAATAATAATAAGGACAATAACAGCTTCCACTGGCTATTTTCACCCTTTCCAAAATTCAACAGTAGGTTGCTGACTGTGCTCTCTTTGGCTGGCTGTACTAACAATCAACCAACCCATATAGCCTCTTATTTTGTCTATTCAGATGCATCAAATCACCAAATGTGCATTTTAATATGGATGCTATTATTTAGAGAACTAGACCACAAAATTCCCCTGAGACTGAGATGTCTCTTGCATCAGTAAGAATAGATAAGAATCTGAAGTTTCCTGTGGGACTTATCAGTCTCCACCTCAAAACAGATGGCCACAGAGTTGGAAGAGCTGTGGTAAAAGGTGAAATTGGTAAAAACCCAAAGGAAGTTTGTCCTCATGATTTCTAAACATACTTATTACACATTTGAAAGTTGCCAACTCTTTAAACCAAATTTAACGGAAGAGTTAGTTTAGTTTCCCAATATTGGTTTTGTGACACCTCAGAATGCCTCCAGTGATCTTAAAGAGCACTGTAGAATTGTATTATCCCTCATTAAAAATAGTAATTTTATCCTTGCTTTAATCTGAAATATAACAAACAAATGTCATTCACTACTTGTATTTAGAGAAATGGGGCTGGGACAGAAGATTGTTAAGTAAGAGAGCACCGCCACTAAAGGAGAGTTGGGAATCCCTAGCTCATATTCTGGATTGGATTTACATGAACCCATAAGTGTCCTGACAATCTAGAAAACTGTTTATTTGTGCTACCAGTTCCTATTTTCTATTAAGATTCACATCACACTTCCTCACATTTATTTCATTCAGGAGCTGCTTTGTTAAATTATATGAGTTACTAAAGATATATCTTTACTCTTCACATTGAGACTTAACTTATTCTTGGCTGTAGACTAAACAGAAGCCTCCATAGATTCTTTGATGGTTTTCATATTTGTTATATACTCCATCTCACAGAAGGAAATGAAAACTGGACTTCCTTCCTTCTCTTGATAGTGAATGGGGATTACCCAGTCCTCTTGACAACAATGGTCTCTCTTGATGTTTCCTGTCTATCCTTCAACAAGAACATAACAACCCATAGTCAAGTGGAAAGTCTGATTATAATCAACGTCTAACCCCAAAAGTAACAGTTTCTAAGGGGACTCAACCTATGAAGGATAAAAGCGGAAGCACCAACATCCAACTCTCCCTTCAGGTTTATCAAGGTCAGCTTCTCAGTTGTAATATTAGCATCTGACTTGTACTGATGAGTCTATTTTTCTATCACTTCTATGCTCAGATGTTTCAAGGTGGAACAAAATCAAAATGAATGCAAGTATTGATAAATTTGCCTGGTTCCAAGCAAATTTTCCTCCTAACTCCTCATTTTTAATTCCATAATACTCTGAAACTCATTTTAATAGGTTCCCAAGGCTGTAAATTCTAGCTACCAGAATGCTAGGAAAGATTGGAAAGAAACCAGAGGAAGGAGGCATTATGCTCATCAGGTTTGGAACCAGATTTGCTTCTCCTGCCCTCTTGGATTTCATGCACATGTTTAGTCCGTATATAATGCTTCCAATTTTACAGGGAACAGTTCTGATATCTCATCTCTGTGGCTTTCAATAGCAAACCTTAAATCTGCACACTGTGATAACCAAATCCATCCATAGCATTCAAGTCAAGGATAATCCATCTGAAGTCTTAATCACTAAAATAAGGCTCCTTTGGGCCAGTCAGGTTTTAGAATCGATGGGTCTGAGGTGGGAGCAGGCTTTTAACGGGTGCCTCCTGTTAGAAAGGGAACTAAGCCAGTGCATTAGTGAGCTGCAAGTGCCAGGCCCCTGGAGAGACACACTGAGCTCTTAAAACACAGTGTCACTGTGTAAATGCCTTTAAAAATACATGTTTGGAAAAGCACCACAATGTTTTAGTCACCTGATTATGGCAAAACTAAGTCATTTTATAGCCCTAATAGAGGAAGGAAGCAGCAAGACACAAGCAAGGATCCACTTGGGACATAGAAGCAAGCAGAAAGCAAACAGCACTGTTAGGTGTCGGGAATGGGCCCTGATGCAATGCTAACCATCAGCCCCTACTCTTTCACAAAAAGGAGCATTTCATCTATTGTTTAGAGCCCTAGACTGTTTCTACCATGATTACTCCCTGAATTAAATGCTTATGCCATTTACCATTTTGCCCATTAACAAGGGTTCTTCAGTATCCACGTGAGGAATGGCCAACAAAACCTCAAGAGCTTTAGAGAGATATATAGGTACAAATACACATTTTAGGGCAAAAGTTGCAGCATATACTCAGGGGTGGGGGTTGGGAAAGGGATAGAAGAAAATAGCATGCCTCTATTTTATTCCTTCTCAAGATAGAATTTTAGTACACTCTGTGTTCTCTAACTACAACTTTCAACAAGGACAAACTGTTTTTGCAGTAAAATGACATTCTGACTGTTTGCTAGTCCAGGGTTTAGTAACATACAATTGCAGCAGTCAATAGCAAGAAAAATCAATCTCCTGAAATTTAAGCAGGCATACCCACATGCCCCCCTCCCCACACACACTGCAATAGAGCCTTATCCATTATATGAGCTCAAACATTTTAATCTAAATTAAATCCAATTAGAGGTAATCATAGTGGATCATATTAAACTAATTCTGAGACAGGAAAGATTATAATTTTAAATGGCTCCATAAAGCACTAATGAAAAAAAATCATTTATTTCCATTAAGTAGGCCAATAACCAATACCTAAAGGTTAGTGAAAAACTGCCAGGATGGCTATTTCTCTCTTCTGCCTGAACCTCAGCTGAGCCATAAGAGCCCAGGGTTCTGAAGCAAGATCTGCCTGTGATGGGATTGAGCACAAAGCCATCTATCATGCTAGACTGAATGATTGCAGAGCTTAGCAATGACAGGAGTGATTACCTCTCAGGATGGATGTAATACTACATTTCAGGACTTAGGTGCATAACTACTTTTCTATTATTGCATATCCCTTTTGTACTTGATGTATTCTAGTCAATGGTTCTGTAATTTCCCAAGCAACTTCGGCTTCTGTAAGAAGCCCTCCTAATGACTGTGCCCAGCCTCTTCCTTTCCTCCATGGAATTGAGAGCTACCAAGTACTAGACAAAAGCTGTTTTGCCTTTTACTCTTAAGCCATCTGTTTAATGGGAGGAAAATTAATGTAACTTTCTCTTTTGTGTTAATTATTTCTAAAAATTGCCAAAAAGTGATAGTTTGAGAGGCTGATGAGGTAAGCCACCTTTTACCATCCAGTGGGTGGCTATAAACATATTGACTTTAGCCCAGCTTGGAAGACCTAAATACTACCTCTGCCTTCTTGGTTGTGTGACCTTGGCCAAGTCATTTTATTACCTCTGAGCCTTAGTTTTATTATTTGTGAAATTTATGTGTTTTCTAATCACACCTACTATTCTAGGGATCCTCTAATGTGCCTTAGGAGTGGATGCTGCAGAGATGGCAGGGACAGCTGGTGGGGCCAGCTCCTTTCCCCACTTTTACCCAAGCAGCTCTGTTTTCATCCATAGATATATTGGGCTTTCACATCAGATTTCATTTTAAAAATAATTCCGCGGCTAAAAGTTTTAAACTACTGGATTTCTAAGGTCTAATAACCTATGATTCAATGAATCTATAACCTCTACTCCAAAGGAAGAATCAAACCAGGTAAATCTTCTGAAGAAAAAATATCAATAAACATAGATGTACATGTGTTTCTATAGTAGAATGGTTTATAATCCTTTGGGCATATACCCAGTAATGGGACTGCTGGGTCAAATGGTAGTTCTGGTTCTAGATCCTTGCGGAATTGCCACACTCCCTTCCACAAGAGTTGAACAAATTTACACTCCCACCGACAGTGTAAAAGAATTCCTATTTCTCCACAGCCTCGCCAGCATCTATTATTTCCTGACTTTTTAATAATCGCCATTTTGACTGGCGTGAGATGGTATCTCATTGTGGTTTTGATTTGCATTTCTCTAATGATCAGTGATGATGAGCTTTTTTTCACATATTCATTGGCCACATAAATGTCTTCTTTTGAGAAGTGTCTGTACATATCCTTTGCCCACTTTTTGATGGGGTTGTTTTTTTTCTTGTAAATTTGCACTATTTACAATAGCAAAGACTTGGAACCAACCAAAATGCCCATCAATGATAGACTGGATAAAGAAAATGTGGCACATATACATCATGGAATACTATACAGCCATAAAAAAGAATGAGATCATGTTCTTTGCAGGGACATGGATGAAGCTAGAAGCCATCATTCTCAGCAAACTAACACAGGAACAGAAAACCAAATGCCACATGTTCTCACTCATAAGTGGGAGTTGAACAAGGAGAACACATGGACACGGAGGGGAACAACACACACCAGGGCCTGTCAGGGGTTGGAGGCCAAAAGCAGGTAGAGTAATAAGACACATACTTAATGCATGCAGTGCTTAAAACCTAGGTGATGGGTTGATAGGTGCAGCAAACCACCATGGCACATGTATACCTATGTAACAAACCTGCACATTCTGCACATGTATCCAGGAACTTAAAGTAAAAAAAAAAAATCAACTTGCAAATTAAAAAAGCATCCCATATTCTATGGAAAAACTTAATATTTTAAACAATGACAATCTGCTTTTTCTCCATATACTATTATTAGGTGACTTTTAATCAGTTTGTATACCCAATATGGATATTTTTCACTGAATAAGCTGAAGCTGCAGTGATACTTCCTCAGCAACATCTTTAGCTCTTCATCAATTGGGCTCATATTTTTACCTCTTGTTTTACTCTTTTCTAAAGAGGCCATATGTATATGCTGTTTTGATTTTTTAAAAATTTTTATTTACTTGTTTTTGAGATGGAGTCTTGCTCTGTCACCCAGGCTGGAGAGCAGTGGCATAATCTCGGCTCACTGCAATCTCCACCTCCCGAGTTCAAGCGATTCTCCTGCCTCAGCCTCCTGAGTAGCTGGGACTACAGGTACCTGCCACCACACCTGGCTAATTTTTGTATTTTTAGTAGAGATGGGGTTTCACCATGTTGGCTAGGCTGGTCTCAAACTCCTGACCTCAAGTGATCCACCAGCCTCAGCCTCCCAAAGTGCTGGGATTACAGGTGTGAGCCACCGTGCCTGGCCTGTACTTGCTATTTTGTAATGGACCAGTCTCTTTTCTCTGTCTGGTTTATGAGCCAGAAAATGTAGATACGAACACTGATGATTGACATTGGGTAGTATCTATACTGGTGCTGAGAAAGAGCTTGAAGGAGAAAGTTTCTATTTGACTAAGACATTACAGGTGAGCCATTTAATTTCTTGGAGAGCCTCCATTAAATCTCAGGGAAAACTGAAGTACATTCACCTTTAAAAAGCCTACTTCACTAGTATCTTACACTCTGAATGAATCAGGGATATTCACAAAGTCATTGTATTTTATTCATCTCTGAATTCACACACAAATATTTAAAGATGTACTTAAATTTTCTACTTCTGCGTACGATTCCTTTAAATAAAGTAACACATAATAACTCTTGTACAGAAAGGACTGATTAAAGAGTTTTCTTTTCAGTGTAACTGTTAAATCAGCAGCTTATCCAATGATCTGATGCAGAATGTAACAAGTTCCTGATAGAGTTGTGTTCCCTTCAAGAACAAGTGTTTTTTCATCACCCTCTTAGTCACCTAATTTGACTGAAATCTAAGATCTTAGTGCATCAGTCTTGTTAATTCTCTTGCCAGTATGTAGGAAATTGAAGCAATAAACCACAACTTGTTTGTAGTGGTGTTAACATTATTAAGTACTCAGCTAGCTGACAAGAGCCCCATTTTTCCATTAAACTTCAATAGCAGCTTCATGCATATTTAGCTCTTTGCCACTTTTCTTATTTTCCCCCGATGACTTGTTTGAAAAGTTGACCTCAAATTCACTACACTCCACTTCACTTTTTGCATAATCAAAGTTATGACATATTGGCTTAGTAAATTGCTATTGTATTTTACTACTATTTTTTTAACACCATTCAACTCCTGTTCTCTGCAAGGATATACATATCATTATTTTTTCAGTATACTAGTTAATGAAACAGGACTTTGAAATTGCAGTACTGAATTTAAAAAGATAGTATTTCAATAGTTAGGTATTTCAAAAATTCTGTATGATTTATTATTATTATTATTGAGTTGCTGTTGAAGTCACTTATACGTTCATTTGATTGATTCATTTGCTCCGTGCTGTGGTTTGAATGTGTTCCCCAGAATTCATGTGTTGGAAACTTAATTCTCAATGTAACAAATGTTGGGAGGTAAGGCTTAATGGGAGGTGTTTAGGTCATTAGGGCTCCACCTTCATGAATGGATTGATGCTGACATAAAAGGTACTCGTAGGAATGGGTTCATTTCTTGTGCTTTTGCCCTTCTGCCTTCAGCCATGTGATAATGCAGCAAGAAGGCTCTTGCCAAGGTCCTTTAAGAAGGATCTTGACTTTGGAATTCCCAGCCTCCAGAACTGTGTGCCAGTAAATTTCTATTCATTATAAATTACCTAGTCTCAGGTATTCTGTTATAACAGCACAAAACAGACTAAGACACTCCACATTCAAAAAGCTTCCATCTTAAAAGGCATAGTGGACTTCCTGCCTATTGATGTGTGTGGAAAATATTATAGCCTTGGCATAAGACCATTACTATAACTGATGGCTTGAGCATAACCACTATGTAGTATAACAACAGACAAAACTAGTTGTCTACAATCTCTTAGACACTTAGTCAATTGGAAATTAGTTGACAATTTTTGGACTAGTGTATTTGTAGTTTTAAAGCCCATACTCATAATTTTTCTCCCCAAATTAGTTTCTCTGCTAGACTACCCTATTTCTGCCAACAGCTCTTTGCTATTATCCTCTTAAAACCTTAGAATAACCCTTGTTTCCAACATTTGCCTTGCTCATTAACCTATCCAGTCATTAAGAGCTACCCACGTCTTCCTTGCAAGCATCTCCTCATTCTGTTTCCAATATTCTCTCTATAGCCCAGACATTCATTACTTTACTCAAGAACAGCCAGACTTTTTTTTCATTTGACTCTAGTCTGCCACCCAATACTTGCTATTAACCACAGCCAGTTATCTTTTTTTTTTTTTTTTTTTTTTTTTTTTTTGAGACAGAGTCTCGCTCTGTTGCCCAGGCTGCAGTGCAGTGGTGCAGTCTCAGCTCACTGCAAGCTCCGCCTCCCAGGTTCACTCCATTCTCCTGCCTCAGTCTCACTAGTAGCTGGGACTACAGGCACCTGCCACCACACCCAGCTAATTTTTTTGTATTTTCAGTGGAGACGGAGTTTCACTGTGTTAGCTAGGATGGTCTCGATCTCCTGACCTTGTGATCCACGCACCTCAGCCCTCCAAAGTGCTGGGATTACAGGCATGAGCCACCACGCCCGGCCAGCCAGAGTTATCTTTCTAAGGCAGCACTTTGTATATAGGCTGTTGGTCAATATACATTTATTGAGTACATGCTGTAGGATAAAAACTGAGCTAGGCTCTGGATTGACAGTGCCAAGCATGGGACACATATTTCCCGGATTCTTTGAGCTTATATTATAGCAGAGAAGTTAGATATTTTCATTCATCCCTTCTTAAAATCCTTCAATGCCCTTTTTTACTCATTAGTACATTGAATAAATTGTAAAACCTCTTACTGTAGCATTCAGGGATCTTTACAACATGGCTCTAAACTACCTCTTCAACTTTATTTCCTACTCCTGTCCTACAAGAATTCTGTCTTCTTGTTACTCCCTAAATATGTAAATATTCCTTCTCACCAATTTGATCTTAAGCCCACTGAGGTCATATACCTCTTGAATACTCAGAATTCAGCATGAAACCCTCCTTGTGAGAGAAACTGAGCCAATGTATATCATTGATAAACATGCCTTTTACATTCTAATCCATCACTCCAAGTAAGATAACTCTACTATGTGCTCTACTGGCACCATGTAGCCATTTCTGTCCTTGTACTGATTGTACAATTTTATAATTACCTATAGACTCCACTGGAGTATTACTAGCTCATGGAAAACAAAGCCTCTTCTACTCTTTTTGTTATTATTTATCCAGAAGCTAGTACAATACTTGATACACAACAGATTCTCAATAAAATAGTGAATGAGTGAAAGAATGAATGAGTATTGAAACAACTCTCTCACAGTAAAGTTTATGTTCTTGGAAATTATGGACAATCGGCCAAGTAACTAAAGATATCCCTTTACATGAAAATAAGAATGGTTTCATTGGGTACTTGCTCAGTACTAAGATATCATTTAACTAGTAAATGGTAACTTTGAGAAGGGACAGAGCAAGTTGATGGAGTGGTACTCTCTAGTAATAGCCCCCCTGCAGAAACATCAATTTAAGCAACTATTCAAACAACAACAACAAAAATACCTTCACAAGAGTTAAGGAAAACAGATGAGATATCAGAGTACCTGGTTTTAGCACAATAATAAGAAAAGACACATTGAAGAGGACAGGGAGGACAGTTTTACCTTAGCCAGGTCACCCTCTGCCAACACCAGGCAGCACAATATAAAGAAAGATACCCTTTACATGGGGGAAAGAGATGTCAGTGAGTGTAGGACTTTTTCTGGGATCCCAACACTGGGACTGCTGCAGTAGAACCTAGCCCTGGGCATATCCTCATGGCCCCATATACCAGGCCAGTACCCACAAACTGAGCCTCTAGACCTGTCCCAGTGCCAGACAGTGCCACACAGCTCCTCTAGACGTCAGCCTTGCATGGCAAACCCTATCTCTAGCCTGTACCACGTCCAGGCCATCATCAACAGCCCACAGCTTCAGGCAGCCCCCACAGTAGGCAGGCCTCACTGGCCCCTGGCTTCATTTGTGTCCCAGTCTAATGCTGGCTGCATCTTCCTTGGGCTTCTGGTCCAACCCAGTGCTGTGCCTTCCACAGGGTACCCCAAAGTTTCTGGCAGTGCCATGTTGGTTGCAGCTGCCCCAGGCTTCTGATGCACCTAAGTGACATATTTGCAACTGGACTTTCTCAGGCAAAGCCAGTCTGTGAAGACTGGAATAAGTACCTTCTTCTTCCAATACACAGACATCAATGCACAACCACAAGGATCAAGGAAACATGACATCACAATGGGATCAAATAAGGTGCTAGTGACTGACTCTAATGAAATTGAGATGTATGAAGTGCTGAAAAAGTGTTGAAAACAACAGTTTTAAGGAAGCTCATCAAACTTCAAGAAAATAAAGAGAAACAATTCAACAAAAAAGAAAAGCAATAAGTGACCAGAACAAAAGATTTAATAGACTGAAACAATGAAAAACATCAAACAGAAATCCTGGTAATGAAAAACACAATGAACAAAATGCAAAATGCTATTGAGAGCATCAACTGCAAAACTGACCAAGCAGAAGAATGAATTTGTGAACTCAGAGACAGGTTATTTGAAACTATATAGTCAGAGAAAAAAGCGGAAAGGAATAAAGAAAGGGTAAAAGATTTATGGGAGAACATCAAAAGAACAAATATTTGAGTCATAGGTGTCATAAAAAGAGAAGAGAAAAATCAAGGGGTAGAAAGCTTATTTGAAGTAATAATAGAAAAAATACTTTCCAAACATGAATAAAAATATAAACATTGAGGTAAACAAAAGTCAAAGGTCTCCAATAAGATTCAATCTAAATAAGATTCTCATGACATTATAACTAAAATGTCAAAAATCAAAGACAAAGGAAGGATCCTAAAAGCAGCAAGAGAAAAGAAGCCAATGACATAAGGGATATCCAATATATCTAACAGTAGACTTCTCAACAGAAACCTTACAGGCCATTAAAGAGTGGGATGATATACTGAAAGTGCTGAAGGGGAGAAAAACTTGCCAATCAAGAATACCATAGCCAGCAAAGCTGTTCTTAAGAAATGAAAGAGAGATAAATATTTTCCTAGATTAAAAAAAGCTAAAGGAGTTCACTACCACCAGACCTGTCTTACAAAAAAATGCTAAAGGAAGTTCTTCAAGCTACAAGAAAAATAACACTAATGAATAAGAAAACATCTAAAAGCATAAAACTCACTGGTAAAAGTAAGCACACATTCAATTCAGAATATTCTAATACTGTAATAGTGGTGTTTAAATCATTGATATTTGTAGTATGAAGATTAAAAGACTAAGCTATTAAACATAACAATAATAGCTACAATAATTTGTTATGATATATGAAATATAAAAAGATATAAATTGTGACATCAAAAATCCAAAATGTGGAAAGGGAGTGCACTAAAAGTATAAAGGTGGGTTTTCTTTTTGCAGTCAGTGTTAAATTGTCACAAGCTTAAAATAATCAGTTATAACAATAAGATGTTTTCTATAAGCCTCATGGTAATGACAAGCAAAAAACTATAGTAGATACACAAGGAATCAAAACACACAAGAGAATATCATTTAGCCACAAAGGAATACAGCAAGAGAGGAAGAAAGAAACAAAGAATCTATAAAACAACTAGAAAACAATTAACAAAACAGTAGTTGTAATTCCTTACCTGTCAATAATTACTTTGAATATAAATGGATGAAATTCTCCAATCAAAAGCCACAGAGTGGTTAAATACATTTTTTAAAACATGACCCAGCTATATGTTCCTTACAAGAAACTCATTTCACCAATATGGACACACATACACAAAATAGTATATAAATAAATAAAATAGACATAGTAAAGGGATAAGAAAAGATATTACAACATTGGATGCATAGATATTTACAATTATAAGAGTAGTTCTACTTAAACAGGCTGAGTATTCCTTATCCAAAATGCTTGGGACCAGTTTTGGAGTATTCACATTATGCTTATTGGTTGTGCATCTTAAATCTGAAAAATTCAGCTCCCAGCGAGATCAATGCAGAAGGTGGGTGATTTCTGCATTTCCAACTGAGGTACCCAACTCATCTCATTGGGACTGGTTAGACAGTGGGTGCAGCCCACAGAAGGCGAGCCAAAGCAGGGTGAGGCATCGCCTCACCCAGGAAGCACAAGGGGTTGGGGAGCTCCCTCCCCTAGCCAAGGGAAGCCGTGAGGGACTGTGCCATGAGGAGCAGTGCATTCCGGCCTGGATACTACACCCTTCCCATGGTCTTCGCAACCTGCAGACCAGGAGATTCATTTGGTTGCATACACCACCAGGGCCCAGGGTTTCGAGCACAAAACTGGGCAGCACTTTGGGCAGACACCAAGCTAGCTGCAGGAGTTTTTTTTTTTTTTCCATACCCCAGTGGTGCCTGGAATGCCAGCGAGACAGAACCATTCACTCCCCTGGAAAGGGGGCTGAAGCCACAGAGCCAAGTGCTCTAGTTCAGTGGATCCCATCCCCGTGGAGCCCGAAAACATAAGGTCCACTAGCTAGAAATTCTCACTGCCAGCAAAGCAGTCTGAAGTGGACCTCGGATGCTCGAGCTTGGTGGGGAGGAGGGCTGTCTACAATTGCTGAGGCTTGATTAGGTGGGTTTTCCTCTCACAGTGTAAACAAAGCCACCAGGAAGTTCAAACTGGGTGGGGCCCACTGAAGCTTTGCCACTGTAGCCAGACTGCCTCTCTAGATTCCTCCTCTCTGGGCAGGGCATCTCTGAAAGAAAGGCAGTAGCCCCAATCAGGGTCTTATAGATAAAACGCCCATCTCCCTGGGAAAGAGCAACTGGGAGAAGGGGCAGCTGTGGGTACAGCTTCAGCAGACTTAAATGTTCCTGCCTGCCATCACTGAAGAGAGCAGCAGATCTCAAAGCACAGTACTCGAGCTCTGCTAAGGGAAAGACTGCCTCCTCAAGTGGATCCCTGATCCTTGTGCCTCCTGACTGGGAGACACCTTCCAATAGAGGTCATCAGACACCTCATACAGGAGAGCTCTGGCTGGCATCTGGGAGGTGCCCCTCTGGGATGAAGCTTCCAGAGGAAGGAACAGACAGCAATCTTTGCTGTTCTGCAGCCTTTGCTGGTGATACCTAGGAAAACAAGGTCTGGAGTGGACCTCCAGAAAACTCCAGCAGACCTGTGGCAGAGAGGCCTGACTGTTAGAAGGAAAACTAACAAACAGAAAGCAATAGCATCAACATCAACAAAAAGGACATCCACACAAAAACTCCCTCTGAAGGGTGCCAACATCAAAGACCAAAGGTAGATAAATCCACAAAAATGAGGAAAAACCAGTGCAAAAAGGCTGAAAATCCTTCAAAAAAATCAATAAATCCAGGAGCTGGTTTTTTGAAAAGATTAACAAAATAGATAGACCACTAGCCAGACTAATAAAGAAGAAAAGAGAGAAGAATCAAATAGATACAATAAAAAATGATAAAGTGTATATCACCACTGATCCCACAGAAATACAAACTACCATCAGAGAATAATATAAACACCTCTACACAAATAAACTAGAAAATCTAGAAGAAATGGATAAATTCCTGGACACATACACCCTCTCAAGACTGAACCAATAAGAAGTCGAATCCCTGAATAGACCAATAACAACTTCTGAAATTGAGGCAGTAATTAATACCCTAACAATCAAAAAAAGCCCAGGATCAGAGAGATTCACAGCCAAATTCCACCAGAGATACAAAGAGGAGTTAGTATCATTCCTTATGAAACTATTCCAAACAATAGAAAAAGAGGGATTCCTCCCTAACTCATGAGTCCAGCATCATCCTGATACCACAACCTTGCTGAGACACACCAAAAAAGGAAGTTTCAGGCCAATATCCCTGATGAACATCAACGCAAAAATCCTCAATAAAATACTGGCAAACCTAGTTCAGCAGCACATCAAAAAGCTTATCTACCATGATCAAGTCGGCTTCATCCCTGGGATGCAAGGCTGGTTCAACACATGCAAATCAATAAATGTAATCCCTATTTAATAAATGGTGTTGAGAAATCTGGCTAGCCATATGGAGAAAACTGAAACTGGACCCCTTCCTTACACCTTATACAAAAATTAACTCAAGATGGATTAACTACTTAAACCTAAGACCTAAAACAATAAAAACTCTAGAAGAAAACCTAGGCAATACCATTCAGGACATAGGCATGGTCAAAGACTTCATGGCTAAAACATCAAAAGTAATGGCAACAAAAGCCAAAATTGACAAATGGGATTTAAATAATCTAAAGAGTTTCTGCACAGCAAAAGAAACTGTCATCAGAGTGAACAGTCAACCTACAGAATGGATGAAAGTTTTTGAAATCTATCCATCTGACAAAGGGCTAATATCCAGAATCTACAAGAAACTTAAACAAATTTATAAGAAAAAAAACAAACAACCCCATCAAAAAGTGGCTGAAGGATATGAACAGATGCTTCTCAAAAGAAGACATTTTTGCAGCCAGGAAACATATGAAAAAAAGCTAAGCATCACCTCATTAGACAAATGCAAATCAAAACCACGATGAGATACCATTTCACACCTGTTAGAATGGCAATCATTAAAAAGTCAGGAAACAGATGCTGGAGAGGATGTGGAGAAATAGGAGGCGCTTTTACACTGTTTGTGGGAGTGTACATTAGTTCAACCATTGTGGAAGATTGTGGCAATTCCTCAAGGATCTAGAACCAGAAATACCATTTGACCCAGCAATCCCATTACTGGGTATATACCCAAAGCATTATAAATCATTCTACTGTAAAGAAACATGCACACATATGTTTATTGCAGCACTATTCACAATAGCAAAGACTTGGAACCAACACAAATGCCCATCAATAATAAACTGGATAAAGAAAATGTGGCACATATATACCATGGAATACTATGCAGCCATAAAAAGGATGAGTTCATGTCCTTTGTGGGGACATGGATGAAGCTGGAAACCATCATTCTCAGCAAGCTAACAAAAGAAGAGAAAAACTAAATACCACATGTTCTCACTCATAAATAGGAGTTGAACAATGAAAACACATGGACACAGGGAGGGGAACATCACACACTGGGGCCTGTTGGGGGGTGGGGGCCTAGGGGAGGGATAGCATTAGGAGAAATACTTAATGTAGATAATGCATTGATGGGTGCAGCAAACCACCATGGCACATGTATGCTTATGTAGATGTTGCAGGAGGTCAGGGACCCCGAATGGAGGGACCGGCTGAAGCCATGGCAGAAGAACATAAATTGTGAAGATTTCATGGACATTTATTCATTCCCCAAATTAATACTTTTATAATTTCTTACACCTGTCTTTACTGCAATCTCTGAACATAAATTGTGAAGATTTCATGGACACTTATCACTCCCCCAATCAATACCCTTGTGATTTCCTATGCCTGTCTTTACTTTAATCTCTTAATCCCATCATCTTCGTAAGCTGAGGAGGATGTATGTCACCTCAGGACCCTGTGATGATTGCGTTAACTGCACAAATTGTTTGTAGAGCATGTGTATTTGAACAATATGAAATCTGGGCACCTTGAAAAAAGAACAGGATAACAGCAATGTTCAGGGAACAAGAGAGATAACCTTAAACTCTGACCACTGATGAGCCAGGTGGAACAGAGCCATATTTCTCTTCTTTCAAAAGCAAATGGGAGAAATATCGCTGAATTCTTTTTCTCAGCAAGGAACATCCCTGAGAAAGAGAATGCGTCCCTGAGGGTAGACCTCTGAAATGGCCACTTCAGGGGTGGCTGTCTTTTACGGTTGCAGCTGTAGGGATGAAATAAGCCCCTGTCTCCCGTAGCGCTCCCAGGCTTATTAGGACGAGGAAATTCCTGCCTAATAAATTTTGGTCAGACCAGTTGTCTGCTCTCAAACACTGTCTCCTGATAAGATGTTATCAATGACAACGCGTGCCCGAAACTTCATTAGCAATTTTAATTTCTCCCCGGTCCTGTGGTCCTGTGATCTCGCCCTGCCTCCATTTGCCTTGTGATATTCTATTACCTTGTGAAGCATGTGATCTCTGTCACCCACACCCTATTCGTACACTCCCTCCCCTTTTGAAAATCACTAATAAAAACTTGCTGGTTTTACAGCTCGGGGGGCATCATGGAACCTGCCGACTTGTGATGTCTCCCCCGGATACCTGGCTTTAAAATTTCTCTCTTTTGTACTCTGTCCCTCTATTTCTCAGACCAGCCAACACTTAGGGAAAATAGAAAAGAACCTACGTGAAATATCAGGGCTGAATTTCTCCTGATATGTAACAAACCTGTATATTCTGCACATGTATCCCAGAACTTAAAGTATAATGAAAAAAAAAAAAAAAGAGAGAGAAAAAAAGAAAAAGGAGACATTACATCTGATAACATGAAAATGCAAAGGATCATAAGAGATTATTTTGAAGGCTTATACACCAATGCATGAGATAACCCAGTAGACATGGATAAATTCCTTGATGCATACAACCTACAAAGACTTAATTGTGAAGAAATAAAAAATCTTAACATACCAATGAGTAAAGCAATTGAATCAATAATACAAAGTCTCTCATCAAAGTGAAGCCCAGGAAATGATGGCTTCACTGCTGAATCCTTCCAAATTTTTTTAAATACCAATTTTTCCCAAATCATCTAAAAGCATCAAATAGGAGGGAATGCTTCCAAAGTCATTTTACAAGGCCAGCATCACTCTGATACCAAAGTCAAATGAAGACATTGAAAAAAAAAAAAAAAAACTACAGTCCAAAACCCCTAAGAAACATAGATGCAAAAATATTCTGCAAAATACTATTATAGCAAACTGACTTCAATAGCACATTTAAAAGATCATTCACCGTAATTGAGTGGGATTCATACCAGGGATGCAAAATGGTTCAACATATGCAAATAAATAAATGTGACACATCACACTAACTGAATGAAGGAAAAAAACATTTCAGTAGATGCAGAAAAAGTACTTGAAAAAATTCAACATCCTTTTATAGTAAAAACTCTTAACAAATTAGATATAAAAGCAGTATATCTCAATATCATAAAGGTCACATATTATATGCTAACATCACACTCATACAGGAAAATTTGAAAGCTTTTCCCCAGAGATTCAAAATAGGAAACTGTATTAGTCCATTCTCATGCTGCTATGAATGCCCAAGATTGGGTAATTTATAAAGAAAAGAGGTTTAATTGATTCACAGATTCACATGGCTGGGAAGCCTCAGGAAACTTAAAATCATGGCAGAAGGGGAAGCAAACACATCCTTCTTCATATAGTGGCAGGAGAGAGACATGCTAGCAGTGGAAATGCCAGACACTTAAAAAACTAACAGATTTCATGAGAACTCACTCACTATCATGAGAATATTATGCAGGAAACTGGCTCTATGATTCAATTACCTCCTGCCAGGTTCTACATGTGGGGATTGTGGGGATTACAATTCAGATGAGATTTGGGTGGGGACACAGCCAAACCACATCATTGTGCCCCTGGCCCCTACCAAATCTCATGCTCTCATATTTTAAAACACAATCATGCCTTTCCAACAGTCCCCCAAAGTCTTACCTCATTCCGGCATTAACTCAAAAGTCCAAGTCCAAAGTCTCATCTGAGACAAGGCAAGTCCCTTACACCTGTGAGCCTGTAAAATAAAAAGCAGGTTAGTTACTTCCTAGATGCAATGGGGGTACAGGCATTCAGTAAATACACCCATTACAAATGGGAAAAATTGGTGAAAACAAAGGGGCTACAGGCCCCGTGCAAGTCCAAAATCCAATAGGGCAGTCATTAAACTTTAAAGTTCCAAAATGATCTCCTTTGACTCCATGTATCACATCCAGATCACCCTGATACAAGAGGTGGGCTCCTATGGCCTTGGGCAGCTCTGCCCCTGTGGCTTTGCAGGGTACAGCCCCCCTCCCAGCTGCTTTCATGGGCTTGCATTGAGTATCTGCTGCTTTTCCAGGTGCATGGTATAAGCTGTCAGAGGATCTACCATTCTGGGGTCTGGAGGACAGTGGCCCTCTTCTCACAGTTCCAGTAGGCAGTGCTTCAGTGGGGACTCTGTGTGGTGGCTTCAACCCCACATTTCCCTTCTGCACTGCCCTACCAGAGGTTCTCCATGAGGGCTCTACCCCTGTAGCAACCTACTGCCTGGACATCCAGGCATTTACATACAACCTTTGAAATCTAGGCGGAGGTTACCAAACCTCAATTCTTTACCTCTGTGTACCCACAAGCTCAACATCACATGGAAGCCACCATGGCTTGGGGCTTGCACCCTCTGAAGCAATGGATAAAGCTGTACCTTGCCCCCTTTTATCTGCCACTGGAGCTAAAGCAGCTGGGATGCAAGGTACCATGTCCTGAGGCTGCACAGGGCAGAGGAGCCCTGGGCCTGGCCAGGAAACCATTTTTCTCTCCTAGGCCTCTGGGCTTTTGATAAGAGGGACTGCCGTAAAGGTCTCTGATGTGCCCTGGAGACATTTTCCCCATTGTCTTGTTGATTAACATTCAGCTCCTCATTATGTATGCAAATTTCTGCCACCAGCTTGAATTTCTCCTCAGAAAATGGGTTTTTCTTTTCTGTTGCATTGTTGGGCTGCAAATTTTCCAAACTTTTATGCTCTGCTTCCTTTTGAACACTTCACTGCTTAGAAACTTCTTCTGCCAGATACCCTGAATCATCTCTTTCAAGTTTAAAGTTCCACAGATCTCTAGGGCAGGGGCAAAATGCCTCCAGTCTCTTAAAGCATAGAAAGAGTGACCTTTACTCCAGTTCCCAACAAGTTCCTCATCTCCATCTGAGACCACCTCAGCCTGGATTTCATTGTCCATATCACTATCAGCATTTTGGTCAAAACCATTCAACAAGTCTGTAGGAAGTTCCAAACTTTCCCACATTTTCCGGTCTTCTTTTGAGCCCTCCAAAGTGTTCCAAACTCTGCCTGTTACCCAGTTCCAAAGTCACTTCCACATTTTTTGATATCCTTATAGCAGCACCCCACTACCTTGATACCAATTTACTGTATTAGTTCATTCGCATGCTGGGATGAAGAAATACCTGAAATTGGGTAATTTATAAATAAAAGAGGTTTAATTGACTCACAGTTCCACGTGTCTGGGGAGGCTTCTGGAAACTTACAATCATGGTGGAAGGGGAAGAAAACATGTCCTTATTCACATGGTGGCAAGAGAGAGAAGTGCCACCAGGGGAAATGCCAGACACGTATAAAACCATCAGATCTCATGAGAACTCACTCACTATCATGAGAACAGCATGGGGGAAACTGCCCCCACGATTCAATTACCTCCCACCAGGTTCCTCCCAGGACACTTGAAGATTATAATTCAAGATGAGATTTGGGTGGGGACACAGCCAAACCATATCAGAAAAGGAAGCCCACTCTTGCCGTTTTTATTCAATATAGTAACAGAGGTCTGAGGCCAGAGCAGTAAAACAAGAAAAAGAAATATAAGGCATTCAAATTAGGAAGAATTTAAATTATCCCTGTTTGCAGATGACATGACCTTATATATAGAAAACCCTAAAGACTCTACCAAAATACTGTTATAACTGATAAACAAATTCAGTAAAGTTACAGGATACAAAATAACATACAAAAATCAGTAGCATTTATATACACTATCAGCAAACAATATGAAGAAGAAATCAGGAAAACAATCTCATTTCCGAAACTCCACAAATACTTGGGAATAAATTTAACCAAGGAGGTAAGACATCTGTACACTGAAAGCAACAACATATTGATGAAAGAAAAAGACACAAATAAATGCAGAGCTATCACCTGTACACAAATTGGAAGAAATAATATTTTAAAAACATTTGTACTACCCAAAGTTATCTACAGTTTCAACACTACTTCTATCAACATAACAATGATATTCTTCACAGAAATACAAAGAACTATCCTTAAAGTCATAGGGAGCCACAAAGGTCCTGATTAGCCATAGGAATCTTCACTGTAAAGAGCAAAACTTGAGGCATCACACTACCTGACTTCAAAATATATGACAAACCTATTGTAACCAAAACAGCAAAGGAGTGGCATAAAAACAGACACATGGAACAGAATAGACAACTCAGAAATAAATTCACACATTTATAGCCAATTAATTTTCCACAAAGGTATCAAGAACATAAAACAACGAAAGGGCAGTCTCATAAATGGTGTTGGGAAAACTGGATATTCACATGCAGAAGAATGAAATTAGGCCCTATCTCACACCATATATAAACATCAACTTAACCTGCATGAAAGACTTAAATGAAAGACCCAAAACTATGAAACTACTGGAAGAAACCATAGGAAAAATGCTCCATGACATTGTTCTGGCTGATAATTTTTGGATATGACCTCAAAAGCACAGGCAACAAAACCAAAAATAGACAAATATCATTGCATCGAATTAAAGAGCTTTGCACAGCAAAGGAAAAAATCAGCAGAGTAAAAAGACAATCTATAGAATGGGAGAAAATATTTGCAAATTATGTATGTGATGAGAGGTTAACATACAAACTATATGAGGAACTCAACTCCATAGCAAAAGAAAAAAAAAAGTAATCTAATTTAGAAATGGGCAAAAGACCTGAGTAGATATTTCTTAAAGGGAGACATAGAACTGGCCAACAGTTATTTGAAAAAATGCTCTGCATTGTTAATGATGAGGAAAATGAAAATTAAAACCACAATGAGATATCCCCTCACACCTGTTAGAATGGCTATAATCAAAAAGACAAAAGATAACAAGTGTTGGAAAGGATGTGGAGAAAAGGACACACATACATACTCTTGGGGGAAATGTAAATTAGTCGAGCCATTATGGAAAATGGTATGGAGATTCCTCAAAAAATTAAAAATAAAACTATCATATGATCTAGCAATCCTACTATTGGGTATATATCCAAAGGAAATGAAATTGGTATGTCAAAGGGATAACTACACTCCCATATTCATTGCAGCATTATTCACAATAGCCAAGATATAGAATCAACCTAAGTGTCTGCCAATTAATGACTGTATAAAGAAAATGTGGTATATACACAAACAAATACTGTTCAGTCATAAAAAAGAAGGAATCGTGTAACTTGCAACAACACGGATGAACCTAGAGGACATTACCTAAGTGAAATAAGCCAGACACAGAAAAACAAATACCACACGATCCCCCTCATATGTGGAAGCTAAAAAAAGTTGACCTCATAGAAATATAGTAGAATGGTAATTACCAGAGGCTGAGGTGGCTATAGTGTGGCTGGGGAAATGTTGGTCAAAGGATATAAAACTTCAGTTCAAAAAGAGGAATAAGTTCAAGAGATCTATTGTACAACATGGTGAATATAGTTAATAATGTATTCTTGAAAAATACGGAGAGTGGATGCAAAATGTTTTCAGCACAAAAATGATAACTATGTGAGGTAGTGCATATCTTAATTCGCTAGATTTAGTCATTCTTCAATGTAGGTATACTCCAAAGCATCATGTTGCACATGTCAAATATGTACAGTTGTATCTATTAACTTAAAAAAATTAAAAAGAAAAGTTTGCATTTTGTTTGAAAATATGCATTATTTATATATGCATTTCATATTTACAGTCACGTCTGTAACTGCATACATACACATTTATATTTGAAAGGACTTATTAATAGTCCTACTAATTGCTGCTCCAACTAATAGTCCTTCAGAATAGAACATGGGATCTATTCTTTTAAAAGAAAGGAATATGAACAAAAACCATAAGCTTTACAGAGTTCCAAAGGGAGTTCCAAGGTTGGAGCTAGATGCTATTACCAGCCACTATATATCATTCAAATACAGCTTTTAAGGAGGAAACCGTAACCCATAGGGATAAAGTAGAAGGAATTTGCAATTCATCATCTGTATTTTGGAGTCTGGAAATCCAGTCTGTCCAACCCCATTAAAGGCTCCCTCTATCATAAACATGCAGGCATTTCAGATAGTTAGAAACATGTACAACATCTGATTTTTAAATGGATAGTTGAACTACATATTCTTTGAGCCTTGCATAACTGTATTTCCTAAGTATTTAGCAGTTTCTGAGAGTTATCAGGCAAAAGATTTTCTTCCTTTTCTAAGAGCCTGGACATTATCTTAAGAATTTCAAAAAATGAATAAAACAGCACCTACGTGTCTAACTACTTCTTTCCTAGGTGGCATAATTTAGTTCCATCAATTTCTCCCTAGAAATCGAACCATTATCACCTATATCATTTTTCCCTTCTATGAACTTCTTTTCAAAACACATGACCTGCTTCTATATTGCCCGAGTTTTTAATAGAGTATGTATTACTTTTGTGATCAGAAAAAAAGTTATCTTCATTTCGCAGGAAATAAAATTAATGACCAAAATTTAATGTAGTGTTTTAATTGAGCTATTAGCAGATGTATATAAGGTGCTACATTTACTAAGAGACATGGTAAAGAGACATGGAAAGATCAAGAAAACATCAAGAACATGGAGAGTAAAAATGAGTTTCAGTTATGCATTTTTTAATTTAAAAATAAGAATCAACATAAAGTACAACAATTTATAGAAAAGGACTGTGAACATAGTTACAAAATATGGGAGACCTATCCAGGTTATGGCTAATGCAGTTGCAGTAAATGCATGTTGGTGCTTTTAAAGATATGCTAATAAAATTCACAGAATTCAGCATTTATGTTGTGTTTAAATGCATACATCTGTCCTCCAGGAAGACAATGAGATGAGTGAGGTCACCAGAAAACCTCCCAAATTGCCTTTAATACAGGTATGAGACAATCAGAAAAAAAAATGAGGTTTATCTGCAATAAAAGTGAAAATAAAGGAGCAAACACATTCCATGATTATTTAGGAATGTATACAATCTTCCATCCCAGATTCCCATGATGCAACCAAACAGAAAAATGCAATAATCAAGATGAAAGAATAAATCAAAAGGAGTAAGCAGACTTGACACAACAGAAAGCTGAATCATTGAAACAGAGAACTATATCGAAAAACATCTCGAAAATGCTTGGTAGGGATTAGAGAACAAAATAACCATTGTGGAACATAGGTGACATATTCTACCTACCAGTACCAGTTGCTTCTGAAGAAATAAATGGAGCAAATGGATTAGAAACAACAATCAAAGTTATAATCGAAGAAAATTTTCAGTTCAGAAAAATTATCTGAAATTGGATTTGGAGAGGATTGCCATTTTCCACATTTCAGACAAAATTGAACTAAGATCGATATATAATCCAGATATATCCTGATAAATTATTAAAAAGATTCCTGCTAGCCCTCAAGCAGCAAACAAAGACTCAAATCAAGTTATCTATTATTTGTCCATTTCAACAACAACAAAAAAAAACACCAAAAGACAAAGGAGCAGTGTCTACAAGGTTTTGAGGGACAATGACAGTGGCCTAAGGATTTAGATCCAGCAAAGCTGTCTTTCACATGTAAAAGCAACAGAAGAGTAGCCTGAGATCTGCAAGGTCTCAGATAATGCCCATCACAGAGGTAGCCTAGATTACTAAACATGAAAAGAAGATGAGGCAAGAGATGAGATCAGAAGGGTAGTGTTGACCCTCTCTTAAGGACAATGAAGAAATAAAAATTTTTAAAGGGTTTTAAATGGTAGTGGATTAAGATCGTGAGCAGGGAGACCAGTGGGGATAACCCAGAGGAGGGAGACTAATGGATAGAAGTAAGGCTACTAAGGTGGTAATTTGCTTTTTTGGTTTTATTTGATTTGTAAACACTCATTCAGATACATGTATATCGGTTCTGTAATCAGGCTGACAGAAAAGATTTAGCGAGAGAAAGAAACTATTAAATGATTGGTTTTCCTAGGAGAACCACAACTGTCTTGAGGGCAGCACCATGAGACTAGACTGAAAACTCTGGAAAGTCAGAGGCCAAGCGTTGCTCTCCACTCTGTCTCCAGGATGTACCATAGTGTCCGGCACAGACTCTTACGGAATAAATGAATGAAGAGAGTAGCAACAAAAACGATTTGAACAATTGGGACATCATTGGAATGAGAGTATTTTCAGTGAGGAGACTAGTCTGAAGGATAATACTCATTTAGAAAGAAAATAATACTGGTACATTTGTTTAAAATTAAAAAGAGAAAGAAAGAAAAATAAAATAGCCATTTCAGTTTGCAGTAAAAATTGGAATTGATAACTTTACAATGAATGTACCAAATGTCAAATATTAGCCACAGCAGGAAAAAAAGCTCAAATTATTTTGTTTTTTTAATTAATTCACGGTGTTTGTGAGTATATTCTTAGTCCAAAAGCCAATCACTGTTTAATTATATCCTCCTGCCTTATGAAACGTCTTAAACCAAAGAAAAATGGGATGATCCTGGCTTTATTATGAATGTCTGATTTGTGATTATCAAACTTACTTAGGAAATAAAGCAGCTATCATTGTTAAGAGGCTGTCCTCAGCACAGGCTGTCATTTGCACAGGATAGAAATTTATCACTTTGCCAAACATAGGAAGAGAAAACCAAACACTGCACGTTCTCACTTATAAGTGGGAGCTGAACAATGAGGACACATAGAAACATGGGGGTGAACAACACACACTGGGGTTCACACAAGGCCTGTAGGAAGGGGCATGTGGGGGGAGGGAGAGCATCAGGAAGAATAGCTAATGGATGCTGGGCTTAATACCTACGTGATGGGTTGATAAGTGCAGCAAACCACCATGGCACATGTCAACCTATGTAATGAACCTGCACATCCTGTACATGTACCCTGGGACTTAAAATAAAAATTGAAGAAAAAAACAAAAGAAATTTATTACTCTGCTACTTATTCTTTCTTTATTCTGTCTTTAGCTAGGAAGCAAATTTGTTTAAAACTTTTAAAATATTCCAATTTCTGTAACATATGTAATAAACACCACATTTCTATGATAGCTTCATTTGTTCTTCAAAGATTGAGTGCCCCCATATGTACTAGGAATTTTTTTTTAAAAAAACTAAGACACCAGCCCTGCCAAGAAACACACATTACAGTGGTCTATTTCACAAATGGGAAGCCCCTGCGTGGTTAGACAAGTCATCCATCCAGTATGGTATTTGGGCTTTCCCCCTAGTAATTTCCTCAAATATATGATATTTCATTGGAAACACACTAAATTGAGCCTTTGATTTCAGCTGTGGGTTGCATCAAAAAAAATGTTCTTTCGAAAAAAAGTACCAGGCAGCACTAAGAGTATATAATTAAGTCTAAATTATGAAGGCCCACTGAAGAAGGTCTTGAGACTCCTCATAGCTCAGCTCTGCCATCAATGAACAGCATCTGCTGTGCAGTAATGAGAGAATGGGAATTTTTTTTGCTCCTAGGCAACTTGAATCCCCTGAGAGCTAAGAATACCAGCTGATATGGTTTAGCTGTGTCCTTACCCAAATCTCATCTTGAATTCCCATGTGTCATGGGAAGGACCCAGTGGGAGGTAATTGAATCATGGGGGCGGGTCTTTCCCATGCTATTCTCACGATAGTGAGTAAGTCTCATGAGATCTGATAGTTGTATAAAGGAGAGTTTCCCTGTACAAGTTCTCTTCTATTGTCTGCTGTCATGTGGGACGTGCCTTTCACCTTATGCCATGATTGCGAGGCCTCCCCAGCTGCATGGCACTGTGAGTCCATTAAACCTCTTCCTTTTGTAAATTTCCAAGTCTTGAGTATGTCTTTATCAGCAGTGTGAAAATGGACTAATATACCAGCACATTTTCCAGAGTAGCTATTGTCTTACGGGGAGAGTCCATATAGGTATGCAGCACTAAACTTGTACAACTGACTTCTCCCTATTTTGTATCTTCTCTTAGCCATGCCCAGTGCCATACATTTTATGGAAAAGTGTAGAGCCTGCACATCATTTCCAAGTACAGACTCTGAGTTTTTCTATAATTCCCTTCTCCCATTACTAGTTAGCTTTGGATTTTGTGATGGTAGCATTTAGTGCCTGTTGCGTAGTAGTTGTGCATGTATCACATTGTTGTCACAGTGTGAATTCAAAAGAGCAATATGTCACAGTTCTTTTCTTAGAAGAGGTAAGAACCCATATTCAAAGGTCTCAGAAACATCTAATTGAGAGGTATTGATCTTGATCTTAAAGCCAAAGCATTTTAGGTCTTCTTTAGGTTCTTCCCCTGAAAGAAAGAGGGAAAAGAATAAAAACCACTAGAAGCCTGTGTTAAGGAGAGTGAGAATAAACATGAGATCAAATATTTCCCATGGATAATTAGCAAATTGGAAAATCAAGTGTGGCGTGCATATGAGATTGCAGAAGTAAGAGAGTAAATGGGAAGGGAAAATGCAAGCACACATTTTCATTGTATAGTTGTGGAAGAGGAATTGCTACTGGCATTTAAAATGTTACAGCAATTCTAAGCAAATTAATGAAGCAAAAACTAAATTAGTAAATGAAGTAAGCACCACAAAATCAATGAAGTAGGGACTACTAGAGCTCATTTTCAAAGAGTAACTCTGTACATGCAAATTTGTAGCCTGGCCTCCATGTACTTTGAGAACCTGTCTACTATTTCCCAAGATGGGACTGGATAATATAATATCAATGACACTTCCTTTCAAATAATATTAATAAGCAACATATCTTCAGATCTCTAAGCCATGGCTTATTTTCATCCTGTTAGAAAAGTTGGCATAAGATTGAATCAGACCAAAAGATTGAACTAATAAAAGAGGGGAGCGGGTGAGAGAAATACCAATTAAGATAATGACAGTGCCACTTTAAGGGTTTGCCTCACTTGGCTTACACCACCTGAGAGATTTTAAACACAGGTGGCCTTCCCATGTTCGAAAATATGGAGAGAAACTAAAAATGAGGCTGGGGCAACAGCTCAGCCTCATGTTGAGAGCCCCTTTGATTTATGCTCCTTGTTCTCATCTGAACTGCGCTCCCATTTCCTAGCTCCACACTCTGGCTCCTGGTAGATGCTCCTGGGTGGCTCTCTTTCCTGCTTCAGCTCTCTTCTAAAGTTTACTGATCTCTTCTGCCATACTCCAGGAACCCTACAAGCTGCTGCTTCCCCACCAGGTAGCAAAAGCACACATGGCTTTTAACCATACCTTCCATTCATTGAGTGCTTCCTAACTAATAGCCATATGCATTATATATGCTATCACACTTACCTCATGACATTTCTCACAACAACCCTATCAGGTCGATTTTCATATTCCATTTTATGCAGGAGGAAACAGAGGCCCAGTGAGATGTGGTACCTTGCCCAAGTTCATAGAGCTAGTAAGTGGCAGAGGGAGGATCTAAACCTAGGTGAATCTGACTCCAGAAGCCTTAAGTAGGCTTTATTGTTGTTGTTTGTTTTAAATAGAATTTTCTACTTCATAACGTTTTCAGGTTTACAGAAAAGTTGCAAGGATAGCATGAAGAGTTCCTGTGTATATCCACCCTCAACACCCAGTTTGCCAATTACATTAGTATAATCCAGTTGTCACAACTAATGAACTAGTATAAACACATCATTATTATTAAGTTAGATTTCCTTAGATTTTTCCTAAAAGTTCTTTTTCAGTTCCAGGATCCCATCCAAGATACCAAATAACATTTAGTGGTCATGTCTCTTGAGGATCTTCTTGGCTGTGACTGTTTCTCCAGCTTTCCTTTTTTTTTTTTTTTTTTTTTAATTATCTTGACATTTTTGAAGAGTACTTATCAGGTATTTTGCAGGATGTCCCTCAATTGGGATTTTTCTGATGCTCTTCTCATGAGTAGACTGGGGTTATGGGTTTTTAGGAGGAAGACCACAGAGGTAAAGTGCCATTCTTGTCACATCATATCAATGGAACATATTATCAACATGATTTATCACTGTCGATGTTAACCTTGATGACCTGGCTGATGTAGCATATGTCAAGTTTTTCCACTGTAAAGCCACTCCTCACCCACTGCAGGAGTGCGTAGTCATGCTCCACCTCTTGGAGAACAGAGTATCCAGATAATTCTTCTGAATGGGAGAATTGTCTCTCTCCCTAATTTATTTATTTATACAACTTTTAATTTTTATCAGTATGGACTCATAGATATTTACTTTACCCTCTGAGTTATAATCCAATATTACTTTATTTTGTTGGCTACATTGTTCTGGCTTTAGCTATTAGGGGTGCTTTCATTTGGCCCCTGTGCCCCTTTGTAATATACCTATCAAATTTGTTTAAGTATTTCCTTAATTTCTGTTACTATGAAATGCCCCAGGGTCACCTTAGATATTTCCTGACCCAGTTCTAGAATCAGCTGTCTCTCAAAGGAGTTCTGGGTTCCTTGTATTGGAGGGTGGTATTAGAAACTGAAATATGAGCACTAAGTATGCTCATTGCTACTGGCACTCTCAGCCAACAGAGCAAGGAGGTGTATATCTCTACTAATGCCTGTATATATACATATCTACATATAGTTCTATATATAACCATTTGTATCTAAATTAAGCTAAACATGAGTTCATACCATGTCTCCAACTCCATTTCATTATCAGATGGATCATTCTAGCTTCTTCCCCTTGCTTATCTGTAAGCTCCCATTTCAACAGTGAAAATCCTGGTTCCATCCACCATAAATTTACTTAGTTGATCAAGTATACATGTATAGCAGTGTCATAATTGTTAATCTATACCTCTATGGGGAACGACTTTATTAACTAGAAGGTAGTGCTTAGGTGCAGTTTATTTGGCCTTTATTCTTAAAGACTTCATTTCCATTGTTACTTAGGGCAGCACATTTTCCCCCATTCCCTTCAGTGAGGTTATTTCATACATTTATAATACAGTTGGGTTCTTCTGTCCCGTTCTGTATTCCATTCTGGGATTCTCTGATCTCCAAAATGATTTTTTAAAATTTGTATACATTAACGTTTACTATTCATGCCATAAAGTTCTGTGGGTTTTGACAAATGCATAGTGTGAAATGCACCAATACAATTCACACACATTAATTTTACCACCCTAATAAAATCTCTTGTGCTTCACCTATTCAACCCTCCCTACTTCCCCAATCCCTGGAAAGCAAGAATCTGTTTTCTTTTTCTAAAATTTTGCCTTTTCCAGAGTACAATATAAATGGAAGCATGCCTGTTCAGACTGATTTAATAGTATGTCATTGTATGGGTGGACCATATTTGTTTATTCATTCATCTATTGAAGGACACCTGCATTGCTTCCAGTTTTTAGTGATTATGAATGAAACTGTTATGAACATTCATGAGTTTTTCTGTGGATATGTGTTTTCAATTCACTTGGATTATACCTAGGAGTGTGATTGCTGAAGTAACATTAAAGTGACTAAAGTTTAGCTTTGTAAGACACTGCCAAACTGCTTTCCAACATGGCTACACCATTTTGCATTCCCACCAGCAATGAATGAAAGTTCCTGCTGCTCTGCATCCTTATCCAAATTTGGTGTTGTCAGTGCTGGGGATTTTAGCCAATCTAATAGGTATGTATGGTATTTCATAGTGATTTTGATTTACAATTCTATAATGATAAATGATGGTGAGCATAATTTTATGTGCTTTTTTGCCATCTGCATATGTTAATTGGTGAGGTGTCTGTTTAAATATTTTGCCCTCTTAAATTTTTTGTTAATTGGTGAGGTGTCCGTTTAAATATTTTGCCTTCTTAATTTTTTTTTTTTTTTTTTTTGACGGAGTCTGGCTCTGTCGCCCAGGCTGGAGTGCAGTGGCGCGATCTCGGCTCACTGCAAGCTCCGCCTCCCAGGTTCGCGCCATTCTCCTGCCTCAGCCTCCTGAGTAGCTGGGACTACAGGCGCCCGCCACCACGCCCAGCTAATTTTTTTTTTTGTATTTTTAGTAGAGACGGGGTTTCACCATGTTAGCCAGGATGGTCTTGATCTCCTGACCTCGTGATCCACCCGCCTCGGCCTCCCAAAGTGCTGGGATTACAGGCGTGAGCCACCGCGCCCGGCCCTTAATTTTTTTTTATATTGTTGAGTTTCTGTGTGTTTCTTTACAAGCTGTTTGTCAAATATGTGACTTGCAAATATATTCTCCTAGTCTTGGCTTGTCTCTTCATCCTCTTAACAGTGTCTTCTTCAGAGCAACTTAAAAAATTACAAAGCCTTTGGTTTTTACCCCAATTTTCTATATATGTTCCCTTTAACTGTCACCCATGATCTCTAGAGTCCTCCATCTCTCACCCACTGAGGGCCTCCTCAGAGGGTGCCAATGACAGCAATGAAAAGTAGTTTGGCCAAGGTTTTTCCTGCTTGGTAGCACTCTCATCTACCTGAATAATGCCTGGGGGACATAACGCACTGGCCTCTTTACTGTTCCTCAAACATGCCAGTCAAATTTCTGTCTCAGGACCTTTGTACCTACTGGTCTCTCTGTCTCAGATATTCATCTACAGATAACCCCTTAGCTCACTTCCTTACTTGCTGTAAGTCTTTTCTCAAATGTCACCTGCTCTATGAGGTCTAATTTCCAGAGCTCTGGAAATCACTGCATGTCACAGCATCTGGTCAGGAACCATTTTAGAGTATATCCATCACTCCTTCCAGTATACCCAAGAGTGATGAGCAACTCAGGACTGGTAGGCCAATGGTGGGCTTCTGTCCTTATTATGACATGTTCTGTCATCTCAGGAGAAATATTAGAAGATTGCCTCCCAGTGTGCTATTTCTCAAATATGTCCAGATGTTTTTTTTAAAATCATCAACATTTAATATTCTGATAATCAAGGAAAGAATAGATAAGGTCCCAGAAATTTATGATTTGAGTTTTTCTTTTATAAATCCCTAGATATGTGTGTATATGAAAGTGAGTTTATTTTTAAAAATAAAAACACAAAAAAGAAATTGCTAGATATTTTCTCCTGGGGGATATGGAAGAAATATGTGTTAAATAAAATAATTCTCAAGACTTTTTATATAGAGACCGGCTCTTAACTTCATAATTAATATAAAGCCATAAATTTCCATAGAAAACTACTTCAGAGGTAAAAGTGCTGAAAAGAAATTCATTGTCAATCAATCACATTTGTTTTTGAAACTCTCCTTCCTGTCAAGGTTGGTTAAGACTTCTTGCTACAGAGGATGCTAATTAGGGTGAACATAGATTCCAGTTTCTGAAACAGTGCTAGTTGATTTTGGCCCTGTGCATCTATTAATTGCACTCCTTTTTACTTTTAGCAGTTTGAAACTTCTAATTTTAATAGGTCAATCACTCCTTTTCACATATTTCTCTTCATTGTGTCTCCTGATGTACACTTCTCTTAGAAATTAAGAATAAATGGAGAGTTGAAGAATGCAGAAGCACTATCCTTATCTACCTTGGTCATTCACCCAGGGCACCTGCTAAGGCTCACTCAGGGCTACTATACTGCCCAATTTTCAGGGATGCTGTCCCCATCAGAATCTGTGTGGGCGGTGCTCTCCATTCCTTTTATTGTACTTATGCTGTTGTATATTAACCTGTGACCATTTCTTATATACATTATCCTATAGCCAATGAAACACTTGAATGTTTAAGCCTAACCCCACTGAAATTAGGTTAAAATTTTAGACCTAACCCCACTGAAATTAGGTTCTCTTTTGTTTGTGTGTGTGTGTGTGTGTGTGTGTATTTATACTTTAAAACGACTTTTTAAAAGTCTTTTTTTTAATATGAGTAGTTAATTTTTTTTTATTATACTTTAAGTTCCAGGGTACATGTACACAACATGCAGGTTTGTTACAAATGTATACGTGTGCCGTGTTGGTTTGCTGCACTCATTAACTAGTCATTTACATTAGGTATTTCTCCTAATGCTATCCCTCTCCCATCCCCCCACCCCATGACACGCCCCGGTGTGTGATGTTCCCCGCCCTATGTCCAAGTGTTCTCATTGTTCAATTCCCACCTATAAGTGAGAACATGCAGTGTTTGGCTTTCTGTCTTTGCGATAGTTTGCTGAGAATGATGGTTTCCAGCTTCATCCATGTCCCTACAAAGGACATGAACTCATCCTTTTTTATGGCTGCATAGTATTCCATGGTGTATATGTGCCACATTTTCTTAATCCAGTCTATCATTGATGGACATTTGGCTTGGTTCCAAGTCTTTGCTATTGTGAATAGTGCCGCAATAAACATACATGTGCATGTGTCTTTATAGTAGCATGATTTATAATCCTTTGGGTAAATAGCCAGTAATGGAATTGCTGGGTCAAATAGTATTTCTAGTTCCAGATCCTTGAGGAATTGCCACGTTGTCTTCCACAATGGTTGAACTAGTTTACACTCCCACCAACAGTGTAAAAGTGTTCCTATTTCTCCACATCCTCTCCAGCACCTGTTGTTTCCTGACTTTTTAATGATCACCATTCCAACTGGTGTGAGATGGTATCTCATTGTGGTTTTGATTTGCATTTCTCTGATTACCAGTGATGATGAGCATTTTTTCCTGTGTCTGTTGGCTGCATAAATGTCTTCTTTTGAAAAGGGTTTGTTCATATCCTTTGCCCACTTTTTCATAGGGTTGTTTGACTTTTTCTTGTAAATTTATTTAAGTTCTTTGTAGATTCTGGATATTAGCCCTTTGTCAGATGGGTAGATTTCAAAAATTTTCTCCCATTCTCTAGGTTGCCTGTTCACTCTGATGGTAGTTTCTTTTGCTGTGCAGAAGCTCTTTAGTTTAATTAGATCCCATTTGTCTATTTTGGCTTTTGTTGCCATTGCTTTTGGTGTTTTAGACATGAAGTCCTTGCCCATGCCTATGTCCTGAATGGTATTGCCTAGGTTTTCTTCTAGGGTTCTTATGGTTTTAGGTCTAACATTTAAGTCTTTAATCCATCTTGAATTGATTTTTGTATAAGGTGTAAGGAAGGGATCCAGTTTCAGCTTTCTACATATGGCTAGCCAGTTTTCCCAGCACCATTTATTAAATAGGGAATCCTTTCCCCATTGCTTGTTTTTCTCAGGTTTGTCAAAGATCAGATAGTTGTAGATATGCAGCATTATTTCTGAGGGCTCTGTTCTGTTCCATTGGTATATATCTCTGTTTTGGTACTGGTACCATGCTGTTTTGGTTGCTGTAGCCTTGTAGTATAGTTTGAAGTCAGGTAGCGTGATGCCTCCAGCTTTGTTCTTTTGGCTTAGGATTGTCTTGGCGATGTGGGCTCTTTTTTGGTTCCATATGAACTTTAAAGTAGTTTTCTTTCCAATTCTGTGAAGAAAGTCATTAGTAGCTTAATGGGAATGGCATTAAATCTATAAATTACCTTGGGCAGTATGGCCATTTTCATGATATTGATTCTTCCTATCCATGAGCATGGAATGTTCTTTCATTTGTTTGTATCCTCTTATTTCGTTGAGCAGTGGTTTGTGGTTCTCCTTGAAGAGGTCCTTCACATCCCTTGTAAGTTGGATTCCTAGGTATTTATTCTCTTTGTAGCAATTGTGAATGGGAGTTGACTCATGATTTGGCTTTCTGTTTGTCTGTTATTGGTGTATAAGAATGCTTGTGATTTTTGCACATTGATTTTTTATCCTGAGACTTTGCTGAAGTTGCTTATCAGCTTAAGGAGATTTTGGGCTGAGACGATGGGGATTTCTAAATATACAATCATGTCATCTGCAAACAGGGACAGTTTGACTTCCTCTTTTCCTAATTGAATACCTTTTATTTCTTTCTCTTGCCTGAATGCCCTGGCCAGAACTTCCAACACTATGTTGAATAGGAGTGGTGAGAGAGGGCATCCCCGTCTTGTGCCAGTTTTCAAAGGGAATGCTTATGTCCAGATATTAATTTCAGTGACTAAAAGTAATGCGAATTTTCTTATTGAAGCTCTTCAATAAAGTAAGTAATCTAAGTTGTAAGTATTTGCATTTTTGCCATGAGACTATATAGCAATTTTCATTTTTAATGGGGAAATGATGTTGATGAATATCTTTATTTTCCAAAATAATTCTTCCCTATGCACAAAAGTTTGCTCATCATAAGAGGAAGGCATGTTCTTGCCATGTCCAGGACATAGTTGATCAGGTTCTCCCATGCAAATAACAAGGAATTCAAATAAAAAGCCATATGCAAGTCATAGCCCAGTACCTCTGCCACAAAGAATGTTCCCAGGCCCACCCATTCACTTAGCTTTCAACCCATGGCCTCTAATCCTCTTCTCCGTAGCTCTATTCTTCTCTATCTCCACAGCAGTATCTCAACCTTTCTCCCCTTTTGGTAACCTGTTTACTCCCCTTTGGTGTACTGACCTCAGCTACCTTTCCTTGACTTCCCTAGTCCCAGATACTCTGGGCATGAAACATTCCTCCCACTAACCTCAGACCTGCAGAAGCCCCTGCAGCTACAGCCAGGCCAGGCTGTTTCCTGACCGTAAGGATATATGCACATTATAAAAGAGGATTTCTTATTCACAGCAATAAGGCATTGGACTTAAGGATATACAACAAGATTGGGGTTAAGAGGAAACAGTGAGGAGAGATTTCGCGGCAAATAGATCAGAACAGCTTGCTTTAGCAAAGATTCAGATTTTTGTTTCCCTGACCCTCAGAATCTTTATAGCTAGGCAGCCGTTTCCAGTTTAGTGCACACTTTCTCTTTCATGAGGGACATTTATTTCTCTAGTGAAGACTGGCAGAATGCTAACTATGGTAATCCCTAAAATGAACAGTGAAAAGGCAAGAGATGATTGCAAATATGTTGACTGAGAAGCCCAAACCCAATTGGCTCTCAGAATAAATGATGTCATTTGTCAGTCTCTTCAGATAGAGAATAGGATTTTTAAATGTTTAAGTTTGTAGGAGTCTTAGTTGATTTGACAATGTCATCTGAAAAGTGATAAACAATGAAAAATGCAAAAGATCATAATTAAGATTATAAGAAGTTTGTAGCTGTAAGCTCACATCATGGGCTGCCTGAGTTTTATGGTATTCTCTGCTTTTATTTCATTGAAAATGAACACAATCCTGCAACTGATATCATATCTTTCTGTAAGGATTACCATGGGTAACAACAACAAACACCAAAGGAATAAGGCAAAAGAAAATCTAATTCCCGAGAGATACATCTAAATTCAAACAAATGAGACAAATGTATCTATAGAGATGTAAACAGAAATTCAAGGCCAACAAGAAAAATAATCTTGTTCCCTGAGCAGCAAACACCTGAGTGCTGGAAATTAGGATTTCTAGATTTTTCTCATAGTCAAAGGTTAGAGGCTTTAGCAAATATGCAATTAGTTTCCCTTATTGATACACTGTGCAGGCAGAAAATAGCCCAGCTATCCTTTTCTGGAGGCAGCTTCTTCAAACTGTCCCTGAGGAAATCCAGTTTATGGGAAAGCTTTGGAAAGCACATGAGATTCTCGGTGATACTGATGACATGGCACTGTCACTGTTGCCACTGTGATGATGTTGAGTCTACCAGGCAGCCCAGCCTCCCTCATTACCTTTCAAGACAGCAACAGCCATCATCTCAACCAGTACCTTTAGGTATGAGGTTAGGAATTGGTTTGGCTGAAAAAGCTAAGGTAAGAATTACTATTTGGAGAGGCCCACGGCAGGTGACTCAGCAACCAATTGGAAGTACTTGATTCCATGCTTTGGGGAAGGACACAATTGGGAGGCATAAGCAGCACCCTTGGGAGAAGAGCCCTAGGATTTTTAATATTTATTCAAACAAAGATGATAGCGGTTTGTCTTTAAGCTGCTCTCTGAAAGACCCTCTCTAACAGAGAGAATCAACTGGTCACTTTATCTACCATGGAAGAAAAAAGGGCTCTGTTGACACAGTTCATCTTAAAATTTGTAATTTATGGGCCTCAGGCATCTCTAAACCAGCTTACCTAGAAAAGGGACAGAAAATCACTGTGAATGGATAAACAAACTCTCTCCTAAAGTAAATTCTAATTCTTTCCCCTAATAATTCAGGCTTTACAGTGTTCAGAAATATAAAATGGGCTGATGGATCATTAAGCCAAAATAAATGCTGGATATGCTGAGGCCCAGAAGAAGCAACTACTGAAAATTCACCAAACAAATTAATAGCATGTGTGGCCAATGCATAAGGCAGAGAGCAGTAGCAAAGAATTGACCATTTTCCATCTTCCGTGGAGAGGAGTTCTTGAGAATAAGCAGTACAAGGATTATAATGGGACAAAGAAAAACAACTGCAAAATATGGAACTCTACAGTTTACAGATGATTTCATCCTCTATTATTTCACTTGATCCTCACGAAATTGTATTCATCTTACTCATTTATATTCATTCATTCATTTCCAACCAATATGTATACAGTACCTCCTATGTGTCAGGCACCATTCTAGATGCTGGAAAAGCCATGGGAATAAGACAGTTAAGGTCCCTGTTCTTATACAGCATATGGTCTGAGGAGAAGCCAGCAATAAACATGAAAATCACACAAATAAAAATATGTACAAAGGATAAGTCCTATGAATATAACTGACATAGGGTGATGCCATAGATTGTGTCAAGGGACAGGTGCTCCTTTCAATAGAGTGTATACGGATGAGGGTTATATTTGAGTTGAGGCCTGAAAGAGCCAGTCATGCAAAGATGGGAGGTGGGTTGGTGTAGGGACAAGAGTGTTTTAGGTGGAGGGAACAGCCAGGCAAATGCTTTCATGTAGGGAAGAGTCACCTGTGTTCTTGCAACTGGACGAATATTACCAGGGTGGCTGGAACTTAGCGAGCCAGATGGAAGTGTGCATGAGATGAAACCAGAGAGACAGGCAGGAACTGATTGGCGAGGGCCTTGAAACCAGTGGAAAGGAGTGTGGAGTATGGATTGTACTCTAAGTGCAATGGCAAGCCACTGGAGGATTGTAAATCAATTTGAATTCTTAGAAGGTTACTCTGGGAAATAGATTGGAGGGGGATAAGAGTGGGTGAATGGAGAACAGTTAGGGTGGAGGTCTGGTGAGATATGTCCAGGAACTAGATAGTGCATGGCTAGAGGAGATGAAGAAAAGTAGGTAAACTTTTGTCTACAACAATAATTTTTTTTTAATTTTTAAAATTTTTACTGTTGTGAATACATAGTAGGCATATATATTTATGGGGTACATGAGATGTTTTGATACACACATGCAATTCATAATAATCACATTATGGAGAATGGAGTATCCATCTTCTCAAGCACTTATCCTCTGTGTTAAAAACAATCCAGTTATACTCTTTTACTTATTTTAAAATGTACAATTAAATTATTATTGACTATAGTCACCCTGTTGTGCTATCAAATATTATGTTTTATTCACTCTAACTACTTTTTTTGTACCCATTAATTATCCCCACTTCCACCCCCGAACACTACTACCCTTCTCAACCTCTGGTAACCATCTTTCTGCTCTTTACCTCCATGAGTTCAATGTATTAATTTTTAGCTCCCCAAAATAAGTGAGAACATGTGAAGTTTGTCTTTCTGTGCCTAGCTTATTTGATGCAATATAACGTCCTCCAGTTTCATCCGAGTTGTTCCAAATGACTAGATTCTGTTCTTTTATATGGCTGAATAGTACTCCATTGTGTGTAAGTATCACATTTTCTTTCCCCATTCATCACACTTAGGTTGCTTCCAAATCTTAGCTATTGTGAACGGTGCTGCAACGGACATGGGAGTGCAGATATCTCTTTGATATGCTGATTTCCTTTCTTTTGGGTGTATACCCAGCAGTGGGATGGCTGGATCATATGGTAGCTCTATTTTCAGGTTTTGAGGAACTTCCAAACTGTTCTCCATAGTGGTTGTACTAATTTATATTCCTACCAACATTGTAAAAGGGCTACCTTTTCTCCACATCCTCGCCAGCATTTCCTGTTGCCTTTCTTTTGGGTAGAAGTCATTTAACTGGGGTGAGATGATATCTCACTGTAGTTTTGATTTGCATTTCTCTGATGATCAATGATATTGAGCACCTTTTCATATGCCTGTTTGTCATTTGTATGTCTTCTTTTGAGAAATGTCTATTCAAATCTTTTGCCAGTTTTAAAATCAGATTAATAGTTTTCCTTTAAAGTTGTTTGAACTCCTTATATATTCTCACTATTAATTCCTTGTCAGATGGCTAGTTGACAAATATTTTCTCCCATTCTGTAGTTTGTCTTTTCACTTTGTTGATTGTTTCCTTTGATATTTGGAAGCTTTTTAACTTGAAGTGAGCCCATTTGTCCATTTTTGCTTCAGTTGCCTGTGCTTGTGAGCTATTACTCAAGAAATTTTTGCCTAGCCAATGTCCTGGAGTTTCCCTGATGTTTTCTTGTAGTAGTTTCATAGTCTTAGATGTATGTATTTAATACATTTTGATTTGATTTTTGTATATCACAAGAGATAGGGGTCTAATTTCATTCTTCTGCAGATGGATATCCAGTTTTCCCAGGACCATTGATAGAAGAGGCTGTCTTTTTCCCAGTGTATGTTCTTGACACCTCTGTCAGAAATGAATTCACCATAGGTGTGTGGATTTGCTTCTGGGTTTTCTACTCTGTTCCATTAGTCTGTGTCTGTTTTTATGCCAGTACCATGCTGTTTTGGTTACTATAGCTCTGTAGTATTATTTGAAGTCAGGTAATGTGATTCCTTCAGTTTTGTTCTTTTTGCTTAGGTTAGTTTTGGCTATTCTGGGTCTTTTGTGTATGGTTCCATATAAATTTTAGGATTGTTTTTTCTATTTCTGTGAAGAATGTCATTAGTATTTTTATAGGGAGTGCACTGAATCTGTAGATTGCTCTGAGTGGTATAGACATTTTTAGGATACATGAACATGAAATATCTTTCCATTTTTTGGTGTCCTCTTCAATTTCTTTCATCAGTGTTTTATAGTTTTCATTATATAGATCTTTCACAAGAAGTAGGTAAACTTGGGCTATGCTTTGGAGGTGGGATTTGCAGGACTTGCTGATGAATTAGATGTGGGTGGAGGGACAAGAAAGGAGTAAATCGTTTTGGGATTGAGCAACTGATTGGACAGTAGTACCATTTTCTGAGATGGGAAGCAATGAGGCACTGAGGGAAGAATAAGTTTGTGATGGAATGGGGGAATCTAAGAACACTGTGAGGAAATGTTATATCCTTGTTTTGTTGATAAGAAAACTGATTCTCTGGTCAGGCCATCAGAATTCCAATACTGGCTTGCCTGGCTCCCAGTCTTTGAAATGTCCAGGATCAAGAAACAAACATCCTTATAGAGGCCCCCTTTTTGCTCCCAACTCCTGCTGAGGAGAAAATCTCCACTAATATTGCTTGCTGCCAAGCTCCTCCTTTCTTCTCATTGCTCCCTGGTTATTACCCTTGGACTAACACAAGCCAGTCCAAGGCTTGGCTTTAGGATATACTAAAGATTACTTGGTGACTATCTCCAATGTTTAACATGATATTGGAAAAGGTAAACTTTCATACAGTAGTTACCATTCAAGGACAGAATTTGAGGGATATCCCCTCTAACCCCCGGTTAGAACCATGGTCTGAAACAGCGGAGAATTAAAGCTGGCTTGGCATTGGTTCATTTTATATCCAATTTGATTATTATGAAGTCCTAGATGTAGTCCAAGTGCTTTTTTTGTCCCGAGAGTAATGACATCAACTGCTACTTGGAATAAGTGTGCCATTGATTAAGCTTGGGAATCCTGTCATATAAAGATTTCCACTGCAATGGTAGTTTTACTATGAGAATCAGAGGTGTAAAGCTTGTACTTTGAATTATAAACAGTGACAATAGGCACAAATCTTTCTTCAGGTAAAGAGAACATTGTCACTAGGTTACCTGTGAAAACAACGTACAAAAAGGTTTTCTTGAATTGTCCATGGAAGTTAGCATGTAGCTCCCAAAGCCAGCGAGATACAAATGGAAGACAAGGTGTTTTGTGCTGGAGATTGCTCTAATCAAAGACCCCTCTTTTCCCCAGCTGAGGCTTTCTGGGCCTCTCCAGGGCACAGCCCAAAGGAAATGACATCAGGAGGTTAGAAAACTATGTGAAGTGAGGTCTTGGGGTAAGTTTTGGAAAAAACAAAACACAAAGGGGAAAAGGTTGTTGCCCACTACAGAATAGACTGACATTTGGAAACACATCTGCTCCTGAAGAGTTCAGAGGAAAATGGGGTTCAAAGATTGCCCATTGCCTGTGGCCTCTGACAGTCACAGACCACAACTGAGGAAGAGTAATTACCCTAAATCACTCCATTCTGGTGCCATGGTTCCCAGCTTTTTGTCTGAAGCTGACCCTTTTTGGCATCAAATAAATGTATCAGAGGCCTTCTTTCTAAAATTTCATTCTTAAATTTCTTTTCCCCTCATGTCACTCAGCATCTATCTTCACAATTGCCTTCCACCTTTGAGGTTCTCCATTTCCATCATCAATACACTAGTCCCAGGTCCCCATCATCTCTCACCAAAACTGTCACCAATAGTTCCCCAAGTTGTTCTACCTGCACCCATTGTTATCTTTCCTCCAATTTATTTCTCAGAGCAATCTTCTATAAATGACTCATTCTCTAAGAAAAACTATGTCCAGGGCCAGATCATTCTCATAGTCTTTTCCCAGTATCACCTCCAAAAGGTTGACAGCAAGAAATAAAGCAATTATTTAACTGTCTCCTGAACAGTATCCATGCCCACCCAATGCCTCTCACCACACCACAGGCCCTCATCATCCACAGCACACTATATCCAATCCATTCCTTTCCAGTTCTTATCCACTCTACCTCTAGAACATCCACTCCACTCTTTCCCATTGCCTCTTCTGAATATCCTCAGGTATCCCTGTTCCAACCCACCCAGCATTTTCAAAGCTTCCCCTGCAACTGAAAAGAAACATTGCCACACACTCTTCTCACCCCCCAAGACGAATGTAAATTCCACATACAAACATCAGCAAGTTTAATCACAACCATCTTTAATCGGTGTCAGTAGCAGCCTTATCTCCATTATATTTCAAGATGGAAGACTATAGGGAGCTGCCTTTTCTAAGAAATCTCAGCAGTGAAGTGTTGAACTTGGTGTTTTTAAGAGTTGGATGTCTGACGTGCCAACTTCAAGTCTGCTGAAGTCCAACCATGAGTTTTCTAAACCACAACTTTGCAAAGCTTTCAGGCACTTTTTGAAACAACTGAGAAACCCGGGTTTTCAATAAAGAACAGGGGATGGGGAGAAGGGAAAGACAGAAAAATTGGGACTGGGTGTGGCTTACACCTATGATCCCAGTGCTTTGGGAGGCCAAGGCAGGAGGATTGCTTCAGGCCAGGAGTTCGAGACTAGCCTGGGCAAAATAGTAAGACCTCATCTCTATGAAAAATTAAAAAATTACCTGGTTGTAGTGGCATGCCTGTAGTCCTCGCTCTCGCGAGGCTAAGGTGGGAGGGTTGCTTTAGCCCAGGAGTTTGAGGCTGACAGCTATGATGGTGTCACTGCACTCCAGCCTGGGTGAGAGAGAAAGAGACCCTGTCTCTAAATGATCCTTCCTAGATTGAAGTATTTCATACTGGATGCAGGTCTCCCTCTCAGACTATGGTGAGGAAACCAAACTTCTCTTGTGGAATTCCATGTCTCCACAGCAAAATTTCATGAGTATTGCTAATGAAAAAAATATTTATTTAATTTTTGGAGATAAGGAGAGAGGGAGAGAGAAGGGGAGTGGGGAGAGGAGGAGAGAGAGAGGGGAAAAGAGAGGGAAGAGGGAGAGGGAGAGAGGGGGGAGAGGGAGAGAGAGAGAGAGGAAGAGAGGGGAAAAGAGAGGGAAGAGGGAGAGGGAGAGAGGGGGGAGAGGGAGAGAGAGAGAGAGGAAGAGAGGGGGAGAGAGAGAGAAGAAGAGAGAGGGAAGAGGGAGAGGAAGGGAGAGAGGGGAGAAGGAGAGGGAGGGAGAGAGGTGGAGAGAGGGAGGGGGAGGGGGGAGGGAGGGAGAGAGGGAGAGAGAGAGAGAGAGAGGGAGAGAGAGAGAGATTTTTTTTCCTGGCCTCAGTTTAATCTTTTTCTATACTAATTTTCTAGAGGTCAAGCTATGAAACCATTGCCATAGAAGCTGCCTACTACACTTCTACATTGGCTATTGGCTTCTATAATTAGATTAACCATATGAAACATTTAAAATATTGTTATTTATCCTCTTGAATGCACATTGAAGATATTAGGCACATCCTTAGGGAAGTTGAATCAGAAAATAACTAGTGAAACACTTGTCAATTGTTGCCATTAAAAGCATGAATTTTATATCTACCTATATATTTTTTATCACATGGCTAAGAGACCACTCAGATAACAGTAGAAACTTATACAAAAGCTAGCGTTGGAAACATTCAAAGATAGAAACAACACTTTAGCCAAGATTTGTGAAATACACATTCAAAATGTCTCTTGCATCAGAAGCCTCCTTTCTCCTTCCTGAGTCAGAATCCCACTTTAGGTCCTTGTTAGCTCCACAGTACAGAGGGAGTGACTTCCTAATCAGCCTCCTGCTTCTGGCCCTATTGCATGCTCCTGGTATAGTAATATTCCAAAACACAGCTCTCAAGATGCTTTGCTTCCACTCTAAAATCTCCCCTGGCCCCCTATTTTCCTCTGAATTTTATTCAAGCTCCTAACTGTAGCTTTTAAACCCTCTACATTTAGTCTTTGACTGGCTTTTTTATCCTCATTTTCCTACTGCCTTACATAGGCCATGTATGTCAGCCAGATACATTCCTGGCTATTGCTCAAGTATGTCCAATGCTTTATCCCTGCCATGACCTTGCTCATTATTCTGTGTTTCAAGGATACCATACCTATCAATCTCTGCCAGATAAAATGTGATTCATCCTTCAAGGTCTTTCTCAAATATCATCACCATTTTGAAGCATTTTCCCAACACAAACAGAGAATTTGCTTGAGCTTCTATTATTGCACTCAGTCATTACTTAGGCATTCCCTCCCTGCCCAACCAGGGGTGACACTGTAAATGTTGAATAACTGACTTTCTGGAAAGAAGTCCTGATTTATAGTGTTTGCTGATTTCAATGGTGTAAATACTCCTACCATGACTCCATGGTCAATTTCAAGCTACCAATATGATGTCACTGAATGTAGGGTTGTGAGGATTGCACAGTAGTTAATGACTATATACTGTTTCCACTACACCAATAGATGTAAATAATCCCAATTGCACAAATAATATCATAAAATAATTAGAAAGTAATGAATTTACTTTGTTTTTAATAAAATGCATTTCATTATATGTTTATATGATTGAATTTTTAATAGTGATTACATTTAACAAACAGCTCTCAGAATTCTTAAAAATGTAATGATTAGCTCTTGTAATCTCTTTAAGGCAGTTCCAGCAAGCTACTGTCTCCACTCTCCACATCACTATGTAAACTCCCTGAAGGATTCTGTGTCCTTGATTATCTCTGTGCACCCAGCTCAGGACTTTGTACAAGGTAAATCCTAACCTCAACACAGACACTTAAGTCCATATCCTGGAATGAAGCTCTAAAAGGAGCTTCCATGAAGCCCCAGAATGCTGAAGTCCTGTTCTTGGCAGGATGAATGGAAGGGGGAGGGTGAATTAAATGCCAGGGGAACAACCTTCCAAGTTGGTCTCAGATGCCTGATGTTACTGCCTCAGGGATTCTTTGGGTTAATTTTGTCCTATTTGCTGGAATGTCCCCATGTGTGAGTCAAGGAATGGGGATAGCAAGGGATGAGGCAAGATTATACAATGAAAATGCCATGGGCTGTTTCAAAATGCCATTTACAGTAGTAAAGGTGGGACAAAGGGACAGAGGATGGCATTGTGGCCCTTCATTGCTCACATGGCATTGAAAACTGTTTGGACTCCAACATTCCCATTTCTCTTTCCATCAGTACAATGAGGTTGCAAAATGAAGAAACTATCTTTCTTTGGGAGTTTTTCAAACATGACCTGGAAAAACCTACTGATGGAGTTAAAGTTATTTTCAAACAGAACTGCCATTTTCTAACCATGTTTATTTTTCTCCTCTCATAAAAAGGACAGACTAAGCAGCCCATTTAGATTCAAAGTATTTGAATCCTTACCCAAGTTCTGCTGGTATTCAAATATCACACAGTTCAGCTTCATTGTTTTGTATTTTAATAGGACAAACTTGCTACTTTCCTCTATAGGATAATGGAAATGTAAATGCTCCTTATAAAAATGTAAATACGCCTTATAAAAAGTACATTAGGAAAGATTAAAACTACTAAGAATATCTAAAGCCTAGAGACAGTGTAGGCTAAGATATGGGTGGGGTCAAGGTTTCTGATGTATGAAACCTCCAGATAGTTCAGATTCCCAGAGTTGGAGTTCTGTACCACAAAATAAAAAATGCAATACATAGTTGGCAACAGGTAAATGGATTATTGGAGTGTTAGGCCACTTCTGAACAGGGAAGACAGTGAAGTCAGAGAGGGCTAACCGGACCAGAGATCAAATTGAGATCATAAAAGCAGGAAGAGGGAAGTAAGGACGTGAGAAACCAGAATAGTTTGGTAGTTGTAGCAAGAGAATGAGATATTGAAGTTTCAAATTTCAAAGGAGAAATTAACTATGAAGATGGAAGCCTCTGGAGTACAGAGGCCATGAGAACAAAAGGGGTCTGAGAGCTGTGAGACCAGGGTAATGGGTAGGCTTTCTGCAAGAACACTGAAGCCACCCAGGAAGGATGCTGGCAGACCTTATAATGGAGAGGAAGACCCCAAACGATGAGCTGTGAGGGCATGAGCAGGGCACCACAGATGACTGCAGCCAGCAGGTGGTCCAGTACTAAGGTGAGGACATCTTCCACAAAGGAGGAGAGGAGGGTCGAAAGGATTGTAGGAAGCTGAGAATAGAACCCAAAGACATGCCCACATCTGAATCCACAGAATTTGTGATTGTGACTTTATTTGGTAAAAGGGATTTTGCAGATGTAATTAAATTAAGGATTTTGAGATGAGGGGATGATCCTGGATTACCCAGATGGGCCCCAAATGTCACTGCAAATGTCTTTATAAGAGAGGCAGAGGGAGAGACACAGAAGATAAGCAGACAATGCGCCCAACAGGCAGAGGTTGGGATGATGTGGCCACAAACCAAGGAATGCCAGCAGCCACCAGAAGCTGGAAGGGGCAAGGAAGGATTCTCCCTGAATGCCTCCAGAGGGAGTCCAGCCCTGCTGACACCTTGATTTTGGCCCAGTAAAACCTATTTCAAACTTCTCACTTCCAGAACTGTGGAAAAGTAAATTTCTTTGTTTTAAGCCCGTAATTTGTACAACTTTGTTACAGCTGCCATAGGAAACAAGTGTCAATGGGGGTCTGAGGAAAGAGCTCCCATCCTCATGGAAAACCAGCAGCCTGCACTGGAAACAGATTTGAAGCAAGGCAGGAGTTGGGCAGACATTCTGTGAAAGATGTTAGTTAAGGATGTTAGGTAAGGAAAATAGTTAAGCTCAGGACCAGGCTTCTCAAGATCCTAAGGAAGAAACACTGGAAGGAAAGTTACCATGGAAGGATAAGCAGAGAAGGGAACACAGAGCAGGATTGCTGAGAAAAGAGGGCAGACAACCTCTGGCCAGAGAGGCCTGCAAGTTGGGCCCCGGCAGGGATAGTGAGGTAACAGGGGAAGCACCTGGCCTCAGGTCACCACATGGCACTCTGGCCTCTCTCACCCTCACTGGGATGAATTTGTTACAGGCCTCTCTTGTAGCATCTGACAGTTGCTGGCAATCCTTGGAATTCCTTGGTTTATATATGTATTACTCGAATCTCTGACGCTGTCTTCACATGGCCTTCATCTCCGTGTGCCTGTGTCTTCTCCTCTTCTTATAAGAACACCAACCACTGAATGCAAGGCTTATCCTAAATCCAGGATGATTTCATCTCGAGGTTCTTAACTAGCTACATCAGCAAAAAACCCTATTTCCAAATAAGATCACATTCTGAGGTTCTAGGTGGGGTTGATTTTTCTGGTGGATACTATGCATTACAAACAGAAGTTACATAGCACTTACCATGTGCCAGGCATGTTTCTAAGCATTTTACTTGTATTAAATCACTTCATCCTTACAACTTTTCTATGAGACAGATACTATTATTATTGTCCCCAGTTTACAGATGAGGAAAGTAAGGTACAGTGAGGTTTAAGTAACTTGTCTGAGGTCACATATCGCTTGATTCAAACCAAGACAGCTTGGCTCCAAAAACTGTGCTCCAGACCACTGTACTAATCTACTATGAATAACTTTAAAAGGTAAACTTTATTTCAATTTCTCATGCAGAAAATTTAACTCAGCCAATGCTATTTACATTCATACTTCTAATCAGGCAGAACCTAATCCTAAAACTATCAGCTTGTTTGCTAGAGTATAAATGGGAGGATGAATCATGAATTTGCTCATTGCTCTTCCCTGTTGCAGAAACCAGTTGTGTGATTATGGGCAAGTCAACAGTTTCTCTGGATCAGCCTGTCAATTTATGTTTATTGAGAACTTACTGTGTGCCAGGAAATGCACTAGGTACAAGGGTGTGGTGAAGCACAAGGTAAACAAAACCCCCTGCCTTATTACAGTAATAATGCTAATGCGGGAAACAAACTAACATCTAAAGAGTCACTCAGATACTTTAATACTTACATGTCTGCAAAGGACTGGGAATGAATATGGAGCATGAGCTTTCTGGAAGCAGGTAGAGGATAGGCCTAACTCCATCTGAGGAACCAGAGAAGGGCTTTGACAACAGTCATTTTGAATGGAAACTTAAAGGATCTCCGCAAGATGGGAACAGCTTCCAGGCAGAGGAAACCACAGATCTAAAGCTGAGAACTGAAAATAAACAGAGTGCACTGAAGAACTGAGAATTCTGAAGCAGTTGAAAATGGGGAAAGGGTAGAATGAGAGTGATAGAGATAAATTTGGTCAGGGCACAAGCCACAGTATCCCTCCCTCCAAAAGGTGCTCTGAGTCTCAGTTGCCTCAACTATAAAACCAGAGCTAAGGATACTGATCACCAACAGTGTGTTAGGAAGATTAATTAAGCAAACGTGAGGTAAAAATGCCCAGCATGGTGCCGGGGACAGGAAAGGTACTAAATAAATATAACCTGATTCTGAATCTACTGAGAATTTCTCTTGAACCATAACCTAAGAAAATACAATAACCTTAAACTCTCAGCTCTCTTCTTCTTGAGGGCTTGGTAAAGCTCACATTCATAACTGAAAGCACTAAGAGAGTAGAACAGATGATATGAATTGTCATTTTTCCATGTTATCCGACAAGGCCATCTTAATGAAACAAAGAAAGCTGCCTATATCTGAATTTCAATAGTTCCTGGCCTCGTTTCATTCACAAGCATAATATTTTCCAATGACTGTGCTACATATGACATCAGTCACATTAAAATCATTGATCCCTTTAAATAATGATTGCATAGTACTGTAATTATTGTAATAAGGGCAGACTCAATCTGAATATAGAGAAAGTGGGCCTACTCCACATTTGATTTTTTTATAGCATCCTTAAATTTAAATTACAACATAGGCAATTTTCAGCATAACGTGTACTGTATATTTTTGCATTTCAATAAATCCATTTTCCCCCTACACACAACACTTGGTAATTCAGAGAAATGTCTTCATGGCTCCCAACTGCTGCTTCCTCAAGTTGGCTCTTGGTTAGTACTTTTCCTTTTTTTCTTTTTGAGTTAAGTGAAAACTATGAGTTCTCTGGGAGTAAGAATAAACCTGATTGTCTTTGAGAAAAAGGAATTTCTTTTATTTCCTTTCCCTTCTACCAGAATCATATCACATGCTGTGGAGACATCAGCTGTATTTATTTGAAATAAAGTGACCATGGGAGGAAACCAAATGAATAATTTCAGTTAAAATTGCCATATGCAGTTAGCTTTGTACCATACCAATGAGACATCTTTCTACACATCCCATTTTTCCCTAGAGTAAGGAGAAAGACTCATTCCAAATACAAACTCTGCTCACAAACAGACCTAGGTTCAAATCCTGGCTTAATTACTTACAAGCTCTGTGGCAGAAGTGACACTGCAATACTTCCAGTACTAAGTCATAGAATGCCATGCAGCTTCTGCCCATCCACTGGGGCATTTGCATTAGGAGCCCTGAATTTCCATGGAAGGAGGCTGACTACCCTGAGTCTGCCATGGGGTAAGGAAGCCCAAGCCACAAGGACAGGCCAGGTGAAAGTCCTGTGCTGGTAGTCTTGATCTTTGAGTCATCCCCAGGAGCCACCGGATATGGGAATAAAGGTATCTTGAACTCTTCATACTAGCCCATATACAAGTTGAATATTACTGAATGACATTAATTGATGCCACAGGGAGCAAATGAGTCTAATGAAATGGTTGTTATTTTAAGTCACTATGTTTTGGCGTCACTTGTTATGCAACAGTAATAGAAATAAGAAGCAACCCACATAAGCATCGTTTCTCTGGGCCAACAGGCCCTTGGAAAGACCCTCAGCTACAAGACAAGAGAACAATAGTAATAACAGCAACATTGAACCTGTATAGGACTTACACTGTGCCAGGTACTGTTCCTACTATCTTACGTATATGGACTCACTTAATTCTCATAACAGCCCTGTGAGGTAGGGGTTGTTATTAGTTACTTCACAGATGAGGAAATTGAGGCACAGATAAAGTCACTAGCCCAACCTCCCACAGCAAGTAAGTGGTAAAGTAGGGTTAAATGCAGGTGGTCTTACGTGAGGGTTCCTACCATTAGTCACTGCACTACACAGCTTCACTCCTATGAAATATGTAAGAGAAACCTCACCAATGTGTCTGGACCTCCTGAAACACTGGTTTGCTGGGAGGAAGCCTTTATGATGGCTATAGAGTTGGCTTCCTGGCCCTGTTCATGCCCACAAAATCCATCTGGAGTGGTGCTTCCAGACAGTTTAGTCGTGGGCCGTTCTGCCCCTGGGTCAGCCTGACTCTGAGTCATGCATGTCTTTCCAAATGTCAGTCTCTAAGCTTAGAAGATGCTTACTTTAGTTTCTGCAATTATTTCTGAAGACTCTCACCCTTTTCTGGACTCAATGACAACTCATACACCACAGAGCTCATCGTTAATATCACTTTGAACTAGGCTTTATCAGTAATATTCTAGGTGCCTCAGGAGAGGCTAATAACAATAGCAGCTAAAACCTTCTCAAAACTATGTGCTACGCAAGTCTTATGCTCAGCACATCACATGTAATATTTCCTTTAATCTTCACAACAACAGTGACTCATGATATAGCTACTATTGTTTTCACTGCCATTCCACAGAAAAGAAAACCAAGCTTCATGGAGATTAACTGACTTACCAAAGGTTACACAGTGATTAAGTGGCAAAGCCAGAATTTGAACCCACATCAGTGTGACTTTAAAGCCACTATGCTCAACTAGATCAGCTGACTGAATGCCTTGACTTTCTGATGAAATAGAGACATATGATCTCAGTGGTTATGTTCCTTCTCCTGTAAAATGAAGACAATAAATATACTGTCTCTTCCACTCCTAGGTCTATACCAAAAAGAAATAAAGACATATGTTTACACAAAAACTTGTATACGAATGTTTATGGCAGTATTATTGATAATAGCTCCAAACTAGAAAGAATCCAAATGTCCTTCAATGGATGGGTAGATAAACAATATGAAATCTACCAACACAATGGAATATTATTGAGTCTTAAAAACAATGAAGTACTGATCCATGCAACAATATGGAAAACCTCCAAACACAATGCTAAGTAAAAGAAGCCACTCAGAAATAGCCATATATTGTATGATTCCATTTATATGAAATGCCCAGAAAAGGCAAATCCATAAATACAGAAAATAGACCAGAGGTTTCCAGGGGCGGAGGGGAGAAGGAATAGGGAATGACTGCTAATGGGTATGGGGTTTCTTTTTGGAGTGATGGATTACTTTAAAATTCATTGCAGTGAGCATTGCACATATCTGTAAATACAATAAAAACCATTGAATTGTAGACTTTAAATGGATGGATCTTATGGTAAGTGAATTATGCCTCAATACATCTGTTTTTTAAAATACTGCCTCAGGCCATAAAAAAGACCTAGATCATGTCTTTTGCAAGAACATGGATGGATCTGGAGGCTATTATCCTTAGCAAACTAACGCAGGAACAGAAAACCAAACACCACATGTTCTCACTTATATGTGGGAACTAAATGATGAGAACTCAGGGACACAAAGAGTGGAACGAAACACACTGGGGTCTACTTGAGGGTGAAGGGTGGGAGGAGGGAGAGGAGTGGAAAACTATTGAGTACTGGTCTTAATACCTGGGTGATGAAATAATATGTACAACAAACCCCCATGACATGAATTTACCTATGTAACAAACCTTCACATATACTCCCCAACCTAAAAGTTTTTAAAAAATAAAAAATTACTGCCTCACCACATGAGGTGGTTGTGTGGCATAAATTAATAAAATGCCAAGTACTGTGCCTGGCACATGGTCAGCACAAATACAAGTTAGTTATTTTTATGTTTTAAAAAGTTAGAAAAAAATGTACCAGAATGGACTAAGGATATTGGTTCTTGGTTGAGCACCACAAGAAATCATATTCAATTTTCATTCTGATTTTATTGTATTTTCCCAAAAGTTGTTAAGTTCTCTGCATCCTGTCATCTGAAACACAAAGTGAGTAATGCCAAATTGCATCAGAAAATAAGAGGAAAAACCAAAATAAAACCAATATTTTGGTGGGCAATACCACCTGTGGTGGGAAAATACAGAATTCCGTCTGCGTTTAGGGGATTGATCAATCATCAAGAAGATATTTCTGCTCATGTCTTTTCTGTGCTGCCCCTCTTCTATGTCCTGCCTTCCCTTTCCCTTAAAAAGTCTATTTCAAACAAACATTTACCTTTGAAGTTGTGCAACAGAAGGATAAATATAGGATAGCTGTGGTCAGGTTGTGGCAACTTACAGCAGCAAATTTTCCTAGTGCCTAGTCCAAGCAGAGGCATTGAAGAAACCCCAAGACTCAGCTGTTTATGAGCTGAGGAACGGCTGTGGCCCTGGGATAAAGAAAGACAGCTCTGGGGCCTCCTTTTTCCACACACCACTGAGCTTCTCCACCAACCATGGCTGCAAAAGAGAAAGAGAAATGTAAAAGTACTTCAAGGAGCTGGGGAATGGAACTATGCTTCTCACCTTTCCCAAATGTCTCATTTAACGTTAATTATGGAAATTAGATTGTGTTGTTTGCAGCTGTTCTCAAGTTAGGTTTCCTTGTCCTTAGCCTTGTATCCTTCTAGGCGCCTCCCCCAAATAGCACCAGCATATCACAGAGGGCAGGGCTTTGACAATTTCTCTTCCTTGGGTTTTATAGGCAGAAGCTTAGAGAAGGGCTGTGTTGCAGAAGTCCATTAGTAAGTCAATCCCTTCCATGGTGAGCCTCCCAGTCGAACTCACAAATGGTTAATCAATGCACATGTGACTTAAATATGGCTATTTTCAACAGCAGGGTTGTGATTCCTCACCCAAAACACTTGGTGCCTAATGTTTCAAAAATCAGAATTGTTTAGGTCTTACAAATGCAATCCAATGTATGTAACTGTATGTGATGTAACACCACTAGTGGAGTCAGGAGTAGCACCCTGGAATCAAGACAGTAATTTTTCTGACTTGAAGCAGATGAATGGTCAGATTAAGTAGAATAAATAGGCTGCAAATAGCTATACAGTCTGTTCAGAAGGAGTTAGGACATCAAAGAAGTTTGCTGGAAACTTGCAAAAAGAAATTCAGTTTCTAATCCATATTGGATTTCAGAATTGCAGACAAGGGATTGTGAACCCATACTTTCATGTACGTATCAGTTGTGTAGTCCCGGGCAACTTCCCAATCTCATTGAGCCTCATTTTCTTCATCTGTAAAACGGAGTCAACAATAGTTACTTCATATTAAAGAGCCAATGCATGGAAAGCTTTGAGCAGTACCTGACATGTGGTAAGAGCTCAAGAAATGTCATCTCCACAGCTGCTGCTGCGCAGGTCATCATTAGTATCATTTTTACCGTCTGCAACAGTAGGAGCTAGAAGGGACTGAGTGGTGGCAGAGAATCTCAGATATCTGGATTTGTTAATTCTCCACATTTTTCCAAAAATTGCATTGTCTTTAGGTAAATCACTTTTCAGGCATTCTGGATCAGCAAACACAAAACAGCTGCCATTTTGGGGAATGTCAGCTGCCCATTCACGATTACATACTACTCATTTATATGTATGAAGTGCCTGGGAGTCAGGGGCTTATAAATCATACTGGCAGTATATCAGTAATAGTTGCCCTTTGTTGAGCCCCTAAATATGCCCAGCACTGCTCTGCACTAGACACTTAAAAGGTGTTATCTCAGCGATCATGGCCACAGCTCTATACGGAAGGCATTATTATCATGACTTAGAGCACTTTGCCCAAGATCATGGGGCAGCTAGGGAATGGCAGCTCCAGGATTGACCCCTGTTCTGACTCCCAAGCCCATTTGCTTTCCCCACACTGCCTCTGTTGAGAGGTCTGAGATTTGATCACTTGGTCAACACAAAATGAGGGCAAATCTAACAGAGATAAACAACATCACCCAAAGACTACAAACATACATGCACACACACAGACACACACAGGCACAGCACTATGCTGAGACACATGGAAGAACAAACAACCCACACTAGTTCTCCTGGTTTTGAGAAATATTAAATATAGTGTGTGTGTGGGGGGGGGGTCTTTGGGAATGGGGGTAGGGAGGCTGATTATTCTTACGAAATTTCATTATGGTTTAATTATTTTTTTCATGAGATAAGCCCAGAAGGCCTTTGTTTCAAATATTATTTCTAATTATTCATGGCTTACGAATGCAATCACAAATAAGGGTGAGAAGGTAGGTTTATTATTTAATCAACTGCATAAAAATGATGTACTATTCAAATTTAAAAGGAAAAAAAGTCATCTTATAATTAAAGCCCTAGTCATATAATGAGGTCTCTTTGGCTATATCTATTCTCCAGTTGCTCAAACTTTTAAAGAATAAAGTAACTTGCAGAATCACAACCTGACATGGTTAGGGCAGACATTGGGGTCTAATCAGGGGGCTTCTGAGAGCCATGCCCCTCTGGAGGAAAATTTGAGGTCAGATAGCTCAAACTCCCAGCCTTTGCAGTGAGCCTGATATGGTTTGGCTCTGTGTCCCCACCCAAATCTCATCTCGAATTGTAATCCCCACGTGTTGGAGGAGGAGCCCCTCACTCCCCGCCCCTGTCGTGCTCCGACATGTAAAGATGTGCTTGCTTTCTCTTCGCCCTCCGCCATGATTGGAATTTTCCTGAGGCCTGCCTCCCCAGCCATGTAGAACTGAGTCAATTAAACCTCTTTTCTTTATAAATTTCCCAGTCTCAGGTAGTTCTTTATAGCAGTGTGAGAATGGACTAATACAGAGCCTTTTGAAACCCAGCCAGCAGACCAGCACTTAGCTTCTGCATGTACACTTTGACAGGTGGGGAACTCACTACTCTGTCAGAGAGATTGTTCCTTTACTGGACAGCCCAATAGGTCAGAAAGGACAAACTTGTGCTAAAGTGAAAAGCTGAAATCAAGTTAATCTGCAGCTTTCATCCTTCAGCCCTAGCTGTATCCTCTGCAACAATCAGACTCAGTCTACTTATCTGCCATCAAATATAAGAACACAGAGACCTTATATACAAACATGCACACACATATTTCTCTTAATCTGGGCTAAATAACCTGGTTTGTTTTCAGCTGTCTCTTATGTGGAATGATTTCTAGACCTCTTGCCACCCCTCTATTCACCTACTTCTGGGTGCTTTCTCTAAAGCAGTGCTTCTCATACTTGGCTGCATAATAAAAATCACCCTGAGAGCTTTTACAAACCATGATGCCTAGCTCAGGCTCCATATCAATTAGATCAGAATCTCAGAAGGTGGGCCCAAGTCGTAAGTATTTTTTAACTCTTTCCATGGGATTCAAATATGTAGCCAAATTTGAGAACCAGAGTTCTAATCCCTTCCTACTCAAAGAGTGGTCTGCAGACCAATAGCATGGCATAACCTGGAAGCTTAGTTAGAAATGAATGATCTTAGGCCAGCCTGGTCTTGCAGAATGGCAATTTGCATTTTACACGATACACTGGGATTATCATGCATATTGCAGTGTGAGCAGACAGGCTGTAAGGTACATTCTCTCTCAGTCCTGTTTAGATATACTGTTTTCTTAGATCTTGTGCTCACTTACTTCATCCTCAAATAAGGCAAGGTCTAATCTGACTTAAGGTTTACTACAGAATGTTGGGACTTCCCTTAACCCACTTTCCTAAGCTAAGGTCCACCGCTATATTCTCGAGGTTCTGTAGTTACATAACAATGTTTTAAATTGTGGATTTTAACTTTGATAGAAGATCTAAAATATTAATATCAGTGTAAGAATTTTAGAAACCATCTGGATGACCCCCTATAACTGGGCACTGCTTTGTGATTTTAGTGCCCATGCTGGCTTTTGTGTTTACGGCCACACTGCTGCCAATTAGAAATATTTTAAATATCTCAGGCTAATGAGAAAATAACAGAAATCAGCATAGGATGTGGAGCCAGGATTGAAATCCAGATCTGTGACTCTCCAGTCCTTGCTTTTTTTTGGCAGCCTATGCTCTTAAGCACAGTGCCACACCAGACACCAAGCTGAAGGACCTGTAGTCCACTAGCCACCTTACTAGCTTCTTTACACTCTTCCCTGGGATTAAGCCTGGCCACCAGAATGGTGCCTGCTTGAACCACATTGCCTTCGCTCCATCAAAGTCACTTTTGGTGTGCTCATATTGTTATGAGAAAGAACTATGTAACATCAGCCTTGTTTTTGCTGTTTTCACCCTGGAAAGCCATAGGATAAACTTAACATTTCCCACCATAAAATACTTTATTTCCTTTGAATAAATAGTAGCATCTTTCATTAGAAATATATCAATTGTGTAACTCAATGTTTCTCAAACTGGAACCAAATGACAAATTTTCAGGGATCTTGAAGTTTTATAAAAATTATTTAGTTTTATATTTTCATTTATTATTACAAAAGTATCACTTTCATCTAGTGGCCACCTTGTAACTAAATGCTAATATAACTTTCAGAACTTGCATTTTTATACAAGAGCTTTGGTACCAAGTAAAGGGCAAATGCTATCATGAAAGACCAAGAGAAAAGAGAGTCATTCAAAGAGGGGAAGAGAGGTAAGAGGACCAAGATGACATGCGGCCTTTGTTCTATAGGCATGGCAAGTTCTCAAGAGCCTGTGGCATAGCAGACAGACCAACTTATATTGCAAAACAATGTACTTACCAAGTCATTACATTAATGGTAGTTTAAATATGTAAAGATGAATTTCTCTTTTTTTTTTTTTTTTTTTGAGATGGAGTCTTACTCTGTTGCCAGGCTAGAGTGCTGTGGTGCAATCTCAGCTCACTGCAACCTCCCACTCCCTGGTTCAAGCAATTCTCCTTCCTCAGCCTCCCAAGTAGCTGGGAATACAGGCACATGCCACCACACTCAGTTAATTTTTATATTTTTCACAGAGACAGGTTTTCACCATGTTAACCAGAATGGTCTCAATCTCCTGACCTCGTGATCCACTCGCCTCAGCTTCTCAAAGTGCTGGGATTACAGGCATGAGCCACGGCACCTGGCCTAATTGGTATTTTTATATTTCAATGTTGTGTTTAGGGATATGAAATTTACTGTTTCATCAAAATAAATCAATGATCATCTAAGATCTAGTTCCCTGTCATAAATGAAAAATAGTGACAGTAAATGACCAGGACCCAAATGATAGTGTGTTATGCTAAAAAGAAAAAAAAAAGACATGAAGGAAGGGGACTATAAAATAAAATTTATCTTTCCTACTATTCAATAATAAGATTTGAATTTTAGCAAAAACTATCTACCACATCATAGTTAAGATTATCAGCTCTTGATGCAGTTTTTCTCTTAAAATACGTATAGAGACACTCAAAAAAAAATGAAACTCACAGAACACTAGGGCTGATGACAAACCTATTTCCAAAATAATGGGGGAATTTCTGTCAAGTGCAACCACAAAGTCATTGACACGTCAGTGGACAATGTATTCCATGCTCTAGTCTATGCTATACAGCTGGACATAGAACTTGCCTTCTGGCTATCTGCTCATTGGTTATGTGAGATCTCCCTAATGAAAAAACTGGGTGCTTGTCCCTCTACTCTATGGATCGACTTTTTAATATAGCCAGAATACCATTTTCCCCACAGCCCATTCATAAGGCTCTTCTTTATTCAGTTAGAGAGTACAACTACCGGAGAATATCTGGACAGGGGGTATACATATGTATATAGGTGGGTTGGGTGATAAATGCAAGTGATACCTTGTATTCTGGGAGGACTAGGTTTCACTAATACATTGTTGTAGGTAACTGTTTTTCAAACTGTGGGCTGGGACCTGTTATTGATATGTAAAATTTGTTTGGTTGTCATGTCTTATTTAAAAAAATTAAAATTAGAAAAAGAAAAGATACAGTACATCTCACATAGTAAAAGTGAATACTGCTATATAAGTCTTGTCTGTGTGTGTGTGTGTGTTCATGTTCTAGATCGCCACAGAAAAATGTGTCTCCTATGAACCCTGCTTCTGTCAGCGAACATATTATCATTTATGGCAGCTTTATTTTATCTGAAAATTTGGTGACCAGGTATGTGTTCTATGTTGAGAGTGTGGTATAATGATTGTGAGGACAGACTCTGGAACCAGGTCAACATCATGCTAGCCTTGCGACCCAGGCAGGGCACTTTATTTTGCATCTTAGTGTTTCCATAGCTTTATCAGTGATGATTATAATAACACTTAATCATAAAGCTGTTGTGCGAATTACATGAGGTAATACATGTAAAACAATTGGAACTGTGCTTGGCTTGCAGTAAGTGCTAGATAAGTATTAGCTATTATTAATATAATCATGATTACTTACCCAAGTCAAAGGAATTGCATATGATAGTACAGCCAAGTGCAGAACTCCATGATAGACCTCGCTCCATTGTTACATTGATCCATTAATCATCATGTAGTGGCTTCATCAGCCAGGAATTCACTTACCTGTACTTCTATTCAGTTTTCATTTCTCCGTCTTCAAGATGCCAGAGGAGAACATGACATCCCATTCTGCTCCCAGTAAACCCCAAGGTCTTCACTACGACTGAGCAACATTATGTGTCCCTTCCTCTCATCTCCTGCCATTGTTCTTTCCTCCTTTCTCCTTTCACTCTCTTCCTGGCACGATCAGCTGTAGTCCTGCTGGCCTCCTTGCCACATTTCAAACACTAACATTTGTACTCTGGGACCTTTGCATTTGCTGTTCCTTCCATCTGGGATACTCTACCCAGATAGCCACATGACTTTCTCCCTTTCTTCCTTCAAGTCTCTGCTCATAGTCACTTTATTAGAGAGGCCTGCCCTGATTATCTTATATTAAATAATATCCCCCATCCCATCTCAGGCCCCACTGGCCAAGTATTCTCTAACCCCCAGCACTGACATCAGCAGATACATTATATTATTTACTTGATTGTTTTCTCTCTTTCCCACTAGAATGTCAGCTCCAAGAAACATGGGTTTTTAACTGTTTTGTCCACTGCTGTTTCCCCAGTGCCTAAAGAAGTGCCTGGCATGGAGTAGCAGATAGCAGCTATTTGACAAATATTTGTTGAATGAGTAAATATCAAACACTGCAGAAAACCAGATGTATTACATCTATAACAATCTCCTGATCAAATGAGTCTAATAACAGACTTTGAAAACTCTTTTTAAATAGATGATTAAGGCATTAAGTTTAGTTTAGCATGACTTGCTCTCAGTGCACAAGAATTTTACACATAATAAAACGTCTTTATTATTTTGTACAACAAAGTATATGAAGCCCTATTAAACACTACCCTGCTGCATTTGTAGATTTTGCTGCAGCCTCTGGCTCTGTCACAAGAAATCAGCTCTGGACAAATAGCCTTTCATCATCACTGATAGGCGTCTCTTAGTTCTGCTTCAACAGGTTCTCACCAGCACCCCAGATGAAATAAAGGTAGGAATTGCCAGTTCTTTGACCATGAGTGAAGCAAGGGCATACCTTAGTCCTGCTTCTATTCAACTTTTATCTTAATGACACACTTAATCTGGAAATCAGATTATAGGGCATTTCATTATCTCTGCACAAATTCTAAATTGCTGCTGTGTACAAGTAATAAACTAAGTTTTTGGCCTGCTATTATTATTCTGTTTATTTACTGTGTTGGCTGTCCCTAGTGACTTTTCTCCTTGTATACTTGTGTTCTCCTCCCATTCTCTGTCATTTTTAAAAAGTAAGGTAATCCTGGGCTCTGGTCTGTCCTGCCGAGGTATTATTGGATAATGTTCCAGTTTGTTACTTCATAACAGAGTCCTAGAAATATTTGTAATAAATACTGCCGATAATCTTTGTTTACATTTTTAACATAAAATCAATAAAGTACAGTAAAAGCAGTCATGAAACTTTTTCCTTTATAGTAAATATTTTATAAAATACATGCCTTACTTTTGTTCTATAAAATCCAAGATAACAATCTAATATCAAAATTTCAAAAGCTATCTTGTGCAGTATTTTTCCTCCCTCAAGTGACCCTAGAAACCTCTATCCCTGTGGTTGCCAATATTTTATTAAAACTTATAACCATTATAACCCTGGAATTTTTTCTTAATTTTTATGTAATTTTTTGTCCTCTTACAAGTTACCTTAATTCCTTTGTGAAATGAGGTATAATATAAATACATACAAAAATACTCACCCAGGAGCCCAAATATATATCTGCATAGAATAATTCACTTAAGGAATTATCATGAAATATTAATTATCCAAAAAAATTGATGATTGGGAGAGGGACAAATGACAATTTGATGGGCCCCATATTGTCAGTCAATTGATTGATACCGGGTATATAAATAGCTAGGTATTTATTTTAACTAAGCACTTTCCTGGAAATGACATGCTAAGATAGTAAAGGCCAAAGTTACTAAAGCCATAGGAGCCAGACTGAAGTTCTCTTGCACCAAAAGGGGCCAATTAATCGATCTTCCTCTAAAATTCTTCCATACTGTAATTCAGTGACCCAAATTCTATCTGAATAAAGGAATGGGGCTGGGATAATGAACAGAGTGCAAACCTGGAAACATTACAAAAGAGTTTTCTAAAAGCACTCTTATATTTACCCTCACCCTCACCTCTCCAGTACCTTGCAAACATTAATGTGGTCATTTTGGACTCACATCAGAATCTGTATTTGTGAGATCATAATAAAATACCTAAAGAAACTGTCATTTTTTCCCCCTGAGAACTAGATAACAAATTTATGTTGGGCTCAGCCTCATAATGGGGAGAACAAATTTCATAAATAATTTGTATTGTGTCAATATTATTCCTTTTGATGTACAGGGTTGAACTAGGCACTGGCCTATTGGTTTAATCACTTTATGGAATCTTTACAATGCATAGTGACCCACGCAGTAGGGATACAAGATGAATATGACATGGTCCCTGTCCTCAAAGAGATAAAAATCCATTTGAAGCAGAGTGAGGTAGAGAAACAAACACTTAAGAAATTTTGACTAGTCTACAATGTGATCAGTGCTAGAACAAAGATTAAGCAGTGTACTTTGGGGATCCCAGAAGACAAGGATCCAGATGAATTATTGCTGGGCAGAGAAGGAGGAAAAGGCACTCATGGGAGGGAGCAGTGTGAACAAACTCCAGGGATGTGAGCCGATGAAGTAATATGCAAAAGGGACATGGTAAGGGATGGAGCATAAAAATCAGCTGGGATCAGATCTCCAAGGACCACCAATGCCTTGCAAAGGACTCTGGGCTTTACCATAGAGGTTATAGGGAACAACTGAAGGGTTTAAACAGGAATTTCATAAGATTATGTCAGCAGGTAGCAGGTAACACATGTTTGGAGGCAGGAAGTTATTAAGAGAAGTCTATAAGATGCAGAGATCCTTACCTTCAGCCACATATTATAAAGCAGGGAGTTTACTTTTTAATAGTCTATATGCTGACCCATCCCAAAACATTTGAAACCAGTATCTGAAGGTGATCTCAGACATCAGGATGTTTTCAAAGTTCCCCCAGATGATTCTATTTAGCAGCCAGCATTGAAATGTCCTGAGCCTCTGGAAGGCAATAAGGGATGAGAGGTCCTTATATTAAAGTAGTGATGATGATGATGGAGAAAAAAAGAGAAAAGGAGGGAGGAGGCATATTAAAAAGAAATTTCTAATGTAGAATTTAAAAGGCTGTACATGAGTGGATGTGGGGAAGAGAGAGGAGAAGGGAGATGAGTTATGTGTCTGGTTAGATGGGTGTCTTTCACTGCCAATATGGAGAACCGAGGAAGAGAAACAGGTTTTGTGAAAGACAAGCACAAGTCCAGGCCTAGGTGTATGGGAAGTGAGGTCCTCATGGGACATGTAAGTGATGTCCATGGGACAACTGGATGTATAGACCTGGAGTTGAGGTGAGAAGTGGAGGCAAAAAAAAATATGGAAAACTATATTTGATCAGACACTCCATTTGATGGCCTGGCTATGTTAAAGGCATATTTCTTCCAGATTCAGATTCATATTGAGCACACACTGACTGAGTACTTATTGCATGCCCCAAACTGTTTTCATTCCCACATATAATTTCCCAGATAGTTGTGGGATGGTAAAAAGGAATCACTTGGAAAAACTTACCTTCCAGAAAAGCCTTTACAGAGTAGTTCTTAACTTTGCCTGCTCATTCGGCTGCAGGACTTTTAAAAACCCCAAATTCCCAAGCCACATGCCAGGCCAATTGAGTAAGAATCCTGGGTAGTGGGACCTTTGCAACAGTAGCTTCTAAAGCTCTCCCAGGTGTTTCAAATGTGCAGTCAAGGTGGAGAACCAGTCCTTTACAGCACTCTATTTCCAAGGCATGCTGACTTTCATGATTGAAGGCAGAACCAGCCAGAATCTCCTAGTTTGGGAAACACGTATATGTGGGCTAAGTCCATGGCTGTACACAAAGTCATCTGTTTCTGAATATAGCTCAAAAGTTTGGGGGCTAATTTTAACTACTTATGGAATTTTGCAGACATATATTTCAAATGTCTATTTGCATTGAATTATTCAAATACTGAAGCATAAGCTATTGTAGACCCTAGTTCAAACAGCAAGAATGATTATTCCTTTTAGGAAAAAATGCTATAATGTTGACAATTCTTACACTCAGAGACTTATTCTAACTTAGTTCTGTTCTGATCTTTACAATTTCTTCTAAAAATCACATTGAATCTACCCTTTGCTTTATAAGTCTTGCAATGGCCTTTGGCCAAAAGCAATACAATTCTGACCTGAAGATATATAATAAGGAATGCTTTGCTGTTCTTTCCCCAGAAATCTAATAAAAGCCATAGCACTGTGAGCAAAAGTCTTTATACTCTTTTCAAGATGCCAAATCAGTGGCATTTCCCCAGGTTGGTGGCAGTGGTTTTTAAAATGTAGAAAAACAAGCAGTGACAAGGAATTTTCCTCTCTCTGTATTCTCCCTCAGAAATAGTCTGTGCCTAGGTCCTCCTAAGTCTGCAGAAGGAAGGTATTTCTGAGATGCTTTCAATAAGCCTTCTCCAAACCATTTACCAAATTCATAGCCATTAAGCCAGCAATGCTGAGTCCCAAGGGCACCTAATACAAGTTACAGTTAATATTGGCTAAGCCCTCTTATAAGATGTTGGAGCTAAAATGGCCTTTTAAGATAATAAGGTCTAATCTTCTCCTTGCACACATGTCCAAATGAGGTACAGAGAAGGGCAAGGATTTGTCCAAAGTTACACAAGATCAGAACCCAATCTTCCTGGTGTTTCACTCCTTTTCTTTCTATTTGGCTGTAGTTGAAACCCAGACATCCAGAAAAATAATGAGGCCTAGCTCTAGAAAAGAGATAATCTTCAAAACCTGAAATCTCTTCCATGCCTGTGATGATGATGATGATAATGCTCACTGCTGAGTGTGAAGCAAAGGATTCTGGGGTAGGTCCTCAGGCTTCCAGCCATAATTCTAGTGCTGCTTCCTTTAAAGCTTGGACAGAAACTCAGGTGTCAACATGTGAAGTAACCTACTTCCTAGATGGCCCCAAACTGACGGTCAGGCCCACTGTATTAATCTGTTTTCACACTGCTGATAAAGATATACCTGAGACTAGACAATTTCCAAAAGAAAGGTTGCACCTGCAGGCTCAACACCATGTGGAAGCTGCCAAGGCTTAGGGCTTCCACCTTCTGAAGCAACAGCCCAAACTGTACCTTTGCCCCTATTAGTCACAGCTGGAGCAGCCGGGATGCAGGGCACAGAGCAGAGGGACCCTGGGCCCAGCCCAGGAAACCATTTTTTCTTCCTAAACCTCCAGGCCTGTGATGGGAGGGTCTGCAGCAAAGGTCTCTGACATGCCCTGGAGACATTTTCCCCATTGTCTTGGGGATTAACATTCGGCTCCTTGTTACTTATGCAAATTTCTGCAGCTGGCTTGAATTTCTTCTCAGAAAATGGGATGGATTTTCTTTTCTATTGCATTGTCAGGCTGCTTATTCTCTGAACTTTTATGCTCCACTTCCCTTATAAAACTGAATGCCTTTAACAGCACCCAAGTCACTTCTTGAATGCTTTTCTGCTTAGAAATTTGTTTTGCCAGATACCCTAAATCATCTTTCTCAAGTTCAAAGTTCCACAAATCTCTAGGGCAGGTGCAAAATGACACCAGTCTCTTTGCTAAAACATAACAAGAGTCACCTTTGCTCCAGTTCCCAACAAGTTCCTCATTTCCATCTGAGACCACCTCAACCTGGACTTTATCATCCATAGTAACTATCAGTATTTTGGTCAAAGCCATTCAACAAGTCTTTAGGGAATTCCAAACTTTCCCACATTTTCCTGTCTTCTTCTGAGCCCTCCAAACTGTTCCAACCTCTGCCCGTTACCGAGTTCTAAAGTCATTTCCACATTTTCAGGTATCTTTTCAGCAACACCCCACTCTACTGGTACCAATTTACTGTATTAGTCTGTTTTCATGTTTCTGTTAAAGACATACCCGAGACTGGACAATTTACAAAGGAAAGGTTTAATTGGACTTACAGTTCCACATAGCTGGGGAAGCCTTACAATCATGGCAGAAGGCAAAAGGCATGTCTCTCATGGTGGCAGAGAAGAGAAGAGAGGTTGTGCAGGGAAATTCCTGTTTTAAAAACTATCAGATCTCGTGAGACCCATTCACTATCATGAGAACAGCATGGGAAAGACCCGCCCCCACGATTTAATTATCTGTCACTGGGTCCCTCCCACAATATGTGGGAAATTATGGGAGCTACAAGGTGAGATTTGGGTGGTGACACAGAGCCCAACCATATCATCCACTCTGCTGTTCTCATCACCTAATAGGCTGGAGACAGCACAGAAGAGAAGAAGCTGGAAGATCTGACACACATTACTCATATGATCCTGGGTGAGCCACTACCTCTCAGTGCCTCAGGTTCCCCCATCTGTTAAATGGGAATAATGATAGCACCTAATACATAGGATTTGAGAATCACACTAAAGCAGTGGGTCTCAACTGGTGGCAAATATGCTCCTCACCAGGGGACATTGAGCAATGTCTACAGACATTTTTGGTTGTTATTACTGAGGGGAGGGTGGTGCTACTGGCATCCAGTGAGTGAAGGTCAGGGATGACGCTAAACATCCTAAAAGGCACACTACAGCCCCTCGAGTTTTCCAGTCCCAAATGTCAATAACTATGAGGTTGGGAAACCTTGCCCTAGTTAGATATGTATGTGGCATTGATCTCAAAGCCTAGAGCATGACAAAAATTCAATAAGGGATAGTTCCTTTTCTTTGGTAACTACAGACAAGCTCTTGGTGTTTGGGGGACTTGCTTACAAAAGCCAAACTCTGGTTTGCTGTACAGAAATTTTGTGTCTCAGTCTCAGTTTTGCTTCTCCACACAGGTGAAGATTAAAGTAGCTTTCCAAAACAAGGGTTGTAAAATACACCAACCAGATGTGTGCCTAAAAGGCCATATTGCGCCATGCAGAACCTAATTTTTGTCCAAAGAAATACCTATACTAGTTTGCAATCAGGTAATTCTTCTGCTTTGCCACCCAGTTTCTCAGTCCAAACATGGCTTTTCCTCCAGATTTAGATGCAAGCCTCTGAAAACCTGGCTGCAAAAGAAAAGAGGACCTAGAAACTGGGGAGAGATGGGCGGAGGAAATCTTTTTCTACATAAAACATACTTGAAGGCCGACTCCATAGAGTTTCTCTATATAAAGTTCTTACCCCACTATCTCGGATTAAATACTGCAGTTGAAACTAGAAACTTCTGTTCGACTTGTTGTGAGCCACTGGTATCAATTTTGTATTTCTGTCTATGAGGGGGGGGTGTGTGTGTGTATGTGTGCATGTGCACACATGTGTGCGAGCGCATGACAAAAGCAACAGGTCTTAATAATTCTAGTGTGAAGCCTATTATTTAGAACTGGCAAGCAGTGCTCATCTTCACTTTCCACTATAGTAGGGAATTTTTCTAGGTATGTGGAAGGCAGGCTGCTTGGAGTTATTATAATGCTTGTTCCTGGCATGATCTCCTTCATTAAATAATCTTTTAATGCAACGTTAATAGCAATTACAAGATTATGGTTCAAAATGTTTGATAACAGCCCACTATGGAGCTGAAATGTTACTGTTCTTTTCTCTAAAGAAGTCAGTGGGAAGAAGGCCTCCTGCTCAGTGCCCCTAATATAGTACCCAGATGTAGAGGAATGCAAACTCTTTGCTATTCCTCTTGAAAAAGTAGACTGCCTAAGCTCTAGGAAGTATAATATATGGTTGGGGCAGTAGCCAAACCACCATGTCTGTTTCAAGAAAACAGTCACACACACGAACTCATGGACATAAATAATTCTCTCCCTTTTCCCTATCTCCATGCCCACTCTACTCAACTTAAACCTTTATATTTAAAAATAGATTTAAAATTTTTAAAGGAAGTTATTCCATACTGTCCTAAGAATGATTATTTTCTCTTTCAAAAGGCACAATTTTTTGAGGAAATTAGCATAACTCAGTGAACTCAGTGCATATCTATTGTGTTCCATAACTTCGTTAGTGGTTTATGCATTTGTGAGAAAAATCAAATGAGCAGGTGATCATTTAATTTTGCTGAAAATGAACTAGAAGAGGAAGAACCTTAAAACACTACCAGCAGTTTGATTTCTCCTCTCTTCTTGCACTGTAGGCATTGTTGTACTTAAAGCCCTGGGCTGCACCTGTAGCTTGCCAACCCCTTGGAGTGGCCAGCTGCTGGTGTGACCACTGCCAAGACCTCACTCCTAAAGACAGATGAACTCTACACCCATCCTCATGTCTATTTCTGGAAGGAAAACAATATATCCTTTTATTTCCTTCTGGCCTATTCTTGCCCAGAGGCATTTCTTAGCCCAGGACTCACAGGAGTCCTGGGTCCTCATTTGAGGAGTGTAGAGATGAATCTTTCCTCATGTACCAAATGGATGGAAATTCAATGGGTCCTGCCCACACTGAATAAGGGATCAGGGAAGCAAAGTATCTGATACCCAACAAGGGAACTCCTCTGCTATAAAGTGATGGGGGAGCAGCTACTTAGGAATGATTGGCTCCAGCACAGCTGGGTAGGAAAGACAAATACTGTGCCAACCATCATTTTGCCTCTAACAAAATGTTAGAGGCAAGATTGTTAGATTGAATCTAACAATCTCCATTAGTGCATCTCTTTTTGGAGAGATTTGAGTCCACTCAGGGAACTTCAAGTGAACAATATCCTGGATGGTGCCTGTGATCTATGCCAGTTTCCCTGTCAGAATGCAAACCTTTCATTTCACACTGTCAACACAAGTCGTGTGGCTGCCGAAGGACACCTGAACTCTGTCAGTGGCTACTGTTTCCCAGATGCATTGCCATAAACAATTCTGAACTCCATCCAAGTATAATTAATCAACTGGGCCATTTTAATGCTTCCTCCATATCTTAAAGTTTCTTACAGATGAAGATACAGTTTCCCAAATGAAGGCTCATTATATTGAGCAGTCCAAATCCCACAAACGGAAGTCATAGATACTAGGCTTTATTCATTTTATTAAACTGTGTTCAAAGAAACAGGATTGGGCTGGGTGCAGTGGCTCACACCTATAATCCCAGCACTTTGGGAGGCCGAGGCGGTGCATCATTTGAGGTCAGGAGTTCAAGACCAGCCTGACCCACATGGTGAAACCCCGTCTCTACTAAAAAAAAAAATTAGCCAGGTGTAGTGTCGCATACCTGTAATCCCAGCTACTTGGGAGGCTGAGGCAGGATAACTGCTTGAACCCCAGAGGCAGAGGTTGCAGTGAGCCGAGATTGCATGCCACTGCATTCCAGCCTGGGTAACGGGGAAAACTCCACCTCAGGGAAAAAAAAAAAAAAAAGAAAGAAAAGAAACAGGATCTTTATTGGGCTCATTAATGTATTTTGTTCTCCTCAATGTTCACAAGTTGATCTCGATTTCACATCAGGTTAAAGTAAAGAGGTATCATAGACATGAATGGTCTGGATCCAAGAAGAATTGAAACTCCTAAAAATGACTCCAAACATAAATTTCAACATAACCACGATAGTGTGTCTGAAGCATTTGTGTATGCAGGTATGTGTGTGTGTCACTAATCTACTCTCACTAGACTCAGACATACAAAAAGTACCTTATTTCTCTATTGTTTATCAAAACATCCACATGATCTTGGCAACGCCCACACTCTTGGTTATATTAGGAAAAATGTCTTGCAGTTGAGTAAACCCGGTCCAATTCAATGTCTTCTGCTTTTAATGGTCTTTTTTCAATTCAGTCTCTGTTGGATAAATGTTTTCTTTTTCAGAGTTTCTCCTCCTCTCCTTCTCTTCTTCAAGGTGGTCTGCAGGTATTAGCTGGGCATGGTGGCTCACGCCTGTAATCCCAGCACTTTGGGGGGCCGAGGTGGGCAGATCACGAGGTCAGGAGATGGAGACCATCCTGGCTAACACAGTGAAACCCCATCTCTACTAAAAATACAAAAAAAATTAGCTGGGCGTTGTGGCGGGTGCCTGTAGTCCCAGCTACTCGGGAGACTGAGGCAGGAGAATGGCGTGAACCCAGGAGGTGGAGCTTGCAATGAGCAGAGATCCAGCCACTGCACTCCAGCCTGGGCAACAGGGCGAGACTCCGTCACACACACACACACACACACACACACACACACACACACACAAAAGGTGGTCTGCAGGTATACAAGGGGGCCGAGGCTTATGTGATCTTAGGTATATTTGTTTTCTATGCTGCATAACAAATTATCACAACCTTTGTGGCTTAAAACAACACATATGTATTAAAGTTTCTGTGGATCAGAGAGCTGGGCACAGCTTAACTTGGCCTTCTGCTCAGGGTCTCACAAGGCTATAAATGAGGGTACTGAGCAAGACTGGGTTCTAATCTGTAGGTTCCACTGGGGAAAGATCCACTTTTAAGGTCACTCAGGTTGTTGACATTAATTCATTTCTCTGTGGCAGTAGGGTTCATGACAGCTTGCTTCTTCAAAGCCAGCAACAGAAAATAAGAGACTCTTGAGACAGTTTGCTAGCAAGACAGAGTGTTGTATAATATAACATAATCACAGGAGTGAGATCCCTTCATATTTGACATATGACATAATGTGATCATGGAAATAAACACCCCATCCCCTTTGGCACATTCTATTGGTTGAAAGCAAGTCACAGGTACGGCTCATAATCAACTAGAGGAGATGACACAAGGTTGTGACCACCAGCAGCTGGGAATCATAGAAGGCCACCTTAGAATCTGCTCTAAGGTGGCAGAGGAGATAGTGTCTCTGAGTCCACATGATGTTTCCTAGATCCTAGCTAGTGTCTGTAACAGAACAGCTATGATAGTTCCCGTTTATCTGCTGGGGTTATGTTCCATGACCCCCAGTTGATGCCTGAAACTGCAGATAGTATAAAATCCAATACATAATACATTTTATGCATATATACCTATGATAACATTTCATTTATAAATTAGGCACACTAAGAGATTAACAACAATAACTAATAATAAAGTAGAACAATTACAATAATATACTGTAATAAAAGTTATATGAATGTAGTTTCTCTCTCTCAAAATATTGTAATATTTTTAGACTGTGGTAGGTGGTGGCTAAGTTAAACCATAGAAAGTGAAACCATGGCTAAGGGAAGACTTCCGTGCTGTATTCTGCCCCCTGGACTAGTGACATCTAAGGTACAGTGAGTTCCATCTGACCTTTCAAGGCAACCAGCTGACACTCAGCACTAGGGTCCATAGTCTTAATCACTTTTCTTCAGATTGGAAGTCCTCATTCATAGAGACAATTTTGCTCCAACTACAGGCATTTTCAGCCCCTCCTCACTCCCTCATCAGGATATGTTGAATCTTCCAGTTTATCCAGTCCATGGGGATACTTGATCACTGCCTTCAGCACACATGGCCAGCTTCCTTACTTTGCTCTCCCGTATTATTATTACTTTTGAAGCATGCTAGATGTGGTCCTGTGCAGGCCTTTGCAAGAGTCCCAAGGCCAATCCAAAGTATGTCAAGAGCAGGGACAAGAAACATTCCAGCATGTGAATTCTTCCTTCTCCTTCCCTCTTCTCTCTTTTTTCCCTTACTAACTAGGAACAGAAAAAACTGTTTCAACTTTTTTTCTCACTTCCTGAGTTTTCTCTATTTTAAGAATATAGTAAACCTTCATGATCTAGGAAGCTATGCCCAGTTTGTCATATGTTTAATGAGAAATAAAAAAAAAATTAGCAAATAATTTTATCTGTCAACCGAGTTGGTTTTTCAAGACAATGGTCTTTCTATGGTCTCAAAATAGTCAATTTTTAAGACTTACAGCTGATCAACAACCTCTTTGTTTGGGGCAGGTTTTGTCCTCTCCTCCCTTGGGGCAATAAGCCTTATGACTCAGTCTTGGAAATATAAAGTTGAAAGAGAAATGATTTAACAAAAAAAAAATAGAAATGCTTTCACAGAAATACACACACACACACATGCATACATATCCAAGAGTTTAAATCGATAAACGTGCTTATTAGAGTAATTCCATCAAAGTTGACTTTAAAATGAAGTGGTAGAATCCCATTTTGCTGAAAATGTCTAGAACAGAGATCATCTAACTAGTGGGATACAGTGGTGGCCCTATATTCATTCCTTCAGTTCTCATATTGGTTGGGTGAGACCTGGGACAGCTGGAGCCCCTGGATCTGTAGCTTCCAATCATGAACAGACTCATGTGGTTATTCAAGGAGTTTGGATAGGCATTCTTGTTGCTGCATGGTATGAAAAAGTTTGAGATTCACTGCTCTGGCATGGTGTTGCTACAGAGCTCTAAATCAGCAGAATATTAAGCTTGGTAAAATCCACCTGTTCTTTTATAATTGATTTTGTAAGGAAAGGCTGTAATTATATATAACCTGCTGCAGCATTTGATTTGTGGTTATTGGTAGAAATCTGTACTCTGTCATTTACTCTCTGTCTTGGTTTTCTTTGTTGGTAATTAGCAGCAGTAAGAGTGTGTGGAAACTATTTTTCCTCTATACAAAGCCAAGTGGACCGTATGATAACATTACCCAAGACACTGGCCTCATTACTAGTGAGTTCTTACCAAACACATTAATTTGTCCCAAAAAGCAGACTTGTGGATCCAGATTGTCTGCAGTGGGCTGGGAATGGTGCCACTGGGGGTAATGTACTGGCAGTACTGATGTCTTATTGCCTTCCATGGGAACTTCTCCCTTCTACCTCCACCACCCACCCTTTTGTTCTGTTTTTTTTGTTGTTGTTGTTGGTCTTCTTCACCTCCCTGACTATTTCCTAACCTTACAATGGGGCTGCTGAGTCCCAGTCTATCCAAGCAGGCCCATGGGGAAGACGTACCATTATCTCAGCAGCAGCAGTGAACACTTTAGTAGTACCAGGATGACAACTCTTAGTTGTGATGAGAGAGCCTTGTGAGACTAGTCTTCAAGGAATGTAGTGCACACTGCAAACATTCCTACATATGCATTTTTTTAATCTGGAAACTGGATGTTTGGGTAAAGGCAGTATTTAAGGGGAAATTAAATTATTGAATTTGTGTGCACAACCATGCATGAAAAATAAAAACATTAACAATTCCCCCCACCAAAACACACACAAACACACATGTGACCACACACACACAATAAAATTTGTGGCAGAAACATAAAGTAGTTTTGCTCATTTATAAACAGATTATAGCAAAGAATATAAATTGGCTGGAGCATGGGGAGTCCTAACTCAGTAACTTGACTCAATTCATCATGGCATGGCACTTGGTGCTGTCTAGAAAACTCTTCATAATCTCACACATCCTAAATATAATAAAAAAACAAGATAGGGCTTTGATGAAAAGGAAAAAAAATCCATATCAAAGAAATCCAGCTGCCCAGATCCCAGGGAGCTCATAATCACAGTCTTTCATACAGGAAACAGTAGTCAGAGATTCAAGAAATAAAAGATAATTTATTTGGTATATACATACCACTGAGGATGAGGAATTCTTTCTGCATGAAAACCCAGCAGTGGAACCTCATTAAACAGGACCTAGACTTAATCTAACTTGGAATAGATAAAAAAGAAAGGATTCATATGAAGCTCTCCAGCCTGGGGGCTTAATCTCAGAGCCTCTGAGTATAATGAATGAATTAAGTAGGGCAAGTGATTAACAACAAAGAAGCAATCACTTATGCTTTTTTAAAGACTGAAATATTATTGAATTTAGAGTAACATGTTCATTGTGTATGGACACAGTTGGGCTGGAACATTTTTAAAACCCTAGGAGAGACGGAGAAGGTGGGAGGGAAGGAGGGAGAGAGACAGAGACTAGAAAAATCATAGACGGAAGCTGACTCTTAAAAGATAACATGAGTAATTTCCAATCTTTTTGGAGTACAGAACTTTATCTTGTTGTTATTTTACTTGATGCCCTACTTATCTCCTCTCTTAAAATATGTAGTATGTGTGTTTTTTTTTTTTTAAGAAACACGGCCAATGAAAATTAGTTATGTAGCATGAACATGGTAAAAACCTTCACAATTTTCCATAATCTAGTTGGAGACACTTGGGGATATCAGGCAATGAAAGATGGAAATGTCTCTGCTAATACTGAGATAAAGAGCCATGATATTGGGAAAATAATTAGGAAGGTCATCTTAAAAGTGAAAATAAAAACAGTAACCCAATGAACATTATTTTGATGACTGTATGAGGGCAATTATCTTAGGAAAAAAATATCAGTTATTTGCATATCCATTTCTACATCAAATAACTAGTTAACTTATATTTTCTCTATATTAACTGGTTATATTTATAACAAAAAACATATATTTAATACTCAAAACTTATCTGATCTCATTATTCATCTTTGGAGCCCCAGTAATTGAGTTCTAAACACATTTTTGTTGACTACATGGATGAATAGATAATAAATAAGGGAATGAGTAAATGAATGAATGAAGAAATATGACTTCTGCAGGCATAATCTCCAATCATTTGTCTTGTTGAGGTGGGTCACAACTATTTCATTATGTCTTAATTTTTTCCACTAAGGTACCCCTGACTATAGAAAAGCCTGACTGTGTTTTCCTATGGCTATACTGCCAACAAGCATGAATTGTTTTAGAAGTATCATATTTTGGCTTAAGTTTCCACACAAATTTTGCTTTCATCTATTTAACAAATATTTATTGGGAGCCTTGTATATGGTAGGCACTGCCCCACTACCAAGGGTGCATCAGTAAACAAAATGAATACAATGTCTGCCTTCTTGGAATTAGCATTCTAGGAGCAAGAGAAACAAAGTTTCACACAACTCAGTAAAATAACAACTGCATTAAGAGCTACATAGAGGAAAAGCAGAGTTCCACAAGACCTCCAATAGAAGGATTTGAACTAATGAGGGAAATTAGAGAAGGCATCATAAGGAAATAACTTTGAGCTGAGATCTTGAGAGTGAGTACCTGACTAAAGTAGGTGGGGAAAGAAGATTCTGAGCAAAGGTAATGTAGCATATTGATATGGTTTGGCTCTGTGTCCCCACCCAAATCTCATCTTGAATTGTAATCCCCACATATGGAGGGAGGAAAGTGATTGGATTATGGGGACAGTTTCCCCCATGCTGTTCTCAGGATAGTGAATGAATTCTCACAAGATCTGATGGTTTTATAGATGGTAGTTTTTACTGCTTTCACACATGCTTTCTCTTGCCTGCCACCATGTAAGATGTGCCTTTTCCCCTTCTTTCATGATTGTAAGTTTCCTGAGGCCTCCTCAGCCATGCAGAACTGTGAGTCAATTAAACCTCTTTTCTTTATAAATTACCCAGTCTCGGTATTCTTCATAGTAGGATGAGAACAGACTAATACAAGTAATATAACTGGATCAGAGTGAGAAAGCAGAAAAGTGACACAAATGACAGAGGAGAAAGAGTTTGGGGAAGGATATTGGGAGCTTAAAGGATTGATGGAAAAGTTTTCAAATGAACAGGATTTAGAAAGCTTCAAAGAGCTAGGGAGTAGGAAGTCCAGGAAGAGTATCAGCATACAAATTGCCAGGTCTGGGTGCTACCCACTTGGATGAATCAACTTTAACCAATTTCTGCCTCTTTGTCCCTCTGCTCCAGTTCCTGGAGCATCCTAATGGTCTTGTTTTCAATATGAGCTTGCCCCCACCTAGGGCAGGACAGAGTGCCTGTCTGATGGTACCCCCAGACTATATCCAATGGGAAAGAAATTATTTCCTAAAAGAAAAGTGGAATGTAGTTAGGAAGAAAGAATGAATACTGAGCTGCTCCAAATCAACAATGTCCACTACAGGTTGGCAGAGACCAGGCCATGAAGGGTCTTGTGTGTCATAAAGGACATTAGCCCTTATCCTAAGTGCAGTAAGGAACCTGCAGAGGCTCTTGGGCAGGAAGAAGGGAATAACATGATCAGGCTTACATTTCTAGAGGATCCTCTGGCTGATTTGTAAATAATGGATTAGAATGAGGCTACAGTGGAGGGCAGAGAGCACCTAGGTCAGAGGCAATGGGGATTTGGCCTACAGTGGTAGCAGCAGGGCAGAGATATTGTTGGATTCAGAATATATTGTAGGTGGAGTCTATAAGAGTTGGGAATAGGTTTGAAATAAGGGATGGGGGGAAAGGAGGTTTCAGGTTTGGTGTGCATGGTTAATCTGAAAAATATTGGTTTCATTTTAATAGGAAATTGTGCCCTAGTTTGGGAAGAGCCTCATGAGATACAACTTCCATGACTTAATCCTAAAAACTTATTCACTTGAAGTACTTCCTAAGGGAAACTTCCTAACTACTTCCTAAGGGAAAAATCTGTCTCTGCCTGTAGATACTATACAATAAGGTAAAATATCTACAATTTTGAAGGCAGGTACCCAATTTCACATAAGAAAACAAGGTTTTGGTTAGATCCCTAAAGCATATGAATCTGCCCTCAACTAGCAACATAGAAATCCTTGGTTCCAGGCTTCCTCTGAGTGGACAATCTCAAGCTATCTGCTATTCTGTGCTTATTGGAAGCCCAACTGCAAGAAGTGATGGTTAGAGAATAGTAATATGGGCTGACGCCTCACTCGATTTCCCACAGGGCTGCACAGGTTTCCCCTTTCTGCGAATGGACCACTGGAGGGGTTCAAAGATTCCAGTTCTAATATGGGAATGAGCCTCTTTGATCTCTTCCGGGGCTTTTTCGGCTTTCCTGGACCTCAGAACCACAGAGATCCCTTTTTTGGAGGGATGACTCGAGATGAAGATGGTGATGAGGAAGAAGGGGGCTCATGGGGCTGTGGGAACCCAAGGTTCGATAATCCTCAGCATCCCGCCCCTCCCCGCCGCACCCCTCCCCCAACAAGGAATTTGGCTTTGACTTCAGCTTCAGCCCAGGAGGAGGGATACGTTTCCACGATAACTTCGGCTTTGATGACCTAGTACAAGATTTCAATAGCATCTTCAGCAATATGGGGGCCTGGACCTTGCCTTCCCATTCTCCTGAACTTCCAGGTTCTGAGTCAGAGACACCTGGTGAGAGACTGCGGGAGGGACAGGCACTTCGAGAATCAATGCTTAAGTATCCAGATAGTCACCAGCCCAGGATCTTTGAGGGGGTCTTGGAGAGTGATGCAAGAAGTGAATCCCCCAAACCAGCACCAGACTGAGGCTCCCAGAGACCATTTCGTAGGTTTGATGACGTATGGCCTGTGGACCCCCATCCTAGAACCAGAGAGGACAATGATCTTGATTCCCGGGTTTCCCAGGAGCGTCTTGGCCCGGTTCTACAGCCCCAGCCCAGATCTATTTCAAGAGCATCTCTGTGACCAAAATCACTAAGCCAGATGGGATAGTGGAGGAACGCTGGACTGTCATGGACAGTGAGGGCCAGACAGAGACCGCAGTAACCCAACACGAAGCAGATAGCAGTCCTAGGATGATCCAGAATCACCAAGACCTCCAGCCCTGGATGATGCCTTCTCCATCCTGGACTTATTCCTAGGATGTTGGTTCCAGTCCCGGTAGCCTTGTTAACCCTCAGAGGCCTTCAAGTCCTTTCCACCTCTCACCCATTGCCCACCATCAATAAGCTTAGCTTCTCCTCTTGCCCCCTCAGGGGCTTGGCTATGTGGAATAGTGAATTGGGGGCATGTCAGTTTGTCACTCACCCAAACTGACCAATAAAACCTTTATTTATGCTAAAAAAGAGAATAATAATATGAATATTTATGACTAACATTTATTGAGTGCTTACTATATACATTTAAAGATCCAATGCATTATTTCATTCAATCCTTAGAAAACTATCAGTAGGTATTATATTTTTTCTCATGCTATAGATAAGAAGGCAGATGACCAGAGAGGTTAAGAAGAAAACAAATGGGAAAAGTGGAATTTCTACCATTGTTGAATTATTATACATTCCAAGCATTTTGCCTAATCTCATGTAACACTTACCTCACAGGGTAGCTGTCAGGAGTACTAACTAGCTCACATTTATTTACAGATGAGGAAACAAGGGCTTTGAGAGGAAATGTCATTTGCCTGAATGTATCCAGCTAGTAAATTGCTATAATAGGATATGAATTTGGGTCTCTCCAACTCCGAATCTCATGTTTTACCCCAGGCTACTTCTCAAAACACTTCTATGTCTTGCCCATGGTCACGCAGCATTCCAACAGTATCGCTGTCTATCATCTACCAAGTAGTCACTATAAGTCATTCTCCATGTTGGGCACTGTGATAGTTTTGTATGTTGACTTGGCTAGGTTACAGTCCTCAATTAGTCAGTCAAACACTAACTCATGCATTCCATGAAGATGTATTGCAGATGTGACTAAAGTCCATAATCGTTTAACTTTAAGGAGATTAACCTAGATAATATAGGTGGACCTGATTCAATTAGGTGAAAGGCCTTAAGAGCAGAGCTGAGGCTTTCCTGAAGAAGAAATTCTGCTGTCTATGGGCCACAGCTTCAGCCTATGCCCAAGGGTTCCATGCCCTTCCTAACAGCCTGCCCTATTTATTCAGAATTGTCTAGCCAACTCCCACAGTTACGCAAACCAATTCCTTGCAGTGACTCTCTTAGTACATATCTCCTGCTGGTTCTGGTCTCTGGTTAAATCTTCACTGATACAAGCATGTTACATGCGTTATCTCATTCATTCTTTTCAACAGTCTTAATAATAGGGTATTATCATTACCTCCATTTTACGGATGATGAAACAGAGGACCAGAAAAGTTAAGTAATTTCCCCAAAGTTGCACTGTTTATATATATTAGAGGCAGGATTCAACCCTACTCCTGAAACTTCAAACCCTGGCTTTTCAGCATTATGCCATGCCACATAGTGCAGCATACTTGGAAAATATGTACTCCATCCACTCTCTAAATTCATTCACTGTAAGAGTTGTAAAAAATACGCAGTGAATAACTTTAATTTAAATTCTTTTTTTGGTAAATCGTAGATTTTTGAATGCACTGTTAAATTTCCTTGCCTAACACAAAATGGCTGGGTGGTTAAAAAAGGAATTCCTTGTTAAAGAAGAAAAATAATGACCATGATAACAATGATGACCCAAATGATGGTCCATCATGCAGAAAACCGAAAGATCAAGTCCACAAACAAGCAGAAAACAAAGGATGATAATACATCTTTTCTCTACTTGGCCCAACATTTAAAATTTAGTTTCAGCACATCATCATCTGTCCATTAAATTTATGTAATTATTTTGGATGTCATTGGTTTTGTAGTTATATATATATATATATATATTTTATATATATATAAAATATATATATTATATATTTAAATATTATATATGATATATATAATATATATTATATAATATATAGATATATATTATGATATATATAATATATAGATATATATTATGATATATATAATATATATCATATATATCATATATTATATATGTCATATATTATATATAATATATGTCATATATATTATATATTATATATGTCATATATAATATATATGTCATATATAATATATATATTATATATAATATATAATATATAATATATATGTTATATATAACATATAATATATATGTTATATATAACATATAATATATATGTTATATATAACATATTATATATGTTATATATAACATATAATATATGTTATATATAATATTATATATGTTATATATAACATATAACATATATGTTATACATATATAACATATAACATATATAACATATATAATATGTTCTATATATGATATATATGATATATATAATATATATGTTATATGTTATGTATATAATATATAATATATATGTTATATATATTATATATTATATATGTTATATATAATATATGATATATATGTTATATATAATATATAATATATATGTTATATATAATATATAATATATATGTTATATATAATATATAATATATATGTTATATATATAATATATTATATATGTTATATATATAATATATAATATATATGTTATATATATAATATATAATATATATGTTATATATAATACATAATATATGTTATATATATAATACATAATATATATGTTATATATAATATATAATATATGTTATATATATAATATATAATATATATGTTCAGTTTTATAGTGGTTTAAGACCATAGACATGAGAAGTTTGTGTTCACTTTTATTTTTTCCATAGTATGATAACAGTATAGTAAAAGTAGGCTAACAGATAAGTTTTGTAGTAGTTTATTTTTCCCTTTAAAAGGCACTTTTCATTATTCGAGTTTGCAAAAACAACTGTTAGAACTGATGCCTCCCTTTTTCACTTTAGCTTCCAGGGAGCTCAGATGCAAATTTGAAATTCAACTATGACAATTCTGTTGATCTTTTTTTATCTAGGTACAAGTGTTGTTCTTTCTATAATCTTAATATTCTAAAATTTTGATTTATATTCCCCCATATCTGATTCATGTATATATAAATGTTGTAAATGGCCTTAAATCCTCTGCAGAATGAAGTGTGATATAAATATTTTAAAATTCTGATTGATAAATGATCATTTAATTCCTGTCAGTGAAAGTGGGAATGGACTATATACACAGAATATACCATCAAGTATGGGATAATAAAATGTCTGCCAGATAATCATGATTCACTGACCTATGCACTAATTCAAGGTGGTCGCTTACATTGAAGTGACTAACAGCACTAGGCAATACTCCTCCTGACCAGTCTTTCTCTCCTAGGATTCAAACTAAAATGTCTAAATTTTCAAGAATAAAGGAACCCAAATCTCCATAAGGAGAGAGAGAAATTCTTGGGAACTGAGCAGTCCTCACCGTGCTGCTGCCCCACAGGTGGTGGGGACATTGCATTTCAGCAGAAATGTTCTACAACAAGGTTGTTATCTAGTCACTCCAAACTGAGATTATCTTCTCAGTGAGTCTGTCTAGTCTGCTGAGTTAGATTACAAATTCTTCCACAGAAGTGTTCCTACTTTCTGATATCATCTCTGTGTACCTACTCTTGTTTTCTGATTCAATCTTGACTCAGTGAATCCTATTGTTTACCGCACAATGATACAGGATGCAATTTGATGAGCTGTATCCCTGAGGAAGGTCAGAAAAAAATATAGATCTATTCTGCTGTATTTCGTATTCTAAATGATTCAGGTCAACATATATTCGTCACGTATGATCATGTGTCACTTGATGGGCCACGTTCTGAAAAATGTATCTATAAGTGATTTCACCATTGTGCAAACATCCTAGAGTGCATTTATGCAAACCTAGATGGTGTAGCCTACTATACACCCAGGCTACAAAGCTGTACAGCAGGTACTGTCCTGAATACTGTAGGCAACTGTAACAGTATAATAAATGTTTATTTAATCATATTCAAACATAGAAAAGATACAGTAAAATACAGTATTATAATCTTATGGGGCCACTGTCATATATATTGTCCATTATTGTCCAAAATGTCATTCTGCGGCACATAACTGTACTTAGTATTTGCCAAGCATTGTTCTAGGTACTACAGACTGCTTCTCAAGATTTAATGTGCATACAAATCACCTGCACATCCTTTAAATGTAGATTCTAATTCAAAAGTTCTGGGGTGGGACCTGAGATTTTTACATCGTTATTGAGCACCCAGGTGATGTCAATGCTGTTTAGCCTTGGATCACACTTTGAATAGCAAGGACATAAGGTATTAATAATACAGTACATTCCTTCCCTTCAAGATATTTAAAATTTAGTTGGATAAATTGTGGAAGTGGTTACGCATAAATACTTTCACATATATAATGTGCATCATTTGGGCAGCCTGTGATAGTAGAAAGATTTTGGGGAGAACCTGTTGTGATACTGAATAAATAAGTGAGTTAATGAGTGAGTGAGTGTGAGTATGTGTTGGCAGTTGGGGACTGAGAAAAAGGAAATATCATTGAGGGAGGTATGTGAGATAAACCTTGAAGGATAGATAGAATTTTGACAGGTGAACACATAAGCACCAGCCAGGATAACAATATGAGTAAATAGTGCTTAACATCACTAATTATCAGGAAAATGCAAACCAAAATCACTATGAGATACCACTCCCCACCTGTTAGTATAGCTATTATCAAAAAGATAAGAGATAACAAGGGTTGCTGAGGGTGTGGAGAAAAAGAAACACTTGTACCCTGGTGGTGGGAATGTAGATTGGTTCAGCCATTATAAAAATATTACAGAGGTTCCTAAAGAAATTAAAAACAGAATTACCATATGATTATGGTAATTACCATAATCAATTATCAGCATCAATTGCCAGCAATCCCACTTCTGGGCATATACTCAAAAGAGATGAAATCACCACTTAATATAAGATATCTACACTCCCATGTCCATTGCAACATTATTCGTGATAGGCAAGATATGGAAACAGTTTAGATGTCCATCAATGGATGAATGGGTAAAGGAACTGTGTGTGTGTGTGTGTGTGTGTCTGTGTGTGTGTGTGTGTGTAATGAAATATTATTTGGCCTTAAAAAAGGAAGAGATCCTGCCATTTGCCACAACATGGCTGAATCTGGAGGACATTATGCTAAATGAAATAAGCCAGACACAGAAAGAAAAATCATATTGCACGATATCTCTTATATGTGGAATCTTTTTTAAATAAAATGTCAAATATACAGAGACAGAATAAAACAGTCTTTCTAGAGGGTCGTGGCAGGGTGGGGGGAAGAAATGGGGAGATGTCAGTTAAAGGGTACAAAATAAAAAAACATGTAGGATGAACAAGTTGAAAGATCGAATGTACAATATGAGGATTATAGCTAATAATAGTGTATTGTATTTGGGATTTTTCCTGAGTAGATTATAGCTGCTCTTGCCAGAGAGGAAAGAATGGGATGATAGATATGTTAATTTGTTCTCCTATGGTAACCATTATACTATATATATAAAACATCATGCCATATACCTCAAATATACACAAAGCTTATTTTTCAAAAACAAAACAATATGAGCAAATATATGAAGGCAAGAGATAATACTAGTTGGATTTAAAAAAGAGCCAGTAGTCCCATTTGATTGGTACATAGGGAAAGTAATAGAAAATATAGCAGGAATTAGGAATCTAGGAAGAGATGGTAAAGGGCTTTGAAGGCCAGATAAAGAGTGACTTGTACGTATTTTGATAGTTAATAGGGAACCCTTAAAGGATTTAGAGCAGAGCAGTGATATTATGAGACCTGTTGTTTAGCTACGGCTATAGAATTAGAGCTGTGGTCCCTGGGCCAGCATCATCATTTTCACCTGAGTGCTTGTGAGACGTTCAGGCCTGCTGCAGACTTACTGAATTAGAAGTTGTGGGGGTGGTGCCCAGCACTCACTTTGAATAAACCCTCCAGAGTTTTCAGATGCACTCTGAAGTGTGAGAACCACTGGGTTAGAACAATAGATCACAAGTTTGGCTGCATATTAGAATCACCTGGGAGCTTTAAAAAAAAAATAGCCTGATGCGCAAAGCCCCCTACCGTATTCATCAAATCAGAAATCTTGGGGATGAGATTTGGGTATTAACATTTTTTAAAGCACCTCAGGTGATTTTAATGGAAAACCCAGGCAGCATATTACTGAATTGAAGATGCAACTTTAGTGAGGATTGAGCTGGAGAGACTGGTTAGAGAGGGTTGCAATAATTAACTGGGGCTGTGTCCTGGGACAGGAAAAAATGGATATGAAATATGTTCCAGAGCAAGCCCTATCATATAGGATTGGGCAACGGCCTGTATATGAAGTGAGAGAGAAGTCCAAGGGTTTCAAGGTTCAGAGAAGAAAGGGGGTTGGTGTCAAAGAATGCTGCCAGCTACGGAGATTATTAGAAAGATAATATTTATTTATTTGTTTTGTTTTGTTTTGTTTTTTTGAGATGGAGTCTCACTCTGTCACCCAGGCTGGAGTGCAGTGGCACGATCTCGGCTCACTGCAACCTCTGTCTCCTGCGTTCAAGCGATTCTCCTGCCTCAGCCTCCAGAGTAGCTGGGATTACAGGCATGTGCCACCACACCCAGCTAATTTTTGTATTTTTAGTAGAGACGGGGTTAGCCAGGCTGATCTCAAACTCCTGACCTCAAGTGTTCCACCCACCTTGGCCTCCGTAAGTGCTTGGATTACAGGTGTGAGCCATAGAAAGATAATATTTGATTGATTAGTTACAGTAATCAGAAAGATAAAATAGTAGGTTGAGAGCTACTAGGATTGTGGGAAGATTTTCTTGGGAGGGAGGATACCCTGAGGTATTTGGATACAGAAGGGAAAAATGTTGAAGATGAAACAGACTAACAGGACAAATAACAGAACCAGGTTTGGGAGGAGTTGGGCAGAGATAAGATCAAGGACACACAAAAAGGTGTTATTTGCAAGAAAAAAAGACACTACAGTTTGAGAACTAGAAATTAAGAGAAGGAAAACTGTTTTGGTAACATTGTGAACAAGATATTCTAAATAGCCCTACTACTTCGAAAATTCTAAATGCTGTGGATGACTTATAACAATATATTTTACAATGCATTGCCGAGCTCAGAAGAAAGTAAGAAGAATTGAAGGTAGTGGGGGAGGGAAAAACAGAAGTTGGGGTAGGAGGTAGATAAAGAAGGAGGAACAAGCTGAAACCAGAACTGGGTAGCAAACAATATAAAAGTAAAGAAAACCCAGTGTGAAGATATTCATGCCAGTAACGTAGAGTTTTGGAAGTTGGAAATGAAATCCTAATCGTTGGGCCTAGGCAAATAAAGAAGCTGTACCTGAGATAATCAGGTGCATCTGGCTCTCTTCAAGGTGCTACATTGTCAGTGAAAAATAGGCCAGAAACAAAATCTATCAGCCATTAGAGCAAGCCTACAAGGAAACTTTTCTTCACCACAGCTGCAGAAGGACATGAATTAATAATAATAGTAGGAATCTCTACTGCACCCCAAACCCAAAAATTTGTTTCCAGAGATCTCCTTTAGAAGAAACTGGGATTTAAATTTACTCAACCAGCATGGTTGAAAAACACCAAGCCTAGAAGTTATTCCAGTATAGTAGCATCCCTTTTGGCCAGCAAAAGGACATAAAATTATCTGTGAAAAAACCATCCTCAACCCAGACCTATAAGAGCCCCACAAATTGTTTAGCCAAATAGAAGCACACAACACATAAGGAAACAAGTGTTTAATCACTAACCACATAAGGAAACAAGTTACCATGAATAAGACTCAGAAGAAACAAGAAAGAACAGAGTTAAACCTTCAAGAATTTTAAGTATTTGTTGCTGTTGTTGTTGTTGTTGTTTTGAGACAGGGCCTCCCTCTATCGCCCAGGCTGGAGTAGTGATCTCAGCTCACTGCAGCTTGGACCTCCTGGGCTCAAGCAATTCTCTGGCCTCAGCAACAGTCCCCTCCTCCCCATAGCTGGGACTATGGGTGTGTGCCACCACCTCCCAACCCCCTCCCCCGCCCCTGGCCAATGTTTTTTTTTTTTTGGTGGAGACAGGGATTTGCCATGTTGCACAGGCTGGTCTTGAACTCCTGGGCTCAAGTGATCCTCAAGCCTAGGCCTCCCCACGTGCTGGGATTACAAGTGTGAGCCACTGCACCCAACCAATAATTTTAACTGTTGCTGATAAAAAAAAAAAAAATAGAATGCACAATAATCTGGATCTTCAAAGAAATAAAAGAAACAAAAATGGGCAGAAAACAAGAGATCATCAACAACGAACATAAATATTTGAGAATTAAAAATAGAAACAACTTAAATATAACCACTGATATTAAATCTTAATGGGTGGCTTAAGCAACAAATTGAATACATATAGCTGAAGCCAGAAATGGTGAACTAAAGTGTGTATCTAAGGAAATTACCTAGATTGGAGCACAGATAAAAATATGAAAGGGAAGCTAAAAGATATGGATTACAGTATGTGAAGGTTTAGCATAAGTCTAATCAGACTCCCAGAAGGGAAAACTGGAAAGAATAGAGGCAATATTTGAAGAAATAATGGTTGATAATTTTCCAGAACTAACAAATTCTAATTCACAGATGCCAAAAACACAACAATTCCTAAACAGAGAAAACAACAAAAACAAAGAGAAATCTATATCCAGAGACATCATAGGAAAACAAGAAAACCTTTAAGTAAGCCAGAGAAATACTAACTATGGAAGCCAGAGGAGAGTAGAATAAAAATTTCAATGTGCTAAAAAAAAAATCCTATACTCAGAAAAAAGTGTACTATAAGAACAAAGGGGAAATAAAGATATTTAAAAGTAAACAAAAAATTCGTCACCAACAGAGCCTCACTGAAGGACATTTTAAAAGATATACTTCAAGCAGAAGGACTGTAGTCACAGATAGAAGGTCTGACATGCAAGAAGTATTAAAAAAAAGTAGTAGTAAATGTGTAGGCAAATATAATGACCACTGATTGTATAAAACCATAGTAATCCCAATTACCCTGACTTAATAATTATACATTGTATGCATGTATCAAAATATCACATGTACCCCATAAATATGTACAAGTATTATGTATCAATTTTTAAAAACTGTAGTAATGATATCTGGGGGGCTTAAAAAAACAGAAATAAAATTATTTAATAGTAATATAAGTAGGAAGGATGATAGAGTAAAACTGTCTTAAGCTCTTTGTACTCCCCAGGAGAAGGGTAAAGTTATTCCTTGCCATTAGTCTTTAATAAGTGTGCATAGTATAACTGAAAATAATAGAAGTAAAGTATATATATTTATAATTGAAATAACAAAGCATATATAACTTCTAAACCAGTACAGGAAGGGGGATGGAATACAAACACATGTGATCACTCTAAAAGGCCACAATTAATGAAAGGAAAATTAAATAAAATAGCCAAGACTAATTGAAAATATAAGAACAGTAGATTTATATATGTCATTAATTACATTAAGTATAAGTGAACTAAATGTTCCAGTTGAAAGACAAAGATTGTTTATCTGAATTTTTAAAAATCCGTTTACCTGCTAGCTATGAGACTCACCTAAAACACAGGGTAACAGAAAGGTTGAAGGTAACAGAAAGTGATAAACTTTATTATGCTGATACCACCTCAAAGAAAGCTGAAATTGTTTACTGATATTAGATAAAGTCAACTTTAAGGCAAAAAGTATACTAAGATAAAGTGGGTCACTTCTAACAAGTCAGGAGGAAAACAGGCAAAACATTTAACAGGCATTTCACAGAATAATAAACACGAATGGCCAATAAACATGGAAAGATACCCACCCTCATTAGTAATAAGGGAAACACAGATTAGAAGGAATGGGGTATAGTTTTATACCACTGGATTGGCAAAAATTTTGAAGTCTGATGATACTAAGATCTAGTCAGGATGTAAAGCAAAGAGAATTGTGTTCACTGCTGGTTAAAGTATTAATTAACATAGTTTTTTTAAAAAAGTTTCACATTGCCTTGAAAAGTTAAAGTTAAACAGACCCTAAATGTCAGCAGTTTCTCTCCCAGGTATATACCTAAATAATCTTTTGCACATGTACATGAAGAGACAAGCTTAAGAATGTTCATTAGTAGCAAAAAGTGGGAAACAATCCAGATAGACATCAAAAGAAGAATGAATAAATTATGTTTCATTCATTCTATGAAATACTATTTATATGAGAATGAATGAACTGCAAAAATGCATCAACATGGATGAATTGCACAAACACAATGTTGAGTGAAAAAAGCAACTTGCAGAGGGAAAACAGGCAGTATGACACCATTCATATAATGCTCAAAAGCACTGACAATGTATTATTTAAGTATTGACACATATGTGATAAAAGTATAACAGAAAACAATGAAAAAGAAGAAAAGATAAAATCAGAATAGTGTTTGCCCTCATGGGGATGAAGGAGGCATAAAATGAGGGTAGGGATGGCACACAGGAAACTTCAGTGATGTTTGTAATCTTGGAGCCTTAAGCTTCAGGGTGGGTATATGCATGTTCATCACACTTTTCTTTATACTGAATATAAAAATTATATACAATAATAGACTGGATAAAGAAAATGTGGCACATATGCACCATAGAATACTATGCAGCCATAAAAAAGAATGAGTTCATGTCCTTTGCAGGGGCATGGATGAAGCTGGAAACCATCATTCTCAGCAAACTAACACAGGAACAGAAAACCAAACACCACATGTTCTCACTCATAAGTGGGAGTTGAACAATTAGAACATATGGGCACAGGGAGGAAAACATCACACACCAGGGCCTGTCAAGGGGCGGGGGCAAGGGGAGGGATAACATTAGGAGAAATACCTAATGCAGATACGGGTTGACGGGTGCAGCAAACCACCATGGCACATGTATACCTATGTAACAAATCTGCACGTTCTGCACATGTATCCCAGAACTTAAGTATAATAATAATAAAAAAAAGAAAACCACATGCTACAGGGCACTGGATACCCCCCAAAAAATTATTATATATATGTATGTATATTTATTTGTATGTGTTAAATATAATCCTAAAAGAGAGAAAGGTTAATTATGCAGAGAGGAAAGATGATCAGCTGTGCATGGTGAAGGCATTATGATGGGATTAGGGGCTAGGAGAGAATAATGGCACTTAGGGCAGCCACTGTGGGGAGTATGCTGGGAAATCATAATACATTTAGCTTTCCAAAATAATTCTGAAGAAGGACCTGGTGGGCCCTCTAAGTCATTACGCTGACAAAATAAGATTGTTCTTCTGCCACCCCTTCCTTTCCTTGACTCTACATCATAATAATAGTGATCATATTGTTAATAACAACTATTTGAAGAGTGCCCACTATGTGCCAGTAGGTGTGTGTGTGTGTGTGTGTGTGTGTGCGTGCGTGCATGTGTGTGTATAATTGTCTTTATTTTACAGGTGAGAAAAATGAGGATGAGAGAGGTTTAATGTTTTGCCCAAGCTTACACATCTGCTAGTAGTAACTGGTAGTATTAATAGGAGCTAGGAGTAGAGCTGGAATTCCAACCCAGGTCTCCGTGACCTCAATGCTTGTGCACTCACTACTCTACTCTTTTCCTCTTCCCCACCATCACCCACGTCCCTTTATGCTGTTTCCATGCTATAATTTCTGCGCTTTTGTGGGATATATCCTGCTTTGGTTACTTCTAATCTGCCTGATACTTAGGATTGATAGATTGAACGCTCAGTACCATGAGGAAATAATACACTGGGATGCAACAGAATGCCCAGTTTTGATTTCTGTTTATGTTAGTGTTATCAAGGGAAAAGAGTGAGAGAGGGAAAATACACATGTTAAGCTAGCAATCACAAAAGTCAAGCATATACAAAGTCCTCTAGGTTATTTTACATGACAAGCTATGCTATTAGTAATTCTTCATGAATGTATCTGTAATCTAGGTGCATAAACATTTGGGGGAAATGAAAATGACTGATGTGAACTTTTAAACACCATCCCATATTTAAGACACTACCATGGTCTGTATTATACAACAAGAAAGCTTTCTAACCTCAGCCCTGCCTCTGTTCCTAAATCTCCAAAAACTCTTTCTGTGTTTCTATGTGGCATAGGTAGCTGTATTTCCCTTATGTCTCATATACCTAACCTGTAGTGTAGTTTGAAACACACAAAGGTGTCATAACACTATTCTGGAGTCAAGCCATGCACTGCAGCCCAGACATGAAAGAGAACACTGGATAATAAATGACTCGTTGTGGTCCATCTTGTCTTTGGTTGAAAATAATCCTTCAATAAAGAAATAACAGGTGATACATGAGACACACACTTAACTAGGATTAAAATCTCTGTTTCCAGCAGATAAATTCTTAAAATGTTGTCGATAATCAGAGATAGAGTTAGCTGGTTGTTTCCTAAATGTCATCTTTAATAATAGAGCATCATAAGCTAGCATCATGTGTCTTTTGGTTTTCACATAATTTAGAATAAAGTTTGGAGCTGCAGAAAACTGACATCAGGGGATGACATGGGAAATACTGATTATTTTTCTGGCCAAGGAGTAATTTTGCTCCTGATTTTCTGTATTCCCATTCCAAAGTTGGAATGAATAAAGAAACAGAAAGAAAAGCCTTAATTGACAATATAATGCCCACAAGCATCAACAGATGTGATCCCTTGTAATGAAGCATGTGGGTCTAATTTGGCATCACTAACCACTTGGAGGATCTCCTTGCTGAGTTCTTGCAGGCTAGCCTTCTAAACCTATGTTTGGCTGGCACCTGTGCCCTGTTGAAACTGGCATACCACCCTATGGGTGGGCACAGTGCCACCCTAACAGATGGCCATAAGAGTCATCATGCCAGAGAACTACTATTGTTTATAGCAAGTTTAGCTTAACAGCAATTGGCACCTGCTAAAGAATGACAAAATGGTGGCCTACCTTTGTGAAAGATAAACTATGACCTAAAATGGGCATGTCTGAAATTGGTATTTCGGAGTCATTTCACATACTCAATGAAGACCTCTAAGAGAGGAAGTGGCACTGCAACAATGTTGTATCTGTACTAAGGTGCTAGCAAAAGGAGGTAACAACACTTTTCAAGGTTCTACAATAAATTCAACATCCTAGTCTCCTAGAGCCAATAAATAATTCAAATTCAATATCATTAGAAGTAAAAATTTAAAACATCAACCCTTGAATGAACTTTCTGCTTGGTCACCTACCTAAAGCTACTCTCATTGATAAGACTCACTTGTTTCATTATCAATGCCTAAGTGATTTGTGAACATTTTTTGAGGGAGAACATTTAATTTTAAAACTCACGTATTTATAAATAATGGTTGAAAATGTCAGATATAACTAGACCCCCAAACTGGGAGGGAAACCATGATTATAGGATGGAGTATACAGAGGTTAGTAGTAGCTGAAGGACACAATGTCTAACCCCAATTAACACTAAAATTTGTGTAGGCCTGTTTAGAGTCATCTAAAGGGAAAATAAAAGGAAGCTTAACTTTTATGAGCACCTACTTTGTGTCAAGGACTGTGGGATATACTTTGCATCCAGTTCTTAACTTTTCACAATTCTGATATACATATATTTCAGATTCCACAGTTTATTTAAAGAACACTAGCTCCCCAAGAGCACAGTTCAGATTTCAGTTCTCACTGTATACTGTGAATAACTGCATTAAGTACAAACCTCACTGCTGGCTCTTCAGTCTACAAATCTACTATGTAATAACAATGTGCATCATGACTAGTGATCTATTTCATCACTTCTTTCAATGTCTGCCAGTGATTGGTCACTAATCATCTGTTATTCAGTTCATACACATATGGCAAGATGTGTAACTGTGTTGTCCCCTTGTCTCTCAGTGACACATCCATGACATTTTATGAAAGTAGATATATATCTATAAAAGTTATATTTTTTTCAGTATGTGACACAGCCTCTTAGAGTATTTCATTAAATACAATCAATAATTACAGCCTAGTATATGTGGTAATTTAGTATATGATAAAAATCACTTGGGAAAAGACAAAATAGTGTTTAATATATGATATTTGATCAACAAGATGGCAACTTTGAGAAAAATCAAGATTAGAAATATTTAATTCCAACTAACACTAGTTTGTGTATGGCGTGAAAGAAATGAATGATAACTGAAACAGGGAATTGGCCAAGAAAGACAAAGAGAAGCAATGAAACAATAAATAATAACACAGAAAGTGAAATTAGAATCAAACATAAACGGACCTATAGAAGAACTATCTGACAATGGAAAGTATGACACTGCCATCAATCAAGAGACTCTAGATATGAAGCCAGAGGGAACTTCGTGAAGGTGAGCTAATCAACATAAATCAGGAAAGCCATTGTAAGAAAAGGATGGGGCGGTCCCTGAAGAAATGACACTAGTGAAAATTTTCACATTAGAGAAACTCTTGGAGATATTTCACAATATTGACAGTGCAAATGATAAGATACTGAAGCTGATTCAAACTTGGAAAAGAGTATGACAACACAGCAAGGTATAGAAAAGATTCTTGATCCCTACTGAAAGTTACTGTAAGACAAGGTGAACACTATTCACACTATTCCCGATACAACAATTTTTCACAAAGATATAAAACACTTTAATTTTCAATATTTCTAATGTTTTAAATTATAGTATATGAGTAAATATTAGTTTCATAATTTTATTGCATTCCCTTATACATTTATAACAAACAGTAAGAGTTTGTGATGACATTTTGACAAAATTTTTAAAAGACACAAAACAATAATTTTTCTCAATAATCAATGAGACCACCTTACATGTTTTCAGTTTACATGGTCATTTTTATGGAACTGCACTATTGTGCAAAGCATGAATTGCCTTACAGTATTTCATATGAAACCCAGAAAAACCCTAGGGAATAGGTTTACAGTTCAAATTACACAGGTGAAGAAGAAAGGAAATGATAAGTACTTAACTAAAGGTCAGACAGCTTGGAAATAATAGAGTTATATATAAGGTACTTAGCAAATAGTGGACGCTCAAGAAAGATAAGTTCTCTTCAAAATGATTTCATACACCTACGTGAATCTGGCCTCAAAGCTATACTTTTTCTATATGTGACACAGCCTCCTAAATTAAATATGAGTATTTCATTAAATATAATCTAGCAGTAGAACTTAATATATGTGGTAATTCAGTATATGATAAAAATCACTTGGGAAAAGATGAAATATTATTTCATCTTTGGTCAACAAGATATTTGATATTTGGTCAACAAGATATCAACTTGGGGGAAAGATTAAGATTAGAAACATTTAACCCCTACTAACACTAGTTTGTGTATAGAATGAAATCAAAAGCTACATTCCTAGTTGAAATTCTACCTTTTTATATCAAAATTGAAGTCAGGTATATCAAAAATGTAATTTAAAAAAGCAATACCACAAAGGCTATAAAATATACTTTAGTTGAATTTTTCTAAAAATCTTAGGGTAAGAAATTCCTAACATGTCATAAGAATTAAGAACCATAAACTTGAGGTCTGGAAAATTTGAATATAAAAAAACTAAATTTAAAAATTACATTTAGTCAAACAACACCTCAAACTAATTTTTTAAAAAGTGACAAACTGTGGAAAATATTTTCAGCTACATATGATAAGAGAAAAGAATACATTATTTAATATACAATAAGCTCTTATAAACTAAAAATTTTTTAAAAGAACAAAAATAGGTTATAATAGAAAAAATGGCAAAGGGTACCTTCTGAAATGAGAAAATAAAAGCAAACGACACTAAGCATACAAAAGGGTATTCAACTTCAGTAACATTTGAACAACACAAATAAAAATTACAATGAGATATCATTTCACCCTTATCAGATTAGCAAAGTTGAACAAGGCCAACTCTAAGATAATCAAAACATACCTTGGCCTAAAAGCTCCTTCAGCTGATAAACAACTTCAGCAAAGTTTCAGGATACAAACTCAATGTACAAAAATCGCTAGCATTCCTATACACCAACCACAGTCAAATAAGAAAGTCAATCCCATTCACAATTGCCACAAAAAGAATAAAATACCTGTGGCTGGCAAGATGGCCGAATAGGAATAGCTCCAGTCTGCAACTCCTGGCAAGATCAACACAGAAGGTGCGTGATTTCTGCATTTTTGACTGACATACCCAGCTCATCTCACTGGGACTGGTTAGACAGTGGGTGCAGCTCATGGAGGTTGAGCCAAAGCAGGGTGGGGTGTCACCTCACCTGGAAAGCACAAGGGGTCTGGGAACTCCCTCCCCTAGCCAAGAGAAGACGTGAGGGACTGTGCATTCCAGCCCAGATACCACACTTTTCCCATGGTTTTCACAACCTACAGACCAGGTGATTCCCTCAGGTGCCTACACCACCAGGGCCCTGGGTTTCAAGCGCAAAACTGGGTGTCCATTTGGGCAGACACCAAGCTAGCTGCAGGTGTTTTTTTGTTTTGTTTTGTTTTGTTTTTTCATACCCCAGTGGTGCCTGGAATGTCAGAGAGACAGAACCATTCACTCCTCTGGAAAGAGGGATGAAGCCAGGGAGCAAACTGGTCTAGCTCAGAGGATCCCACCCCCACAGAGCCCGGCAAGCTGAGATCCACTGGCTTGAAATTCTCGCTGCCAGCACAACAGTCTGAAGTCAACCTGGGATGTGTGAGCCTGGTGGGGGGAGGGGTGTCTGCCATTACTGAGGCTTGATTAGGCAGTTTTCCCCTCACAGTGTAAACAAAGCTGCCAGGAAGTTCAAAATGGGCAGAGCCCACCACAGCTCAGCAAAGCCACTGTGGCCAGACTGCCTCTCTAGATTCCCCCTCTCTGGGAAGGTCATCTCTGAAAGAAAGGCAGCAGCCCCAGTCAGGTGCTTATAGATAAAACTCCCATCTCTCTGGAATAGAGGACCTGGGGGAAGGAGTGGCTGTGGGCCCAGCTTCAGCAGACTTAAAAGTTCCTGCCTGCTGGCTCTGAAGAGAGCAGCAGGTCTCCCAGCACAGTGCTCAAGGTCTGCTAAGGGACAGACTGCCTCCTCAAGTGGGTCCCTGACCCCCATGCCTCCTGACTGGGAGACACCTCCCAGCAGGGGTCAACAGACACCTCATACAGGAGAGCTGTGGCTGGCACCTGGCAGATGACCCTCTGGGATGAATCTTCCAGAGGAAGGAACAGACAGCAATATTTGCTGTTCTGCAGCCTCCGCTGGTGATACCTAGGCAAAGAAGGTCTGGAGTAGACCTCCAGCAAACTCCAGCAGACCTGCAGCAGAGGGGCCTGACTGAGAAGGAAAACTAACAAACAGAAAGGAATAGCATCATCATCAACAAAAAGGAGGTCCACATAAAAACCCCATCCAAAGGTCACCAACAACAAAGACGAAAGATACATAAATCCACGAAGGTCAGGAAAAAACTGTGCAAAAAGCCTCAAAATTTCAAAAACCAGAACGCCTCTTCTCCAAAGGATCACAACTCCTTGCCAGCAAAAGAACAAAACTGGTTGGAGAATGAGTTTGACAAATTGACAGAGGTAGGCTTCAGAAGGTGGTTAACAACAAACTCCTCTGAGCTAAAGGAGCATGTTCTAACACAATGCAAGGAAGCTAAGAACCTTGAAAAAAGGTTAGAGGAATTGCTAACTAGAATAACTAGTTGAGAGAAGAACATAAATGACCTGATAGAGCTGAAAAATGCAACACAAGAACTTCGTGAAGCATACACAAGTATCAATAGCCAAATCAATGAAGCAGAAGAAAGGATATCAGAGACTGAAGATCAACTTAATGAAACAAAGTGTGAAGACAAGATTAGAGAAAAAATAATTAAAAGAAATGAATAAAGCCTCCAAGAAATATGGGACTATGCGAAAAAACCAAACCTACGTTTGATTGTTGTAACTGAAAGTGATGGGGAGAATGGAACCAAGTTGGAAAACACTCTTCAAGATATTATCCAGGAGAACTTCCCCAACCTAGCAAGACAGGGCAACATTTAAATTCAGGAAATACGGAGAACACCACTAAGATACTCCTCGAGAAGACCAACTCCAAGACATGTAATCATCAGATTCACCAAGGTTGAAATGAAGGAAAAAATGTTAAGGGCAGCCAGAGATAAAGGTTGGGTTACCCACAAAGGAAAGCCCATCAGACTAACAGCTGATATCTCTGCAAAAACCCAACAAGCCAGAAGAGAGTGGGCGCAAATATTCAACATTCTCAAAGAAAAGAATTTTCAACACAGAATTTCATAACCAGCCAAACTAAGCTTCATAAGTGAAGGAGAAATAAAATCCTTTACAGACAAGCAAATGCTGAGAGATTTTGTCACCACCAGGCCTGCCCTACAAGAGCTCCTGAAGGAAGCACTAAATATGGAAAGTAAAAATCGGTACCAGCTACTGCAATAATGCAATAATTGTAAAGACCATCAATACTATGAAGAAACTGCATCAATGAATGGGCAAAATAACCAGCTAGCATCATAATGACAGGATCAAATTCACTCATTAACCTTAAATGTAAACAGGCTAAGTGCCCCAATTAAAAGACACACACTGGCAAATTGGATAAACAGCCAAGACCCATCAGTGTGCTGTATTCAGGATACCCATCTCATGTGCAAAGACACACACAGAGGTTGCAATCCTAGTCTCTGATAAAACAGACTTTAAACCAACAAAGATCACAAAATACAAAGAAGGACATTACATAATTGTAAAGGAATTGATGCAACAAGAAGAGCTAACTATCCTAAATATATATGCACCCAATACAGAAGCACCTAGATTCATAAAGCAAATTCTTAGAGACCTACAAAGAGACATACATTCCAATGCAACAATAGTGGGAGAATTTAACACCCCACTGTCAATATTGGAAAGATCAACGGGACAGAAAATTAACAAGGATATTCAGGACTTCAACTTAGCTCTGGACCAAGAGGACCTAATAGACATCTACAGAACTCTCCACACCAAATCAAAAGAATATATCTCAGCACCACATCACACTTATTCTAAAATTGACTACGTAATTGGAAGTAACACACTCCTCAGCAAACGCAAAAGAAGGAAATCATAATAAACAGTCTCTCAGACAGCAGTGCAATCAAATTAGAACTCAGGATTAAGAAACTCACTCAAAACAGCACAACTACATGGAAACTGAACAACCTGCTCCTGAATGACTACTGGGTAAATAACAAAATTAAGGCAGAAATAAAGAAGTTCTTTGAAACCAATGAGAACAAAGACACAACGAACCAGAATCTCCGGGACACAGCTAAAGCAGTGTTTAGAGGAAAATATATAGCACTAAATGCCCACAGGAGAAAGTGGGAAAGATCTAAAATTGACACCCTAACATTACAATTAAAAGAACTAGAGAAGCAAGAGCAAACTAATTCAAAATCTAGCAGAAGACAAGAAATAACTAAGATCAGATCAGAACTGAAGGGGATAGAGACATAAAAAAGCCTTCAAATAATCAATGAATTCAGGAGCTGATTTTTTGTAAAGATTAACAAAATAGATGGACCACTAGCCAGACTAATAAGGAAGAAAAGAGAAGAATCAAACAGACACAATAAAAAATGATAAAAGGCATATCACCACTTATCCCACAGAAATACAAACTACCAACAGAGAATACTATAAACACCTCTACGCAAATAAACTAGAAAATCTAGAAGAAATGGATAAATTCCTGGACACATACACCCTCCCAAGGCTAAACTAGGAAGAAGTAGAATCCCTGGATAGACCAATAACAAGTTCTGAAATTGAGGCAGTAATTAATAGCCTACTAACCAAAAAAAGCCCAGGACCAGATGGAATCAGAGCCATATTCTACCAGAGGTACAAAGAGGAGCTGGTACTGTGCCTTCTGAAACTCTTCCTCACTCATTTTATGAGACCAGCATTATCCTGATACCCAAACCTGGCAGAGACACAACAAAAAAGAGAAAATTTTAGGCCAATATCCCTGATGAACATCGATGTGAAAATCCTCAATAAAATACTGGCAAACCGAATCCAGCAGCACATCAAAAAGCTTATCCACCATGCTCAAGTTGGCTTCATCCCTGGGATGCAAGGCTGGTTCAACATACGCAAATCAATAAATGTAATACATCACATAAACAAAACCAATGACAAAAACCACATCATTATCTCAATAGATGCAGAAAAGGCCTTTCATAAAATTCAACACTCTTTCATGCTAAAAACTCTCAATAAACTAGCTATTGATGGAATGTATCTCAAAATAATAAGAGCTATTTATGACAAACGCACAGCCAATATCATACTGAATGTGCAAAAGCTGGAAGCATTCCCTTTGAAAACCAGCACAAGACAAGGATGCCCTCTCTCACAACTCCTATTCAACACAGTATTGGAAGTTCTGGCCAGGGCAATCAGGCAAGAGAAAAAAATAAAGGGTATTCAAACAGGAAGAGAGGAAGTCAAATTGTCTCTATTTGCAGATGACATGATTGTATACTTAGAAAGCCCCAGCGTCTCAGCCCGAAATCTCATTAAGCTGATAAGCAGCTTCAGCAAAATCTCAGGATACAAAATCAATGTGCAAAAATCACAAAGCATTCCTATACACCAATAACAGACAAACAGAAAGCCAAATCATGAGTGAACTCCCATTCACAATTGCTACAAAGAGAATGAAATATCTGGGAATCCAACTTACAAGGGATGTGAAGGACCTCTTCAAGGATAACTACAAACCACTGCTAAACGAAATAAGAGAGGACACAAACAAATGGAAAAACATTCCATACTCATGGATAGAAAGAATCAATATCGTGAAAATGGCCATACTGCCCAAAGTAATTTATAGATTCAATGCTATCCCCATTAAGCTACCATTGACTTTCTTCACAGAATTGGAAAAAACTACTTTAAATTTCATATGAAACCAAAAAAGAGCCCATATAGCCAAGACAATCCTAAGCAAAAACAACAAAGCTGGAGGCATCACACTACCCGACTTCAAACTATACTACAAGGCTACAGTAACCAAAACAGCATGATACTGGTACCAAAACAGAGATATAGATCAATGGAACAGAACAGAGGCCTCAGAAATAATGCCACACATCTATAACCATCTGATCTTTGACAAACCTGAAAAAACAAGAAATGGGGAAAGGATTCCCTATTTAATAAATGGTGTTGGGAAAACTGGCTAGCCATATGCAGGAAACTGAAACTGGACCCCTTCCTTACACCTCATACAAAAGTTAACTCAAGATGGGTTAAAGACTTAAACATAAAACCTAAAACCATAAAAACCCTAGAAGAAAACCTAGGCAATACCATTCAGGACATAAGCATGGGCAAAGATTTCATGAGTAAAACACCAAAAGCAATGGCAACAAAAGCCAAAATTGACAAATGGAATCTAATTAAACTAAAGAGCTTCTGCTCAGCAAAAGAAACTATCATCAGAGTGAATAGGCAACCTACAGAATGGGAGAAAATTTTTGTAATCTATCCATCTGACAAAGGACTAATATCCAGAATCTACAAGGAAGTTAAACAAATTTACAAGAAAAAAACAACCCCATCAAAAAGTGGGCAAAGGATATGAACAGACACTTCTCAAAAGAAGATATTCATGCGGCTAACAAACATATGAAAAAAAGCTCATCAACACTGGTCATTAGAGAAATGCAAATCAAAACCTCAATGAGATACCATCTCACACCATTTATAATGGTGATTATTAAAATGTCAGGAAACAACAGATCCTGGAGAGGATGTGGAGAAACAGGAATGCTTTTACTGTTGGTGGGAGTGTAAACTAGTTCAGCTATTGTGGAAGACAGTGTGGCCATTCCTCAAGGATCTAGAACCAGAAACACCATTTGACCCAGCAATCCCATTACTGGGTATATACCCAAAGGATTATAAATCATGCTGCTATAAAGACACATGCACACGTATGTTTATTGCAGCACTATTTACAATAGCAAAGACTTGGAACCAACCCAAATGCCTATCAATAATAGACTGGATAAAGAAAATAGGGCACATATACACCATGAAATACTATGCAGCCCTAAAAAAGGATGAGCTTATGTCCATTGCAGGGACATGGATGAAGCTGGAAACCATCATTCTCAGCAAACTAACACAGGAACAGAAAACCAAACACCACATGTTCTCACTCATAAGTGGGAGTTGAACAATGAGAACACATGGACACAAGGAGGGGAACATCACACACTGGGGCCTGTCAGGGGGTAGGGGGCTAAGAGAGGGATAGCATTAGAATAAATACCTAATATAGATGATGGGTTGATGCGTGCAGCAAATCACCATGGCACGTGTATACCTATGTAATAAATCTGCACATTCTGCACATGTATTCCAGAACTTATAGTAAAAAAAGTAATAAAATATTTAGGAATACAGCTAACCAGGGAGGTGAAAGATGTTTACAATGAGAATTACAAAACACTGCTGAAAGAAAACAGAGAAGACACAACAAATGGGAAAACATCACATGCTCATGGATAGGAAGAATCGATATTATTAAAATAGCCATACTGCCCAAAGCAATTTACAGATTCAACGCTATTTGTCTCAAGCTACCAATAACATTCTTCACAGAACTAGAAAAAACTATTTTAAAATTCATATGGAACCAAAACTGCCCAAATGGCCAAGGCAATCCTAAGCAAAAAGGGGAAAGCTGGAGGCATCATGTTACCTGACTTCAAACTATACTACAAGGCCACAGTAAGCAAAACAGCATAGTACTGCTACAAAAACAGGCACATAGACCAATTGAACAGGAGAGAGAGCCCAGAAATAAGGCCACCCATCTACGACCACCTGATCTTTGACAAAGCTGACAAAGATGAGCAATGGAGAAAGGATTCCCTATTCAATAAATGGTGCTGGGATAACCAGCTAGCCATACATAGAAGATGGAAGCTGAACCACTTCCTTACACCATATACAAAAATCAACTCAAGATGTAGACTCAAAAAACCAAGACTTAAGTGTAAAACCCAAAACTATCAAAACCCTGGAAGACAAACTAGGCAATACTATCCTGGACATAGCAACGGGCAAAGATGCCAAAAACAATTGCAACAAAAGCAAAAATTGACAACTGAGATCTAATTAAACTTAAAAGTGACAAATGAAATCTAATTAACTAAAGAGCTTCTGCACTGCAAAAGAAACTATCAACAGAGCAAACAGACAACCTACAGAATGGGCAAAAATTTTTGCAAACTATGAATCTGACAAAGGTCTAATATCCAGCATCTATAAGGAACATAACCAATTTACAAGAGAAAAACAAACAACCTTATTAAAAAGTGGGCAAAGGACATGAACAGACACTTCTCAAAAGAAGACATATGTGCAGCCAACAAACATATGAAAAAAGGCTCAATACCACTGCTCATTAGAGAAATGCAAATGAAAACCACAATGAGATACTACTTCACACCTGTTAGAATGGCTATTATTAATAGATTCTGGCAAAGTTGCCTAGAGAAGAGAACACTTACACACTGTTGGTGGGAGTGTAAATTAGTTCAACCATTGTGGAAAGCAGTACAGTGATTTCTCAAAGTGCTAAAGGCAGAATTATCATTCGACCCAGCAATCCCATTACTGGGTATATACCCAGAGAAATATAAATGATTTTACCATAAAGACACATGCATGCAAATGTTCACTGCAGCACTATTCACAATAGCAAGGACATGGAATCAACCTAAATGCCCATCAATGGCAGATTCGATAAAGAAAATGTAGTACCTATACACCATGTAATACTATGCAGCCATAAAAAAGAACAAGATCATACTCTCTGCGAGAACATGGATGGAGCTGGAGGCTATTATCCTTAGCAAACTAACAGAGGAACAGAAAGCCAAAACCCACATTTTCTCTTATAAGTGGGAGCTAAATAATAAGAACTTATGAACACAAAGAAGGAAACTACAAACACTGGGGCCTACTTGAGGGTAGAGGGTGAGAGGAGGAAGAGGAGCAGAAAAGATTGGGTACTGGGCTTAATACCTGGGTGATGAAATAATATGTACAACAAACCCCCATGACATGAGTGTACCTATGTAACAAACCTTCACATGTACCCCCAAATCTAAAATTAAAGCTTTTCAAAAATGCACACACAAAAAACCAGTGTTTATATGAATGTTTATTGTAGCACTATTTGTAATAGTGAAAAACTGGAAGAAATCCAAATGTACCTCAATAAGAACAGGTTAAATAAATTAACGTACAGCTGCTACATCTCATAGTACAAAGCAGCCAATAAAAAAGATGCTGATGTTTTTTGACATGAAAATATGCCTGTAACCATTTTTTTCTTTTTTGAGTTTTTGAATGATGAGATTACAGAAGTAATCATTAAGTATGTAACAATTTACATGAAATATATGTACATCCTATGGTTCTCCATTGATTTGCAGATTGTACAGATTTTCATGACTTGATATTCTTTTTTTAATTCTTAAATTATAATACAATGTTTTTATTAATAACACTCTATAGACTTTCTTTAATGTTTAGAGTTACAGAGAAAATGTCTCAGATTAGCCTTATTTTTGCTCTTTTATTGGTAAACTATATTACTTCCTGATAGAACACTTACAAAATATTCTTTTATATTTGAAATGACAAATAAACACATTGTAGTGAAATATTTGATCTTTAAGAATAAAGGGATACTTGTAGGCCAAGCTCACTATTTAATTGAGAAAAGTTTTCTTTAATTATATCTAATTTTTATTTGTGTTCCTATTACTTTATTTTTATTTGTTTATTTATTTATTTATTTATTTATTTATTTATTTATTATTATACTTAAAGTTTTAGGGTACATGTCCACAACGTGCAGGTTTGTTACCTATGTATACATGTACCATGTTGGTGTGCTGCACCCATTAACTCGTCATTTAACATTAAGTATATCTCCTAATGCTATCCCTCCCCGCTCCCCATACCCCACAACAGGCCCCAGTGTGTGATGTTCCCAGTCCTGTGCCCATGTGTTCTCATTATTCAATTCCCACCTATAAGTGAGAACATGCGATGTTTGGTTTTTTGTCCTTGCGACAGTTTGCTGAAAATGATGGTTTCCAGCTTCATCCATGTCCCTACAAAGGACATGAAATCATCATTTTTTATGGCTGCATAGTATTCCATGGTGTATATGTGCCACATTTTCTAATCCGGTCTAACATTGTTGGACATTTGGCTTGGTTCCAAGTCTTTGGTATTGTGAATAGTGCCGCAATAAACATACATGTGCATGTGTCTTTATAGCAGCATGGTTTATAATCCTTTGGGTATATACCCAGTAATGGGATGGCTGGGTCAAATGGTATTTCTAGTTCTAGATCCCTGAAGAATCACCACACTGACTTCCACAATGGTTGAACTAGTTTACAGTCCCACCAACAGTGTAAAAGTGTTCCTATTTCTCCACATCCTCTCCAGCACCTGTTGTTTCCTGACTTTTTAATGATCGCCATTCTAACTGGTGTGAGATGGTATCTCACTGTGGTTTTGATTTGCATTTCTCTGATGGCCAGTGATGATGAGCATTTTTTCATGTGTCTTTTGGCTGCATAAATGTCTTCTTTTGAGAAGTGTCTGTTCATATCCTTTGCCCACTTGTTGATGGGGTTGTTTGTTTTTTTCTTGTAAATTTGTTTGAGCTCTTTGTAGATTCTGGATATTAGCCCTTTGTCAAACGAGTAGACTGCAAAAATTCTCTCCCATTCTGTAGGTTGCCTGTTCACTCTGATGCTAGTTTCTTTTGCTGTGCAGAAGCTCTTTAGTTTAATTAGATCCCACTTGTCAATTTTGGCTTTTGTTGCCATTGCTTTTGGTGTTTTAGACATGAAGTCCTTGCCCATGCCTATGTCCTGAATGGTATTGCATAGGTTTCCTTCTAGGGTTTTTATGGTTTTAGGTCTAACATTTAAGTCTTGAATCCATCTTGAATGAATTTTTGTATAAGGTGTAAGGAAAGGATCCAGTTTCAGCTTTCTACATATGGCTAGCCAGTTTTCCCAGCACCATTTATTAAATAGGGAATCCTTTCCCCATTGCTTGTTTTTGTCAGGTTTGTCAAAGATCAGATAGTTGTAGATGTGTGGCATTATTTCTGAGGGCTCTGTTCTGTTCCATTGATCTATATCTCTGTTTTGGTACCAGTACCATGCTGTTTTGGTTACTGTAGCCTTGTAGTATAGTTTGAAGTCAGGTAGCATGATGCCTCCAGCTTTGCTCTTTTGGCTTAGGATTGACTTGGCAATGCGGGCTCTTTTTTGGTTCCATATGAACTTTAAAGTAGTTTTTTCCAATTCTGTGAAAAAGTCTTTGGTAGCTTGCTGGGGATGGCATTGAATCTATAAATTACCTTGGGCAGTATGGCCATTTTCATGCTATTGATTCTTCCTACCCATGAGCATGGAATGTTCTTCCACTGGTTTGTGTCCTCTTTTATTTCATTGAGCAGTGGTTTGTAGTTCTCCTTGAAGAGGTCCTTCACACCCATTGTAAGTTGGATTCCTAGGTATTTTATTCTCTTTGAAGCAATTGTGAATGTAAGTTAACTCATGATTTGGCTCTCTGTTTGTGTGTTATTGGTGTATAAGAATGCTTGTGATTTTTGCACATTGATTTTGTATCCTGAGACTTTGCTGAAGTTGCTTATCAGCTTAAGAAGATTTTGGACTGAGATGATGGGGTTTTCCAGTTATACAGTCATGTCATCTGTAAACAGGGACAATTTGACTTCCTCTTTTCCTAATTGAACACCCTTTATTTCCTTCTCCTGCCTGACTGCCCTGGCCAGAGCTGCCAACACTATGTTGAATAGGAGTGGTGAGAGAGGGCATCCCTGTCTTGTGCCACTTTTCAAAGGGAATGCTTCCAGTTTTTGCCCATTCAGTATGATATTGGCTGTGGGTTTGTCATAAATAGCTCTTATTATTTTGAGATACGTTCCATCAATAGCTAGTCTATTGAGCGTTTTTAGCATGAAGGGTTGTTGAATTGTGTCAAAGGCCTTTTCTGCATCTATTGAGATAATCATGTGGTTTTTGTCTTTGGTTCTGTTTATATGCTGGATTAAGTTTATTGATTTGCATATGTTGAACCAGCCTTGCATCCCAGGGATGAAGCCCACTTGATCATGGTGGATAAGCTTTTTGATGTGCTGCTGGATTCGGTTTGCCAGTATTTTATTGAGGATTTTTACGTCGATGTTCATCAGGGATATTGGTCTAAAATTCTCTTTTTTGTTGTGTCTCTGCCTGGCTTTGGTATCAGAATGATGCTGGCCTCATAAAATGAGTTAGGGAGGATTCCCTCTTTTTCTATTGATTGGAATAGTTTCAGAAGGAATGGTACCAGCTCCTCCTGTACCTCTGGGAGAATTCGGCTGTGAATCCATCTGGTCCTGGACTTTTTTTGGTTGGTAAGCTATTAATTATTGCCTCAATTTCAGAGCCTATTATTGGTCGATTCAGAGATTCATCTTCTTCCTGGTTTAGTCTTGGGAGGGTGTATGTGTTGAGGAATTTATCCATTTCTTCTAGATTTTCTAGTTTATTTGTGTAGAGGTGTTTATAGTATTCTCTGATGGTAGTTTGTATTTTTGTGGGATTGGTGGTGATGTCCCCTTTATCATTTTTTATTGTGTCTATTTGATTCTTCTCTCTTTTCTTCTTTATTAGTCTTGCTAGCAGTCTATCAATTTTGTTGATCTTTTCAAAAAACCAGCTCCTGGATTCATTGATTTTTTGAAGGGTTCTTTGTGTCTCTATCTCCTTCAGGTCTGCTCTGATCTTAGTTATTTCTTGCCTTCTGCTAGCTTTTGAATGTGTTTGCCCTTGCTTCTCTAGTTCTTTTAATTGTGATGTTAGGGTGTCAGTTTTAGATCTTTCCTGCTTTCTCTTGTGGGCATTTAGTGCTATAAATTTCCCTCTACACACTGCTTTAAATGTGTCCCAGAGATTCTGGTATGTAGTGTCTTTGTTCTCATTAGTTTCAAAGAATATCTTTATTTCTGCCTTCATTTCGTTATGTACCCAGTAGTCATTCAGGAGCAGGTTGTTCAGTTTCCATGTAGTTGAGCAGTTTTGAGTGAGTTTCTTAATCCTGAGTTCTAGTTTGATTGCACTGTGGTCTGAGAGACAGTTTGTTATAATTTCTGTTCTTTTACACTTGCTGAGGAGTGCTTTACTTCCAACTATGTGGTCAATTTTGGAATAGGTGTGGTGTGGTGCTGAGAAGAATCTGTCTAATCCAAATTCTGTTGATTTGGGGTGGAGAGCTCTGTAGATGTCTATTAGGTCTGCTTGGTGCAGAGCTGAGTTCAGTTCCTGGATATCCTTTTTAGCTTTCTGTCTCGTTGATCTGTCTAATGTTGACAGTGGGGTGTTAAAGTCTCCCATTATTATTGTGTGGGAGTCTAAGTCTCTTCGTAGGTCACTCAGGACTTGCTTTATGAATCTGGGTGCTCCTGTATTGAGTGCATATATATTTAGGACAGTTAGCTCTTCTTGTTGAATTGATCCCTTTACCATTATGTAATGGCCTTCTTTGTCTCTTTTGATCTTTGTTGGTTTAAAGTCTGTTTTATCAGAGACTAGGATTGCAACCCCTGCCTTTTTTTGTTTTCCATTTGCTTGATAGATCTTCCTCCATCCCTTTATTTTGAGCCTATGTGTGTCTCTGCCCCTGAGATGGGTTTCCTGAATACAGCACACTGATGGTTCTTGACTCTTTATCCAATTTGCCAGTCTGTGTCTTTTAATTGGAGCATTTAGCCCATTTACATTTAAGGTTAATATCGTTATGTGTGAATTTGATCCTGTCATTATGATGTTAGCTGGTTATTTTGCTCGTTAGTTGATGCAGTTTCTTCCTAGCCTCGACGGTCTTTACAATTTGATATGTTTTTGCGGTGGCTGGTACCGGTTGTTCCTTTCCATGTTTAGTGCTTCCTTCAGAAGCTCTTGTAGGGCAGGCCTGGTGGTGACAAAATCTCTCAGCATTTGCTTGTCTGTAAAGGATTTTATTTCTCCTTCACTTATGAAGCTTAGTTTGGCTGGATATGAAATTCTGGGTTGAAAATTCTTTTCTTTAAGAATGTTGAATATTGGCCCCCACTCTCTTCTGGCTTGTAGAGTTTCTGCTGAAAGATCAGCTGTTAGTCTGATGGGCTTCCCTTTGTGGGCAACCCGACCTTTCTCTCTGGCTGCCCTTAACATTTTTTCGTTCATTTCAACTTTGGTGAATCTGACCATTATGTGTCTTGGAGTTGCTCTTCTCGAGGAGTATCTTTGTGGCATTCTCTGTATTTCCTGAATTTGAATGTTGGCCTGCCTTGCTAGATTGGGGAAGTTCTCCTGGATAGTATCCTGCAGAGTGTTTTCCAACTTGGTTCCATTCTCCCCGTCACTTTCAGGTAGACCAATCAGACATAGATTTGGTCTTTTCACATAGTCCCATATTTCTTGGAGGCTTCTGGCCAAGAAGTCCTTGGCGAAGGAGATGGCCTGTTCAGTCATGGTGGTGGGGTGGGCAGTGGCACGGGTGGACAGCCAGAGAGCGGGAGCGGAGAGTGAATGCAGGGTGTCGCTGGCTCAGCCCTGCCATTGCTGAGACCAAAAGGTGACTTGATATTCTTAAGTACAAGTATAAATATGTGTGTGATACATATTTGTTGTTGTTGGAAACACTGTTAAAGCCTTTGTTCCAGACCTAACAGACTAATTTGTTTCAATGGACACTAATAAAAATAATCATTAAAGATAGGATTTAGCATAGAGAAAATGTAGAAAAGCCATACTTGGTGCAAGGAAAATATTCAATCTATCTGAAGTCAGCAGTATGCAAATGAGTCATCTGAATATTTGTCTAAAATGTTGATCTATATAAGGAAATCTCTTCTACTACTGCCCACTGGTCACTATTAAGGCACAGGGATTTTGAAGGATAGTAACATAGAGTAAGTGTAGCTATGACCTCTCACTTGTAGCACCATCTTTCTACACAGTTCAGGGTTACCTCAACCATCCCCCAGAAAAAAAGACTCATCGTAACTTAGTATATTACTCTGAGTTCTAATATCCATTATTATGTTAAATTCTCCATCGCTTACAGTGTTCCTAGGAGCATCCTATGCTTCCACAAGTTACTTTGAGGGAAGAAGTGATAAGATTCTTCCCAGTTACTGATTTATAAACTTTCTTATACTCATTGAGCTTAATTTTTATGTGAATATGCCCATTTTGACCAAAAAGGGATTCAAATAATTTCTTTAAATCTTTAATTTAATTTCCTCTTTCATTGTTCATTTGTCAAACCAGTCCTGATTTTGCATAAGCATTATTGTAGAGTCTGAGTTTAGCATTATGTACAGGATTAAATTATCAGAATATGAAATGAGGCTGCACTTGTTTTCCTAGGTCATCTTTGTTTCTAAGTAATTTGTTTATCTTGTAAGAAACAGTGTCTGACTGTTGACCTTGATAGAATATACATTCAGTACAATCTTCTCTCTTCCCTCCTCAGATGTTCTTCCACAAATTGTCATCTGATTTCTTATTTTAAATTAGTATATTTTATTACTTAATAAGTAGCACAATGACAAAAATCATTCCAATGATGAGTTCCAGAGAAAAGTAATTGTCCATATGGACATAGAAAAGTCACTATAGTTTCTAGTTGCACACTCACATGTGGGTGGATACAGTGCCTATCTTGGGCTAAGGTGGTCAGTTAAAGTAAAAGTGAGAAAAAAGAAAAATGATGCTTATTTGATATTAACATGAAAAGTCATACAGGAGAAAGAATTGTGGTCTAAAAGGGATCTAAACTCTTCCTTCCCTGCCTTTGGCCTGGTCCCAGTGTTCAGGGTTGGATCTCAAGGGGGTGGCCTAATGGGGTGTCCCTTTCAGGTAGCTAAAAGAATGGAAAGCCCATTGTATGGACCCATGCCTTGAAAGAAAGGTCAGGCAGGAACCAAACAGCCAGAACAAATGAGATCCAAAATGCAGAAGCCAAAGAAATCTCAAGGAAAGCCAGAGTCAAAAACAGGCTCTGGTCCAAAATCTATGACTTAGCTTGCTTTGTCATTTTAAGCCCATTGCTTCACTTCTCTAAACCTCAATTTTTTTCATCTATAGCAAGCAGCAACCCTATCTCCTCTATTGATATTATATGGAAGTATTTTGAAAGTGTTATACAAATGTAAGATCTTGATTATTATTAAGATACAAATACTTTGTCACTTGAATTCTTCCTTTTAAAAATTCTAAGGTAGAGGGTAACCCATGGAAATCAAATGTGTCTTTTTCTTTCTTCCAGTGTCAGAGGTGATTGAATCTATTGGGGGTTCTTTGAAAAAAAATATATATATATATGAAAGTGTGAGAGGTACAAGAAAAATCATGTTGAAGCCTTCAAATGTTGCCAGTTTTCCAAAGCATCCCTATATGGCAATAGTGAGAGAGAACTTATATTCCAATTTCTCCTTTATTTAGGTGGAGAAGCCCAGAGGCCCATCCTCTCTGAACTGTGTGAAGACTTAGAGTTCCTCGAAATGTCACAGGGGTAGGAGAAGACTGTCAAGAGAGAGATACTGTATTTCCTGCCAATGAGCATGTAGGAACTTGAGCAATTAATGGGAAAGAATGAGAGCCATAGGCATATATGTACCATGAGCTTGTAGAATGGCTTGCAAGAGTTATTATTATTGCATACCTATTTGGCAATTTCAAGAATTTTAGTGTCAGAATATGAATGTCATGCCTGGTAGGGACAATTAAAAGAGGAAACAGAAGGTGGGCAGTAAAAAGGGGATTTTACTCGGAAGCTACAGCATGTGCCAAGGCATGGTAGCACAAGGAAGCCTTGGTGTCACTTGGGTTTTGTTTTGTTTTGTTTTGTTTTATTTATTTTTTTATTATAATTTAAGTTCTAGGGCACATGTGCACAACGTGCAGGTTTGTTACATAGGTATACATGTGTCATGTTGGTGTGCTGCACCCATTAACTCATCATTTACATTAGGTATATCTCCTAATGCTATCCCTCCCCCCTCCCCCCACCCCATGACAGGCCCCAGTGTGTGATGTTCCCCTTCCTGTGTCCATGTGTTTTCATTGTTCAATTCCCACCTATGAGTGAGAACATGTGGTGTTTGGTTTTTTGTCCTTGTGATAGTTTGCTGAGAATGATGGTTTCCAGCTTCATCCATGTCCCTACAAAGGACATGAACTCATTCTTTTTTATGGCTGCATAGTATTCCATGGTGTATATGTGCCACATTTTCTTAATTCAGTCTATCATTGATGGACATTTGGCTTGCTTCCAAGTCTTTACTATTGCGAATAGTGCTGCAATAAACATACGTGTGCATGTGTCTTTATAATAGCATGATTTATAACCCTTTGGGTATATACCCAGTAATGGGATTGCTGGGTCAAATGGTATTTCTAGTTCTAGATCCTTGAGGAATTGCCACCCTGTCTTCCACAATGGTTGAACCAGTTTACAGTCCCACCAACAGTGTAAAAGTGTTCCTATTTCTCCACATCCTCTCCAGCACCTGTTGTTTCCTGACTTTTTAATGATCACCATTCTAACTGGTGTGAGATGGTATCTCATTGTGGTTTTGATTTGCATTTCTCTGATGGCCAGTGATGATGAGCATTTTTTCATGTGTCTGTTGGCTGCATAAATGTCTTCTTGGGTTTTGAGGGTTAGAGCTCAGTGTGAGAAAGGGGTAGGGAGAGCAATGGGAGACAGGACTGGATCTTAAGACATATGAAAGACCTTGAATGTCATACAAAGATGCTTCTCTTCTAGAACTTTGAAAGTTTGTAAGCAAGGAAGTGATCTGATCAGATTCAGGGGGATGCATGAGAAAATTCTCTGCAGCATGCTAATTAAAATTTTCTGCAATATGATGTACACATTTCTTAAAACATTTTAATCTATTTAAAATCTCAGAAGCCTAATATCTGAGATATGCCATTCAGAACATTAGATTATCTGATAATTATTTATAATAGATTTAATGTTTTAAAAATATGAAATTCAATTCCCTTTAAAAATAAGAAAACTGTTTTTAAAAAGAGCATTGAGAAAACAAGCAATATAAGGACAGCTGACAAGCAAGATTACCTTTAAGTAGATGAGAGTAAATTGAATAGGTTCTTTCTCTTCTTTCGGCTAGGCATGTTTATTTAATTACACACATATCTATTTTAACACACTAGTGTGTTACTATATCAACATTTTTAATTCAAACTGACACTTGCCAGGAGTGTGGTTTAGCGCTCTACAAAACAACTGCAGATATCAACCCATGCAGGCAAACCCAAAACCATGCTACTGGTTTCCATGTAACCCAAAGCCTCCAACACCACAAACTGCTACGAAATTGAATAATCTGAGTTAAGACCTTGAAGGGAAGCAAAAAGAGGAGTGCCAGAAGTAAAACCATATGTTTCCCAAGAGCCATTGAGTTGCAGGGAGACAGGAACACTTGTCCTCAACTACGATTTGCTTACAAGACATGGCAGAGAAATCGTCCTAACAGCTTCTGTAATAGGATGTATTTTTGTATGTAATTGGACTGTCTTTCTGCGTGTAAACTCGATGCTATAACATTTTGACTATTATATGTAACCTTTTATTAACATACATCAACCTTTGAAAATAATTGCCTTCTCCCAATAAGGGTATGTTTTAAGGCAATCAGGTTATATAGCTATTTCCCATTTCACTAAAACCCAGAGAAGTTGTCCTTCATATAAGGCACATGTGGTGGGATTTGGGTTCTGAGCCCATGACTTTCTTTAATTGAGTCACATTAACGCTGCTTTATATAGCACTGAGGCCAAACAAGCATCATGCACACTTAGAAGCACATTCTTCACAATATATAAAGAACTTAAACCATCGAAGTCTAAAGCGATTACTTTCTTGAGGAAATACTAACTACTAATCTAACTATTGAAGAAAGATGTTAGCAAGCAAACCATTGTTCTCCTGTTTCTTTTCTTTCTTTTTTAAAAATTAATTAATTTTTAAATTGACAAATAAACTTTGTATATATTTATCATGTATTACATGTTTTGAAATACTTATATTTCCTGTTTCTCTCCTAATCAGGATTCCTAAAGGACTTTTTAAAAATTACCCTCAAATAACAAAAAAAAAAAAAATAAGAGAAAATAGATGAAAAGGAGGACCCCAGATAGGTTAAAACGTATCTTCCTATGGTCCATACTGAAAACATAATATTAGATAATGGACATTAATTTGGGTTTTCATTCTCTACCTCAAATTAACATGATATTCTTTTATTGTGCTAGAACACGCCAATGTAAATCAAACAAGAATAGAACCTTTTCCCAAATAATAAGTAAAGAAACATGATAAAGTAGGAAAGTACCAAATTAGCTACAAATTTTCCATCTCATTGTCTTCTGTAAAATAAAATTTTATAATGAACATGCACCATACAAGCTGTGCTGGTAGGTCTCGCTTCCAAAAACACTCACAGAGCAGTAATAAAAACCAAGCATGAACTCTAGGACATCTGCTATGGCATTGTTATCAAATGCAATCATTTTGGTCACAAATCTATACTCGCTTCAACTTTTTGTTGAAATATTAGTTCGTCTGCAGCATCTCCAATCTGGCACGCGAGGACTGACAGATGCTCTGGTTTTACCTCATCTTCAACTTACACGGCTTCTCATTATACTAGCTATAGCTAGGCAAACTATTCCTCTGTTCTGGAAGGCAGACAAAATGCCATCTGTCTCTGCACGGTTATCAAAACGAATACTGCAGTGTAAAGAAACTCAGCTCCAAAACGGGAGAGTGAGGAGTTGCACTCCATCCACATCTTATTACAAATTATATATATATATATATATATATATATATATATTCATACTATATATGTAATATACAAGGGCTCAATACTCAAGTTTTCCAACAATTCCATGATGTGAATATTTTCAACCAATAGGCACGTCTCACCTTTCCTAGCTGTATTTGTAACCCATGCAGTTTACATCATCTGACACTAATTACTAGCTAGAAGGCAAGAGAGCGATTCTCCCCCAGCAAAAGATTCCAAGGTCATTCTGCAACTGAAAGCAGGTGGGAGCCTTACTGTGAAAATCAGGCTAGATCCAGAGACAATAGAGAGAAGGAAAGGAGAAAAATTCTTTATAGAAATGGAAGAACAAGTGTATTACAACAACAGGCTATACCCTTGCAAGTCAGTGGGTGGGGAGAGGAGGAGGGGGGTGATGAGGGATAGACGCTAACACCACAGAAAACCTAAAAATGGTGCTGGCACTTTTGTTAGCACTAATACTAACAATGTCACTAGGAAAGAGCCAGAGGTAACTGCAAAGCAGCATTGTCAGATGTTCGACTCGTTATCTGCAGCAAAATGTGGAACTTGAACTTTACTCACGACTTTATGTCTAACTTTGATTCTTATACTTCCATAGATTTGAAGCACAGAAATGTAAAAGAACTTTCAACCTGGAAAAAAATTTTATACATTAAGAAATTCAAGGAGTTCTTTAAAGCTAGTATTTTTCTTCAGTGGAGGTGGTAGATCATAATGAGGATCTTGAGATTTGGAGACTCTGATTTAGGGGCTATTCAGCCCTTTACTCCTTAAACTCTTAACATTTAAAGTTGCCTGCTCAGAGTCAATAGTACATTCTCACCAGCAATTTATAGGTACCAAAGTCCTCCTGTTGTCAATATGAGTGCCTTGTCATTTTCAAATTAAGTCTTCATTCAAACTCCTAATCCCAGACATCTGTCTAAAAAAATGGGTGAGGATTACAAGTCAGAACGAATGCCATTTTTTTACTCCAAAGTCAATTGGTTTTGATCTGTTTACATAACCTTTTGTTTAATGCTATAGTTTATAAGAAATGAGATTCTGGAAGCCTTATGTGAAAGCTATCAGTCCAGTTCCCACATGGGTCAGTTAACTTGGCCATGTCACAGTCCCATGCTCTCCTCTCACCCATTGAATCATCTGGCAAATGGCACTGTTGGTCACAAGAAGAGTCAAGGAGAAAATGTGGCTAGACCAGTGCAAATCCATCTTTTTGGCTGAGAAGGAATGACCAGGGGTCAGGAGTGCCATCTTGGTACAAAAAGGAGAGCCCATTTTCATTTTTGCTGTCTTCTCCACTTCCCACACTAAATTTCATCCACAAGCATCATTTCTGCCAAAGTTCTTTGAAGTTCCTGCACTTACCTGACTACCTGTTACAACAAGCTTTATTGATTTACAATGATGCTAGCATATATTATCACAATCAAGACAATAGACACCCTTTTAAGAGAAAAGATTTGCCTTCATGCAGAGAAACATCTCAAGGAAAAAAAAAGAGCCTTGCTGGAACAGAAGCCCAGCACTGCATTGACGATGCCCCAGGACAAAAACTGCCACACAGACAGGAAGCCCACTCAAGTCAGCCAGGCCATCTGTAAGAGTGCTTGGCTGCACCTTGCTATGCCCCTTCAGTGGGCTCCTGATACCTGCCTGTCCCCAGCTGCTCTGAACTCTGTTTCTCTCCTGAACTTTGGATTTTGGACTCTCCTTTAGCTCTTGGTGCCTCCTGGCCGCCTTTTAAAAAAAAAAAAAAAATCAGCCTCCTCTTTAAGTACACAGCACTGCCTCTTAAAGGAGCATTCCTGTTACTCACTCAGCATGCCCCTGGCCAGGCCCATTGCACCAGACACAATAGCAGAAAAAAGCTGGAAGAGCTTTGAGTAAAAACTCAAAAGATCTGAGCTCCAGTCCACCTGAATTCCTAACAAGCAACATGGCATGAAGCAAATACTCTAATATCTATGTACATGTGCTTTTTCCTTTTTCAGATGGAGATACTTATACTGATCCTGCTTCTTTCATTGGGATAAAACAGTGCCTGGCACAGAACAAGCTCTCAATCAATATTTATTAACATGTTAAAAGATTAGAAAGTTAATGTGTCATCCAAATATAAGGTGATACCATAGCAAATTATTTTAAATGTCTCAGGCTTCTCAATATTTGCATACAATTTAAGATGGTAGCAACTGCCAACTGATAAGGTTTTGAATGTATATTACAATATGTAATATTGTAAATAATATTTACATAGCTTATATTTACTGAGTACATACTAGGTATCAGGAACTATTCTAAGCATCTTATACAGATTAACTCACTGAATCCTCACAACAAACCTGCAGTATAAAGACTATTATTACCATCCTTTTACTTATGAGGAAACTGAGGTTCAGAGAGGTCAAGTGGCATGCCTCATGCCTCTAGTCACTTACATAGATAATAAATGACAGAATTGGGATTTAACACTAGCTCTATCACTGGCTCCAGAACCTTTGTATTTCCATGGTGCTATTCTACAAGTAAAGATCAAAGTAAAATATGCAGGAGAAAATATAAATCAGCTAACCATAAACCAGACTTTTGTTGTGTCATAGAACCCAATAACTATATAGAAAAAAAAAACCTGGCTACACATTGACTTTCCCAACACAAGACCTACAAAACTAAGGTTGTCATCCACAATAATATTGATGACAAAAATACCTTTATAAAGCAGTCCTTCTTTTTTGCCATCTGTCCACTCTCAGTTACATTTAGGAGACAAGTTGCTTTATGTTATGTGCAGTTTGAAGGTACATTTGCCTCACTGCTCCTTCATTCTGTAAACAGCAGTGGGAAGGTAGAAGGAGCATTCAACTTGGAGTCAGAAAAGCTGGGCTCTGCTCCTGAATGGCAATAACCGGTCTTTGCTTTCACTGGTCAGTTAAGGAGGTTGGAACAGATTCTGGATTAAGCTTCTGCAAGAGCTACAATTAAATGGTCTTATAATGTTGAAGTTAATGTTTATCTCCCGAGCTAAAATGGGCTGAAGGCAGGGTTGGGGAGGTGGGGACTCAATGTGCTGCAACACCAGAAAAGGCATTAGAAAATCCACAGAACTCGCTTAAATCCAGAAGAGTCTGTAGTTTCAGCTCCAAATATCTCTCAGTGAACCAACTACTTTAAACTTCTTTTGGCAATAATGAGATTCTGATGATGATGACAATGATGATCTATTGCCTTGTTTTACTGTGCAACTACCATAAGCGTAATATTTTACATACATTGTTTCATTGAACCTCACAAGAATACTGCAAGGCAGGTATTATTATTCCCACTTTACACATGTGCAAACCAAAGATCAGAGAGAAGAAATGGCTCTTACCAAGCTTACACAGCTAGTAAGTGGCAGAGATGGTGCTCTAATCACCAGGGTCAAGCTCTAAGACAGATCAAGTAACCTTATTCATCATTGTGCATCTAGAACCTAACACAATACCTGGCACTTACTGAATGTCTAACTCAATCAGTGCTTATTGAGTGAAGGAATAACTCCAAAATGTGTGCTCCTACCACTCTACATGCTGTCTTTTCCATGACCCAATCTCTATCTCTTGCTCCCGATGTTACACATTTTATATTTGTTCCCTCACATAATTTATTTAGTAAAACTTCAAGATAATTTAATTACTGTGTTCCTGTTTTAGAAATAAGGAAAGTGAAATTGGTAGAAGGTGAGCCACTCACTCAAATCTACAAATAAACATAGCTAGGAAGTGGTGAATCTGGCTTTGAATCCAGATCTGGCTAGCTCCAAATCCTGACCTTATCAGATTTTAAAGTTATCTGTAAATTATGAATTATTATTTAAGAAATAAAAATAAAAGTAATCCTTGTGGAATATTACTTATAAATGATGAAGCTATGTATTTTGAGTTTACTTTCAACTTTTCTGCTATCGTCTCCCACCCCTGCAAATGTACACACATATACCAAGGCAATTGGCCTCTTGGGTTTTGTTCTAGCATCGTTGGAAACCCACACTCTAAACACGAGATGGGCACTTCACTTACAGCACTACCATCAGAAGCACCTTGTGAGAACTGAAAGGCATACAAGAGACTTGTTTGTTCTTACAGTTCTTTGCACCAATTTCATATGCTTCACATTAATATAAAAATAGTCATTCTGAAAGACATTTAATATTAAAAGTTTTAAAAGATACATTTTTTGGTCTTCATTGGGTAAAAAAAATGAAGAAAAACAAAATGGATTTTTAATTTCCCATACACTCCTATGTCATAAAATTCAATGTTGGTTATTTAGGATTAAGCAAATGCATAATTTCCATTAAAATAATATGAAACACAAAAGCAGCAGTAGGAGTTTCTCAGGTTTTCACTGACTAACTATATAGGGGAAAGTCCTAGACATCATATACCCTTTATAGGGGGCCCTTTGGTAGGGTCTGCACTATGCTACTGACATTAGTAAATATTGCTTATAGAGGCATATGATGACAGACCACATCATATCCTCCAGTCTGATCGGGGTGCCTTCCTCTGAATGAGGCCACCTATACCACAACAACAGTGCTACTCACACACTGTAACTAGCTTTCTCACCTCAGTTCTCCTGTCCCCCACACTCACTCTCTGCTCTCCCCTCTGAATCTTACACAGTACCCCAAATGCTATGCCCTTTCAGGTCTTTATTCCTTTGCACATGCTGTTCCCCCTTATTAGAATGTCTTTTAAGATCCTGCCCTTTTAAACTATAAAGTGAGCACCTATGCATCTTTCATGACCTGGCTTGTCCTCTGGAAACTCTTTCTCAGCATGGCAGAAGTGGTTGCTCTCTACCCCCACTCCAATGCCTAAGCCTACACACATCTTTATACTACTCAGCTTGTTGGTCTATTTGTTCCATTACACTGTAAGCTCCTTGAGGTAGGAACCCTCTTCTGTGCATCTTTGGACCTCTGTTCCTAGGCTCCATGGAGTTTAGCACCTGAGAGATGCTCTGTAGAAGTTCAGTGAATGAATACATGCAGACTCTCAAGACATGGCTTATCCATTTTTTCCTAGTTTCCAAAGCAGGAAATTCCAAAAGGCAATTCAAAGGCATGTCTTTAATGCAGCTGCCTGGTTAAATCTGTTCACTTTCCATAGAAAGCCATCTTTTTGCTTCAGTAAGGCACATATCTGACAACACGAGTTCACCTTTCAAGTGGAGTGTCTCCATTCTGAATGACAAAATGGGATGGCCAAGAGGAGCAGAGAATTGCAAAGCAAACTGTGATCCAACATGAGAGATGAGGGTCAATCTCAGATTTGATCACATACAATGCTCTGTTTATTTCTTGTGATTTGCATTGCATTTTCAAGTGCAATGGTTTGGGTAACCTCTTCTTAACTATTTATTCACTTGGGAGTTATTCCTTCTTCTATGTATTTATACAATTACAGTATCTTAAAACTCTAAAGGATCTTGCACCCAATCTTCCACCCAAAGTAGATTAGAGTAGAAATAGAAAGATCTTTTGTACCATACGACAGGCAAAATTTTAAGATGACCCCTAATGTCTCACAACCCTGTATAATCTCCTTCTCTTGAGTTTGGGTAGGACCTGTTTTGCAGATATAATTAAGGTCCCTAATCCATTGCATTTTAGTTAATCAAAAACGGATGTTATATTGGGTGGGCTGAATCTAATCTGGTGAATCCTTTAAAAGAGGATCTAGACCTTCCTGGAAGTCAGAGACTAAAGGAGCAGACCTTTATAATGGACCCTTTATCTATCTTATTTTCTCATACCAGGAATCCAGTCTCTCCACTGTTGGATAGGAAGAAGCATGCTGCCACAAACTCTATGGCCACAAGAAATTCTTCCAACAATCTGAGAGAGCTTGGAAGTGGCTCCTTCCCTAGGCAAGCCTCCAGACTAGAATACAATCGAACTGGTACCTTGATTGCAGCTTTGTGTCACCCTGAGCAGAGAACTCAGGAAAGCCATGCCTGGATATTTAAACTTTAGAAATTGTGAGATAATAAATGAGTGTTGTTTTAAGTTATGAAGCTTGTGGTAATTCATTATGCAGCAACAGAAGACGGATACAGCATCATATAGACTTTGGGTCCAATACTAGCATCACCACTTCCTATATATGTGTGTCACTTTACACTTTGGACCTTAGTTTTTTTCATCTATACAATGCAGATTATGTCATTTATCTGACAAGGCCATCGCGAGAAGTAATGAATGAATATATGTTAAGTGTGTTAATATACTTACTTAATATATGTTAAGTATATATATACTCTAGCTTTCACTCAAAGGCCAAAATATTAATAAACATATATTTATGCAGTTCCACTGAATGCCAGGTATTGTTCTAGTTGCTGGGTTTTCAGAAATGAACAAGCCAGACCAGATCCCTGCTTTTATGGAATTCACATGCTAACGGTGGGAAGACAGATAGTAAACAGCTAAATATATGAATGAGCAAGAACATATAATGAAAATAAAATAGTATCATATGGTAGAGAGTGCTGGGAGACACATCCAATTGCGAGGCCAGCAAACTCTCCAAAGAGGTGATATCTGACTTGAAATCTGAATGACAAGAAAAAATCAGTTTGTGTGATCAAGGATCAGGGTATTACAGAAAGAGGAAAAAGCCAGTGCAAAGCCTTCAAGTGTGAAAGAGTGCAGTGTTTTTGTGAAGCAGCAAGAAGGCCAATGAGGCTGAAGCAGAGGAAGCAGAGATAAGGCAGAGAGGTAGGCAGGGGAAATATAATACAGAGCTTCATAGACCATGGTCAAGAATTTACTTTTATCCAATTTCTCTGGAGAGAGTTTTGACCCAGATGAATGGCATTATCTGATTTATATGTTACAAGGTCATTCCATTGCATGGATTCCATGGTGCATGAATTGTAGGGAACAAGGGTTAAAGCTCAGAGGACAGTAGTATTGCAGTAGTTCAGACAAAAGAGGATTGTGACTTGGACTGGAGGGAGGAGGAGAGCACTGCATACGGTCATTCAACTCAATATTTTCTCAATGATTAAATATAAATTTCACACAAAGTAAAATGCCATATTTTTCCACCCTTTATTCCTCTTATTTTCTCACACCAGGATCTGGTTCAACGAGAAATGCTAGAATAGGGAGTTTCTTTTATGAGGCAACAAAAGCACCAAAATCAAGAAAGGCACAGAGATTAGAGCATTTTGTGAAAGCCACAATATGCAAAAATGCAGAAGTGAGAGGAACATCTAGAAGGAAAAATGGCAAAACCAAAGGTGGCCAGAGAAACGTATGGAGGCAGGGTACAGAATGAGGGAGAGAAGAGCCACCATCAAGATCAAATGAGGAGCAGGCAAGTAGAAGGCCTAGGCAACAACTGGAATATCAAGAATCCTCTAAGCTTTTCCACAATTTCAGGATATGGGGCATGTAGGTGGGTTACCTGAGTTTGAAGGGCCAGCGCCAAAACAAAAGAGGTGCATGTGTATGTGCACGTATGCATATGCATATCAAGACTTATACACTTATGTGTGGGTTAAAATGCATAAGAAAACATGTTTATTCATCATTCATTCACTTTAGACTTCATAAATTAAAGCAAAGCATATTAAAAACCAAATGCAAATTGACAAAATGAAACCTAAAAAGGAATCAGTTTCCCTGGGAAAATCTTTCTAAGAGAGTTTCAGTAAACTGAAGAGTATCACAAAATACAGCTTTCTTTGTGTTTGAAGTGTTTGTTTGTCAAGGTGCTCCACTAATTAGAGATATTGTTGTGATCCTATACCCAGACCGTGTTTGTAATTCCACCTTTAACACTAATCATGATCCAAAAATGGAAAGAAACCAATGTATTGTGACTAAAATCATCTCATTAATACATCTGACATATCCAGCAGGTGAACAAAGAAAGGGCTTTGACAGCATGGAGTGCTAAACAAATGCACAGTAATAGAGACAACCATCTCCTTCAGAGGGCCAGGAGCCCAAATGACGGCTTTGCTCTTTCTAAAGAAAAATCAAGGTAACAACCAAGAACATTACCTATTGTCATTTTCAATAACAAGGGTCCCCAAATGCTCCATGCTTCTTGTTATTTTAGGTTACAATAAACTTCATCACTTAGAATACACTTATACTCCTCAACTGGTAGACATTTTATCTTAAGTATATGGTCCGTGGGGCTAAGAAAGGCTTTGTTGAACTTTGTTATAAATACTACAGAATACCAAGTGAATGCAGGAATAATTTCAATTTCATTCTAAGGCTTTATCAGCCTGTATTTTCTGTTTGTAATTCTTTATCACAAAGTAACTGTGTTCATGTATGATATTTTCTTATTCTCTAATCTACCCCCTCTCATCCAAAACCAATCCAATACCATATTGATTTTTTTCATAGTTACAGATGAGTATAATCATAGGTGACAAAGAAAACCCCACTAAATAAGTGAACACAAAACCTACAGCCTTCTCTTGACATAAGAAACACTCACTAAATCACCGTCATATGTTTATTTTTCATTGCAAAAGGTTTATTGACTATTGAAGAGGATTCAGCGGGTCCCATCCAAGTTCAGACACATGAATTAAAATATCTCAGGCCAGTTATGTGAAATTCCATTTATATTTGGTTTTAGCTCAGAAGTTATGTGATTGCTAGCTAATAGTTTTTGATCTGATTGAAATATGTCATTAAATATCAAAGAAATTACATTGCTGACCACTCTGTTGAATTTAAAAGATAGGTACAGAGTGGCAATTCTTAGGGTGAATGTGAGGAGTTATACTTGTATGACATATAAAGTTGTTTACCTCTCTGTCTCCTCTTTTATGCTGTGAGCCCCACGAGGGCAGGAATTCTCTTTTATCTCAGTGATCCTTGTGCCTAGAAGAGTGGGTGACACACAGTAGGTTCAAAAGTAATGTTAAACTAAGGACTACAAGTTTATGGTCTGTCTTAAAGTCCTTATAATCTCATAGGCAAAAATTGGCCACAAATGCAAATTGCAGTAATACAAGGCAGTTGAAAAAATTTGTCTTATGCATAAAACAAATTAAATGCATTAAAAACACATAAGATGAGAAGTCACTTTAGGGTGGGATCATATGCAGAAAGAATTGGGCCAAATTTCTAAAGATTGGTAAATATGGTTGGAAAAGGCATTCTAAACACTGGAAATGGCAGCAGCAAAAGCAGGAAGGTAGAAAAGTTCAATGCATATACTCAAAAGTGACAAATACTCTTTATCCAATTGAATGTAATATCAGACACGTAGAGGAGAAAAGGCTAGAAAGGTAGCTTGACAGCAGATTATAGGGGTCTCACATACAAAGTTAAGGAATTTGGACATTACTCAGTAGACAATTTGGTACTCAGGAGCCACTAAAGATTTGTGAGCAGAAGATCAATATTAATTAATTCAATAAACTTTTTGTGAGATATATCAACAGAATTCAAAGTTATATCTTGAAATTAGAGGAAATAAATACAGAAAACTGCAGATGAATCTACATAGGGAATTTTACAAGATATATACATCGGGTGGCTAAAGATATAGAGCATTGATCCAAATAGAAGAAAAACTTGGTTCGGTTCAATCGAATAATACCTGGGCATCAGAGTGAGTGACAAATCAGACAGCACTAAACAAGAATGAGCACCAGCTAAAAAGGCTAATAGGAATAACCACAAAAGATCAGATAAATACTGTTTTGAGACATTTAATACTTTGTCAAACACATGAAGGTAGATTCAGTCTAACTTTCACTTCCATGGATAAGAAACAAGTTGAAATACACAATGAAACAAAATCAATGTGATGCAGGTGGACCCAGATTTGAACCCTGGCTCCACCATTTATTGGCTCTATGATCCAAAGCAATTTGCTTAGCTTTTCTGAGCCTTAATTTCCTTATTGGTGAAATAGTGATTACAGTAGTACCCACCTACAGAGTTGGTATGTGTTAAACGAGAAGATGTGGGTGAATAGAGCTCTGTGAATTGTAGGGGCCAAGCACAGCTCTTCTCAGACCTTAGTGTGTGCCTGAGAATCCCCAGGGAGCTTGTTAAAATGCACATTCCCAGTCCCTTTACCCAAGAGATTTGACCTAGCACACTTGCAGTAGTGTTCTAAAACTAGCATTGAAAAAAATAATTGTGGCAAAAAACCCATAATGTAAAATTTGCCATCTTAATCTTTTAAATTTTTAATTGATACATTATAATTGTACATATTTATGGGGCGCATATGATATTTTGACACATACATACAATGTGTAATGATCAAATCAGGATATTTAGGATATCCATCACCTCAAACATCTTTTCTCTGTGTTTGAGAATATTTCTTATCTTGTCTTCCAGCTATTTTAAAATACACAATAAATTGCTGTTACCCATAGTTACCCTGTTGTGCTATCAAACACTAGAACTTATTCCTTCTATTTAATTGTATGTCTGTACTCATTAACCTCCCTACTATTGTTTCAATACTAAAGAATGGTGTTTCATCATTGAAGAACCGTGCTTTACCTAGTAGGAGGATATCTATCTGCCAGTTTAGGTGTTGCCAGATCAAACTTATTTAGGTTAGCTCAAATAGTAGAGATTGAATTTTCACTCTCTCACTATTGGCCCACCTATATTCATCTCTTTGTTTTGTAGTGCTCGGAGAGACCTCCCCATTTGCCTTTAGTGGCAACAGCCCTATGGTTACACCCTGGCCTTCAATTAGTAATTGTGTTTATTCTATGGGATTGAAGCCCATTCCATCAAAAATAGCTCATGATAATAAGGCAGTTTACCTCATCTAAGTTAAGAGAGTATAAGGAGTCTGCCTGACTTCAGGGATAAAAATATAAATATCAGCAACAACTACTTCATGAAGTCTTCTAGATTGACATGAAAGTCAAAGGAAGTTAATATGGAGAAAGGTTTTAAATAAAGGCCATTCCTTTAGGGGCCCAGACACAGCCTTCCTCTTCCTCAATAAAAGAGAGTTCTAAATTTTAAATCAGTAAAAAAAAAAAAAAAAAAGATATATTTAGAAAGATCTGGCTGTTACTCAAATGGATATTTTTCCAGATAGGTGACATTAAATTACATTATTTAGCTTTAAAATGTTCTGCCAGCATAAAATGAAATAGGCGTTTCCTTTTGGAGAGTAAGAGGATGATCCTCTGGGGTCAAAGTTCCTAAAAATAGGGTAGGGAAAAGTTCAGCCTGCTGGTATCCATGCTGTGAAGAGAGTTTTAAGCCTCAGTGTTGTCAAAAACTACTCCATAAATCAGTAACTTACCTAATGTTAGAAGGCAAGAATTTATTTTGAAATGGGAGGAGCTCTTTTTTTCATCTGAAGAAGTAATACTTCATCACTAGTCTTCATCAGTTCCCTCCCTGGCATCCTAGCTCTTTAAAGAACCCACTATAGTGGATGAGAATGAAGGTCTAGGATTTGTTTTTGTTGGTGACATCTTTGGTAATAGAATAAACACAGAGTGTGCCAGTAACTGCTATTTCTCTTTAGTTAATACTCGGCACCCTGAGGTTTCAATGAGAAACCCAGAAGCATTATCATTTTGTAGCAGAAATTAAAAAATCAAGACGCTAAGAAATGTGTTCAAATTTCACATTAATTCACTGCTTAGGCTGGGAAAGCACATGACTAATGACTGTGTTTTCAGCTAGTGTGCTCTGACATAGTCTCTTCTATAATTGAAAAGAAACCAAAGACACACATCTACCAATAGCTTCTGGTAGTCTATGCACTTCTAGGCTCAGAAAGAAGTTGAGGTGTATGAATACAAAGACGGGAGGTACCTGGGCAGAGCACCTGCAGAAATACTTGGTAAGCAAAGATAGAGAATGCAGCTCATTGTGATTTTAAACAGGAGATGGCTAGGTGGGCCTAGTAATTTGTAGACTGGAATGTGCTTTTCCCTTTTGTCCATGCTATTACTCATGTGTGAAATATCCCACACTTATTGGATTCACTTATCCAACACTTACTCTTCTTTCAAATATAGTCTCTTCTACAAAGTCCTCTTTAATTGCTTGGCCTTCAGGACAACTTCTTTCTCTAAAATAGTGTATATTTGATTTGTTGTCTGTATCTCATTTGACACTTAGCATAGTATCTTGTTAATATGTATCTTCTGTATCTGTCCTCTTCCCTAACTGTACAATAAGCATTTTAAATGAAGAGGTCCTCTTTACTACATCCTTAAAAAGTGGTTGCCTTTCTCCGATTAAGCACCTCCAGTGAAATGGAACTCACTACTACCTCATGGAGCAAAAAGCAGCTATAATTGTTAACCACACTACCATCACCATAAACACACTCTTCCTTACACCAAGCAAAATTTGTCTTCCAATATCTCCCACTCATTGGCTTCCAAGTTCAACTAACCTATGGGGTTGCAACAGTGCATGGGCAGGGCTTCTTTTCCATGGGACACATCTTCACATGCCTGAGCCCTAGTAATTACTTCCCATCTGATGTTCTTACTTCTTCACCCAAGTATCTGCAATTGTCTTAACTCTTCCTCACATGCCATGGTTTCCACACCTCTTACCTTAATTATTGTGGCTTTGCACTAAAGATTGTAAAATTTGCTAAATGTATCTTCACATGTGGTGCCCTGAACTAAGTTTGACATTCCAATTTATTTGTTTATTTATTCATAAATTTACTCAACCAATATTTATTTAGTGGCAACTCTGCCTGGCATTGTCATACGCATAGAGGATGAGCAATAAAAGAGAGAGACATGGTTCCTGTCCATAAGAAACTCATAAAATGTGGGGGATAAGCATTTGATTCTGATCATGCAAATAATTATTAGATAGCAATGTTGGTTTTCTGTGATATGTAACAACTACCAAAAATTCAAAGGCTTAAAATGACACACATGTATTACCTCACAGTTTCTGTGCATCAGGAGTCTGGGCTTAGCCTACCTGGGCTTTTTGCTTAGGGTTTCTCACAAAGTTGCAGTCCGGGACTGGGATCTCATCTGAAATCCTGACTGGGGAGGGACCTACTTCCAGTGTGCCTCAGTTTGTCAACAGAACTCATTTCCTTGCAGTTGGCCATGGGATTTATCACAGCTTAGTTCTTCAAAGTTAGCAACAGAAAAATAGACTCAAGCAATACAGTCTAGATTATGCAATCACATACATGTAATCATGTAGGGGCTGTCACCTTTGCCATATTCTATTGGTTAGAAGCAAGTGATAGCTCATGCTCATATTCAAGAAGAGAGGACTTGTGTAATCACCAGGGGAGGGGAAGTTGCTAATTTTTTGAGTGTGAAGTTTGTTTCATCTTAACCAGATCGCAGGCTTACACAACCAGATCACAAGGTAGGTAGCATGTTCTATAAATTTTTTTTACCTCAAGGCACTTAACACAATACTACTCATGGGTGTTTGGCAAATAATCATTAATTTAATTTGATATCAAATGAATCAAATGTTCCTCAATTTGTCATTAAGGTTAAAGTCACTTAGCAGACCCTCAAAGACTGTTGCCATTCATGGATTTAATGCCAGGTTTGAGTGGCCCAATAAACATCCGGAAATGTGTTAATATCATGAGCTACAGAAAAGCAGATCCCTTTGCCTGACTGAGCATCTGCCTCTGAGGGTAGCTTTGCTGTGCTCTATTCTTCACCATGTGAAGTGATATTGCAAGTAAAGGTATAATTTTCCTCTCTGACAAATGCAACTAAGGAGATAAATGGTCCGGAAAGGCCTGACATAATCGCTAGAGCTAAGAAAGGCAGCTCTGAGGAGGTGACATTTAAGTCAAAACCATAGAGCTAGCTGGGCAAATGAGAGAATTGCCAAATAGTAAGGAAGAAAAAAAGCATCAAAAACAGAGAAACAGGAAAAAAAAAAAAAAAAACAGGTGTGAAAGCCTGTGGTGGGAAGATCCCTGGTGCCCAGAGTGCAGGAAATGAGAAGAAAAGAGGTTTGAGAAGCAAATTGGGACCCTATGATCCAAAGCCAGGTTTGGGACAACCAACCATCTTTTTATTTCCTCCACATTCAAGAGTGTAGAAGAAATAAAGCAATGTTCAAGTTTCTCTCAATTTTTCTCCTTGTGATGACACTCACAGAGAACATTGAAAGTTGTGGAAATTAACAGAGGACCAGCATGAAAAACTTCCAAAGAATTAAATTACCCACCAAGCAGCCTTGCCCATGGAAACCAATTCTAACCCTTTTGGGGGGCATTGAGGCATGTCCTAAGTCAGTAAATATATTAGAAGGTGCCAAAGGACTAATGGAATGGAAAGTCCCTAGAGCATCATTAGAAAACTGTACACAAAATGCATTCCACAGGAGTCAACATAGGCAGTATGGCATCATTATGCAGCCCTTCTGGTCCTTGTGAGAACTCAAACCCTTGCATACTCTAATGTAGTATAACGACTTTTGTGAACTCAAGCTTACAGGCTGATGCTTGCTTAGTATTGCTACCAAGTACCAATTGGTATACAAATAACACTGTAAGTATCTGAAAAGATTGTCCTCTTTGGCTAAGTGCAGAGAAGTGAGGGAGGAAGGGGACAGCCTTCTAGTCAGCTAGAGCCGGTGAATCAACTCTGGTGATACATGATACAGCCCTCATATCTGTGGCTCTGTGAACAGAATATTGGCTGGTGTTTTGTAAACTCAAACAAATTAGAAGAGCAAAAGTCTAATGTAATTTTCAGTGTAACACAGCAATGTCTTAGGAGTATCCACTGAACAACTGTCCAGACATTGGAATAGGCCATCAAATGTCACTATAAAATTTTCCACCCCTAGTGAGCAATCATCTGTCATGGAGAATTTAGAGGAAGAAGCCTTAAAAATAGAAGCTGGGTTCAAAGCCCTCATAAATTTCCTCTAGTTCTAGGACCATACAAAAGTCAGTATATTTCAAGGAAGTTGTACATTTAGGAGAGATGATATTCTCGCAAGATTTTGCTGCCATTATACCAGTATTTATTTTAAAAGACTGAAAAGTGGATAAAGCAATGACAAAATAAGATGAAATGTTTAAAACAAATTGGTCCCTTCAATTGTTTTAAATAGACTTTTCTTACTTGGAATAATCTCAGAATCATCTTTGGATATAAAGATGAGAGACTTTAGACCCCAAGGTAGAAAGGGACAGATGTTGGCTAGTGGCCAAATTAAGAAACCAAGGGCAATGGTGTTCACTTAATGAGAGGTCACTTAATCCAATCTCCTAACCAGAGTTACTGTGAGCAGAGAAAAGCCCAGGGAGATCATAAAACATGTTAACATTGGAATCAATAATTGGAAAATTCCTAGGACCCTCTAGGGTCCAACTTCAAGGTTATGTCCAAGGAGAATCAACATTCGCCATCTGCATTCTGCACTTCCTCAAACAGAGATAAACAGAGAGTAAAAGGCAACTGAATCCCAAGTTAGGATAGAAGATAAAAACAAGGCCTGTTACTGGCTGCACATAAAAGTGTTGCACTATGTTACGGCAAAAAGGCACAGGAGGGCTTCGTGATAAACTCACCAGGAAAATAAGAATCTTTCAGTTTATAATTCTACATTGTCATTCTGTTTATACCCATTCAGCCCAATACAGGAAAGTACATTGGGATTAATTATAAGGCTGTTTTGTTAGTAATACCATAGCAAAATTAAAAAAAAAAACTAAATGATTCTGGCTATGGTCAGAAGTGAATGGCCATCATTTCCATTCATTTCTTGCATTAAAATGTAAATGAGGTAGTTTGTCTGCAGCATTGAAAGAAAAACTGACTAGTTTCCCTTAGAGGATTTCCCAGAATGGGACAAGTTCACATGAACCTAGCTGCTCAATCTACTCAGGACTGCTCACTTTGAGGCAAGGGGATGGGTCAGTTGGCAGTTATTCCATCCTTGGGGCAATGGTTCACAAGTGAAGAACCTTCTTTCTTCTTTTTGGTTTTCATTGTTTTTAACACAGCTTGTGTATTCAATTGCTTCTCCACAGCAGCAGTGATTTCCTGGGTGTCTGTACAGAACAGGTAGAATGACCTGCCCACAGTCACACAGCTTGTATATGTCAAGGCTGGTAAATAAAAGCATCTATGACACCAGAGTCAATGTTTCTGCCATTAAATACAATTTACTGAAATTTGTAGAAGTGCATGAACACACGTGCATGCAGGCACACACGCACATGTGTGTACGTATAAATGCACACATATACGTCTAACACTGGGTTCCCTCAGGACGTAAAGTTCTCTGGTTAGCTAGAAAAAAGAAATAAATGTCAGAAGGCCATTTAACAACATTAAAGCAGCAAAATATAGTAGAAAAGCATTGAAGAATAAAAATGGTAATACAGAGAGCAAGCTGCACGTAAACCATGGGTGACAAAGATAGTGGAGCATCTGGAACTTGTTGATGAGGCCTTGTTCTTTTTCTCCAAATTTCTAAGTACTCTAGGACAGTGGCTCCCCAAGGGAGTACTCCAGGGGACCAAAGATAGTCCAAAATGTACACAACACAAAGGTAGAAAGCAACTGGCCATAAGTCATTCATTATATTGAGAGTCATAATGTGATGTGGAGGCCAGTGTCTTAGAGGACAGTGTTCTTCCCACCAACTAGACAATGCTGTCTTCTACAAAAATTAAAGGAAAGTCAGGACAACAAGATTATAAATGACAAAAAAAAAACTTGATGGGAAAAGTACATAGCCTCATCAAAAAAGGAAACCATAGGAACAGCATTTTCTTGATTATGGGAAAGATGAGCATATGAGAAGGATGAGCAGAAAGGGAGATAGACCCCGGGGGAAAGAAGGCTATGAGTGCCATATCTGACATGTTCTGACTCTCTGGAGTCAAGGGCTGGGAGGGTGAAGGGAAGAGACCATCTGCTCCACCCTCAAAACATCTGTTATAAAATAAGACTGATGGCATGTGTCATGTCAGGAGGATCTTGTGAAAGAAACTGCTGAGCCGTACATGATCTGAGCTAATAGAGAAGTCCCCAAGGTTTGGAGACCTAGATTCTAATCCCAATTCAACTGCCAATTTACTGTGGAACACTGGGAAACTGCTTAACCCTATTCTGTCTCAAGTTTTCCATTGGCAATGGGGCAGTAAAATAAGCACTCTCCGGGATACTCCAAAATCACATTCCTGTACTCTTGATAGGTACAATATATTTACAAACTCCTAAGACAGTTCCTCTTTTTCCAGTTCAAAGGGGTCCTCCCATTTCAGCCTAAAGAAGAGAAGCATAAATTCTTTCACTCCCTGTCGACTTTCAGAGAACAATTCAACGTATCAGTCTTCTATCAAAAGAGATAACTTCAAGTAAGTAAGAAAAATTCATAAACATAATTAGATTACACGTTTATCCTTACACTGGGAGAAACAACATCCACTTTGTTATACTTATGATAACATATTCAATATTTCCAAATAAAATGAAGAGATAGAAGTACATGCTGTAGGTTGTACAGCAGAACAGTCTTCTAGTTCTTTCAGCTATAAATCTCTTTGTGAAGACTAAAGAATGGACCAATACCTTCCGCTGGATTCTTTGGGCTAATAAGTTGTGCTCTACTGAGAGTGGTTGTATTTTTTTAATGAGCTAATAATAAAATCAAATGAATTGACTGAACGCTTATTTGGTATTTCCAATTCCAGGCAGCCAACCCTAGAGGAGCTGACAGTCTTACAAAAGAGAAACTGCTCATTATTATCATATCTAGAACAAAGAAAGAAATAAAAGGCACATTAATTTGTTTCCAACCTTACCTCTGATTGATCATAAATATTTCACTTTACCGTATGAAACTGATCAATTTACCTAAAGTCAAGGATCATTTTTCTATCAATGGCTACTTACTCAGGGAGAAGAAGATGGGGAACAGGAAGAGAATGTATGGAGGAAGACCTAAGATTTTTGTCTGTTTGTTTTGTTTATAACTAGGAAACTAGATCAAGTTTACTAGTCATAGTGTTCAAAATATCACTCTTAAATTCTTCCCTTTGAGTTAACTGTTGCTCTCTGCAGGCAGCAAATTTTAAAATGCAAATACCCTTGAGAGGAAGAACATATCAAACTAAGATCATTTTAGTGTAAATTACTCTATTGGATGGTTTTGTCACTTAAGTAAAGCCTAGGGGAGCATGACTTGAGTGTATTGGAATTATAAGTGAACCTGGCCATGGACCGAAAGGGAAAAAATGTATTTAGAAAGAGGGCTGTGAGAAAGTCCCAGATGTTTCTTCATGTATTTGCCATTTGCTGGATGTCAGCCTCGAGAAGCATGGCAAGGTGATGGTATCCCTGGGAGTTGTGATGAAAGAAGGTGGAATGCCAAAGGGGGAGTTTTACTCCAAATCTACTTGCATGTTCATTGCAGCACTAGTCACAATAGCCAGGATATAATCAAACTAAGTGTCCATCAACAGATGAAGGGATAAAGAAGGCTTAGTGTGTATATATATATATATATATACACACACATACACACACAATGGAATACTATTCAGCCTTAAAGAAGGAAATTCCATCATTTGTGACAACATGTATGAACTTGGAGGACATTAACTTAAGTGAAATAATACAGGCACAGAAAAATAAAAACCACATGGTCTCACTTATATGTGGAATCTAGAAAGTTTGGATTCATAGAAGCAGAGAGTAAAATAGTGGTTGACAGGGACTGGGAGCAGGGGTGAAGAATAGGGAGATGTTGATTAAAGGGTATCAAATTTCAGTTACACAGGATAAATAAGTTCTGGATATCTATTGTACAGTATGATGACTATAGCTAATAATAATGCATGGCATACTTGAAAACTGCTAAGACAGTAGATCATAAATATTCTCACCACACACAAAAACAATAACTATGTGAGGTGATAGATATGTTAATCAGCTTGATTGTGAAAATTATTTCACAACGTGTACATATATCAAAACATCATACTGTACACTATAAATATATACAAATTTTTGTCAATTATACCTTAATAAAGGTGGAGTAAAATGAAAACAAAGAAAAGATGCATATATTACAGTAAAAGAAAAATAGATTCAGATAACCCTAATCTTGTAGAGCAGTGTTATTCAGTAGAAACACAATCACATTGTGAGTCACAGAAGTAATTTAAAATTTTCTAGCAGCTACATTCTCAAAAATTAAAAGAAAATCACAGAAATTGATTTTAATATTATTAATAATTTTTCTAAACAAATTCAAAATCATATTTCACTCTGTTATCTATGTATAAATTATTAAAGAGCCAATTTACATTTCTTTTTCATAATAAGCTTCTGAAACCTGATAGGTACTTATTTTTTTCCCCCTTCAACTTTTATTTTAAGTTCTGGGGTACATGTGCAGGATGTGCAGGTTTGTTACATAGGTAAACGTGTACCATGGTTGTTTGCTGCACAGATCAACCCGTCACCTAGGTATTAAGCCCAGCATCCCTTAGCTATCTTCCTGATGCTCTATCTACCCCCACCTCCACCCCCAATAGGCCCCAGTGTGTGTTGTTTCCACCCCCATCCCCCAACCCTATCCATGTGGTCTCATCATTCAGCTATAAGGGAGAACATGCGGCGTTTGGTTCTCTGTTCCTGTGTTAGTTTGCTGAGGTTAATGGCTTCCAGCTCCATCTATGTCCCTGCAAAGAATACAATATCCTTCTTTTTTATGGCCACATAGTATTTCATGGTATATATATATATATATACATATATATATACCACATTTTCTTTATTCAATCTATCACTGATGGGCATCTGGGTGTATTCCATGTCTTTGCTATCGTGAATAGTGCTGGAATGAACATACACACACATGTATCTTTATAATAGAATGATTTATATTCCTTTAGGCATATACCCAGTATATGGGATTGCTGGGTCAAATGGTATTTCTGCTTCTAGATCTTTGAAGAATCGCCAACTATCTTCCACAATGGTTGAACTAATTTACGTTCCCACCAACAGTGTAAAAGTGTTCCTTTTACTCCGAATCCTCACCAGCATCTGCTGTTTCTTGACTTTTTTTAAATTATACTTTAAATTCTGGGACAAATGTGCAGAAGGTGCAGGTTTACTACATAGGTATACACTTGCCATGGTGGTTTGCTGCACCCATCAACCCACCATCTACATTAGGTATATCTCCTAATGCTATCCCTCCCCTAGCCCTCCACCCCCCAACAGGCCCCGGTGTGTGATGTTCTCCTCCCTGTGTCCATGTCTTCTCATTGTTCAGCTCCCACTTATGAGTGAGAACACGTGGTGTTTGGTTTTCTGTTTCTGTGTTAGTTTGCTGAGAATGATGGTTTCCAGGTTCAACTATGTCCCTGCAAAGGACATGAACTGAACCTTTTTTAGGGCTGCATGGTATTCCATGGTGTATATGTGCCACATTTTCTTTATCCAGTCTATCATTGATGGGCATTTGGGTTGGTTCCAAACCTTTGCTATTGTGAATAGTGCTGCAGTAAACATACGTGTGCATGTGGCTTTACAGTAGAATGATTTATAATCATTTGAGTATATACCCAGTAATGGGATTGCTGGGTCAAATGGTATTTTTGGTTCTAGATCCTTGAGGAATCGCCACACTGTCTTTCACAATGGTTGAACTGATTTACACTCCCACCAACAGTGTAAAAGCATTTATATTCCTCCATACCCTCTCCAGCATCTGTTGTTTCCTGACTTTTTAATGATCGCCATTCTAACTGGCATGAGATGGTATCTCATTGTGGTTTTGATTTGCATTTCTCTGATTACCAGTGATGATGAGCTTTTTTTTATATGTTTGTTGGCTGCATAAATGTCTTCTCAAAATAATAAGAGCTATTTATGACAAACTCACAGCCAATATCATACTGAATGGGCAAAAGCTGGAAGCATTCCCTTTGAAAACCGGCACAAGACAAGGATGCCCTCTCTCACAACTCCTATCCAACATAGTATTGGAAGTTCTGGCCAGGGCAATCAAGCAAGAGAAAAAAATAAAGCATATTCAAATAGGAAGAGAGGAAGTCAAATTGTCTCTGTTTGCAGAAGACATGATTGTATATTTAGAAAACCCCATCGTCTCAGCCCAAAATCTTAAGCTGATAAGCAACTTCAGCAAAGTCTCAGGATACAAAATCAATGTGCAAAAATCACAGGCATTCCTATACACCAATAACAGACAAACAGAAAGCCAAATTCCTATACACCAATAACAGACAAACAGAAAGCCAAATTATGAATGAACTCCCATTCACAATTGCTACAAAGAGAATAAAATACCTAGGAATCCAACTTACAAGGGATGTGAAGAACCTCTTCAAGGAGAACTACACACCACTGCTCAAGGAAATAAGAGAAGACACAAACAAATGGAAAAACAATCCATACTCATGGATAGAAAGAATCAACATGGTGAAAATGGCCATACTGCCCAAAGTAATTTATAGATTCAATGCTATCCCCATTAAGCTACCACTGACTTTCTTCACAGAATTAGAAAAAACTACTTTAAATTTCATATGGAACCAAAAAAGAGCCCATGTAGCCAAGACAATCCTAAGCCAAAAGAACAAAGCTGGAGGCATCACGCTACCTGACTTCAAACTATACTACAAGGCTATAGTAACTGAAACAGCATGGTACTGGTGGCCTCAGAAATAATGCCACACATCTACAACCATCTGATCTTTGACAAACCTGGCAAAAACAAGAAATGGGGAAAGGATTCCCTATAGTTGGGAAAACTAGCTAGCCATATGCAGAAAACTGAAACTGGACCCCTTCTTTACACCTTATACAAAAATTAACTCAAGATAGATTAAAGACTTAAACATTAAGACCTAAAACCATAAAAATCCTAGAAGAAAACCTAGGTAATACCATTCAGGACATAGGCATGGGCAAAGACTTCATGAGTAAAACACCAAAAGCAATGGTAACAAAAGCCAAAATTGACAAATGGGATCTAATTAAACTAAGGGGCTTCTGCACAACAAAAGAAACTATCATCCGAGTGAACAGGCAACCTATGGAATGGGAGAAAATTTTTGCAATCTATCCATCTGACAAAGAACTAATATCCAGAATCTACAAGGAACTTAAAGAAATTTACAAGAAAACAAACAACCCCATCAAAAAGTGGGCAAAGGATATGAACAGACACTTCTTGACTTTTTAATAATCACCATTCTGACTGGTGTGAGATGGTATCTCATTGTGGTTTTAATTTGCATTTCTCTGATGATCACTGATGTTGAGCTTTTTTTCATGTTTGTTGGCCACATATGTGTCTTCTTTTGAGAAGTGTCTGTTCATGTCCTTTGCCCACTTTTTAATTGGGTTGTTTTTTTCTTGTAAATTTGTTTAAGCTCCTTTTAGGCCCTGGATATTAGACCTTTGTCAGGTGGATAGATTGCAAACATTTTCTCCCATTCTGTAGGTTGTCTGTTTACTCTGATGATAGTTTCTTTTGCTGTGCAAGAGCTCTTTAGTTTAATTTCATCCCATTTGTCAATTTTTGCTTGTGTTGCAATTGCTTTAGGTGTTTTTGTCATGACATATTTGCCTGTGCCTGTGTTCTGAATGGTATTGCCTTGATTTTCTCCTAGGGGTTTTTTTTTTATAGTTTTGGGTTTTACATTTAAGCCTTTAATCTAACTTGAGTTAATTTTTGTGTAAGTTGTAAGGAAGGGGTTTAGTTTCAATGTTCTGCATATAGCTAGCCAGTTATCCCAGCAACATTAATTACATAGGGAATCCTTTCCCTATTGCTTGTTTTTGTCAGGCTTGTCAAAGATCAGATGGTTGTAGGTGTTTGATCTTATTTCTGATTTCTCTATTCTGTTCTATTGGTCTATATGTCTGTTTTTGTAAAACGTGGTGTGCATTTCTAGCACACCCCAATTTGGATGCTAAATGTTCATTGGAAATATTTGATCTCTATTTAGAGCTAATAACATTTATAGTTGACAAAGTAGATTCATATGTCCAAGCTGTTCCAAGCATGTGAAAGTTTTCCAATAACTGAATCAAGTACCGGTTTTAAAATATAAATCAATCGAAATTCATTTTAATAAGTTCCTCAGTTGCACTACACATTTTGGGTGTTGAAGGTCACATACAACTAGTGTATTGGACAGTTCAGGTCTAAGATATGGGCAATAGGGGCCTAAAACTTTAGCATATGAGTCACAGGAGCATTTTGAGTATTTCTAAGTTCATTTTGCTGTTTTCAGGAGCACAGACTATATTTGTATACCTGGTCAGCTACTGCATACATGTTGTCCAGTAGTCACAAGGTAGCCTTATCAGAGGATAATGTGGGTCCCTGTAACATCAGCCCTACTGCTTGTAAACACAACTCTAACATAAGCTCCTTGAAATCAGGATGCAGTACAGATTCAACCCACAATGCCACTCCCAGTACCTAGCACAAAATAAGCATTTGACCAATTCTTATCAAATGAATGACTGACTACCCTCCTGAGAGTTGACCAATTGACTCCTTTTCATGTGCTTTATTATGTGAACATCATTCACACTCGGCATCAGTCAGCAGACTGTGAGCTCACATCCATTATCTATAATAGAGACTCATAGCAAGCCTACTGTCTACGCTGTGCCTCCTAAAATAGATGCCTGCTAATTGCTGGCAATTTCAGAAGTTTAGTTTGTCTGTTAAAATATAAATACTCCCAACATGAGTGAGATGTTATACAGGTCTCTTAAAGTGAATAAGTCGTACTTTGACCAAGGCAGACACTAAGGACCTGAAAACAGAAGAGGCACCACCAAAGGTGGATAAAAAAAGGATACAGAATGGGAATGTAGAGGCATGAAAGTCAAACAGCACTTCCTTCACTATTTGGCCCTCAGCCAGCACTAATAGTATATGGTACTTCATCTTTGCCCTGTACAATATTGCATACTTCCAATGTGGAATATGGGAGGAAATTTAGAGTAAGAAAATTACACCCACTAGGGTGACTACAAGAAAAATGAGAAATAATAATTGTTGATGAGGATGTGGAGAAATTGGAACATACCTACACTGCTGGTGGAAATGTAAAATGGTGCAGCCACTGTGGAAAACACTAGGGTAGTTCCCCCATAAGCCAAACATCTAATTATCATGTGATCCTGTATATTAGTAAGGGAGCTATCTGGGCATCCCTTTGCCTAGTCAAGTTGACACATAAAATTAACCATCACACCCAGCAACTCCACTCCTTATGTATATTACTCAAAAGAATATAAAATGGGTGTTCAAACTAAAACTTATACACAAATGCTCATAGCAGCACTTTTCACAATAGCCAAAAGGTGGAAACAACCCGAGTGTCCATCAAGTGATAAATGGATAAACAAAATGTCATCTATTTTTACAATGGCATATCATTCATCCCTATAAAGGAATGAAGTGATGAGTATGCTACAACATGGGTGACCCTCAAAAACTTTAAGCTAAGTTAAAGAAGTCAGTCACAAAAAGCCACATATTATATGATTTCATTTATATCAAATATCCACAACAGGATAATCCATAAGGACAGAAAGCAAATTAGTGGTTTCCAGGGACTGGGTGAAGGGTAAAATGGGGAGTGACTGCTTCATGGGCATGGGGTTTCCTTTTGAGGTAATAAACATGTTCTGGAACTAGATAGTGGTGACCATTGCACAATATTATGAGTGTACTAAATGCTACTACATTGTACACTTTTTAATGAACAAAATGGTAAATTTTATGTGTATTTTATCACAGTTTTTAAAATATTAAATAACAAGAATTATAAAGTCCAACATTTCTTTTTTTCCAAAATAATATTGAATTTTAATAAATAGGAGGTTTAACCAGTCTTCTTCCCTCTCTTCTTTCTTCTTGGATTTTCTTCCCCTTCACTTTTTATTCTATATGGTATAAGGCTAATCTGTATCCCTACAATTCCTTTGTTTGCATTACAGCTTACAGGTGCTGTAATCAGTAACCTTTTAATGTTTTCATTTTATTTAATGCAATTGAACCTATCACACTATTTTCAACAAATTTTCATTCTAACACTGCCTGCCCTACCACGTATCAAGAACCGTGCAAGACACTTCATATATACATTTTCTCAATTAATATAAGAGTCAAAGATTTTTAAATTGGAAATGGCAACAATATTGTTTACAATCAAATTTTCAAAGAACAAAAATAACTTACAGGTACCAAAGCTGAAAGACCAACAAAATGATTCTAATTTGGAAAACCTTATTTTCATCTTGACAGATGCAGTCATTCACTACTCAAATGCATACTTACTGAGTACCTATTATGTAGCATTGCCAGTGATGGCAAAATGTAATGAATTTTTTCCTGAAACTGATTTTGACTGGGCATTAAGAGTCACATAGTCACTGAAGAAAACAGAAATACTAGTCTGCAAATGGACAAATGGGAAGGACTAAAGAAGAGTGTGTTTTCATCATATTTGTGTGTGTGTGTGTGTGTGTGTGTGTGTGTGTGTGTGTGTGTGTGGAGGGGTTAGAGATAAACAAGACTATTCCATATATTCCTATATGTATTTTTTTTTCTTTTTATATAATACACTGAAGTCCCACTATTACACCATCCTTAGGGAAGGGCCATGAAATTGTTTGGTAATAGTGAGTCCATGATTCATCAAAGTGTTTCTAGCATTGCCAGTGATTGAATGCCACTGGACCTGGTCCAAGGTGTGTTATGCCAAGTTTCATGCTATGTACTGCATAGAGAAGGTTGGATGATGTTTGGAGGACCATATGTCATGTTCTGCTTCCAAACCATCTACTTTACTATTGTTGTGAAATACAGATCTCTCAGACAGGAAAAAAAAAAAAAAATTGATTTGACTCAAGTTTCGCCTACTGTTTCTGATGCCCAGGAGTTTTAGCTATATGTTAAGAGGACATGGCACAAGAAGAATTTTTTAAAGTCTCACACATATGTATCACTGGAATCTGAAATAGGGAAATACTGAGAAAAACAACAACAAGTTCTTGGGAGAACAGCTGGGCTGCAAAGAGAGCAAAAATTACATAAAAGAAACAAGTGGATCACATCCCAAATCTGAGAGTTTCTGCTCAGTGATGGAAGCTTCTGATAAGTTTCTCTGCTCATGCTTTCTATGTATCATTTATAAGCTCAACTATGAAAATAAGATAATACTTCAAATATAAAGTAAAAGTAATAAGTAATTGTTGAATGACTGAACAAGAGGAAAGGTGAATTATAAAAGGTTGGAAAGAGCAAGGGTTATGTAATTTGCAGAAAACTTGAGGTATTTTTTGGACTTCCTTGCCCTCTTTTTTCACACAAGCTGAGTGGGAGTGCCTAGTACATATCTGTCATTTCAGTTTATCAGTTAACCTGTGCTAAATTCCTTCACTTAAGAGACACTTATGTATATACAAAATTAAAGCCCCAAATAATAAATTTAAAATGTATAAGATTCAAAAAATTATTATTAAAAATACCACCCTACTGTGGTGAGACTCTAGATCAAATGGGTTCATATCTATTGTATCATTGAATATTTAACACAAGTAATGTGAAACTTTTTATAATACAGTCTTCTGATATATGTATATTCATATTTATATTTTCTAGGTAAATGTATTTCACAGATGCTGTCACTGTCAGTAAATTAATTTTGCCAGCAGCCCTAAAATGCCAATTCTACACAAAAGGCAAAAATAAAAGCAATAGCCCCCAATTGAAAGTCCTCTTTGAGGCCATACAAATCTTTGTCAATGATATATAAAATGGACTTGGTATTCGATAGCCACAGTAGGGATAGTGGCCCAGTATACTGCTGTAACTGTATGTAGAGCCCCCTTGGGGAACTACAATGATAGAACCTATGTTTGGGAGACCCAATCCTCATGCCAGCAGTTAGCTTATTTGCATTTTTTAAATTTGAATTTTTTAACTCCATGCGCAGTGCACTTGGTTAGCTACCTAACTTACAACTGTGACAGTAAGTACACCTAATGGCACCTGTATAAACAGAAACCTCATTGTGATTTTCTTCTGAATGGGGCTCGTCCAACATGCAAGTATTACTACAGACATGTCTCTTCTTCATTTAGGCAAGCAAGTAACAGAGTCCTTAGAGGAAAGCATTCTCACAGGCTCTTTTTGCAAGGTTGGCGGGTGGGGGGGCGGGTTCTTTTACTGTTGTGATGAGGACAGAGTAAAGGGAGAGGGCTTTTTTCAATAAATACACTACTTATGAGAAAACTTGAATACTGAAACAAGATTGAAGAGGGAGCACATTTATCAATGGCTAGGGTTTGGGGAATAGAGGAGATTTATTCAAACATTAAACCTCTCATGTTTCCTCTGTTTTCATGGGAGATATTTGTATTTTAATACCTCTGCATTCTAGCTTCTCCTCTTACTGGATGTGAAGTGAAGTTTCTACCTCGTGTTCATGACTATGCTGTCAGCTAAATGATCAATCATGCTATTGCCGATTTTGCATTGAGACTTCACGGCAGGGTGAAATCAGAGAACAAAATGGCTGTGGGGGAAGAATTTGTTTAAATACAGCTAGTTTGGGGAACCGGCAAAATGGTAAGAAAAATGATGAAAAACATATGAAGTGTAAGTGCAGCTATCTTTAAGGCAGATCCATTTCAAAGCTTTCCACAGCATGAAAGTCATTGTGTGATGCATGTCAGTGTTAGACTAGTAAAATACTGTAATTAGGATGGAACTAAATGCCAATATTTCAGTCTGTAGACTGTGGGCAGATTTGTATTTACTGCATGTCTCTAAATAATATGAATACACTGAAGGCTACTTATGAAATGAAGCTTGATATTATATCTACAACCGGAAAAAAAAGGTTTAAGAAAGCCCAACAGCCACAAATCCCAAGTAAGAAAAATAAAGGGGGTCAGCATGAAGCCCCATGGTATCTTGATATCTTTGAACCTATTCTGTATGTGTGGAGTCCCATATGCAACACAGGAGTCAGGAAGAAAGAAGGAACTCTGTGTTATAAACACTGCAACAGTGGTTTGGAAGCAAGATATTCAAGTAGAAGGCACATATGCCTGGATTATGATTCAGAATTGAACCTCTTCAATGTAACTTCAACAAGCAAGCAACGCCTACTTCTTTTAATATTGCTATTACATTTAAATGCAAGTTTTGAGTGACTGCTTTGTAAAGATTCAACTGATGGAAATGATCTACTATTACAAGGGCAGATCATGCTTGCTTAAAATCAATCATTTTAACTCCGCCTTTGTAATACATTCATGATACAAACATTATTTTCTTCATGCAAGTCCTGCTATTAATTCTAATCTTATAGTGCTCTCTACTGGTGATAAATGATTTGAAACCTCATTAGATATCAAAAGACCTAATTAACTTCTCATCTTAGGCTCACATTACCGTGTGAGTCCACCTTGACACCTCCAAACTCACTACACAGGGCGATCAGAAGCCAAGGTGCACAGAAAACCTCCCTCCTGTAAGGAGCCAGAAAGGCATGACCCCGCACCTCTGCTATAAATCATTGCATCAGGAGCACCCAGGAGAAAAGGCCCTCAGCTTTGGAACAGGAACATTTAGGCCTGTCGGCTGCGAGGCAGGTCAAGTGAAAAACTGAATGAGGAATAAAGAATTGGATTGGAATCCTTTCTGGCTTTGGGTCACAATAGCCTTGTCACTCGAGTAAGTCACTTTTACCTCTTCGAGGCTTCATTCTCTCATCAGTAAAATATGAATGATAATTCCGACCCTGACTGTTTTGCTGGGTTGTTGTAACAAATGAGATCATAGGTAAGAGAGTACTTCATAAAAATTATATTATCATCATTATTATTACAGTAAAAGAAACACTATTTTCTTTAGATCAATGAACTTTAAACCTTTTTAGTTTTTTTTTTTTAATCAGTGGGACGGACTTTTAAAATCAATCTTACATGGAACCTTAATATATACAACAGATTATATCAGAAGAGTTTTGTTGTTTAATTGCAAATATATAACTATTTAAGTTGGTACAAAAGTCAGTGTGGTTTTTGCAATTAAAAGGAATGGGGGAAGAATTTGTTTACAAAATGGTAAGAAAAATGATGGAAAATATATGAAGTATGTTCAAAGTAGTGGGATTAAAAGTAATGGCAGAAAGCGCACTTACTTTTGCACCAACCTAATATTTACATATTATCAAGTTGGTTAATGAGAAGAATGAAACTGTCTGGATATACATGAAATTTTGAAATTTGGTATAATGGTTATCAATTCACTGACATTTGTCTCGATGTCTAATTTATTTCTGGACTTCCTTTGCTTGCCTAGTATCAGAAAAATTATGATTCATATACACAAATGTCTGTAAATGATATATTTTTAAAATTGCTTAGAAATCTCAGCATATTCTTCGACTAAAATGATACAGAACCTTGAACAGTAAGTGGTAATAATAATATCTACTGCTCATGAATATTCTCTACATACCAGGTGTTTCTCTAAGGACTTCATGTATGTTAACTCACTTTTTTTTTATTTCCATAGGTTATTGGGAAACAGATGGTGTTTGGTTACATGTGTAAGTTCTTTAGTGGTGATTTGTGAGATGTTGGTACACCCAACACCCGAGCAGTATACACTGCACCCTATGTGTAGTCTTTTATCTCTCACCCCCTTCCCACCCTTTCTTCCTGAGTCCCCAAAGTCCACTGTGTCATTCTTATGCCTTTGCATCCTCATAGCTTAGCTCCCACTTATGAGTGAGAACATACGATGTTTGGTTTTCCATTCCTGAGTTACTTCACTTAGAATAATAGTCTCCAGTCTCATCCAGGTTGCTGCGAATGCCATTAATTCATTCCTTTTTATGGCTGAGTAGTATTCCATTGTGTATATATATACACAATTGTATATATATACACACACAATTGTATATATATACACACAATTGTGTATATATATACACAATTGTATATACATACACAATTGTGTGTATATATATACAACTATATATACATATACAATTCTGTGTATATATATACACATATATATACATACATACATATATATATATGTGTATATATATATACCACAGTTTCTATATCCACTCATTGATTGATGGGCATTTGGGCTCATTCCACATTTTTGCAATTGTGAATTATGCTGCTATAAACATGCATGTGCAAGTATCTTTTTCATATAATGACATCTTTTCCTCTGGGTAGATACCCAGTAGTGGGATTGCTGGATCAATTGGTAGTTCTACTTTTAGTTCTTTAAGGAATCCCCATGCTGTTTTCCATAGTGGTTTTACTAGTTTACGTTCCCACCAGCAGTGTAGAAGTGCTTCCCTTTCACCACATCCATGTCAACATCTACTATTTTTTTATTTTTTTATTATGGCCCTTCTTGCAGGAGTAAAGTGGTATTGCACTGTGGTTTTGATTTACATTTCCCTGATCATTAGTGATGCTGAACATTTTTCCATATGCTTGTTAGCCATTTGTGTATCTTCTTTTGAGAATTGTCTACTCATGCCCTAAGCCCACTTTTTGATGGCATTGTTTGCTTTCTTATTGCTAATTTGTTCATATATGTGTGTGTGTGTATGTATTAACTCATTTAATTCTCATAAGTACCCAAATAAGGTAATTGTGTCTAAAGTCACCTTTTTTTTTTAACAGATAAGGAAACTGAGACAGAAGGAGAGTAAGAAATTTACTCAAGGTGACACAGCTAAATCTGCTGCCAGAACCTGTCTGTGTTCTTAACCAATTCAGCATATTGCCTTCCACAGAGGAAATGCTTTTGTTTGTTTGTTTGTTTTTCTTGGAAATTTAATCACCAACATTTAACGACTGATATAAGGTCTTAACTAGAACATGCTATTTGGAGTTAAACAATAAATGGAGTTCTCAACCCTCACTATTTGGTGAAATTACTTTTCTAATATGTCTTGTTCCGATCCTATCATTTAAAAAATATGTGAGATACATCAATACCTATTTTTCAGGTAGCCTCTGGAAATTTCAAAACCACCGAATTTATTTTGTTTTCCATAATGAATCCAGCTTTAGCTTTTCATTTCATTGCTAAAACTACAACCATAATCCTAGGAACTTTAGAAGCATATATTGCCAGATAAGGTTCTTCTGCATATTAAAATTCAGAGAAAAGTATCCCAAACTTGCCTCAGCACTAACCAAGAAAATGGTATCTTGTCACCACGAGAGGAATGCCACATCCCCTTGTTTTTATTGTACAACTGCTCCTTGCCTCTGAAGGAAAGTGTGCACCTGATATTTACTTATTGAGCCCAGCACACATGTGCTGCAGTAATGACCTCATGTGTACAATTCTATGTTCAGTAACATGTGTTAGCTTGAAATGTTAGCCCCTCTTAATTTTACCTCCTCTTAACAACATGTACAAAAAGTTTAAATATATGTATATGTATACACATATATGTATATATAAATGTACGTATGTGTATATATGTACATATATACACATGTGTGTGTATATATATGTGTGTATATATGTGTGTGTGTATCAGGAGTTTTGCAAGGTCTGCAGAAAACATATCTTGCAGATGGCACAAGTGAGTGTGTTGATGGACTCTGAGTTGTTTCACAACCTTTCCTGCTTGGAGTTCCTAAGGAGATCCCAAAGAATCAAATCTGGCAGGTTTTGAAGGTAGGAGCACCCCTCCCTTCCTCTGGATATTTAGAAAACCTATTTAAGTCCCATTGTAATATTTTGGCAATTATTAACCACAAGTTATTAAACTGTGCAAAAGATAAATATATGTAACACTTTAGTGCTGATTAGATTAAAATGTGCTTTGTTGGTTTGGCAGCATTAGGAAGTATTACTTATAATTTGGCATGCTCATAAAATCAATTTGGCTTATTTACAGTCATGAAAACCCAGAAAATAGAGAAATTATGAAAAAATGTATTATCTGATAATAAAAATTCATCATAATTAAGTTCTTTTTTCTTTATCTGTCTACACCTCACTCCCTGTCCATACCATTTCTGAAGAACATCAATATAGAAATACTTTAAATTCTAAATTTTGGCTTATTTAAAGCCAATGTGTTTTCTACCTGTTCTATTTGATTACTTATAAATATGTGACAGATCTGAAATTATAAATATGTGACATAAAGATACATACCTCAGGAGAGGAGCCAAGATGGCCGAATAGGAACAGCTCCGGTCTACAGCTCCCAGCGTGAGCGACGCAGAAGACGGGTGATTTCTGCATTTCCATCTGAGGTACCGGGTTCATCTCACTAGGGAGTGCCAGACAGTGGGCGCAGGCCAGTGGGTGCGCGCTCCGTGCGCGAGCCGAAGCTGGGCGAGGCATTGCCTCACTTGGGAAGCGCAAGGGGTCAGGGAGTTCCCTTTCCGAGTCAAAGAAAGGGGTGACGGACGCACCTGGAAAATCGGGTCACTCCCACTCGAATACTGCGCTTTTCCGACGGGCTTAAAACATGGCGCACCACGAGATTATATCCCACACCTGGCTCGGAGGGTCCCACGCCCACGGAGTCTCGCTGATTGCTAGCACAGCTGTCTGAGATCAAACTGCAAGGCGGCAGCGAGGCTGGGGGAGGGGCGCCCGCCATTGCCCAGGCTTGCTTAGGTAAACAAAGCAGCCGGAAAGCTCGAACTGGGTGGAGCCCACCACAGCTCAAGGAGGCCTGCCTGCCTCTGTAGGCTCCACCTCTGGGGGCAGGGCACAGACACACAAAAAGACAGCAGTAACCTCTGCAGACCTAAATGTCCCTGTCTGACAGCTTTGAAGAGAGCAGTGGTTCTCCCAGCACGCAGCTGGAGATCTGAGAACGGGCAGACTGCCTCCTCAAGTGGGTCCCTGACCCCTGACCCCCGAGCAGCCTAACTGGGAGGCACCCCCCAGCAGGGGCACACTGACACCTCACACGGCAGGGTATTCCAACAGACCTGCAGCTGAGGGTCCTGTCTGTTAGAAGGAAAACTAACAAACGGAAAGGACATCCACACCAAAAACACATCTGTACATCACTATCATCAAAGACCAAAAGTAGATAAAACCACAAAGATGGGGAAAAAACAACAGAAAAGCTGGAAACTCTAAAAAGCAGAGCACCTCTCCTCCTCCAAAGGAACGCAGTTCCTCACCAGCAACTGAACAAAGCTGGATGGAGAATGACTTTGACGAGTTGAGAGAAGAAGGCTTCAGACGATCAAATTACTCTGAGCTACGGGAGGACATTCAAACCAAAGGCAAAGAAGTTGAAAACTTTGAAAAAAATTTAGAAGAATGTATAACTAGAATAACCAATACAGAGAAGTGCTTAAAGGAGCTGATGGAGCTGAAAACCAAGGCTGGAGAACTACGTGAAGAATGCAGAAGCCTCAGGAGCCGATGCGATCAACTGGAAGAAAGGGTATCAGCAATGGAAGATGAAATGAATGAAATGAAGCGAGAAGGGAAGTTTAGAGAAAAAAGAATAAAAAGAAATGAGCAAAGCCTCCAAGAAATATGGGACTATGTGAAAAGACCAGATCTACGTCTGATTGGTGTACCTGAAAGTGATGGGGAGAATGGAACCAAGTTGGAAAACACGCTGCAGGATATTATCCAGGAGAACTTCCCCAATCTAGCAAGGCAGGCCAACGTTCAGATTCAGGAAATACAGAGAACTCCACAAAGATACTCCTCGAGAAGAGCAACTCCAAGACACATAATTGTCAGATTCACCAAAGTTGAAATGAAGGAAAAAATGTTAAGGGCAGCCAGAGAGAAAGGTCGGGTTACCCTCAAAGGGAAGCCCATCAGACTAACAGCTGATCTCTTGGCAGAAACCCTACAAGCCAGAAGAGAGTGGGGACCAATATTCAACATTCTTAAAGAAAAGAATTTTCAACCCAGAATTTCATATCCAGCCAAACTAAGCTTCATAAGTGAAGGAGAAATAAAATACTTTACAGACAAGCAAATGCTGAGAGATTTTGTCACCACCAGGCCTGCCCTAAAAAAGCTCCTGAAGGAAGCACTAAACATGGAAAGGAAAAACTGGTACCAGCCACTGCAAAATCATGCCAAAATGTAAAGACCGTCGAGACTAGGAAGAAACTGCATCAACTAACGAGCAAAATAACCAGCTAACATCATAATGACAGGATCACATTCAGACATAACAATATTAACTTTAAACGTAAATGGACTAAATGCTCCAATTAAAAGACACAGACTGGCAAATTGGATAAAGAGTCAAGAACCATCAGTGTGCTGTATTCAGGAAACCCATCTCACGTGCAGAGACACACATAGGCTCAAAATAAAAGGATAGAGGAAGATCTACCAAGCAAATGGAAAACAAAAGAAGGCAGGGGTTGCAATCCTAGTCTCTGATAAAACAGACTTTAAACCAACAAAGATCAAAAGAGACAAAGAAGGCCATTACATAATGGTAAAGGGATCAATTCAACAAGAAGAGCTAACTATCCTAAATATATATGCACCCAATACAGGAGCACCAAGATTCATAAAGCAAGTCCTGAGTGACCTACAAAGAGACTTAGACTCCCACACATTAATAATGGGAGGCTTTAACACCCCACTGTCAACATTAGACAGATCAAGGAGAAAGAAAGTCAACAAGGATACCCAGGAATTGAACTGAGCTCTGCACCAAGCGGACCTAATAGACATCTACAGAACTCTCCACCCCAAGTCAACAGAATATACATTTTTTTCAGCACCACACCACACCTATTCCAAAATTGACCACATACTTGGAAGTAAAGCTCTCCTCAGCAAATGTAAAAGACCAGAAATTATAACAAACTATCTCTCAGACCACAGTGCAATCAAACTAGAACTCAGGATTAAGAATCTCACTCAAAACCGCTCAACTACATGGAAACTGAACAACCTGCTCCTGAATGACTACTGGGTACATAACGAAATGAAGGCAGAAATAAAGATATTCTTTGAAACCAACGAGAACAAAGACACAACATACCAGAATCTCTGGGACGCATTCAAAGCAGTGTGTAGAGGGAAATTTATAGCACTAAATGCCCACAAGAGAAAGCAGGAAAGATCCAAAATTGACACCCTAACATCACAATTAAAAGAACTAGAAAAGCAAGAGCAAACACATTCAAAAGCTAGCAGAAAGAAAGAAATAACTAAAATCAGAGCAGAACTGAAGGAAATAGGGACACAAAAAAACCCTTCAAAAAATTAATGAATCCAGGAGCTGGTTTTTTGAAAGGATCAACAAAATTGATAGACCGCTAGCAAGACTAATAAAGAAAAAAAGAGAGAGGAATCAAATAGATGCAATAAAAAATGATAAAGGGGATATCACCACCGATCCCACAGAAATACAAACTACCATCAGAGAATACTACAAACACCTCTACGCAAATAAACTAGAAAATCTAGAAGAAATGGATACATTCCTCGACACATACACTCTCCCAAGACTAAACCAGGAAGAAGTTGAATCTCTGAATAGACCAATAACAGGATCTGAAATTGTGGCAATAATCAATAGCTTACCAACCAAAAAGAGTCCAGGACCAGATGGATTCACAGCCGATTCTACCAGAGGTACAAGCAGGAACTGGTACCATTCCTTCTGAAACTATTCCAATCAATAGAAAAAGAGGGAATCCTCTCTAACTCATTTTATGAGGCCAGCATCATTCTGATACCAAAGCCAGGCAGAGACACAACAAAAAAAGAGAGTTTTAGACCAATATCCTTGATGAACATTGATGCAAAAATCCTCAATAAAATACTGGCAAACCGAGTCCAGCAGCACATCAAAAAGCTTATCCACCATGATCAAGTGGGCTTCATCCCTGGGATGCAAGGCTGGTTCAATATATGCAAATCAATAAATGTAATCCAGCATATAAACAGAGCCAAAGACCAAAACCACATGATTATCTCAATAGATGCAGAAAAATCCTTTGACAAAATTCAACAACCCTTCATGCTAAAAACTCTCAATAAATTAGGTATTGATGGGACGTATTTCAAAATAATAAGAGCTATCTATGACAAACCCACAGCCAATATCATACTGAATGGGCAAAAACTGGAAGCATTCCCTTTGAAAACTGGCACAAGACAGGGATGCCCTCTCTCACCACTCCTATTCAACATAGTGTTGGAAGTTCTGGCCAGGGCAATTAGGCAGGAGAAGGAAATAAAGGGTATTCAATTAGGAAAAGAGGAAGTCAAATTGTCCCTGTTTGCAGATGACATGATTGTGTATCTAGAAAACCCCATTGTCTCAGCCCAAGATCTCCTTAAGCTGATAAGCAACTTCAGCAAAGTCTCAGGATACAAAATCAACGTACAAAAATCACAAGCATTCTTATACACCAACAACAGACAAACAGAGAGCCAAATCATGAGTGAACTCCCATCCACAATTGCTTCAAAGAGAATAAAATACCTAGGAATCCAACTTACAAGGGATGTCAAGGACCTCTTCAAGTAGGACTACAAACCACTGCTCAAGGAAATAAAAGAGGATACAAACAAATGGAAGAACATTCCATGCTCATGGGTAGGAAGAATCAATATCGTGAAAATGGCCATACTGCCCAGGGTAATTTACAGATTCAATGCCATCCCCATCAAGCTACCAATGACTTTCTTCACAGAATTGGAAAAAACTACTTTAAAGTTCATATGGAACCAAAAAAGAGCCCGCATCGCCAAGTCAATCCTAAGCCAAAAGAACAAAGCTGGAGGCATCACACTACCTGACTTCAAACTATACTACAAGGCTACAGTAACCAAAACAGCATGGTATTGGTACCAAAACAGAGATATAGATCAATGGAACAGAACAGAGCCCTCAGAAATAACGCTGCACATCTACAACTATCTGATCTTTGACAAACCTGAGAAAAACAAGCAATGGGGAAAGGATTCCCTATTTAATAAATGGTGCTGGGAAAACTGGCTAGCCATATGTAGAAAGCTGAAACTGGATCCCTTCCTTACACCTTACACAAAAATCAATTCAAGATGGATTAAAGACTTAAACGTTAGACCTAACACCATAAAAACCCTAGAAGAAAACCTAGGCATTACCATTCAGGACATAGGCATGGGCAAGGACTTCATGTCTAAAACACCAAAACCAATGGCAACAAAAGACAAAATTGACAAATGGGATCTAATTCAACTAAAGAGCTTCTGCACAGCAAAAGAAACTACCATCAGAGTGAACAGGCAACCTACAGAATGGGAGAAAATTTTCACAACCTACTCATCTGACAAAGGGCTAATATCCAGAATCTACAATGAACTCAAACAAATTTACAAGAAAAAAACAAACAACCCCATCAAAAAGTGGGCAAAGGACACGAACAGACACTTCTCAAAAGAAGACATTTATGCAGCCAAAAAACACATGAAAAAATGCTCACCATCACTGGCCATCAGAGAAATGCAAATCAAAACCACAATGAGATACCGTCTCACACCAGTTAGAATGGCAATCATTAAAAAGTCAGGAAACAACAGGTGCTGGAGAGGATGTGGAGAAATAGGAACACTTTTACACTGTTGGTGGGACTGTAAACTAGTTCAACCATTGTGGAAGTCAGTATGGCGATTCCTCAGGGATCTAGAACTAGAAATACCATTTGACCCAGCCATCCCATTACTGGGTATATACCCAAAGGACTATAAATCATGCTGCTATAAAGACACATGCACACATATGTTTACTGCGGCATTATTCACAATAGCAAAGACTTGGAACCAGCCCAAATGTCCAACAATGATAGACTGGATTAAGAAAATGTGGCACATGTACACCATGGAATACTATGCAGCCATAAAAAATGATGAGTTCATGTCCTTTGTAGGGACATGGATGAAATTGGAAATCATCATTCTCAGTAAACTATCGCAAGAACAAAAAACCAAACACCGCATATTCTCACTCATAGGTGGGAATTGAACAATGAGATCACATGGACACAGGAAGGGGAATATCACACTCTGGGGACTGTTGTGGGGTGGGGGGAGGGGGGAGGGATAGCATTGGGAGATATACCTAATGCTAGATGACGAGTTAGTGGGTGCAGCGCACCAGCATGGCACATGTATACATATGTAACTAACCTGCACAATGTGCACATGTACCCTAAAACTTTAAGTATAATAATAAATAATAAAAAATAAAAAAAAAAGATACATACCTCATGTTTATGTATTTGTGAGAACTCTTGCTTATGAATATTGCAATAGCTACAGTTTGTAACATACATAAAAGGAGGAATTTACTGTGTGATATTCCAAATCACCAAAATAGGACCAGAACTAGGACTAGTACTCATTAGACTTGCAATTGGTTCTTTAAAAAATGGAGACATAAGTAGCTAGGTTATATATTAATGCACTAATATTACTAGTTAATACTTTCATTCATTTTGACATTTCAAAGTATTCTAAACCAAAAACGTCCCCTTTTTTGGTAAATGTATGAACTCTTGGACGTTGATTGCCATCAAACAGAAGAATCTCAGGTGAAATGGCATGCTGGATCTTCTTTAACATGTTCAAGTGAAGAGGGAAAATAAGACCACGGTAGGTCCAACACGGCTGAGGGAGGACTGATCCAATGGTAGTTTGTTTGTTATACCAGGAGGCAGTCCAATGTCCTAAGTTTAAAGGAACTCTTGTATGCAGGTTTGGTGCAGGAAGGGGTCATGATCAGTATAAGAACCCAGCCAAGAGGGCAGGTATTCAAGACAAACCTAGTTCCAGTGAGGAATTCAAAACCAAAACATGAACTCAGGCAGAGAGACTGGACCAACATGATGGAAGTGAGAAAGGTATGATTTGGTAAGCACATGAGGGAACAAGAAACACCACCAAGCACACTAGGTGTTCATGGTCAACAGAAATGAAGCTAATTCCAGGATTCAGTAACCAATGGGATTTTTGACTCTGCTCAGATTGAAGAGGCTCAGAAACTGGACTGGACTTAGCCTTCAAACTCTCATAGGTAGCTGCAAAAATAAATATTTCATTCCAAAAGATGATATCATCAGGACATGAGATACACACATTCCCAAACAGCCATCACACATGTGTGAATGTGCACACACATATTGGTACATATGTTATTTGAAAACTTCCAAAATCACTTTATGTTTTCGTTCCCACTATTCAAACTGATTCTATGAATCACAGACACTCAGAACATCTTTTCTCAGATAGGTACAACTCCATTCTTGTCCCTATCTATCTCAACCACTCTGTTTGTATTGCAGTTTCTCCCTTGTCCTCCTAATGGCCCTCAAGAACCCTAAATTTGGGCCTGTTTTTTTTATTAGCAGCCAGAAATGACCCTGTTAAGGATGGGTGACCAAAACCCCACGGGCCAATATAGGGAGAAAGCTGGCACATATTTCCTTTGCTGTTTTTGGCTCTTGGGTTGGTAGATTGCCCTTGTTTTAGAAGAGCCTGAACTTCTGCCAATAGCCTTAGACTATCCCTCCTGGTTGAAAATATAAGGCAGGCACTTAGCAGGATTTTGATCATACTTAACTTCTCAGCCATGCATCCCTTTGGCCTACACTTAATCTCAAAAAGCCCACACTTCAAAAAAATACTCTTTTTAAAATCCAAATTTATGTTAAGAAGTTGCATGGGGCAATGAGGACGCTAAATTGATACAGGGAGACATGGTGACTTCCAATTTGAGCCTGTGACTTCCAATTCTAACCTGCTGTTGAGGGTGAATCTTCATGCTTTCCATCTGTGCAAATGAGTCAACAAGATGCTCAGGCCTTGGCCTGTGTTTTCACAATCAAAAGGCAATAGGGGCTGCACATACCAATGTAGTCTCCCTTACTTATGATACTTAATTTTCTTAAAACACAACAGGGAAAGAAAAGGAGGTTAAAGCTTCAGGCACAATAAAAAAATACTCAGTACAAAAATTCTTCTCTTTCACTCAAACTGACTGTGTTATGTATCAGAACCAAACCTTTTATCTAAAGAAAAAACGGATTGCTTTTAATTTCCAACTGCCTTAATGTGATTTTACAAGAATTTCATGTTGGGAATAAAAGTTGGTAGAGACAAAGGTATTTTTTTCAAGCAACATACTCACAGGCCTTGAGATTCTCATCCAGGGCAGATTAATTGATTTATAGGCAGCATGATGCTGGTAATACTATCAGGAAATACAAAGAGAAGAACTAGCATTATGTCGTGGGCTCAGGCAATTTGCATTGGTTAAAAAAAATCATTTCCAGAACTGTCTGTCATCCAAAGCAGTTTTTAAATCATAAAACCAAGCCACAGAAACAAAGGTCATCCAACATAAAATTATGAGCATAACTAGGGGGAAAAAGGCCTTTCTGTGTCAAGAACAGGAAGCAATTTTGTGTTTCTCTACAAAAATTTACAGTCAGTGGCTGAAGGCAGAAAAAGCAATAAATTATAACAATTAAATACAAAGTAACTTAGCACCTCCCATTCAGGGTCACAGAGCTTGATACAAAAGTCACGGCATAATATGAATAGCAAGTAATTTGTAGAATAAACTATATGGATGTGTGTGTGTGTGTGTGTGTGTGTATATATATACTTTTAATTCTTCATATTTATTTCTTGTGTACCGTTCCTGTTTATGTCACTCATGAGGAAAAGGATCCATTGCTCCCCATCTGCTATTGGCCAGTAAAGGCGAGTTGGCCTATAAACAAGGCCACACTATTCAGAAATATTAAAGATTAGACTGACTTTACATACCCACCATTTTGGTATCACTCCTGATGACACTGCTACTATTACTAAATCCTAGTTTGTTGATCTCCTACTATGTTATGGGTACTGTTTGAAGTGCTTTTTATATGATATTTCAAACCATCTTCACAAGAGTTTGTAAAGTAGGTATCCATACATTTTTTAAATATTAGACAAATGCACACAATTGCGCACACACGCACACACACACAAATACATACATAAAGAACAGGTGTCACTGGCTACAATTTGAACCGAGGTCTGCTTGAGCGTATGTTCTTATTCTCAACATCCTGTTCATCTTCTTGAACACTGTAGCAGCGAGTCTTTTTCCTGGGTCCTAACTGATAGTTCAGAACCACTGAGTTTATAACTCCCAGGTGGTATTATTTCTCCCTACCGCTGGGAGGGAAATTTCCCTTCTGACTAGTGCTGGTCTAAGTGCTCCCTTTGTGGGCACTGGGAAGATAGAGATCATATCAGGTATCTTTCTGCCAAATGCTGCTATGACAGGGCAGCACTGAGTTCCAGTGCAAAGTCCCACAATCACTTTGCTCTCCCTCCCAGAAGGACACAGATTCTCTGCACCACACTGCCCTGCCTGAGGATAGGGAGGGGTGTTGTTAGCGGCTGAAGACTGTCTTTCCTACACTCTTCCGTGCCTCTTTCAGTGATACAAAGTTAAAATCAGGTATCACTCGCCTGATTTTTGGTTCTTATAAAGGTGGTTTCTTGTGTAGATAATTGTTCAATGTTCTGTTTCTGGAGTGGGGAGCATGATCATTGGAGGGTTCTATTCAGCCATCTCGCTCTGCATTCTCTCCACTTTCTTCTTTTTTGATGTAGGCATTTATTGCTATAAACTTCCCTCTTAAAACAGTTTTTGCTGTATCCCATAGATTTTGGTATGTTGTATTCTCATTTTTATTTGTCTTAAGAAATCTTCTAATTTCCTTTTAAATTTATTCATTGACCCATTGGTTATTAAGGAACATATCGTTTAATTTCCATGTATCTTTTAAGTTTCCTATGTTCCTCCTGTTCTTGATTTCTAGTTATATACTGTTGTGGTCAAAAAAGATAATTGATATGACTTCTATCTTCTTAAACTTGTTTAAACTGGTTTAGTGTCTTAACATATAATCTATCCTGGAGAATGTCCCATGTGCAGTTGAGAGGAATGTGTATTCTTCTGCTGTTGGGTAGAATGCTCTTTAAGTGTTTGTTTGGTTCTTTTGGTCTACAGTGCAGTTTCAATCCAGTGTTTATTCATTGATTTTCTGTCTGGACGATTTGTCCATTCCTGAAAGTGGGGTGTTGAAATCCACTGCCATTATTGTTTTGCAGTCTATCTTTCCCCTTAGATCTAAAATTTGCTTTATATATTTATGTGCTCTGGTGTTGGGTGCATATTTATGTACCACTGTTATATCACCTTACTGAATAGATTGCTTTATCATTATATAATAACCTTTGTCTGTTTTTATAGCTTTTACCGAAGTACATTTTATGTGATATAAGTATAGCTATTCCTATTAACTTTTTGTTTCTGTTTGCATGTAATATTTTTCTCCACCCCTTCATTTTCAGCATGTATATCCTTACAGGAGAAGTAAGTCTCTTGCAGGCTGCATATAGTTGGGTCTTATTTTTTTAAATTTGTTCACGCTATACCTTTTAATTCAAGAATTAAATTAAATTTAATTTATTTACACTCAAGGTTATTATTGATAGATAAGGACTTACTCCTGCCATTATGTTCATTGTTTTCTGGTTGTTTTGTAGAACCTTTGGTCCTTTTTACCTCTCTTGTTGTTCACCTTTGTAGCATGGCGGTTTTCTGTGATGCCAAGTTTTGATTCTTTTCTCTTTCTTATTTGTGTATCTGCTGCAATTTCTTCCTTTGTGATTACTCTGGGGATAACATAAAGAACATTGTGTTTATAAGCTGATAACAAGTTAACTTTAGTTGCATAAAAGCTGTAAATTTTTACTCTCTTCACCAATTTATATTTTTGTTGCCTTAATTTAGACCTTTAAATATTATGTGTTCCTTAAAAACTAATTTTAGCTATAGTTATTTTTAACCATTTTTACTTTTAACCTTCATCTAGAGGTGTGAAATATTTACATAGCACCATTACAGTGCTGGAATATTCTGAGTCTAAATATGAATTTACCTCTACTAGTGAGTTTTATACTTTCATGTGTTTTCATGATAGTAATGATAACCCTTTCACTTCCAGTTGTAGAACTCCCTTAAGCATTTCTTCTGAGGCCAATCTAGTAGTGACAAAATCTCTCACCTCTTGCTTGTCCGAGGAGTTTCTTTTTCATTTCTGAAGGGTAGCTTTGCTGGGTATAGAATTCTTTTTTTTTCTTTTTGAGACAAGGTTTCATTCTGTCACTGAGGCTGGAGTACAGTGGTACAATCATGGCTCACCACAGCCTCAACCTCACAGGCTCAAGCAATCCTCCCATCTCAGTCTTCTGAGTATCTGGAACCACAGCAACATGCCACCATGCCTGGCTAATTTTTTATTTTTTATTTTTTGTAAGGACAGGGTCACATTATGTTTCCCAGGCTGGTCTTGAACTCCTGGCCTCAAGTATTCCTCCCACCTTGGCCTCCTAAACTGCTGGGATTACAGGCATGAGCCACTGTGCCTGGTCATATATGGTTTTTTGGCTAGTAGGCTTTTTTCTTTCAGTACTTTGATTATATCATCCCATTTTTTCCTGGCCTATAATGTTTCTGCTAAGAAGTATGCAGAGGATCTAATGGCGATTACCTTATATGTGACTTGATGCTTTTCTCTTGCTGCTTTTAGAATTCTCTCTTTGTCTTTGACTTTTTACAGTTTGATTTTATGTGCCTTGGAGAGGACCTTTTTGGGTTAATCTATTTGGGGACCTTTGAGCTTCCTGGATCTGGATGACCATGTCTCTCCCAAGTCTTGTGAAGTTTTCAAATTATTTATATTAAATGTTTTCTGTACCTTTCTCTATCTCTTCTTCTTTGTAACTCCAATAATGCAAATTTTTATTTGTTCACTCAATTGTGTCCTATAAGTCCCATAGGCTTTCTTCATTCTTTTTTCTTATTTCTATTATTTCCTCTGACTGTGTTATTTCAAAAGATTTGCCTTCAAATTTAGAATTTCGTTCTTCCACTTTATCTAGTCTGTTGCTGAGGCTCAATAGTATTCTTTAATAGACTGTATTCTTCATCTCCAATATTTCTATTTTATTCTTTTTTATTATATCTATCTCTTTGTTGAATTTCTCATTCAAATCATGAATGGTTTTCCTGATTTCATTGAATTGTTTATCTATATTCTCTTGTGTCTCATTGAATTTCCTAAAGATCATTATTTTAAATTGCCTTTCAGGCATTTTATAAGCTTTATTTTATTTTTGTCCTGTTAACTGGAGAATTTTTGTGCTCCTTTTGAGGTGTCACGTTTCCTGTTTTTTACATTTCTTGTGTCCCTACATTGATAATCTGCACATCTGGTGGAAGAGTTGCCTCTTCCAATTTTATGGAATACCTTTCATAAGGAAAGTTTTTTCCTATAGATAGTTCCTAGTGTATTGGTTGGATATTGTATCTTGGCTATGGCTCTGGGAAGATACAATAGTATAGTCTATAGGTTCTTCATCTGTAATCCATGTCAGTGATGCCTGTGAGTGCTTCAGTGTCCTAGGCTGTGGGAGTTTGTTGTGGCAGTGCTGTGGCTTTGCAGGGGTGGGCTGGTCTGCTAGTTCTCAGGCCAAGGGTACACATGTGCAGCTGGCTGGCTAGTTTGGAGGCAGGCTCACCAGATATGGGGCCACTGAGATGGTTCTTAGGCCAGGGGTATGCATGCATGGTAGGTCCCTTAGGCAAGGTTGGCTTCCTCACTGTGCAGAACTCCCTGTTTCTTGAGAGGTAGGGTACCACATGGGTTCAGGCTCAAGGGTCAGGGCTGTTTCTTTGGGTCTAGGCTACAAGTAGCTAGAGTAGCAGAACTGCAGCCACCTGTGTGAGCATGGTAGAATGGTGGCAGAGCCTCAGGGATGAAGGCATGCAGTGGTTACTGACCCTTAGGTGAGGACACACTCTAGCAGTGGGTCCAGTTTCAAGATGTTGCTGTTCCACAGCAGCTTGGGTCATGGGAAATGGGTGATTCACAACCTGGGATCCTACTCTGGAGCAATGCCACTGTATAAAATCTAAGATTCTCAAACTGGGTTCAGGGCTTGTAAGGACTGTAAGATTCTCCTGTAGCAAGGGATGAAGGTATATGCAGTGGTAGTGGGGACTACTGCTTACCTTTTTCCCACAAGTTCCTCCTGGCTTTGAGCTGATTCCAGTGGAGGATACAGGGTGGCAGAGACAGGATATTTTGCTCGCCTCTCTATGGTACCATCGTGGGTTTCTGTATTCCACAGGGATTCAGCCATGCCCTTTCTGTACTCTGGCACACTTCTTCAGACACTTTAGTCCAAATGTAGTTGTTTGGGGTCTTCTTATGGGGGTGGGGACAGCACCAGGCACTTCTATTCAGCTATCTTGCTGATATCATTCCCTTGCCACTTTTCACCAAAGTTCTCTTTTTCTTTTCTTTTCTCCTTCCTTCCGCCCCTTCCCTTCCCGTCCCCTCCCCTCCCCTCCCCTCCCTTCCCTCTCCTTCCCTTCAATTCCCTTTTGTTTCTTTCTTGCTTGCTTGCTTTCTTCTCTTTCTCTCTCTCTCTTTTTTTCCTGCTTTCTTTCCTTCTTCCTTCCTTCCTTCCTTCCTTTCTTCAGGATCTCACTCTATTACCCATGCTGCAGTACAGTGGCATGGTCCCAGGGTCACAGTTCACCACAGTTTTGAACTATTATAATCCCAAGTAGCTGGGATTACAAGTGAAAGCCACCACACCTGGCTCCTAATGTACTCTTAAGGAACTGCAACCTCAGCTGGAAGTCATAGACTTAGCAAGATCAAAAAGATCTTCATCATTTTGCTGAGGAATCAAGATCTAGCTATTATTCGTAGACTCTGTTTAGGAACTATCTCAGTATGACAATGGATGTATCCACAAAAATAATATTTCATGGTATTCTTTAGTCCCCAGAAGTCCTCCAAAATAGTATTACATCTAGAAGCACAGCTCTATTCCCACCACTAGTGGGTAGTTACCCCTTGTTATTTCTGGCTGCTAATGCGTCTATTTTACTAAACTGTATACTTACCACATTCAGAACTCAAACCATTTAACTTTTTTTCATTCAGTTCCATAATGAGAAAGCCACAACAATCTCACTTGTCAATAGTCTACTTAATAAAACAAATGGCTTCATACTGATGCCTTTTATTATAAGAGAAAGTCCCAATATATGCTGAAAACAACTTTAGAATACTTTCAACAATCAGGCCTTCACTGTCAACTTGTATTACAAAAGGGAGATTCAGGCTTTCAATTACAGCCAGTGCTCCAGGCTCCCACACCATCAAACAAGTGTTTAGTCTTAATAGCTATCCTGTCAGAATGAATCTCTACCAACTTCATTCAACTCCCCCCAGCTGTTTCTCACCTACCCCAAGTTTGAAGTCAATTTAGGGATGCTTCTCAGCACTTTTCAACTCTGAACAAAACTGTCACAACCAAGTAACTGTCACATCTACAAAGCCTTGCACATGCATGTTTGTGGAGAATGAGGGTAATGATTATCTTTGTGTTCTTATTTAAATCATATAGAGTATTGTAAATAGAAAGGGTTGGGTGTTGCTTTGGTTTTTTTTTGTTTTGTTTGTTTCTGTTTTTTGTTTGTTGTTGTTGTTTTCACTGTCAGAACCAGAGAAGGAGACAGTAATACGCTTCCAGGCTCTCTCCAAGGTTGATCTCTACATTCACCACTCACTAGAGACATTTTTCCTTCAAACAAAAGGGATTTCCTCCCAAAGAATACATAAAAATGGAGCAGCAAACAAAAGGAGATCTGAAGTCAGTCTTCTACCCCAGTACTTTTCAAAGTTTAACGTCAGAACAAATCATCTGTCGAGGTTGTTAAAATGCAATGCAGTTTCAGTGCGCCTGGGATGGAGTCTGAGATTCTGCATTTCCAGCAAGCTTCCAGGCAAACCTCATGCGCCTGGTCTGCAGATCATGTATTGAGTAGCAAGGTGCTTACCCTATCCCCCAAATACTCTACTCCTTCCTGCAAAGGAGTCCATATTTGTCACCACAGATGCATGTGGCTTTTGTCACCTCACTTACTCCTTTTCCCCCTTACATTTCTCTTCTTTTGCAAAACATTGACAGATTATGTTGTGTGCTTTCCCATATATCTATTTATCTATTGTTGCTGATTATTATCTGTGCTTTTAAAAATAACATTAATTTTATTGAAAGATAGGAAATTCCTGCACTCCAAATAAGTTGTTCAGTTGTTTTTACCCTTTGAGTCTGAAAAATATCTTATAGTCCCAAAATACATCTGCCCATCCAGAGCTGGGGAAATCCAAAACTCTGCCCAAGAGAACAACATTCTTAGTCTCCTAGGCAATTAAAAGAACTATAGCAAGAGCTTTCCTGTCTTGTCTCTAGGAACACATAATTCCTACATGAGAAGGTTAAAATTTTTCTCATCTTGACTAGCCTCCCAGCTAGTGCACAGTGAACAGATTTTCCAGAACAGTTCCAAGTTGTCTGCCTCCTTAATCCACCAAAAATGTCCTCTTAAATTCCACTGTTTTTTTTACGCAAAGGTACTGCTTCTCACATCTAGATGCATCAGAAATACCTTTGTCACGTGCTCTGAGGCTTGTTTCAGAACATTCTTAGATTTAAGAGGGAGTAAAAATTTTCAGCTAGGGCACCCTTACAATTAACCACTTCTCTACTGTTTCATTCTCTGAAAAATCCAGGGTCAATTGAGGGAGGCATGAGGGAAGTTCCCGCCCTAACTTCTTAGATTCACACTTAGGGGGATCTGTTTCAAACAACATGTTGAATTAAACTTCTCCCACTTACTTCAAGAGAGGGCTTCCAAAGGCTTTTCAAAGAATACTTTCTTTCCCAGCTCCTTTAACTCATCATAAAAGTGTCTACAAGTCAGTATAATAATGGGGTTATACCCATACTATTAAAAGAAAAAGCTGCTAACCTATCTTGACAACCAGATCCCACAGACTTTTAGATCAGTGAAGACCTAGGATACTGTTCTGGTGATGCCACTGACCAGCAGCATTAACTTTGGAAAAGGACCTACCTCAATGAGGCCACGCTGTACTCATTAAGTGTTGTGAGAATTAGATGCAAGTGAGGGATTTACTAAAGCTAGAACCTGGCAGAGGGTAAGTGGTCAATAAAGTTAGCTATTATTTTTTCTGTGTCTCTGTTTCTGTATCTGAAAACAAGGATGGTAGGTGGTTCTGCTAAATAGGGTAAGAGAGGTAGTCCCTACCTCATAAAGTTATGGAGATTAAATGCCTTGATTTATGTATGTTTATGTAATGCACTTACAACATTGCCTGGCACATAGTGCTATATAAGTGTTAACCCTTTATTAGTCCATTTTAATATTGTTAATAATGATGATAATAATCACAGAGTCCCTTGTGAGCACAGGATTGTAATACCTGACTGCATTAAGCTCCAAATGCCCATGGAGGAGCCTCTTGAGTATTTGAACCCAGTAGAACTAGCTGATTGTTAGCGGGTAAGCATATGCCCTAGTGTAGTGGCTCTCAACGCTTATACTTCAGAATCTTACTGTAAGGTTTTGAAAAACACACCTCTCAAAGCCCCAACGCAGACCTACTGAATCAAAATCTTCAGGGTGGAGTAAAAGCATCCTTATTTGTAATAAGAGCCACAAATGACTCTGACGCACATCACATTTTGAGGAGCACTGACTTAGACTCTGTCTCATGGGCCTTTCGAAAATATGAGACCGTTTATTCTTCCATTATAAAAGTCATCTAAAGGAATACTCACTCAATGGGCAAAATAGTTCTTCGGAATGTGTTAGGGGAACAGGAAAGAGGTTATTTAGGTGTAGGAAAACATGAGCTACAATGAAAGATAAAAATATTTATAATTATTGAACTTGAAGCAAGAAGCCTAGATGGGAACTTAATAATCTTGAAGTACATGAAGGGAGACTCCATAGAAATGAAGATGCCTACTCTCCCTATATAGTCAGAATAGAACAAAACAAATAAGCCAACACAGTCTGTTTACGTATGCTACGAGTCAATCAGCAGACACTTCACCAATGAGTTAGGGGATCTGGAAAATCTTTATATACAAGTTAATATTTATATCACACTTACCATGTGCCAGACACTGTTCTAAGCCCCTTAAACAATAACCATTTAATGTTCTCAGCAATTCACTGATACATGTACTACTCCAATCACTATCACTATCAGTATCAGGCTGCGGCATGCATGCTCAAGATGGGATAGAATATATAGAAAGGAAGGCAGATCCCAGTGTAGGCTATGATTCCTTCTCTTCTTTCCTGTGTTATTTGTTATGAAACAGAAAAATCAGGGTTATCAAGCTTGTATGTTGCAAGCTTATATTTTGCTTCCCCGGACCCATACAATGAAGTGTACTTTAATTAGTCAGAATGGTCAGAAAAGGATTATCTAGTTAACTGAACATTGGAGAATGTTGGGATATTCTGTTGCCAAGAATGTGTATTTTAAATAAATGTCCCAGATTATTCTGAAAGGCAATCTGATTTGTGAATCACCACTGTATGTCATATGCTAATGGATCCTCAATTTTTGAAGAATAAAAATGAAATATCACTGAAACTGTATTGAACATAAATTCATTTTAACTTTATGATTTGTGAGGTAAAACAGAATCTTACCTCATCTCTCATAGGTAATTTTTTCCTTATCCAGTCCTGAGGGTAGAAAAGATATAGGAAGAAATAAATCCCCCATATGAATCTGAGGAAATTTCAACAAAGTTGCTTGCTTACAAAGATCCTTGGTAGCTGCATGTCCAATGTCTGGCTGGACATCTTCCACCTAGATGTTCCACCAGTATCACCCCTGTCAAATTCTTTCTTCCCAAACCTGCTCCTTCTATTGTGTTCCCTCTTTGGGTTAATGAAGGAGGGATAGTCTGACTAGATCCTGTAGAAAGAGGAGATATTAAATAAAAGTATTGCAGTAATGGTCTGGAAACAGCCACAGAATGCCAACAGAATGGTAGCTCCTCCCTGGGGTCCCTTAGAGGCTGAGGACATGGGATATTGAGCATGTTCCATTTGAGAGAGCCACAAAAAAAGGCTGCCCTCAAAAATCCAACCTTCAATGAAGGCAAGGAAATGTTGAAGGTGGTTGGGAAAAGTATTGAGATGATAAAAAAACTGCGTAAGAATGAAATGGGAGTTCCCAAAAAGCAAAAAGGAAGGGCTGAAAAGAAAGGGAGAGGGCCCGGGCCCAGTGGCTCACGCCTGTAATCCCAGCACTTTGGGAGGCCGAAGCAGGCAGATCACGAAGTCAAGAGATCGAGACCATCCTGGCCAACACGGTGAAACCCCATCTCTACTAAAACTACAAAAATTAGCTGGGCATGGTGGTGCATGCCTGTAGTCCCAGCTACTTGGGAGGCTGAGGCAGGAGAATCGCTTGAACCCGGGAGGCAGAGTTTGCAGTGAGCCGAGATCATGCCACCGCACTCCAGCCTGGCAACAGAGTGAGACTCTGTCTCAAAAAAAATAAAAAATAAAAAAGGGAGAGGAAGAAAGGATTAGCCAGGGTGAGACTACTGAACAGAGCAGCTGACAGAAGAGGTTTGGTTTCCAAAAGGGGATTGTAATTCCCAGACTATGAGGTGCCTGAGAGAGGATTATCTCTTATCTCCCGGAGTCTACACAATAGCCAATGGTAGGCACCCAGTGGTATATGAGTAGATGTTGAACAACTGGTTCCCCAAAAGAAAGAAAAGTAAGTTCTGATTTGTAGTGTTTGCTGGTTTTATGGTGTAAATATTTCCACCATGACTGATTTCAAGTTAGCAACTTTATTTCACTTAACACAGAGCTGGGAAGAGATGTGCATAATGAGTTCTTGCAAGAAGGTATGAGCTAGCTCCAGCACACCGTTGGTGCTCATGAAAAATTTCTTAGATTCACAAAATGATCTTAAGCCTGGAATTGGAAGACAAACAAGAGGAATGCCATTTCCTCTAATCAACACATGTTTATCTGTAAGATTAATCACGTACATCAAACAAAAGCAGATTGGATTTGGATATGGTTCATGATACCTGAACTCTGAAAGAATAAATATGAATATTCTCTCCCCTTTATACTCTTGTCTTTCTCATATATTTTGTATTCTCTCAAGTACAGAAGGGCAGAACTCTACAAGGTGTAGTGCCTTGTCTATGCAGCTGTTGTATTTTCATTCCTGGTCACTAATAGGTGGGGCATAAGTGCCATCCTCATCTTCTGCCTTCAAATAGATTGAAACATGATCTTGACATTTTGCCCAGCCTCAGTTCTCCAGCATTAAAATGGCTATTTTATTAGTCTGTGCAACTACTTGTAACAAAATTTTTTGTGATTTTTCTTCAGGCTAGCAGTTACCACAGAGCATGTGTGTTAGAAGCCGTGACAAGAGGAGGCTCATGCAGGAGAATGGTCATTGACCTAGTGCAAGCACTCAAGGAGAGGCTGGGAAACCAGGCTGCTAGAGGCAAGATGCAGGGCAGAAGGCTGATATTCCAAGAGACTGAGAAATAGCCAAGAGAAATAATGGAGCTGGATAAGAAGTCAAAGTCCTTCTGTGGCAGGGGCCCTTTATCTATTTCCTGCCAAAGGTAGGAATCTCAATGTAGTGGGTCCTGCAGCCAGACACAGGAGATGGGGCCAGAGTAGGGAGGAGGAGATCAGTGTAACACCACTAAGGTGACACGAAATGTTTTCATATCTGCTTCCAGAGACTACAAAGAGCTCTCCGTTAAGCTGGTAAGCAGTGGTGCTCCTTTGTATCTGTCCACATTCCACTTGCTACTTCTCATCTATTCTTTTCACTAAACCGTGTCGAAACTTTTGCTCTGTGAAAGACAGTGTTAAGAGGATGAAAATCAGCTTAACAACTGGGAGAAAATACTTGCAAAACCCATATCTGAAAAAGATAATCACTTTAATAGCAGAGTCCTTGAACTCTTATCTTAGTCTCCACTGAATTGACATATAAATTTACTACGAATGATGCCATCTTATATAACTGTATTACCAAATCAAAACCAGGAGATTTAAATTGGTACAGCACTGGTAAATAGACTCCATACCTTAAACAGAGTATATAAAGGACTCTCAAAAGTAAAAAGAAAATGATATAACTAGAAATTGTGCAAAAGACATGAATAGACATTTTGCCAAAGAGAAGCTATGATGACAAATAAGCACATGAAGATATGTTCAATATTAGCCATCAGGAAAACACACAGTGAAACTATGAGACATCATTAACTACCTATCAGAATGGCCAAAATAAAAATAGTGACATCACCAAATGCTTGAGAGAACGTGGAAGTGGAATCATTCATACATTGCTGGTGGGAAAGTAAAATGATACAGCCACTCCAGAAGAGTATGACAAAACTACATAATCACTTACCACACAACCCAGCAATTGCACTCTTGGGCATCTATCTCAGAGAAATAAAAACTTACATCCACATAAAAACCTGTACATGAATTTTCATGGCAGCTTTATTCATAGTACTTGAAAACTGAAAGCAACTAAAATATCCCTGGTACAAACTCTGGTACATTTCTGCAATGGAATACTACCCAGCAACAAAAAGGAGTGAAATTTTTGATACATGCATCAATTTGAATGGTACTCAGGTGCATCATTCTGAGTGAATAAAAAGTAAATTTCAAAAGATTACATACTATATGACTGCATTTATATAATATCTTTTAAATGACAAAACCATAAAAACAGAGAATAGACTAGTGGTTGCTAGGGGACAGAGACTAGGGTAGGAGATGGATATGAATATAAAGGGGTAGCACAGGGGAGTTCCTTTGTGGAGACAGAACAGTTTTGTGTCATGATTGTGATGGTGATTGCACAAATTTATGGATGAATCAAATGGCCTAGAGCTAGACATGTGTGTGCACGTACATGCACACACACACACACATAGTGTATATAAAAACTGGTGAAATACAAATAAGGTCTGTAGTCCAATTGTACTGCACTAATATCAGTTTCTTAGCTCTGCTATTGTACTACAGTTGTGTCAGATTGCACCATTGCGGAGATTGGATGAAGGGCTCAAGAGATTCTATTACTACTGTTCCAACATGCCATAAATCTATCATTAATTCAACATGAAGAATTAGGAAAAAATACTGCCCAGAAAAGATACCAAAGTAAGCATGTTTGTATACTGCTGTGAAAGGGAGATTGTTGCTATAATTAGGCCACATACATCAAGATTCCCAAAATAATTCTTACTCTTTAATCCTGTAGGAACGTATCTTTGGGAGTTAATCAGATATTTGTTTAAAATGCATGTGCAAAAATGTTCACACCATACTAGCAATGAGTTAGAAATACTCTGACTATTTAACAGTGGAGTTATGCCTAAGCTTTATCCCTAAGGTGGATTATCATGCAGCCAATAAAAGCTATGATTTTGAAAAATATTGCCAGTGTGGTGGCTCACGCCTGTATTCCCATCACTTTGGGAGACCGAGGCAGGCAGATCACCTGAGGTCGGGAGTTCGAGACCAGCCTGACCAACATGGAAAAACCCCATCTCTACTAAAAATACAAAATTAGCCGGGCGTGGTGGTGCATGCCTGTAATGCTAGCTACTCGGGAGGATGAGGCGGGAGAATTGCTTGAACCCAGGAGGCAGAGGTTGCGGTGAGCTGTGATTATCACATTGCACTCCAGCCTGGGCAACAAAAGCAAAACTCCGTCTCAAAAAAAAAAAATTTAGTATGTGTGGAAATGTCAGGTAATAATCTGGATATACAAAAATACATGTACTATAATGCCAAAGTAAAAAAATAAAATCCTGAATAAAATTGTAGAAAAAATCCATAATATTCACAAGTGGTTATATTCTATGTTATAATATATCATATATTAGAATATATAATATATGCAATGTATCTCTAGGTGATTGGAATTTATATAATTTTTATTTCTTTGAACTTTACTAAAATTTCCAAATATTACACAATGAACATCCATTACTTTGCAAGAAAAAAGTATGTATGTGTATATACATACATATATACGATATATACATATTATATATAAAGTATACTTTATATTAATACATACATATATACATATTATATATAACGTATACTTAATGTATACTTAATATTAAGTATACATTATATATGTATTAATATATTATATTTATATGTTAAGTATATATACATATTATATACATATACTTAAGTATGATCTAGCTTAGTATTTCTCAGACTTTCATGGGCTCTGATTAAAATGCAGATCGGGATTCAGAAGATCTGCAGCAGGGCCTGAGATTCTGCATTTCTAACAAGCCCCCACACTATTCTGATGTTGCAGGGTTCTAGCTTAGCCAAGCCCAAAATGCTCATGAAACAATTCTGAATAAAAAATAAACATTGTACCATTTACAACCATTTTATGGAGATATGTTGTAGGAAATTGACATTATGAAGGCCTCATCACAAACCTGTACCCACACCAGATTCAGATGCATCTATTCCGACAAACAGCAGCAGCAACGTTTGAAAAAATTATCAGATTCTCAAAACTGACTAAGAAGCTAGGGCCTCTTTTCAATTAACCAAAAACTTTTCTTTGATAAATTGTGTAGGGAAAGTGCTTCATGTAGCAGAACTAGAGTCTCATTCCAAAACAAATTCCAAGTGGATCAAAGAGGCAATTGTAATATACATATGGGAAATAACAGATGAATATTTTCTGCTGAATGAAAAATAATCCCTATAGATAAGTGCAGTAAAGGAATAATAACTAACACTGAGCACTTACTGCATCCCAGGTACTATGTTAACTTTTTTATATGCATTATCTCATTTAATCTTCATATCAAAGTTATCGAGTAGAAATTATTATTTTCCTCATGTTACCAATGAAGACATTATTTCTAGTCCTCACAAACAATAATGTAGGTATCATTATCCACATTTTGCAGGCAATAAAACTTAGTCATAGAGAGAGAAGATAAGTGGCTCAGGGTCCCCCTGTTAGCATTTGACAGAGTCCAGTTTCCACCTGAAAGTGACACTCCTCACTGCACTGCCTCTTTGAGAGAAAGAGCTACACATTGGCTGCATGCAAATCTAACACTCCTGAATGCTGAAAATCATAAATAAAATGTAAAAAGCAAATAATAAACTAGAGAACTATTAGTAATAAGTGTGGCGAAAGATTATTACCCCAATACATAAAGAGCTAATACAAATTGAAAGGAAAATGCTATGACCCTAATGGAAAAATAGATTAAGGACAGGTACAGCAATTCATGAAAGAGAAAATGTGTGTTTCTGTGTGTTTGTGTGCATACGTGTGTGTGTGATATAGATATATTATACTAAAATGAAATTGGCCAAGGCATTAGTGAGTATCTCCTAGTGGTTAAAATATTAAATTATTATTAATTTATTTGAGACAGAGTCTAGCTCTGTCACCCAGGCTGGAGAGCAGTGGCACGATCTTGGCTCACTGCAACCTCCGCTCTGGGATTCAAGTGATTCTCCTGCCTCAGCCTCCCAAGTAGCTGAGGCTACCGGCATGTGCCACCACACCTGGCTAATTTTTGTATTTTCAGTAGAGACATAGTCTCACCATGTTGGCCAGGCTGGTCTCAAACTCCCGGCCTCAAGGGATCCACCCACCTTGGCCTCCCAAAGTGCTGGTATTACAGGTGTAAGCCACTTTGTGCAGCCAAAATATTAAATTATTTATGCATAGTTTTATGCTTTTTGTGTTTTTCACATTGCCTGCAATGAGTATATATTACTTTTATAATACATAAAAAATGAAACCTAGTTATCTTGGCCACAGACAACCTTGGTATCATTGTAATTCCTAATCCCATGCTCCATTGTCCTCTGCAAGTTCTCATTGCATTTGACAAGTTTCTCTGGGACAATATTTGTTCATCAATTCATTAATTTATTTGTTGATCTAGTAAACATTTATTGAGCACACAGTAGTGTATAGGTAGGCAATAAATAAGTAACATATGCAGACATGGGCTTTGCACACATAAAGCTATGTTAGATAAAGTGTATTAATCCATTCTCGCATTACCGTAAAGAACTACCTGAGACTGGGTAATTTATGAAGAAAAGAGGTTTAATTGGCTCATGGTTCCACAGGCTGTACAGGAAGCATGGCTGGGGAGGTCTCAGGAAACTTACAATCATAGCGGAAGGCGAAGAGGAAAGAGGCACGTGTTACATGACCAGTGCAGGAGGAATAGAACAAAGGGGGAGGTGCTACACACTTTCAAACAACCAGATGTCATGAGAACTCACTATCACAAGAATAGCAAGGTGGAAATCTGCCCCCATGATCCAATCACCTCCCACCAGGCCCCTCCTCCAACACTGGGGATTACAATTCAACATGAGATTTGGGCGGGGACACAAATCCAAACCATATCACAGAGCTTAAACAAATTGCATGATTAATTCATCATTGATGGTGCCTAAGATTCCCTGATCCATTACAGATGGTTATCTGTACTCTGCTTGGGCCTATCATCACTACATCTATATAGGCTGTGTTAAATATCCACAACATACTGAATTATCTATCTACCAGTCTTTAGTAAGAGGGTGAAGTCTTATGGGAAAAAAGAGCAAGGCATTTAACACAGATACTGTCTCCAGTTACTTTTTTTCATTCAATTCTTATTGATATAATTGTAGACTCACATGCAGTTGTAATAAACAATACAGAGAAATTTCATGTATCTTTTGCCCAGTTTCCCCCAATGGTAATGTTTTGCAAAACTATGGCAAAATGTTACAGCCAGGATATTGATATTAATACAATCCAGCTATCTATATTTACCCAGTTTTACTTGTACTCATTTGTGCTAGTGTGCACTTGTGTGTATTTAGTTCTATGCATTTTTATCACCTTGTAGGTTTATGTGACTACCACTACAATCAAGATATAGAACAGTTCCATAACCCAAGGATCTTTTGTTCTGTCCATTTATAAACATACCCATTTTTCTCCTTCATCCCCTTCCCTCACACCTCCATCCCTAACCCCTAGCAGCCACGAAGCTGTTCTTCAGGATATATAAATGGGCAAAGACATAAAGAGACATTTCAGGAAATAAGGCTTATATATAACAAACACGTAAAAAGGTATTCAAAATTATTTTCCACAAGGGAAATGCAAATTAAAACCATAATGAGATATCAGAATAGCCAAAATAAAAAATAGTGACAACACCAAATACTGGCAAGGGTGCGGAGAAGCTGGATCACTTATACAATTCACTGATGGTAGAAATGTAATATGATACAGCCACTCTGGAAAAAAGAGTGGCAGTGTCTTATAAGATTAAACATCCAGGTACCACATAGCCTAGCAATTGCACCCTTGGGAATTTACCCCAAAGAACTGAAAATTTAAGTTCACACAAAAATCTGTTCATAGCAGCTTTACTTGTAACAGCCCAAAACTGAAAACCCCAGATATCCTTTAGTAAGTAAATGGATTTTTAAAACTATGGTCCATCCATACCATCGAATACTACTCAGCAATACACACATCTTGGATGAAACTTCAGGGCATTATGGTTAGTGAAAAAAAGCCAGTCCCAAAAGGTTATACAATATATTATTCCACTTATAAAACATTTTAAAAATGTAATACATCATAATTAGTTGTTTTTTTTTTCAGTTTGATTCTCCTCAGGCCCTTTAACAAAATCAGCTTCTTTAATCAATAATTTAGATTATTTTGGCAGTCTCTCGCAGTGCCTTAGTTTCAAGCATAAGGAGTGTGCCAGATTTGGCTATCAAATCCAGCTTGCTGTGATCTATATACAGTGTAATTGTAACATATAGTTGCAAAGGGCAGAGATAATGCTGAATAAATATTTCCAATTTACAGAAGAAACTGAGGTTCAGAGAGGTTGAAACTTTTGCCAAGAGGACTTGAGTTCCTAGTGCAGAGCCAGGATCAAGACCATGAGATGTCCTCACTCTCTGCCCAGAGTTCTCCACTGTTTCACTCCACCACTTCTCATTGGGTGTGGTGCCATTGTTTTCACTGCTTTCCTCACATTACCAAAGACATTTCCTTACTTTTTCACAGAAGCCTCTGCTACTGACAATTAAGAACCCTGCTGGAGATGCCAATTAAAAAAAATACGTAAAGTACAGCCTTGTTCACTGTGCTTAGTTAGCCAAGGTGATAATGATAATAATCATGATGATAATGATGATTATCACAATGATGGCCACAAGAACAGCTAACATTTATGGGGGCTTACTATGTGCCAGGCACTATTCAAAATGCTTCACATATATTAGCTCATTCAATCCTCAACTGTATGAAGTGAATGCACGGAGTTTTCTATTTATGGTGCTTTTTTCACTTTTATCTACATGCTATGTGCCACTGGTGTTCCCCACTGTGTAGGGACAAAAGGTTAGGAAAGGCTTCCTTGGGGTCATGAGGTTTTAATATAGTATTTGCTCCCACATCCTCTGAATCACCACATAAGACCTGTGTGTCTTCAAAAGGGAGTAGAAGTTCATGACAATTATAACCGTACATTTGGATTGCTAATCCCCAGAAATCTGTATAAGGTAAATACATGAGGTGATTCCAGCTATTTCTATTCCTTCTTGGAGGGACAACTGTCTGGATATAAGGCAGGAGCACAGTGCTGTATTTGAGAGCCCAAGCTCTACCAGTTCTGAGTACGGGACCGTAGGCAAGACATTTATTCCTTCTGAGCCTCCGTTTCTGCAGCTGCATAACAGGGATAATGACACTCATCTTGGAGGATTGCTGAGAGAATTAGAAATAATGTATGTAAAGGCTTGACACGTCAAAGGCAGTAGCTAATATTGATATGATCCTCTTTGGTTGCTGGATAGCCACTAGTGTGCAGCCACTCATTCGTCAACACCAGTTGGTACCTTTTCTCCTCAGTATAAGACTTCTCACTGGAGAGTGCTCTTCCTTAAGAACACCAACCCCAAAGTTCCAGGAGATTATTTTTTAATTAATTAATTAATTAATTAATTAACTTTTTAGTTTCAGGGGTACATGTGCAGGTAGGTTCTATAGATAAATTCCATGTCATGGGGGTTCGGTGTACATATTATTTCATCACTCAGGTAACAACCATAATGTCCAATATGTGTTTACAATCCTCACCCTCCTCTCACTCTGCACCCTCAAGTAGACCCCAGTGTCTATTGTTCCTTTCTGTGTTTCCATGTTGTATTAGGCTGTTTTCACACTGTTATAAAGCACTGCCTGAGACTGCGCAATCTCCAAAGGAAAGAAGTTTAATTGACTCACAGTTCAGCATGACTGGGGAGGCATCAGGAAACTCATAATCATAGCAGAAGACAAAGGGGAAGCAAGGCACCTTCTTCACAAGGCAGAAGGAGATCAAGAGAGTGAGGGTGGAACTGCCAGATGCTTACAAAACCATCAGATCTCGTGAGAACTCACTCACTGTCACCAGAACAGCATGAGGGAAACTGCTCCCATGATCTAATTACCTCCACCTGGTCCTGCTCTTGACATGTGGGGATTATGGGGATTAGAATACAAGATAATATTTTAGTTGGGGACACAAGCAAACCATATCATTCTACCCCTGGCCCCTCCAAAATGTCTTGTCCTCACATTTTAAAACACAGTAATGCCTTTCCAACAGTCCCCCAAAGTCTTAACTCATTCCAGCATTAACCCAAAAGTCCAAATCCAAAGTCTCATCTCAGACAAGGCAAGTCCCTTCCACCTATGAGCCCGTAAAATCAAAAGCAAGTTAGTTACTTCCTAGATACAATGAGGGCACAGGTATTGGGTAAATACACTCATTCCAAATGGGAGAAGTCGGCCAAAATGAAGGGGCTACAGGCCCCGTGCAAGTCTAAAATCCAGAGAGGTAGTCAAATCTTAAAGCTCCAAAATGATCTCCTTTGACTCTACATCTCACATCCAAGTCACCCTCAGGAAAGAGGTGTGCTCCCACGGCCTTGGGCAGCTCCGCCCTGTGGCTTTGCAGGTTATAGCCCTCCTCCCGGCTGCTTTCACGGGCTGGCCTTGAGTGTCTGTGGATTTTCCAGGCACACGGTGCAAGCTGTCTGTGGATCTACCATTCTGGGGTCTAGAGGATGGTAGCCCTCTTCTCACAGTTCCACTAGGCAGTGCCCCCCTGAGGACTCTGTATGGGCACTCTGACCCCACATTTCCCTCCCACACTGCCCTAGCAGAGGTTCTCCACAAGGGCTCTGCCCCTTCAGCAGACTTCTGCCTACACATCCAGCCATTTCTATACATCCTCTGAAATTTAGGAAGAGGTTTCCAAAGCTCAGTTCTTGTCTTCTGCACACGCTCAGGCCCAACACCATGTGAAAGCTGCCAAGGCTCGAGGCTTGCACCCTCTGAAGCAATGGCCTGAACTGTACCTTGGCTCCTTTTAGCCATGGCTGGAGCCAGAGAGGTTGGGATGCAGAGCACCAGGTCCCAAGGTTGCTCTTGCACAGAGGAACAGAGCTCTGGGCCTGGCCCAGGAAACCATTTTCCTGCCCTGGGCCTCCAGGCCTGTGATGGGAGGGGCTGCCACAAAGGTCTCTGACATGACCTGGAGACATTTCCCCATTGTATTGACCATTAATATTTGGCTCCTCATTACTTATGCAAATTTCTGCAGCTGGCTTGAATTTCTCCCCAGAAAATGGGTTTTTCTTTTCTATCACATCATTAGGCTGCAAATTTTCCAAGCTTTTATGCTCGGCTTCCCTTTTAAACATAAGTTGCAATTCCAAACCATCTCTTTGTGAATGCATAAAACTGAATGCTTTTAAGAGCACCCAGGTAACTTCTTGAACACTTTGCTGTTTAGAAATTTATCCTGCCAGATACCTTAAATCATCTCTCTCAAGTTCAAAGTTCCACAGATCTCTAGGGCATGGGCAAAATGCTGCCAGTCCTTTTGCTTAAACAAAGCAAAAATCACCTTTCTTCCAGTTCCCAACAAGTTCCTCATCTCCATCCAAGATCACCTCCACCGAGACTTTGTTGTCCATATCACTACCAGCATATTGGTCAAAGCCACTCAACAACTCTAGGAAGTTCCAAACTTTCCCACGTCTTCCTGTCCTCTTCTGAGCCCTCCAAACTGTTCCAACCTCTGCCTGTTACCCAGTTCTGAAGTCTCTCCCACATTTTTGGGTATCTTTAAGGCAGTGCCCCACTGCCTCAGTGTCAGTTTACTGTATTCATTCATTTTAACACTGTTATAAAGAACTGCCCAAGACTGGGTAATTTATAAAGGAAAAAAGGTTTAATTGACTCACAGTTCAGCATGGCTGTGGAGGCCTCAGGAAACTCACAATCATGGCAGAAAGTGAAGGGGAAGCAAGGCACCTTCTTCACAAGCTGGCAGGAAGGAGAATGAACAAATAGGGGAAATGCCATATGCTTATAAAACCATCAGATCTTGTGAAAACTCACTCTAACAAGAACAGCATGGGGGAACCTCCCCCATGATCCAATTACCTCCACCTGATCCCACTCTTGACACACGGGGATTATGGGGATTACAATTCAAGATGAGATTTTGGGCAGTGATACAGGCAAACCATATCACATGTGTACTCATCATTTAGCTCCCACTTACAAGTGAAACCATCATTTTCTTTATGCAAGCCACTGTTGATTGGCATTTAGGTTGATTCCATGCCTTTACTATTGTGAATAGTACTGCTATGAACATACATATGCATTTGTCTTTATGGTAGAACGATTTATATTCCTTTGGGTATATACCCCATAATGAGATTTCTGGATTGAATGGTAGTTCTAAATTCTTCAAGAAATTTCCAAACTGCTTTCCACAGTGAGTGAACTAATTTATATTCTCACCTATTACAAACCAATAGCCAACATCATAATGAATGGGAAAAAGCTGGAAACATTCCCCTTGAGAACTGGGACAAGAGGATGTCCACTGTCACCACTCCTATTCATCATAGTACTGGAAGTCTTAGCCAGAGCAATTAGGCAACAGGAGATTACTTTTTAAAAGCCCTACAATCCTGCTGCATCATTTCCATGATGGTACTTGAAATATGCAAAGTTTGTTGGAGAGGGCTGGATGTTGGGTACTTCTTTTTGCTTTGGCTGCATCATTTCCTTTCCACGTTCTATCTAGCCTGTTTTAGGCTGCTGTTGCTGCTCCTAGTCTTAAGCTGTTCCAGAAGACTCTACCATTGTCTCTTCCTGATCTTAAACTCTACCTTCTTCCACAGCATCCTTTTGAAGACTTTGCTATAGTTGTTTGTTGCTCACCTATATCTTCAGCATCAGTTGTTCCATCTTGACATTACTTCCTCAAATTCCCTTTCTTAATTTTAAAGAGATTCAGCCATGTTGCTGATTCATGTGACATTTGTTAAACTCATACTTGGAGCCACGTAATATTCCTAGCAGTGAGGACACAGTGGTGACCCAGGTGGGCAAAAACTATTCCCTCATGGAGCTGGTAGTCTATTCAGAAAATCTACCAAATTTATATTATTAATTTGGCTGAAATTTAAAGCAATAGTATATTGTTTATTATTCTGATAATATTCAACATTTGAGGGAAATATTATAATTTAGTGGTCAAAGCTAAAGCTTTACCTGACTCCCTAATTTCCACAGTCCTGCTGCATGCCAAACATATTCTGTCCTGTAGCTTCTGCCCTAATATCTGGAGTCAGTACCTTGAGAACCAAAAAGGGAAGATCTGAGAGCACACCTTCTACTTCAAAATCTCCTGCCAATGACTCACTCATCACTTACCTTTCCCATCCCTACCTGGCCTGCTTCTTGCTCTGTTCTCTGACTCAGGCACCCTCAATTAGGTTCCTGCCACACCCCTTGCTCCTGTTTGTTAGCCTTTGCTGTTTCAGCCTTTCAACTCTTCCAGTCCCCCTTGCATAGGCTGACTTGTCCTAATTTGAAACCCTGCGGCCCTTCGGTTTTGTGTGAAGAGAGCTTACTCTGGACACTACTTGCTGATCCCCAACCCAGGGCCTTAAACCTTGGTTCCACTTCTGTAGCAGGCAGATCTTTTTTCCTTGTGAAGATCATCTTTTTGGTAATGAACAGTACTCTGTAGATGCCAATTCCTCCCAGCTGCTAACTCTCCCTCTTGGTTCAAGAACATTCACCATGGGGACCTCTCCTGGCCACATTGGACTACTGCCCCAAACTCAATACCAGAAGGTCCACATGTCTGCATAAGCAACAATCACAGTATCATCAACTTATCCTTCCCTACATCCTCCTCTAGCCATTGAAATAACATTATTCCCCTCTCCTTCTTTCTTTTTTTCTCAAACTCCCACTTTCTCTCCACTTGAAATTAAACTTTCTAAATAAATTATCTATGTTTAGTTTCTTTTCATACCTACTTCCTAATCACCAGTTGAATGCAACCTGGAGTCTGCAGTTAGTCTTCCTCTAAGACTAGTATGTCCAAAGCCTCTAGCCATCTCCTTCCTGAAAAATCATTTGCATGCTTCACAGGACTTAATCAGGCTTGACCTTCCTGCTACATTTGATTCTACTAACCACCCTTCTGGACATTTTCTCCTCACTTTGTTCCCACGGCACCACATTTCTCTTTCTTCCTATGTCTCTGACTCCTCTTTCTAATTCTTCATAGGGTTATCTTCTTCCACATTTCATTTTGCATCTGGAGTTCTGGTTCTTATTCTCAGCCCATTTTTCTTTGATTATACCATTACCCCTGGGCAGTCCCATACATTTCCATGGCTTCAGTTACATCTATATACCAGTGATTCCAAATCTCCACATATAGCTCAGATATCTCTCTTGAGATTCAGACATGTATTAATCAAACTAGGATAAGTTACTATTTGGTCTTAAAAATTCAAAATCTTATTGGCTCAACAAAACAAAAGTTCACTTCCTACTTATTCTGTATATAAAATCTAAATCTGGGTAACACTCCAAGACACTGTCCTCCAGCAGTCAGGCTGATGGAAGTGCTAGTATCCTGTACTTATACCATATGGGACACTTAGCCTCTTTGGTCAATACAGCAGGGGAAGGGAGACTGGAGAATTATACTGCTAAATAAATGCTTTAACCCAGAGGTGACTTATATTACTTTCACTCACAGCAAATTGGCTAGAACAAGTCACAAAACCTCATCTAATTTCAAATACAATCCTCCAATGTGCTCATAAGGTTAGAAGAGCCAGATATGAGTGAGCACTAGAAATCTCTATCAACATACCCAACAGTGTACTACATATATCTATTTTGGTGTCTCAAAGACATACAAACTTGAATATGTCCAAAACAGAATTCTCATTTACAGCATTGCTCAAGTCTCATAATTACTTTCTCTGCCTCCAGCCTTGCCCTTCTCATATGCAGCCAAGATAATTTTCACCATGCATTCATAAAAATCTTTCTGAACCACAAATCTGATTGTGCCATTCCCATGCTTAAAACACTTCAGTGGCTCCCTGTTGTTTACAGCATACAATTTATGCTTACAGAATAAGATTCAGCAATGACATTAAGACCATTCATGATCTGGCCCTTATAACCTCTCCAGTCTCATCTCTTTCTACTTTCCTCATGTGTGGCTGATACCACCCATATCAGCCATTCCAAACCCCTTATTTGACTAGGCCACATTGTGTCACATGTCCACATTGTTGCACATGCTGGTATACCCTTTCCTGCCGATCCCTAGACCATCCTTCTTACCTGACTGACATCGTACCTTTTAAAACTCAGTTCAACAATCTACTCCTTGATGAAGACTTCCCTAAAATCCTATGCTTACTTCATTTAGTGGTTGGCATGTTATGCTGTAATGGTTTACATATGCAACCCTATTAAAGCTGTGATTCCTGTAGCTCCAACACAAAGTAATGGAAAGCATAGTCAAACCACACAGAAATAATAGTATAAAAATTATATTATTTACTTTAGTCTCTCAAAAGACTTGAACTAGGATGCCATCAAAATTCTCAAGTTAGTGGTAAGGGAATATTCTTGGTTTCTATCTTTCTTTCCTCCCCACTTTTCTTGCCCTTCACACTCTATACCTCTCATTCACCAACCTCCCTCTCCCCTTGCTAGGGAACTCTGCCCTCTACCCGTGGCTTTTACTGTGTGTTTCTCGATTCTTCCCTCCTCCCAAAATTTTATCTATAAATTGACTTTACACTTTTAGCTCAATAGACTAAGTCCTTCCCTTCTTTTCTCTTCAGTCTTGTCTTCCTTTTCCCATTCTCTGATTCTGTATCCCCAAATCATAGGAACTGTACTAACAGAAATAAACTGTCCTCGCTGGGCATGGTGGCTCACACCTGTAATCCCAGCTCTTAGGGGGGCAGAGGCAGAAGGATAGCTTGAGCTCAGGAGTTCAAGACCTGCCTGGGCAATATAGCAAGACCCCGTTCTCTACGAAAAGAAAAAAAAGAGAAATAAACTGTCCTCAAAAGACAGAGACAATTGGATTGGCATGTACAAGGCCTTCTCTGACTGGCAGGGGCAAAGGAAAAAATTGGGGAACACTCACTCCAATGTGTGTAATATTATTCCATCGCATTTATCTGTGAGCTCTTTAAGAGCCGTCACAAAGTCTTATCTTTTGCTTCTTGGGGACTAGCACATAATAGACACTCAATAAGTATGTGTTAAATGCATGGATGGATGGATGACTGAATAGAGATATTAGCAAATAAATCAACAAATGACAGATTCCTGACTCCTGTTTACCTTTTCATTCCCTCCTCAGGTACTATACACTATATCTACTACAAGCCAGAAACTTTTAAAAATCAGTTTCTCATGACATGAATGTAAAAACCCAAAAATATATTTCAAACAGAAAAATGGTATGATTTTCCCTGAAGCCTCCATTGGGCCCTTTTACAACTTGTCATTACTGAGTGTCCACTGGGGAGATAGACAATTATAACACCTTCCTTTGATAGAAACTATTAAGCAACTTCTGGAAAAAGTCATATGAAGGCAAAGAACATTGAGTCCACAATTCAACTATTTATCATGATTGTCATACAATTTCCATATCCAAGGATTTATGCTTTGTAACATCAAGGATGCCAGGTCACAGAAGGCAGACTGATATGTGCTATAATTCAGTGATTAAAAGATTAAGTACAGACAAGTCAGGAAAGGCAGACAAGAGTAAACCAATCTGTGCATGAAAAAAGTCAGTCCACAGTCAATGGAAGTAAGGACCTTAAGCTAGAAGGTCTGTAATTTAGGCAAAATATCTGCACAATAATAAAACCATTCCATTTATTGAGAATTTAGCTCTGTATCTAGATCTGCACTGTCCAATATGGTAGCTAGTAGCTGTATGTGGCTATTTAAGTGTAAATGTAAATTAAATTAAATTAAAAATTTAGCTCATTAGTTTCACTAGCCATATTTCAAGTGCTTAATAGCTACATGTGGTTGGTGGCTATATATTGGACAGAAGAGCCCTAGAGCATTTCCATTATTGCAGAGAGTTCCACTGGACAGTGCTACTCTTAACCATGCTAGGCACTTTACCTAATTCAGTTCTTAAGGCACCTATATGAAGTAGGCACTATTGTGAGCCCCATTTTACAGATGAGGACACTGAGATTAAGACAGTGAAGAGCTTGACAAAAGCCACACAGTCTGAGAATGCCAGAAATGAGAATTCAGCCAGGTCTATCCAATACTTTTCAGGCAATGACACTACGGGCACATCTTTCTGTAGCTGTAACTGACTTCAGAGCATAGATTTGCCTGAGTTCACAAGTAAAGAAAAAAAATAGGTGTTTGTTTGTTTGTTTCAAGATGGCCTACTAGATGCAGCCAGGAAGTGCTGCTCCTGCTGAGAGAGAGACCGGGTTTTTGACTAAACCAACATAATTTGAAGAGATCTTCAGAGAGAAAATGCCAAATGTGGATGGAAAAAAGACTCAGATACAGAGGCTAAAGAGGGTGGAAACTGGAAACTCCACATGGAGCACCTGAACACTGGGGCTGGTTTCTAGCCCTGAATGGCTCTTGAGGAAGGAATGTGTGAAGGGACTGGGGGAATGACTGCTCTTGCCATGGACCTCTGGGATCCTAGCTGCAGGGAACCCCACACCAACCACAGACATTTGAGCTGGCAGGGGGATTTCCTTGGGGCTTAGGCAGAGACAGGGCTTTAGCAGTGATTTGGTTTGGCTGTGCCCCCACCCAAATCTCATCTTTAAGTATAGTGCCCATAGTCTCCGCATGTCATAGGAGGGACCCAGTGGGAGATAACTGAATCATAGGGGTGGTTACCTCCATTTTGTTCTCGTGATAGTGAGTGAGTTCTCACGAGATCTGATGGTTTTATAAGGGACTTTTCCCCCTTTGCTCGGCACTTCTTCTTCTTGCCACCACGTGAAGAAGAATGTGTTTGCTTCCCCTTCCACCATGACTGTAAGTTCCCTGAGGCCTCCCCAGCCTGCAGAACTTTGAATCAATTAAACCTCTTTCCTTTATAAACTACCCAGTCTCAGGCAGTTCTTTATAGCAGCATGAGAAGGGACTAATACAAGCAGGTCCAGAGCCAGGAACCTTTGTGCACAGGAATGTGGCCATAGGCACCTATCCCCTAGGGCTCCCCATCTCATCTGAGAGGCTCTGGCCCAAGCTAAACACCCAATGGGGAGAAAGCAAGGCTGGCTTTCTTGTGGGACTGGGGCATGTGTGTCTTGCAGGTCCACCTGCTCGCCAACCCTTCCCAGGGCAGTGTTGCCTGGCCACCCCACCGGAGTGTGCACACAGTGCAGCCTCTGCTGCCCAGGCTGGGTGCTTTGCTCCACCTGAGTGCATTCTGGCAGCCTGAGAGCCCTTTGGATACCCCAGCACACTTGGAACCCAACCCCACGAGTCCAGAGGAGGAAGCCGCAAGCAGGTCCTGGTGCTCCAGAGCTGCAGCCCATGGCTTGGGAATGCCCAGCCAGGATCTGTGGCCAGCGCTTGAGAAAGGAAGGAGCTCACGCTCTCAGAAAACTGAGACAGGTGAGTGGCACCGGTTCGTGGCCTGGTGTGGGACCTGGGTGTGCCTCTCTCCACAGGGCTGGTCAGGTAAGGGGGTGGCCTGTCTCCCTATTGGACCTCTGCCTGAGGGGACCCCATAGCCTGAAACATCTAACACACACACACACACACACACACGCAAGCACAGTGCCAGTGATGGGAGGTGGCTTCCCCAACGCCCAGGAGTGGACCTGGTAAGAAGGTCACCTCTCTACTTTTTGCACTGCAGAGCACAAATGCAAATTGGAAGATACACAAAGGAGCCACGCAGCTAAGAACCTATCTACTGCCCGCTATTTTCCACCGCCATCTACTGGATCACAGCCTAAACAACACCACCAAAGAACACTGTTAATTCTCCCCATTGTGATACTAAGGGTAAGAATTCAACAACAAAGACCCTGTACAGAGCCACAATAACCAGAACAGCATGGTACTGGTACACAAACAGACACATAGACCGATGGGAAGGAATAGTAAATTCAAAAATAAACTGCACACCTACAACCATCTGATCTTCAACAAGGCTAACAAAAATGCAACGAAGATTTTAAATTTAAAATTAAAGATTTAAAATGTAAAATCTAAAAGTATAAACACCATGGAAGATAACCTAGAAAATACCATTCCGGACATAGAACCTGGCAAAGATTTAATGATGAATATGCCAAAAGCAATTGCAACAAAACCAAAAATCACAAATGGGACCTCATTAAACTAAAGAGCTTCTGCACAGCAAAAGAAACTATCATCAACAAAGTAAACAGACAACCTACAGAATGGGAGAAAATATTTGCACACTATGCCATCTGACTAAGCTCTAATATCCAGAATCTATAAGGAACTTATTATGAGCAAAAAACAAACAACCCCATTAAAAACTGGGCAAAGACCATGTACAGACACTTCTCTAAAGAAGACATACAAGAAGCCAACATAGAAAAAGATGCTCAGCATCATTAATCATCAGAGAAATGCAAATCAAAACCGCAATGAGATCAAACCTTACACCAGTCAGAATGACAATTACTAAAACATCAAAAACAATAGATGCTAGTGAGGCTGCAGAGAAATGAGAATACTTACACACCTTTGGTGGAAAGGTAAACTGATCCAGCCACTGTGGAAAGCAGTCTGAAGATTTCTCAAGGAACTTAAAGCCAAGCTACCATTCGACCCAGCAATCCCATTACTGGGTATATACCCAAAGGAAAATAAACCGTTCTACCAAAAAGAATTATGTACTCATATGTTCATCGCTGCACTATTCACAATAGCAAAGACATGAAATCAACCCAGATGCCCACCAATGGTAGACTGTATAATAAAAAAGTGGTACATATACACCATGAAATATTACACAGCCATAAAAAAGAATACAGTCATGTCCTTTGCAGCAGCTTGGATGCAGTTGGAGACCATAATCCTATGTGAATTAACATAGCAACAGAAAACCAAACACTGCATGCTCTCACTTATAAGTTGGAGCTGAACACTGAACAAACATGGACATAAATTTTGGAAATTTTGTTTGCTCTGCAAACTACTAGAGCAAGGAGGGTGGGAAAAGGGCGTGAGCTGAAAAACTTATTGAGTACTATGCTCACTACCTGGGTGATGGGATCTATACCTCAGCATCATTCAATATTCCCATGTACATTAACTCCCATATCTAAAATAAAAGTTGAAATTAAAAATAAAAACTAGGCACACTGATCTGCAGTTTGAGAGTCTCTAACATAGTTAATGCTTATGAATTTTAATGAATTATATTTTTGAAATAATATTATCTTTAATTTTTTTCTGTTCGTTAGGGCCAAGACCACCTAAGTTCAATTTCCTGCTCTGCTACATACTAGCTATCAGACTTGGGGTAAGTTAATATCTGAAAAATCAATAAAATTGGGATAATAATAGTATCTACTTCATAGGGTTATTATGAAGATTAAATGAAATAATTCTGGCCAAGTGTCCAGCACGCATGGACGACAGGTATTACTGTTCCAAAGCAACATATTCCCACATTGGCACATTATTTCCAGGAGGAATCCCTGGAAATAACAGCTAGATTTTAACTAATTATTTTTTTAATCCAGATAATTAGAGGCAAGGACTTGGAGGATACAGATCTATAACTCTTCCTGTTCACCCACCACCTCATTTTCCAAAGTACATTTACCAAAGGCATATCACGCTATCCTAGATATTCTTCCATATGAATTAGGCCGGCAATATAACTGCCATCTGAGAGAATAGACTATTGAGGTACATGTGAAAAAGCCATAGCATCCCCCAGACATACTATTCTATGAAAAGGGTGTCTTCTGAGTCCAGAAACCCAGGATCCACCACAAAAAGCAGACCTTTACTCCTCTAGCCTCATCACTCTCTCATCGTTCCTATCCCTACTCCACACTCAATCACACTGGGCCACCTTTCAGTGCCTCCAAGAATTCAAGTTCTTTTCTTTCTCACCAATGGGTCTTCATACACACACACACACACACACACACAAACACACACACACAGACACAATTCATGCCTGTCATATAGTACATGTAAAGTAAATATTTCCTCAATTAATAAATGAATAAAGTAGAGTTGTTTTGATTGCTCTAGAATAGGGGATCAAGTCCCCTCTGTAGTGGCCCAGAGAGGTCTCTCCAGAGTATAACTGGAAAACCACTGGATTAGGATATCCCAATATTAGTCATGGTTCCCAGAGAAACAGAACCAATTGTACATATACAGATATATAGAAGTAAATTTATTATGAAGAATTTGCTCACACAATCATGGAGGCTGAGAAGTACCATTATCTGTCACCTACAAACTGGAGAACTAGGAAAGTAAGTGCTATAGTTCCAGTCCAAGCCAAAAGTCCTGAGAACAAGGAGAGCCAATGGTGTATAGCCCCAGTTCAAATCTGAAAGCCCAACTACTGGGACCTCGTATGTCCAAGGGTAGGAGAAGATAAATGTCCCAGCTCCAGCAGAAAGCAAATTTGCCCATCCTCTGCTTTTTGGTTCTATTCAGGCCCTTGATGAAGTGGATGATGACCACCCACATAGTTGAAGGTGATCTTTTCTCAGTCTACTGATTCAAATGCTAATCTCTTCCTGAAACATCCTCATAGACACACCCAGAAATAATGTATTACCAAATATATGGGCATCCTTTAGCCTAGTCAAGTCGGCACATAAAATTAACCATCATTCTCAGCAAACTATCACAAGATCAGACAACCAATCACCACATGTTCTCACTCATAATTGGGAGTTAAGCAATGAGAACACACGGACACAGGGAGGGAACATTACACACGGGGGCCTGTTGGGGGGTGGGGGGCTAGGAGAGGGATAATATTAGGAGAAATACCTAATGTAGATGATGGGTTGATGGGTGCAGCAAACCACCATGGCACGTGTATACCTATGTAACAAAACTGTGCATTCTGCACATGTAACCCAGAACTTAAAGTATAATAAAAAAATTAACCATCACAATCCTTATAATCCTTCCCATATCTATAACACCATAATCCTGTGGTAGATTTTAATAAGAAAGAGAGAAAGCAAAGTACTAATATTAGATGCCAGCAAAGAATTTAGCACATTTTGTGTGGTGTCTCAGAGGCATTTTCATCCACTTACATTTCCCCAGAAGAAAGAAAAAAAGGAGGGAGAATGTGACTACCCATGATGGGTATGAGGAACATATGCTGACCCCGGTACCTGTCTTCTTTCCAGCTTGATTATTTGCATTCCATTAAGTGACTTGCATTGTGTGAGGTTAGAGGATATTCTACAAGGTGCTCGTTGATTGGCCCTCTATATCTTGTATGTGTCCATAGTCATGCCCATACCCCTATTACTTTCCATCGCATACCTAATCAGTGCCTATGAGAAGATCAAGAGGAAAAAACCTTATGGGTGTACAGATTTTAAGGGATTAGATATGAGAGTATGAGAGTATGAGATCCTTACCAACTTAACATGAACCCAGAGATAATTCTCTCTCTGGATGTAAAAAGAAGGAATGATAATGAAATTATGCTCCAAAGACACTTATCTTCTGCCAGGTTGGTTACTGAGCAAATCAAGCCTGGTGAGAGGCTTGCATGGAGAAAAAATGTGTTTTCATTTGTGTTTCAGTCTCCTGGACTGAATTACTAGCTGAAGACAAAAAACTAAAAGGCAGGCATTATCTGCAGTTGAACGTTTTACAACTATAAATGTTAGAAATGGCAAATCAGATAGTTAGTGTAAGCCAGTGTCTTTAAAATAATGCCTTTACACCAAGACATCTTCCCCCTGAGAATCCCTTGAGACTGCTGCCAAAAAATGCTAATGCTTTTTCCAGCAGTCTTTCTGGCTGCCCTCAAGAGCATTTTATAAACTGTTTTAACTGTACTAGAAATCAGAAGAGTTACAAGTGGGATTCTGAGTGCAATGGTTATATGTGTTAAAAATCATGATCCCGGCTGGGCACGGTGGTTCACACCTGCATTCCCAGCACTTTGGTAGGCCAAGGCGGGCGGATCACGAGGTCAGGAGATCGAGACCATCCTAGCTAACACTGTGAAACCCCATCTCTATAAAAATACAAAAAATTAGCTGGGCGTGGTGTCACACGCCTGTATTCCCAGCTACTCGGGAGGGTGATGAGGCAGGAGAATCGCTTGAACTCGGGAGGCAGAGGTTGCAGTGAGCCGAGATCGCGCCATTGCTGGTACCCAGTAGCCCATTATGTACCCTATCATTATAACCCCTTAAAGGATGTCGCCATCTTGAATTGTATGGTGACCGTTTTCTTGCCTTTCTTTATGGTTTTACAACAAATGTATGCGGTCTCAAACATTTCAGTATAGTTTTCCTTGGTTTTGAATTTTATATAAACGAAATCATTTCATGTTTCTTTGGTGCATTTATATTTTACTCTCACTATAATGGTTGTAAGATTCATCTATGCTATGTGTGGCTGCAGTTAATTCATTTTATGGTCATATAATATTCCATAATTTCCTTATACATTCTACTGATGGGCATTTGGTTTATTTATAGTTATTGGCAATTTTGAATAATTCTAGTATGATTATAAGAATGCATTGATTTGGGACATATACATAGGAGTAGACTTTCTAAGTCATTGTTATACATCATTTTTTACTTGATTAGAAAATGGCAAATTGTCTTCCTAAGTAGTCATACCTGTTTTTACTCTCACTAAAAGTGATGTCATTTGTTTGAATTCAGGATTTCTCACAGTCCAACACATGTTTCTGTTCTTCTAGATCTAAAACATGTATAAGAGCTTTCAAAGCCCCATATTAACATGTAGTTCCCAGATCTTCCATTTGTGGTTTTTTTTTCCATGTTCTTGCTTTTCCCAACTGGTATCACAGCCTCATGTAGCTGTGATGTTGAAGGACTGTCATTGATTATTTTCAACAAATGTCCTAGGAAGAGGAATTTTTCTGAGGAGTAAGCACTGAGTCAGGTCAAGTAATGACAAGCCCTATAAATGAGTTTTTTCTAGGGATCTCAAACAATGGAAATTCTCTTGAGAATGGGATTTTTTGAGGAGCTATAAAACTGATGTGCCTCTCCAGTAGTTGCAAGGACACTAGTTTGCATAGCCCAGTCACTGTGAAGAAGCTACTCGTTTTCAAGGCTACCACAGAGCGGGGGAGATGGAGGTGGGAATAGGAGAAATTTAAAAGCCACAGTCCCTGCTTTTCTTACTGAGGTTTAGCAGTGCCTCTTCTGTAAATCCCCCTCAAATTTTTTTAAGCCTTTGATTAATTTATAGAGGGCTGAAAAGGTTTATTTTGACATATTTTCTGGCCAGAATTTTCACTTATTTTATGGAGGGATAAATTTATGGAGGTTCTTATTCTTCCATTCTGGACATCTCTACTTCTACTGTATAATTCTAATAAATACCCTTTTCAGATGAAAGTTTAATTTTATGTAATGATTTATTTGCATCTATTGAGAGGATCATATGATTTTTCTCTTTTAATTTGTCAATGTAGTGAATTACACTGTTCGATTTTTCTGAAGGTAAAGTAATCATGCATTCCGGGGATACACTGTACCTTGTCTTTGCTATGGTTTGAATGGTTGGCCCCTCCAAAACTCATGTTGAAACAAAACTAACATTTTAACAGTATTAAGAGGTGGGACATTTAAGAGGTGATTAGGCCATGAGGACTCCATTCTCATGAATGAATTAATGCTGTTATCTCCAGAGTGGGTTTATTATGAAAGGGTAATTTGGGCCCCTTTTCTCTCCCTCTCTTGCCCTTCTACCTTCTAGCATAGAATGATGCAGCAAGAAGGCCCTTGCAAGACGCCAGCCACTTGATTTTGAAATTCCCAGTCAGAACTGTAAGAAATAAATTTCTGTTCTTTATTAATTACCCAGTCTCAGGTATTCTGTTGTACCAGCACAAAATGGACTAAGACAGACATAATGATTTATCCTATTTATATGTTGCTGAATTCTATTTGATAATATTTGGTTTGAATTTTTTCATTTACTGAAATAAATGATATTTTTCTATATTTTTTCTTGATTTTATTGTTTTCATCCATCAGAATCAGGATTATGTTCATCTCATGAAATAAGTCAGGGAATGTTGACTCATTTTCTCTTCTCTGGAATTTTATTCAAAACTGAAAGTATTTGTTATTTGAATGTTTGGTAGAACTTGCCAATGAAGCCATATGGGCCTGGAGTTTTCTTTGTGGGAAGACTTCTGATTAGTGATTGAATTCCTTTAATTGTTATAGAACTACTCAGGTTTCTAACTCTTGTTCAATTAATTTTGCTACATTTTCTAGGAGTTTGTCCATTTTATCTTAATTATCAAATTTACTGGTATAAAATTGTTCATAATAATTTCTTATTTAATATCTAAGACATCTGTAGTGACATCTTTTTTACTACTGCTGATGAATATTTTACAGGACAGATATAAAAAACATGATATTTCCTTGTTTGTAAAAAAACCCCTTTTATTATTATAACTAAAATTTTTCTAAACATCTTACTTTTAAAATTCCTGATATTTTTGTACATTCTAAAGGTGAATGTTTTTGAAGTTGCTGAAATCCAAGTGCTGTTTCTCAAATAAGATATCAGATGGAAATTTTTAAGACAATTATTACTAGTACAAGGTTTCTTGAAAGAGTGTTATTGAGTTTAAAGTTTCCCAATCATTATTTTTCACTCAATTTTCTCACGCTTCTTCTCAACCTTCTCTTTCCTTCTACAAACCCTATATTCTAGCCATATTTCTCTGGCCACCAGCCCATAAATGCATCATACTCTTTTCCAACTATGGTCTTTGTTTCTACCATTCCCTACAGTTGTAAAGTTGTTGACACTTATCACTATCTGCCAGAAACCTAATCATCCTCGCTTTCCTCCCTGTACTCCTTTCATCCTCCCCAAAGGAACAGCTAATGTAGTATTCTCTCTGACATGACTTTGAAGAGGCAGAGCTATACAGGGAGGCAGAATGGAAGAATCAAAATGAACACAAGCAAAATGGAGATTTGGGAGCTGCTTTCATCTGTAACAGAACACTAGAAAAATTTCATCTTCCTCCAGTTTTTGTGCTTGTGTGTTCTGCTCTGGGTATCTTGAGGCAATCTCCTTTTGGGGGAGCACTGTCTCCCTGTGACACTAACAAGAATTTGAAGGTACCGGTTATTTGTTTATCTTGCTACCTGAACATCTTGCTCTTTGAGAAAGCTTTGATGCAAAAGCAATATCAACATCTGTTTCAAGGATCTCTGCTGGAATTGCAGCTTCACAAGCCAAATTGCCTATGCTTCCATCAAGGAAATGGCTATTTATTTTATGCAGCCATCTGGGCTCTAACTAGGATGTTTTGTCATTTGTGGTCTTGTTTTCTAGCTTCTTCTTTTAAGAATAAAATTTGATAACTTCATAAGCAATTTCTTCTGTCAATAGTATATATATTATATATATATGTGCACACACACACACATATATACAGATACACATATTATACATATATATAATCAAACTAATGAGTAAATGTTTTCTAATTGGTTTACAATGTCACTGTGATAATAAATATTTTGGCCTAGTACCCTCTCTCCCCCTCCCCTCCCCTAACTGTATTTATATCTGCAACATTTACACTTTGTTGAAAAACAAGTTAATAAACTCCACAGGGCCCATATGCAGTTTACCTGAAGACTTTTGTGGGACTCTGCTTCCTTTGAAAAGAGGCAGGCTATTCGGAGACTCAATATGCTATGAACATAGTGGGGATTTCCCCGTCTTCCTACCTCCCAACAGTATTCCAAAGAAAGAGTTTGTCTTACCACTTTAATAAACACTATCATCTCATATATCAGAAAGTTTTCTGCACCTTCTATGGTGACTTCTCAAGAGGAATATCACAAATAATTTGTGGTCTTGAGTCTAACTTCAAATGACTATCAGGGTAGGGGAGATGGAGAAGAGTGATCTGAAAACAATAAATGTGTCTTTTAAAATGCTATTTCTCTTTTCCTGGAAGTGAATTTACTCATAATTATGGCTTTTATAAGTCATCCAAGTATTATGATTTGGAAAGAAAAGTCGTGAAACTCCTACTGACAACACATTACTTCTCATCTTCTTGGCAATCTCATTTACCTGGAATTGAGCCATAAAATAGAAAGAACATCAAAAGACCTGTAAGCAGCCCAAATAAATGTTGCAGAGTTCACACCCCAAAGCTTATAGATTTTATTCATAGAAGAGTACTTCACCCATACTCTGTTTACTCTTACATTACAAACAATTATATCTGGTTTTCCAGCCCATTGCAGATTAGAATCAGCCAATTAAAATGGAGAGAGGAGCTGCCAAGGGAGAGTCAGAAATGCTATCAATAGAAGACACAAAACTAAAAATTCACAGCAGTTCCAGGGCATTTAGAATTGGGCAAAAAGCTCTTTACACTTCCATACCCATGAGAGCACACTGTGTCACAACCCAGTGCAATCACTGATGTTCAGAATGATAACTTGGAGTCATCGAAAGGATGCATTATGTTCAGGGTTCCCTCTGTAGGAAAGCAGAGAGTGTGTAATATATTTTAAGAAGATTTCCATTCAAAATGATTAACATTTTAAAAGGTAAATCTCAGCAATATAGAATGGTTTATTAAAACCTGGAATATTTGACTCACTTCCTAACTGGCCTTCTGCCTACAATCTCTCCATCCAACCCCCAACTACCCACCTCCATAAAGCCATCTTTTTGGCCACTGCAAGATTAATTTTTCTAAAGAAATAGCTCTGATTAATGGGAGAAAATTTTTGCAATCTATCCATCTGACAAAGGGCTAATATCCAGAATCTACAGGGAATTTAAACAAATTTACAAGAAAAAAAAACCCATCAAAAACTGGGCAAAGGATATGTACAGACAATTCTCAAAAGAAGACATTTATGTGGCCAACAAACATATGAAAAAAGATCATCACTGGTCGTTAGAGAAATGCAAATCAAAACCTCGATGAGATGCCATTTCACACCAGTTAGAATGGCGATCATTAAAAAGTCAGGAAACAGATGCTGGACAGGATTTGGAGAAATAGGAATGCTTTTACACTGTTGGTGGGTGTGTAAATTAGTTCAATGATTGTGGAAGACAGTGTGGCAATTCCTCGAGGATCTAGAACCAGAAATACCATTTGATCCAGCAATCCCATTACTGGGTATATACTCAAAGGATTATAAATCATTCTACTATAAAGACACACGCACACATATGTTTACTGCAGCACTATTCACAATAGCAAAGACTTGGAACCAACCCAAATGCCATCAGTGATAGACTGGATAAAGACAATATGGCACATATACACCATGGAATACTATGCAGCCATAAAAAGGATGAGTTCATGTCCTTTGCAGGGACATGGGTGAAGCTGGAAGCCATCATTCTCAGCAAACTAACACAGGGACAGAAAACCAAACACCGCATGTTCTCACTCATAAGTGGGAGTTGAACAACGAGAACACATGGACACAGGGAGGGGAACATCACACACTGGGGCCTGTCGGGGGTTGAGGGGCTAGGGGAGGGATAGCATTAGGAGAAATACCTAATGTAGATGACGGGTTGATGGGTGTAGCAAAACACCATGGCACATGTATACCTATGTAACAAACCTGCACGTTCTGCACATGTATCCCAGAACTTAACATGTAATTTAAAAAAAGAGAGAAAGAAATAGCTCTGATTAAATTGCTTCCACATTCAAGACTCTCTGGTAACTCTCCTGCACCTACCAATAACACAAAATATTCAACTTATCATTTAAAACCTTCCACAGTTTAGCCCCAGTCTATCTTTCCATCTTTATTTACTACCACTCCTTCCAAATACACTATGCTGCAGCTCAATAGTTCTCAAAGTCTCTGGACCAGCATCATCTGGGAACTTGTTAGAAATGCAACTTATTGGGGCTCACAAAAGACCTACTGAATCAGTAACTTTAGGATTTTAATAAGCCTTTCAAGTGATCCTAATGTGTGTTGAGTTTGAGAATCACAGATCTAGCCAATCTGAACTGGCCATTACATAGTTAAACTTTACTGCTCCTGTGTCTGTGGTTTACTCATGATGTTTCCTTTGCTTTGTCTGGAATTCTTCTTGCCTTTTCCCCTTTATGAAACTCTATATATTTTTAAACATATCTCTAATGATATATCTTTTAGAGAGTATCTTATATTTCACCCAATCAGATGCAAATTCTTTCTTCTACAAACCCTCACAAAAATTTACGTACATTCTTTCATTCATTCTTCCATTCAACTAATAATCACTGAAGTCTGCTATGTGCCAGGTGCAGGGCACTGGGGATATTGATGGACAAGTAAATAAGCAATTACATCATAGTGTATAATGTAGGAAACTGTGAGCACAGGAAAGGGATATCTCTCATGATATGAAGGTTTGATAACTTCCTATGAGAAGTGTCATCTAAGCTAAGTATGAGAAAAATGAATAGTCAGCAAGGAGGATTTTTTAAAAGAATAAGCACATATAATCAAGATCTGTTTTAAGTAAAAATTCATACATGATATAAAAACATACAGTTAAATTGAATAGTGTAAGCAAATCCTTTTATCAGAATGTCAAGTTCTTTTGTGGAGTCTTTTCTTTCCTCCAACAAGCTGTTATTAATATGAAGATAACAGACAATTTAATTATCTCCAAAATGTGCCAGTCATATTTTTGGTATCTTGGAGCACCCCTTTCCTGAAATCCCTGAAGATAAATCCACACGTGGCCTATTTCTAAGTTCTGTGGTCAGCTTTCTGGCCTCAAGCCAGCAGAAACTATTGCTACAACCACCATATTCTCACTGTTATTTTGATTGCCTAAGGCCCCAACTAGTTTCTCGCTCTCCTCTCTGAAAAATGTCAACTCTCTTATTAAAAATTGCAAGGCTACCCTGCTTTAGTGTTACACCAAATAAGTGACCTACATCCACAAAGACACATAAACTTAAAAGGATTTTCTATTGAAAATTAATCAACAACAGTCTTGGATTACTCCAAGGTCAGATGAGCCCTAGTCAGACAAGGGCCTGAGACCTCTGAGAGCTAGTGTTTGAAGTGACTCCTGGGAGAAAGGAAACTACTTCGCAGTTCACTAGAGGCTCCCCTCATAGTGGATTGAAAGTCATGAAGTTGGAATCTCAAACTGCCTAATCTGCTCAGAGATCCTGAGTTAATCCTCCTTCAGGTGCCTATAGACCAAGGACAAATAACCCAGCAATCCACAGACAGGTGCCTGACATCAGATCCAAATGCTATCCTCTAACTAAACACCCTTGTTGCAAAGAGTTATGAATGGAAAATAACTGCTGTAACAACAAAGAGATTACATGGACCTGGGGAAAGAATACTAAACTCAGAGTTAGTAAAACCAAACTCTTGCCCCTTCACTGTCAGCCATCAGCCTTGTGACCTCTCTGAGCCTCATTCTTCCCAGCTACAACTTGATGTAAGTATACAGCTGTGGGAGAGAGTTCTAGGTTTCTAACCCAATATCCATTCTTCCATTTAGCTTTAGTTGTAGAACAATGAGGATGAAGTGCTAGACTAGCTGCAACATAAGCACAACTGCCTAGCTCAGCTTAAAGCCATGCCCAGGGTTCAAATGGCAGCTGGTCGCATGAGTCCTCCCTATTTTCTATCGTTTCAACACATAGCAACAGACAGTAGTTCCAAACTGCAGTTCAGCAGTTCAGACATTCCTCTATTTGGACTATTAAGTCCAGAAAGCACAGGGGTCAAGGGCTCACACTAGTTCAAAATGCTAAATGATATCATTGTCCAGTATTTTATTTCTGGACTATTTTTAACTTCATAAATTAGAAATTGTTTTTATTGTTTTTTATCATTTGTGTCTCTTCAGATTTACACACATATTAACCGATATCTTCACTCACATTTTTATGTTTCATTTTAGCTGGAATCCTTTTTCTCTTATCTGAAGTGTAGCATTGAAAATTTCCATTAGTGGTTTTTTTTTTTTTTTTTTGGTAATAGATACCCAATTTTTATTTATCTGAAAATATCTTTAACTGCCTCACTTTGAGAAATATTTTTGTTGTGTGTACAATCTAGGTTGACAATTGTTTTCTCGCAGTCTACTGGAGATATTACTCCATTGTCTTCTCACTTCAACTGTTGCTGTTTAAATGTCATTCATCATTGCTATTCCTTTTTGTTTGTTTGTTTGTTTTTTGGTAATCTGTCTTTTTTCTCTGACTGCTTCTGAGGTATCTTGTTTCTTGAACACAGATATTCTTTGTGTTCACTACAGTACCTCTAGATGAAGATTTATTTTTTCTACTTTGGATTTATTTTGACTTCCTGGATCTGAGGATTGGTTTCTTTGAGTAATTTTGGAAAATTGTCAGCAATTACTTCTTTAATGTTGCTTTTCCTCTGTTATCTTCAACAGACGCATCAATGACATTAGACCTATCACTCAATCTTCCATGTCTCTTGTGCTTGCTTTTATATTTCCCATCTCTGTCGTTTTGAACTATGTGCTGGATAATTTCTTCTGGTACATTTTCCAATACATGAATTCATTTTTCAGCTGCGTTTAATCTGCTAACTAGTACTGTCATTGAGTTTTGAATTTCAATTATCATATGTTGATGTCTATAAATTACATATAATTCTTTTAAAAATCTGCTATTCCCTCCTCTTAGTTTCAATCTTCAATTTTATTACCTTAAACATTAAACACAGTATGTTAATATCAGTGTTTAAACCCTTTAGGGGTTGTTTCTGTTGTTTCTTTTTCTTCTCTTGGTCTTCGTTTACAGTGCATTCTTTCCTTGTGTGTTTTATGATTTTCTTGTTTTTTTGTTGTTGCTTCATGTTTGTTTGTTTACTGTGAGCTGCTCATTTAGGTTGTAGCTTTATCTATGGGAATTCATTGACACTTTATTCTCCATAGAGGATTTGTATTTGGTTCTACCATTTGCCTTGGAGTGCTACCAAATTGGAGGCACATTAAATAAAATTATCTGCTTGAAATTTTTTAGACCACACATCTGGAGTGAATTCGACCTGATAACCCAAAGGAGCTACCAGATTAAAAATTCTCACGAGATACTTTCCCCTGTACCTATTGTCAGAATTAAGATAGTTACATTTCAGTTTTTCTCTTTTGTGTAAAATATGAATAAAGTTAAGTATAGTTTTTGCTTAAAAACAGCATGTAGGTTATGAGCCCATTTTATAAGGGGTTTCTATGTATCTGTAACTTCATCCTTCAATGTTTAGGAGAGCCATTTGAGATGATGTTCATCTCATATTCACGTGGTTATTTCGAAATATTGAACTTTTAAGGACATTTTCTAACTTTCTTTTTGTACTTTGTTGTATCCATCCTTAAATTATTTATGATTAGAAATTATGATTTACACCACAACTATTCAAGTAATCTTTATATTTTTTTTACAACAATGAAGAAGTGGCTGCTCTGCCTATGGAGTAGTCATTCTTTTATTCCTTTACTTTGTTAATAAACTTGCTTTTATTTTACAAAAAAAAAAGAAGAAATAACATTGGGGACTATCTACTATCATCATTTCATTTTCATGTAAAAAAATGAGACCCTGATCAGATAAGACACCAACTCCAAGTGACACAGTGAGTTAGGGTAAAGATAGATTTTAACTCAATTATCCCATCCATCAATTCCAGGCTCATTTCATCATATTCCAATTCTGAAACAATGCTGGGTTCATTACACAGAGAAAACGCATTGCCACCTTCCCAAACCTGCTTGTTTTTCTTTTCACTATACCTATTTCACAATAGTCTAATTTTGCTTAGATTCAGCTCAATCTCTTTTAAGCCTTTAGCTCAAAGGCCTCATTTTAACTAGTTTCCTTTTTTTTACATTCAAATTATAATTTTCAAGAAAAACAAGGAATGTTCCTTAGAAAAGAGATAATTTAAATTTTATTTATTTATTTATTTTTGAGACGGAGTCTCACTCTGTCGCCCAGACTGGAGTGCAGTGGCACGATCTCAGCTCACTGCAAGCTCCACTTCCCAGGTTCACACCATTCTCCTGCCGCAGCCTCCCGAGTAGCTGGGACTACAGGCACCCACCACCACGTCTGGCTAAATTTTTTTTGTATTTTTAGTAGAGATGGGGTTTCACCATGTTAGCCACGATGGTCTCGATCTCCTGACCTCGTGATCCGCCCGCCTTGGCCTCCCAAAGTGCTGGGATTATAGGCTTGAGCCACCACGCCCAGCCTAAATTTTCTTACATGCAGTTACTTAAACCAAGAATGTCTATATAGCACATCAAATTGACCATTGTAAAGTTGGTTCCAATTCTGTAGCCGTATCACTTCACAGTTTACAAAACACTCTCTCATCCATTACCTCTGAGCTCCTCACCAATTCTGAGGCTGGTATTCAGAGGTTGTTATGGCCCCAGAGTTGGATTAGCTGGGTGTTAGTTAAGCACAGATTCCTTCTCATACCTAATTCTGTTTTTGTAATTTTGTTCTAGAGGGTCCCCCAAATGGTATAAATTTTGGACCCCACAAAACTGGATCTGATCCTAATTCCCATTTTATAGACAGCAACTGAGGCTAAGTGAAATTAAGTAACTTCTCTAAGATGTAACAGTCATTAAATTATGTGTGTGAAACATAACCTACTTAGTTATTCTGAGATTCGTATTTTTTTCACATGCAGTCATGGCAAAATTTTCCAAACTCTAATGCACTTCCACATAATTGATAATTGAGTTAAGATGACTTGGTGGGAGAATATTTTGAATTATTCATTGATGTTTTCCCACACCAACACAATCTTGTACCTCAAACCCAAAGAGCTAGAGCATTCCACACGCACTGCCTTCAGGTTAGGACCGTTACTGAAGAGACGTAGAGAAGAGAAACATGTGAATGTTCTCCTCTTGTATTTCAGCTTGTGAATACAAGGAAGAAATAATGACAGTAAGGTGATTCTGACAGGAGTTCCTTGCACCACCATATTACGGAAACAGTGCAGATAACTGCTGGAGATGTCAGGGACAAAATTGGACTCTGAGACAGCCCCAAGTAGTGTGGGAGAAAGAGACAGCAGGAAGATTTCCCCTTACTCCTGAAAGTATGAGCTGGTAGGCCCAAAAGAGTCATGTGGTTGTGAGGGGGGGACAAGGCTGGATAAAGTAATATGGCCCACATGGCATGAGGCCAGGTGGGAATACAACTGTCTCAGAGGATGCTCCATGGAGGTGAGAGTGAACAGCAACCATAGTGGATGGTGTACACTGCAGCAGAGGCTGTCATCATCCTCCTTTTCCCCATCCCATAAAGTTTTATAAACCCTGTATAACTGAGGGGACAGTACATGGAAGAGAATGGGAGAGGATTCTGATGTGAGCCAAGACCTTAAATCGCTTTTGTGACCTGAAAATGACCAAGAGTACACTTTGTGCCATCCAGCAGATTCAGGACTGAAGAAAAAAAAAAAGCTAAGTTCAGTTATAGAAACAGTGAAGTAACTTGTACAACTGAGTTTTATGGGCTATAACATTTGTATCTAGTATACACTCATTTTTAAAACAAACATTACTATATTGCTGTGAGAAGGCATGAATTAGTAGGACAGGCTTCTACTTAGAATCAGAACCTCTGTTTTCAAGCCACAGCTCTGCCACTTACTACCTTTGTGACCTTGAAAATGTAATTTAACCTCTCAGAAACTCAGTTTTCTCATCCGTGAGATCGATTGCTGTCCTTTCTCTTTGTGCCCTTATGAAAATGAAATGAAATGTAATCAAACAAGAAAGTATTTTAGAGCCAGGTGCAGGGGCCCATGCCTGGAATCCCAGCACTTTGGGAGGCTGAGGAGGAAGGATTGATGGAGGAAGGATTGCTTGAGGCCAAGAATTCAAGACCAGCCTAGGAAACAGAGCAAGACCCCCATCTCTACAAAAACAAAAAAAAATATCTGGGCATTGTGATATGCTCCTATAGTCCTAGCTACTCAGAAGGCTGAGGCAGGACGATAGCTTGAGCCCAGGAGGCTGCAATGAGCTATGATCACCCCACTGTACTCCAGCCTTGGCAAAAGAACAAGACCCTGTCTCAAAAAAGTAAGTATTTTGTAAAATGTAAAGCTCTTTACACATATTAGGTTTTACTAACAATGACACATTTATTTTCAATCATCTTGTACTGTCCTTGCTTTTCTCACATTTTTTGATATTAATATCAGTGTCTGAAGAAACATCTGATTTGGAAACATATTTGATTCTTTTTGATAGTATATACTGAGAGGCAAGTGGGTGAAATAGTGCAGGTCCTCATTCTAACCTTAGTGTCCAAGAGAGCAGCTGGATGCTGGATGCTATTGATAGGTGAGGCTGCCAGGTTTTCAAGTGTATTCATTGCTTATGGCTGGTGTAACAAATTTCCACAGATTTAATACCTTATGGCAATACAAATTTATTAGCTTACAGCTCTGGAGTCAGGAGTCCAAATGGTTCTCAGTGGGTAAAATCAAGGTGTTGACAAGGCTGTGTTCTTTCTGGAGGCTATAGAGAAGAATCCATTTTCTTGCTTTTGTTAGCCTCTAAAGGCCACCCATAGTCTTTGGCTCACAGCCCCTTCCTTTATTTTCAAAGCCAGCAGAATAGCATCTTCAAATTTCTCTGGCTCTGACCCTCTGGTCTCCCTCTTACGAGGACCCTTGTGATTACATTGGGACCACCCTGATAAACTTGGTTAATCTCTCTGTCTCAAGGTTTATACCATTAATCATATTACCAAAGTCCCTTTTGCCACGTGTTTTAGTTTCCTAAGGCTGCCATTAAAAAGTACCACAAACTGGGAGACTTAAAACAACAGAAATTTATTCTCTTATGCTTCTGAAGGCTAGGACTCCAAAACCAAGGTATCAGTATTACTGTGCTCCCTCCAAAGGTTCTAGGGGAGGATCCTTCCTTGCCTTTTCTGGTTTCTGATAGTCACAGGTGTTTCTTGGCTTGAAGCTGCAGTATTTCAATCTCTGCCTCCATACTCACATGGCCTTCTCTCTAAATGTCCCCGCGTCCAAATTTCTCTCTTCTTATCAAAAGACCAGTCATATTGGATTAAGGCCCACTTTACTCCGTTATAACCTCATCTGAACGTAACTATATCTGCAATAATCCTATTACCAAATAAGTTCACTTTCTAGGGTACCTGGGGTTAGACACCAACATATCTTTTTGGAGGAAACAATTCAACTGCTTATACCATGTAAGGCAACATGTTTTTAGGTTCTGGGAATTAGGATGTGGACGTCTTTGGTGGGGGTATTGTTCTGCCTTCCACATCCAGGTACTGTAGGCTTCCTATACCACACCTACCACACCGTGGAGACATCCAGGCCTTGTAGGAGAGGCAAGGGCTCACTGGAAAGGAGCAGTGTGATAACAGGGAAAAATTTAGACTCAAATTGGCTTCTGTTCCTTATAGTTGCGAAAACTTCAGGAAAACTCCTTTACCTCTTTGAGGATCAGTAACATCTCCTGAAAACAGGTCTAATAAATCTCCATCTCCCAAGGATAGTTGCCAGGATTCTGTGAGGTAAGTCTATGAAGCACCTGGCACATCAAAAGGACATATGAAATGATAGCTGTTAGGTGTTCACACTCCCCAATTTTTATGGAAAAACGTAAAGCTTTTGATCCACATAATTTCTTCCACCACCATTTCTATTCCACTTTGAAACAGCAAAATTTGGCTATGTGCCCAGCAGGCCCTGCCAAGGCAGACTAAGGGTTAAATTAAGAAAGCGGCAGGACTTGGGCCACAGGCTGGGTGGGGACAGGGAACATTTGTCAGCTCCAAGGGTCCAATGCCTCCCACTTCTTCCCTTTTCCTCTGCCTGCCTTCCCTGGACTTGGCACTCAAAGCTGCAGAGACCTCCAACCTCTAGAGAGACCTGGGGAGACGTTGAAGCCAAGGGCTAAGGGAGCTCTGAACATACCAAAGTCCCCAAACTTATTTTTCTTCTTTTGTTTCATTTGTCTTTATTAAAAATTTGTTTCAGCTTTGAGACAAAATTGACAAATAAGATTGTATATACTTAACATGTAAAATGTACTATTAATATAAATACATGTTGTGAAATGATTAACACAATCAAGCTGATTAACATATTCATCACCTCACATAGTTACTATTTTTCGTGGTGAGAACTATTAAGATTTATTCTCTTAGCAAATTAAAGTATACAATGCAGTATTATTAACTATGCTTGCTAGGCTGTACATCAGGTCTGTAGAAATTATTCATCTTAGAACTGAAGTTTATACCCTTTGACCAACATCTCCCCATTTCTCCAACCCCTGGGCCTGGTAACCACCATTCTACTCTGTTTCCATGAATTCAACTTTTTGATTCCACATATCAGTGAGATCATGTTGTATTTGTCTTTCTGTCAGGCTTATTTCACTTAACATAATGTCCTCCAGATTCTTCCACATTCTTACAAATGGCAGAATTTCCTTCTTTTTAAAGGTTGAATAATATTCCGTTTTGGGTTTGTGCATGTGTGCGTGTGTGTGTGTGCGCCACATTTTCTTTATTCGTTCATCTGTCAGTGGACACTTTGTTTCCATTTCTTGGCTACTGTGAATAGTGCTGCAATGAACATGGGAGTACAAATATTTCTTTTTTTATTATTATACTTTAAGTTCTAGGGTACATGTGCACAACGTGCAGGTTTCTTACATATGTATACATGTGCCATGTTGGTGTGCTGCACCCATTAACTCGTCATTTACATTAGGTATATCTCCTAATGCTATCCCTCCCCTCTTCCCCCACCCCACAACAGGCCCCGGTGTGTGATGTTCCCCTTCCTGTGTCCAAGTGTTCTCATTGTTCAATTCCCTCCTATGAGTGAGAACATGCGGTGTTTGGTTTTTTGTTCTTGCGATAGTTTGCTGAGAATGATGGTTTCCAGCTTATCCATGTCGCTACAAAGGACATGAACTCATCCATTTTTATGGATGCATAGTATTCCACGGTGTATATGTGCCACATTTTCTTAATCCAGTCTATCATTGGTGGACATTTGGGTTGGTTCCAAGTCTTTGCTATTGTGAATAGTGCCGCAATAAGCATACGGAGTACAGCTATTTCTTCAACATATTGATTTCATTTCTTTGGGAAATAGATTCAGTAGTGAGATTAAAATGGGCAAAGAACATGAATATATATTTTTCCAAAGAAGATATACAAATGGCTACATTGTACGGTGCATGAAAAGATGCTCAACATAACTAATCATCAGAAAAATGAAAATCAAAACCACAATAAGACACCACCTCACATACATTAGGATAGCTAATATCAAAATGGCAAGAAATAACAAATGTTGGTGAAGATGTGGAGGAAAGGGAACAATAGTTTTTGCTGTGAGCTGCATTTCTGAGGAAAGCAGGTGAAAGAAAGAAGATGTGCCAGGAGCTCAAGATCCTAACTAACTTTGCCACTGTTTGACAAACAAGTATGGAAGAGTGGATGGGTTTTTAGTTTCTCATAGCTTAACATGGGATGTTTTCTCCACTGCCCCGAGTCTTGTTTTTAAGTGAAAGAATCAAAGAAGATCCAGGGGAGGGATGAAGGACAGTAATGGATGTATCATAGCAGTTTGGTTGTGTTTTCCATTTACCTTTAACCTGAGGTCTTTCAAAGCAGTCCTCAACCTCATTTCAGGGACTAACTGAATTAAAAAACAGGTGAATAACCTGACTTAGCTGGTGGAGACCTAGCAGGCCTCCGATGGACTGCTCCTGAAGCCTAAATCCCTGCCTGGAGCTTAGTGTACTGGTTCTAAAAATGTCTCTCTGCAAAGTAACTGTTAACAGGTCACTTTAGCAGGGAGGATATGTTCGCTTTCTAGGGCCGCCATAACAAAGTACCACAAACTCGGCAGTTTAAACAACAGAAACATATTGTCTTACAGTTCTGGAAGCTCCAAGTCCAAAATCAAGGTGCTGGCAGGGCAGTTTCTCCTACTGTGCCTTTCTCTTAACTTCTGGTGTTTCAGGCAATCCTTGGTGTTCACTACAATCTCTGCCTTTGTCTTCACGTGGCATTCAGGACACCAGTCATATTGAATTAGGGCCCCACCTTATACCAATATGACCCCGTCTTAACTTATTACATTTGCAAATACGTTATTTCGAAATAAGGTCACATTCTGAGGTAATGGTTGTTAGGACTTCAATATATTTTAGGAGAAGTCACAATTCAACGAATAACAGGTGATAAAGTCACACTTGGTGCAGCAAAATCCAAAATGCGACCTGCTAAAAGGGTCACTGTGTGCTATGCTTCTCAACCAGGGTGATTATTCTCCTCAGTAGACACTTGGCAATGTCTACAGACATTTTTGTTGTCCTAACAGGGGGACGGGTGTGCTATTTGTTTTCTGGTGGGTAAGGTCCAAGGATGCTACTAAACATCCTACAATGCACAGGATAGGCCCCCCAAAGCAAAAAGTAACTGGCCTAAAATGCCCATAGCGTCCAAGTTAAGAAACTTTATGTTAAAGTAACAAAATCTTGTCTGCTTCCCATATGCTCCCTATTGGAAGAGAGTGACTCCCAACCCAACCTGCTCCCAAAGGGCTCTCTCTTTCTCTCTCTGAGGAGCCAGCATTGGCCCTTTGACTTAGAGTTCTATTTACTTCCCTCCCCTTCATACTTGCCAATTTGAGTCAGGGCCTTCACATTGATGATTTCAAAGATTTTTTCTCTTTCTGCCATGCTGCTTGCCTCCCGCCTGCCGTGCCAAGAGATGAAGTTGTGAGGGATGCTGGCCTCCCCACATCTAATCCTGAGCCTCAATAGCAGCAGGGAAGGTGGCAAATGTTCAGCTGCAGTTGTTGGCAAAGAAACACAGCAGTGGCCAGACCCAATGATGCCACTGCATGTACAAAAGCCACTTTAGCAAATTTCTCCTATGTGGTCAGATTTGTAACCAGGACAAAGCCCTCTGTTGTGTGTGGGTTCTAGGGACAGGGAAATGCAGAGCTCCTATTTAAATCTTTGCTGGTTAATTAGTTTGGAAGACTGGATGGGATCCTTTTTAAATTTTTCTGTTATTAATATCAATATATTAATCTGATTTGTGAAATGCAATGGGGGGTGATTTACATGGCAATAAATATAAAGCAGAAAATTTCCATGTGCGTGTGGTTTTATCTAAAGTAAAATGGCTTCTGCATTGATTAGGCTCTGGTCAGCAAACCACAATAAACTGCTCACCAGTTTACTAAATTACAATAATTAATTAATTAATGAATAATACTTGGAAATTATTAAGTAATGAATAATATTGAAAAACCTTCTGATTAGGCACAAAATGCGATATTTTTTGCCTACTTATAGAGCCTTCAGACTTCTATTCTTGTCTTTTAACATTATTACATTTGTTAATCAAATACCTATGCTTCAGAATTCAGTAATGCATCCTACAACTCTTGACCAGTAATACCGAATAGTGAAATCTCCCTAGATTTAATTACAGAGGAAAATGCCTTTTCTCAAAATTTAGGATTTGGTTCCTACCTCACTATTGTTTTGCATTGGCTTGAGTTTTGGATTGGGAATTCATAGGAGATTCCTGTTGCCCTTCTGTTTTCAGATCAGCCGTAAAGATGCAAGAGAGCATTTGTCCTTGCTCAAATAGCAAATGGCCTAAGAGAGGTAGTTAGACAGGCTTTTCAGACAACTCTTGTATACTTCTCCAGGGCAAAATATCTTTCCCCAGCACTCTCTTTTAGTTCCCTTTGCCTATAGCTCCCTCATGTGATTTGTCACTACAATTACCAAGAAACCACCAATAAACAACTTCAGCATTTTTAGCTTTAGAAATATCATGCCTCCATTTTAAATCACTCATAAGATCTTGGACTGGGCCCTCATTTCCATCAGAGAGAATGAAATGTGATCGAATAGAGGTTTATTTAGGAAGTCTTTGCTCATTGTTTTGGGGGGTTTTATGGATGTTTAGGCTACATTTTGCTTTGGTGTGAACAAGCATGTCCCCTCTTGTTGGTCCATAGAGGGAGGTGGTACTACAGGAAGTGACTCTGAGCTGGTTTAAAGGAAAGGGGAATCCTACACTCTTCAACTTTTATCTGAGTGAAAACGAGAGGTCAGATACTGGGGCTGGTGTCCTGAATTCCTTCAATATACCTTTTTAGTTATATAACAGTATTTTTGTTATTGTCCATGAAATATCTATATCATATAGAAAATAATATCACCTATGTATTCGCCACCCATATGTAACAGATGTTAACATCTTGCCATGTGTGCTTCTGAACTTTCTCTTTTTTATTAAAGAAATAAAATGTTACAGGACTTTCTATTTCAAAATAGTAGTGTAGAAGCAAGCTTGTTTCAGTTCCCCCTTCCCCGACAGAAAACCAAAAGCAAGTATACAGTGCCAAGGTTGTCATCAGCAATACCCGAGAACTTAGATATAAGATTGAGACAGTTCCCAGGACCACAGAGAAGTGAAACATCTTCAAGCAAACAGTAGAGAATAGGACTCCCATATCTGTCTTGCTCCTCACTCCAATCTACTCATCACCAAGCATGTGAAAAATTTTCCTCTGACTCACCGTTTCAATGCAGGGGAAAGTAAGATCAAGGTAGACAACCAGCTTCCCCACCATCTTTGGTTCCCTGGCAAGACACTTGTCCCTACTTCAACCCACAAGAAACATCTTGAGTGCCTGAAAGGAGACATATCTCTGAAGAGAGCCAAAGACAAAGGGGAAGGTGAGACTACCATCCCCAGCCCTGGAAACTCTTCTTGATAACTTGGCCAAAGGCGACACTAAACCAAAGATGCTATTCAGCAGCATCATGTTGTGGAGGTTCAATCCACAGGTTTCCTGGTCACATATCCCTAGCTAGGCTTCCCACACTGCCAGGATACTCCCTTAGGGACCTCCCCCATTTCAGGACAGGCAGGCATCTGATTATTCACTAATGCTGAGGCAAATCTGAAATCAAGGTACCGTCTAGTGAGAAAAAGGAGGCAGTGACCTAGTGGAAAATAAATAAAAAGAATATCAGCCGGGTGCAGTGGCTGACGCCTATGATCCCAGTATTTTGGGAGGCCGAGGCAGGTAGATTGCCTGAGCTCAGGCGTTCGAGACCAGCCTGGGCAACACAGTGCAACCCCGTCTCTACTAAAAATACAAAAATTAGGTGGGCGTGGTGGCATGTGTCTGTAGTCCCAGCTACTTGGGAGGCTGAGGCAGGAGAATCACTTATACCTGGGAAGTGGAGGTTGCAGTGAGCCAGGATCGCACCACTGCACTCCAGCCTGGTGATGGAGCAAGACTCAATCAAAAAAAAAAAAAAAAAAAAAAAAAAAGAAGAAGAAGAAGAAAATCAACAGGTAAAATACAAAGACTCTCTAAGCAAACATACCTAATCAAAACTAGCTATACAAAGAACACAGAATAAAAAACTAATCCTATTGTGAATAGTGCCGCAATAAACATAAGTGTGCATGTGTCTTTATAGCAGCATGATTTATAATCCTTTGGGTATATACCCAGTAATGGGATGGCTGGGTCAAATGGTATTTCTAGTTCTAGATCCTTGAGGAATCGCCACACTGTCTTCCACAATGGTTGAACTAGTTTACAGTCCCACCAACAGTGTAAAAGTGTTCCTATTTCTCCACATCCTCTCAAGCACCACCAACCCAAATGCCCATCAATGATAGACTGGATTAAGAAAATGTGGCACATATACACCATGGAATACTATGTAGCCATAAAAAAGAATGAGTTCATGTCCTTTGTAGGGACATGGATGAAGCTGGAAACCATCATTCAGAACCAACTATCGCAAGGACAGAAAACCAAACACCGCATGTTCTCACTCATAGGAGGGAATTGAACAATGAGAACACTTGGACACAGGAAGGGGAACATCACACACCAGGGCCTGTTGTGGGGTGGGGGGAGGGGGGAGGGATAGCATTAGGAGATATACCTAATGTAAATGACGAGTTAATGGGTGCAGCACACCAACATGGCACATGTATACATATGTAACAAACCTGCACGTTGTGCACATGTACCCTAGAACTTAAAGTATAATAAATAAATAAATGAATAAATAAATAAATAATCCTCCAACAGAAAGACATAGACATATATTCTCAGGAAACAACAGCAAAAGGAACCATCATTTCTTCAAACCAGTCAAAGGAACCAGTGACTGATCCTAAGGAGATGATGATATGTGAACTCCCTGATCAAGAATTAAAAAGAATAATTTTAAGGAATATCAGTAATCTCTAAGGTAAGACAAAAAAGAAATTCACAAGTTTTTCAGAGAAATTTAACAAAGAGATTAAAATTAGTTTTAAAAAATGGAAATCTGGGAACTTAGAAACACATTTGCTGAACTGAAAATTAATTAGAGGCTCTAAACAACAGAATGGACGAAGTGAAGGAAAGAATTAGTGAGCTCAATGATAGACAATTTTAAAATATACAATGAGGGGAGAAATTAAAAAAAAAGAAAACAAAGAAAACCCACAAGATAGAGAAAATTACCTGAAAAGACAAAATCTAAATTATTGGTGTTTAAGTGGGAGCTAAGCAAGAACAATGGCTAAAAATCTTAATCAAAGAAAAAACAACAGAAAATGTTCTAAAACTTGAGAAAGATATAAATACCCAGGAGCAGGAAGTTCAGAGAATACCAAACAGATTTGACCCAAATAAGACTACCCAAAGGAATTTAATAATAAAACTCACAAAAGTCAAGGACTAAAAGAAGATCCTGAAAGCAGCAAGAGAAAAGAAGCAAATAACGTATGAAGAAGTTCCAAACTGTCTGGGAACAAACTTCTCAGTGGAAACCATACAGGCCAGGTGGGAATGAAACAACATTTTCAAAGTGCTGAGAGAAAGAAAAAAGTCCTGCCACAAGAATACTGTATCCAGCAAGTCTATACTTGAAATATGAAGGAGAGATAAAGTCATTCCCAGACAAAAACAGAGAATTTACCACCACCAGACCCGTCTTACTGGAAATGCTAAAGTGAGTACTTCAATCTAAAAGAAAAAAAAACCACTAACATGCAGAAAAAAAACTATGAAGGTATAAAACACACTGGTAAAATAAATATTTAAATTGATATATAAAATAAATATATAACACATGGATACACAGACAACCCCAGAATAATCTAAAACTGTAATTGTGATGTGCAATGTACTCATAACTATTATGAAGCTCAATGGGCAAATCTGTCAAAAACAATAACAATTATAAGCACAACAGCCTGTTAAGAGATAGGCAATATAAAAATACATAAATGGAGTCAACTGAAAGTCTAAATGGGAACGGAGATGGAGTTAAAAGTGTAACGGGTTTTTTGTTTGTCTGATTATTTGTTTCCATTCTTTTCTTTACGATCTAAGCTGTCATCTCTTTAAAATAATTTGTTATATCTAAAAGATGTTTTTTTGTAAGCCTCATGGTAAACACAGTGGAAAAACCTATAATAGATTCAGTAAAAATAAAAAGCAACAAATTAAAGAATACTACCAGAGAAAATCATTTAACCACAAGGAAAGACAGTATTAAAGATAGAAAAGAAGAGAGGAGTCTCAAAATAACCAGGAAATAAGCAACAAAATGACAGTACAAAGTCTATACTTATCAATAGTAACACTGAATATAAATGGTCTCAATTTTCCAATGAAAAGCCATAGAATGGCTGAATAGATAAAGAAACAAGACAAAACTTGATATTGCCTACAAAAAACCCACTTTGTCTATAAAGACACACGTAAATTCAAAGTGAAGGGGTGGAAAAGGATATTTCATGCAACTTGAAACCAAAACAGAGCAGGAGAAGCTAGACTTATACCAGATAAAATAAGCCAAAAGTGAAAGACTACAAAAAGAGACAAAGAAAATCACTATATAAACAAGTAAATTTAACAAGGGGATATATAACAATGATAAATATTTATACACTTGACATTAGAGTACTCAAGTATCTAAAGCAAACATGAATAGATCTAAAGGGAGAGACAGACTGCCAAACAATAATTATAGCATACTTCGAAACTCCACTCTCAGTAGCAAACAGTTCATTCAGACAGAAAATCAACAAAGAAATATCAGAATTAAGCTACACACTAAGTCAAATAAGCATAACTGACATTTACAGAACATTTCACCAAACTGCTGCAGAACACACATTCTTTCATCAGAACATAGAACAATCTTGAGCCAAAAAAAAGTCTCAACAAATTTTAAGACATAGAAATAATATGAAGTATCTTTTCTGACTAGAATAGAATTAAATTAGAAATTGATAACAAGAAGAATCTCAGAAACTACGCAAACATACAGAACTTAAAGAACAAGCTCCAAAGCAATGAAAGGATCAATGAAGAAACTAAAAAGGAAAATTAAAAATTTCTTGAACAAAAAAAAATGGAAATGCAACATACCAGAATCAATTAAATACATTAAAAGCAGTACTAAGAGAAATATTTATAGCAATAATACCTAAATCAAAAAAGAAGGAAAACTTCAAATAAATGACCTAACAATGCACCTCAAGGAACTAGAAATCCAAGAACAGAACAATCCCAAAATTAGTAGAAGGAAAGAAATAATAAAGATTGGAGAAGAAATAAATGAAATTGAGACAAAAAAAAAAAAACCAACACAGAAGACTGACAAAATGAAAATTTGGTTTTCTGAACAGATAAACAATATTGCCAAACCTTTAGTTAAGATTAAATACAAGAGGGAAGACCCAAATAAATAAATTCAGGTACAAAAAACGAAGACATAACTGAGACCTCAGATACAAAAAATCATGAGAATATTATAACCAACTATATGCCAACAAATTGGAAAACCTAGAATAATTGGATAAATTCTTGGATACATACCACCTACAAAGATTAAACCTTGAAGAAATGGTAAACCTCTATAAACCAATAATGAGTAGGGGGAAGAAGTTAACATGTAGTTATTTTATTAGTTTTTTTGTTTATTTGCTTGTTAGATTTTTTTAATTTATGCAATAAGTATTAAGTTGTTATCAGTTTAAAATAATGAGTTATAAGATATTATTTACAAGCCTCATGGTAACCTCAAATCTAGAACCATACAACAGAATCACAAAAATAAAAAGCAAGAAATTAAAATATATTCTTAGAGAAAGTCACCTTCATTAGACAAGAGAAAAGGAAAGAAGGAAGAGAAGATGACAAAACCATCAGAAAACAAGTAACAAAATAGCAGGAGTAAGTCATTATGTATCAATGATAACATTAAATTTATATTAACTAAACTACCCAATCAAAAGAAATAGAGTGGCAGAATGGATCATAAAACAAGACCCAATGTTCTTCTCCTCAGCACAAGGATCATTCTCAAGTATAGACCATATGATAGGCCAGAAAATAAGTCTTAAAGCATTCAAAAAATTTAAATCATATCAAGAATCTTCTCTGACCACAATGACCATCATAAAACTAGAAATCAATGACAAAAAGAATTTTGGAAATTATACAAACACATGGAAATTAAACAATATGCTCCTGAATAACCAGTGGGTCAATGAATAGATTAAGAAGGAAATTGAAAAATTTCTTGAAACAAATCATAATGGAAATACACCATACCACAACATATGGGATTCAGTGAAAGCAGTACTAAGAAGGAATTTAATAGCTATAAGTGTCTACATCAAAAAAAGAAAAACTCAAAATAAACAACCTAATGGTGCATCTCAAGAAAACCAAGAGCAAACTCAACACAAACTTAGTAGAAGTAAAGAAAAATTAAATATCAGAGTAGAAATCGATGAAATTGAAATGAAAAAAATATAAACGATCAACAAAACAAAAAGTTGTTTCTTGAAAAACTAAATTTGACAAAGCTTCCGCCAGACTATTAATAAGAAAACAAGAGAGAAGATCAAAATAAATAAAATCAGAAATGAATAAGTAGTTATTACAACCTACACCACAGAAATTCAAAGGCTCATTAGAAGTTACTATAGGTGATGCTATGCCAATGAATAGGAAAACCTAGAAGAAATAGATAAGTTCCTAGGCACAACCTACCAAGATTGAATCATGAAGAAATCCAAAATCTGAACAGACCAATAACAGTAATGAGATTAAAGCCATTTAAAAAAGTCTCCCAGCAAAGAAAAGCCTTGGACTCAATGGTTTCCCTGCTGAATATTACCAAACATTTAAAGAAGAACTGATATTATCCCTACTCAAACAATTCTGAAAAATAGACAAGAAAGGAATACTTATAAACTCATTCTATGAGGTCAGTATGGCCCTACCACCAAAACCAGACAAACACACATCACAAAAAGAGAACTATAGGCCACTATCCCTGATGAACATTGATGCAAAAATCTTCAACAGAATTAAAGCAAATAGAATTCAACAACACGATAGAAAGGTCATTCATTATGACCAAGTGGGATTTACTCCAGGGATACAAAGATGATTCAACATAGGCAAATTAACCAATGTGATACATCATATCAACAGAATGAAGGACAAAAACCATAGGATCATTTCAACTGATGCTGAAAAACCATTGGATAAAATTCAATATCCCTTTATGGTAAAAACCCTCAAAAAACTGGGTATAGAAAGAACATACCTCAATATGATAAAAGCCATATATGACAGACCCAAAGCTAGTATCATAGTGAATGGGGAAAAACTGAAAGCCTTTCCTCTAAGATTGGGACCATGACAAGGATGTCTATTTCACCATAGTTATTCACTAGTACTGGAAGTCATAACTAGATCAATCAGACAAGACAAAGAAAGGTCTCCCTGAACTGGAAAAGGAGAAGTCAAATTGTTCCTCTTTGCAGATGATATGATCTCATATTTGGAAAAACCTTAAGACTCTATCAAAAATTATTGGAACTGATAAACAAATTAAGTAAAGTTGCAGGATACAAAATCAACATACAAAAATCAGTAGCATTTCTGTATGCCAACAGCAGACAATCTGAAAAAAAATTTAAAAGTAAGCCCATTTGCAATAGCAACAAATAAAATTAAATACTTATGAATTAACCAAAGAACTGAATGACCTCTACAAGGAAAACTATAAAAAACTGATAAAAGAAATTGAAGAGGACACACACACAAAATGGAAAGATAGGCCATGTTTATGGATTGGAAGAATCGATATTGTTAAAATGTTCATAATATCCAAAGCAATCTGCAGATTCAATGCAATCCCTATTAAAATACAAATGACATTCTTCACAGAATTAGGAAAAAAATTCCTAAAATTTATATGGAATCACAAAAGACCCAGAACAGCCAAAGCTATCCTGAGCATAAGGAACGAAACTGGAAGAACCACATTGCCTGACTTCAAACTATACTACAGAGTCATAATAACCAAAACAGTATGATACTACAATGAAAACAGACACAGAGACCAATGGCATACAATAGAGAACCCCGAAATAAATCCATACATCTACAGTGAACTCATTTGCAGCAAAGGTGCCAAGAACATACAATGAGAAAAGGACAGTCTCTTCAGTAAATGGCGCTAGGAAAACTGGATATCTGTATATAGAAGAATGGAACTAGACTCCTGTCCCTCACCATGCAAAAATCAAATCAAAGTGGATTAATGACTTAAATCCAAGACCTCTGACTATAAAAGTGTTAAAAGAAAACATTGAAATAACATAATCACACTACAATTAGAATGGCTTTTATCCAAAAGACAGGTAATAACGAAAGCTGGCGAAAATGTGCAGAAAAGGGAACCCTCATACATTGTTGGTGGAAGTGTAAATTAGTACAACCACTATGGAGAACAGTTTGGAGGTTCCTCAAAAACTAAAAGTAGAACTACTATATGATCCAGAAATTCCACTGCTGGGTATTTACCCAAAAAAAAGGAAATCAGTATATCGAAGAGATATCTGCACTCCCATGTGTATTCACAATAGCAATATTCACTTGGGAGCAACCCAAGTGTCCATCAACAGACAAATTAATAAATAAAATATGGTACATACACACAATGGACTACTATTCAGCCATAGAAAATAATGAGATTCTCTTATTTGCAATGACATGGATGCAACCAGAGGTCACTGTGTTAAGTTAAATAAGCCAAGCACAGAAAGACAAACTTTGCATATTCTCACTTATTTCTTGCAAATTGAAAGCAATTGAACTCATGGAGATGAAGAGTAGGAGGCTGGTTATCAGAAGATGGGAATGGTAGTGGGGTCCTGAGGAGGAGGTGGGGATAGTTAATGGGTACAGAAAAATAGAAAGAATAAGACCTACTATTTGATAGCAGAACAGGGTGACTATAGTCAAAAATAATTGTAGACTTTAAAATAACTTAAAATGTGTAATTGGATTGTCTGTAACACAAAGAATAAATGCTTGAAGGGATGGCAACCCCATTCTCTATGATGTGATTATTTCACATCATATGCCTGTATCAAAACGTTTCATGTATTCCCTCAATATATACACCTACTATGTACCCACAAAAATTAAAAATTAAAAAATAATACAAATTAAAACAATTGAACTCATGGAGATAGAGAGTAGAATGATGGTTACCAGAGGGGGGAAGGATAGTTAGGGGGGTCATGGAGGGAAGGAGGCTGGTTAATGGGTACAAAAACATAGAAAGAATAAATAAGATCTAGTATTTGATAGCACAGGAGGGTAACTATAGTCAATAATAACTTAATTGTACATTTTTCAACAACGAAAAGAGTATAATTAGATCGTTTGTAAAATGAATGATAAATGCTTGAGGTGATGGATACTTCACCCTGATGATTACACATTGTATGCTTATATCAAAATATTAAATATACCCCATAAATATATACACCTACTATATACTCACAAAAATTAAAAATTAAAAAAAAAGCTGGGTATAGAAGGAACATACCACAACATAATAAATGGCACATATGATAAACCCACAGTTAACATTTTACTGAATGGGAAAAAATTGAAGGCCTTTCCCCTAAGATCTGGAAGATAATGATGCCCACTTTCATCACTTTTATTCATCATAGTATTGGAAATCCTAGCCAGAGCAATTCAGCAAGAGAAAGAAATAAAGGGCATACAAATTGGAAAGGAAAAATATAAATTATCCTTGTTTGCAGATGAAATGATTTGTGAAAACTTAAAGACTCCAACAAAAACTGTAAGAATTGATAAATGAATTTAGCAAAGTTGTAGGATATAAAATTGACATACAAAATCAGTAGCATTTATATATGCCAACAGCAAACAAGTTGAAAAAGAAATCAAGAAAACAATCCCATTTACAACAGCCAAAAAGAATATAAAATGCCTAGGAATCAATTTAACTAAAGAAGTGAAAGATGTTTGCAAGGAAACTATAAAACTCTGATTAAAGAAACTGATGAGGGCAGACAAAAAAAATAGAAATACATTCCATACTCATGGGTTGGAAGAATTAATACTGTTAAAATGACAAAACTACCTGATATGATTTGGATGTCCCCACCCAAATCTCACCCTGAAATGTAATAATCCGGATCTGTCAAGGGCGGGGCCAAGTGTGGATAATTGAATCATGAGGGTGTTTTCACCCATACTGTTCTTGTGGTGGTGAATAAGTCTCACAAGATCTGATGGTTTTAAAAATGGGAGTTCCGGCAGGGTGCGATGGTTCACATCTGTAATCCCAGCACTTTGGGAGGCCGAGGTTGGCGGATCACTTGAGGTCAGGAGTTTGAGACCAGCCTAGCCAACATGGGAAAACCCTACCTCTATTAAAAATAAAAAAACTAGCCAGGTGTGGTGGCACGTGCCTATAGTCCCAACTACTCAGAAGGCTGAGGCAGGAGAATCACTGGAACCTGGGAGGCAGAGATGCAGTGAGCCGAGATTGTGCCACTGCCCTCCAGCCTTGGAGACAGAGTGAGACTCCATCTTAAAAAAAAAAAAAAGAAAAGAAAAAGAAAAAAGAAAAATGGGAGTTCCCCTGCTCAAGCTCTTTTGCCTGCTGCCATGTAAGATGCAGCTCTGCTCTCCTTTTCCTTCCACCATGATTGTGAGGTCTCCCCAGCCATGTGGAACTGTGAATCCATTAAACCTCTTCCCTTTATAAATTACCCAGCCTCGGGTATGTCTTTATTAGCAGTGTGAGAACAGACTAATACATTAAATTGGTACTGGGAAGTGGGGTGCTGCTGTAAAGATACCTGAAAATGTGGAACTGACTTTGGAACTGGGTAACAGGCAGAGCTTGGAACAGTTTGGAGGGGCCGGAAGAGGACAGGAAGATGTGGGAAAGTTTGGAACTTCCTAGAGACTTGTTGAATGACTTTGACCAAAATGCTGATAGTGATATGGACAATGAAGTCCAGGTTGAGGTAGTCTCAGATGGAGATGAGGAACTTGTTGGGAACTGCAATAAAGGTGACACTTGTTGTGTTTTAGCAAACAGACTGGAGGCATGGCATTTTGCCACTACCCTAGAGGTTTGTGGAACTTGAGAGAGATAATTTAGGGCATCTGGTAGAAGAAATTACTAAGCAGCAAAGCATTCAAGAGGTGACAGAGCATAAAAGTTTGGAAAATTTGCAGCCTGACAATGTGATAGAAAAGAATAACCCATTTTCTGGAGAGAAATTCAAGACAGCTGCAGAAATTTGCATAAGTAACGAGGAGCCAGATGTTAATCACCAAGACAATGGGGAAAATGTCTCCAGGGCATGTCAGAGACCTTCATGGCAGCTCCTCCTATCACAGGCCTGAAGGCCTAGGAGGAAAAAAAAAATGATTTTGTGGGCTGGATCCAGGGCCTGCCTGCTATGTGCAGTCTTGGGACTTGGTGCCTTGTGTCTCAGCAGCTCCAGCCATGGCTAAATGGGGCCAAGGTATAGCTCGGGCTGTTGCTTCAGAGGGTGCAAACTCCAAGCCTTAGCAGCTTCTACATGGTGTTGGTCCTGCAGGTATGCAGAAGACAAGAATTGAACCTTGTCTCAAGGTTCAATTGAGGCGGAGGTTATAAATTACCCAGTCTGGGGTATGTCTTTATTAGCAGCATGAGAACACACTAATACACTACCCAAAGCAATTTACAGATACAATGGAATCTTTATCAAAATACCAGGACATTTTTCACAGAAAGAGAGTAAACAATTCTAAGATGTATATGTAACTACAAAAGACCCCAAATAGGTAAAGCATTCCTGACCAAAAAAAGCAGAGCTGGAAACATCACACCACCTGACTTGAAAATATATTACAAAGCTATAGTAGGCAAAACAGCATGCTACTACCAGAAAAACAGACATATAAACCAACAGAACAGAGTAAAGAACCCAGATATAAATCTATGCATTTACAGCCAACTCATTTTTTTATAAAGGTGCCAAGAACCTACAATGAAGAAAGGACAGTGTCTTCAATAAATGGTGTTGGAAAATTTGAATAATCATGTGTAGAAGAATGAAAGTAGACCTCTAGCTCTCACCATATACAAACATCAATTCAAAATGTATTAACGACTCCAATCTAAGACCTCAAACTGTGAAACCACTAGAAAGAAACATTGGGAAAGCACTTCTGGACATTGGGCTGGGCAAAGTTTTTGTGTAAGACCTCAAAAGCACAGGTAACAAAAGTAAAAATAGGCAAATGGGATCACTTTAAGCTAAAAATCTTCTGCACAACAAAGGAAACAATCAACAAAGTGAAGAGATAGCCCACTGAATGGGAGAAAATGTTTGCAAACTATACATTTGGCAAGGGATTAATAACCAGAATATATGAGAAACTCAACTCAATAGCAGGGAAACAAATAATATGATTAAAAAATGGGCAAAAGATCTGAATAGACATTAATCAAAAGAAGACATACAAATAGCAAACAGGTATATAAAAAATTCTCAACATCGCTAATCATCAGAATAATGCAAATCAAAACCATAATGAGATATTATCTCATCCCATTTAAAATGGCTTTTACTACAAAACAAAGAATAACAGATGATGGCGAGGATTTGAAGAAAGGAGAAACCCTCATATGCTGTTGGTGGGAATGTAAATTAGTACACCACTATGGAAAACAGTATGGACATTCCTCAAAAAAACTAAAAAACAGAACTGTCACATGGTCCAGCAATCCCACTGCTGGGTATATCCCCCAAATAAATGAAGTTAGTATATCAAAGAGATATCTAAGCTCCATTTTCATTATAGAACTACTCACAATAGCAAAGATATGGAATCAACTTAAGTATCCATCAATGGATGAGTGGATAAAGAAAATGTGGTATCTATACACAATGGAATACTATTTGGTTATAAAAAAAGAATGAAATCCTGTCATTTGCAGCAACATGAATGGAACTGGTGGACATTTTAAGTGAAATAAACCAGGCACAGAAAGACAAATATTTCATTTTCTCACTCATATGTGGGAACTAAAAATAAGTAGATATTATGAAGGCAAACAGTAGATTATTGGTTACCAGAGGCCAGGAAGAGGAGGTTAGAGGGAGGAGGATGAATAAAATAAATAAATAAAGGGGAATAGCTGTTTGAAAAAAAAAAAAAGTAAAATGGAATAGAAATAAAATGTTAGAGCTAAAGCTCCAAACCCCTCCCATCTTTTTCCTGCCTTTCCCTCCTTAGAATAACCACTCTGCTGAAGTTGCTGTGTATCATTTCAATAAATGGTCTTTTCTAGGTTTTATTTTTTTGAGATAGGGTCTTACTGTGTCACCTAGGCTGAAGTGCAGTGGTGCAATCATGGCTTATTGCAGCCTCGACCTCCCGGGCTCAAGAGATCTGCCCACCTCAGCCTCCCAACTAGCTGGGACTACAGGTACATGCCACCATGTCTGGCTAATTTTTGTACTTTTTGTAGAGATGAGGTTTTGGCATATTGTCCAGGCTGGTCGCAAACTCCTGAGCTCCAAAAGTGCTAGGATTACAGGAGTGAGCCACTGTGCCTGGCCTCAATGAATGTTCTTATTCTTTTCTCTGTATGTGTGTTTCATAACAATATACAATATCATACAGGGTAATTTTTAATTTGCATAGCTAATATCAAACTGCCCACTTCCAGGTATCTATCCTAGGAAAATTTTTACACATGTTCACAAGAAGACACATATGTGCATTACAGTACTATGCACTGTTGTACCATTTGCAATAGCAAAATGGACAGTGAATATAATCTAATTGTCCATCAGTAGAGGAATTCATAAATAACACTGTGGTTTATTCATATCATAGAATACCATAGAGAAGTTAAAATAAATTGGTTAGATCTAAATGTATCAACACAAATAAATCTCAAAAACAATGTCGGGTAAATAAGGCAAGTTGCAAAAATATACATGCAGGATGATACCATCTACATATTTGTTTACTCCCCTGTAACTCTAAGCTTTCTGATGTCTGTTTATTCATGTTTAAAACACAGATCACAAAAAGTTATTTCACAGTTATTTCAATTAAATATCTTTTACAGTTTGCAAAGCACTTTTATATACACAATCTCATTAATAAAGACAAATAGGAAGATAAATGTGTTAATGTTTAAAAGTGCTTTTTTCAGTTTTGAGAGTCCTGAGAATTTTTAGTAAAGACTTCATTAGCTCAAGAAAGCTACTAGGATCTGAGCTGTATTCTTATCTTTAGGGCCACCATGCTCAATATATGAAAGCCATTAATTAACTTAAGTTCTGACCTTGGTTGAGCTTCCTAATCAGCTACCTCTTGAACCAAAGGAGAAATAAGAATAGGAAGTCACATCAAGGGAGAGCCTCTCATGGTGCTTCCTTTACAGATATATCACCCTATAAAACAACCTGAATGTTTTAACAAGACTCTCAGAGGAAGGCATAACATATGTTCCTTGTTTAAACTTTTAAAATTTTCCTAGAATATAAATTGATTCAACTTTCATCATATAGTAGGCCCTCAAGAAGATAGTGTTAATACGCATTTCTTCCCAAATTCTCTTTTCTTGTCCTGGAAAAGCCAAATAATTTGAAAGCATGGATTATACTTTATCTTTGTATCTTCCAGGGCATTATTTTTGTGCATGAAAGTTGCTCAAGTGTAGAAACCAGTACAGAACAGTAGAAAGCACTCAGGGTCTGACGTCAGACTAAACAGACCTGGCTTCAAGTCATGGATCTACCACTTATTGAGTCATGAATCTGCCAATTGACTTTGGGCTAAGGTTGCCTGATTACTTGCCAGATTTAGCAAATAAAAATCCAGGGCACCCAGTAAAAATCTAGGGACATATACAAAACAATTCCTCATTGTTTATCTGAAATTAAAAATTTAACCAAGCATCCTGTATTTTCATCTGGTTATCCCACTTTGAGCAAATTACTTGTCTGTGTTTCAGGCAGTTTCCCTAAAGAAATGCCCACAGGGAAGCAGCATTTCCTATTCAGTCATGCCATGGATGAGGCAGAGCCCTCACCTATCCTGCTTCTCCAGAAGATGGAGTTAGGTTATTGACACTTAGTGCCCTGAAGGCAGAGACCCTAAACAATTTCCCTGAGACAGCCCTGCACAATGAAAAACAGTCCCTCCCAAAATATTAATGGTGCCTTGTTTGATAAACACTGTGCCAAATGTCTGTGTGATAAAAGCTACTGTGCTTAGTTTATTATTGAGTTGGCCATTTTATACTGGATGGAAAGTGTTCCCTTCCCATGTACTTTTACTGTATATGATCCAGTCCCACAGGTAAAACTGGAATGATGCAATTGGGGGTAATAAGTTAAAGAATGAGCAGAAATCATTTCAATTCTGTTGCCGTCAGTCCAGTTACAGGCAAAAAATTCCCATAATTCAATCCTTTCTGAGAGAAGTTTCCTATGTAACTCAGAACTAGTTCACACAAGGCAGTGGACAAACGCATGTTTTTTTCTCCCACGTTACTATTTTTTTCACTATCTAAACTCAAAGCATTATAGGAATTTATGTTATGTACTATAATCCCACTCCACAATTTAATACTGCTGAATAGCTTTGAAAGGAGGGAAGATGAGAGGGTTATCGTCTTATGTCTGCTCTGGAACAGCTGATTCAACGACCCAGTTTTTCTTCTGTCTGCATTTGTGGGTATCTCAGCTTGTGTTAAAAATGCTCTCTTCCCCTCTTAAACTCAGTTACCCTACTAAGTATGGTCATACATTTAGCCAAAATACAGGGGCTAAGGTGATAACAGTAAAGTGGAAAAGAGGCTTCAGCAGTTCCACAAGTAATCTCCTGAGGTTCTCTTCAATGTCACCTAAGTTAGTGGAACCTTTGGCATCAAACACCTGCATTCGAATTCCGATTATATCACTTACAAGCTCTGTCAACTCAGAAAGATATTTGACCTCTTTGTGCATACGTCCTCACCTACAAAATGGGAATAGTAATACATACTTCAAATAATTGTCATAAGGATAAGAGAAACACTACATGTAAAGCATTTAGCACAAAGTTAGGCAGAGAACAGGTACTCAATAAGTAACTATTATTACTGTGATTCCCTCAGAGAAGCACCCCTTCTGACTCCAGGCCAACAGAATCATTGTCAGGTTAAAGTTAGTCTTGAATGACCTATGTGTAGACAATCAGGGAAATAACCAGTTTATATCCTAGCTTAATAAAGCCCTCCAGAAATTGTCCACATGCACAAATACACACACATACACACACACACACACACACACACACAAACACACATGCACATGCACACCGCAAGCAAAATGAATAGGATAGCATTTCACATATAATTCAGATTCAGTTGCGTATACACTGAAAGGAACTATTTTTCATAAGCAATTTATTAATTTAGAAAAAAATGCGATTCACAAACTCAGCTGAAGGAATTTGGCTGAAATGTCACTGCCAATAATGAATGTCATCTTTCAAGACAAAGCCATCTATAGAATAACTTCTACAAAAGAGATAAAATGTAAATTTCCATTTTAGGCTGTATGGAAGGAGTATTTCACTCAGCTTTACAAGGAGATGGCATTATCTCCATGCTTTGTGAATCTCAGTGTCCTCCCTAGCCAATTATATCAAACTTTTTAGCACTTTTGATTCATGATTGTGCTTGACAACATCGTTTGACCCTCAGCATCCTCAGCATCCTCTTCCATGCACCTTCCTATTTCACAGGGGTAAAAAAAAAAAAAAAACTAAAAACTCTATTTCCCAGCCTCTCTTGCAACCAGAATTCTGGATGTGAATTCCATTTGTCCAACGAGATGCACTTGCACAAGATTTGAAATGTGGGAGGGAGGAAAATGCCATCTTCCTACTGCTTTGGCCACTGTTGGTCAAGTTTACTAGTCAGCTTTGAGCTCTGTGGGGGAGAAGTAGTGGAAGTAACAGCATTGATGGCAGAAGTTCTTGAGTGGTAGCTTCTTAGCCTCTAGGTGACAGTTATGGTGGTGTGTTTCCCAACCTCCAAACTTCTAACCTTTCCAAGGATTTTATAAGCACTGAACCCTAACTGATACAATTCCCTTGGTGCTTTAAAAAACCTTTCCACCAAAACAATTTCATAGCAGTGAATCATAAACTCTACCTCCACAGAGTCTGGGAATATAGCCCTAAGTGAGCCCTTGAGTGCATCAAATGTCTAAAGCTCATATTTTATTTCAGCAACCAATGCAAAATTAGAATTCTGTTCCATAATTCATCTGTTTGTTTTCATACAAAAATGTTTTAACTTATTTGCCTTCAAATAAAACATATGCTAGAGGAAGGCATGCTATGCCTATTATGTATCACAGATCAGTGGTTCTCGAACCAGGATTTGCATCAGAACATGTGCAGAGCATCAATAGCTAGTTTCCCAAGATCCATGCCAGACCTTTGGAATGAGAATCTCTGAAGATTCATGGTGGATTACAGACAGTAAATTTTTAAAAACTCCCCAGTTGATTCTGTTGTGCAGCCAGGTTTGAAAAAAATTTGTTTGGATTTTCAGGAAAATACGTACCTGGATTATATTCCCTCAGTTTTCCCAAAAAGATGTTTTCAGTGAGTGAGTTGTGATTTGATGTTTTGACTGCATTTTTATAGAGGGTAAATAGTGAAAATATTCAATCAAAGGTCTCTGTGTCTTTTGTAAAAATATAATTAAAAAACCATTGTCCTAAAGATAGCAACAATAGAAACTAGGAACTACTAGAAGAGGCAGGAAGGGAGGGAGGGAGGAGGGAGGGGATAGGTTGAAAAACTATTGGGTATTATGCTCAGTACTTGGGTGATGGGATCATTCATATACTCCAAACCTCGGCATCACACAATATACCCAGTTAACAAACTTGCATATGTACCCCCTGAATCTAAAATAAAAATTAAAAAATAAAAACCCCCATAAAAATTAAACCAAATAAAAACTTCACTCCACAATTTCAGCTTCTTATTCAAGGAAAACAACAATCTTCTATTGAAATTTACTTTTTTGGGGGGGGGTACCAAATTTCTTTATTTGCAGGAATGGTACAAATCAAAGAACTTAAGTGGATGTTTTGGCACAACTTATAGAAAAGGTAAAGGAAACCCCAACATGCATGCACTGCCTTGGTGACCAGGGAAGTCACCCCACGGCTATGGGGAAATTAGCCTGAGGCTTACCTTTCATTATCACTGTCTCCCAGGGTGTGCTTGTCAAAGAGATATTCCGCCAAGCCAGATTCGGGTGCTCCCATCTTGTGCAAGTTGGTCACGTGGTCACCCAATTCTTTGATGGCTTTCACCTGCTCATTGAGGTAATGTGTCTCAATGAAGTCACACAAATGGGGGTCATTTTTGTCAGTGGCCAGTTTGTGCAGTTCCAGTAGTGACTGATTCACATTTTATTCCAAATGTAATGCACACTCCATCTCATTCAGCCCGCTCCCAGTCATCACAGTCTGGTTTCTTGATATCCTGAAGGAAGATTCGGCCACCTCATTGGTTCTGCAGCTTCATCAGTTTCTCAGCATGTTCCCTCTCCTCATGAGATTGGTGAAGAAAGTATTTGGCAAAGTTCTTCAAAGCCACATCATCGCGGTCAAAGTAGTAAGACATGGACAGGTAAACGTAGGAGGCGTAGAGCTCCAGGTTGATCTGGCGGTTGATGGCCGCCTCTGAGTCCTGGTGGTAGTTCTGGCGCACCTGCGAGGTGGACGCGGTCGTCAAGGCGGCGACTAAGGAGAGGCGGCGGCGGTGGCTGCGCGGCCCTGGAGCGGCGGCGGGGTCTTGGGGCAGTCCGAGGGCGCGGTGAAAAGGTGACGGAGGGCTGGCTATGGGTGGCCGGCCGGGGTGGGGGACGAGCGCCGGGTTCCGTCCAAGCACAGTTGAAGCAGGAAACCTCGACGACTCTCGGCGAAGAACGTCTCTGAAATTTACTTTTAAGCAGAGCTTAAACTTATCTTTTATTTGTGCAATTTGAATTTAATTTTTTATTTCTAAAAAATAATTTCCTCCAAAACTTGAGAGGCATAATTCTTTGGAATATCATTTTTCTATTTCATATATGTAAAATAAATCAGTGAAATAAATTATAAGCAAAATTGTTTTTAAAAAATTGTCCAATATGTCAGTGTCACAAATGTGATGCCGTATGATAAATTTCTTTGTAGCATTCTTACTTTGGAAGAAATATATAGAGCCAACATATTTTCCTTTTCCCCTTGGATACCAGAAAGCTCAGAGGTAAACTTTTTGCTATATTCTGTAGAGAAGTCATTCCATATTCCAGGTCCTGTTATCTCATTCCTTCTAAAGAGTTATCTCATTCGTTCTAAATAATTTGTCTTTTTTAGTTTATACATTTGTTTTTTATTGTTTCATTTCAGTCTATTAATATTGTAAACATCTTTGAATGCGGAAGGGATATAACTTATAAGTTAACCAGCTGGCTCTCTTTGGCTGTTGTCTATTCAAGATGAATGACAGAACTGATGATACTGCACAATTATATTTAGCACATGAAGGTCTCAACGGATAGTGCCAACATACACTCCCTTTATATCATTATTTATTCAGACTACATTCTCATTTTTAAAAATCCAGACAACAGAAAAACATATAAAACACAAAACATAAGTTCCCTTGTACTACAATACTACTCCTTTCCCCACAACATAAATAAATCGCTTTAAGCAAATTTTTATATGATCTCCCATATCTTATTTTCTGAACATATAATAGCAAATGTATACTCCAAAATAGTATTCTGCTTTACATATAGCTCTGCAACTTGCTCTGTTTCTCCTACAGTTCAGCTTGGATATCTTTCCATGTCAATATATATGAATCTATGTCATTATTTTCAACAGTTACATACAATCTCAATATATGAATGTGTCATTATTTATTTCACCAGTTCTCTACTGAACGTAAGCTCTTTTAAGGAACAACATGGCACAACATGGTATTTCCATGGGGAATGCAGTAAAGAGAAGTTAAAAGTTTATTTCTAAAGACATGACCATCTTACTATTTAGCCTCTCACTTTCAGTGACATTACTAATTGCATGTAGCTCATGGTCCCTCAATAATGAATTTTTAATACTAATAAAATTGAGAGAGCAAAAATGGTAACAACTCAGTAAATGACACTTTAAGCCAACTACACGCTGCCAACACATTTTAAATGAGTATTTTATTTTCCCTTAGTTTACACTTTTAAAAAAATCCATTCCACCCAAATAGCCAGATCAAGTTGCTCAACAGGGATTTTATTTTACAATCAAGTCATCATGAAAGTTTCTAAGACAACTATCTGCCCAATGAATCGAAAGAAGAGCATTATGTGGCTTGGCTCTTACTGTGATCACCTAGCTGCTCACGTTGCAATTTATAGAAACCTAGTCCTGATCCAAACCAAAACTCTTGGGGTGGCAGGGGTTGAAGGCGGGAACAAGAGGCAAGGTGACACTCACAGAAGACTAGAAGCTTCCCGCAATTACAAGCTTGGCTCATGTTGCCCTAAAAATATGAACTCTTTTCACAAATGTTTATAAAGAGAAAATTTTATATTGCAGGCATCTCCACTGACCAATAAGCTGTTTCTGTTTGGGGAGTAAAAAAATGAAATACAGGCAAACAACTGATTTTGTTTGGGGGGGAATTGTTTTATGTGACCACAAACATCTTGCTGGCTACAGTTTTAACTTGGTGTGTGTGTTTGGGGAAAGATGTTGGGGAAGAGGATGGCATAAGTGCTACATTCACACCCAGGTCTTCTGACTCCTATCCATCCACATCCACTAGTTCCTACATCAATCCATTTAACAAATAAGCACTGCCAGAGCACTTCACTAAACTCACTTTCAAAGCACATATTAAAGAGAAATGGCTTAAACTACTACCAGTTCTGATGTGATTAAGGCATTGATCTAGTGCCACTTTCTTGAACCCCTCAAGCTTCTAAGTTTGGGGAGCAATAATTGACCCCTTTGAGACATAGTAGAAACTGTAGATATTCTCATCATAAAAGGAGAATGCTCATACACGTAACATTTTGGACACATTTCAGGAGTTTATGGACCAAATTTAACAAAATGGTATTTATTTCGATGAAAGCAATTCATAGAATGATACAACCAAACGGCATTTTGTCTTCATACCTTTGTATAACATTACATGTAAATGTATTCACAAAGCCAAAACAATCCTTTGTTGGATCTCTCATCCTGCTTTTCAAATCAGAAAATGTCACCTTATAAGAGGCCCCCAAGAAACCCATTCTGAGGGTGTTCCTCTACTGCCATCTTGTGGATTTTCGTTGAAAAAATAAAACGCTACAAGAGTTTTTTCTTCTAATTTTCAAGACCTGCATACCTCTCACCTATGTTTGCCAACTGTTAACATCTGGATACATCCACTCTATCTAAACACACACCCATACCCACACATCCTTTTTTTCCAAATCATACAAAAGTAGGTTGCTTTCATCATGACACTTCACTGCAAAATATTTCAGGATGTATTTTCCAAGAATAAACTGATTCCTCTATTTAACCACAATATCAACACACCTAAGAAAGTCACCATGAATTCAATATCATCCAGCATCCAGTCTTCACTAAAATTCCTTCGATTATCCTCCAAAATATCCTTTATAGCTTCTGTTTTTCCAATCCAAGATCCACTCAAGATTCACTCAGAGCATTTGAGTGTCTCTTTAAAGAGTCCAGGTAGGATGTCCTCCAACATGCCTCACATTCTAGAATTGCCTCTTTCCTCGCTATGATAGTTAGATCAAACATTTCCAGCAAGAACATCACATAAATGACGTTGTGTACCTTCCTCTTGATCATACTGAAGGCACATCATCAAGTAAAACCACTATTGGCATTGCCAAGCTTGACCACTTGGTTAAAGTGATGACCACCAGACTTTTCCATTGAGAAAGCACATTTTTTCTCTTTAAAAGTAGTCTGTAGAGTGATATTTTGAGACTTATTTTCAACATTTTACCCAGTCATATTAGTATCCTCTGATGATCCTTACCTGAGCCAATTATTACTTTGGGTGTTAAAAAGTATTGCTTTTCTAATTATTTTTATTCCTTCTACATTTAGTAGCTGGCATTCTTCTGTTTTAAAAAAACACACTGGGAATTCTTTTTTCTCCTCTCCTTTTATTTTACTTTGAATATTACCATGAATTTATGGATTTTTTTTTCTTAGCTCAATGTACTATAAACTATTACCAAATTTTTTTTTATGTTTCAATTATCCCAGACTTGGCCAGTGGGTGTCCCTTCAAGTTGCTTCCTGTGTCCTTATGAAATGTCCCCATCATTCTCTGATCACTTTCTTACTTTCTGGTTGTATTAATCCATTTTCATACTGATATGAAGAAATACCCGAGACTGGGTAATTTATAAAGAAAAAAGAGGTTTAATGGACTCAAGTGCAACATGGCTGGTGTGGCCTCACAATCATGGTGGAAGGCAAAGGAGGAGCAAAGGTATGTCTTACATGGCAGCAGGCAAGAGAGCATGTGCAGGAGAACCGCCCTTTATACAACCATCAGATCTTGTAAGTCTTATTCACTACCATGAGAACAGCAGGGAAAAAAAACCCTTCTCCATGATTCATTTGGCTCCCACTGGGTCCCTCTCACAACATGTGGGGATTATGGGAGCTACAATTCAAGATGAGATTTGGATGGGGACATAGCCAAACCATATCACTGGTATAGCAAGATATCTATATCTAGGCTCACATTGTGCTTGTACTTTCACTGAAATCAGTAGTTTCTCCAAAGAAACCTGATTAGTTTAAGTAAGAAATGATGCATAGAAACAAATATCTTGGTGTTAGGTATGTATGCTACTACAGGGTCATTACTCCTATATCCAGTCAATCAATGAACAGAGATAGAAATACATACACACACACTCACACACACACACACACACGCATGCACGTATTTTAATCATGAGTTCAGAGGTCTTTTATGATTGAGTAGCTTGTAGTAGAGATGAATATTTTAACAAGAAAAAGTAGAAAAGGCAGGTTTTTATAAACATTTTTTGAGAAGAAATAAGAAGGCTACTAAGGTAGCCAGGACTTGAGAAACTAGATCCAGAAAGAAGGGAGCTCATTAAGGTGAGCTTACTTCATGGACACTTATTTTCCTCCTTGATGTTTTTGGCATGGAGAATGAGATAAAGAATTTAGCAGAGCAGTTTTAGGTCACCTCTTGGGGCTGGGGAGATTAAAAGTGTTCAGTGGACAACGCAGCTAGGTGTTGAGAGACCAAGCTCTCAGAGAGATAGAAGGGACAGAGAATAGAACCTAGCGCTTGGAACCAGTGTTCTTCTAGAGGCATTTACAGTTTAAACTGTGCAGAAAATTAGGGTAAGAAGCCAATCAGAAAGCATCAACAAAGCAGAGCAAGCAAGCAGGCTCACAATATTCGAGGGTGAAAAATTGGAGTTCATGACCTTATAAGTAGGAGGAGTTCCAACAAACAACCCTGATTCTTAGTTGGAACTCCTAGAGAGCTACGCCCTAGAAGTGGGAGTAAACCAGAAGCAAACTGGGACATACAAAGACCGCAAATTAGGTTTCAGTTAGCAAAGCCCCAAGTTGAATTACATTTGTCTAATTCTCTGCTGCCTGACAGAGGAAAAGGCAATATCCTCTGGAGGAAGATAACATGATCTGGAGTCTCTATATGTTTCATACAGAATGTTGGGCATTCAGTCAAAACCATTTTTTATATGACAAAGAGTTGTATTCTTTTAAACTCTGAAGAAACAATAAGAGAAACATAAGCACTTTCATTTTTTAAAACAGTCTTCTTTTCAGGTATTAAAGCTTTTCAGAGTTTAAATCAAAACTTCAATCTCATTCTGAATTCAAATCTTCTCTTCAATCTCAGTTTAGGCCTCATCTCTTGGGTCAGAAATAGGCAGGGAGGAGGAGGGTCTAATCCTTCACATTCTTGATCTATTCAGTAAAAATTACTGACATACAAATAAATAGGAGCAAGAGAAAAAGAGAGAGGCTAGAAACAGAAACAGGTAATATTGGAGTTATCAGACCAAGACTTTAAAATAATTGTGATGAACAGGTTCAAGGAAATATATGGCAAAAGACAGAATGTCACCACAGAATTGGAATCTACAATAAAAAGCCAAATGGAAGTCTGGAACAGAAAATAAAATAGCTAAAATTAAGAGCTCAACAGATGGATTTAACAGCAGATTGGGCAAAGTTGAAAATGGAATTAGTGCACTAGATAGTATCTAGAATGAAGTGTAGAAGTAAAAAGCATTGACATTCCTGAAAAGGTTGCAAGATATATACATATAATAGTGGGAAAGACTAATATAAGTGTAGTTGGGGGACCTAAGAAAAGAAGAGCAAGGGAGTTAGGGTAGAAGCAGCCTTAGAGAAAGTGGACAAATTCTTTAAGAAACACAACTCAATAAAATTGAAACAAAAATAAATAGTCCTAGATCTATGAAAGAACTGAAATCTGTTATTAAAAACCTCACCACAAAGTAAAACTCCAGGCTTAAATGGCTTCACTGACAAAGTGTTTCAAACACTTGAAGAGTAAATAACATTAATCTTACACGAATACTTCCAAAAAAAAAAAAGAGAGAGAAAACATGGAACACTTCTCATCTTGTTTTATGAAGCCACCAAAACCAAAACTTGTAAAGGACATTCCAAGAAATAAAAATCACATTAATAGTATGTGTGTGTGTGTGTAAATCTAACTTAGTGATATTTAACAATGCTAATATATCACAACCACATGAAGCTTATGGAAAATTAATTCATTTAACTTATAATTTACTATATTAACAGGAAAAAAGGACAGAAAATCATATGATCACCTCACTAGATGCAGAAAAGATATTTAATAAAATTCTACTTTCAGTTGTGATTTGAAAAAAAAAAAGAAAGCCTCTTAGCAAACTTAGAAGACAAGGGAACTTCCTCAATCTGAAAAAATAGCAGCTACAAAAATCCTACAGCAAACATCATAATTATTGTTAAATTATCTTAAAAATTTCCCCTGAGATCAGGAACAAGATAAGATGTCTGTTAGCAACACTTCTATTTGATGTCATACTAGAGATCCTAATCAGCATAATAAGTCAAGGAAGAAAGGAAGGAAAGGTATAAGGATCAGAAGTGAAAAAAATCCAAAAGTATCTACAAAAGTTTTGAATTAATAGCTGTTTTAAGGAGGTTGGTATGAGTTCAAAATATAAAAATCAATTCCATTTATCTAGATCATGAGAGTAAGTACAACTTTTTAAAACTACAATATCTTCCAAAAATAGGCAAATACCTAGAAATAAATCTTTAAAAAGATGTGTAAGGTCTTTACACTAAAAACCATAAGATATTTCTGAGAAATTTTTAAAAAACCGATTTAAATATAGGAATATACTTATGAACATGAATATACATGTTCATAGGCTGGAGTCTTGATTTTGTTAATATATCATTTCCTCCCAACTTCATTTATGGAGTCAATAAAATCTCTCCCCCAAAAAGTCACAAGGTTGTTGTGAAAATTAATAAGCTGATATTCAAATTTATATGAAACCTCAGTTGGAGGGGGAAGTAGAGCAAGATGGCTGAATAGAAGCCTCCCACAATTGTTCCCCACACAGGAATACAAAATTGAACAGCTATCTACACAAAAATACACCTTCATAAGAACCAAAAATTAAGAAATCACAGTACCTGGTTTTATTATAACATCATATTAAAGAAAGAGGCACTGAAGAGGGTAGGAAAGACAGTCCCCAATCGCCTACACAACCCCTCCCCCTTCCCCGGCAGTGGTCACACGGCACATGGAGAGAGAATCCACGCACTTGATGGAGGGAGAGCACAGTGGTTGTGGGACTATGCATTGGAATTCAGTGCTGCCCTGTCAGAGTGGAAAGCAACATGGGGCAGAATTCAGCCGGTGCCCATAGAGGGAGCATTTAGACCAACCTTAGACAAAGGCAAATTATCCAGCCCAGTGGTTGGAACCTAAGTTCCAGCAAGCCCCACCACTGTATGCTAAAGAGCTATAGGATCTTAAATAAACTTGAAAGGCAGTCTAGGCCACAAGGACAGCAACTCCTGGGCAAGTCCTGGTGCTCTGCCGGGCTAGGAGCCAGTGGACTAGGGGGCACACAACATAGTAAGACAAGCTGGAGTGGCCAAGGGAGTGCTTGCATCACCCTCTCCCTCAACACCAGGCAGCACAACTTGCAGCTCTGGGAGAGACTCCTTCCCTGGGCTTGAGGAGAGAAGAGCGGAAAGCAAAGAGGATGTTGTCTTGCAACTTGTATACCAGCTTAGCCATAGTAGAATAGGGAACCGAGGAAGATTCTTGAGGCCCTAGCTCCCAGATGACATTTCTAAACACACCCTGGGCCAGAAGGGAAACTGTTGCCTTAAAGGGAAAGACTCAGTCCTAGCAGAAATCATCACCTGTTGACTAAAGGGCCCTTGAGCCCAGAATAATCAGCAGTGGTAGCCAGTCAGCACTCACTGTAGGCCTTGGGTGAGATTCAGAGTTGTGCTGGCTTCAGGTGTGACCCAACGTATTCCCAGCTATGGTGGCTATGGGGAGAGACTCCTTCTGCTTTAGGAAAGGAGAGGGAAGAGTAAAGGGGACTTTGTTTTTCAGCTTGGGTACCAGCTTGGCCACAGTGGGGTAGAGCACCAAACAGGCACTTAGGATCCCTGTTTCCAGTCCTTGGACCATAGATGGCATTCCTGGACCTGCCCTGGGATGAAGGAGAATCTACAATGCTGAAGAGACTCAAGACTGGCAGCATTCACTGCAAGCTGACAGAAGAATCCTTGGTCTTTAGTTGAACATCTGTGGTAGCCAGGCAGCACTTACTGTGGGCCTAAGCAGTGGTGGCCATGGGGAGAGTCTCCTCTGCTTGAGGAAAGGTGAGGGTAGAGTGAGAAGGATTTTGTCTCGTGGCATGGGTACCAGCTCAGCCATAATAAAATAGAGCACCAGGTAGAATTCTAAGGTTTCCAACCCCAGGCCCTGGCTACTGGACAGCATCACTGGACCTACCCAGAGCCAGAGAGAATTCACCATCCTTAAGGGAAGGACACAAACCTGGCTGGCTCTACCATCTGCTGATTGTAGAGTCCTTGGGCCTTGAGTGAACATAAGCAGTAGTCAGGCAGTGGTGACTGCAGGCCTTGTGTAAGACCCAGTGCTGTACTGGCTCCAGGTCTGACTCAGTACAGTCTTAGTCATGGTGGTCACAGGGGTACTTGTGTCACCCTTCCTCCAGCTCCTGGCAGCTCATCACAGAGAGAGAGGGACTCTGTTTCAGGGAATGTAAGGGAAGAAGACAAGAGTCTCTGCTTGGATTCTCCCAGATCTTACCTAAGACCACAAAGGCGGTAACTTTACGAGTCTTAAAGAGCCACAGCATTACTGGGCTTGGGGAACCCTCAAAGCAGATATGGTCACAGTAACCAAAGACTTAGATCACAACACTCAAGCTCCTTCAAATACCTGGAAAGATCCCAGGAAGGATACAAACAAGCCCAGACTGTGAAAACTACAATAAATACCTAACTCTTTGATGCCCACATACTGATAAACATCCACAAGCATCAACACCATCCAAAAAAACATAACTTCACCAACTGAATAAGGCGCCAGTGACTAATCCCAAAGAAACAGAGATATGTGACCTTTAAGACAGAATTCAAAATAGCTGTTTTGAGGTAGCTCAAGGAAATGCAAGATAACACAGAGAAGGAATTCAGACTCCTATCAGATACATTTAACAAAGATATTGAAATTAAAAAAGAATCAAGCAGGCCTGGCGCAGTGGTTCATGCCTGTAATCCTAGTGCTTTGGAAGGCCGAAGCAGGCAGATCACTTTGAGGCCAGGAGTTCAAGGCCAGTCTGGCCAACATGGCAAAATCCTGTCTCCACTAAAAATACAAAAATTAGCTGGGTGCGGTGGCACATGCCTGTAATTCCAGCTACTCGGGAGGCTGAGGCACAAGAATTGCTTGAACCCAGGAGGCAGAAGTTGCAGTGAGCCAAGATCACACCACTGCAGTACAGCGTGGGTGACAAAGTGAGGCCCTGTCTCAAAAAATAAATAAATAAATAAATAAATAAAGCAGAAATTCCGGAGCTGAACAAGGCAAGTGACATACTGAAGAATGCATGAAAGTCTCCCAACAGCAGAATTGATAAAGCAGAAGAAAGAAAGAGTGAGCTTGAAGACAGGCTATTTGAAAATCTGCACTCAGAGGAGATGAAAGAAAAATAAAATAAAAGAATGAAGCATGCCTACGAGATCTACAAACTAGCCTCAAAGGGCAAATCTAAGAGATAGTGACCTTAAATAGAAGGTAGAGAGAGAAATAGGAGTAGAAAGTTTATTCAAAGAGATAGAAACAGAGAATGTCCCAAACCTAGAGAAAGATACCAATATTCAAGTACAAAAACAAGTCTATAGAACATCAAGCACATTGAACACAAATAAGACTACCTCAAGACATTTATTAATCAAACTCCCAAAGGTCAAGGATAAAGAAAGAATCCTTGGCCAGGCGCTGTGACTCACGCCTGTATTCCCAGCACTTTGGGAGGCTGAGGCGGGCGGATCACGAGGTCAGGAGATGGAGACCATCCTGGCTAACACAGTGAAACCCTGTCTCTACTAAAAATACAAAAAAAATTAGCCGGGCGTGGTAGCGGGCGCCTGTAGTCCCAGCTCCTCGGGAGGCTGAGGCAGGAGAATGGCGTGAACCTGGGAGGCGGAGCTTGCAGTAAGCCGAGATCACGCCACTGCACTCCAGCCTGGGTGACAGAGCAAGACTCCATCTCAAAAAAAAAAAAAAAAGAAAAAAAAGAAAGAAAGAATCCTAAAAGCAGCAAGAGAAAAGAAACAAATAACATACAATGGAGCTCTGATATGTCTGGGAGCAGACTTCTTGGTAGAAAGCTTACAGGCCAGGAAAGAGTGGCATGACATACTTAAAGTGCTGAAGAAAAAAAAAAAAACTTTTATCCTAGATTAGCATTTCCAGACAAAATATCCTTCAAACATGAAGGAGAAATAAAGACTTTCCCAGACAAACAAAAGCTGAGGGATTTCAACACAAGACCTGTCCTACAAGAAATGCTAGGGGGAGTTCTTCAATCTGAAAGAACAGGATGCTAATGAACTATAAGAAAACATCTGCGCCTGGCGCCATGGCTCACGCCTGTAATCCCAGCACTTTGGGAGGCCAAGGCGGGTGGATCACCTGAGGTCAGGGGTTCGAAACTATCCTGGCAAACATGGCGAAACCCCGTCACTACTAAAAATACAAAATTAGCCGGGCATGGTGGCGCATGCCTATAATCCCAGCCACTTGGGAGGGTGAGGCAGGAGAATTGCTTGAACTTGGGAGGCGGAGGTTGCAGTGAGCGGAAATCACACCATTGCACTCCAGCCTGGGCAACAAGAGCAAAACTCCATCTCAAAAAACAAACAAACAAACAGACAAAAAGAAAACCTCACTGGTAATAGTGCACAGAAAAACAGACGAGTATAACATTGAAATTATGGTGTATAAATTACTCGTAGTTTGAGTAGAAACACCAAAAGATGATCCAATCAAAACTAGTAACTAAAACAACTTTTCAAGACTTAGGCAGTATGGTAAGATAGAAATAGAAACAACAAAAAGTAAAAATTGGAGGAATGAAGTTAAAGTGTGGAGATTTTATTAGTCTTCTTATCGCTAGTTGATTTTTTTTAATTTATGTAATAAGTGTTATTATCAGTTTAAAATATGGGCCATACTATTTGCAAGCCTCATGGTAACCTCAAATCTTAAAACATACAACAGATACACAAAATTAAAAAGGAAGAAATTAAAATATATCCCAGAGAAAATCACCTTCACTAAGAGGAAGAGAGGAAGGAAGGAAAGAAAGAAAAAAAAGACTACAAAACAACCAGAAAACGAGTAAGAAAATGGCAGGAGAATGTCATTACTTAACAATAATGACATTGAATGTAAATGGACTAAACTCTCCAATCAAAAGACATAGAATGGCTGAAGGGATTAAAAAGCAAGACCCAATGATCGGTTGCCTAAATGTAACACACTTCACCTATAAAGACACAGATAGACTGAAAATAAAGGGATGGAAAAAGATATTTCATGCTAATGGAAACCAAAAAAAAGTAGGAGTCACTGTACTTAGACAAAATAGAGTTCAAGAGAAAAACTATAAGAAGAGACAAATTAGGTCACTATATAATGACAAAGGAGTGAATTCATCAAGAGGATGTAATAATTTTAAACAGATATGCATCCAACACTGGAACACACAGATATATAAAGCAAATATTATTAGAGCTAGAGAAATAGACCCCAATACAAAAATAGCTGTGTAATTTAACACCCAACTGTCAGCACTGGACAGACCTTCCAGACAGAAAATCAACAAAGAAACATCAGACTTAATCTCCACTATAGAACAAATGAACCTAACAGATATTTACAGAATAGAACATTTCATCATATGGCTGCAGAATACACATTATTCTCAGTACATGGATCATTCTCAAAGATAGACCATATAGTAGCCACAAAACAAGTATTAAAAATTAAAAATATTGAGATAATATCAAGCATTGTCTCTAACTACAATGGTATAAAACTAGAGATCAATAATAAGAGGAATTTTGGAAACTACATAAACACATGGAAATTAAGCAATATGAACCTGAATGGCCAGTGGCTCAATGAAGAGATTAAAAAGGAAATTAAAAAATGTCTTCGAACAAATGAAAATGGAAACACAACAACATACCAAAACCTACGGTATACAGTGATAGCTTTACTAAGAGGAGAATTTATAGCAATAAGCACCTACATCAAAAAAAGAAGAAAAACTCAGAATAAACAACCTAATGATGCATCATTAGCCAGTCCTCTATAGTCCACTAGCAATGTTTGAGTGACTATTTTCATAGAGTATTGCCCACAGAATGAGTTGCCAAGCTTGTCAAAACTCCTCCATTCTCACTCTCAGCTAATGACTTTGATTCCTACTTAACTGAGAAAACTGAAGCAATAAGAAACTTCAGACTCCTATTGCCACCACCTTTGTGCCTATGCTCTCTGCCATCTTGCTTATCACCATATGTGAGGCTCTACTTGCTCCTATCTAACGTCACCTATGTATTTGATCCTTCCTCTCTCACCTATTGAAGTACATGACTCCAACATTTTTACACTCTTTCTCCTATATCACTAATGTTTTACTCTCTACTGGATCATTTCCACCAACATATAAATATGCTGTTATTTCTGAGTTGGGGAGTGCGGGGGCAGGGGGGATTTTCCTTAGGATGGAGACATCTGAACAATAGGTGGTTGGGCAAGGACAGGAAAAAAAAAACATACCTTCTGCTCTTAATGAAAAAATAAACATTCTTCATTCATTCATGTTAATGATTTGGAAGTAAACTCACCTGATAACAGTGTTCTACGCCAGGAGCTCTCAAAACTTAATGTACATCAGAATCACCTGAAGGGCTTGTTGAACCACAGAATTTCTGACTTGGTAGGTTTGGGATGTGGCCTCCTAGAATTTACATTTCTCAAGTACGCCCAGTTGATACTGCTCTTGCTGTTATGGGGATCTTACTTTGAAAATCACTGCTCTACACCCTCTTTTTACATTTGACACATCATATCTTAATTCAACACAATCTGCATCAATTGGGCATTTGTCGATAAACTTCAAAGGTGGAAACAATCTCCTTTTTAAATTATGAAATACATTACCTTACAAAATACGCATTTCCCTTGACCTCACTCCTCCCACCAATTATTGTTGGATTTGTTCATTCCTGTTTGAGGCAAAAATTCTCAAAAGAGTTCCTATCTCTGCTGTCTCCAATTCCTCTAGTCTTTCTTTCTTTCTTTTTTGAGACAGAATCTCACTCTTTAGCCTAGGTTAGAGTGCAGTGTCATGATCAACTTCTCAAATAGCTAGGACTACAGGCACATCCCACCATACCTGGCTAATTTTTCTTTTTTAATTTGTGTAGAGATGCGGTCTCACTATATTGCCCAGGCTGGTCTTAAACTTCTGGCCTCAAGCGACCCTCCTGCCTTCACCTCCCAAAGCACTGGGATTACAACTGCAAGCTGTCACACCCAGGCATCCTCTAGTCTTTCTTAAAATCACTACAATCAAGCTTTCACTCCTACCATTCTATCACAACTACCCTAATCAAGGTCTACAATGACCTCTATATTGATAAACCTACCTGCAAGTCTTATCTCTCACCTGACTTAGCAGCAGCATTTGAGCTTGTATTACACCCTTCCCCTTTCTTCCCTTGACTTCAAAAACACCCTACACTTTGTGTTTCCCTCCTACCTCATTCAACACTCTCAGTCTCCTTTGCTGGCTTTCCTCTCTTTCCCTACGTCAATTTTGGGATTGGTCCTTGGTCCTCTTCTGTAACTATCTCATTTGCTCTACTACACAGCTTTAAATATCAGCTTTTTGCTGACGATCCCCAAATTTATATCTCTAGCTCTGAATTCCTTACTCTTATATCCAGCAACTATTCAACATCTGCACTTCAGTGTCTAATACTCATCTCCAATTCAACACGGCCAACTCCTGGTTCCTCAAACCAGCTTCTATTGTGCTCTGCCCCATATCAGTACTGATAACAACTCCATCCTTCTCATGCTTTCTGGATTACTTCCTTTCTCATACACCTCACATCCAATCTGTCAGGAGATCCTATACACATCCTATACACACTTCCTTCAACTCATTCCCCAAAATCTGACCTTCTACCTGACGTTTTTTTTGTTTTTGGTTTTGAGACAGGGTCTCACTGGGTCACCCAGGCTGGAGTGCAGTGGCATGATCATGGCTCACTGTAGCCTCAACCTCCCAGGCTCAAGCAGTCCTCCCACCTCAGCCTCCCAAGTGGCTGGGACTATAGGCATGCATCACCATGCCTGGCTAATTTTTGTATTTTTTGTAGAGAAGAGGTTTCACCATGATGCCCAGGCTGGTCTCAAACTCCTGAGCTCAGGCAATCCACATACTTCGACTTCTCAAAGTGCTGGGATCACAGGTGTGAGCCACCACACCTGGCCAAATCTGACCTTCTTAACACCACCTCTCACCTGCTAACACTCTGGTGTGAGCCCCTACATTGCTGCAACAGGCTCATCACTGGCATTCTGTTTATCTTCTTGCCATCCTACAGTCTATTCCCAGCACAGCAACCAGAGTGATTGCATTCAAACACAAGCCAGGCCCTGCCCCTCCTCTGCTCAAAACCCTGAACTGGCTCCCATCTCCTGCAGAGTCAAATCCCAGTACTCACCATGGCCTGCAAGGCCCTATATGTCATCCGGTGCAATCATCTTTCTAACTACTTACCCAATACTCTTTCCCTTGTCCTCTCTCAATCAGTCACACAGGCCTCTTTGCCATTCCACAAACTTGCAGGCACATGCCCACCTTGGGGCTTTTGCTCTGGCTGTCTCCTCTGCTGGAATGCACCTCCCTTAGATGTCAGCTCTGTTAACTCCTTTATGTCCTTCAAATCTTCTCTGCTTAATGAAGTCTATTCTAACTATTCAGTAGTACAGCCTGTACCTCTCCTCAGAGCCACTCTGAACCCCTCTCCTTCTGCATTTTTACTTTTTTCCATACTACTTACAACATTCAAGTGCATTATATAATTTATTTATTCATTATGCCTGTTGTTTCTTCTCTTCTTACTCTCCATACCCCCATCACTAGAATTTAAGCTCCTTGAGAGCATTGCTGTATCACAAGCACCCAGAACAGTGCCTGGAATATAGTAAGTCCTCGACAAATATTTATTAAATAAATAGACAAATTTTCTCTTTTCTTCCAGAAAAGTCACTGCCATTGCTACTGTTTTTGAAACACTGCCTTCTTGTGCTCCCAATCTGCAGCTTCCATTCGGTCCGGACTGCATTTAACACATGCTGTGTTCTGAGGAGAAATGGAAAGTATGCTCTTCTTTCCATAGGACTCAGGCCTAGTCTATGGAGCCAGTCAAAGGAATAGGCATTCTGCTCACCCATTGATCACCAAGATTCTTCCCTCAAGGGCCAGAAAGTAAAACAAACTCCTCCAAGGCCCCAGTCCCAATATAATGAACCTACGGAAGCGGATGCCCAGATATGTCTGAAATTTAGTTTTCACTCAGATATAAACTTCTGCTACTATAAAGTGATTAGAGTAGATGAGTTCTGGTCTTTTTTATTGCTTAACTTTTATTTAAGGTTCAGGGGTACATGTGTAGGTTTGTCATGTCATGGGTGTTTGGTATACAGATTATTTCATCACCCAGGTACTAAGCATAGTACCCAATAGTTATTTTTCCTGCTCCACTCCCTCCTGTTACACTCCCCCATCAAGTAGGCCCCAGCGTCTGTTGTTCCCCCTCTTTGTGCTCATTGGTTCTCATTATTTATCTCCCACTTATAAGGTAGAACATGTGGTATTAGAAAATGTGGTAAAGAAAATGTGATGAATATACACCATGGAATACTATGCGACCATAAAAATGAATGAGATCATGTCCTTTGCAGGAACATGGATGGAGCTGGAGGCCATTATTCTTAGGAAACTAACACAGGAACAGTTCTGGTCTTTTCTAGTTCTAAATGTTCTTGTGACATTTCAGCTTAGTTTTTACAGTTAAATTAGCACATTTCCAAAGTTCTAATTATTTGTAATGCTTATTCCAAGTATGACTCTCTACTTTTAAAAAGCCTAAGTTAAATTACCTAAAAGCTGTTCTGGGAGCTGTTTTATCATGAACATGCATCCCATGACTGTCTGTACTGGGTGAAGGAGTTGATATTCTGAGTGTTCATTCAACTCGTTAGGTGATTTTTTTTTTCCCCTTCAGTGAATCAACTGGTCATTTGACTGGACTGTCCAAATAAACCAGTTGTAGAATAATGTTTTGGAAGGGCATTTCTCTAAAGTCAGCAAGACACTGTGGCCTATATAAGTGAAAGTAAACAAAGCTATATTTAGCTTTCCCTTATCTATCACATTATTTGGCAAGAGACACAGGCATCAGTCAGCCCAAGCGTCTTCTCCCAGCTTTGGTGCCCAATTAAGACAGAGTAGGCAGGACATAAGAGGGTCATGTTGGCTTTTCCTGGGAGAGTCTAGTCTATTTGACTTATTTTATTGTTGTTTCTATATTTTTAAAAATTTTATTTTGTAATGCAAAAGTTGTCAAAATCAAAATGCAGTTACTAATGTTAAGAACACCCTAACAAATAGAGTCAGGAAACGCCATGAAGAGAGGGTTCTCATGCTTGTATGACCAATAACAAAAAATAAATTTCAGAATACTACAAAAAACACAACCTTACACCAGGGCCATCACAACCGAATACATAAAAATACTTCCACAGGACTATCTGCCCAACAACTGCCTGTCCAACCTTGGACTGGTATCACCCTTGTTATTGATCTTTGTAGCCAAAGATAATTATTTCAAAACAAATATACAATTCGCCCAATTTTTTCCTTGAAAAAGCTTCGTCTTCCTTTACTTCCCTAAATATGACATGAGTATTCCCATTACAATACTCTATTCCCAAAGAAACATCTTTTCTTTTAAAGAGGTTTCTCTCTGTTTGTTATTTAGGTTAACAGAAATAACGACAGATTCATTAGAAGTTGCAAAGATGAAAAAGAGGGATCTGGTGTATTCTTCACCCAATTTCCCCCAATAGTTACATCTTACATAACTACAGTGCACTATCAAAACTTGGAAATTGGCATTGGAACGATGTGTGTATATATAGTTCTATTCCATTTGATCACATGTGTAGATTTTTTGTAACCATCACTGAAATCCAAATGCAGAAATACAGTAAGTCCTCACTTAATGTTGTTGATAGTTATTGGAAACTGTGACTTTAAAGTGAAATTATGTATAATGAAGCCAATTTGACCACAGGCTAACTGATATAAACAAGAGTCAAGTTTCTATGGTATATTTCTGGTCACAAAAACATCACCAAACTTTTAAATATAGACCTCAAACACGTCTAATATTAAACACTGAAATGAATGTAAGCTATCCCTACATTTTAAAAAGATTAATGAACACAAGATAATTATTTACCCAATTTTTGGTGAATCACTGAATGACAGTGGTCATAGTGATAATGGATTCAATAAAGAAATAAATGTCTGCAAAGTGAACATTGTTAGGAACACCTCCCCCCACCACTCAGTTCAGAAACAAGCAATAACATGTATGGCAGGCTCACTGATCACTTTCTTACCATTTCATGTACTGTCATGTATGTGTAAGATTACCGTAGGCTTTACAAATTTTTATTTTACCATAATTTGTACTCATTCATTCATTCATTTTCCATCCTACTTATTCCAGTTTAGGGTTCTGGAGGGCCAGAGCCTATCCCTGCAGCTCAGGGTGCAAGGCAGTAACCTACCCTGGCCAGGACAGCATTCCGTCACGGGGTACACTCACGCACACCTCCACACTCACTCAGACAACGTGGACAGGCCAATGAGCCTAAGGTGCACAGCTTTTGGATGTAGGAGGAAACTGGAGTATTTAGAGAAAACCCACGCAGATACGGGAGGAACATGTAAACTCCACACAGACAGTGGTCCTGGCAGAAAATCAATTTTTTTCCTCATGGATGTTATGAGGAAACATTGTTGAATGAAACAATGTTATACGAGGACCTGCTGTATTCCATCACCACAAGGATCTCCCTAGTGCTAAACATTTACAGTTACACCCATCCTCCTCCTCTCTACTTAATCTATTTTTAGCTATTTAAGGAATGTGCCGCAGCAGATGGGATTTTCCTGTTGTGACCTATACCTAAAAACTCCGAGAACAGTTGTATCATTTTCATTGCAAAGAAATCTCTGACAACTTGTCAAACCTCTGTTTTGAGCCTAAGCTCAAAACTACCAGTGTGCTTTATTGCCGTAAAAAAATCTGAGCTATATCAGGGCCTTTCTAGGGATACTTAATATTCAAATATATTTTAATTAACTTATTCTATTCTTGTTGGTATTGAAGCCTAGATTAAAAAAAAAATCCCTTAGTAAGCGATTGTTTAAAATGCCTCCTCCAATGACCTAGTTACATGCTCAATAAGACAATGACAACTAGATCTAGGGCTCTAAGGAATAACATTCGATAACTTTCTATCTCCAATGTGCAAAAGAGCTATGGGTCATAAGTATTTAAAATGCAAACCCTCTCATTATAACGGAAACATTCCCACTGTGTTACCTCTTCCAATCTGCATCATTTTTCTTCCCCTACCCCACCATCGTTCCCTTTTTCCAGCTACTCTTCCTGTAAGATTTCTTTTCCCCACCTATCCGCAATAACTTTTCCCCCACAAAGACACTGAAGTCAATTATACCTGCAGAAGTTTAGGTAGCTATCACAAAAATTTCAAGGACATGAATATGTGATACATTTTTCCAACAAAATTGGAATCCAACTATATAGAGAGTTTTATAATCTGCTTTTTTCACTCTACACATGAGCATTTTCCCATGCCATTAAACATTTCATTATTATTAAGGGCTAAATAAGGAGAATTCTGGCAAAAGAGCAGATTGAGCTGATATGAATATATACTTTCTGCTTAAAAACATCTAGGAATGCTGAATAAAATATAATACCTAAACCATCCAACTTTAATGCATAGCCTAGCTTGAAAGGAAAGTAAATTTCCAGGGATCATAAGGAAAGAAAGAAATCAGAGCCAGAACTAGGATGACTGTCTCAGGTTTCGTATGAAATGTTCCACATCCAGGATAACTCTTCCATCCTAGGCAACCCGGGTAATTGGCCATCTTTGCCCAATGCAGTTAAGTAAGGGGAAGCAGTTATGCAATGGACTTGTATGTGTTTCAGGCCACATTTAGGCTCTAGGGGCTGGGTCTAGCAATTTTAATTCTCTTACTAATCCCTGATTTGGACTTTAGAGGTCATTTCTTTCTCTTATATAATTTCTTTGGCTAGATCTTCCAGTATTATGTTAAATAGTAGCTGTGATAACAAGCATCACTGCCTTGCTCTTGACCTTAAAGGGAATGCTTCTACATTTTCTCCATTAAATATTTTTATTTTGGCTTACTTTTATAAGGTTAGGGGAGTTCCCTTCCATTTCTAGTGTACTGAGTTCTTTAAATCTGAAATCATCATTGATATCTATCCATTGCTTTCTTCTATAACTTTTCAGAAAATCATGTAATTTTTCTCCTTTGTTCCATTAATGTAATTATACTCCTGCACATTCCAGCAGTGAAACATCCTTGAACTCCTAAAATAAGGTCTACCTAGTACATCGTGAGATTACAGATAGGTAGATAGATAGATAGACTTGGAAGATTTTTATATCTATGTCTGTAAGTTAAATTGGCCTCTGTCACTTTTTTCTTGCACTACCTTTGGCTGGTTGTGATATCTACAGCATATTAGTTTCATAAACATGATGAGCAGATTTTTCTGTTCTTCTACTTTGTAGAACAACATATATAAGATTGGGATTATTTGTTCTGAAATTTCAGTAAAATTCACCTGAAAAATTTGGGGTCTGACCCTAAGAACAAGTAGGGGAAAGTAAAGATTGCAAAAAGAAACCTTTACCCTAACCACTCCACCATACGTAGGCCCTATCTTGTACATTTCCCTTCATATACTGGCCCTGCTCAAAGATCTTTGAAAAACTTCGTTGTTAGACTTTTAGACTTTTCATTGCTGTTTGACACCAAGTTCCATTAACTCCCCTATCAATCTTTTGGCACTGGCGGAGTGGAATGTGGGGGAGGGAGCCATATATAATAACTTGATTTGCCAAACATGACAACTTCTGTTCAATATGACCCAGTATGCTGATTTAAAGGAACTTTGCAAGCAAGAGGAAACATAGGCCTTTAAAAATTTTGTCAATTGCCTTCCTTTGCTCTTACAGCACATTCAGACATTCTTTGCCTTTCCGATGTCATCTCTCTTTCCTGTTTGCTCAAAATTCCTTAGAACTTTGGAAAATGTTTCCGTGCTCTACCCACCACAAAGAACGTTAGGCACCTCTCCTCTCTGTTCCCATAGCAGTGATCTGTTTCTAAGTCTAAGGCACTGTTGACAAATGTCTGCCTCATTAGATTGCAAGCTTCTTAAGGAGGACTGTGGCTATTCATTTTTACCCTCTCCCAGTATTTAACACAGTGTCTAACATACAGTAGGAGGCTGTTAAATTGTGTTGAATGATTAGCGTAATTATAGAGAATGTTATGAACTAATTAGCATCTCATAACCCAACATATACTGTCTTGATTATTTTCAGAGAACTTTCCTCTAGGAGAAGACAGGCAACTATTATTTTTTTCTTATCATTTGGGCCAACATCACTCAAGTAGTGTGTACAAGCCATGAGAAGGATTTAGGAATCCTGACTAGCAAGCAATGGACCTACCCATTAGAGTTCTACCCCTCATACTTCCTCTTACGTGTCAAGTCATAGTTTCAGTGCATTCGTAACACTATTCTCAACTTTTAAATTTCAAAGAGTCATTTCTGCCTATTTATTCTGCCTTCACCTACTGTATCCTGCCAGTAAGTGGGCAGTGACTTTGTGGTTCTGTCCTCATGATGCAAATAGCCAGGCTTGGCTATGCAAGAGACTATAATGCGTGAAATTAAAATAAGCCTCAATTAGACAGCAAACACATACGCAAAATGTAGAGTTCGTGAGAGCAAAAATGTTTGTCCATTTTGCCCACTGCTATATCCCTGGTACATAAAACAGTAACTGACAAAAAATAAGGGCTCTATAAGTATTTCTTGAATGAATGAATGAATGAATGAATGAATTGCTGAGTATAGTGTCCTGATAGTACTATAAACAGTGCATTCTGCTTTATATATGCACTCCTGCAAAATTGAAGCCAATGAAATATTTCAGTAGAGTTTATTATTCACAGTACACCTTGATATCCCTTGCTAAGCACTGCATCAATCCTATGAGCTAACCTATTTCTTAAGGCTGGCTTCCTGAGTATGCAACTTATGCAGTCACATAGCATCCTGTTCTTAGAAGGGTCCCATGCTTGGTTTAATGCTCTGCTGTTGCTATCTTGAAATAGGGCCCCATATTTTCATTTTGCACTAGGCCCCACACGTCAAATAGCCAGTCCTGCTAGTCCTGAATACCTTTCCATTTGAGTTTGGCACCCTTGAAGTTATAACTCATCTACAGGTAAATTCTCTTGGCAAGTCCCCTGCCTGAGATGTGGGGAGGGCAGCCGCTAACCTGGAGTGCCCACATATTACAGCTTGGACTGGGGCTCTAAATTCAGGCTGGCAATCCCGTAGTAGTATCAGTTCTCCCAGTCCCCACAAGGGAAATTTGTGTATCATTTAGACCATAAATACAAAAAGCATTCCAAAATGTCATAATGAATAAAATATTCCTTTATTACACTAAAGAGCCACTTATTTTATAGAGCTTCCATTGTCCACGATGCTGATGCTAATAGCCAAGAGAGAGCTTGTCCACATTTTCCAAGTGACTGAACTTTACATGTATCCAGATTCTCTACCGAAGTCTGCTTGTCCTAGGGCTGAAGTGAAAGATCTTTGTTTTTGACCACTTGGTGATCCTTGGTTTAAAGTCCCTGTGTCTGTGGAAGTAAGGAGATTGTCTAGCACCTCTGGCTTAAAGCAGTCACCCTAGTCAAGTTAAATTCAGGCTCTTCATCAGAGATACTTCTCATTTAGCTAGTATCTTTTCATTTGGAACAGATATGGTCATGGCTTGAGGGAAATGACTCTCTGACCATTAATGCTTGTACATTAGTGACACACTTATTATCTACCCATCTATGACTTGCAGGGCTTAAACATCCATGTCAGACATGATTTGGTACTGCATTAGGCACTGGTGTTGGAGACAGCATTCTGAACAACCTTATTTCCTTCCCACTCTTGTGAGTCCCTTTGGCATTTAATCGTTAATAACAACAACCTTCGATTGCCTCAATTTTCATCTCTGGTCCAGCATTTATTCTACAGCACTAACTGTTCAACAGTCACTCTAAGCTCACACTCTTTGACAACTTAATGATAATCTTTGTCTGTGTACCCTGAAACCTAACTTCTAATCTGTTAAAGAATAGTTGCAGATAATTCTTCTCTATTGCTTTCAAAGTATTACTTCAGACTATGCTTATCTTCTTTATAGATTACAAATGGCTTCACTAAAATTTCAATATTAGGTTCTAAAGCAGGAGTGTCCAATCTTTTGGCTTCCCTGGGCCATACTGGAAGAAGAAGAACTGGGCCACACATAAAATACACTAACACTAAAGATAGCTGATGAGCTTTAAAAAAACTTGCAAAAAAAAAACTCTTGTAACGTTTTAAGAAAGTTTACAAATTTGTGTTGGGTAGCATTCAAAGCCGTCCTAGGCCACGTGGAGCCCATGCGCTGCAGGTTGGACAAGCTTGTTCTAAAGGAATTGTTTTCTTATGTAGTTATTTTATTATTTATTTCTACACAACGAACTTTTTTGTTGCTCTTTTTCATTTTGTTTTTGCTGAATACAGCTCTGAAAATTTAGAGCAGCAATATCAGATTCTTGGGAAATAACTTTCAAAGCAAACACTTGTTTACTGAACTCTGGTGATCATTTGGTATACATGATGACTCCTTTCTAAGATTTCACTTTGCCTTGGAGATGCCTGTTCATCATAGCAAAAGCGAAGAACTCCACAAGTCATTTTTGTTTCTAATTCAATTATACACACAGATATTTTATTTGCTGAACATCAGACACTGTCCTAGGCACTTTAGACTATGATGGTTAATTTTGTGTGTCAACTTGACTGGGCCATAGGGTGACCAGATATTTGGTCAAACATTATTCTGGGTGTGTCAGTGAGGGTGTTTTGGGATATGATTAACACTTAAATTGGTAGACTAAGTAAAGCAGATTGTGCTCCCTCACATGAGTGGGCCTCATCCAATCAGTTGAAGGCCTGAGTAGAACAAAAAGGAGTGACCTTCCTTTGAGTAAGAAAGAATTTCCCCTGCCAGAATACCTTCAATCTGAGGCACTGGCTCTTCCTGAGTCTCAAGCCCACCAGCTTTTGAATGGAAACTATACCATTGGCTCTCCTGGTTCTCAGGCCTTTGAACTCAGACTAGAACTAAACCCAGCTCTCTTGGATCTCCAGCTTGCTGACTCACCCTGCAGATCTTGGGACTTATCCACCTACATAATCACGTGAGCCAATTTCTTATAATACATTTATTTGTGTATATATGATATGTTCATATATATATAATACACATACATACACACCCTAATGATATCTGTACAGCTTTCTCTCCCTTCCTTCCTGAGATTCTCACTCAAATACCATATTCTCAGTGAGACCTACTCTGACCACCTTATGTAAAACTACATACTTCCCTCATACTCCCTAGTACTTTTCCCTGCTTTATTTTTTTCCTCCTTAGCACACGTTATCTAACATACTATGTATTTTACTGATTGATTTTGTTTCTTTTCTGGCTACTTCACTAGAATGTAAACTCTATAAGGGCAGATATTTTTGTATTTTTTTTTGCTTCTGTCTCCCCGGCACCACAGTACCTAGCTCATATTGTTGAAGAAATGAATAAATGACCACATTATTTTCATTTGCATCCAAGTGAGTTGCACTGAAAAGTTTGGACTCCTGATTCAAAAGGGTATCTGCAACAGGTCTCCTTCTGTCTGGTGTCTATCAAACATCTCGACAGCTTCTTCAGAAGGTAATCATACTGCTGTCTTGATAAATCTTGCAATGCACATGTTGTGGATCTTACCTTCAGCAAGCATTTTCAATTGTGGGGCTTTGTGCTTTGTTGGCTCAAATGACGCCTCCTGCAATAGAGCACATACGGAGATGTGCACATTTCCCAGGTATGGTGTCTTTATGAACCTCCGTTTGACAGGAACTCTTTTATTCTCATTATATCTGCAAGCTTTGGATCTATCTAAAGTTTTTGTAATAAGAGTTTTTTCTTTTCTGATCACCAAAAACCAAGACTTCTTCCCTCAAAATTGCAATCTATTCATATCATAACTGAATCCTGAGAAACTTGAGTGTCCTCCCCTTTCAGTTCTTCTCATTCTCCAAGCGACTACTAGTCTGGGGCAAGGTGCCCCTGTTATGTGCTGCCACAGAACTTGGTACTCTTCTTATCATAGCCCTGTCATTACTTCTTTACCTGGCTTCCTCTCCAGCTATACTGTGAGTTCCATCAAGACAGGGCCAAGTCTGTCTTGCTCATGACTCTATCTCCAAGCACACAGAGTGCATGGCACATAACAGGAACTCAATAAATGTTTGCCACATGAATGAGTAACAAGCCCAGGTAAACCTGAGTCTCACATATTTCAAAAGAAAAAAGTGAATCATAAGACATAATTTTTAAAAACAGCATAATAAATTCATATATATCACAGAACACAATTATTTAAAAAGAAAAGAAAACACAACAAGGTAACAGTATTTAGCACTAGTGAAATTATGATTTGATTTTTTCCTTTATCCTATATATTCTTCTTTACCAAATTTCCTATAAGTGTATTTTACTTTTATAGTGGGAAAAATAACGTTATAATTTATAAAATAAAAAAACCCTACAAATTATCTTCACCTCTTTTCCTCAAAATAAACAAAGTATCACACACTGCAACATATGATCATTGGGGTTTTTCTCTCTGCTTGCTGACAGGTGAATAACAATATGGAACATCTGTCTTATTTAGTACCAACCGAAGTATACGTTGATACAATAACCCAAGTTGCAAAAATCATGTAACTTTTTAGGATCTGAATGCCACCGGTGTTTTAGGCATGTTTTTAAAGATTCTGTAGGAACTGTTTTTAATAAAAAGAATTCAGATTCTGGTTTGATGCATGAAAACAGAACTCAATTTTATTTCATGTTTGAAAGTAAACATGACAAAAATAAGAACCAATTTTTAGCTTTCCAAAATGCTCCATGAGGTTTGCATGGCTGAGACAGTCCCCTCTGCTCTGAATGGTTTCTGTTGTCTTGAGGGGAAAATAATGCTATGGGAGAAAAGTAAAGTAGGGTTAAACAACTTGAAAAGGCTGGTATTCACATATCGCACTTTGTCATAAAAGAAGTCCCTGCAACAAAATTATCAAATTCTATATAGTGAATGTTATGATTAACTTATGTATTTTCAGTTTGCCAGTACATCATCTTCTGTTACTGTGAGGCATACATATAAAACAGATTAGAGCAAATATCATTACAGAGATAATTTCTGAATAACAAAGTTAACTTCCATGTCTCAGTGAATGGTCCACAGAAACCAAGTTTTGTTAGTCTAGTTATAATGTTACATATGTATATATGTGTGTGTACATGTGTACATATGCACACATGTATTGCATTAAACTAATACAAGGTAATATATTTATATGGATAATAACACACAGGCATTATTATAGTAATACATATTTACGTGTTACCTTAAGTAAATATGTATCAAATATACATATATGATACCTTATATAAAGATTTTCTTTTTTTTCTTCTGAGATAAATCACTTTTCCTATTCATCAAATCAACCTTCTTATTCTGAAGATTGGTGAAATGAAGCCCAAGAAAGTTAAAGGACTTGCTCAAGCAAACACTGTAAATAATGGCAGAACTGGGACTAAAGCCAGAGTCTCCTGACACGGAATTCAATGGCCTGTCATTCCATTCCTTTGCTTCTCTGTAACTTAATACCGTAATTTTGGGTACTGCATTGCAATTTTCAAAACATTTTCACATACATCATATTGTTTAAATTACACAAAAAATCTATGATGGTATCAAGGAACTGAAAGGTTAATTTCACTGCCCATGGAAACACTACTAGTTAATGACCTGGGTCTCCTTACTCCCAGTCCCTGAGATACAGCTTTGTTTCTCACCAACCATTTTATTCTTACTTGTCCCTTCACAGTTATTTTGGGAGCAGGAGACCCAAGTCAAGGCTAGGGATCTATAACCCTGTACAAGTATAACCTGTACAAAGTAGTCCCTAGTATATGATTCTGGGATCCCTCTCTCAACCTCTTCTAACACTACATCGTGCAGGTTTGAAGAACAGGTAGCTGAGACTAACAGGTAAGATCCAGGATTCAATCTCAGCTCTGTCAGACTCCTAAGGCCATTCTCCTTCCCCTGGATGTGTGATGTGGTCACATATGAGGACTGTGGCCTTCATTATTTACCAAGGGTGTCTATCAGGGAGCCATAGAGTCAGAGTGGGCAGGATCAACTTCTTTTCTCCCTCTGAAAAGCTGACCTGTGTATACCATATAATGTGGCACTCAAAACAATTTGGCACATTTCTTATCCATTTTCCTACCATCTCAATATCTCTAGTGATAAATATTTGTTCAGAAGCTGGCCCTCCTGTGATCCAAACATTTGTGTGGTTTAAAAAAATGTGTCAGTCAAGCCAAGATGATGGTAGAAATATAAAGCTAACAAGAATCAGAGATTGAGCACTTCAACTTTATATCCTATTGTCAATTACCTTTGGTCTCTTGCTACTCTTCACCATGTTCCTCACGTCCTCTTGCTTCTTTCTGTAACATTTCAGACTTCCTCTTTCGCTTCCTTCGTTTCTTCAAACCCGTTACAACTGTGTTGTCCTGCCTTTGTAAATCATCGGCCGGTTCGCTGTAACATAAAAAGTTCAAGTGAAACCTTATTTCTCATTAGTGATAGAATAACAATGTGAGGGTTATAAGGAAAAAAATATTTGCCCAGATAACTATACTTTCCCACCTGATATTTTTAACTCACCAGATTTAATAAATCCGATAGAAATTATTCCACTTGGCTTGCTCATATTGATCATCATAACCATCATTATTATTCTCTATACAGTCATTTTGATTATGTGACCTTCTGTAACAGAAATGCTCTCCCACTTCCCTGTGCTGACATCAATGTTACCCACTCTTTAACGGTAAGTTTAGATATTATCTTGTCTAGGAAGCCAGCTCTTCCACTCCTAGTTTAGAGGGATTCCTTCCTCCTATGAACTTCAAATCTACACAGTAATGGCTCACATTGTATTAGCATTTACAATTTTCAAAGCACTTTCTCTTACTCCTGTTGTCATTGGGTATACAATCTCGTACCTCCTTGTAATTTGTGTGGACAGTTGGTAAAGGGGCACTTGAGAGGCTACCACATGCCAAGAACTTCACTAAGTGCTTTATATACTTTCTCATTAAATCCTCATAACAACCCTAGAAGGTGGATAGTGTGTTTCCTATTTTGCAAATGATTAATCTGGGGTTTAAAGAGGTAAAATAATTCACCCAAGGTCACAGATAACTAGTAATGGAGATGCTAGAATTTAAACATAGGTCTGTTTGACTCTAAAGTACAAGCTTTTTCCATTAGACCACTTTGCAGTGTTCGTGAATAATGGCTAGCAGCAGGTATGATAAACTTCCTATGTGCATAATAAGCACTTCATGTGCATGATCTCATTTAATCTTCATTAACGACTTGATGAGGCAGGTACTATTTCTATCATTCCCATTTTTCATATGGGGAAACTGAGGCACCAAGACGGAAAGTAACTTGCCGAGGTCACCAAACTACTCAGTAGTAGAACCAGGATTCAAATCCAGACCTACCTAAATCTAAAGTACAATCTCTCTCCTACTACACTAACCTGTCTCATTCTCTCCTCAAAGCTTGTAAATTCCTTCAGACTGGAACCTCACCTTATCACTTTTTATATCCCACAGAGGAAATGGAAATGTTTGTTGATTTTTATGCTTATAGGGCTTTTACTTTCTAAAGAACTAAACATAAGCCAAGAAGAAAAAAAAATAGTAATGTTCATGGCAGAGGTAAAGAGAAAAATCCAAAGACAGAAAAAAAGAGAAAGATTTGCACACAATATTATGAAGAGGTAATGACAGATAAATAATCCTATCCTCAGCTCAAGCTAGGTAGCATACAGAAGAAGATACCAGGACCTTGTAAGTGCTACTTAGCTGTACAGAAAAACAAGGTTCTGAGCATGTGGGTCCCAGAGAAAGATAAGTCTGCCTTTGAAATTATGACTTTGAAGATAAATAATACTAACTTTTCTCCCCTAAAACTGTATTACTGGGTTGACACTGAGCTCCACTAGGTAAGACAAATGTGGGGCAAAGAAACAAATTCTTTCCCAATTAATCAAAAAAATGTCTCTGGGCATAAATGAAATGGTGAATGAAGGCAAAAAATATATTTATATGATTTATCTATGGCCTATTTATGTTGCCATGTTGTTACCTACAGTCTAAAAAAAAAATAATAACTGAAACAACTACACAGTTCTCAGTACCTTGGGGCCAGATGTGCTTGAGAATGCAGATTCTTTTGGATTTAGAAAGGTAATATGACACGATATATTGAATACTACATGACATTCCCATGGGGTCTGGGGTAGCATCTCATAATCAAACACAGTAACATTTCTGCAACAAATATATGAATATTCACTCTGAGAATTAAATAATGACTAGAAGGAATCTCAGTCCAGGTTTGTCGCAAAATGAATAAAACAAAATTTTTAGGTTTGCAGAAATTTTTGAATTTCAGGATTTTAGAGAAGAAATTGAGAACTTATGCTTTTTTCTAATGCTGTGACGTCAATATAGCCTACTTTATATAATTAAAATGACTATGTTTTCTTTATCTACAGATTTTCTTTTAAATTTGATCATGTACATTTCACCTTAATTAACAACAAAAAAGCAACACGGCCTTATTATTTCAAAACTGACCTAGGTTTCAGAGGACTTGGTTTTTGTTCAGCCTCATCACTAACTGGCTATATGACTAACATTTACTACTGAGATCCAAGGTTGGCTATTCTACCTAATAGGCAATGAAAATGCCCAAGGGAGAGAGTAGGAGTGAAATGATTTTTCAGTGTCCTAGAGGTGGTTTTCTTCTTTTCATATAAAGTGTCATATATCATGACAAGCATACGCACACGGAAAAGGTCAATTTCTTGCACACTCATTCACTCACTGATATATTTGCTCATTTATTAAATAAACATTATTATGAGTACTAGAGACATAAACATGACTAAGATATGGTACCTGTCCTTGAGGAGCTTAAAATTTAGAAGGGAAAGTAGATATACAGACTAACAATATTATGTTGAGATGAGTTCAAGTAGAGGTAATCAGAGGTTGGTAGAAGGCAGACAAGAAGAAGCCTGACCCAATGTGTGCAGGAGGTTTGGAGTAAGCTTCCTAGAAGAGGTGACCTCTAAGATGAGGCCTGCAGCCTGAGTGGAGAGAGCCAGATAAAGAAAAGTGGAGGTGGGGAGATGCATAAGAGCATTTCAGTCAGCAGATACACTTTATGAGACTCAGAGTGACAAGGTGGCATGTTGTTTGTAAACATCTAGTAGAGTGGCATGGCTGGAAATGTTCAGTGAGCTCACTGGAAATTCCTAATGACACAGATCCACACAGTAGTGGGACATTTTTTTTCTTCTAAAAATTCCCAGGAGCCTAGATCTAAGAGCAGAGAAGTGGTATGGATTCAGTTTCCATGAAACAAGGGGACTGGAAACAAGAATGGATTAAAGTACTAGACAATGGGATCCAGGCTGGATAAAAAAAAAAAAAAAGCAGATGACGTTAGGAAGATGGCAGACCGGGAGAAAAGAGAGAATTAAAGACACTGGAGGCCTCAATGTGTTAAAGAACAGGTTCAGCAAAAATGAAGCAGAGAAAAAGCTGGAGGACAAGGAACCTATGGTGAAAGAGTAGGATTTTGAACTTTAAGATTTCAGAGATTCAGAGGTTCAATTCTGAGTGAATAACAATGTTCAAGATGTGGGCATGAAACTGGGTGGCCAAGGATGAGTAAAGGGGCAATTCCTCCGGATTGAGTACATCAGGGAACTCTGAGGCTAGGGGCTCAAAGAAACAAAAACATACATCATTGAAGAAATTTGTTGGGTGTTTTGGAACGTCAAGAGTTTAACATAACTGATCAGAAAGAAAGAAATGGCCTGAGGACAGAGCAAGATGGCAGAACAGAATGCTCTAACAATTACCCCCATCCTACCCCGCCATAGGAACACCAAATTTAACAACTATCTACACAGGAAAAAAAAAAAGCCCCTTCATAAGAACCAAAAATCAGGGGAGCACTCAGAGTACTTGCTTTTAACTTCATACAGCTGAAAGAAGTACTGAAGAGAGTAGGAAAGACAGTCTTGAATTGCCAATGCCGCCTCTCCCCTATCCCCCAGCAGTGGCTGCATGGCACAGAAAGAGAATCTGTGCACTTGGGAGAGAAAGAGTGCAGCAATTGTGAGACATTACATTGAACTCAGAGCTGCCCTGTTAAAGCAGAAAGCAAAACCAGGCTGAATTCAGCTGATGCCCACTCACAGAGGGACTATTTAAACCAGACCTGGCCAGAGAGGAACCACCCATCCCAGTAGTCAGGATTGAATCTGGCAAGCCTTGCCACTGTGGGCCAAAAGTTCACTGGGGCCCTCAATAACCTTGAAAGGCAGTCTAGGCCACAAGGACTGCAATTCTTAGGTTAGTCCTAGTGCTGAACTGGGTTAAGAGTCAGTGGATTTAGGAAGCACACAACCTACTGACACACTAGCCAGGGTGGCTAAGGGAATGTTGGTGCCACCCCTCCCCTAACTCCAGGCTGCAAAACTCATAGCTCCAAAAGACACTCCTTCCATCTGTTTCAGAAGAGGAGAGGGAAGAGTAAAGAAGACTTTGTCTTACATCTTGGATATCAGCTCAGCCACAGTAGGAAAGGGCACCAGTCAGAGTCAAGAGGTCCCCTTTTCAGGCCCTAGCTCACAGATGACAGTTCTAGATACACCCTGAACCAGGAGACAATCTACTGCCTTAAAGGGAAGGATCCAGTCCTAGCAGGACCTGCTGACTGAAAATCCCTTGGGCCCTGAATAACAAGCAGTGATACCTAGGTTATGCTGTGAGCCTTGGGTGAGACTTTGAGACTTGCTGAATTCAGGTGTGACTCAGCACATCCTCAGCTGTGGTGGCTACAGGGAGAGACTCCTGCTTGAGAAAAGCAGTGGGAAAAGTCAAGGGAATTTTGTCTCGAACCTTAAATACCAGCTTAGTCACAGGGGAGTAGAGCACCAAGTGGGCTTTTAGCGTACCCAATCCCGGGCCTTGGCTGTTGGATGGCATTTCTGGACCTGCCCTGGGCCAGAGGGGAGCCCACTGCCCTGAAGGGTGGTGAGTCCCAGGCCAGGTAACATTCACCACAAGCTGATAGAAGAGCCCTTGGGCTTTAAGAGAACATTGGCAGTACTCCCTGTGGGCCTGCAGTGTTGATTGCCACAAGGTAGGGCTCTTCTGCCTGTAGAAAGGGGAAGAAACAGTGGGAAGAACTGCATCTTGTGGTGAGTGCCAGATCACCTGCAGTACAACAGAACACTGGGTATATTTCTAAGGTTTTGACTCTAGTTCTTGGCTCCTGGAAAGTACCCCTGGACATGCCTGGGGCCTGCAAGAACTCACCACCCTGAAGGGAAGGATACAAGGCTGGCTGGCTTTGCCACCTGCTGTTTGTAGAGTCCCAGTGCCTTGAGCAAACATAAGCAGTGGCCAGGTAGTGATTACAGTGGGCCTTGGACAAGCCCTAGTGCTGTGCTGGCTTAAGGTCTGCCCTAGTGCAGTCCCAGTGGTGGTGGCCTCAGTGGTGTTTGGGTCACCTCACCCCAAAGCTCCAGGCACCTCAGTCCAGAGAGAGAGACTCCATTTGATTGGGGAAAAGAAAAGGAAGAGAACAAGAGCCTCTGATGGTAATCCAGAGAATTATTCTGGTTTTTTTCCCAAGATCATTAAGGAAGTACCTCTACAAGTCTGCAAGAGTCACAGTGTCACTGGATTTGGTATGCCTCCTAATGTGAATACAGCTTAGATCACAACACTCAAGTCCCTTAGAACACCTGGAAAGCTGTCTGAAGAAAGACAGGTACAAACAAGACCAGATAGTGAACAGTACAATGAATACCTAACTCTTCAATGCCCAGACACAGACAAACGTTCACAAGCATCAAGACCATCCAGGAAAATGTGAAATCACCAAATGAACTAAATAAGGCACCAGAAACGAATCCTGGAGAAACAGAGACATATTATCTTTCAGACAAAGAATTCAAAATAGCTGTTTTGAGGAAACACAAAGAAATTCAATAGAACACAGACAAGGAATGCATAATTATATCAGACAAACTGAAAAAAGAGGTTGAAATAATTAAAAATAATCAGGCAGAAATTCTGGAGTTAAAAATGCAACTGACATACTGAAGAATGCATCAGAGTTTTTTAATAGTAGATTGATCAAGTAGAATAAACAATTAGTGACCTTGAAGATAGGCTATTTTAAAATACATTTAATACCATTTAAAATGGTCAGAGGAGACAAAAGAAAAAAGAAAACAATGAAACATGCCTACAACATCTAGAAAATAGTCTCAAAAGGTGTCTGTTCATGTCCTTCGCCCACTTTTTGATGGGGTTGTTTGTTTTTTTCTTGTAAATTTGTTTGAGTTCATTGTAGATTCTGGATATTAGCCCTTTGTCAGACGAGTAGGTTGCGAAAATTTTCTCCCATTTTGTAGGTTGCCTGTTCACTCTGATGGTAGTTTCTTTTGCTGGGCAGAAGCTCTTTAGTTTAATTAGATCCCATTTGTCAATTTTGTCTTTTGTTGCCATTGCTTTTGGTGTTTTAGACATGAAGTCCTTGCCCATGCCTATGTCCTGAATGGTAATGCCTAGGTTTTCTTCTAGGGTTTTTATGGTTTTAGGTCTAACGTTTAAGTCTTTAATCCATCTTGAATTAATTTTTGTATAAGGTGTAAGGAAGGGATCCAGTTTCAGCTTTCTACATATGGCTAGCCAGTTTTCCCAGCACCATTTATTAAATAGGGAATCCTTTCCCCATTGCTTGTTTTTCTCAGGTTTGTCAAAGATCAGATAGTTATAGATATGCGGTGTTACTTCTGAGGGCTCTGTTCTGTTCCATTGATCTATGTCTCTGTTTTGATACCAGTACCATGCTGTTTTGGTTACTGTAGCCTTGTAGTATAGTTTGAAGTCAGGTAGTGTGATGCCTCCAGCTTTGTTCTTTTGGCGTAGGATTGACTTGGCATGAACAGACACTTCTCAAAAGAAGACATTTATGCAGCCAAAAAACACATGAAAAAATGCTCACCATCACTGGCCATCAGAGAAATGCAAATCAAAACCACAATGAGATACCATCTCACGCCAGTTACAATGGCAATCATTAAAAAGTCAGGAAACAACAGGTGCTGGAGAGGATGTGGAGAAATAGGAACACTTTTACACTGCTGGTGGGACTGTAAACTAGTTCAACCCTTGTGCAAGTCAGTGTGGCGATTCCTCAGGGATCTAGAACTAGAAATACCATTTGACCCAGCCATCCCATTACTGGGTATATACCCAAAGGACTATAAATCATGCTGCTATAAAGACACATGCACACGTATGTTTATTGCGGCACTATTCACAATAGCAAAGACTTGGAACCAACCCAAATGTCCAACAATGATAGACTGGATTAAGAAAATGTGGCACATATACACCATGGAATACTATGCAGCCATAAAAAATGATGAGTTCACGTCCTTTGTAGGGACATGGATGAAATTGGAAATCATCATTCTCAGTAAACTATCGCAAGAACAAAAAACCAAACACCGCATATTCTCACTCATAGGTGGGAATTGAACAATGAGATCACATGGACACAGGAAGGGGAATATCACACTCTGGGGACTGTGGTGGGGTGGGGGGAGGGGGGAGGGATAGCATTGGGAGATATACCTAATGCTAGATGACCAGTTAGTGGGTGCAGCGCACCAGCATGGCACATGTATACATATGTAACTAACCTGCACATTGTGCACATGTACCCTAAAACTTAAAGTATAATAATAATAAAATTTTAAAAATTTAAAAAAAAGAAAATAGTCTCAAAAGGACAAATCTAAGAGTTAGTGGCCTTAAAAAGGAGGTAGAGAAGGTGATGGGGTAAAAGTTTGTTCAAAGCAATAATAACAGAGGATGTCCCAAACCTAGACAAAGATATCAATATACAAGTACAAGAAGGTTATAGAATACCAGGCAGATTTAACCAAAAGAAGATGACCTCAAGGCATTTAATAATCAAACTCCCAAAGGTCAAGGATGAACAACGGATCCTAAAAGCACTAAGAGAAAAGAAACAAATAACATACAATGGAGCCCCAGTAAGTCTGGCAGCAGAGTTACCAGCAGAAACCTTATGGCCAGGAGAGAGTAGTATGATATATATAAGGTGCTGAAGGAAAAATAAGACATACTACTCTTTCACCCTAGAGCAGTATGTCCAACAAAAATATCCTTCAGACATGAAGAAAAATAAAGACTTTCCCAGACAAACAAAAGCTGGGGGATTTCATCAATACCAGATCTGTCCTACACAAAATGCTACATTGAATACTTTAATGAGAAAGAAAAGGGTGTTAATGACCAATAATAAATCATCTGAAGGTACAAAACTCACTGGCAATAATAAGTATGCAGAAAACCACAAAATATTATAACAAAGTAACTTTGTTGTATAAACTACTCTTAAGTGGAAAGACTAAAGACGAACCAATCAAAAATATTAACTGCAACAACTCTTCAAAACATCGACTACTATAAGATACAAGCAGAAACAATAAAAAGTTTAAAAATTGGGGGATGAAACTATGAGGTAGAGTTTTTATTAGTTTCCTTTTTGTTGACTGTTTATGCAAACAATGTTATGTTGTTATCAGCTTAAAATAATAGGTTATTAGATAGTATTTGCAAGCCTCATGGTAACCTCTAATCAAAAAACATACAATGGATTCACAGAAAATAAAAAGCAAGAAACTAAATCATATCACCAGAGAAAATCACCTTCACTAGAGGAAGACAGGAAGGAAGGAAAGTAGAAGGAGAAGACCACAAGGCCACCAGAAAACAAATAACAAAATGGCAGAAGTAAGTCATTACTTATCAATAATAACACTGACTATAAAAGGACTACACTCTCCAATCAAAAGACACGGAGTGGCTAAATGGATATAAAAATGAGACCCAATCATCAGTTGCCTACAAGAAACACACTTCACCTATAAAGACACATATAGCTTGAAAATAAAGGAATGAAAAAAAGACATTCCATACCAATGGAAACCAAGACAGAGCAGGAGTAGCTATACTTACATCAGAAAAAAATATATTTCAAAACAAAACTATATGAAGAAACACACTTCACCTATAAAGACACATATAGACTGAAAATAAAGGAATGAAAAAAAGACATTCCATACCAATGGAAACCAAGAAAGAGAAGGAGTAGCTATACTTACATCAGAAAAAATCTATTTCAAAACAAAACTATATGAAGAGACAAAGACAGTCACCACATAATGATAGAGGCCAATTCAGCAATGGAATATAGCAATAGTAAATATATGTGCACCCAACACTGGAACACCCAGATACATAAAGCAAATAGTATTAGAGCTAAAGATAGAGATAGACCCCAGTACAATAATAGCTAGTGACTTCAATACCCTACTGTCAGCACTGGATAGATATTCCAGACAGAAAATGAACAAAGTAACATCAGACTTAATCTGCACTGTACACCAAATAGACCTAATAGATATTTAGAGAAAACCCTACAGAATACACTTTCTTTCCCCAGCACATGAATTATCCTCAAGGATAGACTGTGTGTTAGGTCACAAAGCAAGCCCTAAAACATTGAAAAAAATTAAAACGATAACAAGCATCTTCTCTCACCAAAATGGAATAACAAAAGGAAATTTGGAAACTATACAAACACATGGAAATTAAACAATATGTTCCTGAATAGCCAATGAATCAATGAAGAGATTAAGAAGGAAATTAAAACACTTCTTGAAACAACTGATAATGGAAACATGATATACCAAAACCTGGGATACAACATAAGCAGTACTCAGAGGGAAGATTATAGCTGTAAGTACCTATATCAAAAAGAGGAAAAACTTCACATAAACAGCCTAATGATACATCTTAAATAACCAGAAAAGCAAAATCAAACCAAACCCACAATTAGGAGAATAAAAATAATAAAGATGAGAGCAGAAATAAATAAATTTGAAATGAAGAAAACAATACAGAAGATTAATGAAACAAAAAGTTGTTTTTTTAAGAAAGATAAATAAAATTCACAAACCTTTAGCCAGACTAAGCAAACAAGAGAGAATACCCAAATAAGTAAAATCAGAGATGAAAAAGAAGACATTATAACTGATACCATAGAAATTCAAAGGTTCAATAGTGGCTACTCTGAGCAACTATGTGCCAATAAATTGTAAAATCTAGAAGAAATGGAAAAATGTCTAGACACATACAACCTAACAAAATTGAACCAGGAAGAAATCCAAAACCTGAACAGACCAATAACAAGTAACGAGAGCAAGGCTATAATAAAACTCTCCCAGGAAAAGAAAAGCCCAGGACCCACGGGCTGGGCATGTTGGCTTCTGTCTGTAATCCCAGCACTTCAGGAGGCCAAGGCAGGTGGATTCCTTGAGCTCAGGAGTTTGAGACCAGCCTGGGCAACATGGTGAAGCTCTGTTTCTACCAAATATACAAAAATTAGTTGGGTGTGGTGGCACATGCCTGTGGTCCTGGGTACTCGGGAGGCTGAGGTGGGAGGATTGCTGGAGCCCGGGAAGTCGAGGCTGCAGTGAGCCGTGATTGTGCCACTGCACTCCAACCTGGGTGACAGAGCGAGAACTTGTCTTAAAAAAAAAATTCCCAAGTTTACTTCCGTAGAAGCCATCTACATGCTAACTTTTTATCTGTACCTCTTTTACGGACAATGATTTTCTACTTTGGATACTTGTATATGTCCCTTATTACATAGACTATGTGTGTTCCTTGAGAGCACAGAGCATAATCTGATTTGCTTCTTTGTCCTTCACAGCACCTAACACAAGGCCTGGAACACAGATATTCTTGAAAGCATTAGAAGTTCTTGAATGATATAATGAAATGAAATAGAGATATTTCAGGAAGATGAGTCTGGCAAGACACTGCAGGATGGATTAGAGGGAGAGTAGATTAGGAGTCCAGGTATATGTCCAAACTGGTTTGGCAGGTATCCTTAATTCCTCTTTACCTAAGGCCAATGCTATACATTCCTATTTAAGTACCAGGAAACCTCTCTGGAACCCACCTCCTAGCCATCCTCCAAGCCCCACTTGCGGCCCCATCTCAGATGGTGTCTGTCTTATAAGAATCTCTTGGATTAGATATATCATTATGACCTCTCAGCTCTGAAACCTGCCTTTGCTCTTTAGATGCTACCCTTAGTTCCCTTTTGCTCCTCTCCTGAAGCCACTTGCCTAGAATGGGAAAAGGCACTCAAGGCTGGTACTAAATTACAATAAAATGGGAGAAGGGGCAAATTCCAGACTCATTCCAAAGAAGAACAAAACAAAACAGAACACAATGACAAGGAGAGTAAGTGAAAAGATTATATATTGAGGACAAATGAGAAGAAATAGTCACCAAAGACTCTAAGGTTCTAGCCTAGGAAACTAAAGAAATCACTGACAGGAATGGAGAAGGGTCAAGGGGAGATGATTTAGGAGAAAAAGAAAATGAGTTCACTTTTTCACATGTTGCATTTGAGGTGCTGATAAAACATCTAATTCACGAGAGTGACTGGAAATATGGAACAGGTAGAGGTGAAGATTTTAGGATTTGGAATTAAGAGTAATTTACCCAGAGACTCTTGGAATACTATGGTCAGAAAATACCATAGAAATTATCTAACTCAAGTCTCTACTATAATTTTGTTAGAAAATCAATACTCAAAGAATTTAAACACATCCATGAAACGTGACGAAAGCAGAATGAGAACGCAGATCTTTCAGAATGTTCTTCCTACTATATATTTCTAACATTTTCTGATAAATGGGAGTAAGGCTTTGTGAAACAACCACATTTGGGTGAACAAAGAAAAGCAGACTGAGATGGATCAAAATTGTAAGAGGAACAATGAAATCCAAGGGGGGAAAATTTCAAGAAGGGAGCAGTCAACAGTGTACTCTGTGACAAAAAAGATCAAATTAAATGGGAATTGAGAAAAGGTCACTTCATTTTGCAATGAAGTTATTAGTTACTTGGCAACATAATGTTCTTTTTAATAGTACCTACTATGCCAGAGTTCTCTAAAATGCTGTCCTTGGAGTCCTTGCAATGAGAACACCTCAGACATATGATCCGCATAATGAGGTTCTCTTATTATTTCAGTAATTAAATTACCATGAACAGCGTCCAAGAAGTACCAGCTTTATACGAATTTCAAACCTATAGTGACTCATGTTAGAACAGAGTTCCAGTTTGCTCACATTCTCATCTGACATATTTTATCAAAGTTCTTAGAGCCTAGTCATACTTTTCAAAATTTATAGATTTTATTTCCTTCCTCTGAATCCAGATGTATATAATCCTAGGAACTTCAAACTTTCCAGTAGTTCGCTAATTACTGCATAAAGCTTTTCAAAATAACATTACTAATTATATTGTACAGTATAATGAGATATGCAAACATGGGAAATTGAAAATGTAAATGTTTATTTTTTAAATTCAAAGGGTGATGATTTTTAGGCAGTTTTTGACACGTTTATTCCCAGTTCTTTACCTCCCATTGTAAGAAAATAAGTGGCACTAAGACTATCGGCATAATGAAAACCAGATTATAATACAGGGAATCATGCAGCAGGATTTGTCTAAATGTAGAAATTTTCAGTAACAGCCATCTGGCAAGTAGCAACATTGAAAGTGTATGGGGGATGTGCTTTTTACATCATCTGTGTATCAGATGATCTACAATCTTCAAAAAAATAGACATTTTATTAGTTGAAAGAAAACACAGTTTTGTCATTTTCAGACTGAGTTCTGAATTTTGTCTTAATTCAAAGTTACAAATTCAATCTGATAGGAAGAAAAAGAACATGAAAATGCACTTCATCTGAATTTAACAGGCATGGTATTATGTTTAAATTTTCCACCTTACCAAAGCTACAGACACACTCAAGTATCATATCACTATATAATCCACAGATGTTTAAATGGCATATACACACAGATTTAAACTTTATCTAAAAACAGATAAAGATTAGAAACTGAATTAGAAACTGCACTTGAGACTACTGTTGCTGGCTACAGTAATAGCTGTTATAAGAACAATTCAGCCACCTCCCTTTTTCTCTTCCCCTTAGAATTCCTCTCCCCTGCTTCCTTTTGTCGCTATCCACTTGATCTTTTCCTTCCTTCTCCTCTAAGCAAAGGCTTAAGCCTACTAGTGACACTTATACCTAATGAAGCTTCTGATCCCTATTGAGGATAAAAATAGATCTTACATAACCTTAAGGACACAATAAATTTCAAAAACACATCTTATATGTTAGTTTAATATGGCTATTAGTGAATTCTTAGAAAGTTTTTCACTAATGCTCTCTGCTTCCTTTTGTATGTGCAACCAGTTCAAACCGGCTTGAGTCCTCTGTGTACCAGGTTCATATCACACTAGAACTCAAGTCAAGTAGAAGTAAACTAGAGATTCAGTTATAGATTTTTTCAGTGGCAAAATTAAGCTGTATCTGCTAGGAAATGAAATAAATTAAGGTGTCTATAGTGAGAAGACCACCATCTGAATGTAATTAATTCTGTGAAAAGGACCCCTCTCTATCTACTCCAAATCTGTCCCCCTTCAAAATCGACCTGAAACGGCACCTCTACCATGAAGCCTGACGTGCCCTCTCCTACTTAACCTGATCTCCACTGCTTCAAAACTTTTGTAAGTTATTGCTACCATCCATTTTAGTCCTTAATTATTTTCATCTTATATCGTAATTTAAATGTGTCATACTTGGGATTTGTTTTAAGGTGGATTTAAGCTCCTTAAAAGTAGGGCCTATGTCTTAAAAATTTCTGTATCCTCCGTTATACCCGGCACAGGCAAACATTGAATGAATATGGTCAATAGTGGAAAGAATGACTTAGGCGCCAAAAACTGAAGTACATATGGCTCTGGTGCATAATTACCCTTTTCACCTACACTGCTTTTAGTTCTCCCACCAACTCAAATTGCTTCACATTTTTTTTGTTTGTTTGTTTTTGTTTTTTTTGAGACGGAGTCTCACTCTGTCGCCCAGGCTAGAGTGCAGTGACGCGATCTCGGCTCACTGTAACTTCCGCCTCCCGGGTTCAAGCGATTCTCCTGCCTCAGCCTCCTGAGTAGCTGGGATTACAGGCGCGTGTCACCATGCCCGGCTAATTTTTGTATTGTTAGTAGAGACAGGGTTTCACCATGTTGTTCAGGCTGGTCTCGAACTCCTGACCTCGTGATCTGCCCGCCTTGGCCTCCCAAAGTGCTTCTCATTTTTTAAGCTCTCCAACTCTTGTCAGTTGCTGGCTCCTTAGGTGATCCTTAAAAAAGGCACTGTCCAAATTGCAGAGGTTGGGGAATACCAAAACATTGTTTGTTTTGGCTTACAACCGAAGGCCAAGAGGAGAGCTATGACAGCTCTTTCTTAAAGGAATTCTCAGTTATTTAATGTTTAAGACAGGATTTAGCAGGAGGAGGAGCTTAAGGGTATCTTCCAACGATGAAAGAGCAAAAAAAGGTCTTCCAAAAGAGGCCCAAATCACATTACTGCAGATAGTCATAATAGCTTTTGGTACCTCTGATTTGGACAAACAATTGTGTTTGGCTTCTTTCTTTTCCTTTTTAAGCCACCGCATATTGATTTTACTGCTGTGTCTATTTCTCTTTTATGGGTTATTTATTTTACCTACCCTAATATTTTATCTATCTCTTTATTCTTTGAAATGGAGAACAGAAAGTGAGTTAAGGAAATCGTTCTAAGGAGATATCTTGCCCTGCAAAAGCAGACTATGGCCTGCACTTGGCTCCTTGTTTGATATCAGGGATGGGATTTCCCCGTTCTTACACAATTATTCTCCTTGCCTCTAAAATCAGCCTACCACAATAGGCTGAAAGTGCGCATCCACTCTCAATCATTGTTCCTGGAAATTCAGCTAAGCAGCAAGATGAATCTGCTACCTGCTCCAAGGGTCATGATAGTCAGCTCAAGATGACCGAAGGAGCATACTGCTCTTGCACAAAATAGGAAAATAAATAAATAAAACATAGTAAACCAAAATGTATAGTATCCAACATATACACTTATTCACATTGTTTCTCAAGCAGTCTGTATTATGTAGAAAGAAGGAAATATATTAGGATCAGAGAACAATCCTTTGGATTTCATTTTAGAGAAAAAAAAAATCCAGGGGACCTGAACACCCCCATAAAATTCCTTTGCAGAGGTATAACACAGGGACCATAATGAAGTTATCATACCAAACTTATAATCCTAGAAACTCTCTAAATTTCATGGTATATTCCTAGCCACCAATTTCTAGCAAATGTTACTTTATTGTTATTCATGGTTTATTTTTTTAATACAAAATCAACCTTTGAAGAGAAGAAGGAAGGGTCAAAAATTCCACTCCTACTGCCAATCACTTCGATGATCTTCATCCAAAGTAAGGCAGTGTATATAGTCTAACTCTTCTTGCAAAATCCAAACCATATTCTGGTAACTCAACTACTACTTCCACATTAACTTCAATAAAAACATAAAACATGCTTAACCTTCAACAGGCACCTTCTCTTTATCAGAGAATTTAAGGAGGTACTTATTCTCAGGGTAGTGACAATGCTGACCTTGCACGCGCACAAACCTGAGAGTGAGTGCTTCCCTTAACTTTGTGCTCTAAGTGCTTCACTCACCTCACTCTAGTCCTGACTGTGCTCTGTACCTCTATACCCACTCTGTCCCCATAGGTGGGGAGCTATAAAAAAAAAAAAAAGCTTGGAAGCATCATGCTAGTAGTCCATTGGCATTTTGTATAAGATGCTAAGAAGAAATTTGTTTTCCAATTGGCTTGAAGACAGATCAAGGCTTTATGACCCAATAGTAGATGACCATTAAAGACCAATGGCAGATGACTCAATGGAAACTAACACTTCCAGGAACTGTTCTGATTTGCAGTTAATAGCCAGCCCCACTGCACACACACCAAGCTTGCTAATTTATTTTTCCTTCTAATTGTGGGTTTGTTTGATAAGGGAATGTACAGATACTATGTAAGAAGAAAATCTATGGAAAAATAAAATAACACGCATTTTATTTTATTTTTGAGACGTATTTTCACTCTTGTTGCTGAGACTGGAGTGCAGTGGTGGGATCTTGGCTCACTGCAACCTCTGCCTCCCAGGTTCAAGCAATTCTCTTGCCTAAGCCTCCCAAGTAGCTGGGATTACAGGTGTGCGCCACCATGCCCCGCAAATTTTGTAGTTTTTAAATAGAAACAGGGTTTCGCCATGTTGGCCAGGCTGGTCTTGAACTCCTGACCTCAAGTGATCCACCTGCCTCGGCCTCCCAGGTTCAAGCAATTCTCCTGCCTAGGCCTCCCAAGTAGCTGGGATTACAGGCATGCACCACCATGCCCGGCTAATTTTGTATTTTTTTTTAATAGAAGCGGGGTTTCGCCATGTTGGTCAGACTGGTCTCGAACTCCTGACCTCAAGTGATCCACCTGCCTCGGCCTCCCAAAGTGCTGGGATTACAGGCGTGAGCCACCGTGCCTGGCCGATAACATGCATTTTAAAAACATATTATGGCAACTCTAGTTTTAGGTCTTTCCCAAGCTACCATATTTTCAACATAAGGAACCCAAACATAATCCCTGTATTTCTGAAGTGTATTAATAAATATGTCTATACACAAATACTCATGTATACTTAGCAACGAGCAAATAAAAGTTTATGTTCACCTACCTCCTCCAGAAAAGAGAGCGGCAATAAATGGGCAGACATACCAGGATGATCAGGCTGATCGCACCAAGCCCAAACATTTGCATCATCTGTTTAGGCACTGTTGGTTTAATTATATCCTGTTACTTTCATGACTTAAGCAAGAGAAGTAAATCCAAGTTCTTTCATAAAGTCTTTATAAAGAAACTATCAGTTAATAAAGTGAAATGAGGAGGTATTCTTATGTGACAGGTAAATATCCTTGCTACTTTATAAGGAACAGGAGTTCATGAAAAGTTCTTGAAATACAACTGAAGGCTACACTTTCAATATGTACCCCTTAATGAAGCCTTAACAAAATGATCCTACTTTTTGTACCATCATTGATTACTATGATGCATACGATATTTCTTCCTCTGGCCCTAAATTGGCTTTTTCTCTTGGCCATATGTTGTATATCCTAGAGCACTTGGGGAGCACATTAATCTATGAACCGTTAACTTGGTAAATAAATAGCTTCTTAATCTATGGTCACACCATCCTGAATGTGCCCCATCTCATCTGATCTTGTGAGCTAAGCAAGGTCTAGTCTGTTTAGTGCTTGGATGGGAGACTGGGAATAACCAGATGCTGCAGGTTTACTTCCAAATTACAAAATATTAAATTAAACAAGGAATCAAGAATGTGCAGGTGAAATAAGCATATTTTAGTCTTATATTCATCGGAAAATGCATTCTAATGTGATTGGGGAATTGTAAGTCACAGTTAAATTTTTTCCTCTGCAAGAACCAAATGTTGCTTCATACATAATATAAAGACCAAACTGATAAATGAATTACAAATAACATGTGACAGTGTTAAAATTGTAATATTATATTCATGATCAGGTTTTAGTTTCCAGTATTAATACTACATATTCAACAAAAAGCCGTAAATTGAATAGGGACTATATTAACTTAAGATATTATTTTGCATGCATCCTTTTTGTAGTATTAGTGTTTCATCATATCAAATCCATGCATCATGAGAACAACTGGAAATACATCCCCAATATCCAAATGAAGGTAGCAAAAACAGATGGTGTAGTTCTCAAAACTTTGTAAAGAAAAAAATATTCAGAAGAACCTAATTCAAAAACTATAGAACAAGACTCGGTGTGGTGGCTCACACCTATAAATTCCAGCACTTTGGGAGGCCGAGGCAGAAGAACTGCTGGAACCCAAGAGTTGGGAGACCAGCCTGGGAAGCCTAGGGAGACCCTGTCTCTACAAAAAAATTAAAAATTAGTCGGGCTTGCTGGTGCACGTCTGTAGTCCCAACTACTCAGGAAGCTGAGGCGGGTGGATCACTTGAGCCCCGGATGTCGAGGCTGCAGTCAGCTGTGATCACGTCACCACTGCACTCCAGCCTGGGTAACAGAGTGAGATGCTATCTCAAAAAATACCCAATAAAGAAAAACTAATAAGCAGACCTTAACAAGAAACATTCAAGTCTACTGTTACATACTGAGATGAAGACAAGACAAATGGGAAGAATTCTACCTAGGAGGAAAAGCTGGGCAAAGAAAAGTAAGCTAAGGCATGCCCGACCGGTATCTTCTCTCAGCCACTGAGGGTTCCATAGAGCCTGGAAACCTTTGGATAAAACACAGAGAGTGACTAAAGCAAAAGAAAATGTGAGACTAATTTTTGTATTACCAAAGTCACCATCCAAAGGCTAAGCAAAAACTGCTCCTGACCAGAGTCATGACCACCTCAGGACCTTCTAAGGAGCACCACTCTAGGACTGGGAGTCCCATTTAAGTATTAAGCTAGGAAATCCAAATATGAACTTATGCCACTGCGATCTGTTTATTTAATATTAAAAAATAGAAATAAATGAAAGAGGAATAACTTACCATCTCTAAATGGAGCAAAACATTTGAAGCTCGTGGTCCCCAATGATGAAAAACAGCATTTGTGTCTCAAACATTCACTCTCACTAAAATCTTGCAGCTCATTACAAGGCTTTACCCCCTGATTTTCCCTCAGAACGCAAGCTTTTAAAAACAGAAATTTAAGAAAGAGAATTCAGCATGGTTAGTTACCACTTTCCCTAATTAAATAATTACTGGAAGACAAAGAAGAAAAGCAAACATTTAATGGCATATACAACTAATGATGGGTGCTAAAAGAAAATAAGACTTAAGCTAAAAGTTACCACTAAGTTATTTAACATCACATTTTCAAATCTAGGTGAATTGCAGAAAATTACAAGTTGTTAAAAAATCTTTGGTAAGATAGTTTAAAAGGACAACAAATCATGAGCTGAGTGGTGATGATGCAAATATAACACAGAAGGAACTAAATAACAACAAGTCAAATGCTTTTAAAACTAATCCCTTGTTAAAATGATCCCACATACCCAGTAATGGGATGGCTGGGTCAAATGGTATTTCTAGTTCTAGATCCCTGAGGAATCGCCACACTGACTTCCACAATGGTTGAACTAGTTTACAGTCCCACCAACAGTGTAAAAGTGTTCCTATTTCTCCACATCCTCTCCAGCACCTGTTGTTTCCTGACTTTTTAATGATTGCCATTCTAACCAAATGACTATAAATCATGCTGCCATAAAGGCACATGCACACGTATGTTTATTGCGGCATTATTCACAATAGCAAAGACTTGGAACCAACCCAAATGTCCAACAATGATAGACTGGATTAAGAAAATGTGGCACATATACACCGTGGAATACTATGCAGCCATAAAAAATGATGAGTTCATGTCCTTTGTAGGGACATGGATGAAATTGGAAACCATCATTCTCAGTAAACTATCGCAAGAACAAAAAACCAAACACCGCATATTCTCACTCATAGGTGGGAATTGAACAATGAGATCACATGGACACAGGAAGGGGAATATCACACTCTGGGGACTGTGGTGGGGAGGGGGGAGGGGGGAGGGATAGCACTGGGAGATATACCTAATGCTAGATGACGAGTTAGTGGGTGCAGCGCACCAGCATGGCACATGTATACATATGTAACTAACCTGCACAATGTGCACATGTACCCTAAAACTTAAAGTATAATTTAAAAAACTAAAAAATAAATAAATAAAAATGATCCCACAGATATCCTCCGGCTTAACGTTACTAAGCCACAGAAACTCATTGAATGCATCAATGAGAATGAATGTAAGTAAAAATTACATAGTTTGCTGCTAGTGACTAAAGTAAGTGATACACTGGCATTGACCTACTTTTTGTGAACACTTATCATATTGGCACTATAATATATTTTAAGATTCTTCGTTTCACCCTTAAATTATGACTCTATAATTTTAAACAGGCAATGATTTATGGCATTAACACCAAGATTCATGCAACTGCAATAAATTCGTACATACCTGAATCTAAAAGACCTGCAAGCTCAAATAGCTTATTTTCTATAATATCCTGCTTTATAAGAGAAACAAATACAAACTAAAAAGCACAATATCAGATTTTCATTCAAAAAGAAAAACCTCCACAGTATGTCTATGTGTTAAGGCCAGAATAGATTCGGTTCAATCTCTTATACTATCAACAATTACAAACTTAAAAGTAGTAACTGATATTTTATAATCACTAAAGCACTTCAACGTCAGCAAAGAACAATGTAATTGTTTTATGCAAATTTTAACCTCAGTATATTTTACTACATTCCTCTTTTTTAAAGATTGGCAATTGCTGAAGCCAAGGTAAAAATAATAATATCTACCATTATTTAGGCACCTGTTTGGGCCAGGAACCTTGCTTTACACACTTTATTACTAATCTTTGCAACAAACTCCCAAGTTGGATTTTACAATCTCTGTTTTAAAAATAATAAAGGATCAAAGTAACTTATGCAAGATCAAAAATTTAATGCACTACCAACTGGCCTAGATACTCATTTTCCAAACATTTTAGACATGAGAGTTTATCCTACTTGTTGTTCTATATTCTAAGTAATCTGTTCTTCAATTCTGCTAGGCCCAGAGCGGCTCTTCTCCCCTAGGTTGGATTGCATCAAGTGTTCAGTTCTGGGTGTCAAACACCCAGAAAATGGTGACAATAGTCAGGACTACTCAGAGATGGGATGGATTTCCTTGCATGCTGAGTTTCTCACCATGGGTACTGTTCAAATACCACTTTCCAGAAATGCTAAAGAGAGGGTTAGGGTTAGGGTTAAATCGTAGAAGAGACTAGACTATATGATCTCTAAGATCATCTGTTAATTTCTGCTTTAAGTGCATCTGATGGACTTTATGCTAGATATTAAAATTAACACAGGCCAGGCACGATGGCTCGCGCCTGTAATCCCAGCACTTTGGGAGCCCAAGGCGGGCGGATCACGAGGTCAAGAGATCGAGACCGTCCTGGCCAACATGGGGAAAACCTGTCTCTACTAAAAATACAAAAATTAGCTGGGCGTGGTGGCATGTGCCTGTAGTCCCAGCTATTCAGGAGGCTGAGGTAGGAGAATTGCTTGAACCTGGGAAGCAGAGGTTGCAGTGAGCCGAGATTGTGCCACTGCACTCCAGCCTGGCAACAGAGCGAGACTCTGTCTCAAAAAAACAAAAACAAATTAACTTTCAAGCTCAAATTACTAAGAGGCATTAGTAATTTTAAAGAATCAAAAAGGTAGAACAATTTTTTTTGTCAGGTTTAAGTATGTAATTTTGTCCAAAGGGAGAAAGATCAGGTGATCTCTCAAGCTTCCATGCCAGTGTGTATCAAGGTTGTCATTTTAATCTGCAAGAGATAAATATTTTACAAATAGTAGCCTAATGGCAAAACGACGAACTTTTTTTTCATGCTTAAGTGGTAAGAGTGTTTATTTTCAATTATGTGGGGGAAGAAATAAATTGGTTAAAAATATTTCACGTTTTATGAAGCTGTAGTTATTGTCTTCAAGGACAGTATGTACATTTTATAAATATTTAATCACTTTTTGAATCAACCTAGGTCAGATGTTTCTATTAAAATGGAACAATTTTATTTTGTTGGACAAAATTTTTACTTCATATAATTGATTTTGACTTACTTTCCTGCACCAGGTTGGAGAAATATTTGGGAAATGCAGATATCTTTTTCGAACCATTTTTACAGGTGGCTTCAGTGTCTGTACAATGTAGTTATTATAGGTAAGTATGTGACTGTTTACATCTGTGGTTTTCATAAGCTTTAAAGCTTAAATCATCATTAGTTGTTGTTTACGACTAACTTTGGCACTCAAACCATTCTTTCAGCCTATACGACATAACACCGTCTCAGATTTCTTTTTTATTTACTCAATTTGACCATGGCAGTATTTTGAGTTTATTTAAGGAACTTGTTTATTTTGCTATTCTCATTGGTAGATGCCTATTTTAAACTTAATGTAACAAGTATAAAGAAACATAAAGAGATTTTTTCAAGTTCACTAAAGAATTCAGTGGAAAGGCCTGGAATCAAAGAACAGATATAATTTTGTGCTTATAGAGTATATCAAATTTTGTTACAATAAATTCTGCATGATTTTTCATAAGAGCTTTATCTTTGTACTTCACATATTCCAATTTATATGAAGCTTCTCCTTGAAAGGGCACCACATGCTATACAAAATGAAACGTGTTTATTTGTGGTTAATAATTCTCAGGGGTCATAATGTGCTTGATAAACACATTATATACAGAATCACAAAAAGACAGTGAGACTTGAAACCTGGGATTTCTATCATTAAAACAGATGGGAAAACATCTGGCATATTCCATAACATCAGTCACACAGTACCCTCACTAATGCCACAGAAGACATCAATTTCACAATACTGGGTCAGTGACTGAATTTCAGGCAATGCCATTCAGGTAAATTGTGAAAGATTTAGATATTTGCGAAGGAAAAGTATTTTATAAACAGTAACAAACATTTATGAAATGCCTTATGAATATTATCTCAGTTCATCCTCATAATTCTTTGTGGTAAATATCTTCATTTCAAAGATGAGGGCACTGAGGTTCAGAGAGATTGTCTTGCCTAAGCCAAAGAGCAGAGCCAGGATTCAAACTCAGCTCTGTCCCACTCCAGTGCCATTACACCACACTGCTTCCTAAACATTTAATTACTGTTTTCAAAACAAGAACATTAGAGGGGGAAAAAAATCAAACAAGAACTTACTTGTTGGAAAGAAAAAATTCAGCAAAGCTTCCCATGCGGAATCTTCTTCCAGGGATTGGCCATGAGCATTTTCACTGTTGGGCAGGACACATCCATTTGCAACCACAAAATATGAGGACCCTTAAGAAGAAGTAAAATTATTAATCCCAACATATAAAGCATTTATCACTTTCAATGACGCTTGAATGGTAATTACCTTTGCTTAAATTAATTATAGAATGTCAAATAGCTAACAGATATACTTTCATCTCATAACAGCTTAAGCATCATTAATAATCAGAATGCAATTTTGTTGTGAAACTGAAAAAGTGTTCAATTTACAAATGCTTAAGCTATAGGCTGACACATGCCATTGTTGTAAGCTGATTTACAATAGTAAACTTGCCTCTGACAAACGGCATTAAGAGGCCTAATCAACTGATGAGCTGAAAACAGTATGTATTCCAACTAAATCAGATCCCATCACAGAAAGTCTTGGAAAATATGTTGGCTTACATATATATTGACAAAAATCAAGGCCTTACATACAGTAAAACCTTCCTTATCCTTCTTTCTCACTATTTTAAAGAACTGGTTTTTAGTCTTATTTACACAATTCCCTCCTACATGAGAGAAGAGGATAACACAGATTTGTCCATAGCATTAAATATTTCCCAAAACTATCTTTAATAATGTCACAGAATTCCATTATACGGCTCTATTATAACTCAGTTAGCAATTTCTCCATAGGAAAACATTTAGTCTGTTTACAATTTATTGATGTTATAAAGAATACTGCAATGATTATCATTACATTATCGTTAGCTTGCAATGATTATCACTGAAGCTTTATATTTATATATTTGCAAATATTCATGAAAAATTACTTAAGATAAATTCTTAAGGCATGGTGGCTCTTGAGTATGTCCAAATTACCCTCCAGCAGGGCAACCCCAAAATACACTTCTACCAGTAGTACAGGCAAGTGCCAGTTTTCTGACACCTCTCCATTTTTTATTATTTGCCAATTTGATGGCCAAAATAAAACAAAATATCTTTTGTTTTAATTTGCAACTTTCATAATCAGTGAGCTTACATATTTCATATTGTGTTGCATAGTAGAGAACTTAACTCTTAATCTGCCACATATTTAAAATATTTTTTTCAAGGTAATTGGTTATCCTTACTTTTTTATGGTGTTTGGGAAGCTCAGAAGCTTAAAATGTTATATGTAATTAAATCTATCAATCTCTTCCTTTATTATTTTTACCTCTATAAAGGCATTCTATACTCTAATACTCCCAACATTTTCATGGTTGTACTTTTTAAATTTAAATATTTAATACACCTGGAGTATATTTTGGAGTGTGTTGTGGAGTAGGGATACAATTTTTCCAGCAGTCATAAGGCCCTTTATTAAATCCATCCTTTTCTATTATACTTAAGATAACATCATCACATTCTAAATCCTTACATAGTCATAGATCTGCTTCTTGACTTTCTATTCTGTTCCACCAACCTATCTATTCATGGGCCAATACTAATGTTATTGTTTATTTTATCTTTTGTTTTATTTTTTTTGAGACAGAGTATCGCTCTGTTGCCCAGGCTGGAGTGCAATGGTGCAATCTCAGCTCACTGCAACCTCCGCCTTCCTGGTTCAAGTGATTCTTGTGCCTTGGCCTCCCGAGTAGCTGAGATTACAGGCATGCACCATCACGCTCAACTAATTTTTGTATTTTTAGTAGAGACGGGGTTTCACCATGTTTCCCAGGCTGGTATCGTGATCCACCTGTCTAGGCCTCCGTAAGCCACTGCGCCAGGCCTATCTTATGTCATTATGTTTTAATAACTGATCTGGTAATCCTTTCATTGTCTCTACTATCAAATTTTATTTTCAGCTCTGAGAATTTTTTAGATGAACCTTAAAATCGTTTTGTCAAGTCAAAAAAAATTCTAAATTTTATGGTAATTATGTTCACTTATTTATCATTCATTCAAAAATCATTTATTGTGTGTCCCACGTGCTAGGCATGAATTCAATTAAATGTAGACTCATTTGGAGAGAATTGATAATGTTACAAAATTTTTTCACCTAAGTAGTTTTGTTTCTCTGTTCATTCAAGTCTCTTTTTATGTCCCTGAATAAGGTTTATCATTGTATTCAGATAGGCCCTGCACTTTTCTTAGTACATTTATTCCCGGGCATCATATATATTTTGTTGTTTTGTGAACATAATCCATTTCACCACATTTTCTAGTGGATTGATGGTATGTAAGAGAGCTATTGATTTTTATACATGTATTTTCTTCCTCCCTTAGTTAACTCTCGTTAGTTCTCATTGTTCTTCAGTTTCATTCCAGATAGACAATAATATTATCACTAAATATAGATGACTTTGTCTCCTTTCTTTACAATATTAACACCTGAATTATTTTTCTTCTTTCACTGTATTGCCTAGAAATGTTTAAACTATGTTGATTAATAACCATAATAATGGGCGTTCTTGAGTCATTCCTGACTTCAATGCGAATGTGCTAGTATTTCATAATGAAGTATAATGTTGGCTGCTGGTGTAAGATAGATACCCTTTATTAAATTAAGGATGTATTTCTCTAGTTTTAGTTTTCTACAAATTTTCTGTTGTTATTTTGTTTCATTTTGAATCAGGGATAGAACTGGGATTCTATCAAATCCTTTTAATATTTACTGCCATGATGATATTTCCCCCTGCCTATTAATTATTGAATGTTATTAATATATTTGCCAATATTAAAATATTCTTGCATTCTTGAACAAAGTCCACAAGTGCTAATGTTTTATATAGGATTCATGATTCAACATTCCTAAGTGAAGTGTGTCTGCAGTTTTCTTTTGTGTGCTACATCTGTAAATTTTGGCATAAGAGTTATACCTGTTTCATAAAATAACCTAGGAAGCTTCCTGTTGCTTTTCTAGACTAAAACAGATGAAACAATATAGGAATGATTTGATCCATTAAAGGTTTGGGAAAACTCATCCAGAAAAAGTCTGAGTCTTCATTTTTTGGAGAGGGGTAGTTCTTTATCTTTTGCTTCTTCATGGTCACAGTTAATTTTGTTATTTTTATTTTGCTAGGAAATCATCTATTTACAAAGCAATTATTAGCATGGAATCATAAGACTATTCACTTGTAATATTTAAATCTCCTTTATATCAATGATAATATCTTCTTTCTCATTTTAATGAGAGCAACTTCCATACACATACATTTGAAAGTGTACTCTCACAATGAACTCTATTATAAATGTTAAATCAAGCTAAATTATATTATGCAAATGCTCTGTATCTTTATTTTTCTGTCAAGGACTAAAAGATAAATATTAAAGTATCTCACCATGATTGTGGTTTTGACGATTTCTACTTAAATTTCTAAAACTATTTGTTTCATATATTCCAATAGTGCATATTCAGTCATGACAATTTTATCTTCACTATATATTACACCTTGACAATATTAAACATAATCCATTTTGTCCTGCTTGTTTTCTACTAATGCTTACTCATTATTGAACACCCACTATATTCTGTGTTTTGAGGATATATCAGTGAACAAGTCAGACAAGATCCCTGCCCTCATGGAGCTTACTACAATGCAGTGGAGAAGACAGACCACTAACAAATTAAGTAATTACAAATTGTAATGAGTGCTATGAAGAAAAGTGGATACTGATACAGAATAAAGGAGGGGGGCTACTTTAAATGGGAGCCAGTCTCTCTGAGGAGATGATATTTAAGTGGAAAAAAAAAAAAAGGACTAGAAGTAGCTGGCTGAACAAAGGACCTGGGAGAGTGCTTCCAGCACAAGGACAAGAAATGAGATTAATGTTGCTAGGCACATTTTGCCAGATCAGAGAACCCTCTGTCCTGCATGACATGAGAAGGGAGCTACAGATGGAAGGGACCTTGACAAGACTTTAGTTCCATATTGCTGTTTGCTCAATGTCCCCCTTCGTCAATTTGCTGTCCTTGTTGCCACTCGATTCAGCACACCATCTGAAGTAAGTGTTGGCTGACAGTAGCACACTGAGGCCCAAGTCTCCATCCTAAGTTATATTCAGCAAGTTATGTGCTCTCTGGAATTCCTCTAGAATATTGATCCCCCAACTTAGAGTCCCCAACTCAGAGTGCCCTAGCCTCCAGACCCTGCTGGACAGGCTTGCCCTTGGCTTGACATGAAACACAAGTTGCTGTGATTTCTCTCCATCATGTTTTTATCTTTCAGAGAACCCTCCAAGTTTCTGGCATATAGATGCCAGATGGAAACTTTCTAGGTTCTCCAGGTTTTCACCCTTTATAGATCTTTCGGTCATTACAATGGGCATTGAAATGAAAGCGACAATTAAACATCTTAACTAAGATGAGCAACATCAGTGGCAGTCTCAACCATAAGTCTAGAATATATTTTACCCTGCCCTCCACCTTTGGTTTCTTCCGTACTCTGAAAGAAAATTATTTTTAAATTAATTTGAGCAGTATGTCTCAAAGTGTAGTCTATCACTAGTAGTACATAAGAATTTTAGGTGGAACATAGATGAATATTTGTGGATATATTAATGTTTGCTATGAGTTTATTTGAAAGTGTAAAAGAAAAAAAATGAGTAACATATCAAACCTACCATGACACCAAACACGGCTGACATCACTTGCCATATGGCAAATCTTTATAAACTTTGTCTTTTTTAATACTTTGAGTTCTGGGATACATGTGCAGAATGTGCAGGTTTGTTACATAGGTATACATGGGCCATGGTGGTTTGCTGCACCCATCAACCCGTCATCTACATTAGGTATTTCTCCTAATGCTATCCCTCCTCTAGCCCCCCACCCCCTGACAGGCCCTGGTGTGTGATGTTCCTCTCCCTGTGTCCATATGTTCTCATTGTTCAACTCCTGAGTGAGAACATGCGGTGTTTAGTTTTCTGTCCCTGTGTTAGTTTGCTGAGAATGATGGTTTCAAGCCTCATCCATGTCCCTGCAAAGGACATGAACTCATTCTTTTTTATGGCTGCATAGTATTCCATGATGTATATGTGCCATATTTTCTTTATCCAGTCTATCATTGATGGGCATTTGGGTTGGTTCCAAGTCTTTGCTATTGTAAATAGTGCTGCAATAAACATACATGTGCATGTGTCTTTATAGTAGAATGATTTATAATCCTTTGGGTATATACCCAGTAATGGGATTGCTGGGTCAAATGGTATTTCTGGTTCTAGATCCTTGAGGAATTGCCATACTGTCTTCCACAATGGTTGAACTAATTTATACTCCCATCAACAGTGTAAAAGCGTTCCTGTTTCTCCACATCCTCTCCATCATCTGTTGTTTCCACACATTTTAATGATTGCCATTCTAACAGGCGAGAGATGGTATCTCATTGTGGTTTTTATTTGCATTTCTCTAATGACCAGTGATGATGAGCTTTTTTTCATATGTTTTTTGGCCTCATAAATGTCTTCTTTTGAGAAGTGTCTGTTCATATCCTTTGCCCACTTTTTGATGGTTTTTTTTTCTCTTGTAAATTTGTTTAAGCTCCTTGTAGATTCTGGATATTAGCCTTTTGTCAGATGGATAGATTGCAAAAATTTTCTCCCATTCTATAGGTTGCCAGTTCACTCCGATGATAGTTTCTTTTACTGAGTAGAAGCTCTTTAGTTTAATTAGATCCCATTTGTCAATTTTGGCTTTTGTTGCCATTGCTTTTGGTGTTTTAGTCATGAAGTCTTTGCCCATGCCATTGTCCTGAATGGAACTGTCTAGGTTTTCTTCTAGGGTTTTTATGGTTTTAGGTCTTACATATAAGTGTTTAATCCATCTTGAGTTAATTTTTGTATAAGGTATAAGGAAGGGGTCCAATTTCTGTTTCCTGCATATGGCTAGCCAGTTTTTCCAACAACCTTTATTAAATAGGAAATCCTTTCCCCATTGCTTGTATTTGACAGGTTTGTCAAAGATCAGATGGTTGTAGATGTGTGGCATTATTTCTGAGGCCTCTGTTCTTCTCCATTGGTCTGTATGTCTGTTTTGGTACCAGTACCATGCTGTTTTGGTTACTATAGCCTTGTAGTATAGTTTGAAGTCAGGTAGTGTGATGCCTCCAGCTTTGTTCTTTTTGCTTAGGCTTTATAAACTTTTGTCCCTGCTCTTTCTTCCCTGGGACAATTGCCTCCTTTTCCTCTTTAACTCTCTCCAAAGTCTCCCACCAGCTAGCACACAAGCCTTTTTCTCAGGTCTTCCTCTCTACCCAAACAGCCTCCAGCCTTTTTCCCCTCCTCCATTATTTTTCATATGAAGAATAATGTCATCCTCTTTGCCTCTAATTTGCATCTTTACACTCATTAGCATGTTCAGCAAATAAAAGATTAGGAGTCAGCCTTTTAAATTGGTAGCAGAAAATATTAAAGAAACAATTATGTTTCCTTGTCACAAAGAATTTTTATTTTTTAATTTCCCTGTTACAAATAAAAGACTAAAAATCTAACTACATTTCAATGGAAAAGAAACACCAGACTCAGTGCAGACAGAGAGCTTCATCTATATGTGACTTGTGCAGTCAAACAGGGCCCCACACTTGGGGAGCTCCATGCTTGGTTTAATGTTTTGCTATCGCCATTTTGAAATCCATGAATTTTGAATGAGAGATCTTGTATTTTCATTTTACAAATTATGTTGCCCCCGCCCCCCCATCCCCGCTCTGGTGTGAGGTCTAATAGATGAGAAACTGAATGACAGGGTGAGGAGACAGAAAGAGCAGTGGCTAACTGTATCAGTTTCTAAAGGATTTTACTGAGGCTTCAAGTTGAGGGTCTACCTATGCCACTGTCTTTCTGGGTGTTGGCCTCAAACAGACCTGAGTTTGTATCCTGACTCTGCCACATACTAGGAGGTGAACTTGAGCATGTCAGTAAACTTCTCGTTGCCTCAGTTTACTCATCTGCAAAATGGTGATATTTATTTTGAAGTGTTATGAGGATTAAATGAAGTTACATGTGAAGGGCTTAATACAATGCAAAACAGTTTGTTACATGTCTTTCATCGTTTATTTTTATTGCTTACAATTTTAAATTTAATATCATTACTTGTTTTCAGGATATTTATTTTTATTAATAACTTTCTTAATAGCAAATATGGTCAACTTTCCATTTATAACTATGGTACAGTTCCCTTTTTAAATAAATATATTAATGTAAAAAAGTAAGGTAGCTTAAAGGAAAACATGAATGACTGGTATCATTAAGATAACCAAGCATTTTGACTGAACAGGAAAAATGCCCACCTAGTGAAATTTCTTCATTTTTTCGATAAGATAACTGAAGCCTAAAGAGGTAAAATGACTCATCAATGGTCACACAGCAAGTTAGTGTGAACAATCAGGGCAACCTAGATCTCTTGATTCCTAGCTTAGGGCTCCTCCAACTACACCACACATACACAGGGTTAAAGCAAAAGCTAGCCTCGTGCTCAATTAGGTACACGGCAGGCAGCCAGACTTTCTATGTGTAATGCCTCATTCACTCCCCAAGGATATCAGATAAATAAAGTATTCTAATATAATGATACAGAAACTAGTTACTGAGATTTGTCCATGCAGCTAAGGCAATTTGAAAATATTACCTACTAGTCCATCTTTATTTCTCATTTTTTAAATTTCCCTGAAAAGGATGAGCAATTAGGACTGACAGAATAGGTTACAGATTATTGGTGGAAACAAACTCCCAGTCCACAGTTTGCTTCTCTCCTTATCCTGTATGCCACTGGTCTGTACGTCTTCTGCATAAATATAACTTGAAAGGCAATGCGGCTTGGGAATGCAAATGACAATACAAACTGGAGGTATATCCCAGAGTTACCTCAGGTCACTCAACTTCAATTCCTGTCAGTACCATTAAATCTAAGAGAACTCACTAGGGTCCGTCTAGAAATGAGAAAGGGAATTTTAATGTCAGAACCATATGTTTTGCTTTCGCCATAATTCTACAGGACCATGGACAATTATTTTACCTTCTGATGTATATTAGTTTTCTAGGGCTGTTGTAACAACATACCATAAACTGGGTGGCTTAAAACAGAAATTTATTGTCTCACACCTCTGGAGGCTAGAAGTCCAAAACCAAGGTGTTAGTAGGGCTGGTTCCTTCTTTTTTTTTTTTTTTTTTTTTTTTTTTTTGAGACGGAGTCTCGCTCTGTCGCCCAGGCTGGAGTGCAGTGGCGCGATCTCGGCTCACTGCAAGCTCCGCCTCCCGGGTTCACGCCATTCTCCTGCCTCAGCCTCCCGAGTAGCTGGTACTACAGGCGCCCGCTACCACGCCCGGCTAATTTTTTGTATTTTTAGTAGAGACGGGGTGGGCTGGTTCCTTCTGAGGATTGTGAGGAAACGCCTCTCCTTGGCTTGCAGGTTGAAATAGTCTTTCCTGTATGGGTGTCTGTCTCTGCATCCAAGTTTCCCCTTTTTATAAGGACACCATTCATAGTGGATTAAAATACACTTCAGATGACCTCATTTTAACTTGATTATCTCTATGAAGACCTTATCTCCAAACAAGATCACAAATAAGGTATTGGGGTTATAATTGCAACTGTTTTTGGTGAGGGAACACAATTCAACCCATAACAAGTGCATTTTGTTATGTTAATTAAGTGAAATAATTTTAAATGCAAATTAAATTTAATTCATACAGTCACATATTACCTCCTGAGAATCTGGGAAATCTAACAATGTAAAGAATGAATCATAGATTATTTTAGGAGAAAACATGTTAGACCTATAATGGAAAAAGTACTCCTGGAAATAAAGAAATCACACTGAATTAGACAGTATTCTTTTTTGTGTGGGAGTTCTACTCAAAATAGAAATAGAAAATGAAGAACTCACTGACTAAGAAAAAATACACAATTTATAGTTTTGTTTTTCAGCTTACTTTTTTAGAGGATAAGAAGACTTTTAGTATTGTACTATTACAAATACAGTAATTCAGAAATACTTTGGTGCTTTAGATAAATAGTAGAAATAAACCTGAATAATTTGTAGTAATATTATGATTTGTAAATGATCATTAAAAATATCTTAACATTTTTTCAAAGAACAGAAATCATATTTTCTAACTTATTTCAAATAATTGATAAAACACAGCATATACTTTATTTAATTTCGAATTTCATTCCTCACAAAAACCTAGAAACCCATGTAGTTGTGACATAGTGTATAGAAGTCTCTATTCTTTTTAGTTGTGATGCCACTGCCCAATCTTTGCCTCCCTCTTTGACTGTGGGTGGACCTTGGTTGAGAAGACGGAAAACCTCTAGGCAGAGCAGGGAGAAAGAAGCCCTTGGGATTAGAGGTGGGGATGCTGAAGTCTTTGGGCTTGGGTCTGGAGCTCAAAGGCAGGAGACTGTGGGAAATCTAAGGCCTTTGTGCAGATGAGAACATAAAATACATTTGTGAGGGGGTTGGGAGAAAAGGCACGCCATTATGGGTAATATTGAGAAAGCTGTTTTGAGAAAACCATCTGAGACTTAGGAAGGTTATGGAAGGAAGGAAGGTTGTAGGAAAAGGAAAAGCAGTTCAGGTTGGGAGAATCTGGAGGAGGAGGGAAAGACTTTGAGTGAAGCAAGTGAGGCAGAAAGACCATTAAGTGGAAGGAAGAAAAGAAGGCTTTTGGGGAAGAAGTGGAAAGTACCTTTGGGTGGTGAAGGAAGGAAAACCTGAGTGGGGAGAAGAACTTTTGGAGAGCTGAAAGTAGGCTTCTGAGAGGGAGTGAGTGAAGGCCTGGAGGAGGGTAAATAAAGAGGTAAGGGAAGGAATTTGAGGGAGAGGGGAAGGCCTTAGTGAAGGTAGCTTAGAGAGGGAGAGGATGGTATAAGGTAAAAGAAGGGAAGTAAGGGACTGAAGACTTTCAGAGAGGAGAAAAGGGCTCTGTGAGATAAGGAATGAAAAGCTTTTGAGAAAAGGCCTGTGAAGTGAGCAAAGGAAAGTCATTGTGGGGAGGTGAGAAATGAAAGGACCTTGATTGAAGGACAAGAAAAACTTTTGGAATGGTGATGAAGGAGGGAAGGCATTTGTGAGGGTAAAAGAAGGAAGGCCTTTGTGATGATAAGTGAAGGAGGGAAGTTTTTTGGGAAAGGAGGTGAGAAAGTTAGGGTTTTGTGAGGGGACTTGAGGGAAGGAGGCCTTTGAGCAGGGAAGGAAGTCAATTGTGAGGGTAAAGAAAGCAGGAAAGGTAACCATGAAAGAAGATTAGGTCTTTGTGAGGGGAGGTGAAAGAGGTTAGAATTTTGTTAGGGGAGAGCATGGAAAGAAGATTTTGGTAGAGGAGAAGATGGAGGGTATACCTTTGTGAGGAGAGATAAGGGAGGCTGGAACTATATAAGCAAAGGTGAGGCAGGGAATGTACTGGTGAGATAAGAAAGGACTATGAAGAGGAGATGAAGGAGGTTATTATTTCATGAGGGAGGTGAAAGAAGAAAGGCCCTTGTGAGAGGAGATGAGGGAGGAAGGTCTTTGTGAAGGAAGACAAGGAATTTTAGTGAAGAGTTGAGGAATTAAAGGCCTCCACGACTGAGGTGAGAAAAGTAAGCACTTTTTCAGAAGTGTGGTAGGAAGCCTTTAGAGAGAGATAAAAGAAAGCACTTGTGAGTGAACATGCGGGAGGGTAGGACTCTGTGATGGAAGGTGAGTAAAGAAAGGCTTTCATGAGGAGAAATGAGCAAGGAAAGACTTTTGTGAAGGGAGGTGATTGAGGAAATGTGTGGTGAAGTAAGGGAGGTTAGCAAGTGAGGTTGGAGTGGAAAAGCTTTAAGAGAGGAGATGATGGAGGTTAGTGGTTTCAGCGGTGCGGTGAAGAAGGTTAGTCCCATGTGATGGAGGTACTGAAAAGAAGGTCTTGGGAGAGATGAGGGAGGAAAGTCACCTATGAGAGAAAGTCATTTCTGAAAGAAGGGAAAGGAAATGTAGTACTTTGTGAAGGGAGGTTAAGGAGGGAAGACCTTTCAAAGAATACCTATAACAAATAAAGAGATTGAAACACTAAACAAAACCTCCCTTGTAACAGAGAAATTATAGTTAATAATAATTTGTTTTATATTTCAAAGTAGCTAGAAGAGAAGAATTGGAATGTTCCCAACACAAAGATAAATTTTTGAGGTAATGGATATCTCAATTACCTGGATTTGATCACTACACATTGTATATACATATTGAAATATCACATACACCCCAAAAATACATACAACTATGATATATCAATATAAAAATACAAAAACAGGGGCATCTGCTGGCAAGATGGCCGAAAAGGAACAGCTCTGGTCTGCAGCTCCCAGCAAGACCAATGCAGAAGTTGGGTGATTTCTGCATTTCCAACTGAGGTACCCTGTTCATCTCATTGGGACTGGTTAGGCAGTGGGTGAAGCCCACGGAGGGTGAGTAGAAGCAGGGTAGGGTGTCGCCTTACCTGGGAAGTGCAAGGAGCGGAGGCATCCCTTTCCCAGCCAAGCGAAGCTGTGACAGACTGTGCTATCTGGCCCAGATACTATGCTTTTTCTATGGTTTTTGCAGTCCACAGACCAGGAGATTCCCTCATGTGCCTACACCACCAGGGCCCTGGGTTTCAAGCACAAAACTGGCAGCTGTTCAGACAGACACGGAGCTAGCTGCAGGAGTTTTTTTTTTTTTTTTTTTTTTTCTTAGCCCAGTGGCACCTGGAACCCCAGTAAGACAGAACTGTTCACTCCCCTGGAAAGGGGGCTGAAGCCAGGGAGCCAAGCCAGTGGGTCCAACTGCCACAGAGCCCAGGAAGCTAAGAATGACTGGCTTGAAATTCTCCCTGCCAGCACAGCAGTCTGAAGTCGACCTGGGACAATTGAGCTTGGTGTGGGGAGGGACATCCGCCATTACTGAGGCTTGAGTAGGCGGCTTTCCCCTGACTGTGCTAAGGACTGGGTGGAACTCAACACAGTGTGGCAAAGCAGCTGTGTCCAGACAGCCTCTCTAGATTCCTCTTCACTGGGAAGGGCATCTCTGAAAGAAAGGCAGCAACCCCAGTCAAGGGCTTAAAGATATAACTCCCATCTCACTGGGACAGAGCACCCGAGGAAAGGGGTGGCTGTCGGCGCAGCTTCAGCAGACTTAAACATTCCTGCCTGCCACCTCTGAAGAGAGCAGTGGACCCTGACAAGGAGGGTTCTACAAGCACAGCACTCGAGCTCTGCTAAGGGACAGACTGCATCCTCAAGTGGGTCCCTGACCCCTGTGCCTCCTGACTGGGAGAGACCTCCCAACAGGGGGTGACAGGAGCCTCATACAGGAGAGCTCTGGCTGGCATCAGGCTGGTGCCCCTCTGAGATGAAGCTTCCAGAGAAAGGAGCAGAAAGCAATCTTTGCTGTTCTGCAGCCTCCACTGGTGATAACCAGGAAAACAGGGTCTGGGGTGAACCTCCAGCAAACTAGAGCAGACCTGCCGCAGAGGGGCCTGACTGTTAGAAGAAAACCTAACAAACGGAAAGCAGTAACATCAACATCAACAAAAAGAACCCCCACACAGAAATCCCATCCAAAGTTCTTCAGCCTCAAAGATCAAAGGTAGATAAATCCACAAAAATGAGGAAAAAACAGTGCAAAAATGCTGAAAATTCCAAAAACCAGAATGCCTCTTCGCCTCCAAATGATCACAACTCCTCTCCGGCAAGGGCAGAAAACTGGATAGAGAATGGGTTTGACAAAGTAGGCTTCAGAAGGTGGGTAATAACAAACTCCTCTGAGCTAAAGGAGCATGTTCTAATCTAATGCAAGGAAGCTAAGAATCTTGACAAAAGGTTACAGGAACTGCTAACTAGAATAACCAGTTTAGAGAAGAACATAAATGAACTGATGGAGCTGAAAAACACAGCACAAGAACTTCGTGAAGCATACACAAGTATCAATAGCCAAATCAATCAAGAAGAAGAAAGGATATTAGGGATTGAAGATCAACTTAATGAAATAAGGCGTGAAGACAAGATTAGAGAAAAAAGATTGAAAAGGAATGAAAAAAGCCTCCAAGAAATATGGGACTATGTGAAAAGACAAAACCTACGTTTGATTGAGGTCCCTGAAAGTGACGGGGAGAATGGAACAAAGTTGGAAAACACACTTCAGGATGTTATCCAGGAGAACTTCCCCTAACCTAGCAAGACAGGCCAACATTCAAATTCAGGAAATAGAACACCACAAAGATACTCCTCGAGAAGAGCAACCCCAAGGCACATAATCATCAGACTCACCAAGGTTGAAATGAAGGAAAAAAATGTTAAGAGCAGCAAGACAGAAAGGTCAGGTTACCTACAAAGGGAAGCCCATCAGACTAACAGCAGGTCTCTCTGCAGAAACCCTACAAGCCAGAATAGAGTGGGGGCCAATATTTAATATTCTTAAAGAAAAGAATTTTCAACCCAGAATTTCATATCTAGCCAAACTAAGCTTCATAAGCGAAGGAGAAATAAAATCCTTACAGACAAGCAAATCCTAAGGGATTCTGTCACCACCAGGCCTGCCTTACAAGAGTACCTGAAGGAAGCACTAAATATGGAAAGGAAAAACCAGTACCAGCCACTGCAAAAACACGCCAAAATACAAAGACCAATGACACTATGAAGAAACTGCATCAACTAATGTGCAAAACAGCTAGCATCATGATGACAGGATCAAATTCACACATAACAATATTAACCTTAAATGTAAATCGGCTAAATGCCCCAATTACAATACAGAGACTGGCAAATTGGATAGAGCCAAGACCCACTGGTGTCCTGTATTCAGGAGACCCATCTCACATGCAAAGACATACACAGTCTCAAAATAAAGGGATGGAGAAATTTCACCAAGCAAATAGAAAGAAAAAAAAAAACCAATCCTAGTCTCTGATAAAACAAATTTAAATCAAAAAAGACAAAGAAGGGCATTACATAATGGTAAAGGGAATCAATGCAAAAAGAAGAGCTAATTATCCTAAATACATATGCACCCAATACAGGAGCACTCAGATTCATAAAACAAATTCCTACAGACCTACAAAATGACAGACTCCCACACAATAATAGTGGGAGACTTTAACAACCCACTGTCAATATTAGACAGATCAACGAGATAGAAAATTAACAAGGATATTCAGGACTTGAACTCAGCTCTGGACCAAGCAGACCTAACAGACACCTATAGAAGACTCTACCCCAAATCAACAGAATATACATTCTTCTCAGCATCACAAAATAATAAGAGCTATTTATGACAAACCCATAGCCAACATCATACTGAATGGGCAAAAGCTGGAAGCATTCCCTTTGAAAACCGGCACAAGACAAGGATGCCCTCTCTCACCACTCCTATTCAACATAGTATTGGAAGTTCTGGCCAAAGCAATCATGCCAGAGAAAGAAATAAAGTGTATTCAAATAGGAAGAGAGGAAGTCAAATTGTCTCTGTTTGCAGATGACATGATTTTATATATTTAGAAAACCCCATCGTCTCAGCCCCAAAACTCCTTAAGCTGATAAACAACTTCAGCAAAGTCTCAGGATACAAAATCAATGTGCAAAAATAACAAGCATTCCTATACACCAAGAATAGACAAGCACAGAGCCAAATTATGAGTGAACTCCCATTCACAATTGCTACAAAGAAAATAAAATACATAGGAACACAACTTACAAGGGACATGAAGGACCTCTTCAAGGAGAATGACAAACCATTGCTCAAGGAAATAAGAGACGACACAAACAAATGGAAAAAAAATTCCATGTTCATTGATAAGAAGAATCAGTATCGTGAAAATGGCCATACTGCCCAAAGTAATTTATAGACTCGTTGCTATTCCCATCAAGATACCATTGGCTTTCTTCACAGAACTAGAAAATACTACTTTAAATTTCATATGGAACCAAAAAAGAGCCCGTGTAACCAAGACAATCCTAAGCAAAAAGAACAAAGCTGGAGGCATCACACTACCTGACTTCAAACTATACTACAAGACTACAGTAACCAAAACAGCATAGTACTGGTACCAAAACAGATATATAGAAAAATGGAACAGAACAGACGCCTCAGAATTAACACCCCACCTCTACAACCATCTGATCATTGACAAACCTGACAAAAACAAGCAATGGGGAAAGGATTCCCTATTTAATAAATGGTGTTGGGAAAACTGGCTAGCCATATGCAGGAAGCAGAAACTGGACCCCTTCCTTACACCTTATGCAAAAGTAAACTCAAGATGGATTAAAGACTTAAACACAAGACCTAAAACCATAAAAACCCTAGAAGAAAATCTAGGCAATACCATTCAGGACAGAGGCATGGGCAAAGACTTCATGACTAAAACACCAAAAGCAATGGCAATAAAAGCCAAAATTGACAAATGGGATCTAATTAAACTAAAGAGCTTCTGCTCAGCAAAAGAAATTATCATCAGAGTGAACAGGCAACCTATAGAATGGGAGAAAATTTTTGCAATCTATCCATCTGACAAAGGTCTAATAACCAGAATCTACAAGGAGCTTAAACAAATTTACAAGAAATAAATAAACAACCCCATTAAAAAGTGGGTGAAGGATATGAACAGACACTTCTGAAAAGAAGCCATTTATGAGGCCAAAAAACATATGAAAAGAAGCTCATCATCACTGGTCATTAGAGAAATGCAAATAAAAACCACAATGAGATACCATCTCAAGCCAGTTAGAATGGCAATCATTAAAATGTATGGAAACAACAGATGCTGGTGAGGATGTGAAGAAATAGAAACACTTTTACACTGTTGGTGGGAGTGTAAATTAGTTCAACCACTGTGGAAGACAGTGTGGCAATTCCTCAAGGATCTAGAACCAGAAATACCATTTGACCCAGCAATCCCATTACTGGGTATATACCCAAAGGATTATAAGTCATTCTGCTATAAAGACACATGCAAATGTATGTTTATTGCAGCACTATTTACAATAACAAAGACTTGGAACCAACCCAAATGCCCATCAATGATAGACTGGATAAATAAAATGTGGCACATACACACCATGGACTACTATGCAGCCATAAAAAAGAATGAGTTCATGTCCTTTGCAGGGACATGGATGAAGTTGGGAACATCATCCTCAGCAAACTAACACAGGGACAGAAAACTAAACACCGCATGTTCTCACACATAAGTGGGAGTTGAACAATGAGAAGACATGGACACAGGGAGGGGAGCATCACACACCAGGGCCTGTCGAGGGGTTGGGGGAAAGGGGAGGGAGAGCATTCAGACAAATACCACTTAAAACCTAGTTGACAGGTTGATAGGTGCAGCAAACCACCATGGCACATGTATACCTGTGTAACAAACCTACACGTTCTGCACATGTGTCCCATAACTTTTTTTAAAGTAAAAATAAAATCAAAAATAAAATGTTTCAACAAAAAAAATCTAGGAACGGATGGCTTCACTGGTAATTTCTACCAAATATTTAAAGAAGAATTAACATCAATCGTTCTCAAAATCTTCCAGCAACAATACTTCTTAACTCATTCTAGGAGTTCAGTAGTAACATGATCCCAAGGGCAGGCAAAGACACCACAAGAAAACTGCAGACCAATATCGCTTATGAATATAGATAGAAAATTCTCCTACAAAATACCAGCAAACCAAATGCGACAGCGTATTATAAGGATTATACACAATGACTATAAAGTGGGGTTCATCCCACTAATCTAAAGACAGTTGAACATAAGAAAATCAGTCAACATAATACACAAAGGGAAACAATTTCATATCTCAATTGATGCAAAAAAAGCATCTGACAAAATCTAAAACCCTGTCGTAATAAAATCACTCAGCAAACTGGGAACAGAATGAGTCTTACTTAACATGATGAAGAGCTGATGAACAGCTAACATTATAATCAATGTTGAAAAACCAAAAGCTTCCTCTAAAACATGGATGCCTGCTTTCATCACTGCTATTCAATATTGTACTGGAAGTTCTAGCAAGAGCAATTAAGCAATAAGGAGAAATAAATGGCATGAAAATAGGAAAGTAAAAAGTAAAACTCTCTCTATTTACAGATAACATGATTCTATGTCTAGAATATACAAAAAGCCCTCAAAATCTTACTAGAGCTAATAAATTAATTTCACAATTTTACAGGGTACGAGACCAACAGGTAAAAATCAGCTGTGCTTCTATACACCAGCAAAGAACAATATGAAAAGAAAAAGGAAACCATTCTATTTGCAATAGCATACAAAAGAATAAAATATCTAAAAATAAATTTAACCAAGGAAGTTAAAGACTTGTAAACTGAAAACTACAAAACATTACTGAAATAAATTAAAGAAGACATTAATAAATGGAAAGACATTTTGTGGTCACAGATTGGAATACCTAATATTGTTAAGATGGCAGCACTTCCAAAGTGATCTACAGATTCAATGCCAACTCTATCAACATTCCAATGGCCTTTTTGCAGAAACGGAAAAGCTGACTCTCAAATTTATATAGAGTTGTTAGTGGCCATGAATACGCAAAACAGTATGGATAAAGAAGAACGAAAATGATGGACTCACACATTCCAATTTCTAAACTTGCTATAAAGCTGCAGTAATCAAAAGAATGTGGTACCAGCATAGAGATAGACACGTAGACCAGAATAAAATTGAGAGTCCAGAACTAAACCTATAAATCTATAATCAACTGATTTTTCAGAAGGCTGCCAAGAGGAAAAAATCGTCTCTTCAACAAGTGGTGCTGGAACAAGTGGCTATCCACATGCAAAAGAATGAAGTTGGACCCTTAACATACACCATATGCAAAAATCAACTCAAAATGGATCAACAATCTGAATATGAGAGTTAAAACCGTAAAACTCTTAGAAGCAAACATGGGAGTAATCGTCATGACCTTGGATCTGACAACGGATTCTTAGATATGACTCCAAAACACAAGCAACCAAAGACAAAATAGATAAATTGAACTTTCTCAAAATTAAAAACATTTTTACATCAAAGGACATTATCAAGAAAGTGAAAAGACTACCCACAGAATGGGAGGAAACATTTGCAAATCAGGTATCTGATAAGGGTCCAGTATCCAGAATATATAAAGAATTCCTAAAGCTCAACAGCAAAACCACAAACGATACAATTAAAAATGGTCAAATAATTGAAAAGACATTTCTCCAAAGATGTACGAATGGCCAACAAGCATATAAAACATGCTCAACGTCATTAGGCATTAGGAAAATATAAATCAAAACCATAATGAGATACTATTTCACTCCTACTATAATGGCTATAATGTATAACAAGGGGGACAGATAACATATATTGGTGAAAGTGAAACCTTCAAACATTGTTAGTGGACATGTAAAACGGTTCAACCACTTTGTAAAACAGTGGTTTTGACTTCCTCAAAAAGATCAATGGAGTTCCCATATGACCCAGCAATTCTACTCCTAGAGAATTCAAAACATGTCTACACAACAACTTGTACACAAATGCTCATAGCAGTATTGTTCATAATAGGCCCAAAGTGGAAACAACCCAAATTCGGTAAATTTCAAAAACTAGATAAAAATATAGTATATCCCTACAATGGAATACTAGTCAGCCATAAAAAGGAATTAAGTACCCTTATGGACTGGGGAATTGGGAGTAACTGGTTCATGGGTATGGGTTTTAATTTGGGGTGGTTAAAATATTTTGGAACTACACGGGGTGATGGTTGCACAACATTTACAGGAACGAAATCCCTTTAATTGTTCACTATAAAATAGTTAATTTTATGTTATATGAATTTCACTTCAATTTTTTTTTCATTTTTTTGAGATGGAGCCTCGCTCTGTCGCCCAAGCTGGAGTGTAGTGGCGCGATCTTGGCTCACTGCAAGCTCCGCCTTCTGGGTCCACGCCGTTCTCCTGCCTCAGCCTCCCAAGTAGCTGGGAATACAGGCGCCTGCCACCACACCTGGCTAATTTTTTTGTATTTTTAGTACAGACGGGGTTTCACCGTGTTAACCAGGATGGTCTCGATCTCCTGACCTCGTGATCCACCCGCCTCTGCCTCCCAAAGTGCTGGGATTACAGGCATGAGCCACCGCGCCCGGCCTTTTTTTTTTTTTTTTTTTTTTTTTGAGACGGAGTCTCGCTCTGTTGCCCAGGCTGGAGTGCAGTGGTGCGATCTCAGCTCACTGCAACCTCCGCCTCCCGGGTTCAAGCAATTCTCCTGCCTCAGCCTCCCAAGTAGCTGGGACTACAGGTGCATGACACCACGCCCAGCTAATTTTTTTGTATTTTAGTAGAGACGGGGTTTCACCTTGTTGCCCAGGCTAGTCTTGAACTCCTAAGCTCAGGCAATCCGCCCGCCTCGGCCTCCCAAAGTATTGGGATTACAGGCGTGAGCCACTGCGCCCAGTCCTTTTCCTTTTTTTTTTTTTCTTTTTAGACGGAGTCTCGCTCTCTCACCAGGCTGGAGTGCAGTGGCACCATGCCAGCTCACTGCAACCTCCACCTCCCGAATTCAAGCGATTCTCCTGCCTCAGCCTCCCGATTAACTGGGATTACAGGCGTGCACCACCATGCCCGGCTAATTTTTGTATTTTTAGTAGGGATGAGGGTTTCACCATGTTGGCCAGGCTGGTTTGGACTCCTGACCTCAAGTGATCCACCTGCTTCAGCCTCCTAAAGTGCTGGGATTACAGATGTGAGCCACCGTGCCTTGTCCTCAATTTTTAAAAAGGGGCGACAAGGGAGGTTAGTCTATTTTGTGGCGGGAAGTGAGGAAGGGAAGGCTTTTGTTAGGGGAAGTTGGGGAGGGAAAGTCTTTTATAAGTGAGTTTAGGCAGGAAAGACTTCCTGCAGCCAGGCGAGAGAGGGCAGGACTTTGTAAGGACTGCTGAGGATAGGGCCATAAAGGCCTTTGGGAGGAGAGAGGACAGGAAGGGGCAGGAAGGCCTATGGTTGGTGCCGGTGTGTTGCCACACCCCGCCCTCCTCTCCCTCCCCCTCCCCCTCCCCCTCCCCCAGCATTTCCCTGCCTGGCCTGAGCCAGCACTCACCAGAGCACAGGTAGTAGGACAGGTAGTAGCACACGAGCAGCAGGATCCAAATGGAGAGCAGGAGCATCCCAAAGGGTTTGCTGACCCGCATCTTTAGATATTCCCGCCATCCTGGCTGCGGCCTGTCAGCCATGGCGGCCTGGTATCCAGGAGGGCTGCTCTCGGGATTCGACGCAGTTGCCGCCAGCTCATAAGTTGCCAGCTCTAAGTGAGCCACACGCATGGCACGGTTACTTCTCCTATTCCTCCCCCTCGCTTTCCTCCTATGTGAAGACATGGCTCTGGGTGCCGCCTCGCTGAGACGCTGCCTCACAGCCCAACGGTCCGGCAGTCCGTGGCCCAGAAGCTTCCGGGGCAGTCCGTGGCCCAGAAGCTTCCGGGGCAGTCCGTGACCCAGAAGCTTCCGGGGCAGTCCGTGACTCAGAAGCCAATAGGGCTGTGGCCCTCGCGTGGCATGTGCCAACTCTCGCGAGGCCTGAAACTGATTCCTTCACGATGACGTCTTCTGCTTCATTCCACAGGCCCAGACCCTTATAACCACGTGGCCAGTGGTTGGTGCACCCCCACACTCCCACTCAAAGCCTGGCATATAGGTGCTTGCTAAATGCTTGTGGAACAAGTGAACGGGGCTTCAGGCCTGCACCAGTGGCATGACTGCTTGCCATAGATCAACAAAAAGGAATAACTCGGATTCTGACTCCAACCTTAGCCGTTAATTCCTCCTCATTCCCAGAGTGCACACTGTAGTGTATGGTCACTACAGTTCGTCATTACAGCGCTCACGACAGCAGCTGCTAGCCAAATGTGGCTATTTAAATGCAAATTTCAATTACTTAAAATTAAATGAAATTAAGAAAACAGTTCCTCAATCACAGTAGCCACATTAACAAGTGCTCAATAGTCGCATGTGGCTTATGGCTGCCATCCTGGACACTGGCAATATGGATTTTTTTTTCTTTGTTTCTTTTTTTTTTTTTTTTTTTTTGAGACGGTGTCTTGCTGTCTCCCAGGCTGGAGTGCAGTGGCGCGATCTCGGCTCACTGCAAGCTCCGCCTCCCAGGTTCACGCCATTCTCCTGCCTCAGCTTCTGGAATAGCTGGGATTACAGGCGCACACCACCACGCCTGGCCAGTTTTTGTATTTTTAGTAAAGATAAGGTTTCACCATGTTGGCCAGGCTGGTCTCGAACTCCTGACCTCTGGTGATGTGCCCACCTCGGCCTCCCAAAGTGCTGGGATTACAGGTGTGAGTCACCGTGTCCGGCTGGAGCATTTTCATCATGGCAAAAAGTCGTTTTGGGCAGTATGGGATTTGAAGAGTGACTAGTGAATATCGTAGATATTCAATAGATTGTTACACTTTAGTAGAAGCTTTACGTGTTAGACAAAATGCTATTTGCCTTATGAAACCTTAAAACTGAGTTACAAATAAATAAAACAATACGATAACATGAGAACAAATAATGTGTGACGAACACTGAAAAGTGACTAAAATCATTTACGTTTTATTGCTAAAATTACCACCCATGAACTGGGTGGCTCTAAGTAAATGCCTTCCTCCCACTAGGCCTTGGTGCCTCATGTGTAAAATGGAAGGGTTGGACATTGTTTCTAGACCCCCTTTTGGCTCTAAAATCTGACCCTTGGGCAAAATCCCATTATCTTCCTTGGTTTGGGCACACCAGCAAAAGGACTGTGTAGGTACTGCTTCCATAACTGTTAGCTTACCACATTCTAGTTTACAAAGGATATGAAAACCACCCCAACTGCATTTCCATCCTTATTCATAATTATATTATACGTACTTTCCATTTCTACTACTTTTATTCTATTGTTATTTCCAGTGTTCCTAAGCATCCCACAGAGGAAGGGAGAAGCAATATTCCTATTCCAATAATTCTTGAAACGTAGCACACTCCACCCATCCCTGCCCCCATGCCCAAGAGCCATTTATAATGCTGTTTAGTTTATCAAAGAGTCTAACAGGAAAAGAACCCACTTTCCTTCTATATTTTTTTAAATTCTTTTTTTTGGCTTCAGCTTTTCCAAAACGAATTTGATGAGAGGATTCTTATCACACAAAACATTTATTAATAGCTTCTGAAACTACTGCTTTCAACTGTGAGGAGCTGTGAAGTATCTGAGATTTTACTCTTCTTTCAAGTAACAAGGTAACTAGTTGCAGTTTTATAGATGCTGGCAGAAGATGCAAGACTACTGAGTCAGAGACAAAGGACAAAAGCTCTCCTGAGACATACAGAAACTCAACAAATCCATGGAAAATTGACTCCCAACAGCAGCCTTGTTCATGTCATAGCACAGGTGGAAAATTATCATACGACCAGACACCGCACAGCCACCCTGAGGTCTCAGATCAAGCTGGAGCACGCAATTGGGAACTCAGCCCTTTGCCACCTCACAGGTTGAGCTCTGTTCGCCTTAGTTTCCCCCCTTCACCAATTATGGGCTGTGGATAGCCCGATTGTGAAGATACCATCCAGCTCTGGCATGCTATGACTCATACTTGACTGTAGCATTTGAGGTTGCTGCAAACCCGTGAGGCGTGGCAGTTCTACTACAATGCAATCCACGTTATACCATTAGAAACCCAAATTATTAACAGGAACTCAAGGGACAAAATCCCTAAGATTACATCTCAGCACTTCCTGGTTTACACAACACTAATTAGAGATTGAGGCCCCCCCCACACACACACACACAAGCCATATGAAGTGTCCATTTTACAGATTATCAGATGTAAATTTAAAATCCTGCACTGGCTTTCCTCTTTTGTCCTATACCCTCAAGGGAGCTAAATTTGATACTAAACAACCCAGACCTAATTAGAGATAAAAATGTGTGGCATGGGCATGAATACAAGAACTGTTTCATGAGATGGTGCATACCGCTGCTCAGAATGTAACTACCGTTCTTGTGGAAAACATAATTGACACTATTTTTTTTTCACATATCCCCACAGACATGAAAAGATGCCTGAGCTCAAGTAATCATGGGAATATAAGTTAAATCAATAATGAGATTTTTCACACTGACCAGATTAGCAAAACTAAATAAATATCCACACGAATATATACAAATAGGACTTTGGTCATTGTAGGTGGGGTTACAAATGGGTACAACCACTTTGGTGATTTTTTTTTTTTTTTTGAGAGACAGAGTCTCGCTCTGTTGCCCAGGCTGGAGTGCAGTGCACGATCTCAGCTCACTGAAAGCTCCGCCTCCCGGGTACAAGCAATTCTCCTGCCTCAGCATCCCAAGTAGCTGGGACTACAGGTGTGTGCCACTACGCCAGGCTAAACTTTGTATTTTTTAGTGGAGAAGGGGTTTCACTATATGTTGGCCAGACTGATCTCGAACTCCTGACCTCAGGTAATCTGCCCGTCTCGGCCTCCCGAAGTGCTGGGATTACAGGCATGAGCCACTGCGCCTGGCCCACTTCGGTGAGTTTTTGACAACACATTGTAAAGTTAAATATTCACATATTCTGTGACCTAGGAATTCCACTTTTAGGTATCTACCCTTTCACCCATGTGTACAAGGGGACATGTACAACAATGTTCATTGTTATAGTGGAAATAACATAAATGATGTCTCAGTAGGGTAATAAAAGCAAACTAGTTCATTCCTATAATGTATAACATTTAATGATAATCAGGATCAGTTGCCTTAGCCAAGGTAGTAATTATCTTTTTTTTTTTTTTCTGGTTTGCCTACCAGCATGAGGTGGCAGTCCCAGCTTCTAATTGAGGGGAATCATTGTTGTGTTCCCTGAAAGAAATATTGAATAATAATAAGCTTCTAATTCTAAAATAGCAGAAACCAAAGTTGTGAGAATAGGAAGCAAAACACAAAATTTTTTGTACGTGGATCATGAGATGTCAATCTTGCCATCATCCCTTGGTTCTTAGCCCCATGTGTTCTGGTTATGGAGGAAACAACACCATATGTTGATCACTAGTCCTTGTTCAGCATGTACAGCACATTCCTGCAAGATGGTACCCCAAACTGACAGGGTGTTTTTTGCTAGGCCATGTCATAAGTAGACCTATAAGAGGTGACTTCATTGTTTTATTAGGCTGATTTCTTCTAGGTGAGTTGGCATGTGGTAAAACCAGTGAAGCCAACAGGCTTCGTTTCATTGCTGTACTTAGATCAGGGTAATGTGAGTTCCTTTGATAGAAGCAATATTGTGTGAGATACAAATAGTGCTGTGTAAGGTATTCAATAAATCTACGGATGGTAGGGCTAGCCGAGGTATGGTAAACAGGAAAACAAATCCAATTTGGAGTTACAATCTATTCAAGTTAAGAAAAAAGTCACTGTCCGGTCTGTAATAAAAGGGGTCCAAACCAATCAAACTGTCCCAAGATGGCTCGTTGGTACCCATAGGATATTATACCATATCAGGGACCCAGGACTAATGGCTGCTGCTGGTAAATTGGGCATCCAAGAAGTAGTAGGTTTTGGTGAGAAGAAATTCATATTATTGAGTCCATGCATATTTTCATCTCTGTCCCCAAGCCCACTTTGTATATGAGCTCATCCATCAAGCACCGGAGTGGTAGAGAGAGTCTGATTGATATCCACTGAATGGGCATTAAGCCCATATGACTATTTAGCAGCTCTCCTACAAAGAGAACCTTTTGATAAATATTCATATGCAAGACATACATTCTAGATCAATTCACATACTTCTTTCTCAAATTTCCTTGCTCCAAACTTGCTCCAAACTTGCAATACTCCAAACTTGCTTCTTCCAAGACCCTGACCATCCAGCCGCAACATTAGTCTCTGCCATGATTCAGCATAGATCCTTGCCACAGCCTTTCTCTTCTTCCTGGCAAATAAAACAAGTTCCAGACGAAGGGGACAACCAAATATATGACTCAAAGTTCTGCCCAACAGGTTCCCTTCCCCGTTGTCCTACAGATCACCTGTGAGTGGGGCCGTAATGACACAGCAATCTACTTACTCCTAAGAGAGAATCATTCTGTTCTCTTTCTCTGATCATTGTTGTTTCTGGTTGAGCTGAAGCCATCTTGCTGCCGGTATAAGGATGAAGTCAATATGGAGAATGGCAGAAGAGAGGGACAGGAAGAACCTGAATACCTAATGATATCATTGAGCTACCCCAAAACTTGACCCATTGTGGAACTTCCAGTTTGTAAGATAATATATTTCCTAATAGTTTTAACCATTTTGAGTTAGTGTTTCTGTTTCTGACAGCCAAACGCTTTCTAACTAATATAGTTGTCCAATCCATCTCTCTTGTGCATGACTTGATCACCTAGTCAAAATTAAATGCTCTCAGGAGAAAATACCCCAAATTTGAATAACACATAGGCATAGCTATATATACAGAGAGATCCATGTAAGTATTTGTTGAGTGAATGGATGGATAAAGGAATAAATGTTTTTAACAGCTATTGCTCTAAGCAAAATCCCCTGTTCCTTGCCTACTATCTGTATCAGTCAGGGTTTAGTTGCAGATAACTAGAATAGTTAGAATACATAACTAGATAGTTTAAGCAAAGAGGGATTTTCATATAGGGAATTTGTTGATTACAGAATTATAGGAAGGACTGGAGGAGGAGGCTCATCTGGGCTTCCAGGAAAAATTTCTAGAACAACACAGTAGGAAACCAGTGACATATCAAGGCCAGGGCAATGGGAGCATTTCCTTGGTTGCAGGCAATGAGGAAGTGCACTGCCTCTAGAGAAGGAAGAAGAAGAAGAAAACCAATTATAATTTGGTCTGCTTTGTTATTATCACCATGTCAACAATTCTAAATCATGTCAGTGGGAACACGCTCTTCTCTGAAAACAAGATCATTTGTTGAGCTATATTCTAAACAAATTGCTGAGACTACTGTTGAGTTGCAATAATAGATAAGCATACTTCAAATCAGCACATTTAAATTACATCTCTTTTCATCAACATTGTATTCTAAATGGAAGTTAATTTGGAAAACCTCCAGTTATACACGCAATCCCCAGGCTTCCTGGACCTAACTATACATTTCTGTTTTGAGAGAAAGTTCATCACAGTTTAAAATCCATTCAAGCTTCCTTCAGGTACAGTTACTTCATGTTTCTAACACTTGTGATGCTAAACATTCCTCTGTTTGAACAATAGCACAGTTATTGTAAATATGAAGACAAAAAAACCTCAGTTTCTTCAGTTCTGTCATTCTATGATATCACTTGAAGTTTTTATTTGTGTTTAAAATTTATGGTGAAACTGTGTGACAACTGTGAGGTATAGTGCAAATGTTATTATACTGTAATTCCATTGTTATTATTCATTAGCACAATAGAACAATATGCAGATGTTTGTTCTCCTTTTTGTTAAAAATTATAATATAATTAAATATTAACCAGTTGCTTTCTTAAGACTTAATATTGTTTGCTTCTTTGTTTACTCTTACGCCTTTTTGTTGAGGTAAAATATACATATAAAATTTGTCACCTTTACATCTTTAAGTGTACAGTTTAGTGGTAATAAATATATTTATATTCTTTTTTTTTTCCTTTCATCTCCCTCTCCCCTCAACCTTCCTGACTTCTGGTAACCATTGTTCTAGTCTACCTCCATGAGATTCACTTTTATAATTTCCACGAGTAAGAACATGTGATATGTGTCGCTTTTTACTTGGTTTATTTCACTTAACATAATGACTTCCAATTCCACTCATGTTGCTGCAAATGACCAGATTTCATCCTATTTTGGGGCTGAATAATATTCCTTCCTGTATATATGCCACATTTTCTTTATCCATTCATCCTTTGTTGGGAAATTAGGTTGATTCCATATTTTGGTTATTGTGAATACTGCTGCAATAAACATGGGAGTGCAGGTATCCTTTCAATATATTGATTTCCTTTTTATTGTTGGATACATACCAAGTAGTAGAATGGCTGGATCACATGGTATTCTATGTTTAGTTTTTTTGAGGAACCTCCATACTGTTAGTGGCTATACTAATTTACATTCCTACCAACAGTGTGTGAGGATTCGCCTTTCTTCTCATCCTCATCAACATCTGCTAGGGCCTGTCTTTTTGACACAGGCCATTTTAAATGTGGTGAGATGATATCTCACTGTGGTTTTGATTTGCATTTCTCTAATGATTTGCATTTCTCTAATCATTGGTAATGTCGAACCTTTTTTTCATATACCTGTTGACCATTTGTATGTATTATTTTGAGAAATGTCTATATAGATCTTTTGCCTTTTTTTTTTTTTCTTTGAGACGGAGTTTCACTCTTGTTTCCCTGGCTGGAGTGCAATGGCACGATCTCGGCACACCGCAACCTCTGCCTCCCAGGTTCAAACGATTCTCCTGCCTCAGCCTCCCAAATAGCTGGGATTATAGGCATGTGCCACCACCCTTGCTAATTTTGTATTTTTAGTAGAGACGGGGTTTCTCAATGTTGGTCAGTCTGGTCTCGAACTCCCAACTTCAGGTGATCTGCCCGCCTCGGCCTCCCAAAGTGCTGGGATTACAGGCATGAGCCAGCGCGCCCGGCTCTTTTGCCCATTTTTAAATCAGATTATTTGGGACTTTTTTGCTATTGAGTATTTTTAACTCCTTATGTATTCTCGTTTTCAACCCCTTGTTAGATGGATAGCTTGCAAATATTTTCTTCCATCTGTGGATTGTCTCTTCAATTTGTTGATAGGTTTTCTTTACTGTGCAGAAGCTTTTTAATCTGATGTGATCCGATTTATCTACATTTACTTTGTTGCCTGTGCTTTTGAGGTCTTACACAAAAAAATATTTGCCCACACCAATGTCGTGGGACATTTCCCCAGTGTTTCCTTCTAGTAGTTTCATAGTTTGAGGTCTTAGATTCAAGTCTTTTATCCACTTTGATTTTATTTTTGTGTAGGGTGAGAGATAGGGGTATAGATTCATTCTTCTGCATATAGTTATCCAGCCTGTCCAGCACCACTTATTGAAAAGACTGTACTTTCCCCACTGGATGTTCTTCATGCTTTTGTTGAAGATGAGTGGGCTATAAATGAATGGATTTATATCTGGGTTCTCTATTTTTTTTTATTGTACTTTAAGTTCTAGGGTACATATGCACAATGTGCAGGTTTGTTACATATGTATATATGTGCTGTCTTGGTTTGCTGTACCCATTATCTCGTCATTTACATTAGGTATTTCTCCTAATGCTATCCCTCACCCAACCGCCCACTCCATGACAGGCCCCAGTGTGTGATGTTCCCCACGCTGTGTCCAAGTGTTTTCATTGTTCAGATCCCATCTGTGAGTGAGAACATGTGGTGTTTGGTTTTCTGTCCTTGTGATAGTTTGCTCTGAATGATGGTTTCCAGCTTCATCCATGTCCTTGCAAAGGACATGAACTCATCCTTTTTTATGGCTGCATAGTATTCCATGGTGTATATGTTCCACATTTTCTTTATCCAGTCTATCACTGATGGACATTTGGGTTGGTTCCAAGTCTTTGCTATTGTGAATAGTGCCGCAATAAACATATGTGTGCATGTGTCTTTATAGTAGCATGATTTATAATCCTTTGGGTATATACCCAGTAATGGGATCGGGGGGTCAAATGGTGTTTCTAGTTCTAGATCCTTGAGGAATCACCACACTGTCTTCCACAATGGTTAAACTAGTTTACATTCCCACCAACAGTGTAAAAGCGTTCCTGTTTCTCCACATCCTCTCCAGCTCCTGTTGTTTCCTGACTTTTTAATGATCACCATTCTAACTGGTGTGAGATGGTATCTCATTGTGGTTTTGATTTGCATTCTTCTGATGAGCAGTGATGATGAGCATTTTTTCTTGTGTCTGTTGGCTGCATAAATGTCTTCCTTTGAAAAGTGTCTGTTCATATCCTTTGCCCACTTTTTGATGGCGTTGTTTGATTTTTTCTTGTAAATTTGTTTAAATTCTTTGTAGATTCTGGATATTAGCCCTTTGTCAGATGGGTAGATTGCAAAAATTTTCTCCCATTCTGTAGGTTGCCTGTTCACTCTGATGGTGGTTTCTTTTGCTGGGCAGAAGCTCTTTCATTTAATTAGATCCCATTTGTCTATTTTGGCTTTTGTTGCCATTGCTTTTGGTGTTTTAGTCATGAAGTCCTTGCCCATGCCTATGTCCTGAATGGTATTGCCTAAGTTTTCTTCTAGGGTTTTTATGGTTTTAGGTCTAACATTGAAGTCTTCAATACATCTTGAATTAATTTTGTATAAGGTGTAAGGAAGGGATCCAGTTTCAGCTTTCTACATATGGCTAGCCAGTTTTCCCAGCAGCATTTATTAAATAGGGAATCCTTTCCTCATTGCTTATTTTTGTCAGGTTCGTCAAAGATCAGATGGTTGTAGATGTGGGTGTTATTTCTGAGGCCTCTGTTCTGTTCCATCAGTCTATATCTCTGATTTGGTACCAGTACCATGCTGTTTTGGTTGCTGTAGCCTTGTAGTATAGTTTGAAGTCAGGTAGCGTGATGCCTCCAGCTTTGTTCTTTTTGCTTAGGATTGTCTTGGCAATGCGGGCTCTTTTTTGGTTCCATATGAACTTTAAAGTAGTTTTTTCCAATTCTGTGAAGAAAGTCATTGGTAGCTTGATGGGGATGGCATTGAATCTATAAATTACCTTGGGCAGTATGGCCATTTTCACTATACTGATTCCTCCTTTCCATGAGCATGGAATGTTCTTCCATTTGCCTCCTCTTTTATTTCATTGAGCGGTGGTTTGTAGTTCTCCTTGAAGAGGTCCTTCACGTCCCTTGCACGTTGGATTCCTAGGTATTTTATTCCCTTTGTAGCAATTGTGAATGCGAGTTCACTCATGATTTGGCTCTCTGTTTGTCTGTTATTGGTGTATAAGAATGCTTGTGATTTTTGCACATAGATTTTGTATCCTGAGAGCTTGCTGAAGTTGCTTATCAGTTTAAGGAGATTTTGGGCTGAGATGATGGGGTTTTCTAAATATATAATCATGTCATCTGCAAACAGGGACAACTTGACTTCCTCTTTTCCTAATTAAATACCCTTTATTTCCTTCTCCTGCCTGATTGCCCTGGCCAGAACTTCCAACACTATGTTGAATAGGAGTGGTGAGAGAGGGCATCCCTGTCTTGTGCCAGTTTTCAAAGGGAATGCTTCCAGTTTTTGCCCATTCAGTATGATACTGGCTGAGAGTTTGTCATAAATACTCTTATTATTTTGAGATACGTTCCATCAATAGCTAGTTTATTAAGAATTTTTAGCATGAAGGGCTGTTGAATTTTATCGAAGGCCTTTTCTGCATCTATTGAGATAATCACGTGGTTTTTGTCTTTGGTTCTCTTTATGTGATGGATTACGTTTATTGATTTTAGTGTGTTGAACCAGCCTTGCATCCCAGGAATGAAGCCAACTTGATCATGGTGGATAAGCTTTTTGATGTGCTGCTGGATTCGGTTTGCCAGTATTTTATTGAGGATTTTTGCATCGATGTTCATCAGGGATATTGGTCTAAAATTCTCCTTTTTTCTGTTGTGTCTCTGCCAGGCTTTGGTATCAGGATGATGCTGGCCTCATAAAATGAGTTAGGGAGGATTCCCTCTTTTTCTATTGATTGGAAGTTTCAGAAGGAATGGTACAAGCTCCTCTTTGTACCTCTGGTAGAATTCTGCTGTGAAACCATCTGATCCTGGACTTTTTTGGTTGGTAGGCTATTAATTATTGCCTCAATTTCAGAGCCTGTTATTGGTCTATTCAACAATTCAACTTCTTCCTGGTTTAGTCTTGGGGGGTGGTGTATGTGTCCAGGAATTTATCCATTTCTTCTAGATTTTCTAGTTTATTTGCGTAGAGGTATTTATAGTATTCTCTGATGGTAGTTTGTATTTCTGTGGGATTGGTGGTGATATCCCCTTTATAATTTTTTATTGCATCTATTTGATTCTTCTCTCTTTTCTTCTTTATTAGCCTTGCTAGCAGTCTATCAATTTTGTTGATCTTTTCAAAAAAACAGCTCGTGGATTGATTTTTTAAAGGGTTTTTTGTGTCTCTATCTCCTTCAGTTCTGCTCTGATCCTGGTTATTTCTTTCCTTCTGCTAGCTTTTGAATTTGTTTGCTCTTGCTTCTCTAGTTATTTTAATTGTGATGTTAGGGTGTCGATTTTAGATATTTCCTGCTTTCTCCTGTGGGCATTTAGTGCTGTAAATTTCCCTCTACACACTACTTTAAATGTGTCCCAGAGATTCTGGTAAGTTGTGTCTTTGTTCTCATTGGTTTCAAAGAACATATTTCTGTCTTCATTTCGTTATTTACCCAGTATTCATTCAGGAGCAGGTTGTTCAGTTTCCATGTAGTTGTACAGTTTTGAGTGAATTTCTTAATCCTGAGTTCTAATTTGATTGCACTGTGGTCTGAGAGACAGTTTGTTATGATTTCTGTTCTTTTACATGTGCTGAGGAGTGCTTTACTTCCAACTATGTGGTCAATTTTGGAATAAGTGTGATGTGGTGCTGAGAAGAATGTATATTCTGTTGATTTGGGGTGGAGAGTTCTGTAGATGTCTATTAGGTCTGCTTGGTGCAGAGCCGAGTTCAAGTCCTGGATATCCTTGTTAACTTTCTGTCTCGTTGATCTGTCTAATGTTGACAGTGGGGTGTTAAAGTCTCCCATTATTATTGTGTGGGAGTCTAAGTCTCTTTGTAGGTCTCTAAGGACTTGCTTTATGAATCTGGGTGCTCCTTTATTGGGTGCATATATATTTAGGATAGTTAGCTCTTCTTGTTGAATTGATCCCTTACCATTATGTAACGGCCTTCTTGGTCTCTTTTGTTCATTGCTGGTTTAAAGTCTGTTTTATCAGAGACTAGGATTGCAACCCCTGCTTTTTTTTTTCTTTCCATTTGTTTGGTAGACATTCCTCCATCCCTTTATTTTGAGCCTATGTGTGTCTCTGCACGTGAGATGCGTCTCCTGAATACAGCACACTGATGGGTCTTGACTCTTTATCCAATTTGCCGGTCTGTGTCTTTTAATTGGAGCATTTAGCCCATTTACACTTAAGGTTAATATTGTTATGTGTGAATTTGATCTTGTCATGATGTTAGCTGGTTATTTTGCCCGTTAATTGATGCTGTTTCTACCTAGCATCAATGGTCTTTACAATTTGGCAGGTTTTTGCAGTGGCTGGTACTGATTGTTCCTTTCCATGTTTAGTGCTTCCTTCAGGAGCTCTTGTAAGGCAGGCCTGGTGGTGACAAAATCTCTCAGCATTTGCTTGTCTGTAAAGGATTTTATTTCTCCTTCACTTATGAAGTTAATTTGGCTGGATATGAAATTCTGGGTTGAACATTCTTTTCTTTATGAATATTGAATATTGGCCCCCACTCTCTTCTGGCTTGTAGGGTTTCTGCTGAGAGATCCGCTGTTAGTCTGATGGGCTCCCCTTTGTGGCTAACCTGACCTTTCTCTCTGGCTGCCCTTAGCATTTTTTCCTTCATTTCAGTTTTGGTGAATCTGACAATTATGTGTCTTGGGGTTGCTCTTCTCGAGGAGTATCTTTGTGGCTTTCTCTGTGTTTCCTGAATTTGAATGTTGGCCTGCCTTGCTAGGTTGGGGAAGTTCTCCTGGATAATATCCTGAAGAGTGTTTTCCAACTTGGTTCTGTTCTCCTCATCACTTTCAGGTACATCAATCAAATGTAGATTTGGTCTTTTCACATAGTCCCATATATCTTGGAGGCTTTGTTTGTTTCTTTTTACTCTTTTTTCTCTAAACTTCTCTTCTTGCTTCATTTCATTCATTTGATCTTCAGACACTGATACCCTTTCTTCCACTTGATCAAATCGGTTACTGAAGCTTGTGCATGCGTCATGTAGTTCTCGTGCCATGGTTTTCCGCTCCATCAGGTCATTTAAGGTCTTCTCTACACTGTTTATTCTAGTTAGCCATTTGTCTAATCTTTTTTCAAAGTTTTTAGCTTCCTTGTGATGGGTTCGAACATCCTCCTTTAGCTCGGAGAAGTTTGTTATTACCAACTTTCTGAAGCCTGCTTCTGTCAACTCATCAAAGTCATTCTCCGTCCTGCTTTGTTCCATTGCTGGTGAGGAGCTGTGATCCTTTGGAGGAGAAGGGGCACTCTGGTTTTTGGAATTTTCATCTTTTCTGCTCTGGTTTCTCCCCATCTTTGTGGTTTTATCTACCTTTGGTCTTTTATAATGGTGACCTACAGATGGGGTTTTGGTGTGGATGTCCTTTTTGTTGATGTTGATGCTATTCCTTTCTGTTTGTTAGTTTTCCTTCTAACAGTCAGGTCCCTCTCAGCTGCAGGTCTGTTGGAGTTTGCTGGAGGTCCACTCCAGACCTGTTTGCCTGGGTATCACCAGTGGAGGCTGCAGAACAGCAAATATTGCAGAACAGCAAATATTGCTGCCTGATCCTTCCTCTGGAAGCTTTGTCTCAGAGGGGTACCCAGCTGTATGAGATGTCAGTCGGCCCCTACTGGGAGGTGTCTCCCAGTTAGGCTATACAGGGGTCAGGTACCCACTTGAGGGGGCAGTCTGTCCGTTCTCAGAGCTCAAACACCGTGCTGGGAGAACCACTGCTCTCTTCAGAGCTGTCAGACAGGGACGTTTAAGTCTGCAGAAGTTTCTGCTGCCTTTTGTTCAGCTATGCTCTGCCCCCAGAGGTGGAGTCTACAGAGGCAGGTGGGCCTCGTTGAGCTGCGGTGGGCTCCACCCAGTTCGAGCTTCCTGAGCTTTGTTTACCTACTCAAGCCTCAGCAATGGTGGATTCCCCTCTATATCTGGGTTCTCTATTATGCTCCATTGGTCTATGTGTCTGTTTTTATGCTAGTACCATGCTGTCTTGGTTATTATAACTTTGTAGTAAATTTTGAAGTCCAATAATGTAATGCCTTCAGCTTTGTTCTTTTTAGTCAGGATTGCTTTAGCTATTTGAGTCTTTTGTGTTTCCACATAATTTTTAGGAATTTTTTTCCTGTTTCTATGGAGAATACCATTGGTATTTTGATAAGGATTGCATTGAATCTGTAAGTTGCTTTGGGAGGGTACTGTAATTTTAATAATATTGTGATTCATAAGCATAGCATATCTTTCCATTCTTTTGTGTCATTTCAGTTTCTTTACCAGATTATATATTTTTAAATCAAATATCTTTATTTTTATTATTTTTTTGTTATAATTTTAACTTTTAATTTAGATTCAGGGGATACAAGTGCAGATTTGTTACATGGGTATATTGCATGATGCTGAGATTAGGGTTACGAGAGATCCAGTCACCCATGTAGTCAGTATAGTATCCAATCGGTAGTTTTTCAGCCCTTTCCCCTTTCCCTCTACCCACCCCCAGTAGTCCCCAGTGTTTATTGTTCACATCTTTATGTCCATGTGTACCCAATGTTTAGCTCCCACTTATAACTGAGAACATGCAGTATTTGGTTTTCTGTTCCTGTGTTAATTTGCCTAGGATAATGGCCTTCAGTGGCATCCATGTTGCTGCAAAGGACATGAATTCATTCCTTTTTGTGGCTGCATAGTATTCCATGATTTTCTTTATCCAATCCAATATTGATGGGCGCCTAGATTGATTGCATGTCTTTGCTATTGCGAATAGTGCTGTGATGAACATATGAGTACATGTGTGTCTTTGGTAGAATTATTTATATTCCTTTGGTTATATACCCAGTAATGGGATTGCTGGGTCTAATGGTAGTTTTACTTTTAGTTCTCTGAGAAATCTCCAAACTACTTTCCACAGTGGCTGAACTACTTTACATACCAACCAACAGTGTATAAGTATTCCCTTTTCTCCACAGCCCCGCCAGCATCGTTAATTTTTGACATTTTAAATAAGAGCAGTTCTGACTGGTGTGACATGGTATCTCACAGTGGGTTTGACTTGCATTTCTCTGATGATTAGTGATGTTGAGCAGTTTTTCATATGTTTCTTGGCCACTTATATGCCTTCTTTTGGGAAGTATCTGTTCATGTACTTTGTCTGGGGATCAGTAAGTCATTTCTAGAACAGTTGGTTCTAGGAAAACCGTAGTTTGCTGAGATCTGGGGATTAGGAACCTGCTGCCAGAACTATTGGCTCCTGACCCTCACCAGCAAAATGAATGTCTTGCATGCCACTTCCTTCCCATTTGGCTCAGTTTGGAAATCACACATAATGTAATTACAACTGATTGGCTGTACCAAAATCACATCCAAAATCCTGTCTGCATAGGAATCTGGAAAATGTGGCTTTTTAGCTTTCTAGCTTCTGCGGTATAGGAAGACATACCTGAAGAGGTTTGGGTGGATGTTGGGCAAGCCACTACCATCTTTAATAGCCTCACATGCACCCAGTTCATGCCCTGAACTACTACCACTCAAGCACACTCCACTTCTTACACACTCTATCAGCTTCTTCCACTGTGCCCTTTAAAATCTCCATCCTAATATAAAGAAGCTGCTCTAAATCTTCACATTTTTTTCTTTTCCTCTGCTTTCCTACCCCTTGAATTAGCTTCCAACTGATTAATCCTCCCTGGGTTAACCACTGTGCTGGAAACTCCCTTCAATGGATACTGCTTCTCCTTCTACTTCCAGGGGAAAAGAAGAGGTCAGTAAATTTCTTAGACCTCTTTGCTACCCCAAACCATGGTTTCAATGCTTGTGGTCAATTTCCTCTCTCTTGGAGCCCACATTATCTGATTATACCACCTGCTCCAATTTTTGCATCTCAAGGGCCTACTAAATTTTAAAAAGTCTGTATTTCTTACTTCTATACTTTTGCACCTGAATCTGCAACTTCCTTTCCTTCACAACACCCTTGGCCTTTATTCTTAGAATGAAATTGGCTACATGGTTATTTTGGCTTCCACTTTTCAAATTTGAAAGCCACTAAAGTATTTATCCTTCTCAAACACTTTGCAGCATTTGAAACAACTAACTTCCCTCTTTTTCTTAGGGAATCTATGTGTCCTTTCTGGTCTGTAAGTTCTACAAGAGAAGAGAACTAGTCTGCCTCATTTGTTGCTGTGTTTTCAGTGCCTAAATATTAAATAGGTCATAGTATTTCCCCAATAAATATATTTTAATTGACAGACAAAGCTCAATTCTCACATTCTCCTGATCCTCATCCTGTTGGATAAATGTAAGCATTCCCTGACATTTGGTCCTGCTGCCATCTAATATTTGTATTCTTTAGTCACTCCACAACCAGGCATGATATATTTATTTCCATTTGTTTAGAGATCGCCTCTATATCAGTGACACTATAATATTCATATATCTAGCCTTTCCCCTTTCCTGAGCTCCAAGATGGAGATCAACTAAGCAAGCTCAATGTTCTTACTTCTAGAAGAACCAGACGGATTAAGTCAGAGGCCCTTGGCTCTAGGACCTCCAGTCTAGTGTGGGAAACAGGTATGTAAAATACAACTGTAGTCCAATGTGACGAATGCTCTTAAAAACAAAGTTTTGAACACAGTGATGCAGGAACACTATGGAGGATGCAATTAATTCAGCCTGGAATCGTCAGTGAAAACTACTGAGAAGTGACATTTAATTTGGGCTTTGAAGATTGAGTAGATAATGTCCAGGCGAACAAGAAGGGAAAGGTGTTTTTCATGGAGGAGGCTGAAGACAGACTTAGAAAAATGAAAGGGTATGATAGATATGGTACATCTGGGAAACACAGATAAATATTTTGCCATGCCTAAAGTATGTCCAAACTTGACCTTCAAATATTTTCCTCTCAAGCTAATATCTCCTTCTGACTTCCTACCCTTCGTCTGGTCTCTTCCACTTAAGACTTCTGGATCATTTTGGACTTTTTATTGCTCATATCCAATTAGACGTCTGTTGATTTTGCTTCAAAATACTTCTCAAGCCCATTCCTCCTTTCTATTCCTATATCAACAGTCCTGGATCAGACCCTTATTATTTCTTCCCTTGGCTAGAAAATGGTCCCTAAATAACCTCCCAACCAATAGGGTCTCATAGTTCGAATACTACCCTGCTCATTGCAGTTAAATGATTCTTCCTACTTGAATGCCTTTGCTGGCTCCCTGAAGTCTACAAGAAAAATGATGGCAATAAATCTGCTCCCTCCAAGAAGCAGTCGCTCTCTCTTTGGTGTTTTCAGTTGTTTGTCTCCTGGCTTTCTTACATATCTGGCTGCGTTTTTCATTTGCTTTAATGAATATTCCTCTTCTACTTGGCATCTAAGTGTTGGGTTTACTCAGGGCTTTCTTTTAGGTCTTCTTCTCTTTCCTTCCTCACTGTACACTATCTTGACAAATGATCCCATGCACTCCCACTGCTAACTTGCCATGATATCCTGATGACTTACAAAACTACATCTTACATTTATCTCTTTTCTGACCCCCACTTAAGTATCTTTGCTTGGATAACTTGAAAACACTTAAAACTACTCATATCCAAAATTGAATGGTTATCCATCACTAACCTGCACTTTCTTCACCTTTCTCTAACCTAATCGGCAGTGTTATCTTTTATCCAGTTGCTCAAGTCAAAAATCGGAGTTACCTTTGATTCTTCCACATTCCTCAATCTCCATTCATTCAATCAGCAAAACCTCTCTATTCTACCTCCTAAACTACCTGCAATGGTTAGTTTTATATGTCACCTTGGCTGGGCTATAGTGCCAAGTTATTCAAACATTAGACTAGGTGTTACTTGAAGGTATTTTGTAGATGAAGTTAAATCTACCATCAACTGACTCTTTTTAACTTTTCAGTTTGGGGTACATGTGCAGGTTTGTTACATAAGTAAACTATAGATGCTGGACATTAGACTTTTGTGAGATACGTGGTTTGCAAAAAAAATTTTCCCATTCTGTTGAGTGTCTGTTTATTCTGTGGATAGTTTCTTTTGCTCTGCAGAAGGTCTTTATTTTAATTAGATCCCATTTGTCAATTTTTGCTTTTGTTGTGACTGCTTTTGGCATCTTGGTCATGAGATTTTTGCCAGTTCCTATGTCCAGAATGGTATTTCCTACATTGTCATCCAGGGTGTTTACAGTTTGGGGTTTTACATTAAGTCTTTAATCCATCTTGTGTTAATTTTTGTATATGGTTTAATGAATGGGTCTGGTTTAAATTGACTTCAGTTTAAGGATATTACTGTTGATAATTTGGGTTGACCTTATCCAATTAGTTGAAAATCTTGGGTCTCCTTGAAGAAAAAGAAATTCTGCCTGAAGACTCCAGCAACAACTCCTATCTGAGTTTCCAGCATGCAAGCTTACCCTATGAATTTTGAACTTGCCAGCTCCCACAATCGCATAAGCTGATTCCTTAAATATATCTCTTATCTAATATGTATATAATATATATTTTATATATTATATACTTTATATATTATATGCTTTATATATGATATATATTATATATCATATAGTGTATATATATATGTGTATGTGTGTATATATATATACACACACACACAAAATACTGGGTTTGTTTCTGTAGGGAAACCTGACTGATACACTTGATACACTATGTCTCTAATTAATTCAGGGCTCTGCACTCTCTCCTCCTGTGGTCTTGCTCATTCCAATCCATTCACCACACTGTAACTCTTGTGTACTTGTAAAATTGTAAACCTGATTATGTCACTCTCTTACTTAATATCCTTCAACGGCTGGTGATTGCCCCAACAATCCAAATTCCTTTCCCTGGTTTATGAGCACTCACCTTCTCTGTACCTTGCTTACCACCCAAGCCTCAGCTCTTGCCCCCTCTCCCTCATTCATATGTTATGACCATACCAAACTTCCCCAGACTCCTGATGCTGTCTCCTGCCTTTGTACATGCTTTCTTCTTTTCACATAGCTAGCTCCTCTTCCTCCTTCAGGCCTCAACTTAAATATCATCCTCCGACCAGGTTCAATCCCCATCTTATACTTTCCAATAAGGTTTGGTTACAATATCATTAATCCTATAGTGCTTGAATATGAAAAAATAATTCAGTTAGTTTAAATGAAGAGAGAAAGATATGCTCAATATTTACTGCCTCCTCTATGAACTGTTTGGGAGCTTTTCTGAGTCCGTATGTCTTTAAGTGGCCATACATCTGCCTGGTGGTTTTTCTTTGTTTATACTGAGTTGGGATTCCTCTGTTAAGCTAAGTTGTTACCAAACCTTGCACCCAATTTTGTCATCCCATCGACAAGGTGGGAGAGGTGAAGAGTGCCCATTTTCCCTTATCTGGAGATTGGCATGGGACATCAACGTGTTTAGAATAGTCCCTAATTCTTCGGGGTTTCCAAGTGTGGCTAAAGCTGATGAAACTCTAAAATCTCAGTGCCTTAAAGCAGCAAAGGTTTGTTGCTTGCACATGATACATGCCCAACACAGGTTGGCAGGGACACTGCTGATCATCCCCAAGACCTTGCTGACAGAGATATCACCATCTTATGATGCTGCCATCCCAACTTGAACTTCCAAATTGTTGTATCAGGGGAAGAGTATGTAGAGAATCAAACCATACTGCCTCTTCAATGGCTCCAGTCAGAAAGGACATGTATCCTTTCCACTTCCACTTTATTATCCAAAGGAAGGTACAGGGCCATGTTCACTCAGGCCCTGTTCAGGGAAGCATGTACCTGGAAGAAAAGGAGAACCAGGAAATTTGGGGAGCCCTAGAAATGTCTAATACCAGTATTATTACTAATTGCTATCCGTTATTGAACACAGGCCATGTACTGAGCATTGTGCTAAGCACTTTACATTAATCCTCACAGGAACTCTGAGGTAAACACTAGTATCTCCATTTTGGAAAGGAAAAGCAACCATTGATATTTAAGCTGGGATCTGAACCTGTGTCAACAGACTGGCAGTCAATGCTCTCCACACACCTGGAAGGTGAGTCTGGCCCTTCTATTACATATCCTATGCTACATTACTGCATATCCTATGCATACACTATAGTACGCAATAACCTTCTGGAACTCTGTGCTTATACAGAGTTTCGTATGATGCCCTTGGCCTGGCAGAAGTGAGAGATGCATATTTTGGGCAAACTTCTGTTCACATCTCTCGATCCAATTTAAATCCTAAGCCCTCCGTGAAACCCCTCCTGACATCCCCCCACAGAATTTACTGCTCTAGCTCAGCTGCTCTCAGCTCAAGTCCAGAGCAGGGTACTCATCACATGGTTTTATTATTATCTGTTAACCTTGTTATTTTTCCTACTACACTGTGTCTCCTTGAAGAAGGAGGCTGTGTCACATTTCCTTCTGTATTCACAGGACACAGAGTGAAATATAGCTTAAGTACAGCCAGCATTGATGACACATACATGCCAGGCATGAGCCTAAGTGCTTCACATATGCTCACTAATTTCACCCTCATATCACCTCTATGGAGTAGGGGCTATTATAAGCATCGTCCGTTTTACTCATGACAAAATTTCATTTGTAGAATGCTTAAATAACTTGCCCAAAGTTTCATAGGTAGCAAATTGCTGTGCTGGGGTTAGAACCCGGGTAGTTTAACTCCAGAGCCTAAGCATGCTTTGTTGCTCTGCTACTGCTTACGCCTTCTTTCAGCCAATAGCTCAGCCTTTTCCCTCTAAACACTTTAGTGTGTATTTCCTAAAAACAAGAACATTCTCTTACATACCCACAGTATAATCTTTGAAATTAGTAAGTCAGCTTTGTCGCATTGTGTAATCTGCACTTTATTCATATTTAGCCAATCATTCCAATAATGTCATTTATGACAAAAGACAACATTTTCTGGTTCAAAGTCCAATCCAGGATCATGTTACATTTAATTACCATGTCTTTTTAGTATCCTTTGGTCTGAAATACTTTCCCAGTATTTCTTTGTCTTTTATGACTTCAATAATTATGAAGAGTGCAAGCAGTTTATTTTGTAAAACGTTCATCTATTTGGACTTGTCTGATGTTTTCATATGATTAATTTCAGCTTATTCATTTTTTAGCAGGAACACTACAGAAGTGAGGTTGTATCCTTCTCAGTGCATCATATGAGGAGGCACATTATATATATTTGTCTCTGTAATTGTTCTTTTATTTTATGTTAATTTTTGTCTCCCAGTGTATTTTTCTTCTGTATCCTCATCATCAAACATGCTGCCTGACTCACGGTATACAGTGAATAAACATCAGTTGAATGAATAAATCTATTTCTCCAAAAGAAATTGTAAATCATAACCCTAGCTTCTTCCCTTCCCCTTTCTCCCCACATAATAATCAGCAAGTCTCAGTGATCCCATCTCCTAAATGTCATAAGAATCCCATGATTCTTTTCCATTCTCACTATTTTAGCATTGGCTTATAATTTCAGCAGCCTGATCTTTCTGCCTCTAGTTTTGCCCATTTAGTCTGTCTTTGAAAGGTGAGTGGAAGAATACACTATTGTGTTATGTAGAATGGGCATAAGAATAGGTTTAATTGGGGGTAACGTGCAAGCCAAAGTGTTAGTAAGACGAAATACATGGGCTCCTGTTCTTCTGGGAGATGTGCCTGCCCACTGGGACTAAACATAAATTGGATTTTTCAGTGGGGTTTCTGGAGTATGTGACTATGCCAAGGAAATTTTGTAAAATAAGGAAGGTCCTAAAAGTACAAAGTTTAAAATAAAAACCTGCAGAGTTCCCTGAGACCTCTAATCATGGAGCCCAGGCCAAACTATGAGAAAAAGATCCAAGGCTTTGATTGGGAGTGTTTTGGAGCCATATGGCTAACTCCACCAGTTGCTGAGTGATAGCTCTACTTGTATTGAAGTATTCATCCAGAATCGGGTTGACCACAATGCACATTGCCTAGTTAGTAAATAATCCAAAGTTATGCAGTTGTCTAACACAATCTGAGTTAGGGAGTCAACATCTTTGATAGTGAGATCCCCAGCTGTCTCATCGGTAATCTCCCCTAGTGAGCCTTACATGGGTTTCCATGTAAAATAACAATAAACTGTGTCCGTAATGCTCCCAAGGAGAGCCTACTGATGGTGCCAGAAGCTGAGGATATAGTCTGTGCCCACTGGTTCTTTGTTTTTTGAAGAGTTGTATGACTACCCTCAGGAAGTGGACGACTCTTTGAAGGGAAAGGCAGGGGAGGCAAAGGAAGCTATCTTAACTGCACAGAAAAACTAATCCTGAAAGCGGGCGAGGGGTACACAAATGCTACTTTGAGTTGGTTCCAAGATGATCCTTTGCATTCATTTGGTATGGACATCACAGGGGTTAGACACATGAGTGCAGAAGGCCCAGGAAAATGGTGGCTGAGGCCCCTTGCCTATAGGAGCAATACTTGAGGCATCATTTGATAGTGGGATGCTAATATGATCCCCCATAGCCAAATCCAGTTGGGAGTGACATATATAGCTTTGTGATAGTTGGCACTAGAGGTCACTGCCTCAGATGGGTATAGTCTGTCCCTATCTGGAATAGGAAAACAGAGAGGTTTTTTGCCCCTTGATCCTCTACATGCTTCTCAGGGTTGAATTCGCCCGTGCCCAACCAGTCAGGGTCTGTCAGCTACCCTCAGGAAAGAACCAGACTTTCTTTTATTTCCTAGAATGAAAATCTCTGCAGAGACCATGGGGATAACAATCCCTTTATCAAAGACAACCTCTTGAGATCCAGGAAGATTTTTACAGCACAGAGGTGACTAATGATATGAGCATGAGAACCACAGCAGTGTTCTCAAATTGCAAAGGAGGCATGTGGCAATCCCAGATTCAGAGTTGTCTGGGGATGTGGCGGGCAGGGGAAAGGTCACCAGATGCCATTTCAATGAAAAAAGAAAAAGAAAAGAGCCTCTAAATTTACGTTCATCCACATTTCTGTGATCCATGCAGTACAATCCTCCCAGCTATTCATCATGGTTAATGTGGGACCAAAAAAGGAATTTGGCCGGGTGTGGTGGCTTATGCCTGTAATTCTAGCACTTTGGGAGGCCAAGGTGGAGAATCACTTAAGCTCAGGAGTTCAAGACCAGCCTGAGCAACAGAGTGAGACCTCATTACTAAAACCAAACAAAAAAGAGGGAAATTATTATTACATAATGTGGTGGCCACCAAAGTGTACCACTTCAATCTCCTATTGTGGAGAGCATAATTGACTGACAGCCCCAGATGCTACCCTTCTGGATCCACCACTGTGTATGCACCAAGGTTGTGCTTCCTTCAGGCTACTTTCAGCCAATAATTAGCCACTAATTGAGCACAGTGGGGGTACTAATGCAAATGCAGAACCATTCTTGCAAGTAGAACTTTTTTTAACAGATGACTTCAGATCAAGCACTCCTCATCAACCTGGTTGAAACGTACTTGAAACTGCACTATCGTTGAGGATCTCCTTACTCAGTCCTTCTTTCTTCCCTATCCTTCATCAATGTCAGATCTGTATCATGGTCTAAACTCTCTCTTGATGTTCTCTGGCTCCCTCCCCTTTAATCTGTCATGGACTCTCACCCCAAAATATCTTGCACATTTAATTCTGTCTTGACATCTGCTTCTCAGAGGACCTGAACTAACACATGGAATATGGCAGTGTATACAGCTAATGAGAATTGTGCTAGTCAGCCTTACAGAATTTGTTCTTAAAGTGGCCAGTGTGATTGTTCCTTAAGCTGGCCATTCGAGCACTTTATTTCACCTGCTGAATGAGAGTGGAAAGAAGCATAGGAGTGCCAGTGAATTCCATGCTGACAGACTCATTGGCCCATTGTTGTTTGACACTGGCCATAAATGAGTTGTCATATTGTATCATGTGAGAACATGTCAACACATGACAGAGGTAGTAAAGTCAGTCACACACTTTAATCTATGTGTGCTATCTGACTGGGGCAGGTGGAGTGCAACCCCGTATCTAGAGTGTGTCTAAAGCAGTCAGGACCTACATAGGGGCAGGGGGGCCTATAAAGTAAATCTGCCAGTATGAGTTAGTTCTGACTTCTGTATGACAGCCCTTCATGATGGTTGTTTCTGTGGTGGGTCTAAATCTGGATCTAGTAGGTCACCATAAATAGGATGGCTCAGAGGCTCAGTTGACTTTCTCATTCCAAATGTTTTGCTTTTCTCAGGATGTGGCCTTTTTTAAGAGACAAATACATATGTGACTTATTAATTGAGCCTGTGGATGAGGTGCATCTCTTTCCATAAGGAGCACCACATACATATGACTTTAATGGTCTCATCCTGGGTGGTCCAACATCCTGACCTAAGAGCAAGGCCGGTAGCAGCAGCCCATGTCTGTGTAAAGACATTTTCATTCAAGAAGCAGAATGTTTTATTGCTCAAAAGCACCACTTGAAGTACTTCTATTAATTGTGCAGAGCAGCCAGTGCCATGGGACTTCAACACTTATCATCATTATAACCAATGGCTTAGTATTCCATTGAAATTGATGCCATCATTGAGCCAGTTGCTCAGGCAAAGCAGGAGTGAAACTTTCTCCGTACCTACTGCATAGGCAACCACTTATCCTTGCAGTGGGCTTGACTCTCAATTGGATGTACTATTTCCATTTCACATTTCTTTGGCTTGTCACACACTGCCAATTATTAAATTATTGTCTTTCAGTTCCAAACTATCCTTCTATAATCTGCTCTGTGATGCTGGGGCTGAGACTCTGCACATCACATTTCTCCTTCACCAGCTGCTTCCTATTAGGTTCTGACAACAAGGGGCTCTAGAAGGAGACTTGAAGATGTTAGTTCTTCACTCTGGTAGAAAAAGTTTGTTCCAGTAGCAGCACTTGAATCCAGTTGCCAGATTTTTCCCTCCACACTCTCTGAGCCAGCATCGTCATGCCTCCTCAGACACCAGCATCAGTCAGTTGGCTGGCACCCTCTCCTCAGTGGTCTAAGTCCAAGCCCCATGAGGGTCTGCCTCCAAGATACCAGTACTAACTAAGCAGTTTCCCTTTCCTAAAGGCCTGGAGTTTTAATTCCATGGGCCCCTCCTTTGAGCTTTGGGTTCTCATCATACTAGCTTCATCCCTTCATTCCACCAGGCCTCAGGATGGTAGATGCTTCCTGCAGATCCTACCTCTATTACCTTAATGTTCTTGTTCTGCATTTTCAGCCCTTTAATATCTGTTTAACCAATCCGTACATCAAACTCTCTGTTAAAATTAGTGGTGTGATTTCTGTTTTCCTCACTGGTGGATACACTCACTGATACACTTATCTTATGAAATGTGGTTCAGTGAACCCACTGTAGAGTGGGGATGTTAGATCTGACAATCACTTCCCTTTAGTGAGACAACAGTCCCTGCCAGAGATTTATAATGAACAAATAATTGTCGTTTAAAAGGCACGTACCATTCAGCAGTGGAGAGATTTCCCACCCCAGTATTGGCAGAGTCTTGTTGCCAGGTGTATCAGATGTAAGACCTGTCATAGATACATAAAACTCCATGGGAATCAGGTTATATTTTATTGTATTGCTTCTGAGGCTTCTTGCTGTAGGGGTCTCCACTTAAATTTGGCTACCAGTCTGGTGACTAGGTACAGATGCTTGAATGACATTTTGAAATGTGAGATGTGCTGCCTCTAATACCCAAAGAGGCCGAACAGATCATAGGCTTTTTCTTTTTCTCTTTTTTTTTTGGTAGTGTCTGTAAGGCCAATAGACTTTCCTTAGTATGCTATGGAATGTCTCCTCAGGCTGTTGCTAATACAGCCCCCAAGATATGTACTTGGGTGGCCTGGCTCTGGCATCTATCCTCATTCAAGGGCCAGGCCACCTGTGGACACTTGTGCTTAGATTAGAGAGCATGCATTACAGTGAGGACAGTTTCCTCTGTGAGGGGCACTACCAAAATGTCATCAATATAATGGAATGGGCTTGCCCAACCCATTACTGATAAATTGCACTTATTTGCTGGAGGAGTGTGAAATTCCCACAACAAACCAGAAATTGATGTTCTGTCAGGTGAAAGCAAAATATTTCTTCTGTTTCTGGAGAAATTTGGAGAACATTAGTAGTATCTAGAGTAATTCTGTCCAATTGAAATATAATATGAGCCACATATGCAATTTTAACTTATCTAGTGGTCATTACTAAAAAGGGTAAAAAAGAGATAGGTATAATTAATTTTCATGGCATATTTTAGTTAACCCAAGAGATTTAAAATATTTATATTTCAACAGCTAAATATAAAAAGGAGACATTTTTCATTCATCTTTTCAAACCAAGTCTTCAAAATCTCGTGTATTCTACACATTCAGCACGTCTTAATTCAGACCAGCACATTTCAAGTACTCAACAGCCGTATATGGCTTAGTGGCTTAAGAACTGGACAGCGTAGCTCTAGGACATACCACGTTGCCAGTAATGGCTGCAATCAGTTCAGTCATCTGTTGGTGTATCAGGCACTGTGAGTGCCATGGTGGCCACTGTTAAAATCACAATGATCCATAATGATCTGTAATCTGGGGCCAAAGACACTGGATTTGCTCACTGGCCTAACAGGGTTGTGGAATTGGAAGGTAGTGTAGCCTACCATTCCCTCCTGGCAATGGCAGTAAATCTTGTATGAGGGGAATGTTTTCTTTCTCATCTTTGGTATATGCCAGCTTCAACTGCACAATTCTGACAGGCTTTGGAAGTGCAGGGGGTTCTGGAAACTCAATAAGACTGATTTATAGTATTCACTAAGAGACATTGCCATGTTTGCATCCATTCAGATGTTCTGCTTTGCTGGGCTGAGGGGACTCAGCATGTCCATATCAACTGTGGAGTCTGACAAAGGGATGGTGAGTGAGCATGGTCTTATGAAAGCAGCCAACAGCATCTGCAGTAATTATGCTGAGTCTCCTGGTTCTAAGTAAAACCAAACCCAACTCCGGCCAGGGAAATTTACTGTGGACTTGATCAGGTCCAAGAATAACAGCTTCTTGGGCTCCTGTGTTTTATTAAGTCTAGGTCTGTTAAGTCCTTCCCCTATCTATGTTCCAGGCTACATGGATTAGGACATGAAGTTAGCATCTCCTTGAAGAGGGCAGAGGAACTGGCCCTGGGCCAAGCTTGCTTTTGGTTTAAATGGACTTGAAGAGCTCCCCAGCAATCGGCCTAGAAAATCAATCTCTCAGGTGGCACAGAGGCCTCTGGGGGTAGGGAGTGTCTGAGAGTCTTGTTTCAGCAGTGTTAAGATGTGGCCAACTGCTTAGCTTCCTCTAAACCCTTCTACAAGGACGCAGGAGGCATTGGAGCTTTGCTGGCCAAGCAGTGGGGAAAGCTAACTGCCTCCATCTCCAAAGGGAACCCTCCCATCCAGAACCTCCTTGCATCAGCTCTCCATAGGGGGGTTCTTAATGCCTACTCTAATATCAGTGTTGTTTCCTGCATCCTTCTCTCTGCAAGCTCCTTAGAGTGATTCTACCTTTCCTATCTATCTCCTTAGCTGGTCATCACTTTGTTGCAGACGAAGAGTCATAATGTACTGCCTGTGCAAGCCTAGGAAAAGTCTAGAGTTGATGCTCTTCCCTTGACTTTTCATTTTTGCTGAGACATATTCTTTCCAGGGCCCCTTATCTCATTACCCCCCCTTTGGGTGGGGCATATATCAGCTCCAAAGGATTATTTCATCCTTTACACTCTGGCAGAAGGAGCAAAGTTAGGGATGTCTCCGTATAAGAAACCATCAACTTTTCCAGCATTCTCTGAATTAAGGTCATTTGGTTACTACTTATCCTAGATGCCTAGGATTTTCATGCAAGTATGCAAAAATGCCAAGTTGTCTCAAAACAGCTTTAACCTCAGTAGAATGGTTCCACTTGGCACTCAGTTTCTCAGGAAGTCTCCTCTTGGTGGTTATGTGAATCTGATTGCCCTGAACATCCAATTCAAGAACAAGGCAGGTCCATTTGCTCCCTCCCCATTGGTCAGCCTAGCAAATTCATCTGGCAGAAGAGAATCCCGTGATAAACCCAAAGTGCTTGCCATTCAGCTTCACTACTTTGTAGGTGTAGCCTCGTCATCATATAAACAATTAAAGCCTCAGGTTACTCTTGTGACCATTGCTGGGAGTCCAATTCCCTGTTAGTGTCTTTGAAATCCCACAGGATATACCTCAATTCCTCCCAAAGGCCCCTGGGTGGCACACTGCACAATGACAAGTCTCAAATCTAAAAGTTGTGGCTGTGTGCAGTGGCTCAGGCCTGTAATCCCAGCACTTTGGGAGGCCAAGGCAGGCAGATCACCTGAGGTTAGGAGTTCAAGACCAGCCTGGCCAACATGGCAAAACTGCATCTCTACAAAAAAATACAAAAATTAGTTGGGCATGGTGACACGTGCCTGTAGTCCCAGCTACTAGGGAGGCTGAGGCACAGGAATCGCTTGAACCTGGGAGGCGGAGGTCACAGTGAGCTGAGATCATGCCACTGCACTCCAGCCTGGGTGACAGAGACCCTGTCTCAAAAACAAAACAAAACAAAACAAAACAAACAAAAAAAGGTTTAGACTGCATCAACTATTCTAATGGCACTTAGGGGCTGAGGGTTTTCTCCCAACTTCTTTTTCCTTAGGTCTCACAGAGGCTGCCAGACTTGGAGTGCCAAAGGATTTAATTGTCTCAATCTCCCTTACACAAACTTCCCAGGACCTCTGTGGTACATGAACACCAATAAGCACCACACTAACATGCTTTGCAGATGTTAGCTTGGCTGGGTTTCCCATCACCAGCCCCAGCAGGGATGCTGTCCATCCCTAGTATAGCTTAGTTGATCCCTTTTGCAGTTTCCAAAAAGCCAGAGGTGAAATAAGCGGATTTTACCTCATGTTGGGCACCATTTTTGAGGTAATGGGTTATGGCAAACTGCACAAAGCCACACAGAAGAAAGTGGTTTTAATGAGGGAAACTTGTCAGCAAAAGGTCAGGAAGATACACATGGATATTATTCTCTCATGCAAAGGCCAGAGCACTGCTAGCTGCACCCTGGGTCTGTATTCCAGGGGAAGGATAATTCTTCCCTGTGAGTTTAACACAGAGCAAGCCTCTCTCACTAACAGAAAACCCCTTAGTATACTAAAAAAAATTAAAATAAAATGGATTTTCCCAGTTTCATTATGGTACATAGAGAGAAATTGAAATAAAACTTTTTAAATGACCTCAGATAAACAGAGACAACAAGATGCTCAAGATTTAAATTCTGGTACATTAAGCCTTATGAACAATCAAGACTAGCACATGGTAATGACTATTTCAGAATAACTGGTTATCAGAGGCATAGAGGTTCACAAGGCTGTTTATGGCCATGAAACTGAAACTGGCTCAAAAGGGTCAGAATCATTTTGCTGCCTCTAAAAGACGTATATTCCGAGCCACCAGGAATTCTAAGACCATCATCAGATGAGAGAGATGGCTCTGAGAGAGCCAAGTTGAGTGTTAAGCTGGCTGCCTCCAACAGGCTGTTCATGTGTAGTGCTGAAAACTACTGTGAAACAAGGAAAATCCAAACAAGTTACTTGAGTATGGTTTCAGCCTACCCACCACTAATGATGCCCAGTTAGACAGAATGGGTAGCAAAGAACCACAAAAGCATCAGAATGAAAAACAAGAAAAGCAGAAAATAGTTATTTTTCTGGGGAAAAAAACTCATCAATGCAGAGGAGGCTGTCTAGCATCATTTTGGATTCTAACCCTGGGTAGAACACTGACACTGTCACCTCTCCATTTGTACCTTTTAAGCGGGTAGGCTGTGCCAGAGTTCCTTGAAGTGATTACAGTAGTCAATTCCCAGGCACATTCTACCTACAAACCTCTCATTTATTTTATTACTGAGATGTTTAAATCAATTTTTTTTTTTTTTTTACTTCATAGACATACTTTTTTCCAAAGGGCAGGATATGTCCATGTGTGCACAAATAGGAGTATATGTTTAATATGGTTTAGTGGCACCCTATGTAATAAATGTGTTGAAATTTTATGTCTGGGAATATGGAGAATTATTTTCAAGTATCTTCGTTTTTGCCTTTTAAGGGCTCATAAAAGATTATTTGCAACATACATTTACTTTGCATAACTTTCCCCCCACATATCATTAGTTTTTGTCAAATGTAGAAATTTAAAACCAGGAGCAAACATCTGTCAGACTAATTTTTTGCTTTTTCATAAGTGCAACTTTTTAATAAAAATTTACATCTAGATAAACAATCTTCAGATTTTTGAAACTTTAATAAGATTTTAAAAACATCATGACTTTGAACTGAAAAACATACACGTTTAGCACACAAATATTGTAATATGAATGAACTCCAACTCCATTTGAAAACATGTGAATCAAAGTACAGTTTTAGAAGTTAGTAATTCACATTTAAGCAAGTTAGCGCCTTGCTGAATACAGCCTTTGTAAAAAAGAGACTTAGTGCATATTTTAATGGTACACTGTGGTTTTGTACCATTTGGTTGAGTTTTTCACTTTATTAAACAAGTTCTTGAAAGTTGGTAGATAAAGGCTAACTTCCTATGACGTGAAATTTCCAATGGTAACAGTTACATTTGGTAACAGAACACTTTCTATAGATTTCTTTTCCTAGCTTAAAATTTTAAAAGCAATCATTTGTAAGGATTGCATCAACATCAATTTAGCAGAGGAAGATCAAACTTTATTGAAACTGCTTGCATACAAAATATATTGCACTATAACCAAACAAATGTCAACATAAAATCCAATCTGTTGTCGCTAATATGTACAGAGAATATTGCCCAAGAGCAGTTACATTACAAGGTCATTCTACCTTGGTTAATTATCTACAGTATTTTAAAACCAAACAGCTTACAGATGATGTGTGCAAGGTACCAATTTCTGTTTTCAAATACTATACATTCCCAGAATAAATAACTAGAAATCAACATTAATGTTTGGCAATACTTTTTAAAAGACTTTTTAATATTTGTGAAATCATGTGCAGTTTGTTGCCATTTTATATGCTTGTTTGTATGCAAGGAAAAGTAACTGTAAAATGAAAATTCAAAGAAACAAACTCACAAAATACATCAGAGGCAGAACTTCAGTTTTTACGGCTCTGTACAGATTCAGTGGTACCCCTACTAGGAGTTACTTTTTAAGAAAAATATAACATCTTAGAGTGAAGGTCCTTCACATATTTTTCCTCAATAAATTTCACTTAAAAAAAAAGACTAAAAAAACAAAACCAAACCCCAACACTTCAAAAAACAAAAGAAAAAAAAGAAAAAAAAGTTATTACTTGTTAACCGATCTTAGTCTTTTCCAATTCTGCTTAAACATTAGACCATATATTTCAAAGTTTACAAAACATTTAACCTGCTTCCAATGTTTCTTAGACAAAGTACCTGTACTTCGCAGGATTATTATGCATACATGGAAATGACCTTCCTATCTCTCCAAAATAAGCTTGAAATTAAAATATGAAAAATTTCACAAAACTTGGGGCAGACAAAATTAAAAAAAAAAAGCTCTAAGTTAAAATTGGTCATCAGGCCAAAGAGCAGGCATATCCTACTAACTTTCGACCAGGAAGATTTGTTCCTAGCTGAAAACATTTTAGCCTCTCTCAAATGAAGATAGTTCTTTCTTCTCCTGTCTATACAGAAAAATTACACATCTCTCTCAATAACACTATTTATCAAACTTCAGTGCAACAAAACAAAAACAAAAACAAGTCCTATTCTTTATACTGCCTAACCTGATGTTTATGTAAGGAAAAAAATATGGAAAGCATGCATTCTTCTATAAAGTACTAATGTTTGACAGGGTTTGCTACATCTTTAACATTTAGTGTTTCCAACTTATCTTCCCTGAACTCTGCATCCAAATATAATATTCCTACCTGCCAAGATATAAAAAAGGCACAGATCATACAACTTTTTTTGCTAATGAAAATGACAAATGTCACATCACACACATTTCAGGGTCCACTAAAATACTGGAAAAGTGGACCAAAACATAAACTGACACAGGACATGAAATGACATAGCATTTCATGAAGACTTCTATACGAGATTGAAAACAGAAGTCTAATATGATTACCATAAATGCTATATATTAAGAAAAACTGAGAATGTACTGGTGAATGATCACCCAATGCAGGAAAATGGTCCAAATTAACAAAGAATATCACTGCTCAGTACTTTAGAAAATAAAACTAAAATCTGCCCTGAAGTGCTAAGTAGTTTTAAAAGCAATGTTTCAAATTTTAAGGTATCTTTTTGTGCAAATCTGAAAATTGTTGCTTATGGCCAATACCAAAAAATAAAAAATTCTTAGCATAATTTGTGTTCATTTCATGCCCTGTGCCATCTTGCCTACTATTTGTCTTTGGCCTAACAAAGTTTTCTAATATGGAATAAGAATTACGGAAATGGTATAGGAAATATAACTTCAGAATTATGCAGTTTAGGGTACTCCATTCACGAGTGGTTGCTGACCATCCACGCTGTCTGGCTTTTCTTTCTTCTGGTTACGATCTTTACCCGTGCGCAGCCGACTACCTTCACTGGAGGTATTCTGTAATGTTTTAGTGTGGACACTCCTTTCATTATTGCAGTCAACTCTGATCTAAAACAAGTTATAGTTGTTATATACACAGACCATATCCTACTGTAATCTGTAATTGGCCTGACAAGAAATTTAAACCTGAAGTGTAAATTCCACATGTTAAAAAGAGAAATGGAGATGAGAACAGAAGAAGTGCAAGAAATTAATGTAAGGTAGGATTCTTTATTTGGTTTATGATTTTAAAACACTCTTCTTCTTTAACTGGAACACACTGGTCATCTCACTGCATCCAAAGTTAGAGAAAAACTCACAATCCTATCATGTCTTCCTCTAAGTAGAATAAAACAGTGAGAAACAAACAGGTAAAATGAATTACTATTACTGATTACCAGAAGACATACATGCCTCTAACACTAGAGTTAAAATAAAATTAGTTATTCTCCAAAGATTGTGAAGCCCAGGAAAAGAGAAACAAAATGTTTTCCTATTCCGGCTTTACCCTCAAATAACTCACTAACTAGACTTTAATTTACATCTTTATATCTATCACAGGTATGATCAAGTTTCTCTATACTGAGAGCTCCCATAGTCATACAGTAGAAAAACACGAGCTTTGGTTTCTACTGGCTTGTATTTCACTAAGAAAATTCAGATGATCCTACAACCTGAACTCTGTCTGAAGAATGGAACAGTATAAAGAAAACTGCATATAATAATTTGTGGAAGGACTGGAATCCTAGGAGAGTATAAAGATTAATGTAATTTAAAAAATAGTGTTCTAAGAGCTATAAAATATTTTAAGTGCCAATGCTGAATACAGCACTGCTAATTCCAGAGGTACAAATGAAAGTTAACAGTGACAAATGGAACTAAAACAACTACAAATATTGATCTACTTCAAGCACAAATGCTAAAAACATCCCCAAATGGTTGTAATTTCAAAGTATGTTTAAGTAGTGGGTATGTGCATGTGTTTTAAATGTCTCGTTACCAAGGATTCAGTACTTTGATTTGTATCTTTTTTTTTTTTTTTTTCCCCAGACAGTCTCGCTCTGTCGCCCAGGCTGGAGTGCAGTGGCGCGATCTTGGCTCACTGCAAGCTCCGCCTCCCAGGTTCACGCCATCCTCCTGCCTCAGCCTCCTGAGTAGCTGGGACTATAGGTGCCTGCCACCACGCCCGGCTAATTTTTTGTATTTTTAGTAGAGATGGGGTTTCACCATGTTAGCCAGGATGGTCTCGATCTCCTGACCTTGTGATCCACCCGCCTTGGCCTCCCAAAGTGCTGGGATTACAGGCGTGCGCCACCGTGCCTGGCCCTTTTTTTTTTTTTTTTTTTTTTTGAGATGGTGTTTTGCTCTTGTTGCTCAGGCTGGAGTACAATGGCAAGATCTCGGCTCACTGCAACCTCTGCCACCCGGGTTCAAGCGATTCTCCTGCCTCAGCCTCCCGAGTAGCTGAGATTACAGGTGCCCGCCAACACGCCTGGCTAATTTTTTGTATTTTTAGTAGAAATGGGGTTTCACCATGTTAGCCAGGCTGGTATCGAACTCCTGACCTCAGGTGATCTGACCACCTTGGCCTCCCAAAGCGCTGGGACTACAGGCGTGAGCCACCGCGCCCGGCCAGATTTGTATCTATTTTCATACTTAATAGAGAAAACATCACCTTTTAAATTCAGTATTCCATTTCATTTAGAAATATAAATGTGCATCCTTTTAACCAATGCAGTTAGACTGCCAAGTTCATCAAACATGTCAGTTTAAGTGGAAAATTACAAAACGGGTACATAAATATCTTATAGCTTTGTAAAAGACAGGTACATACAGTAATTTACCAATCTATCTATCCCTTGGACATGCTGGTCCTTAAGAACCCACCAATAGTTAACACTTACTTTGAGCTGCTATGAATTCCAAGAAATATTCCATCATAAACTTTGTCTTAAAAAGTATCTCTCACTAATCTTGGGTGATGGTCCCAAATGAATCCATAGTCAGGAAGGAACCCTAACTACTTAAGAATTAAAAGTTACAGAAAAAGTAGACGACAACATAGATTCAGAGAATCAGACACTAAGGTTTGACTATCATTTGGACATATGCTAGCTATGTGACTGTGGGCAAAGGACTGAAGCTACAGTGCACTCACCTATAAAGTGGAATAATAAAACTACCTCAGTGGGTTGCTGTAAGATTAAATGAGATAAAACATACACAAAGCACTTAGCAAAGGTGCCTGGATGTGCTCAGGAGATAATTTTAAAATTATTTAACAATTGGTTTAGCACTGGTGACAGCCAATTGAGAAGAGATCCTCGGACTAGGTCCTGGCTGTAAATAAGCAGATGACTGACCAAGCATGGAGACTAGCTGAATATCATCAGCTCTGTCTATCATGATTATTAGTTGTAAGACAGACATCTTCTTTTCCTTATTTTCTATTCAAAGAGAATACCCTATCCCTGTTAACTTGGGGGAGCAAAGACACATAAGGTTTACTGAGGTCTCTAAGTACATCCCAGGATGTTCCTTCTCTGGGGGATTGCAGGTCTACCAATGTGGTATTAAAATCATAGTGTGGCCGGGCACAGTGGCTCACGCCTGTAATCCCAGCACATTGGGAGGCCAAGGTGGGCAGATCACCTGAGGTTGGGAGTTCAAGACCAGCCTGACCAACATGGTGAAACCCCGTCTCTACTAAAAATACAAAAATTAGCTGGGCATGGTAGCGGATGTCTGTAATTCCAGCTACTCAGGAGGCTGAGGCAGGAGAATCACTTGAACCCGGGAGGCAGAGGTTGCTCTGAGCCGAGACTGCGCCATTGCACTCCAGCCTGGGCAACAAAAGCGAAACTCCCGTCTCAAAAAAATAAAAATAAATAATAAATAATAAAATCATAGTGTGGCTGTCAAGGTCTTCACAAATACTCAGACTGCATATTCTCTAGAGAAATCCTCTTATTTGTATACTTGTCACAAAGAACTAAGATTGACTACAATTGTAATGTTGAAGGTAAAATATTTCACATAAACTGGATTTGTAATCTTTGAACATGTTTTTAATAAAGTAAAATAAACTCATAAATCTCAAACTACCATATTCAAACAATTAAGATGAAAAGAGGCAGACAGGTTTTACCTGAAGGGATCCATCTGTTGTTCTTCCTTTAGCCTCTCTTGGATTACGCGGACGATTATCTGTTCGGGAGTGATCGTCGTTTCCTATGAGAGTATTTTCAAAAGGTTCAACAGTTACTGATTCTGAAATGCTTACTGGAAGTTCTTTATTCCCACACCCTCTATTTAAACCAACCACAGAATCTGAAATGTAATCAATACCCCAGTGATTCCAGTTACACAATGGCTAATAATCTAGCCCGCTGCTAAGTAACAGAAAATATTTCACAGTTATTATAATTCTGCATCTACAGGTCAATGTGAGTTAATGAAGGGATGCTGTTTAGACCCACAAAGATGCTGAATTAGTTATCAGCATTTATTCATATATCTATATGAACCATAAGGAAGGCTGCCTAATATTCTTTCTTTCTACACAAGTGGAAGGCTGATCCTTTCCTATGGTATGAGCATAAAACGGGAGAGATGGGATCTTAATAACAGTTTATTGCATCAATAGGATTTCTCATGGAACTTCAAGACAGCTGTTACAATTCACTTGGATTTCTTAATGAAGATCTCCATACCTTTGAAGCCTCCTCCACGTCCTCTTCCTCCTTGTCCTCTTCCTCCCCCTCCACGCCGCCGTCCGTCTCCTCTGCGCAGGAAGCTCTCCCTCTCTTCCTCTGTTGGAGCTAATGACCAATCACTGAGTTCGTCTCTGTGGTCAGATTCTGTTTCAGAAGCATTTGATGCTTCAGAATTAGTTCCTATCGAGAGTTAAAAGTTATATACCATTGTCTGACTTTTTAAAAAAAAAAAAAAAAGAGGTTAACAGAAGCTTCCAGAGACGTTTCAGGGGTAATCCAAAACTCTTCCCAATTTATAAGCCCACAAAGAGTATTATCACTTTCCATTTCATAAAACAAAATTTTAAACTCAAAATGAAGGGCTTTGCAATATTTGAGGTTAATTTTGGTTATAAACATGTTTCATTCTCATTTTTAAAAAGGTATGTTATTAGCCACCTAAGTTCAAACCTTAATGTGCCATATCATTAAACAGCTGTGTTCCTTCAAACATCTATACTCTCTGGAGGAAAAGATTATCCACGACAGTTAAGTGTGATACCCTGATAAACAAAACCTCTAAAAAGAGAGCTCCTTTTAGCAAGATTTGGCCCAGGACAGAGGGGAATGTATATATTTTGGTCATTTCTGAGAGGGTGGCAAAGGAGGCCACCATGGCAACTGCTTCAGGGAAGGGTCTCTTGTGGGTCATGGATTGGATCTAGCTGAAGGCAGATACATGCTTGCCTGATGTTTGGTCCACAACCTGCCCTCCCATTCCCATTACAATAATTGATCATTAATAAAGAATTACTATAATAAATTCATTATGCCTGAAGGGGTTAACGACTTAGAGGACAGGAGCGGAGAAAAAGAGCTCCACAGTGAGGCAGAAATTCATGAGTAAAAAGAACAGACTGTTGGGAGAGGGGTTAGGGGTTAGGTTCAAGGTTGGCCTTAGGAGTAGGTAACTCTCCCCAACTCCAGAATATCAGCTCTACTACCTCTCTCTTCCTCTGTTGGAGCTAATGACCAATTATAGCTTCACCATTATAGCTTCATTCCTGTGGATCTTGAAGGCTTTTCCATCTTAAAGAGTTCCTTTTTGAAATGCAAATATGCGTGAGATGGATTATATCTTATACCATCATTAGCAAGTTACAAAGGAGATACACTGTTGAGCAAGAAAGACAGTAGGCACTGGCAGGTGGGGATCAGGTTCACTGAAAGGTACTGGGAGAGAAGAAAGAAGCACGGACAGAAAAGCTGGGAAGGCAAAGAGAAACTTCGCCTACTTCTTGACTGTGCCTAGGGCTGACTTTGGCCATGTCACTCAAAATCACCTTATGAGCCACAAGAGGCAGACCCCTGATTTACACAGTCCATCCAGCAAGTATGACCAGCACATACCTGACAAAATAAAAATGAGCCACAGTACACAAATGAAAAAAGTTTTGACTATACAGTTATAAAATCAGGAGAGGCCTTAAGAAAGTCATCAACACACAAGGGCTTTGCAGATTTACCCCCAATCAGAGCATGAACAGAACTTGCACCGGCCCTGTGAACTCTACGTGTTTATTATCAGGTTTTTACTCTATGTCTCCTGTAACACAATTTAACCCACTGTGAATTGGAAACCATGTAGCGGCAAATTGTTATAATGGGGTTCTAATGAATATTAGAGATTAGCAGCTATAAGTCTAGGAACAGATAAAGTTACTGAGTAAAATGCTTAGTTTGTACCTGAAGTATATCCAGGACCGCGTCTGCCGTGCCCCCTATTTCTGTAAGGTCTACTACCTCGACCCATTCCTTGACCATCATCAGTCACATAGCTTTTTTCCTTATCTGTACGATTTGGTGGTGGTCTAGAACTAGCTCCAATCTGTCGCAACTGCTCATCAATTTGTAATCTCTCCAAACGCAACTGGTCTACTTCCTATTTAAAATATACAAGATAACAGTAAAAATAATTTGACATTTTACTTAATAAAACCTTTCTCCTTTTCATCAGATAAAAATATACTGGAATATTTCAATTTCAGTTCTAAATTTACAGTAAACACTGTTACACAGAATTATCAGGAAATTGAATGATCTCCTTAAAAAGAAAATTACTACAGATAACAGATTATTGATGTCGAGAATTAGAGATATAACAAAAACACTCAGCATTAAAATTATACTGAATAAAATTTAAAGTTGTCTAATTTGGCACTATTATCCAATTATTCTACTGCTAAGGCACAGATAAGCTATTTTGGGGACTTCTTCATGATAGGATATTAAATAAAACATGCTAAAATGTATGAATATAGATAAATGACATTCAAGGTATAACCAGCTAACCTTAAAAATCACACATTGTAAATAATCTTGATTAAAATAGATTTGCCAGTTAATATCTTAATTTACAAAGCATTGAGTTTGGGCCATCTTTTGTTTTAAAAGAACATATACTATGGTTAAGGAACAATGATTTTTTTCATCAACTGAAAATGCTGACTATTCCTCATGAGGGGAAAACAAAACTATTTAATAGCTGACCAGACAGCTAGGTCTTACATTATGCCTTGAAAACTTCCTAAAGACTACAACTCTGCTACAACAAGTACGAGAAACAGTATACATTTAGTTGATAGAAATATACACCTGGGGTCCAATGACAGACCCTTACAAAAAGCACTTCCAGTATGTTGGGTTCTGTTAAAACCAGATGAAACCTCATTTCTAACCACTGTCCTTCCAATCCACTCATAAACATCTCATTTACTGGCTACGGGGAATCAGATTCATAACTATAGTAGTAGTAGGCGTCTCAGTGAAGCAGAGGTTATCATAGAGACTGTCTACATGAACAGTCATTGGAGAAGCTCCTGTAAAGCTAAGTTTCTAAAATCTTGGTTGTGGCAGCTTCTGGAAAAGAAAGGTCAGGTAAGGATTTGGTCCGTTTCATCTGTGCTCTGCCATCATTAGCAATTTACATAGTTACACCAGAATCTGTTTTACATAGAATTTGAGCAAAGGAGAGACTGCAGCTGAGTGAGTGACTTCCTCCAAAGGTATAGTAATAGCTCATGGAATAGGAATATCTTGCAAAACAGAAGAGTAGTCCAGGTTATCCCACTGGGGCAAAGCAGTCACCTTTTGGTGAGAGATGCCAGGCCCAAACGAGGGAAGTTCTGGTGATGGAAAGAATGGCAACAGGGCAGCTGCTGATAACCAAAGAAGATATTCTTGAGAATAAATCAAAGGATCTAAGAAAGAACATTAGTCAAAAGAACAAGGGATTTGATACAATGCAATCCTAACTCTCCAGGCCTTCATGATGATTTAAGCTAATTACGAAGAAACACACACAAAAGATTATGCATAAACATACTGAAAAAAAAAATCAAAGAGGTATCCTACCCATGTAAACCTTGCTGGATGAAACCTTCCCACTTTTAATTAACTGGCCACCATAAGAATGAATGGCATGCCCAGTATTACACTTTTTCTTCCTTTCATTCTTATTTACACACAAGCAGAAATCATGTACTTTTTATTTCTTTCAAGAAATCAGCAAAAAAATTCTTAATGCCATAAATAGAGTTGAAATGCTTTTTAAAAACATTTAATACCAGCTACATTATAATTTTGATATGTATGGATACAAATAAAACATGAAAATGAAGTAGATCAGTTTCCATTTCATTAAAGTATAGAACATTTTGGCCAAAAGGAATTTCAAGAAGCATCTAGTGTAGGGAAGTGACTTGCCTAAAGTCACACAGCTAGTTCATTTGCTGAAGTCTTATAAGTAAATTGCTGCATTGCCCATCCAGTGCTTGCTCCACTACACCTTGTAGCCTCCTCGTTCCTATCTTCCAGTTTGAAATTTTAAGGAGGCATAACCGCATCACACTAACTAAACTGAACATTTATGAGAAGACACAAATAGTTTGTATTTTGAATAACAGTAAAGAGAAAAATAGGGTAAACATTTAAACAAAGAACTTCATGAAATGCTTAGATTTCCTTGATAAATGACATAAAAGGAACAATAAAGGCAAGAGTTATAGACACAGATTTTTGTCTGGAAAAAACCAAAATGCTAGAAAGGATCAAATGGATTAATAGGCTATGTACAGGATTGCCTAAACTGAGTGTAAGGGTTTAAGAGAAGAATAAAGGGAAGTATAAAATTTTATTGAAAACTGGTATATTGGTACTTAAATTTATAAAGACTTCCATTTTTAAAAAAATTATAAGCCAAACAACGTATTTTCTCTATTACCTTTGACAAGTCATACAGTGTTTTGCACAGGCTAGAATGAGTCCTAACTGCTGAAAGATCTACTATAAAGTTTGTATATTTTAGTACAAAAGGATTAGAAGTTAAAGTTCTTTCTGTTCTCACCTTTAAATAGTTCAGGTGATAATCCAAAAGAACAGTGGCATTAGCGATGCTGTCCTTTGTTCCCACAAAAACAAATGGTACCATACCCTGAAAAAGAAATTGCAACAATGATCCTATAAAAGTAATGATAGATTAATCTGAAAAATGCAAATAACGACTAATTCCCTAGCACAGGATCTGGTGAACAGCAGGTATACAAATGTTTGCTGTAAATATAAATCAATATATGAAAACAAAAGTAGTTGATATACTACTTTACACATCTACTGTGAATACGAATAGATCAATAGCAACCTTTTAAATGTATCACATTATTATAAAGACTAGTATTCAGTATCAGCAAAATCACAAAACGTATAATTCAAAATTATACAAGCTTTACCATGAGATGTATAAACAAAATGAGTAGTATAAGATGCTCTAATTCATTTATGAAAGGCTTTATCCTGATCAAAATTTTTTCTTTTTTTTTTTTTTTTTGAGACAGGGTCTTTTTATTCTGTTATCCAGGCTGGAGTGCAGTGGCATGATAATGGCTCGCTGTAGCCTCGACCTCCCCAGGCCCTAGGTGTTCCTCCCACCTCAGCCTCCTGGATAGCTGGGACTACACGTGCATGCCATCATACCCAGCTAATTTTTGTACTTTTTGTAGAGACGGGGTTTCGCCACATTGCCCAGGCTGGTCTCGAATTCCTGGGCTCAGGCGATCTGCCTGCCTTGGCCTCACAAAGTGTCGGGATTACAGGCATGAGCCATCACACCTGGCCGATCAAATTCTTTAAAAAAAAATCAAAATGAAATACCAAGGGTACAAAAGCAAAAAGTAAATCATTTCTGCTAACCAAGTAAATAGAGTACACACAAAATACAAACAAAAACATCAGGATAAAAATGCACTGAATAATCTGTGAGACAAAACAATAGGTACATTGACAAGCATTAAGTTTTATCAAGCCCATACACATTTCAATAATGTACCCTGAAAATTTTAAAAGGCTGAATCACAAGGAAAGTTTGAACTTCTCTCTATGGACACTACTTAACATAAGAACAGATTTTTAAAAGGCATATGCTAAATGTCTGTACTCCTAGCCCATATATATATATATATTAAGAGGGAAAAAAAAAAAACAACTACTTCTTGTCACACGTTATAGGGAAACCTAGAAACAATTGTGCAAATTAATAACTGGCAATTCATTTCTGCATGTTGGGTTTTTCTCCAACAAGCTTTATTTGTTACAAAAGCCTTTAACTGTATTATTTCCCAAAATACCATGTGATGGAATGAATGCTACACCCTTCCCTCTGGGTCAAATATCACCAAAATAAGCTTTAAAATCCTATGTAACAGATTTAGTTAGATTGACTTTGGAGCAAATTATTTACGAATATCTTTTCTTGCAACATGTCTAAACTGTTGGAGTACCCCAAGGGCCACTCTAATTTAAGCACTTCACGAGTAGACCCGAATAGTAAATTAAAATGAAGAAAGGCAAGAATGGAATGATGGCCTTCAGTACGGACCCCAGAAAAAAGTTACTCTGTGTTCTGGAATAATGGGCTGCCTGGCAATGAGACATATCCAATCCACTTGCCGTTATAGTCCTCTTTGTAAAGTGGCACCTTTGCTTTTAATCCATGAGTCCACAACATTTTTTTCCATAAACAGTTCTCACCGGCTCTCCCTGCCCTCAAAGAACTTACAATGTGGTTGAGGAGATCAACAAATCAACATCTATGTTTAAGTGCTATGCTAGGGGTGAGCACATTGCAAAACAGAAGGGGAAGGCTCTTGAACCAGTCAAGGAGGTGGGGATCTTCGGCAAGTACACAAGGAAACCTTTGTAAGGAATAAGGTCAAAATGAGGTGACATGTGGAGGAGAAAAAGCATTCCAGGCAGAGTAAACCTGTACATATGTCTAGAAGCAAAATAAGCACGAGAATGTTCAGAGAACTCAAAGTACTTCAGTATGGCTTAAGGTTCTCTAGAGTGCAAGGGAGAAGATAATTTAAAGATGATAACTAGACAAGTAATTGGGAAAAGCCTTACAAGCGGCATGAAGGTGTTTAAGCTTTAACTCCAGGGCAATGGATCCACATACCCACAAACACTCCTCCCTCCAGTCCCTAATCCTGAGGATCATTTGTAATCTTTCTTAACAAGGGGAATAAACATTAAAATATAAACTGAAAGTGTATTTCTCAAGGAATGTTTTCCTACCTGCCAAGCCTTGAGTTCAGGTTTCTGGGATTCCCCTGCTACAACTGATGAAGCCACTAACACCTAAAGCAGTATAAGGAATGCAAGGGATGTCATTAACTATAACAAACGATACACAGAAGCCTGAACGCAGGACTTTCACTGCAGGACTTTTAAACCCATTTCTAAACAGATTAGTTCAAACAGAGAAAATTAGTTTCTAAAATATGGTTCAAGTAGTAACTAATGCAACTAACAGAAGGTGTATTTTGAGCTACGATACCTGCAAAATTTAAAGAGAGAAGGCATGGAAAAAAGAGAGTCCACTGTCAAAAGAAAAATGTGACCACTAAATGCAACCCCATTATTTTGTGTTTATGGCATAAGAGTTGTTACTGTGAATAAATTGAAAAGTATGTATCACACTAATTTGTAGTATCTGATAAGCTGGCAATTACATTTGGAAAAAAAATAGAACATAAGTAGCCTACAAGTCTAACCAGAGAAAACATCCAAAATACCAATTGTGACATCTGAGACAAATTACTTGTATTGTAATTCAAAGTGACAAGTAATTCTTACCCTCTGGACTTTTGTACTGTTAGGTTGAGAAAAATGGGTGCTGTTTTCCTTTATATCTAAATGTTTTTTTTCTTCTGGGGCATTAGGTCCAACCCTTGAATTATTGGAAGGAAGGGAATTTGGTGGCATAATTTCCTTGGTAAAAAACAGAAAACACAAAAGAGAAAAAAAGGACCAATTTAAGACTTTATTTAGCTCTATTAGTGTTATCAATCATCATATTTTTTAAAAATGTAAGTTATTATAAACAGTTTCGGTTTATAAAATTACCGAATACAAATTGTACGCAGAAAAAAAGATTTAACTTTAGCTAAAAGAATCTTTCAAAAAGAAAGCTAGAGAATATGTGAAAATTACGGCTCTTTGATGAGATAGTATCTTAAGAGTACTATTGCACAGAAAGGTGCATCCTCACTTCTCTACCCCATGCAAATACTTTAAAAGCTGCTACAAAAAGCATATATTTATGAAGATAAAAGGGTTACAGAATTTAAAGGTAAGGAGGATGGGGAAGAGATATTAAGCACAGAAATAAATTTAAAGCACACAGAATAAACACACATACTACACAATCCCCAAACTAAAAAAGTGAAAAGATGAAAGCCAGAAAACCTGTGTTCCAATTTTGCTTTTGTCAGCAACATTAACATTTACAAAGTGCTTTACAAAGCATTTACATATATATTATTTTATTAAATTGCCATTAACACTCGACCCAGTGATGTATGTCTCATATTTAAAAATTTATAACTACCCATTTTAAAGATCAGGAAAAAAGAATTCAATAAAGTGACTAATCCAAACTCACAGCATTAGAGGACAGAGAGGGGCCATTATCTACAATTATAACATTAATTACAGCAGGCATGCTTGATAATCAGAATATTTGCATTCACTTTATGCACATATTAGAGGTCCTCAACATATCACATAAAAAACTTTTACTTTTATTATACGAGCCACAAAATATTCGCACTGTAACATACCTCTTCTTGTGGAACATTTTTCTCATTTTCAGCCTCAATCCTCACCCTCACAACTCCTGACTTGTCCACAATCTCCTGAATCAGCTTTCCATTTTTTCCTATTACTTTGCCTAAGAAATAAATAAATCAAGTTTGGTTTTAAAAACACATACCTCAAAGCAGTAAGCACAGCCCTACTGTAAACTATTACATTCATATAGATAGATATTTTTATGTGTATGTGTATGTATTGAATTGTAAGATTTCAAAACCAAAGTAGAGACTCTTTTCAACAAGATGGTTAATCTGGTTTTCTGTTTAATTAGGACATCATTGTTTAAACTCCTTTGGTCAGGTACCAGAGTTGATTAATACTTGCAAACTGATTGGGTAATTTTGGGTTTTTAAGGCAGTTCAAAGATAACCTCTTATTTTTGCACAAAAGGGTACGCTTTAAACTTGCTGGTACTGTGGTATGTATCATTCTTTCTGCAAAGTTCTATAAGAATTAAGAAAAAAGGAGAGAGAATGGGAAATATATTCACTTATTCAACACTTTCAATTCTTGTCTGTACCTGATTTAAATCTGCTTCTTTGTCCATGGTAAATATTTTCAGAATTCTGTATGGAAGGCACATTTATAAAAGATAATCTAAGTCTGAAAGTGGCTTAAGCAGCTATACATACATCCAAAAGGAATACAAATTCTTCAAGGTCAATGTGTTAACAGAGTATCACTCCTGTGCATTACTTACAAACTTTAGCAATGTATTAAAAAGTGAAGGGATTAGTCACAGAGTAAAAGATTAAGAAAACCCACTTTAAGATAACTCAAAACCACAATGAAAAAGCTTAAAACCAGTTTAAGTATTTTTCAGTAACATCTATTAAAACTTGGGATTTCAAGTACCAGTAAAAAATAGGTACTTGATCATTTCCTTATTTATTTTACAATCATATACATTACTGGAAAATGACTGCTTTCATTTGCATCATCACACGAGTGGTAAAGCAAGACATTACAAACTTAAGAATTACTAATTCTGGAAATCTACATGTGAACTACATCTGATTCTGAGGGCTCACCCAAGGTACCTAAGTACCCTTACATTGGCCACATCCACCATGTGCTTGCCCTCACCATCTCATCTTCCATTTTTTCCTTTTTGCCTTTAAAGGCAAAGCTCAAGGCAAAGTTGGGGGAAAAGATGGAAGCAAAAATTTGCTTTGAGCCAATGCTAGATAAGAACTCAGTGAAAAGCCTTCTCACAAAAAATTCTTGTGGCTCTTGTAATCAGAGCATAGCTTTGACATTCTTGCTGTGTGTGGCTGCCTCATTCACCCCTAGAAACTCTTTGACTGGTCATAGAACAGATCTGACACCATTAAATCAGGATTCTTGGTCTAGGTCCTTCTGTCAATTATTTCTGTTCTTCTATAATGAAAAGGGGAAAGGTGAGGTGAGAGAAGCTACTTGGAGTCTTCACACAGTTTGATTTTAAACTGCAACACTTACATTTTCATGAATTAATGTTGACTTTAATAAAGATCTAAGTGAGTTAACAAAACGAAAAATGAGATTTGGGGATGTTTTTATTAAGATAATATCTTAATTATCCTAAGTACTGTGTGTTAACTATAGCTGACTGAATAGTCATACCAATTCATTCTTAGTGAGTGAAGAATCCAATTTTAATGAAAAGATAAATTAGTGCACATACTAAAGAGAGTTTGTGAAAAATAGAGATCACAAATAATGTTGGTTGACTCAAACAAACCACATGCAAAACTGATTATGACACCTCTCTAAAGATCTGCCTTGCAGAATCTTACACAAAAATGCTTTCTGAAAAGTTCCAACGTTCCCAGCGTTGCAGTGGACCATCTCTAAAACAGAATTATCTCATTTTACTAACTAGAAACAACAAAACAAAAACAAGGCTGATTTACTTTTAGCAGTCTTTCTGGTTATTTCTGAGATCCTCTTCTTTCCAGGTAACCACAGGTAGAATCTACTTTTAATATTTAATAGCAAATAATCCAATTCTACATTACACTTATTTCCAAATCCCAAAGAGCAATTTACTGTGATTCTGTTCTACTGAAATGGAGTTGTTTTGAATAAGGTGAAGAACAGAGTCCCCTACTGTGTCCAGAATTGTCCCCTACTATATCTTCCAATTTAATTATCACATCAACTCTATGAGGTGGATACTATTATCACATTTGATAGGTAAGAAAAATAATTCTCAGGGGGGCTAAGACAGTGACCCACGGTCACATTGCCACCAAAGAATAAAGTAGGACTGAAATTCAGCTCCAACTCCAATGCCCAAGCACTTTCCCCACTACCATCATGCCATCTTCAAAACCAACTTTAATGATCTGACACATAATTCTCTACTCATTTGCTATTAAAAAAAAACAAAACAACTACCAGCTCTTTTTCCATAAGAATTCCTAAATTTACAATAACCTTTCTAACTACAAAAGGTATGCAATTGCTTGACAAGCTGTAAAGAAGAAAATAAATATTATTCATCACCCGACTGTCTTGAGATTAGCACTTTATCTTGCGCTATGCATACATTCTGTACACATACAATTGGTATGCAAGTTACCTTAGTAACATTACAAACACATTCTCCAGTTGTCTGTAGTATACAGTTGAGCTAACACTTCTGCATTATTTCCCTACTATTTGCACTTTATCTTCAAGCTAATTTTCTTTGGGAGATACATTTATCATTTCTAGTGTTTGTTAATGACAAGGAAGATGTTTATGATTCTATGCTGACAAAAAAGCAGGCTAAATTAGCATTGAAACTACGTAAACAGAATGTATGAGAAGTCCTTGCTTTCTTCTTTAAAGTTTCCAAAGAACATGTATTACTTTATATAAAATGGCCATGATCTCAAGTTTAAAAGATAAAAAACATATAGGCAGTATGTCCCAATTTTATTTACAAATTAAAAACATATGTAGCTTTCTTGATAAAACTGCACCTGGTTTTGATATGTTCTACTAAAGATAGCTGCAGCATTTAGGAGTATTGGTGAAGAGCTCCTAAATATTTGCTGATACTCACGATGGTGATGGTCATAAAACACTACTCAAGTCAAAATGAAGAATTACTATTGACTTTGCAGAAAGTCCCAGAGACACTTGAAGTTTCTTCTAGCTTTGGAACTTTTTAGATTTAAGTAACCTATGTTCAGATCTTCAACCCTGAGATAATTAAAATGAATGCTATCATTTTATAGTCCCATAAGAAAGATCAAATACAAATCTATTTCAAATCATAAAGTCCCCAAATATCATTCATTTTGAAAAATTATTTAATTTTAAGATATAAAAGGTATACAGTCAGGAGGGCTGGGCAAGATTTATCCTTTCAGGTATTAGTAGGTTTGAACTAGAAAAGCAATCTCTTTTGAATACCTTCTGAAAATGTAACCTTTGAGCATCATACTTAACAAATTTTTTTTGTATGCTGTAAGAACAGATCGATTGAACAATGAGAACACATGGACACAGGAAGGGGAACATCACACTCTGGGGACTGTTGTGGGGTGGGGGGAGGGGGGAGGGATAGCATTGGGAGATATACCTAATGCTAGATGACGAGTTAGTGGGTGCAGTGCACCAGCATGTCACATGTATACATATGTAACTAACCTGCACATTGTGCACATGTACCCTAAAACTTAATAAAAAAAAAGAACAGATCATATTTCAAAGACTATGTTTCAATTAAATGATACCCTCCAGTAAGAAAAAATGGAATTCTATCACTATAAATAAACTGTTTACCTAAACTTAGTTGTTGTACTATATGTCAACAGATACTTCTGACTTACCTACTAAGTTCCTTGGAACTTGTATTACATCTTCAGCAAATTCGAGAAAGCTTCTAGCTTTTTTCACTGCATCCTGATCCTAATAAAAGGGGAAACATTTTAAGACAAAAGATTAGCCAGCTGAAATACTTGTTTGGGGAAAAAAAAAACTATGCAGTAAAATATTTACCTCTCCATAAATATGAAATGTGCAGGTATCTTCATCTAGATCAATAGCAGTGACCCCAGGAACTTTTCTAGCTTGCTGAATATTAGCACCATGAGTACCAATAGCTAGACCCATCAGATCTTCTCTTACGATAAACTGTTCATGAAATCTCGAGGCAAGCTGCCTTGAACTCTGAAGAGAAATGGACGTCTGATGAATACACTTTATCAACTATTACGACAACTGTATTTAGGCCAGCCATGTAAATTATCTTGACCCTGTATATGAGGGGTCCATAAATTATTAATAGTTTTAGGTTAACTAACAGGTTTTAGAAAATACCTCTCACAGCCTAAGTACTTTTTAGGTTACTAAAGGTCTATGACATTTTATATGTTTTTGTTAATAGGAAAGAACTTGTTGACATTTTCCAAGGTAACTGCTGAAAACTTATCACAAGGCTGCCTTAGTTAACCAATGACATCAGCAATATAATAACTAAGAAGCAGGTCAAATGTTCCCCAGTAAAAACCAGCTCACTCGGTCTGACAAACTCAATGTTACTTATTTAGGTAAAAAAATGTTTAAATATCATCTTTATAGAAAATTTTATTCGCTTCATTTTTATTAAAAGGTATCAGTATATATTTTCTGGAAACAGTGCCATTTTTTATAACATCATTAGGTACTGTGGTCTAAACATTCCTCTGTTGAAATGACATTAAAATGACACCTCCCTCAAAACCTAAGGAATCAAAAATTGTTGGTACAGTAGTTAAACTGAATAATCAAAAAATGTCAAAAATTAAAAACTTAGTAAGCATCTGAAAGCTAACATGAGACCAGAGTCCATAAGACCTTGTGATCTGGATCCACAATTATGATGAGCACTTGTAAATATCCAGTGATGACGAAACTAAGTTACACTGACATCCCAAACTTGTGGATAACCACTGTCTTTAAATACCATTATCAAAATTTAGTGTTCAGTTCTAGCATGCCATTAATGAAAACCAAACGTATTAGTGGCTCATGTTGAAAAATGGGAATTTCTTATAGGAACATGTAAATCTCCTTAATATTAGTAGTGAAGAAAGATAGGCATGCGTACTAGTTTCTCATTGTTCAACAGACCTGATAATTTGAATGAATGAATACAACTAGCATAAATAATTTAAAAGTGCAATACCCATTTTTTTTAGACTAGAGTAATAAAATCTATAAAATAATTCTAGGACTTTTCAAGAAGTCATGTTTTTTGAGTCCTGGTTCATTAATCTGGTTCGTTCTTTTTCATTGATAATTCACTGATAAATGGTTAGCCAAAAGTATGATAGATCATTTAAGAATAATTCGATGTTTAAGAGGCATATGAGTATATTTTCATAATACTCACAATCAAAGTAAGGAGGCAGCTCTGGGCTAAAAGTTATGAGAGAATCACTGAAGGAACCACAAAATCATGAACACAGGGACATCAAGAAAGAATGAGAGCAAAGACCAATTAAACAGACCTCCATGGCCTTAAGAAAAAACAAAGTGGCAAAAGGAGATTAAACTTTTCCCCTTCCACTAAGAGTTCAGCATCATACATCAAGTTGACAGGTGGCAAATTTCACAGGGTTTTTATAAGAACACAGTCTTGACTACCTTTTCTCCTAAAATGCAGTTTGGAACTCCTTTTTTTTCTTTACTATTTCAAATGTGTGGTGTTTTCCTTCTAATGAATAATGATGATGAACTCTGGAATTTGACAGGAATATAGTAGAGCTGGCACATTCATCTAAGATCCACTTAGTTTCTATAGTAATGGATGGACGTACTTGATAGTTATCAATGAAAACAAATGTATGGTGATGAAAATTATTGGAGGATTAATAAAAGTAGATAAAATGCACCTTAAGAGACGAAATAGTAAGTTAGGGAAATAGCCTCTGGCGGGAATCTGAAGACAGGAGTTTTAAAGAATGACAACCAATTAGAATGAAGAAGTTCTATACCCTTTTAAACAAAGATAAACATACATAATGAAAGGAATATGATTAGATATTTAAATATTCTCTAGTATTTTTAATGACAACATGTTATATGGAAGAAGCATTGCCGCATTTTATTAGCAACTTTGATAAACTTCTAGTAAAAGTGAAAGTACCAGAAGTCCCTTAATATACATAAGATGCTGTTTAATTTTGAAACCTCAGGCATGGAAACTTTAGTATGATTATGCTTTGTACAATTTTCCAACTATAGAACCTAAGGAATTGTTAAGAAGCAGTAAATAAATGACAAGCTCCCCATATTCAAGTTGTGGAATGATACAGTTAATCGTTCCTAGGTACCCTTACAAGCAGTGCTAGGGAAAGTGACATACCTCCAGCTGCTTACTAGCTTCTTCATTTCTCATTATCAGAGACAACTTAGTGCGCAGACTCCGAAAGTGCATGTCAATCAGCATATGTGCTCGCTTTGAGGTGACTTCATTGATGGACTAAATGATTTAAATTAACAACATTATTATCAAGGCAATTGCCCCAGATGAATTAAACTAAAAATAAACAACTCAAAAATGCTCACCAAAATGACAAGCTGATAATTTTCTGGATCATAAGTTACAGAAAAGGCACCAACTGCCTTTTTAAAATCCTTATGTGCCGACTCTTTGGCACACCTAGAAATTAAAAAAAAAAAATTAAGATGAATAATTACCAACTACTGACATAAATAAATGCAGGCAGATTTACACATACAAGAATCATGGATTCATATTAAATTTGATTTATGCAAAATATGCTATAGCCATTTAGAAGCTTAGCTCCTTTTCTGTACATTTCTGAAATACAGCTTAGATTACCAAAAGAGACATATTCAGGGGAACCACTCTACACTACAGGTTTCCTGATTTCAGTTACATACAAGTCAGTAGTTTTCTTAAGTCAACTATTGAAAACTTTTGGAGATCGCTACCTACAGGGTATCTGATTTCTTTCTTCTTCTCTTGTTGCAGGCCTTTTTTTTTTCCTTTTTTTTTTAATTTTTAGTTTTTGTGGGTACGTAGTAGGTATATATATTTATGGGGCATATGAGATGTTTTGATACAGGCATGCAATATGAAATAAGCACATCACGGAGAATGGGGTAAGAAACTGCTAAACAATTTGAGGGAGAGAAGGAAACGTACATGAACCAGAAGGCACAAAAATTCACACACATACACAATCTCTAGAAAAGGGAGGATTTCTATGTATTCTGAACTGCAATTTAATGTTCAACAACATGTCCAAATCAAACGTACTGTATTCACTTAATAAAATCTGTAAAAAATAAAAATGCGTCTCTTCTATAGTCTTTAAGCATTATTCCAGATCAAGGATTGTAAGATGAGATGACTTTTTAAAGCTTCTTTAGCTCTACTTATTACACATTTATCTGAAAACATTTTAGGTAAAAGAGAAAAAAACGGAGAAATCATTTATAGTTTGTGACTTATGACAGAATTATCACATTTGTTTGATCAGTTTTTAAATCTTAGAATGAACAAAGTTAGTTTAGAAAACAAATGTACATTATGTACATCAGACACGTGTATAGCCAAGTAAGTTTAAACAAGCGCAAGGCTGCCTTGATTCTATAAGTAGGAAAAGTTAAATAAGTTTTTTCTCCATTGCTCTTGCAAACCAAACCATTTTTGCCAAAGTCCACCAAATTTAAAATCAATTTCTAGTAGTTTAAAAAATTTTAAACTACTAGAAATTCTTCTAAACTAATTGCATATCACTTCCAAGTTCTCAGCATTTCTTGTGTATCAACTTACATTTGTCGTAAGTCTTCTGGCACATCCAGCTTGATCTTATGGAAAGTATCTTTTGTGGCAGGTTTGTTGGGATTAACTGATCTTAGACGTTCAATTGTGACAATTTCATTGTAAGTTGCATCACATGCTGCATATTCTATCACATAAAACTGAGAAATAAATAAAAGTCACTTCTAATCACAATTTTTAAAGTAAGAATAAGAAGTTCTCCCTATTCAGTTATTTTAAAATAAATAATCTATGTGAAAAAATTTATGACCAACGGAAACATACTGAACACATAGTGAAAACATTTTAATTAAATTACTCAAAATTAGATATTACTTCAAAATAGAAATCCACACGGGAATGTACAACCTGGGTTTAAAAAAAGGAAACAATATAAGAAAAAAATTTAAATAGGCATTTTCCTACCTCACCCTTTATCATCCTCACTTTAGCTAACCACCAACAGCAAGGCTCTTTTTCATTTGCTCTGGAATACACCTACACAAAAATTACAACACAGAATATTTCATGATTAACATAATTTTGAAATCTACAGATTTTCAGATATCGAGGAAATTTTCTTAAAATGCCCCTAGGTGTCTTTAAAAACCACATGTCATATATCCTCAACCAAATTGTAACCCTGTCTATGTACCCCGAGGTAGGCAGAGATACATAATCAGAAACTACCTGAGATTGCTTTGAAGCTCCTTGTAAAAATCAGTTTTCCTATATTTCTGTTCTAATTCAGCAATAATTAGTGCTCTGAAAATAGACGCTCATAAATACAAGCACACTTTCCTTGGGTACTCAGCAAGTTACAAAAAATGTATCTAAAAATGTATAAGCTTATTTTTGCTTTATCCTAGTAAGCAAAAATTGACTGAAAGTTACTGACCATGCCCTACTGTCTTGTTGCTTGGTCACTAAAGTAAGACCACTGAACATTCAGCCCACTAAGGATACCAGTCTGGCAGTCATATCTCCTGGAACTAAATGGACAGATCCTTGGTCACTCTCTGGTCTCCTGCTTCCTCTCCACTAAAAAGGACAACTTCATGGTGGCAATCCTCTGGATATTACTTTCCTGGTCTGTCACACACTGCAGATCAGTTCTTCTAACTGATCTCTTTGGTGACCACTTCAAAGTTCACTTAAGATGTACAGCATGGAACCTTTCATGAAGACCCTAGCAAATCAAGGTTAATAGGAAAAGAGACAACAGAGTATATATGGACAGAGAGACAGGGATACTCAGAAGCAGAAAAGAGAAATAAGAAAGACAAGGGGGATAAAGACATGAGGCCAAGAGAGGTACAGAGTCTAGGGCTGACAAGTAGAGTAAAAGCTCGAACTTGTCTCCCTTTTACAACCAAAGTTAATGATCACACAATACAGTGACTGAATACAACTTAACATACCTTTCCCTCTTGCTTCCATCTTTCTCAACTACTCTAGCCAGAGAAATTACCTCAACGAATCGGTGTGTAAGACAGTGAGGTCATCCTAGCAATGGTATCTCATTGGTCCCCATCTGTCAAGTGACCAAGCTGGGGAGAAAAAGTCCCTTTCATCCCTCCATCAAACACTATTCTGGGTACTCCTAATACAGACCAAAGACCTGGGTCTTGCCTTCAGAGAGCTTACAGTCTTCTGGGGAAGTGGACAGCTAAGCATACACAGTGTTTCTGTTCCCTATTAAGATCCCTTGCAAAACCAAGCCCAGCTGCTTACACCTAGTAGAGATTGGTTACATTTTTGGAAAATAAATAACACTATATCCTATGTCCACTTTAAAACTGTAGAGAGAAAAACACAGGCCTGGACATTGAGAGATCTTCCCTGACTACTCTCTGAAACAGCAATCCTGTCCCTAAATCACCTTTCATCCTCTCCCTTTTTTTTTCTTTAAGACTCACATCTGTCATATTAGCTATCCTTACTGGAATGTGATTTCATCAAAGGCAGAAGATTCTGTCCTGTTTTTGCTACACCTTTACTACCTAGTGCAGCAAATAAGAATTCAAGGACCAGCTGGGCATGGTGGCTCACATCTGTAATCCCAGCACTTTGGGAGGCCGAGGCGAGTGGATCACCTGAGGTCAGGAGTTCCAGACTAGCCTGACCAACATGGTGAAACCCCGTCTCTACTAAAAATATAAAAATTATCTGGGCGTGGTGGTGGGCGACTGTAATCCCAGCTACTTAGGAGGCTGAGGCAGAAGAATCGCTAGAACCCGGGAGGCGGAGGTTGCAGGGAGCCAAGATCGCGCCACTGCACTCCTGGATGACAAGAGTGAGACTCCATCTCAAAAAATAAATAAATAAATAAATAAATAAATAAATAAATAAAGAACTGAAGGACAGGACCTAGAACCACTCTGCCTCACCTGCACAAATGTCTACTTAGCGACATCCTTCATACTACAAAATATTCATGGAACGGCAACTATTATTAACTAATAGTAAGGCATTATGCTTATTATTGTAGAAAAAGAAGAGAAGCAGCTCAAAATGGAGTATGTAAAAGGATACAAAGGAGAGAAGATACCACACAAACTATATGAGGCACTGTAAAGTGCCTTAAATACAAAACCAATTTCTAATGGAGAAAGAAATCACAAACACAACATTTCTGTTCACATGTTAGATCTCCATAGCACATTTTGGTCAAAGAGCTCAACGGGAGATAAGCAGGTAGTTCAAGGTATAACCTGTGAAAAAGAGATTTTACCAATATGTTTAAACTAAAGCTTGTAGGTTTTTAAAAATATACCAAGAAGATTCACTGCTACTTAAAGAAATTCTAGTATACTATTTTGTAATAAAGCATGATTTCTTTCCTGTGTAAAATTAATTTTCATAATCCATTTTGCTTACAATGGGGACACAGTTGTAAACAAACAACATACTATTCAAAGATTCAGAAATTGAGAGAAGGAGAAAAGAATTACTAGTGGGCAAAGGAACTTGCGGCAGTGACTTTCAAATACATGCTCTGAGTACTGCTCAAATAGCCAAATGTAAGCATCATGTATCATTTTGAATTATTAATAAGAAGAGTTAGTCAAAAGCACATGTCCATTCCAGCTGTAATTCTCAAAGTAATTTAAACAGTGTTAAAGACAAAGTATTAAAAAAAAAAACACAGATAAATTAACCCCACTCTTTCAGTGCTAAATGACTTTATGGCAGGGAAAACTCACCTCAACTTCATCACTTTCATTTATATCTTTATTATAACCTACAGGAGGTGGGAATCTGACATCATGGAATGGAATCTGCCTATCAGGCTGCCAGCTGTAAATAAGCAAACATACAATTATTTAACATGCTTTTCATGTTTAACTGAAATAATGACCACTGCCATCAACTTTTGGTTAAGCCTGACCCCTCTTTTTCTAGTTTCAAGAAGCAAAAGCTTTAAAATCATCAGTTTTTGCTGAGTGGGACATAACGGCAATATAGTAACATTTCAGCAAAGTCTGCATGCAGCACAGCAGCCTACTCCCGTTTGGAATATTTCTCTAAACACAATACAGCAACATTATGATTTTCAAAACAAGTCTTCTTTCCAATAATTTCAACTTCTAAGAGCTTTAAACATAAGTCCACAACAGAAATTTCCTTCAATATTTGAATATTAGTACCAGTAATTGTTAGTAATATAAATATACTTCCACTTGCAGAAGAATTTTAACCACATTCCAAGGACCACAAAAACTGCCCTCTAATTCCCAAGCAAAATGGGGCTATCAGCACATTAGCAATTCACAACTCACTTTTCCCCCTTTAAATTTTAGATCCCACGAGGTGGTCAATTCTTGCTGTGGGTAGCTGGATGCTGATCAGTATGACGTTATCAGCATGCACTGGGATGGTGGGGTCTCCTAAACCACAGAAACCCGATGGAGACAGCCTATAGGAGTTTAAGTTGCCTATGTTTTTAAATTTAAAATGATATTAAACAACTCTGAAAGATACCAAATTATTTTTTATATCCATAAAAATATAAAATATTAGGATGCGGTGGCTCAAGCCTATAATCCCAGAGCTTTGGGAGGCTGAGGTGGGAGCACTGCTTCAGGCCAGGACTTCAAGAGCAGCCTGGGCAACAAGGTAAGACCTGGTCTTTACAACAAATTATTAAAAAAAAAAAAATTAGGTGCAGTGGTATGTGCCTATAGTCCCAGCTACTTGGGAGGCTGAGGTGGGAGGATAGCTCAAGCTCAGGAGTTCAAGGTTACAGTGAGCCATGATCATGCCACTGCACTCCAGCCTAGGTGACAGAGCGAGACTCCGTCTCAAAAAAAAAAAAAAAAAAATATATATATATATATACACACACACACACACACACACACATACAAATAAAATACTGAAAGACAAACTTTGCAAAAATACTGAGGATTCAACTTCCGGAGCAGTCACATCTGGGTTCTTTTTGGTGTTCTTCATCAGCAGATACTGAGATATGTTGTATGTATAATGTCGATGTTTTACTAAAGAGCTTTCTTAGTAAAATTCTATTGAGAAAAGTACTTGTTTTTGTTAAAGAAGAGCTGTTATATAAGCGGGCAAATATTAAGTCAGAATTTGTGGAAATCTGATTAGGGCCTAAATTAACTGAACCCTCCTCTGAGTTATTATACACACCTAATAGATGTTATACATTCATTGCTAAATTTGATTTTAAAGCATATAATAATATATAACTCAATGGTTCCAAAGAAAAAATAATGATTTTAAGTGTATACAGATAAAAATTCAAATTCCTTATTAAAAAATGTGAAATATGAAAACACCTTTATGCTTTATGGAAGGTTTAGGAAGCACCTAAAAACAAAGCACCTAAAACAATCTGGTATCAGTAACAGGAGCTTCTTCCTGATTGAAAGGAAAGAAAGGGTAAATACAATCTGGCGTTTTACAAAACACTGTTTTCGTTTTGTTTCTAACAGAAAACCAAAAAGGAAACACACAAGGAAGGGCAAAGAGATTACTTTGGTAGAGACCTATTAAATCCTATTGATGTGCTCAAACCCAGTGTTGTATTGCAAACATACTCCATGAACACAAGGAAAAATCAATGATCTATTTCAAACTCCCAGGATGACACAGAGCTTGAAGAGAAACTTTCATGCAGATATGGTACAGAAGATAAATAATTGGAAGGTCCAAAGATGAAATAATTTTAAGTTTATGGTAGAAATCTGATTGAAAATCAAAAAGAAGTGATCTGATAAATCAATGTATAAACTAGACAAATTCTTAAATGCATAGAGGAAATGAGTGTTTGCTTAACACTTTAGATTATAGACTACAGGAAAAACTAAAAGAGTAGCAAATAAAGACAACTCTCCCTTTATGGGAAACAGCATTTACCTAGTGATGTAAGTAAGTAGATAAAGTGTATAATTGTAAGAAAAAAATACCCTCCAAGTTATCAAAGATTCCTCTGTTGGTGTGATGCTGTTGTCTATTGCATAGCCATGGATATATGAAACAGCGAAGAGACAAATACTAAAACTTTTGGCTTTATGTATTCAGGGAAAGGTATTCTACTATTCAAACTTGTATTTTGGTCTGCGATTATTAGTCCAGAGCCAGAAATAGGGTTAGATGCTTTCAATCCTTTTATCTCTGTCCCCCTACACGTGTTTCAGGCATCTAAGGATACTACTTTGTCCTGTTGCTAGCCAAAAGAATCTGCTAAGTTCAATTATGAAATATATTTTCTAGACACTGAAACACAGGCCTGGTTTTAAACTATTTAGAAGCAAGATGTGTGTATTTATTGCTCAGTATGCCTGGGTCACATACTACATTTTAGCAGACATAATCCACATATCATTATAATTCATCAATTTAAATGTACAATTCAATGGTTTATAGAAGGTTTACAGTTATGTGCAATAATTACCAGTCAATTTTACAACATTTTCATTGCCACACACACAAAAATCCTGTACTCTTTAGCTATGTTCTCCCCACCAGCCCCAGCACTAAGCAATCACTAATCTACTTTCTGTCTCTATAGATTTGCAGCCTGCTTTTGATACATTATTGATTTTCTTGGTATATCAGAGCCAAAAAAATGATAACTGTTAACCATCCATCAGAGTTTAGTAAAATCCTAAGATCATAGCCACATCTACACTTTGACTAAGGAGTTTATATGTACTTTACAATCTTAAACAGCTACCCTGAAAATAGCCTTTATTAGCATTCAAAACATTTAGTCAAGAGACTTGTCTTCTCCAATAAAATGTTAACATCTATACTATTGATGCTTTCATACAGTTAATATTCCTAGGCCTATGACTGTTTTTATTTCTTCATCTAGCAAAAGAGAACAGAAAAGATCAGCTACTGCTATTGCTGAATATATGAAACATTAAAAAAAATCAGATAATAGGTAAACATGGCTGTTTCCATAAAATATACTAGACAACTAAAACCATCAGTTTTAGATTTAATGTTAAAGAACTCACATACAGCTTTTTAGCAATACCCATGAATCTCTTCATTACTATCTTTTTAAAATTTACAAATACTCCTATGCGAACTTCCAGTTACTAATACACAAGACTCTCTGGTTTCTTTCTTCACATTCAAGGGAATTAAGACGTAAGGATCAATACCACACAATAAGGGACCTCCAGGTCATTAGCAGAAACAGTCATTCCATTAGTTTAATACTGAGTTGTTCAGAAACTTCTCAGTCAGTAACATGAAGATCCATTCCTGAAAAGCACTCAAACTGGACTTGAATTTTTAAAAAATGAAGAGTAGAATTAGCATAAAATATTAAAGAACCTCATCATTAAAATTATATAACGAGACACTTACTTGTTTTCAAATGCAACTGTTATTGAATCTTCATGAACATCCTTTACAAATGCCTATGTAAGAAAAAACGTTAAATTAACTTGAGCTTAAAGATAGTTTTTGTTTTTAGTTAAATTTTACAGTGATACCAAACGTTTTATGTGTTTATGAATAAAATAGAACTTCAAATGAAGGTCAGTTTTTGAAGATCGTTTTATTCATTAAGCACATCTATATTGCCACTTTGTATGTGCTATACCCTAGAGATAAACATAGCTAAAACACTAAACATGAGAAAAAATTCTCCACAGATTTCAACATCTCGAAAAATAGACAAGTATACTGGAAATTACAATGTGGTAGTGAGTGCAAAGCTGGATGTACATTTTAGGTAGAATTACTGAAAACTAAGAAAATTGTTCCAGAACCATATATCAGCCATATATTGTAACCTACCTTTCTCTCCTTAAAATCTTAGAATACCAATAGTCAATGATTAAATATAACCTCAAATCTATATATATATATACACACACACAAATATACTAAACTTTCTTTAACAATCACATGCTGCAAACAACACTAAAAAGTCCAGTTACTAGAGTTGAATTAAGTTCTCAATTTCACAGTACTTGTAGAAAAAATATATAAAGTCCAGAGGTTTAGATCTTTTAAATCTGATGACACAATTGTTAGTAATCTACACAAAGACAGAACAAAATAGCTAATTATCAAGAATTCTTTAATCAGCATGCTGTCCGTAATTTTATAAAATTAACCTTTTAATAGGTACAGAAAAGGAAGGTTTTTGTTTTGTTTTGGACAATTAGAAGAATAGGACAAAGCATAAAGAAACCCAAAGGCTTTATATCTTAATTTATTTTAAAAGGGCTTGGGGAGATTTAAGCTTCTTACTCAAATTTATTCTGTATGTTTCTCCCCTTCAGTGGTTTCTCCCTGCCTGCAGGACCATAGCCAAACTCCTTCTCCCGCTGTAAAAGGCTCTACAGGAGCTGTCCTCCCCAGCCCCACCACTTCTCCAACTTTATCTTTCATATCCTTAGAATTTGTGACCCAACAATGCTAAACTACTTGTGCCATACTCTGTAGTTTCTGGGCCTCTCTCCATTCCTTCTTTCCTATTGTCCTTCCCCTCTTTTTACATAGCTATCTCTTACTGGTCTTCCAGATTTCAGTTCAGATGTCAACTTCAACGGGAGAACTGAGAAGTCTAGGTTAAATTCCTGTCCTCTGCATTCTCATAGCATCCTATGCTTATCCCTACAATAAACTTACCCCACTCTATTATTATAGCCCATTTTCTCACTAACAGTAAGTTTTCTGAGGGTGGTGTCAGGTTTTACTTCATTTACGGATATACTGCAGAGTGTCTAGTATGAACTCAGTGAGTAGTTATCAAATAGATCATTGCCTAAGAGGTTCCTATCCCAGCCTTAGGGAAAAGGTATGTGTGTGGGTGATGGTGGTAGGTTGATAAGACAAAGGAAAACATACTGAAGAAGGTGAGGTTCCTACTGACCCCTTAAAGGATAAGGAAGTACTAGCTAAACAAAAGAGAGTGGAGGATGGAGAGGCATTCCACTAAGCCTAAGGGGCAGCAGGCATAGAGGTTTAGACAGTGAGAAACAGCTGGGTTGTGGCAGAAATAATAAATCCTTTGTCAACAAAGAAGCCAAGACAATTCAATGGGGAAAGCATAGTGTTTTCAAAAAATGAAGCTGGGATAAGTGGACACCCACATGCAAAAAGAATACGTTTCAACCTTTACCTCATACTGCATACAAAAAAAAAAAATCAATGAATATGCATCAAAGACCTAAATATAAGAGCTAAAATTATAAAACTCTTGGGAGAAAACACAGTAGTAAATCCTCATGACGCTGAATGTTTGATACCCATATTGGATAGTGAGACAATAACTAGTTCGGATTAAGACCATTCTCTAACTTCGGTGTCCTCAGTAAATGGCATAGTTTCTGGTATATAGAACATGCCCGATACATGTTTTTAAAAACAAATGGTTCAATGCAGATGTCTTTGTAAACAAATATGTCTTCAAAGGCCTATGATATAAAAAGATTATTTAAAAAAATGAAACTTCCCAAAATATCAAATTAAAGCATATGGAGTGAAGCATTAATTAGCTGCTCTTAAGAAAAACTATGGAAGCTGAGACAGGGCCCTGGAAAACACTGATACAGAAGCAACTTAAACAGAGATACCAAGCTTCTTCAATAATGCTTAAATAAAAGTAAAGCTACGCTAAAAGAAAGCTTCCTTGTAAGATCAAGGTGGACTATAATGGCATCCATATGTTGTGCTATATCCAAGGTGGCTAAATAATTATTTTTAAGTTAAGCATGGGTATATACCCTTACAGTTAGTTACTGGTTCAAAAGGGGAGAAATCAACATTTTCTTATCATTTTGATCTTGCTTATTTTTACTCAGCTATATTTAAATGACCAATATTTTCTACAGCATATTTTGAGAACTCTAGCTTAATACTGCCAATGATATTTTAGAATTATTAGATTTCATAAGGGTGCATGCCCCAGTGCTTCAAGGGATTGTTTGCCTCACTATTACTTCAACAGAGAGGCCTAATTTTGAGTTAGGTTGCAGGAACTGGTCACTCTTAGGCTCTTATTTCTATAGGTCGTAAAAATTATGGAGAATGGGAAAGAGGACTCTCCTGGCCCCCATTTCTCCCTTGTCTTTACAGGATGGCTAATAACAAATTAACAGTTTGCTTTTTGGGGGTGCTATTAGATTATTAACTAAAATTAAGACACCTATTAGGAAGTAACTGACCCCTTATTTACAAAGAAAGGCCACTGCTTCTGTGTTCATCCTTGTTTAAGGTTTCATGTTTATACATCTTGGCAGTAATTAACATTAGTTCCTTATTGTATATTACATGCTAAAAATGTTGTCCTTTAATCAGCTATTAGAACCTTGTTACCCCTAGGTAAAGAAATGTTCTAAGTAAATCAAGTATCTACCCAAGACTACTGCCCTTGTCTAAAACTATGCCATCTACCATAGTAGCCACGGGTCATGTGCGACTACTTACATTAAAATTAAATAAAATTAAAATCAGTCTCCAATTCACTCTTGCAACATGTCAAGTGCTCAACAGCTACATATGGCTTAAGGGCTACTATAGTAGATAGACCCGATTTAAAACATTTACAAATGTTGGAGGCTGTTTTCAGACTCATCATAAAAGCACTATAATACCAGCCTTATTACTACATTGCTATATTTTGTTTTTTTCTCTTTGCCTAAAAGTTATTGCCCAGTTGAATCATACTTATCTACATTTGCTTATTTCCTAAAATCAAATATTCTCTCAAAGGAGGAAGATCTGCAAGTGCTGTAGCTATTCAAAAAAAAAAAAAAAAAAAAAAAAAAAAGCTTTTGCAGGCTCTGAATGCATTTCCGGATGTAGTGTCAGAGTGTCAGAAATGGTTTGAGTAATCATCAGAGCCCAAAAGGGCCACTGCCTTTGAGTTAATGAGGCTTATCTGTAAATGGATGTTTGCGTGACTTTTTCAAAATCAGTCATTTTAAGTGAATGCAGAAGGTATATAATACCTTTGGTTGCTGCTTTAATAAGTGGAATAAAAGAAACTCATAGGTTATGTTTGGTCTACACTCGAGTGAAGGACAAATACCTCCTGTGAATTCTAAGGTCTTTCACTAATTCCAACAAGGTTCCATCTTCCTGTTTCTCATCATAGTTTTTCCAATAGCCCCCGCTTTTGGCTCTGTCCTTCCCCTTATCCACCACTCACCCACCCACAGATACACTCATACCTTCCTTCTTTGGCCATCTCCAGAGCACTATCACTCCACCTATCACCACCTTGGAAAACTGTGTTTTGCTATGATCCCTACCTATCAGGCAAAGCTGATGTCTGTAGAGAAGAGAGGTTGAGGAGGTTCCTGAGAGGTTTCCAAAGGCAGCAAATTCAATGAATTTGAATGAATGCACAGGGGAATTAAAGTGTATTGGGTGAGGACTAGGGCTCTTACTGGAGTCAGTGTACTTAGTGGTTAACGGTTTTGCTGTGAATCAGACCTACGTTCAAAATCTTGGCTCTAATACTTAATAGCTGTGAGACTCTCACCAAGAAGTGATCTCTGGACCTCAGATTCCTCATCTGCAAATAAGGAACTCGACCAGCCTCCTAAGACTGCTGTGGGTAATAAAATTACACACATAGGTGGCACTAAATAAATGAGAGAAAAGTAGAGAGTGCCATATTTTATAAGAGACGCAGAATCATAAATGCTTTTGCATTTGGAAAATATACATCCCAACAAAAGCACACTTTTTTAAAAAAAGCTTTAAAAATTGGGATAGAAAAAGAAAACAATGTTTCCACAAAGATACTTAATATTAAAAGGTTATTTAGAGTTTGGGAAGCAAAAAAATGTGAGGAGAATCTTGGGATTTGAGAAAGGTGATAAAGTACAGTTTAAAAGAGATACAAGTTCTTCATCAGGGTGAATAAACAGGAAATAAATCATTAAGGGGTCCCTAATTTACTAGCAACTGGGCCAAAGAGGTAATTACAATAATCATATTTATGAAAGTATGTAATGCCTAGAGCTATCTATTCAAACATTCTATTACCAGGACTGATGAAACAAAGACAGAAAGTCCATCCTTATTTGGGTAAACTCTCCCCAGCGACACCTCACATTCCTTCCCTTAGTAAAGTATCTTACAAACAGGAACCACTGCTCACAGGAGAGGATATTATGTGTTAAAGTTTCAATGTACACCCGACCACCAATGAACATAACTACAACATCATCAGTAAGCTTGTATCACTTACTGAAGACAGAACATGTAGTGCTATGATAATTCTCGTTAGGAAAAACTTACAGCATTGTAAAATATCCCTCCTAAAGAAAACCTGCTGGAAGCTGGACCCGGTGGCTCATGCCTGTAATTCCAGCACTTTGGAGGGCTGAGGCAGGCAGATAACTTGAGATCAGCCTGGCCAACATGGCGAAACCTCATCTCTACTAAAAATGCAAAAAATAGCCGGGAATGGTGGCACATGCCTGTAATCTCAGCTACCCGGAAGGCTGAAGCATGAGACTGGCTTGAACCCGAGAGGTGGAGGTTGCAGTGAGCTGAGATCCCACCACTGCACTCCAACCTGGGCGACAGTGAGACCTGTTGAAAGAAACAAAGAAACAAACTAAAGAAACAAAGAAACAAACCAAAGAAACAAAGAAACAAACCAAAGAAACAAAGAAACAAACTAAAGAAGCAAAGGAGAGAAATGAAGGAAAGGAAAGAAAGGAAAAAAGAAAAGGAAAGAAAAAAGGAAGAAAGGAAAAAAAGGAAAAGAAAGGAAGAAAGGAAGAAAGAAAACCAAAAAAGAAAACCAAGAAAGAAAACCTGCAGGAGACAGGATAGGGACATAGGAAATGTGATAACAGTATGATTCAAACCCAAGGCTTCATATATAAAGCAAGTTATCATTTTGTCCCCACTCCCCCCGCCCCGTTGTATGGGGACACTAACAACATAAAAGAATAAAGAGAGACAATAAACCTCATCAACAGTCCTTCCAACCATACCACATGTCCAGGACTTCATATAGGCTACAAATTATGTGAAAAACACATTTAGCTTCACTCTGACCAAAAGACAACAGAGACATGTGCAAAGAAAACATTATTAAATTAGTTACTAATTTTTCTTGTGTGTATGTATTCTAACTTTTGAATACTTCAGTTTTATGAGCTCCCAATATAACAAAGACAAATTTCCTAGCAGGGTCAAAGATTTCTAACTTTATCTTTCCTTAACAGGCATCCACATGAAGAAGTACAGCGCCAAGGTTCAAGAATTAGTAACAAAAAAAGCTGGCACATAAACTGAATTATTTCATGATGGCTTTGTATTAACAATAAAAAATGGTAATATAACATTGTAACTATAGTTATAGGATGCTAAGGCAGTGTTATAGCACAAAATACAATCAAAGACCACCACGAAATTGAAAACTAAGCAGGAAATCAAACCAATTTCTTCAAGCTAAATTTCATCATTTAAGGAATTCAGAATCCTGACCCTTAATGGCCCTGACACTTGGTAGTAAGTCACTTACCTAACCTCTCTGTGCATCATTTAAAGAATGGGAATAACAACAATACATCAAATAAAGTATCAGAGAGAACAGTGCCTGGCACCTAGCAAGTACTCATCCCCTGTTAACTATTATTATAATCATGATCCCAATCTTCTCAGGAAGCACATTCCTATAGTGGGCAGAAATCAGAAACTCCAGTAATATACCACTGAATGTTGCATCTAATTAATAATTTGGAGGTTATGAGAATATTTAAGTATGGAGTTAGAAAATGCACAGTTCAAAAGGGGAAAAATGATGCAGCCACAAAGATCCTAAAAACTAAAAAGGGCAATCAGACTGTAGGAAGGAAAAAAAAATGTGGTTGACCCCAATAATTCACTTCCTCGAAGTACAGAATAACACCTTTATGCAAAGTTAGCTCAGGAGACTTCAGAGAAACCACAAGTGCAAGTTTATTTACACTTTACCCAAGTTGATTTATAAACTTATAAATTTATAAACCGTATGCAAGTTTATTTGTAGTAAAACTGATTTTACTACATTTCAGCTATGTATCTGAAATGACATGTTTGACCACTAATATCTTCATTAAAAATATCCTTTTGATTGTACCCTTTATCATATTTAGCTGCTAGCTGCCATAATACTACTAACCAAATGAAAGTCTGTCCTCAAACACTGAACTTAAAAAAGTATAATCTAACAACAAAATTACAATCTAGTATAATTACACCATATTACAATAAGGAATCAGAAATCAGAGGTTGTATTTTCAGAAAACAAAAAGGTTTGTATCTTATGTCTCCAACATGTGATTTATCCATCTTTAGTAATTTGCATACTAGTACACAAAACCTACAAATCTTAGGATTTATTAGGGCATTCATATTGGAGTGATACGCATTCTACATTTAAAATGGTGTTAATTCATTACCATTCTCAACACATCAAAACTTCTAGTCCAAAGAAAACAAATTATGTGGGGCAGATGCACCTAGAATAAAGACTTTATTTCATCATTATTCATTTAGAAAATACTTTGTAAAGATTTTATGAGGTGTAAGTCAAAGTGTCTTCATATCTTAACACCTGCAGGGCACTATAAAGTGGTACATGTGACCAATTTTTTCTAAGTCAAACAAATACCTAAGCATAAAAGTAGTGGCTCTGGTGATCGCTAAATCTAACTTTTAAGTTTTTAAGAATAAACACCAGAAGATAGAGAGCTGTCCTTGGAAATATGGTGGTTATGTTAGGCAAATCAAAGTCTGAATTCCATTATACTCAAGTTGTTTGATTTGTTTAGTTTTAAAAGCTTTTCTATCAATTTGATGAACAAGGTTCCTATTTCTTTTTCCGTAAATGTAACACTTCTCCACAGCAGTTCATTTTTAATTGGTTTTTATTTCACATCTTTCCTGTCCATCCCACTGGACAAGCAACTCAGTTTACTTTTGCTTTACTTTTAAAACTCACAGCAGTATTATAAGTCATATAAAAATTTCAAGCTTTTTTGTTACAGAAACTGTTCTTCCATCAGTGCAGACCATTTGAGATTTTCTTAGAAATCAAACTTAATTAAATAAACATAACAGCAATTTGTCTGACACACACTTGTTCAAGTATTAACATTTCTCCTCAGGGAACTAAGGGGCAACCAACCTATTCTTCATTCACCTTCAAGTTAAACAACTTCGTTACAAAACAAAACAAAAAAGGAGGGAATTAATAGCAAAAATAGAAGGCATTTCTTATATTCCAGTCAGTGTGCAAGCAAAATCACTGGAGCAAATCATAAGTTGCTGGAAGAGAACAATAAGTACTTCAAGGCCATAATGTGCTACTTGCCCTCTGTGATAAGCAAACTTTAGTGGCATCCAATCTAAGTTTGTATCACAGGTCAATCAAAATCTTGCTTAACCATTAGCCCTTACTTACACATATATATGTATTATAGTTATTAGTGCCAGAAATCTAGTGACCAAAACCACTAATCTAGGACCGTGAACGATTCTACGCAAACTCACCAGAAGAAATTATGGATCAATAAAATCAATGAAATTAAAATTTTGACTGCAGAGTCAACTGAAACAATTTCATATTCATGAGACTGTTAAAAACATAAACGCGGGGTTACCTTTTGCCTCCTTTTACAGCAAAAGGTTTTATCTTTGTGCTCAAAGTATGGAACAGTTTACATACTTTACTCATTTATGAAATATACTGATCTCCAAATGTCTTCATAAAATTGGTAAACACAGAATAAAGTCAATTGTTTATTTTCCTACAGCCAAACGTGTCCTGTCTGAAACATTCAAGCCATTCTACAATACATTTAAGAATTGTGTTGGACACTGCTAATAGCTATTTTCCAGGCTTCCTTCCACACGCACCTTCTATTGCCAAAATACTGTAGTAAGGTGGGATATTATTTAAAGAGGTTATAGACATTCAAAAGGAAATGAGAATTTATAGATGAATAGATCTACAGCACCTACATACCAACAAACGCACTACTGCTACATCAAATTTGCAAATCTTCCTTTTAAAACTGAAAGGTGTTAGTTGATCTGCAATGGTGTAACTTTTAAAAGCACAGTAAACCCATGAATGCCTATACAAAGCCTCAACAATTCAGTCCACTGCAACACCACAAATTCAAAGGAAATGTGGTCAAGTTCTTAGGGGCACAAAAATATTTTCGCTCGGTTAAAAAAAAATGCCCTAGTAATAATATACTCTCAGTTAATTACCTGAAGTTTCATGGCATATATTTAGGTCTTTGGAAACTTAAACACACACACACACAATTTTTAAGTAGCAGCGCTGCTAATGGTTTTAGACGCTGAAGCATGTGCATTCCTGAATTTACCCCGTTTAACAAAAAGGGGGACGCGAATATTCACGATGATCAACTTCTTCAATGCACTGCTGGGCCATGTTAGGGTCTTCCTGAAACTTTTGGATCTAAAATCTCCTCCGAAATCCACAAAGAGAAGCCACTAAAAATCAGTTGCCATTGTGATTTGGTGCCGACTACCGCTTCTTACTACTCTTTCTTCACAGCCCTCGCCCAGAACAGTGGAGCTCTCCGAAGTCCCAACGCTAGACCGGAAAAGAGAAGCCAAAGGAGACCTGAAGCCCTCTTGGCGCTGCAGGAGGCGGCCCGGCTGAAGCGCCCCCCGCTCCTCCACAACTACCCACACGACAGGCCCGGATCCCGCTGGGAGAAGATGTTTAGGAAAGGGGGAATAAGCCATCGCCGTCACTTAGCGCCGATTTCGGCCCTTCCCGCCCGGCTCTAGTACCTGCCGCCGGCCCTCGCCCATCCCCAGCTCACCCCGGCGGGGCTCGGCGCCGAAAGAGAACCCAATCCTCGCTGGTCTCTCATTTCGATAGGCGCTAGGGCCTCTCGGAGTCGGAGAGGGGCTTCCAACAGGCCCCAAGTCCAGTCCTTCCCTCCCAACAACATCCCGCCGAGCGTGCCCTGGCACCCAGGCGCGGTGCTCGGGAAGAGGGCCCCGGGCCTGCCTCCCGCCGACACCAAGAAGAAAAGGGAGGGAAGGAAGGGCGAAGATGGGGCCTGCCCTGGAGCCAAGTACCTTGTAGAAAGCGCCATTGGAGCCCCGCACTTCCACCACCAGCTCCTCCATCTTCTCTTCAGCCCTGCTAGTGCCGGGAGCCCGCCCCCGAGAGGTGGGCTGCGGGCGCTCGAGGCCCAGCCGCCGCCGCCGCCGCCGCCGCCGCCGCCTCCGCCGCCGCCGCCGCCTCCGCCGCCGCCGCCGCCTCCGCCGCCGCCGCCGCCTCCGCCGCCGCCGCCGCCGCCGCTGCCGCCGCGCTGCCGCACGCCCCCTGGCAGCGGCGCCTCCGTCACCGCCGCCGCCCGCGCTCGCCGTCGGCCCGCCGCCCGCTCAGAGGCGGCCCTCCACCGGAAGTGAAACCGAAACGGAGCTGAGCGCCTGACTGAGGCCGAACCCCCGGCCCGCTGCGCGTGTAAACACTGAAACCACGTCACGTGATCAACGCTGTTCCCTCCCCCCGCGGGCCCAGCCCCTCGGCCCCGCCCTCTCTCTTCAAGTGGCCTGGGAGCGCGCGCATGCGCGCTGCTGGGAACCGGCCGGGGTGCCGGGTCGAAAGACAGACGCGCGGGCCGGGCGTGCGCGGGCTTGGTGGAGGGCGGGAAGGCTGAAGGGCGGTGACAGGTCGCACTGCCTCGCGAGGGCCAGAACGCCCATTTCTGCAGAGGTGCACTCAGTGGCGTGGGAAATCAAATGCATCCGGTTATCCCAGTTCGGCCTCTCTGGGATTCCGCGGGAGGGGGTGTCTGGTCTGGTTTGGTTTGGTTTGGTTTGGTTTGGTTTGGTTTGGTTTGGTTCAAAGTAGCGCAGTCTGACTGAGCGGGAGGTGGAGTGGAAGGCGAGAATAGGGGTGAAGGATTAGACAGAAGAAGACTTTGAACTAGGAACAGTGGCAACCAGGGTGACCCAGGCTTTTGTGACCCGTAGAGGCAGAGGGTGAGGAGTCTACGCCCTCTCTCACCAGATTTTGGGCGGCCCTGTGGAGACACCCTGTGCCCTTTAAGGGACATGGATTGAGTCGGGATCTCAAAATGTGAGCCTTTCCTCAGACCCAGCTTTGACCCACGTACTCGCCTTTCCTCAACTCATTTTCATACTTTCACTTGACTATATATTTTTTAAAAATTGTGTTAAACACTTGAGGTTCATTTCTGCCCCTACTGTATGTGCACCCTGTGCCAGAGGGTGGGGTGAACACGTGTGTAGCAGTCATGCGTCCTGTCTACAGGGGCCGATGCACCTCCTTGCAACCCTTTACATTCCACTGTGAAACAAACCTCAACTTTTTCTTATTCCTGTTTTTACACCGTGCTTATAGCTGCCTTAATCCATGTTCCCTTCGGGATGCTGGTATCCAACTGAGAAGTTTACGGAGCATCTATCGTGTGCCAGACACTGTGCTAAGTGCTAACGAGAAATCGGTGAGCAAAACAGAAAAGAAAAAAAAAGAAGAAACGACTGCCAGCATTAAACTTAGTACCTAGCAAAGTAGATGGACATAAATCAAATTGTCAGACAAGTAAATGAGTAGTTGCAGCTGTGATAAGGGGTATGAAGAATAGGCGCTTCCATGATGGCAGAACATGACCTAGTCTGGGGTGGAGAAGGGGAGATGATTCCAGCTGGAATATGGCAGGTGAGAGTTAACTAATAGCACTGAGTTGGCAGAGGCAGGATGACCTGCCCCAGGCAGGTGCCCCAGAATGAGAGGATGTTGCTGCTGGTGGAACTCCAGCTTTAAAGCAGTGGATCTAGGGCCACATTCCTCAAGGCCATAGCAAACAGGAAAGACCTTTTGGACTAGGGTCTTTGGAGTAGTCACATGAGGCCAAGACCCCAATAGGGCTGAAAGAGAATCTCATCATAGGCTGAATGGGAGCAGAGCATTAGCTACAACTCCAATGTATTATAGTAAAAGGGGACACATTGATTAGAATGATTATACCCCTCCAAGTGTAAGCTGTTCAATTTACCCAGGGCTTAAAAATATGTCAACTCTTCACAACCATTTTTACTACAAGCCACACTCAACCTGTGTTGTTCCCTGAACCTGTGATGCACTTTCATCCGTTCATGTCTCTACACATCCTTCCTGGGCCCCATAGAGGCCCTGCACCTTAAGGTTTTCAGCTGGATTCCTATTAGCTAGTTATTTTATCTCAGGTACAGACAGTTAACTTTGCTCCTCAATTTTCAGCACATTGTCATACCAGTCCCTACAAGGTCCTTGTTTACATTATTTTATAGTGTTTATATTATTTTTTCCTCATCTTTCTCGATCCCCACTCTCATTCTTCTAGACACAAGCTGCAATATGTTCGATAGAGATCCTTGATAATTTAACACAGATAATGTTTTGTTTATGCCTCTTGCATTTACAGAGATGGTATTGGACTGTAAATCTCTATTTCCCACTGTTTTACTCAACACTCTGTTTTTGAGCTATACCCACATTGCTGTGTGTACACCTAGTTTGCTACCGAGTATGCCAGAAATTTTATTCATACATATCCCTACTGATCGGGCATCTAGGTTACTGCCAACTCCCTGAAGTCATACTGTGGTGAAAACCCTTGTGAATGTCTTTACAAACCTTTGCCAGAACTTATTTTGTGCTCTTGTAGAACTTTGTGCATACCCTCTGCTTCCTCATTACACTGCTTGGCATATAGCAGAGACTCAACAAATGTTGAATACCTCTACTATGATGGTTAGTGTACTAGAATAATTTATTTATATTTCTGTTTTCCTTATTGGATTATTAGTACCTTCCAGACAGGGCAAATGTCTTTTCTATCTTTGTGTCCCTGGCACATTAAAAGTGGTTGATTTCAAGGTATGTTCAATGAATGAATAAATACTTATCTTCACTGCCAGTACATACTGCAACTTAGTCTTCCCCACTTGACTCTGAGTCTCAGCCTTACTCTGATCTCTAGCTTTTGATATTTCCCCTTTCAAGATAGCTTACCTGAATTCAGACACTGAGCTCAGGCCTGATCATGAGCCTGCTCTTCCAAAGTCCTCTCTCTCTCTCTCTCTTTCTCTCCTCTCTCTCGTTACAGGCAGCTCCTGCCTTCCAGTTCGTTGCTCAAGCCTAAAACTGAGACATTTTGACCCTCTTTCACACATCAGATCCATCAGCAAATCATTGTAGAATCCAGAATCTGTTTCTCATCATTTGCTCAGCTAAAACCATAGTCCAAGCTTCCATTCTCTTACCTGCATTATGGCAGCAACTTCTTCGCTGGTATCCCTGCAGTCACTGTCCACTGTTGTACCCTCTCTGACAGTTCTCAGCACAGAAGACAGAATGACCCTGTTGAGGTGTCAATCAAGTGACTCTGCCACTCACAATCCCCCAGTGACTCCCTACATCTCTCAGAGTAAAAGCCAGAGTCATTATTTATTCTGGCTTCAGTGCCCTATATACTCTGACTTCTGTTATCTCCGCTATGTCACCTTCTACTTTCCCCCTTCACTTCATTCCAGTGCATGAAATCTATCTAGTTCACCTAGATTTTCTCCTATGTTATCTTTCAGAAGTTTTACAGTTTTGTGTTTTGCATTTAGGTCTATGATCCATTTTGAGTAAATTTTTTTCAAAAGATATAAGGTCTGTATCTAGATTATTTTTTGCATATGAATGTCCAGTTATTGCAGCACTGTTTATTGAAAAGGCCATTGTTTCTCATTCCAGCCATAATGTTTTCTTTGTTGTTTCTTGAAAATAGCAGACAGGTTCTGTCTCTCTCCCCTCACTAGAGTGTAAGCTCAGTGAGAACAAAGATTTCCATTTGTTTTATTCACTGCTTGTCCCCAGTGCCTACCACAGTGTCTGGAACATAGTGAATGTTTACTAAATATTACATGAATGAACGAATATGTGTTGAGGACCCGGCCGAGGTTGAGTCAGCTCTCATGCCTATATTTATCTGATATTGGAATGATGCTTCAGTGTTTCTAGCCCTGCCTTGGCCCTTGGTTTCCATTAAATTGCTGCCTGTTGTCTTTGCATTGATTTATTCTGTGCTATTTCCTGCTCCTTCGCAATTTGAGCCCTCTGAGTCTTTTCCATGGCTCAAACCCAGCTGAAATGCCTTCTGCCCTTTCCGACTCTCAAATCTTATGTACCCTTCAGGACCCAGCTAAAGTCACACTTCTTTCTTGACACTTTCTCTGACAATTTCCTTTAACCATGACCTCTCATTCAAATGAGATATTAGAAAAAGAATAATTAATTGGCTTTATTTTTTAGAACAGTTTTACATTTATGGAAAAATTAAGCAGATAGTGGAGAGAGTTTCTATGTACTTCCTAATCTCCCTCCTCCCCTACAGTTCCTCCTGTTATTAACATCTTACATTCGTATTGTACATTTATTACAACTGATGCATTATTACTAACTAAAGTCTATAGTTTACATTAAGATTCACTCTTTGTGTTGCATAGCTCTGTGGGTTTTGAAAAAAGCATAACATATCCACCATTACAGTGTCAGCAGAACAATTACACTGCATTAAAAAATTCCTTGTGTTCCACCTATTCATCTGGTCTACCTGCAACCAACCCTTGGCAATCACTGATGTTTTTACTTTCTGCAGAATTTTGCCTTTTCCGTAATGTCATAGAGTTGGAATCATATAGTATGTAGTCTTTTCATACTGCTTTTTTTTTTTACTTAGCAATATACATTTAACATTCCTCTGTGTCTTTTCATGGCTTGATAGTTTGTTTTCTTTTATTGTGCACAGTATTCCACTGTATGTATATACCATGGTTTGTTTATCCATTTATTTATTGAAAGACATCTTGGTTGCTTTCAGTCTTTTAAAATTATGAATAAGGCTCCTGTAAACTTTCTTGTACAGATTTTTGTATGGACATAAGTTTTCAACTCATTTAGGTAAATACCAAGGAGCATGATTGCTGGATCATATGGTAAGACTATGTTTTGCTTCATCAAAAATTACCAGATGATCTTCCAAAGTGGCTGTAACAGTTTGCATTTTCACCAGCAATGAGTGAGACTTCCTGTTACTCCACATCCTTGCCAACATTTGGTGTTGCCAGTATTTTGAATTTTGGGTATATTAATAGGTGCATAGTAGAATCTTATTGTTTTAGTTTGCAATTTCCTAATGACATATGGCATTGGGCATCTTATGCTTGTTTGCCACGTATGTATCTTCTTTGATAAGGTGTCTGCTCAGATCTGTTACCCATTGGGTTTTTTTATTGATGATTTTTCAGTGTTCTTTATATATTTTAGATATCAGCCCTTTATCAGATTATGTATTTTGCAGATATTTTCTCCCAGACAGTGGCTTGTCTTTTCATTCATTTAACAATGTCTTTCATTGAGCAGACATTTGTAATTAAAAAATTTCGACTGTTCAGTTTTTTTCAGGGATCATGCTTTTGGCATCGTACCCAAAAAGTCATCTCCAAACACAAGTTCACCTAGATTTTCTCCTATGTTATCTTCCAGAAGTTTTACAGTTTTGTGTTTTGCATTTAGGTCTATGATCCATTTTGAGTAAATTTTTGTGAAAGATATAAGGTCTGTGTCTAGATTGTTTTTTGCATATGAATGTCCAGTTATTCCAGCACCGTTTGTTGAAAAGACCATTGTTTCTCCATTGAATTATTTGCTCCTTTGTCAATGATCAGTTGACTGTATTTGTATGGATCTAATTCTGGCATCTTTATTTTGTTCTGTTTATCTACAGTTGGCCCTCTGTATCCATGGGTTCTGCATCAACAGATTCAACCAATGACAGATCAAAAATATTCTTTTTTTTTTTTTTTTTTTTTTTTTTGAGACGGAGTCTCGCTCTGTCGCCCAGGCTGGAGTGCAGTGGCGCGATCTCGGCTCACTGCAAGCTCCGCCTCCCGGGTTCACGCCATTCTCCTGCCTCAGCCTCCTGAGTAGCTGGGACTACAGGCGCCCGCTACCACGCCCGGCTAATTTTTTGTATTTTTAGTAGAGACGGGGTTTCACCGTGTTAGCCAGGATGGTCTCGATCTCCTGACCTCGTGATCCACCCGCCTCGGCCTCCCAAAGTGCTGGGACAAAAATATTCTTTAAAAATCCCCTAAAAATGGCCAGGAGGGGTGGCTCATGCCTGTAATTTTGGTACTTTGGGAGGCCAAGGTGGGGGGATTATCAGGTCAGGAGTTCGAGACCGGCCTGGCCAACATAGTGAAGCCCCGTCTCTACTAAAAATACAAAAAGTTAGCTGGGCATGGTGGCAGGCACCTGTAATCCAAGCTGCTCAGGAAGGTGAGGCAGGAGAATCACTTGAACCCAGGAGGCAGAGGTTGCACTGAGCCAAGACCGCACCACTGCACTCCAGCCCTGACGACAGTGCAAGACTCAGTCTCAAAAAGAAAATCCCCTAAAAATAACAATATAACAATAAAAATAATACAAATAAAAAATCAATAAAGTATAACTGTTACATAGCATTTACATTGTGTTAGGTATTATATATAATCTAGAGATGATTTAAAGTATACAGGAGGAGGATGTGCATAGGTTATATGCAAACACTACGTCGTATTATATAAGAAACTTGAGAATCCACAGGTTTTGGTATCCTCAGACATCCTGCAACCAGTTCCCCCCATGATACTGAGGAACAACAGTATTTCTCTTTTCTTTCATCAATACCCTACTGTCTTGACTACTGTAACTTTGTAATAAGCTTTGAAGTAAGATAGTGTCTGTCTTCCAACTTTGTTCTTCCTCAATATTATACTGCCTATTCTGGATCTTCTGTCTTTCCATATAGACTTTACAGTCAGTTTGTCAATATTCACAAAATAACTTGCTAGGATTTTGATTCAGACAGCATTGAATCTATAGATCAAGTAGGGAAGAAGTGACAGTTTAACAACATTAGTCTTGCTATTTATGAACATGGGATATTTCTCAATTTATTTAGATTTTTCATTTCTTTCATAAGGTGTTGAACTAGATTCTGTACATATTTTATTAGATTTATACCTAAATATTTTGTTTTTCAGTGCTGGTTTGAATGGTATGTTTTTAATTTCAAATTCCAATTGTTCATTGCTGATATATAAATTTCCCTCTCATCACTGCTTTTGCTGCATCCCATAAATTTTAAAAAGTTTATTTTTTCATTTAGTTCAAAATATTTTTAATATCTCTTGAAACATCTTCTTTGATCCATATATTATTTAGAAGTGTGTTGTTTAATCTCCAAATATTTGAGGGCATTGCCTAGCATATTTCTAGGTTTCTAAAAATATCTAGTTTAATTTTATTGTAATCTGTGAAAATATCTTGTTTGATTTCTGTTTTTTTAATTTTTAAGGTGAATTTTATGAAACAGAATGTGGTCTATCTTGATTAATGTTCCATGTGAACATGAGAGAAATGTGTATTCTGTCTCTGTTGGATCAAATAGTCTATAAATATCAGGCCAGGCACAGTGGCTGATGCCTGTAATCCCAGTACTTTGCAAGGCTAAGGTGGGAGGATCACTTGAGGCCAGAAGTTCGAGACCAGCCTGGCCAACATAGTGAAATGCGGACTCTACTAAAAATGCAAAAATTTAGCTGGGTGTGGTGGTGCATGCCTGTAATCCCAGCTACTCAGGAGGCTGAGGCATGATGAGAGTCACTTGAAGCTGGGAGGCAGAGGTTGCAGTGAGCAGAGATTGCCCACTGCACTCCAAGCCTGAGTGACAGAGTGAGACTGACACACACATACACACACACACACACACACACACACAATAAAGTCTATAGATGTTGATTAGATCAAGTTGATCGATAAGGATATTCAGTTCAACTATATCCTTACTGATGTTTTTGGCTATATCTGTAAATTACTGACAGAGAGGTGTTGAAGTCTCCAAATATGACAGTGCATTTGTCTGTTTCTCTTTGCAGTTCTGTCTGCTTTTGCCTCATATGTTTTGACACTGTTGCTAGATGGATATACAATAAGGAATTTTATGTTTTCTTGCAGAATTAACACCTTTATCGGTATGTAATGCCCGTCTTTATTCCTGATAATGTCCTTGCCCTGAAGTTTGCTTTGTCTGAAATTAATATAGCTACTTCAGCTTTCTTTTGATTAGTGTTAGCATGGTATATCTTTTTCTATCCCTTTACTTTTAATCTAGGTATATCTTTATGTTTAAATTGGGCTTCTTGCAGACAATACATAATTGGGTCTTTTAAAATAATTCATTCTGACAGTATTCATTTTTTAATTTATGTATTTAGACCATTCACATTTAAATTGATTATGATAATAATATAGTTAGATTCATATATACCATGTTTTAACTGTTTTCCATTTATTTCACTTGTTCTTGGTTTCTTTTTTAACTTTTCCTCTTTTACTGCCTTCTCTGGTTTTAATTGAGCATTTTATATTATTCTCTAATAAAAGAGATCTTAGATATTGATTATATTTTTAAAAATGTAGTAGTTTCCCTAGAATTTGCAGTATATATTTATATCTAATTAAGTCCACTTTCAAATAACACTATAGTGCTTCATGGGTAGTACAGGTACCTTATTACAGAGTATTCCCAATTCCTCCGTTATGTCCCTTAAAATTTTGCTATTATTCACTTCACTTATCCGTATACTATAATCACCCAAAACATAATTATTTCGAAAAAATAGTTATATTTATTAGATCAATTAAGGTTAAGGAACATTGAAGAGTTTATTTTATGCTCATTTATTCCTTCTTGAAAGCTCTTTTCTTTATGTAGATTTCAGTTTTTGACCTATGTCATTTCATTTCTGTCCGAAAAATTTCTTTTAACATTTATTTCAAGGCAGGTCTACTGGTGACAGATTCAGCCTTTGTCTGAGAAAGCATTTCTTCTTTGCTTTTGAAGGATAATTTCACTGTATCCAGAATTCTAGTTTTATCCTTTCAACACTTTAAATATTTCACGCTACCTTCTTCTTTCTTGCATGGTTGCCAACGAGATTTCTGATGTAATTCTTATCTTTGTCCCTCCTTAGGTAAATTTCTCCTCTTCTGTAGCTTCTTTCATGTTTTCTGGTTGTCTTTAGTTTTCTGTGATTTGAACATAATATGACTAGGTGTGGACTTTTTTTTTTTTTAATTTTATCCTGCTTGGTGTCTTTTAAGCCTCCTGGATGTGTGGTTTGGTGTCTGTCACTGATTTTGGAAAATTATCAGCCTTTATTATTTCATATATTTCTTCTGCTTCTTTCTCTCCTACTTCTAGTATTCTCATATAAGCATATTATACCTTTAGTAATTGTTCTACAGTTCCTGGATATTTTGTTTCTTTTTTGATTTCTAATTTTTGCATTTCAGTTTGGGAAATGTTAAAATAAAAACTTCATGCAAATTAAATTTAAAGGAGTTTAATTGAGCAGTGAACGATTGGTGAATCGGGCAGCTCCCAAAATCACAGCAAATTCACAGAGACTCCAGTGCAGCCATGTGATGGAAGAAGATTTATAGACAAAAAAAGGAAATGACATACAGAAATCAGAAGTCAAGTACAGAAACAACTGGATTGGTTACAGCTTGGTGTTAGCTTTCTTTAAACAGGGTTCAAACAGTTGGCTACATTTGATTAGTCAAAAATTCAGTCATTGGCACAGGTGTGGGCTATGGTTGGTTTATACCTCCACTTGTTATAGTTCAAGATGTGCAGAAAAACCTTTAGGCCGAACTTAAATATGTAAGGAGGCAACTTTAGGATAAACTTGATTAACAGAAGTTTCTATTAACATATCTTCAATCTCATTGGTTCTTTCCCCTGATTCTTCCCGCAGCTGTTTCCAGTCTACTGGTGAGCCCATCAAAGGTATTTGTGTTTCTGTAACAGTTGTTTTTTTAAAAATTTCTATCATTTTTACAATTCTTTCTTGGAGATTTTCTTTCTCTCTCTCTGCTTACATTACCCATTTGTTCTTACATGTTGTCTGCTTTTTCCATTAGTGCTCTAAACATATTAATTATAATTATTTTAAATTTACTTTCTGATAATTCTAAAATCACTGTTATATTTAAGTCTGGTTCCTTTGCTCGCTTTATCTTTACAGACTGTGTTTTTTCTTGCCTTTCTGCATTCCTTGCAATTTTTTGTTGAAAGTCAGGTATAATGTATTGGGTAATAGGAACTGAGGTAATTAGGTTTTAGTTTGACTTTTTATGTTAATCAGTTAGGAGTTGGGCTGTTTAATGTTTGCTGTAGCTGTAGGTGCCAGATGCTTTAGTTCAGTATCTTTGTTTTTGTCTCCTTTGCTGTCTTTGCGTTTCCCTATCAACTTCTTCTTAAATGGTCTGGGTTTCTCAGCTCTCCCATTGTAATCTATTGCTATTATACTGGAGCACTGTTGATGCAGTGGCATGGTGTTAGGGAAGGGAAATGTTCTATAATTTTATGATTAAATTTCAGATTTTTAGTTGAGTTCCTGGGCTGTAATCTTCAGAATTATTTCTTGGCTTTTTTCCTCCCTTTAGATGAGATAAGAAGGCTAGAAAGGACTAGCACTGGCTAATAATCCCTTCCTAGGTCAGGAATGGTTCTGGAAAGGTAGTTTCCCTCGTAGGGCATGCATTTGTTATAAAGAATATACTGAATATATTTCAAAGTGGTTGCTTCCTGCTCCTCCTTCAGGAAACAGGAAGCAGAAATTCTCTGATATACACTGTCAGAAACTGGTGGGGTTCCTGAAGGCAAAAGCCATGAAAGTGTAGCCTTTGCCTCCGATTTGTCCCCTAGGAATTTTCAACTTTCAAACTAGCCCACACCCAGCCTCAAGCAATTCACCAAAACCACCACTTAAGTTTTCCTACCTAATTGGCTCCAGTGGCTGCTGCTTCAGGAGATCTAAGTTCTGCTCTGATTCTCTGTATTCACCTATCGCTCCAGATTTGGTGCTGGCAGGTTGCCCTGGGGCCTCAAATCTCTTGGTCTAAGATAAGTCATTGCTTTTCTGTTTGTTCAATGTTTTGTTGTTGTTGAAAGGAGTGCCAGTTTCCAAGCTCTGTACATGTCAGAGCTCAATATTAGACATTTGCGTTGGAATTTCTTTCTTGGCTTGGAGTCGAGTGTCAGGACTGATATTCATAGCCCAAACATCACCAAGAAGCCGGTACAAGTAGAAGTATTGACCCTCAAGGTCATTTTAGTATTGATTTCATTATGAGACAATCACATTATTTTCTCTTTATCCATTGAGAATAAATAGCATGCAATCTGTCACAGTCACTGGTTTGGCTAACTTGACTTCCATGCCCAGCCTTATTTTCTCTTGCCTGCCTCTAACCTAGAGAGTGGAAAACCTAAATATGCAAGTTTCCAGCCAACCCTGAAACCATAGTGGCCACATGACTATTTTTGTTTTTTTGCAAATGTGATCTAAACATAAGTTTACAGGGAAGTTTCTAGAAAAGCTTTTGCTTTTTTGAGTAAAGGGGACAAATTTGGCTGATGTTTTATCTTCTTTTGTAATGCCTGCCTTGGTTATGGATGTGACACCTAAAGTTAGGGAAACCTTGAGGCTGCGGTTAAGAGAATCGCAAGCTATCCTCCCACCTCAGCCTCTTGAGTAGCTGGGACTACAGGTGTTCGTCACCACACCCAACTAATTTTGTATTTTTCTGTAGAGCCGGGGTTTCACCATGTTGCCCAAGCTGGTCTCGAACTCCTGAGCTCAAGTGATCCTCTCGCCTTGGCCTCCCAAAGTGCTGGGATTACAGGCATGAGCCACTGTGTCCAGCCACCACCAGACTTATGTGAGAAAAATAAAACTCTGTTTGATTAGGTGTTGCTAAAGTGGCTTTTCAATAACTTGCAGCCATATGCATTTCTGATAGAGCACCTAACCTATATGGAATCTGAGGTACAAAACCAAACAACCAGACTAATAGATAACAACTATGAGGAGCAGGAGTCAACTTGGCTACAATGAGTCATGTTGAGGCCCACCCATTCAAAGAACTAAAGCAAAGATCAGTCTCAACATTGTTGAAATTCCAAGTACTAAAGTTTTGCTGGTTTCCATTTGTTATGCACATATGTCACATGAAATGTGGAGGGGATGTTGTCTCTGTAAACTCAAAGTGCCAGTTTCATTCCTGTAATCCCAGTGGGAGGCCAAGTTGAGAAGATTGCTTGAGGCCAGGAGTTTGAGCCAAGCCTGGACAACATAGTGAGACTTCCCCCCCGCACCCCCCACCACTCTACAAGAAAGTAAGAAAATTAGCCTGGCATGGTGGTGCATGCCTATAGTCTCAGTTACTTAGGAGGCTGAGGTTGGAGGATCACTTCTGGCCAGGAGTTTGAGGCTACAGTGAGCTACGATCAGGCCACTGCACCCCAGCTTGGGCAACAAAATAAGACCCCGTCTCTAAAAAAAGTTTAAGAAAGGAAAAAGCATTAAACCAAGGCGTCAGTGACCAGTAGCATGAGAAAATGGCAATTTTCAAGGAGGTGGGAGCCTTAGTAGTTTCCCTGAGCTGCACAGATGGATCTGAGAAACAAAAGTAAAATTCTAAGCCTTCATCTGAATGAACAGAGCCCCTCTTGGCCAGGGGAACTGCAGAGAAACCTTGAAAGCTGAATTCATGGCCATGACAGGATGAGAGATTGGACACGCCTCATTATACTCCCTCCCTCGCTAACAGTCATAGGTTTTATTCCCTAAGGGCTAAACAGAAACCAGCCCTTTCAAAAGACTACTAGATTATTGTCCCAGGTACAGAACAAAGACAAAATGAGATTAATCATTTATTTACCTCTCCCCAAGAAATTTGCTTTCTCCATTCCCTTTTTCTTCAAATGTTCACCTTGTTTTATGTAAGTGTGGATTTACTGGCCACTAAAGTCTCACAAATATATAATTATTTGTCTCACTACCACCCCTCATTTTTAAGGAAAATGTGTAAATACTAAACCTCCTGTTAACCTCTTTGGGAAAAAAACAGCCACAGATGCTTCTGTGACTCACATTTTTCCTGGTGCACCCTCAAGCTGGCTCAATAAACCTTGATGTTTTGAGACTTACAGCACAATCACTCATTTTGGTTATCAGATCCAACCAAAGGATAGATTTCTAAGGTTTTTATGAATTAGGAATGAGGCTCTTCTTTAACCAGTCTTCTTGGGCAAGTTACTTGATCTCTCTATGCTTCAGTTTCCTTATCCATAAAATGGGGATAATAAAAGCATGCATCTCATTGGAGGTGTGGGCATCAAATGAGATAATCTATGTAAATAACTCAACCAGTGTCTGCACACATTAAATGTCTTTTCAACGATGTTAAAACTGAATTGTGGACCTAGCCCTTTGCATGTATTGCCCTCATCATCCACAAACCCACACAGAATTTTGCCTCTGAGGAGTAGCACTCATGACTAGTTTGTTCTCATATCAAGGAGTGCTTTAAGAGAGCTCTTAATATTGAAGCAGAGAAATATTTCTAAGCTGCAATGGACCTTGGCTTGTGCATTAATTTGGGCTCAATGAGCTGCCAAAGTTAAGTGAACTTTTACTTGAAGGGCAGTAAACAATGTCTTTCAGAAGTGTGGCTCTGTTTAGAAAGAATAGTGTTTAGAATTTTTCCAGGAGTTGATTAAGCTGGGAGGTCTGTATGTTTCTTTTGAAATATTGAAATGTGGAATATTGTGTCTCTAATCTCCTGACATCTTTCTCAGAGATTATTTAAGGTAGTTACTAACTGTCACTGGCTACTGCACTTACTGGGTCAGTACATGTCACAAGTGTGGCTCTGTTTATTGATCTGGTTACATTTGACTATATATCACTTAAATCTGAAAAATATTGACTTAAACAAGTAAAGGGTTTATTTTATTTTATTTCATTTATTCTTTTTATGTAACAAGAAGTCTGGAGACAGGCAGTCAGGATGTAGTCTGGTGGCGCCTTCTTCTTCCCACTAATCCTCCTTGAAATTCCCATGCTGGGAAGTTGACTGCTCCTTCTCTAGACTATGAGTTTACATTTTATGCAGGAAAAAGGGTTTAAGAACAGAGTGCAAAAGGCACATGCCAGCTGCTCCTTTAAAAAATAATAATCAGGAAAATACTTGCTCTCCCTGCATTGAGAAATCTACATTCAGTAGATTTCTGCTTACATCTCATTGGCTAGGACCATGTTACCTGACCACACATAGCTACAAGGAAGCCTGAGGATTGTAGCCAGACACCTTGCTGTCCTAAACAGAACTGCATTTCTTTTGGAAGAAGAGGATGATGGTGTTGGGCGTGCAGCTTGCTGTGAGTGCTGCACCCTTCATCCCATTACTCAAAATGGCAAACTAGTTGATGGAGCAGAGGATATGGCTTAAGTGTAGAGATGTTTGCTCCAAGCCTGTATGAAAAGGTTGCCTGTTTTAAATAAGTAAAGGAAAATCCAACCTCAGTAGCATAATCCATGATTATATTATGAGGCAACATTTTAGATTTTTCTTGCTCCTCTCTGTTGACAAATATGCCTTTTTAGAATTATTGGGAAATAACATTTTTCATAAATTGTAGTACCTTGGCAGAGCAGGCCTCAGATTCTTCCTGTCAAACTGACATAAAAATATCCTAACCATAGCCTGGGCCACATGGGGAGACATCGTCTGTACCAAAAAAAAAAAAAAAAAAAAATTTGCCAGGCATAGTGGTATGTGCCTTTAGTCCCAGCTACTCAGGAGGCTGAGGTGGGAGGATCACCTGAGACCGGGAGGCAGAGGTTCCAGTGAGCCAAGATTGTACCACTGTACTCCCACCTGAGCAACAGAGCAAGACCCTGTCTCCAAAAAAAAAAAAAAAAAAAAAAAAAAAAAAAAAATTCCAATCATTTAAAAATTAAAGTGAGAAGACTGAGAAATGTCAATAGACCAAAGGAGACTAAAAAGACATATTGAGAAAACACAATGTGGTATCCTGGATTAGATCCTGGAAGAGAAAAAGGAAGGTAGTGAAAAAATGAGCAAAATCTGAAAAAAGTCTGCAGTTTAGTTAATAGTAACATACAGATGTTGCTTTCTTAGTTGTGACAAATGTAACATGCTAATGAGAGGTGACAACGTGCTAGCAGCCCTCATTTGCTCTCGGAGCCTCCTCGGCCTCCGCGTCTGCTCTGGCCGCACTCGAGGAGCCCTTCAGCCCGCCGCTGTGCTGTGGGCCCCTCTCTGGGGCTGGCCGAGGCCGGAGTTGACTCCCTCTGCTCATGGGGAGGTGTGGAGGGAGAGGTGCTGGCGGGAGCCCGGGCTTCACGCGCGCTCGTAGGCCAGTGCGGGTTCCGGGTGGGTGCGGGCTCAGCGGCCCCACACTGGGTGCAGCTGGCTGGCGCCTGCTGGGCTTGATCGGAGGCTGGGTCCCGTGCGTGGACTTCCGTTACCTCTTCGCGGGCTCATTGGCCACCATGGAGGGTCTCCGTCTCTTTGTCGCTTCCCGTTTTTTCCTCTAGGTTGTCTGGGAGGAGCTCCATCTGGGCTGCCAGAGGGCCTGGGCTAGGTACTCCAAAGTCCCCTGGCGAGTGCCAGTAAGGGGTAAAGCCTGCTGGGCTTCTGGGACAGGTGGGGACTTGGAGAACTTTTCTAACTAAAGGTTTGTAAATGCACCAATCAGCGCTCTGTGTCTAGCTAATCGGCTGGGGATTTGGAGAACTTTTGTGTCTAGCTAAAGGATTGTAAATGCACCAATCAGCACTCTGTGTCTAACTAAAGGTTTGTAAACGTGCCAATCAGCATTCTATCAAAACGGACCAATCAGCTCTCTGTAAAACGGACCAATCAGCTCTCTGTAAAATGGACCAATCAGCAGGATGTGGGTGGGGCCAGATAAGGGAATTAAAAGCAGGCCACCCCAGCCAGCAGCGGTAACCCACTCCCATTCCCTTCAATGTTGTAGGAGCTTTGTTCTTTTGTTCTTCGAAATAAATCTTGCTGCTAGTCTCTCTTTGGGTCTGTGCTGTCTTTATGAGCTGTAACACTCACCACGAAGGTCTGCAGCTTCTTTCCTGAAACCAGCGAGACCACAAACCCACCGGGAGGAACTAACAACTCCAGACTCACCGCCCTTTAGAGCTGTAATGCTCACTGCGAGGGTCTGCGGCTTCACTCCTGAAGTCAGCGAGACCACGAACCCACCAGAAGGAAAAAACTCCAGACACGTCCGAATATCAGAAGGAACAAACCCCGGACACACCATCTTTAAGAACTGTAACACTCACCGCGAGGGTCGGCAGCTTCATTCTTGAAGTCAGCGAGACCAAGAACCCACCAATTCCAGACACACTAATATAAAGTGTTAACATTAGGGGAAACTGGGTGAGGGGTGAAGCTTATATGAGAACTCTGTATCAGTTTTGTACCTTTTTTGTAAATTGAAAAATATTCTAAAAAAGGAAAATAATTTTTCTTCCAACATTTCCTCATTATAAAAATTAAGGGCAGCTGAGCACAATGACTCACACCTACAATCCCAGCACTATCGGAGGCCAAGGCAGATGGATTGCTTGAGCCTAGGAGCTTGAGACGGGCCTGGGCAACATGATGAGACCCCCATCTGTACAACAAAATACAAAAATTAGCCAGGCGTGGTGGTGTTTGACTGTAGTCCCAGCTACTTGGGAAGCTGAAGTGGGAGGATCGATTGAGTTGGGGAGGTGGAGGTTGCCATGAGTGGAGATCCCACCACTGCACTCCAGCCTGAGTGATAGAACCAGACTCTGTCTCAAACAAATAAAAAACAGAAAAAAATTAAGGGAATGCTGGAGGAAAAATTATTACATGACAAAATAAGTATTTACATAGAAAAAACAGCAACTGTAATTTGAATGAATGAGATCCAAATGTACTAGTATGAGCCTAAGGTATTTTCACAGCTGGAATTTTGGCATGTCCGCAAAATTGCTGGTAGAATGATCTGCAATAAGTCTATTTTTTCATGAGGAATGGGAGGCCTATTAAGAAAGAATGTATAGAAAGATCAAGCAAATGTGGTTCAAGAACAGTGGCCTGCATGGACAGGAGGACTGATACTAAATATATTATCAGTTTTTCAGAATGCATCCTGGCTCCAGAAGCCATGGCCTCCTGCTGGAGTTCTCCATGTAAAAGAACCAGTAAAAGCATTCATAAAGCTGGCACACTGAGGAGGCAAGGAATCGATTGCACTGGGACAAGATCTTTATTATTTTATTATTATTATTATTATTATCTATTTGTAGAGATGGGGTCCTGGTATGTTGCCCAAGCTGGTCTCAAACTCCTGGCCTCAAGCTATCCTCCTGCCTCAACCTCCTGAAGTGGTAAGCTACATTTTAAACACACTATTATTATTCATGGAAACTGACCAACTAATTATTCAGAAGAAATTAATTCTTCAACATTAGCATTTGGAGCTGGGATGTTTTCAATAAGCCCAGATAGTTACTGAATATTTTTTCCCAAGGCCACAAGTCTTGGGAAAAGAATAGTTTGTTTGCTTTTCTTTTATTTTCTTTTTCTTAGACTTAAAATCTTGGCTTGAGGCTGTGGTATCTGAGCTGGCAAATGGAAAATTTGGACTGTCTAATGAAAGTTGGGAAAGTGCAGATTGTAAAAGATGGGAGGGGTTGTTAAGTGGACAGTATTATTGGACAGGAGGGAAATCTATAGTATTAACAGTTCAGTAGTAGTTCTGGCATTGGGCACACAGGACAGGAGTAAACTGAGCAAGGCATAGGAGATCCCGTGCCTCCCTATCACTGTCAGGTCACAATTAGCTCCTCCTGCATGAACAGCCAGAACCAACCACAATGAAGGATGCCATGAGTCAGGTAGGCAAAGGAAATCAGAAAGACCTGTGGAAGAAAAGCTGCACTGCCTAGCTTCAGAGCTCAAAGAGTCTGACTGCAGGCACAAGGAAAACATAGAATTAGAAAAAAACCTTTTCAGAAAGCAACTCTGCGGAGACAGGCTTGACTGAGCCCTGCCCCCAAGTTAAATTGCTGCTGAAAACAGGTGCTGATTGGACATGCAAACTGAGAACTGCTAGTATTACCAGCCAGAAGAAAATAGTTCATCTGAAGCAGTTAAATTCCTGAAGAATATATTACTGGCATCGGTCCCACCCAAGTCTGAGTAGGAATTTCAACTTCTAGTTGACCTCTTATGGTTCTGACAAAACCATACACCATTCTTGAGGATTTTATGAACTCTATTCACTAGATTATTTGGAAGGAACAGACTTTGTGCCTTATCACTGTGTTGATCATGAGGTAACCACAGAGTGCAAAATGGAGTAATTTTGGATTTTTTTGTCCTTTTCATTGAAGTGTAATTTACATAAAGTACAATTTACAGCCTTCGATATATGGTTCTATGAATTTTGATAAATCATCACAGTTGTACAATCACAGTCTCTCCCTCTCATACCCAGCCCCTGGCAAAAACTTACCTGTTTTCTTTCCCTATCCTTTTACCTTCCCCAGAATGTCACATTAATGGAATCATATGTAATATATTCCCTTTGGAGTCTGAATTTGTGCACTTAGAAAAATGCTTTGGAACTTTGTCCATGTTGTTTCATGTGTCAGTAGTTTGTTACTTTGTATTGCTGAGTAGTAGTGCATTATGTGCATATATGGACATGTACCACAGTTTAATCATTGTTTAGAAGACACTGGGTTGTTTTCCCTTTTAGGAGATTATGAATAAGCCTGGCATAAAAATTTGCATAGAAATATGTGTGTGAATACAAGTTTTTTATTCTCTCAGGTGAATGTACAGAAGCAGGATTGCTGGGTTGTATGGTAATTGTGTGCTTACTATTATGAGAAATTGCTAGCTGATTTTTGAAAGTGGCTATTCTGCATTGCCACCAGCAATATATGTTGCTGAACATTTTTGCCAGCACTGGGCATTGTCATTAAAAAAAATCGCCAGCCTGATATGTGTGAAGTGATACCACATACGGGTTTTAATTTGTATTTTCCCGACAGCAGCATGTTAAATTCATGTGTTTATCTTCTATAGTAAACTGCCCAAAAATTTTTTGCCCATTTTTAAAAGGTTGTTTATCTTAATATTCTGTTTTGATGTAGTAAAATTTATTCTTTATACATTGGGCTTTATGTGTTCTACCTAATAGAATCTTTACTTACCCCAAGATGGTAAAGGTCTCTTTCCTATATTATATTCTAGAAGTTTTATAGATTTGATTTTAGATATAGGTTTATCATCCATTTCAATTTAAAAAATTTTAAATCTATTTTTTCTTTTCTTTTCTTTTCTTTTTTTTTTTTTTGAGTCAGTGTCTGGCTCTGCCACCCAGGCTGGAGTGCAGTGGTGCGATCTCGGCTCACAGCAACCTCTGCCTCCTGTGCTCAAGAGATCCTCTCACCTCAGCCTCCTATGTATCTAAGACTACAGGTGCACACCACCATACCTGGCTAATTTTTGTGTTTTTTTTTTTTGTTTTTGTTTTTTTTTTTTTTTTGTAGACACAGGGTTTTACCATGTTGCCTAGGCTGGTCTTGAACTTCTGAGCTCAAATGATCTGCCCACCTTGGCCTCCCAAAGTGCTAGGATTACAGGCGTGATCCACCATGCTTGGCCTCATCCATTTCAGTTTAACTTTTGTATAAATTGATGGTCTGGGTTAAGCTTCAATTTTTTTCAAATAGGTATCCAATTGTTCCTGCACCAAATATAGAGGTTAGGCTGAAAGATGGGAGGTAAGGAGAGATAAAGGCCTTTTTAAAGGATAAGGAGACGAAGGTAGGGGGAGGTGAAAGTGTTCTAAATGTTTTATCTTACTGGCATTGGAAAAAATGGGGAAGAAATAGAACATTTTGATAGAGGCCACATTTGATATGCTATTTTAAGTAAATAGTAAAGAAATATGTGTATTAGAAGAAAGGAAAAATAGCAAACAGCAATACAAAATAAATAGTAAATATAAAGCAAGCTGTAAAACAAAATAAAACGTGATACTTTATATTATATTTGAATGGACTGATCTCTCTCGTTAAATTACAGAGACAGGAGATTAAAAATACACTTAAATAAATTGATACATATTTAACTTAAGGGGTTGGCCAAAAATATTAGGCAAATGCAAATAAAAAAAGATACAAGTGGAATTTAAAGTTAAAAGCACTAAACAGGACAAATAAGAACATTATATAATTGTAAAAATCAAGACTCTAATAAACATAAACATAAACCTTTGTTCAGTAAACAACATAGCAGCTAAAGAGAGTGGAAGGAGGTCATTGATTTATAAACAGAAATTATTGGGTGAGGTTTTAGGAAAGATATGTAAAGAAGGCTGACTCAACTGGAAAATGTCTTTTGCCCCTTCCCTTTCTTATTTCTTCTGTCCATAATGTTGGATATGATGGCCGAAATTGCAACAGCCATCTTGTGGCCATGAAGCAACTTTGAGGATACAAAGTAGAATTCAAGATTGCAAAGCTCAAAGGAATCCAGATTGTTAATGACATCATAGAGCTGGCATATCTTTCCTGGACTATTTGTTGCCAGATTTGCTTTGTGTGTGTGTGAGAGAGAAAATAAATCTCTTTCTTGTTGAAATTACTGTTGTGCTGGTTTTCTTTCTAGCAGCTGAAAACAATTCCTGTCTGATACATAGAGGATTTAAATAACACAATCAATAAACTTGAGTTAATAGGTATGTGTGGATTGGTGAGCATACTATTTTTGAGGAAAAGGGAGAAAGTAATGGAATATTTAAAATATCAATCAGGATTTGGTCCAAAAAGAAAGATGAAACAGAATTTTAAAATTAGTTCCCTTACAGATTATATTTAATCTGTAAATATAATTTACAGATCCAATTTAAATAAAATGATAATATAAAGGTGGCCTTTATCTGCTTATATTAAAAACACATTTATAAATAAACTTTGGATCAAAGAAAAAAAGAAAATTGAAAACTATTCAGAAAGCAACGGGAGTAATTTAAACCACAATATGTATTCTCAGAGGAAAATTCATAGCCTTAAATGTCTTCATTTTAATAAAAGAATATAACAAATAATTATTCATCTAAAATATTAGAAAAAGAACAGTGAAAAAGCAATTCAGAAATGTAAAAGCTAAAATTAATGAATTAAGAAACAAAAATGTTAGTAGATAGGATAAAACGCAAATGCTTTTACATTGAAAATACCTATAAATTAGCTAAACCCTTTGCAAGATTAAGAAAAAATGTAGAGAAACCAAAAATTAACAAAATTTGCAAGCAGAAAGAAGATGTAAACACATATAAAATATATAGTGAGAATTATAAGTAAATAATTACATACGTGTGTTTAGCAGCAGATCTGAAAACAGAGAGGGCTTACTGATTTCCTTTTAGTATATGATAACAAAAATTGACCAAAGTAGAAGTTAGAAAAAGGAAAAGACTAATTTCATGTAAGAGATTGAAAAAATAATTTACAATGTACCATGGCAAAAACCACCAGAAAAATGTTGGATAAACTGTTCCAAACATCTCAAAAGTGTTATCTGAGCTCAAAAGCAAATAAGGGCAATTCCCAGGGAATGAACCAAATGAAATTGAAAACCACTGGGGTAAGCTAGAACCAGAGCTGAAGCTATGGCTGTCATGCTTGCCAATCTCAGTTAAAAAAAAAAAATGTGGGGTTAGAATACAATGACTGTGGCAGGACAGAAGATAAACTCATGAGTCATCACATAAAACTGGGGTATTCCTAATGAAAAATGAACTAAAAAATTGTTTTCCAAAGTGTTTATATGTGTACATACTCCCACCAGTACTTCCTAATGATATTCATGCTGAAAAACATTTGGTATTATCAGACTTCTTAATTTTTGACAAGCTAGTGGATGTAAAATTATATTTATATTCCTCTGATTATTAATTTATTAATGAGGTTGAAGATCTTTTTACATGGTTATATGACATTCATTTTTCACCTTCTGTGAAATGTTTGTTCACGACTTTTACCCAGTTTTCTATTCAATTGTTTGTTTTATTGATTTGTAGGAGTTCTTTATGTATTCTAGATATTAATGTTTTGACAGGCATATTTGTTGCAAATATCCTCTCATAGTTTGACTTGTCTTTTTAATTTGTCTTTATTTTGCTTTTTGCTTTTTTTTAAAAAAAATTCTTAATCCAATGACAGATTATGGGTTGTCTTTTTCTGTGAACAAAAGTTAATAATTTTAATAAATTTAAATTTATTATTTTATTGTCATTCTTTATGTGTCTTAAGAAATGCTTTCTTAGTGTGAGTTTGTAAAGATATAGTCCCATGGTATGTTTTAAATTTTAAAATTTGTTTTGTCACATTAAAATTTTAACCCCCAAAATGGGAGAAGGGCAGAGCAAGATGGCCAAATAAAATGCTCCACCAACCGTCCCACCCACAAAGACACCAATTTAACATCCATACCAAAAACAAAAAAGCACATTCGTAAGAATCCCAAATCAGGTAACCAGCTTGGGCACAGTGGGGCAGAGTACCAAGCAGACTCTTGGGATTCCTTTTTCCAGGACTTGACTCTTTGATGGCATTCCTGGACCTGCCCTGGGCCAGCGGGGAGCCCACTGCCCCAAAACCTGAGTCCTAGGCCAGGCAGCATTCACCACACATTAACTGATAATCCTTTGGGGCCTTAAGGGAACATCTGCGGTAGTCTGGCAGTAGGTTCCATGACCTGTGGTGGCACTGGCTATGGGGTGAGGCTCCTCTGACTTTGGAAAGGGGAGGAAACAGTGGGAAAGGCTGCATCTCATGGTTTGAGTGCCAGCTCAACCACAGTACAGTAGAACACCAGGTAGACTTCTAAGGTTTTTGACTCCAGTCTCCAGCTCCTGGATGGACAGCACCTCTGGATCTGCCTGTGGCCCTGGGGAACTTGCTGCCTTGAAGAGAAGAACAAGAGGCTAGCTGGCTTTACCAACTGCTGATTGTAGAGTCCCAGGGCCTTGAGCAAATGTACGCGGTAGCCAGGTAGTGGTTACAGCAAGCTATGGACAACACATAGTGCTGTGCTGGCTTCAAGTCTGACCCAGTGCAGTTCTAGTGGTGGTGGATGCAAGGGTGCTTGTATCAGTCCACCCCTAGCTCCAGGTAGCTTAGAACAGAGAGAGAGACTCCATTTGTTTGGGAGAAAGTAAAGGAAGAGAACAAGAGTCTCTGCCTGGTAATTCAGGGAAGTCTTTCAGATCTTATTCAAGACCATAAGGTGGTACCTCTACGAGTCTCCAAGAACCACAGAGTTACAGGGCTTGGGCTTCCCCCTAATGCAAATATGGGTTAGATCGCAACACTGAAGTCCTTTGGAATACCTGGAAAGCCTTCCTAAGAAAGATTGGTACAAACAAGCCCAGACATCGAAGACTACAATAAATACCTAACTCTTCAATGCCCAGACGCAGATGAACATCCAAGAGCATCAACACCATCCAGGAAAAGAACCTCACCAAATGAACTAAATAAGGTGCCAAGGACCAATCCTGGAGAAACAGAGATGTGAACTTTCAGACAGAAAATTCAGAATAGCTGTGTTGAGGAAACTCAAAGAAATTCAACATAACACAGAGAAGAAATTCAGAATTGTATCAGATAAATTTAACAAAGAGGCAGAAATAAATGAAAGGAATCAAGCAGAAATTCTGGACTTGAAAAATGCAGTTGACATACTGAAGAATGCATTAGATTCTCTTAATAGCAGGATTGATAAAGCAGAAGAGATAATTAGCGATCTTGAAGACAGGCTATTTGAAGGTACACAGTCACAGGACACAGAAAAGAATAAAAAACAATGAAGCATGCCTACAGGATATAGAAAATAGCCTCGAAATGGCAAATCTAAGGGTTATTGGCCTTAAAGAGGAGATAGAGAAAGAGAAGGGTTAGAAAGTTTATTAAAAGGGACAATTACAGAGAACTTCCCAAACCTAGAGAGAGATATCAACAATCAATTACAAGAAGGTTATGGAACATTAAGCAGATTTAACCCCCAAAAAGACTACTTCCAGGCATTTAATAATCAAACTCCCAAAGGTCAAGGATAAAGAAGGGATCTTAAATGCAGAAAGATAAAAGAAACAGATAACATACAATGGAGCCCCAATACATCTGGCAGCAGATTTCTCAGTGAAAACCCTACAGGCCAGGAGAGAGTGTCATGACATATTTAAAGTGCTAAAGGAAAAAATCTTTTAACCTAGAATAGTATATCCGGTAAGAATAGCTTTCAAATCTGAAGAAGAAATACTTTCCCAACAAACAAAAGCTGAGGGATTTCATCAACATCAGAGCTTTCCTACAAGAAATGCTAAAGGAAGTACTTCAATCAGAAAGAAAATGACGTTAATGATGAAGATGAAATCATCTGAAGGTATGCAACTCAATGGCAACAATAAGTATATAGAAAAATGCATAATATTATAACACTGTAACTGTGGTGAGTGAACTCCTCTTATGTAGAAAGACTAAAGGATAAACCAATTAAAAATAATAATAATAACTGCCAGGCACGGTGGCTCACGTCTGTAATCCCAGCACTTTGGGAGGCCGAGGCAGGCGGATCACTAGGTCAGGAGATCGAGACCATCCTGGATAACACAGGTGAAACCCCGTCTCTACTAAAAATACAAAAAAAAAAAAAAAAAATTAGCCAGGCATGGTGGCGGGTGCCTGTAGTCCCAGCTACTCAGGAGGCTGAGGCAGGAGAATGGCGTGAACCTGGGAGGCGGAGCTTGCAGTGAGCCGCGATCGTGCCACTGCACTCCAGCCTGGGTGACAGAGTGAGACTCCATCTCAAAATAATAATAATAATAATAATAATAATAATAACTAAAATGTCTTTTCAAGACATAGTGCAATAAGATATAAATAGAAACGACAAAAAGAAAGTTGGGGGGTAGGTTAAGATGTAGAATTGTTATTACGTTTCTTTTTGTCTCTGTTTATGCAAACAGTATTATGTTCTTATCAGCTTAAAATAATGATTCTAAGATAGTACTTGCAAGCTTCATGGTAACCTCAAATCAAAAACATAATGAATACACAAAAAAATCAAAATCACCAAATTAAAACCACCAGAGAAAATCGTCTTTCCTGAATAGAATACAGGAAGGAAGGGAAGAATGAAGAGAAGACCACAAAACCACCAGAAAACAAATAACAAAAAGGCAGAAGTCATTACTTACCAATAATGACATTGAATGTAAATGGGCTAAACACTCCAATAGAGTGGCTGAATGGATTAAAAAAAAATGAAAACAAGACACAATGATTGGTTGCCTATAAGAAACACATTTCACCTATAAAGACACACACAGACTGAAAATAAAGGGATGGAGAAAGAAATTGCATGCAAGTGGAAACCAAGAAAGAGCAAGAGTAGCTATACTTACATCAGAAAAAAATATATTTCAAAACAAAAACTATATGAAGAGATAAGGACAGTATTTAATGATAAAGGGGCCAATTCAGCAATGGGATATAGCAATTGTAAATATATGTGCACCCAACACTGGGGCACCCAGATATGTAAGGCAAATAGTATTAGAGCTAAGGAGAGAAAATAGACCCCAGTACAATAATAGCTGGAGACTTTAATACCCAACTGTCAGCACTGGACAGATCTTCCAAACAGAAAGTGAATAAAGAAACATCAGAATGAATCTGAACTGTAGACCAAATGAACCTAATACATATTTACAGAACATTTCATCCAACATCTGTAAAATACACCATCTTTCCTCAGCACATAGATTTTCTCAAGGATAGACCATATTTAGGTCACAAAAGAACTTTTTTTTTTTTTTTTTTGAGACGGAATTTCACTCTTGTTGCCCAGGCTGGAGTGCAATGGCACAATCTTGGCTCACTGCAACTTCTATCTCCCGGGTTCAAATGATTCTCCTGCCTCAGCCCCCCGAGTAGCTGGGATTATAGGCATGCACCACCACACCTGGCTAATTTTTGTATTTTTAGTAGAGACGGGGTTTTGCCATGTTGACCAGGCTTGTTTCAAACTTCTGACCTCAAGTGATCCACCCGCCTCAGACTCCCAAAGTGCTGGGATTACAGGCGTGAGCTACCGCACCCGGCCATGAACTCTTATAACATTCAAAAGAACTAAAATCATATCAAGCATTTTCTCTGACCACAATGGAATAAAACTAGAAATCAATAACGAGGAATTTTGGAAACCATACAAACACATGGAAATTAAACAATATACTCCTGAATGACCAGCGGGTCAGTGAAGAAAATAAGGAAATTGAAAAATTTCTTGAAGAAAATGATAATGGAAATATGAAATACCAAAACATATAGGATACAATGGAAGCGGTAATCAGAGGGAAGTGTTTAGCTATAAGTGTCTACATCAAAGAAGAGGAAGAACTTCAAATAAACAATCGAACAGTGCATCTTAAAGGACTAGGAAAGCAAGGGTAAACCAAACCTAAAACTAGTAGAAGAAAAGAAATAATAATATGAGCAGAAATAAATGAAATTGAAATAAAAAAATAAAAGATCAAGAAACAAAAAGTTATTTTTTTGAAAAGTTACACAAAATTGACAAACCTTTAGCCAGAGTAAGAAAAAAAGAGTGAAGACCCAAATAAATAAAATCAGAGATGAAAAAGGAGACATTATAACAGATACTGCAGAAATTCAAAGGATCATTAGTGGCTACTATGAGCAACTATATGCCAATAAATTGGAAAATCTATAAGAAATGGACCAGTTTCTAGACACATACAACCTACCAAGATTGAACCATAAAGAAATCCAAAACCTGAACAGACTAATAACCAGTAATGAGAACAAAGCTGTAATAAAAGGTCTCCCAGCAAAGAAAAGCCAGTGACCTGATGGCTTCACTGCTGAATTCTACCAAACTTTTAAAGGAGAAATAATGCCAATCCTACTCAATCTATCCCAAAAAACAGAAGAGTAGGGACTACTTTCAACCTTATTCCATGAGACCAGTATTACCTGATACCAAAACCAGATAAACACACATAAAAAAAGAAACCTATAGGCCAATATGACTGATGAATATTGATGCAGAAATCCTCAACAAAATATTAGCAAATGGAATTAATTACCTCATTAAAAAGATCATTCATCATGACTACATGAAATTTACCCCAAGGATGCAATGATGGTTCAACACATGCAAATCAATTAATGTGATACATCATATCAACAGACTGAAGGACAAAAACCATATAATCATTTCTTTTTCTTTCTTTCTTTCTTTCTTTTTTTTTTTTATATGGAGTCTCGCTCTGTCCCCCAGGCTGGAATGCAGTGGCACAATCTCAGCTTACTGCAACTTCTGTCTCCTGGGTTCAAGCGATTCTCCTCCCTTAGCCTCCAGAGTAGCTGGGATTACAGGTGTGCGCCACCACACCCAGCTAATTTTTGTATTTTTAGTAGAGACGGGGTTTCACCATGTTGGCCAGGCTGGTCTTGAACTGTTGACTTCAAGTGATCCGCCTGTCTCGGCCTCCCAAAGTGCCAGGATTATAAGTGTGAGCCACCGTGCCCAGCCTCCATATAATGATTTCAATTGATGCTGAATAAGCATCTGATAATTTCAACATTTCTTCATGATAAAAACCCTCAAAAACTGTGTATAGAAGGAACATACCTATATATAATAAAAGCCATACACAACAGACCCATATCCAGTATCACACTGAATGGGGAAAGCCTGTAAGCTTTTCCTCTAAGATTGGGAATGCTACAAAGATGCCCACATTCATCACTAATATTCAACATAGTACTAGAAATCATAGCTTGAATGATCTGACAAGAGAAAGAAATAAAATACATCTAAATTGGAAAGGAAAAAGTTAAATCATCCTTATTTGCAGATGATATGACCTTACATTTGGAAAAAACCCCTAAAGACTCCACCAAAAAAACTATTAGAAATAATAAATAAATTCAATAAAGTTGCAAGAAACAAAATCAACTTACAAAAGTAGTAGCATTTCTATATGCTAACAGTGAACGATCTGAGAAAGAAATAAAAAAAGTAATCTCATTTACCATAGCTACAAATAAAACAATATACCTCAGAATTAACCAAAGAAGTGAAAGATCACTATAATAAAAACTTTAAAACATTGATGCAACAAATAGAGGAGATCATAAAACAATGGGAATATACTCCATATTCATAGATTGGAAGAATCAATATTGTTAAAATGTCCATACTACTCAAAGCAATCTATAGATTCAATGCTATCTCTATCAAAATACCAATGACATTCTTCACAGAAATGGAAAAAGAATCCCAAAGTTTATATGAAACTGCAAATGACCCAGAATAGCCAAAACTATCCTCAGCAAAAATAACAAACTGGAGGAATCCTATTACCTGACTTCAAATTATACTACAGACCAATACCCAATATGGCATGGTACTGGCATAAAAATAGACACATAGATCAGTGGAACAGAATAAAGAACACAGAGATAAATTCATACATATACAGCGAACTCATTTTTGACAAACATGCCAAGAACATAGATTGGGTAAAAGGACATTCTCTTCAATAAATGGTGCTGGGAAAACTAGCTATCCATATGCAAAAGAATGAAACTAGACCCCTACTTCTCACCATATACAAAAACCAAATCAAAATGGATTAGAGTCTTACATGTAAGCCCCCAGACTATAAAAATAATAAAAGAAAACATTGGGGTAAATCTCCAGGATATTGAATTGGGCAAAGATTTCTTAAGTAGTACTCTACAAGCACAGGCAACCAAAATAAAAATAGATAAACAGGATGACATCACGTTAAAAAGCTTCTGCACAGCAAACGATCAACAAAGTGAAGAGACAACCTACTGAATGGGAGAAAATATTTACAAACTACTTATATGACAAGGGATTAATAACCAGAATATATAAGGTGCTCAAACAACTCTATAGGAATAAATCTAATAATCTGATTTAAAAATGGGCAAAAGATCTGAATAGTCATTTCTCAAAAGAAGACATACACATGGCAAACAGGCATATGAAAAGGTGCTAAACATCATTAATCATCAGAAATCAAAATAAAAACTTCAATGAGATATCATCTCACCCCAGTTAAAATGGCTTTTATCCAATAGTCAGGCAACAACAAACGCTGTCACGAATGGAGAGAATAGGGAACCTTTGTACACTGTTGGTGGGAATGGAAATTAGTACAATCACTATGGAGAACACTTTGGAGGTTCCTCAAAAAAATAAGAATAGGGCTACCTTATGATCCAGCAATCCCACCCCGGGGTATATACACAAAAGAATGGAAATCAGTGTATCAAGGTTATATCTGCACTCCATGTTTATTGCAGCACTATTCATAACAGTCAAGCTTTGGAAGCAACCTAAGTCTCCATCAACAGATAAACGGATAAAGAAAATATGGCACATATAAACAATGGAGTACTGTGCAGCCATAAAAAAGGAATGAGATCCTGTAATTGGCAACAACATGGATGGAACTTGAGGTCATGATGTTAAGTGAAATAAGGCAGGCAGAGAAAGAAAAATTTTGCATGTTCTCACTTATTTGTGGGAACTAAAAATCAAAACAGGTGAACTTATGGACACAGAGAGTAGAAGGATGGCTACCAGAGGCTGCAAAGGGTAGTGGGGTCCTGGGCAGGCGGGAGTTGGGCATGGTTAAAAGGCACAAAAATAGTTTGAAAGAATGAATAAGACTTAGTATTTTGCTACCACTACAGGGTGACTGTAGTCAAAAATAATTAAGTTCTATATTTCAAAATAACTAAAAGAGTACAATTGGATTGTTTATAATACAAAGAATAAGTGCCTGAGGGGATGGCTACCCATTCACTCTGATGTGACTATTTTGCATTGCATGCCTGTAGAAAATATTTTATGTACCCCATAAATATATATATATCTACTGTGTACCCTCAAACACTTAAAAAGATGGGAAAAATTCCATGCAGATGCTTATATATATATACACACACACATATATATGATAAAACAAAAATTTATTTAAAAAATAAAGTTTTAAAATAAAATTTTGATCCACCAACAACTGATTTTTGAATAGGGCATATGGTTTGATATCCAATTGTCCCAGAGCCGAATTTATCGAATAATCTATCCTGTCTCTGTAATACCACTCCTTCATACATCATTTCTCTACCATGCTGAGTCTGTATTACTCACATTTACATTCTGTCAAGAGATACTATCAAAAAGTTGATACAAGGCCAGGCACAGTGGCTTACACCTGTAATACAAGCACTTCGGGAGGCCAAGGCAGGTGGGTCACTTGAACCCAGAAGTTTGTGACCAGCCTGGGCAACATGGTGAAACCATGTCTCTACCAAAAATAAGAAAACTAGCCAGGCATGGTGGTGCATGCCTGTAGTCCCAGCTACATGGGAGGCTGAGGTGGGAGGATCACTTGAACCCAGGTGGTCAAGACTGCAGTGAGCCCTGACAGCATCACTGTACTCCAGCCTGGGTGACAGAGTGAGACACTATCCAAAAATAAAAATAAAAATAAAAAAATAAAAAAATCAACACAACTAGAAATGGAGATGTAAGTATAATATGTCAAGTAAGAAGGGGCAAAACACCAGAGTGCAATGCAGTAAGACTAGGCATTTGAGGCCTTAAAAGTTGCAATTTGGGAGACACGGATTTGGCTAAGAGCCAAATTCTTTTCCAAAGACAGGAAGGAGAGTAGGAATTTTTCAAAGGATGCCGAGAGTGATTGCACAAGTTGTTTTGAAAGAATTATCATTGGTGGAGGTGGCTGGCTTAGTACATAAGTCCATGGTACATTGGTTGTTGCTATGCAGGAGTTGCAGTGCTGGTGAAATTCAGCTGCTTTCTAAGATGTGGTCATTGTAGTTTAGCCCAGTTCAAAGGTTCAAGGCAAGTTCCTGTTCCTTTTTTTTTTTTTCCTGCAGGGTTTCATGTTGTGTAGGTAGTAATAGAGTGGCTTCTTGACTCCATTTTAGAGCTCTGAACCAAGTGATACTGTTTTGTATATCACATTTCACATTTCTTCATTTTGATAAAGATGTGATGTGAGGAAGCATTGCTGATAAACATCAGTTGGTCAGCCAAAGATTTGTTATCTTTTTCCCTTGGAGGTAGAAACGCCTGTTTCATAAGGAGGTCTGCATTAGTCTATGGTGATTAGCTGTATGTCAGGAGAAGGGTATAACTGATTAACCATGTCTGTAGGTCATTACTCAGTTTTCTTTTCTGAAATAGAGTGTGAGATTTCAGGGATAGGATAAAAGGGAAGTTTACAAGGCATGGTGGGGCACACCTGTAATTCTAGCTACTTGGAAGGAAATTCTAGAGAGAGTACCTCCTTGGCCATGGAGTGGGAGGAACAAGACAAGGTTAGATGGACTTTGATTCTGAGGACTTATAAAATTGCTAGCCTAACGTCCTATTTCTGATGCCTTTCAATTTTCAAAAGCATTCAGCATGCCAAAGTGCCATATTTTGGAAAATCATGTTCTGCAGCCCAACATTCTCTTTCCTGAAACTTCCCTGGACGTTTTACACACTAAAAGCTGAGTTGGTGGCTGTGGAGAGAAAAATTGAGTTTGTAGCTGAGTGGCAAAGGATACCACTAAACTGGTCTATTTCTGAGAATAGGCCAGTGAATTAAATAGTTGTGTCTCATTTCAGGAGACGGTGTTGCAGTCAGGCTCTCTCAAACTGAAGAAGAAGAAAGGTTAATGTTTGGAACCCTTTTTTTTTTCTTTTTCTTTTTGAGACGGAGTCTCGCTCTGTCGCCCAGGCTGGAGTGCAGTGGCGCGGTCTCTGCTCACTGCAAGCTCCGCCTCCCGGGTTCACGCCATTCTCCTGCCTCAGCCTCCCTAGTAGCTGGGACTACAGGCGCCCGCCACCACGCCCGGCTAATTTTTTGTATTTTTAGTAGAGACAGGGTTTCACCGGTTTGGAACACTTTTTAAACCAGTTTCTTTAGAGTTTGGGGGGCAATCAGTTGAAGTGCTAGATGTTAGACTCAAACCATCTTCAGTTAAAGTGGGAGTAGGCAGTGGCAATCTGTCACATTTTTCTGGTCTGTAGTTTGTGTATCACAAGGTTGTTTACATGTGAACTTCAGCTTGCAGGGCCTCAGGAGCAAGCTGCAATTTCACTGAGTCCAAGTCAGAAAAATGGAAAGATATGAAAATGTTAGTTTGGAGATTTGTAGCTAGGAAAGAATTCAGGATTCAGTCCAAATTGTTGTAATCAAATAATAAAAACTCACAAACAAAGGACAAGGCTAGAATCTAATAACGTGTACTATAGTTTTCTTCTGAAAAATAATGTCTCTCTCTTTAGTCTCCCATTTCTACCAAAGCTAAAACATAGGAGGACCAATTTATTTGCAAAATAACTTTTAGTCTTAGTATACTTTGCCTGATTGTTTGCAGTAAGAGTAGTGATTGGCCATATAGGCTATTTTTAAGTTGGCCTTGCTGGAACTTTTAAATAAGAAATCCCAGAATAGACTTTTAAAAGCCTCTTGAGGCTAGGACACTAAGCGAAGGATTCATCTTCAGACTGGGCTTGTAATACCTGTGTGAATTTCTCTCTTCTTGAGGTCCCCAAAATATCTGAGGTAGCTTATTCTGTCAGAAAGTGACAACTTTTACTTACCACAAGGTCAGGAACCCTGTAAGGGAACAGTGTAGATATGGTACCCGGCCAGTCTTTTTCCAAGTCTGTTGGCTTTAAAGTAAACTGCAATTCCTCAAAGCAGCTTGGTCACATTTGAAAATATGACACAAAATTACCAGTCAAAGCTTTTGTAATATAACCAGTGTTTTCAATTGTGTCCTGTTAAAGAAGAAAACATTCCTATGAGGTAAATGTCTCCATTTTCTTACAAAACTATATTTCACCCAATTACTCTAAGCTATGAATAGCTTAAGAGGGAAAAAGAGGTTTCTTGATTCTAGAAAACAAAACAGAAAAAGAATCATCCATGTTTAAGCAAAAAGTCATGAAAAATCATTTCAGCCCTTCATCACTTTAGTCTCATGTTCTTGTTCTACTTGATGTTAGGTTAGCAATTTTCCAATTTTATGTCTAATTTTTCATTAGAGTTTTCTTTTTAACTTTCTACCCCCCAGTCCAATTGTGTAATCTCAAAGTCATAAGCAGAGGACTGTATTTCAGATTACCTATCAGTCTTTCCCATGAACTTCCTTGAAGACACATCACTTTAGAATTAACAGAGAGCTTTTAGAAAACCAGCATCAGAATTAAGCAATTTACTGAATATACCAAGATATATAATATTTTAGGAATCTCATACAATTTTGGAATACATTAATAACATATCCATATGAATATAACTCAAAGAAAGTTAGACATCACTTTTTATTTGACAATGCTTCCCGTATAATTTTAACATACCAAATAAGCCTAATATGTCTCTCTTGGACTTCCAGGGGCTCTTTTTGGAATGTCCAAATATTTAGTTCAAGCTTAAAAAACACTTAATTTAGAATTTGAAATTTGATTTTGGGATGTTTGTCAAATATTAAAGGTTTAAAACACTTGATATCAAAATAAGATCACAAGTCACTATAAAATATTAGTCATTCATTTAGTCAAAATGATAATTAAAAGATTTCAAAAAGTGAAAAAAAACCCTTTACTATTTGATAGAGGGGAGATCAAGTTTTCCAAACAATCAAAAGACCTAATAAAGACAGCATGAGGCAAAGTCTTCTTCCTTTTTTACTGAAAAGGTGAACAAATATTTTACCATTTCTTATTAGTACTACATGAAAATCTTGTTCAAAAGAGAAAACCAAATTGTACTTTTCATCAGTGTATTATTAACACTAAAGTTAATTTAATAAAATATAAACAAATCCATCTAATCTCAATCAGCTTTGACTACAGAAAAGATTTGCGTGAACATTTTATAATCTCTCACAATTTTTTCAATTCTCTTTCTTTCCCCAATTTTTTATATCCATTCAGTTTTTCCTGTCATTCTTTTTTATCCTTTCAACTTAAAGGAGCCTTCAAATAACCTCTAAACTAGAAAAAAAATACTTTTCCTTTAACAAAAACCACATTCTCAAGTTGTGTGTGTGTAGAAATGGGGTCTCCCTATGTTGCCCAGGCTAGTCGTGAACTCCTGGGCTCAAGCAGTCCTCCTGCCTCAGCCTCCCAAAGTGCTGGGATTACAGGCATGAGCCACAGTATATGGCTTCATGTTTTTCTTATAACCTTCCTCACCCAAAACACATCCTACATTCTTTGTACACTCTTTATATAGAATTATTTCTCTTATATCTAGTAGTTTTAATTACATATATTATCTACAATTTTAACTCTAGTAACCCCAATTTCGAGTGAGAAAGCTAGGAAGTAAAGCAATTTTAATTGTTATGTATCAAATGCAAAGCCCAGGACAAATGACAGAGCTGCGAAGACAGTTAATGGAGGATCTATCCCCTTCCAGCATGGCCAGGAGGCAGAGCTGGGCCAGGGAGGATGTACTGGGCTTGACTCTACCCTGCAGCTGATGGTCTAGGTGCTGTGGAAGCCTCACCATGACCACCTGTCTAGACTCTGGAATCTAAAGACTCAAAACCAAAGACATATGCTTAAAGACAAATCAAGCAATTATCAAAAATATCACAGAAACAAGTTTTTTGACCTTAAAACATTTAGCAGAAACAACATACATTTTTTTGACCAGTAGATTAAGATTAAAAAGTCTAAAACTCTGAAGACATTTCTATTTTATTTTACCAACAATTTAAAAATCTGCTTTTTATATCAAAGGTTACTGAAGTCATATGAATTTAAAAATTTTGAGATTATTTAATTTATGAGTACTCATTTATTTATAAGTCAACTCAGTACCATGTAGACAATATACAAACACAGACATATACACATTTATACATAATATACAAACACAAATAAAGATTTTATAGCTTTTTTGCTAGGCTGTTTTATAAAGAAATACTTGAGACTGGGTAATTTATAAAGAAAAGAGATTTCATTGGCTCATGATTCTGCAGGCTGTACAGGAAGCATAGTGCTGGCATCTGCTCAGCCTCTCGTGAGGCCTCAGGAAGCTTTTACTCGTGGCAGAGAGCAAAATGGGAGCAGGCATTTCACATGGCAAAGCAGGAGCAAGAGAGAGAGTGGGGGAGGTGCCACACACTTTAACCAACTAGATTACAGGAAAACTCAGTCACTATCCTGAGGACAGCATCAAGCCATGAGAGATCTACCCCCATGACCCGAACACCACCCAGCAGGCCCCAATTCCAACATTCGGGATTACAATTCAACATAAGATTTGGGTAGGGAAAATATGTAAACTATATTTGCTTTTATTTTAAAATTTTAGTCATGAGACAGATAAAACTCACTAGTTTAAAAGGACAGTTAGATTAATTTGTGCCTCTGTAAATGAAACAAGTTAAAGATTGTCTGGGCTGGGTGCAATGCCTCACACAGGAGGGGGTTCACTTGAAACCAGGAGTTCAATACTAGCCTGGGCAACAAGGCAAGACCCTGTCTATACTAAAACATAAAAAATAAAGAAATTAGTTAGGCATGGCGGTGTGTGCCTGGAGTCCCAGCTACTTGGGAAGCTGAGGTGGGAGGATAGTTTCAGCCCAGGAATTTGAGGTGACCCTGAGCTAGGATCATAACATTGCACTCCAGCCTGGGTGACAGAGTGAGACCCTGCCTCTAAAAGAATACAAAATAAAAAATATTTTTAAATAAAGTTTATTTGTCCCGCATGGTTGAAGTGCTTATTGAGTTTTAGAGAAACCAGGGTTGCAAATTTACATCTCAATGCACAAAGAGAGAATTTAAGCTTTTTGAAGAAAGAATTTGGGTATGTTAGAGGAAAATTAAAATGAATACTAAGGTAACACAAAATCATTGAGAATCACCAGAGGATTTTATAAGGAGACCAATTTTAGTTAGATAGGTGGCTTTTAATTTAGTCTCCATTTTACAACTGGACCACTGACCTCAGGGTAGAGCCCATTAATGAATAGCGCAAACAAAACATTTGCAGCTTTTGAGGTCTTTTCACTTATATAGTGAAAAGCAGAAGCAGTAGGAAGGCAAATCATCTAGATCCTCAGAAATCAAGAACCTCATTTTTTACAGTGAATCCTGGGACCTTAAAAAAAAAAAAAAAAGGAAATGCCACAGGACCAAGCTGTGCAACACTTCCACAGGGTACCTCACGGCAAAGGTAACCCAATGTCAATCAGCCCACTCTGTGATCAGTTCATCCCCCATGGGAGTCTTATCCCTTGATGATGTGATGTAGCCATAGCCTCCAAGTTTCCAAACCTCACTTTTCTGATCTAAATGCACAAACAAATGAATAGCCCCATACAGTAATAACCATCCATTGTGACTGCTCTCAGCCACCCCCCAGAATTGCAGCCTTTGCTAGTGACCCACTAGCTATCACATACACAAAGATTAAGTTTTCTCTCACAGTACGAAGTAATTCCTGGTACCCCCAGAAGTTAGAGAGATCACGGAATTTAATGCAAAACAGCAGAGCCTTAGAACTGAGAGGAACCTGTCCACAACTCTTGGGGATCCATGAGAAAAATATATGACCCCGAAAAGGGGGTGTGTGGCACTTTTTCTGTGTTCCTTAAGGGGTCTTAGAGCTGCTAGAAGTCCTGTCTAGATTTCTTTATGTGGAATTGAAGATGGCAAAAAAGAAGGAGGAGTAGAAGTGAAAGAAAACGAAATAACAAGTCTTAGATGTACCAATTTGGATATTTTAAGCTTTCCAGAAGGGCCAATGAAGTTTTACATTTTTCTTAGCAAAAATCATGTGAAAAAGATAAAAAGGAAACAGAATAACCAATCATATAATTAAAAGGGGGTTTCAGTTGACTGAAAAGTAAATCCCACTAGCAGAATCCAAAAGAGAAAAAGTAGAAAGAAATTTTATTTTTTAAAAAAGTATTATAGTCTGAATATCAGCTTTTAATTAAGCTGACTTCTGACCATAGAGCTTTTTTAAAAAAATTTTTTTTTAAATCTCTCATGATGAGATTTTAGCTGGGACAAACAGCCAATATTTTTGGCTTTCAAACTTTTCCCCCCGAAGTTATCTTTCAAATAACTCACCAAAACCAAAACCCCTTAACCAAGGTTATGACTTAAATAAGAATGCGTGAGACATCTCCAAAGAGGTGCAAAGCAGTCCTCACAAGATCCAGAGGCATCTCAAAGGCAGCTAAATAAAATTTTGCCAGCCACAAATAAAGTACAACCCATATTTCTTTCCTGCCAAATTCTCTAGGATCTCAGCTTCTCAGCTGACCATCTACACACAAAAGTCAACCATCCCTTGTGCCCCATATATAAAAGATTTTAAAAGTCAGTTAGTGTCTTAGTCTATTTTGCATTGCTATAAAGGAATACCCGAGGTTAGGTAATTCATAAAGAAAAGCAGTTTATTTATCTCACAGTTCTGTAGGCTGTACAAGAAGCATGGCACCAGCATCTGCTTCTGGTAAGAACCTTAGGAAGCTTACAATTATGATGGGAAAGTGAAGAGGGAAAAGGCGTGTCACATGATGAAATAGGGAGCAAGAGAGGGGAGGTGTGCCACGCTCTTTTAAACAACTAGCTCTCATGTAAACTAATAGAACGTGAAATCACTCATTACTGTGAAGACACACCAAGCAATTCATGAGGGACCTGCCTTTATGATCCAAATACCTCCCACCAGGATGTATCTCCAATATTGGGGATCAAATTTTGTAATATATTTGGAGGGAACAAATACCAAAACCATATCAGTTGGTAAGACAGAAAATCAAAAGTTGTCCATAGAAGGAAAAAGGATCAATAACAAATTAGTACCCCAAAATGTTGAGTCACACAAATATCAAATGAGTTTTTAAGTAAATGTTTCTTCTGATTTAAAAGACTTACATCAGCAGGGAATGGTTTCCTGATTGGGAATTAAACCAGGGCAAAAGCAGTAAAAGTGCCAAATCCTAGCCACTAGACCATAGGATGGAGTGCCCGTTCTGTGTAAATCCCACAGGGAACCCAAAGCAGGCAGTGTGAGCATACAAAGGATTTTAACTTTGTTTGAGATCAGATCTTTGCTCTTTAATTTTGTCAGAATTTGTAAGGCTAGCCATGACATTATTATGTGTCTTAAATTTTTTTAATCCTCCCATAAATACAAATAATTATTTAGAATGAGAAATCTCTGAACTATTTTTCAAATAAAGGAGTCTTTCTAATTGAAAGGATTCATCTTTTGGCCACTGATGATTAGAAGCTGTAATGGTGTTCCTATTCCAATAGTGACTCCCTCCAATAAGCCCCTCTATGGAGCCCAGGAGATAATTTTTCCAGTTTAGAATAGATTTTTACCACATAAGCAAGAGGGTGTAGAGGGTAGTAGCAGGATGGAAGGGGTTCACTAGGAGCGGGAGGCAACACAGGACAAGGACAAACAGAGGCATGCACAATTCCAGATTTGTTTTGTTATTATTAATAGAAGCTTCTACTTTTTTCCCCCCCAGTTTAGGGTCTTTGAGCTCATTTGGTATTGTTACCACTTAGGGACACTAGTTTACATTCCTGGAGTATTTTAGCTGCCGCATGATACCAAATTAAAGTAGATGTGCCATTTGGGCTGTTTAATCTTTTAATATTTCTTTTTAGCCCTTCTAATTTGTCCATGGAGGAAAACAAGTTTCAGGAGATCAAAAAATCCTCAGGTTGGCCATTATAATTCCAAATCATTTTTAGTAATGTTGATCCATCAAGAAAGAAATTTATAAAATGAAGGACCATAAATTTTTTTTGTACAAAAACCCAGCAGGGCTTCCAAAAGGGAATGACATAACCTATATATACCCTTAGAAGCAAACGTCTCTATGAGTACTAACCAAAAAGGGAAAAATTCCTTTGTTGACAGCCAGCAACAAAAGACACTCAATAAAAGGCTGAACTTAACCGAGGAGGGAGGTTCAGGGACACAAGAGGACTCACCAATGAGGTCCTGGGCTGTTGGGGAGACGATGGAACACAAAGGGATCCTACAGGTACCATGCTTGAATCCATGGCAGTGCCAGAACGCAGGGGAAAGTTGCGTTGTACCCCACTCTATTCTGACACCATTTAATGTCAACCAAGAAGAGGCAAAAGACCAGACAGTAAAGCAGTAAGACAAAGTGTTTATTGGGGTCTTAGGAATTGCAATTCAGGAGACACAGATTGGGCTAGAAGTGAAATTGTGTTCCAAAGAGGAAAAGGAAAAGGAGAGTAGAGATTTTTAAAAGAATGCTGATTGTGCAAGTTGTTTTGAAAGAATTATCATTGGCGCAGGTGGCTGGCTTGGTACGTGAGTCCATAGTTCATTGGTTGTTGCTGTTCAGGAGTTGTAGTGCTGTTGAAATTTGGCTGTTTTCCAAGATGCTGTGGTCATTGCAGTTTGGCGCAGTTCAAAAGTTCAAGGCAAGTTTCTGTTTTGTTTTTGTTTTTTGCAAGGTTGCAAGCTGTGCAGGTAGTCCTTTTTAGAATGGCTTTCTGACTCCATTTTAGAGCTCTGAAGCAGAGTGATACCATTTTGTATATCACATTTCACAAGTATTTAAAGTTACCTAGGCAACCAGGGGAAAATTAAAAATAACGAAGATCAAAAATCAGGAAGATGAGAGAGGACCAGAGGGATTGTGTGAATTAAGTGCTTGTTTTTCGTATCAGGACTATGAGAGTCTCAACAGATACAAATCATGAAATAGCGGTCTAAGCACATCATCCATGCTTACAGAGAGCTAAAAGTACAAAACAGTAAAAATTGACTGCTTTAGAGAGTGGGTTCAGGGTTGCGGAAGAGTGAGGTTGGAGAGAGTCTGGGCCTTTCATCATAGGATTTTCTGTACTTTTTGGTACCATTTGCATTCATTACTTTGATAAAATAAAAATTAAGACGGGGAAAGTAGCAGTTTGTTACATGTTGAATAAGCTGTATTAGTCTGTTCTAATGCTGATAATAAAGACATACCTGAGACTGGGTAATTTATAAAGGAAAAATGTTTAATTGACTCACAGTTCAGCATGGCTGGGAAGGCCTCAGGAAATTTACAATCATGGAGGAAGGGGAAGTAAACATGTCATTCTTCACATGATGGCAAGAAGTTGAAGTGCTGAGCAAAAGGGGGGAAAAGCCCCTTATAAAACCATCAGATCTCGTGAGAACTCACTATCACGTGAACAACATGGGGGTAAAACCCCCCATGATTCAATTACCTACCACTGGTTCCTTCCCACGATGGGGATTATGGGAACTACAATTCAAAATGAGATTTGGGTGGGGACACAGCCAAACCATATCATAAGCCAGTATGTCTGAATTACCGTAATTCACTCTTAACTGATTGTGAAGAGAAGTAAATTTGATTGCCTTTTAAATATTAAAATACAAATTATTTTTATAAATACTAGATTGTAATTAGACTTAGAAGTTTTATTATGCTAATGGATTGGATATTTATACAAATGACATTTCCTTATATTGTATTTTATATGCTTAAAACTGGTTTCATCTGAAGAGATCCTTACTGATTATAAGGAGATGTTATTTTATTAGGTGGCTGGTATTTTCAACCTTTACATTAAATAAGTGTGGCTCTCAGACAAGATTAAACAAGATTAAAAAAAACTGGACATTTTTGTGACAATTAAGCGTGGTAAAATACATACCCTTGAGTTAATCTGTTTATACCAAACTTAGAACACATCCATTTCAGAATCTGGCTTGATAGATTCATAATTATGCAAAATATTTTGCCTTCTACTTTTGCACCTGAAAATTTAAAATTATGCTTATAATTAACAAATCATTCAAGTACTAGTTATTCTTCCCTTTTCCTATGTATTTCCTTTTCTTCCCTTCTTCTCCTTCTTCTCTCCCTACTTCCATCCTTTCTCTGTAAATGAAAATTAATATATTCAATTTCCAAAAGAAAAACACCAAAGTAAAAACTCACACTAATCTGAGTCCCACACAAACTCATTGTTTGCCAATAGTAATTGAAAACATTTTTCTCTTTTAATTCTGAAAATATGCTCTAAGGAGAATATATATATATGTACACACACACACAGACTATAAAGAGTAAATTATAATGATTACAAAATAATGTTTAAAAAATTTAAGAGATTGCAAACTATTTGTGAAATTTATTTTTTGATAATTTTTCTGTTTATTTTACTTTAAGTTCTGGGATACATGTGCAGAATGTGCAGGTTTGTTACCTGGGTATACATGTGCCATGGTGGTTTGCTGTACCCGTCAACCCATCATCTAGGTTTCAAGCCCAGTATGCATTAGGTATGTGTCCTAAAGCTATCCCTCCCCTTGTCCCCCTTTTTTGATAAATTTTAATTTTTTTTCAATTTTTAATTTTGTGAGTACATAATAGGTGTATATATTTGTGGAATACATCAGATGTTTTGATACAGGTATGCAATGTGAAATAATCACATCATGGAGAATGGGTTATCCATCCCCTCAAGCATTTATCCTTTGTGTTACAAACAATCCAATTACACTCTATTAGTTATTTTGAAATGTACAGTTATTATTGACTATAGTCACCTTGTTGTGGGATCAAATGGTATGTCTTATTCATTCTTTCACTTAGCATAATTATCTCCAGTTCCATCCATGTTGTTGCAGATGACAGGATCTCATTCTGGCTGTTTCTGGCTGAACAGTATTCCATACTCCACTGTGTATGAGTAGCACATTTTCTTTAAGCATTCATCTGTTGATGGACACTTAGGTTGCTTTCAAATCTTAGCTGTTGTGAATGGTACGGAAACAAACATGGGAGTGAAGATGTCTTTTAAATATACTGATTTATTTCTTTTGGGTATATACCCAGCAATGGGATTGCTGGATCATACGATAGCTCAATTTTTAGTTTGTCGAGGAACCTCCAAACTGTTCTCCATAGTGGTTGTAGTAATCTCCATTCCCACCACCAAGAGGGGGTTCAGTGTACAAGTGTTTTCTTTTCTCCACATCCTCTCCAGAATTTGCTATTGCCGGTTTTTTGGATTTAAGCCATTTTAACTGGCATGAGATGATATCTTGTTGTGGTTTTGATTTGCATTTCTCTGATGATCAATGATGTTGAACACCTTTTAATATTCCTGTTTTCCACTCACATGTCTTCTTTCGAGAAATGTCTGTTCAAATCTTTTGCCCATCTTTTAATTTGATTATTAGATTTCTTCCTATAGAGCTGTTTGTGTTCCTTATACATTCTGGTTATGAATCCCTTGTCAGATGAGTAGTTTGCAAATATTTTCTCTTGTTCTGTGGGTCATCTCTTCACTTTGTTGATTGTATCCTTTGCTGTGTAGAAGCTTTATAACTTGAGATCCCATTTGTTCATTTTTGCTTTGGCTGCCTGTGCTTATGGGGTACTGCTCAAGAAATTTTTGATCAATGTCTTGGAGATTTTCCCCAATGTTTTCTTGCAATAGTTCCATTGTTTGAGGTGTTAGATTTAAGTGTTTAATCCATTTTGATTTGATTTTTGAATGTGGCAAGAGATAGAATGTGACAAGAGATAGACTATCTATCTATCTAGAAGAATGAAGGATATTCATTCTTCTGCAGATGGATATCCAGTTTTCCCAGCACCATTTATTGAAGAAACTGTCTCTTCCCCAGTGTATGTTCTTGGCACCTTTGTTGCAAATGAGTTCACTGGAAGTCTGTGGATTTGTTTCTAGGTTCTCTAGTCTGTTCCATTGTTCTGTGTGTTTGATTTTATGCTGATACCATGCTGTTTTGGTTACTACAGCTCTGCAGTATAATTTTAAGTTAAATAAAATGATACCTGCAGTTTTGTTCTTTCTGCTTAGGATAGTTTTGGCTATTCTGGGTCTTTTGTGGTTCCATATAAATCTTAAGATCATTTTTTCTATCTCTGGGAAGAATGTCATTGGTGTTTTGATAGGGATTTCATTGAATTTGTAAATTGCCTTGGGTAGTATGGGCATTTTAACAATATTGATTCTTCCAATACATGAACGTGGAAAATTTTTCAACATTTTGGTGTCTGCTTCAATTTCTTTCATCAGTGTTTTATAGTTTTCATTGTAGAGATTGTGCATGTTTTGATGAATTCCTAGGTATTTAATTTTATTTGTGGCTATTGTAAATGGGATTACTTTTTTATTTCTTTTCCAGTTTGTTCCCTGTTGGCATATAGAAATGCTACTGATTTTTGTATGTTGATATGTATTCTGCGACTTTACTGAATTTATCACTTCTCATAGTTTTTTGTTGCAGTCTTTAGGTTTCTCCAAATATAAGATAATATCACCTGCAAATAAGAATTATTTGACTTCTCCCTTTCCAATTTGGATGCCCTTTATGTGTTCTCTTAGATTGCTGTAGCTGGGACTTCCAGTACTATGTGGAATAACAGTGGTGAAAGTAGGCATTCTTGTATTCCAGACCTGAGAGGCAAGGCATTCAGTTTTTCCCCATTCAGTATGGTACTAGCTGTGGGTCTGTTGTAGATGGCTTTTATTATACAGAGGTATGTTCCTACTATCCACAGTTTTCTGAGAGTTTTTAACATGAAGGGATGTCTAATTTTATCAAATGTTTTTTCAGCATCAATCAAAATGATCATACGGTTTCCATCATTAATTCTGTTTATATGATGTATCATACTGATTTGCATATGTTGAACCATCCTTGCATCCCAGGGCTTTGTTCTGATGAAGGATTCTTTTAATTTATTATTAAATTTGGTTAGCTAGTATTTTGTCAGGATTTTTGTATCAATATTCCTCAGAGATACTGACCTGTACTTTTCATTTTCATGTGTGTTTGTCTGGTTTTGGCATCAGGGTAATACTGGCCTCATAGAATGTGTTTGGGATGATTCCCTCCTCCTATATTTTTCAGAATAGTTTGAGTAGGATTGGTATTAGTTCTTCGTTAAATGTTTGGTGGAATTCAACAGCGAAGTCATTGGGTTTCAGGCTTTTCTTTACTGGGAGAAATTTTATTGCCACTTTGATCACGTTACTTGTTATTGGTCTGTCTGGGTCTTGGATTTCTTCAGGAGTCAATCTTGGTAGGTTGTATATGTCTAGATATTTGTCTATTTCTCCTATATTTTCCAGTTTATTGGCATATATTTGCTCATAGTAGCCACTAATGATCCTTTGAATTTCAGCAGTATCAGTTTTCATGTCTCCTTTTTCGTCTCTGTTTCTATTTATTTGAGCCTCTCTCTTTTTTTTTTTCAGTTAGTCTTGTTAAAGGTCTGTCAATTTTTTTTTAACTTTTCAAAAACCATCTTTTTGTTTCATTGATCTCTTTTATTGTTTTCTTCATTTCAAATTCATGTATTTTTGCTCTGATCTTGATTATTTCTTTTCTTCTACTAATTTTGGGTTTGGTTTGATCTTGCTTTTCTAGTTCTTTAAGATGTATCATTAGATTGTTTATTTGAATGTCTTCCTCTTTTTTTGATGTGGGCACTTATAGTGAAAACTTCCCTTTTAGTACTGCTTTTGGTATATCCCGTAGGTTTTTGTATGTCATGTTTCCAGTACCGTTTCTTTCAAGAAATTTTTCAATTTCCTTCTTAATTTCTTCATTGACCCACTGGTCATTCAGGAGCATATTGTTTAATTTCCATGTATTTGTATAGTTTCCTAAATTCCTATTAATTTCTAGTTTTATTCCATTGTGGTCAGAAAAGATGCCTAAAGATGCCTGATATTATTTCAATTATTTTGAATGTTTTAAGACTTGTTTTGTGACCTAACATATATTCTATCCTTGAGAATGATCTATGTGCTGAGGAGAAGAGTGTGCATTCTGCAGCTCTTGGGTGAAATGTTCTGTAAATATCTATTAGATCCATTTATTCTATAGGTCAGATTAAGTCCAATGTTTCTTTGTTGATTTTCTGTCTGGAAGATCGGTCCAATGTTGAAAGTGGAGTGTTGAAGTTGCAATCTATTATTGCATAGGGGTCCATCTCTCTCTCTTTAGCTCTAATAATATTTCCTTTATATATCAGGGTGCTCCAGTGTTGGGTGCATGTATACTTATTATTGTTATATCTTCTTGTTGAATTGACCCCTTTATCATTATATAGTGACCTTCTTTGTCTCTTCTTACACTTTTTGTATTAAAATCTTGAAATCTATTTTGTCTGATATAGTATAGGTACTCCTGCTCCTTTTTGGTTTCCATTGGCATGGAATATCTTTTTCCATCCTTTATTTTCAGTCTATATGTGTCTTTATAGGTGAAATATGTTACTTGTAGGCAACAGATCAATGGGTCTTGTTTTTTTCATCCATTCAGCCAGTCTGTCTTTTGATTGGAGAGTTTAGTCCATTTACATTAGATGTTACAATTGGTAAATAAGGACATAATCCTGCTATTTCATCATTTGTTTTCTGGTTGCTTTGTAGTCTTCTCTTTCTTCTTTCTTTCCTTCATGTCTTCCTCTAGTGAAGGTGATTTTCTCTGGTGATATGATTTAGTTTCTTGCTTTTTATTTTCCTTACTTCCATTGTATGATTTTTGGCTTGAGGTTAGCATGAGGCTTGCAAATACTATCTTATAAGCCACTATTTTAACCTGATAACAACATAACACTATTTGCATAAACAAACAAGCAAAAAAACAACTAATAAAAACTCTGTGTCTTAACTTTGTCCCCCTTTTCTTTACACTTTTCTTTTGTTTCCATTTACATCTTCTTGTACTATGTTTTGAAAAGTTGTAGTTATTATTTTTAATTGGGACATCACATAATCTTTCTACTTAGGATAAGAGTAGTTTACACCCCATAGTTACAGTGTTGTAATATTTTATGTTTTTCTGTGTACTTACTATTACCAGGAAGTTTTATACTTCAGATAATTTCTTATTGTGTATTAATATCCTTTTATTTCTGATTGAAGTACTCCCTCTAGCATTTATTGTAAAATAGGTCTGGTGTTGATTAAGTCCCTCAGGGTTTGTTTGTCTGGGAAAATCTTTATTTCTCCTTCAGGTTTGAAGAATATTTTTTTGCTGAATGTACTATTCTAAGGTAAAATATTTTTCCTTCAGAACTTTAAATATGTCATGCCACTCTCTCCTGTCCTGTAAGGTTTCCACTGAAAAGTCTGCTGCCAGACATATTGGAGCTCCATTTTATGTTATCTGTTTCTTCTCTCTTGCTACTTTTTAGATCTTTTTTTTTTTTTTTTTTTTTTTTTTTTTTTGAGATGGAGTCTTGCTCTGTCGCCCAGGCTGGAGTGCAGTGGCACGATCTCGGCTTACTGCAAGCTCTGCCTCCCAGGTTCACGCCATTCTCCTGCCTCAGCCTCCCGAGTAGCTGGGACTACAGGTGCCTGCCACCATGCCCGGCTAATTTTTTGTATTTTTAGTACAGACGGGGTTTCACTGTGTTAGCGAAGATGGTCTCAATCTCCTGATCTCGTGATCTGCCCATCTCGGCCTCCCAAAGTGCTGGGATTGGATCTTTTCTTTATCTCTGATCTTTGGGAGTTTGATTATTAAATGCTTCGAGATAGTTTTCTTTGGGTTAAGTCTACTTGGTGTTCTATAACTTTCTTGTATTTGGAGATTGATATATTTCTTTATGTTTGGAAAGTTCTCGGTTATTACTCTTTGAATAACGTTTCTACACCTATCTCTTTCTATACCTCCTTTTAAAGGCAAATAACTGTTAGATTTGCCCTTTTAAGGCTATTTGCTTCATTGTTTTTCATTCCTTTTTCTTTTGTCTGGTCTTATTGTGTATTTTCAAATAGCCTGTCCTCATGGTCATTAATTCTTTATTCTGTTTCATCAACTCTGCTTTTCAAAGACTGTATCCATTGCATTATTCATCTCCAGAATTTCTGCTTTATTCTTTTAAATTATTTCAATCTCTTTGTTAAATTTATCTAATGGAATTCTGAATTTCTTCTCTGTGTTATCTTGAATTTATTTTAGTTTCCTCAAGAGACCTATTCTGAATTCTTCATCTGAAAGGTCACATATCTCTGTTTCTCCATGATTAGTCCCTCGTGCCTTGTTTAGTTCATTTGTTGAGGTTATGTTTCCCTTTTTGGTGCTGATGCTAGTAGATGTTCTTCGGTGTCTGGGCATTAAAGAATTAGGTATTTATTGTAGTCTTTGCTGTCTGGGCTTATTTGTACCTGTCCTTCTTGAGAAGTCTTTCCAGATATTTGAAAGAACTTGGGTGTTGTGATCTAAGCAGTATCTACTTTAGGGGGCACCCCAAACCCAGTAATGCTGTGGTTGTTTCAGACTTGTAGAGATACCACCTTAATGGTCTTAGACAAGATCCAAGAGAATTCTCTGAATTACCCAGCAGAGCCTTCTGTTCTCTTCCCTTACTTTCTCCCAAACAGAGTCTCTCTCCCTCTGTTCTGAGCCACTTGAAGCTGGGGGTGGAGTGCTACAAGCACCCCTGTGGCTACCACCACTATGACTATGCTGGATCAGGCCTGAAGCCAGCACAGCACTGGGTCTCACCAAAGGCCTGCTGTAAGCACTCCCTGGCTACTGCCTATTTTTGCTCAAGGCCCTGCAGTTCTACAATCAGCTGATGAAAAAGTCGGCTACATCTGTGAACTTCCATTCAGGGCAGCAAGTTCCCCAAGGCCCTGAGTGGTTCCAGAGGTGCTGTCTAGGAGACAAGGACTAGAGTCAAAAACCTTAGAATTCTACCTGGTGTTCCATTGTACTGTGTCTGAGCTGGCACTCAAATGACAAGATGCAGTCCTTCCCACTATTCCCTCCTCTTTCCAGAGGCAGAGAAGCCTCACCCTGTAGGCACCACCATAGGTCATGGGGAGTTTTGCCAGACTACTGCTGATATTCCCTTAAGGCCCAAGCTTGTGGTGAATGTTGCATGACCTGGGACTCACTATTCAGGGCGGTGAATGTTGCATGACCTGGGACTCACTGTTCAAGGCAGTGGTTTTACCTCTGGCCCAGGACAGGTCCAGAGATGCCATCCAAGAGTGAAGTCCTGAATACAAGGACCCTAAGAGCCCACTTGGTGCTCTATTCCCCTGTGGCCGTGCTGGTAATGAAGGTGCAAGACAAAGTCCCCTTTACTCTTCCCTCTGCTTTTCTCAAGCAGAAGGAGTTTCATGCCATAGCCACCACATCTGGTAATGTGCTGAGTCTCACCTGAAGCCAGCAAATTTCAGAATCTCACCCAAGGCCCTTGGTGTAGTACCTGGTGTTGCTGCTGGTTGTTCAGGGCCCAAGGGCCCTTCAGTTACCAAGTGATGACTGCTGCCAGGGCTGGGTTTTTCCCTTCAAGGCATCTGGTTTCTTCTGGCCCAGGACATATCTAGAAATATCATCTGGGAGCTAGGGCCTAGAAAGGGGGCTTCATGACTTTGTCCAGTGCCCTATCCTGCTGTGACTGTGTTGGTATCCAAGATGCAAGGCATAGTTCTCCCCACTCTTCTCTCTCCTCTCTTCAAGCAGAAGGAAGAGGTCTCTTTTGTGGCTGAGAGCTGTGCAGCCTGTGGTTATGGGAGGGGTGATGCCAGCACTCTTTTAGCTGCCCTGGCTGGTGTCTTGGTAGGTCGTGTGCACCTTCCCCAGTCTACTGTCTCTGGACACATTTCATCCCTAGGACTCGCCTAAGTGTTGCAATATTTATGGCCTTGGTGGCCTTTCAAGTTTTCATGGAGACCTAGAGCGCAGTTGCCCTCTGTGCGAAGTTTGCAGGAACTCAAGTTCAGACCACTGGGATCAGCAATTCTCCTTTGGCTAGGGATGGTTTAAATGCTCCCTCTTTGGGCAGTCATCAGCTGAATTTGGTCTGGTTTTCTTTTCTGCTCTAACAGGACAATGCTGAGTTCAGTGCCTCATAATTGCTGTGCTCTCCCTCTCCTAGCACCCAGAGATACTCCCCACCCCATGCTGCTGCTGCAGGGTTGGGGGGCAGTGTTGGCAATTCCAGGCTGCTTTTCTATCTCTTCAGTGCCTTTATCAGTTATATGAAGTTAAAGCCAAGTACTCATGAGTGTGCAGCTGATATTTGATTCTTATGAAGGTATTATTTCTGTGTGAATAGTTGTTTACTTGGTGTTCTTGAAGAGAGGTTGATTGGTGGAGCCTTCTATGGCGCCATCTTGCTCCCTATTGGTGAAATTTAGGCTAGAATTATAAACTCCTTTTATCATGTGTTCAACTGTATCATGTATCTTATAGTTCAAATTTAAGACATATGCCATTTTTGAAAATAGCCCTGCTTTTTAAAAATTAACATTTTGGATACATATTGCTAATGCTGAATTACGGATACAATATTATTTGATTGCCGAATAGGATCTCTATTCCATTAAAAAATCTCATTGAAGTATGAGTAAATCCAGGGGGCAGAAACTTTTATAACTGAAATTTTTTGACTGTCTAAAGAATCCTTGCTACTATTGGAATCCACCTTTGTGAAACTGACAAAATTAGCATATTCTGGTGATGACTGCTTTTGTTAGTCTGTTCTCACATTGTTATAAAGAACTACCTGATAATGGGTAACTGATAAAGAGAAGAGGTTTAACTGGCTCACAGTTCCACAGGCTGTACAGAAAGCATGGCTGGGGAAACCTCAGGAAACTTAACAATCATGGCAGAAGGTGAAGGGGAAGCAAACATGTCTTGCCATGGCAGAGCAGGAGAGAGAGAGAGAGAGAGAGAAGGGGGGAAGTGCTAAACAACCGTATTAAGATCTCATGAGAACTCACTCACTATCATGCATGAGAACAGCAAGGGGGAAATCTGCCCCCATGATTCAATCACCTCCCACGAGGTCCCTCCCCCAACAGTGGGAATTACAATTCAACATGAAATTTGGGTGGGGACACGAAGCAAGACCATATCACTTCTCATATAGTTATTCTGCTGTGAAATACCAATGCAATGAATTATTGGATTAGTCAGGACTCCTGATTTTAACAAAAACTTATCTCAAATGAACTTAAGCAAAAAAAAAAAAAAGAGAGAATCTGATGAATCTGATGGCTCACATAATCTTGCATGGCCAAAGGTGAAGCTAGTTCCAGGCATTCAAATAATATCATTTCAATTCTGTTTTTCTCTTTCCATCTCTTTGCTCTATTTACCTTAGTGTTGGCTTCATTCTTAAGCAGGCCTCTCACACTAGGCTGCAAAGGCAGCTTCTGACAACTCCAGGCTTACATCGTCCCTGGTGCTTTCAGTCTTAGAAGAGGCACTTTTATAACCAATGTCTATATCAATCCTGAAAAAGATCCAGGCTTGGCTTTATTTGTACAATGTTAGGAAACAACCAGCATGATCAGGAGGATGGTATATATTGATCAACCTGGGGCAAGTGAACACTCTTGAGGTAGGGGAAGCAGAGTTGTGTGATGATGGATTTTTCTCCCCCGTAAGGCAATGGAAGGTTTCAGAAAGAAAAGATGTAGGGCAGTCAATTCTGTATCTACCACTAATCTACTTTCTATCATTATGGATTTGCCTATTGTGGACATTTAATGTCAATAGAAGCATAACGTATGTGGCCTTTTGTGTCTGCTTCTTTTAACTTAGCATAATGTTTTCAAAGTTCATCCATGTTGTAGCATGTGGTTTTGTCCTTCATGAATAGTTCCTGCTTTCCCTGAGTCTTTGTGTTTGTTTGCTTTGGATTCTATCTTTCATGTTGGAAGTGTTCCACAAATGTCTGATAAGCCTTGGATATCTGCTAATTTTTTTTTTAACTTTATTATTATACTTTAAGTTTTAGGGTACATGTGCACAATGTGCAGGTTTGTTACATAGGTATACATGTGCCATGTTGGTGTACTGCACCCATTAACTCGTCATTTAGCGTTAGGTATATCTCCTAATGCTATCCCTCCCCCCTCCCCCCACCCCACAACAGTCATCCAATTACTGGGTATATACCCAAAGGACTATAAATCATGCTGCTATAAAGACACATGCACACGTATGTTTATTGCGGCACTATTCACAATAGCAAAGACTTGGGAACAACCCAAATGTCCAACAACAATAGACTGGATTAAGAAAATGTGGCACATATACACCATGGAATACTATGCAGCCATAAAAAATGATGAGTTCATGTCCTTTGTAGGGACATGGATGAAACTGGAAATCATCATTCTCAGCAAACTATCACAAGGACAAAAAACCAAACACCGCAAAACCAAACACCGCATGTTCTCACTCATAGGTGGGAATTGAACAACGAGAACACATGGACACAGGAAGGGGATATCTGCTAATTTTTAAAAGAGGGGGACCAGAAGTTAACTGGAATATCTAAGAGTGTGTAGGTCTTGTCAACTTACAGTTTCACTGCAGCGTGCATGTATGGTGAGGCCATTTCAGGGAGATTTCTAGTACAGTACTGTATTAGTTTCCTAGGGCTACCATAACAAAGTAGCACATACTGAGTGGCTTAAATAACAAAAATTAATTTTCTCACAATATTAGAGGTCAGAAGTCCAAGGCAAGGTGTTGTCAGGGTTTGTTTCTTCTAAAGTCTCTCTCCTTGGCTTGTTTATGGATGTTTTCTCCCTGTATCTTCACCATAGCCCTCCCTCTGTATGTGTCTGTGTCCAAATTTTCTCTTATAAGGATACCGGTCATATGGGAAAAGGGCCTACCCTAATGACTTCATTTTTACCTAAATTACTTCTTCAAAGATCTTATATCCAACTACAGTCACATTCTGTGGTAAGACTTCAACATATGAATTTTTGGAGAGCCCAATAAGCCTATAACAAGTACCGTTATATCTCTCTTCTTGGGCTACTCAGATTGCTCCCAAATTCCTTCCTGGAAGATTATAAACCAGGCAAATACAACTCTGGAAACTAAGTAGGGAAAAGGAGCTGGAGATCTTGGCATTAACCGAATCCATCCACTATTAGCACAGCACCATCAGTCCACAACTGTGTCTGGTGACTGCGTCTGGAGACACTTTATTTTATTCTCTTCAGAAAATAAACTAACTCCTGCTGGGGTTGGGGAAAGAATATGGAGCTTTAACTGCTTCCTAAATAAACTTTCTAGTGATATTTTCTTTCATCCCTTCCAGAGGTATCCATGTCTGCTAATTAGTTTATCATAAAGGATGGGAGTTCTGCATATTGTAAATTTGCTTACCAACCACTGTTGGTTTGAGATTCAACTTCATTCTACTAAGTCACCATTCAAATGCTTTCTAACTTCCAAAATTCTGTTGCTTTTCCTCCCCCCACCAGTTATTTTTTCCTCATCAGTTTGCACTTTTTAAAATATCTTTTTATTGTTGTTTTAGTAGAGTTTCAGGGGGAAGTAAAAGCAAATGTAGGTGTTCAATCCATCATCTTTACTCAGAAGGCCCACACATTTATATTTTTAAATGAGCTCATGCTATACAGACTGTTCTATAATCTGCTTTTATCATCAAATTCTAGTGAATATTTATATTTTTTCCATGTGAATAAATAGAAATCTACATAAGTAGTTCTTAAGCTTGGCTGCACATTAGAATCAGTGGGTGGTGGGGGAGAGGGTAGATGTAAAAAGTACTGATCCCTGGGCCCCACCTCCAGAAATACTGCTTTACTGGATATGAGATAAGGCTGACACTAGGAATTGTAAAATCGCTCTAGGTGATTCAAATGAGCAGCAAATATGCAGAGCTAATCTACTCCATTTTTCATCATGCTGATACAGTGTTCCATGGAAGGAATACATAGAAATGCATTTTAATCAACCACTTTCTGGACACATAGGCTGTTTCAAATGGTTTAATATTATAGACAATGCTGTTATGGACATCTTCGGACACAAAACATTATCTACAATTTTGATTATTTTATTGGCTGTATTCCTAGAAGTAGGATCACTTTGTAAAAGTGTATAAACTTTTGAGTACAGTTGACCATATTTCCCTCTAAAGTGGTTTGGCCAGTTTAGACTGCCCCCAATAGTATGTGAGAATCCCTGTTTCCCCACACTCAGAACCAGCAGACCATCATTAACAAAATTAATAAGAAATGTTTAAAGGTAGTCAGTTTTAAAATTGAAAAATAGTATTAATTATTATTTAAAATACTCTTTTTTTCTGATTTTTAACTTTTTTTATTGTGGTAAAATATATATAATACAAAATTTACCACTTTTACCATTTACCATTAAGCATTTTTAAGTGTACAGTTCAGTGGCATTAAGTACATTCATATTGTTGTGCAACCATCACCACCATCCGTCACCAGAACTTTTTCATCTTTCCCAACTGAAATTCTGTACCCATGAAACACTAACTCACCATTCCTCCTTCCCTCATCCCCTGGCAACCACTCTTCTACTTTCTGTCCCTATGAGTTGGACTACACTAGGGACCTCATACAAGTGGACTCATATAATATTTGTCCTTTTTGACTGGCTTCTTTCATTTGGCATAGTGTCTTCAAGGTGGCTATCTTATTGTTAATATATTTTATTATTTGTGAAATTGTATTAGTTAGGTTCTCCAGAGAAACAGAACCAGTTATATATATGTATGTGTGTATATATATATATATGTATGTATGTATGTGTGTATATATATATGTATGTGTGTGTGTGTATATATATATATACACACACACACAAACACACATATATATAAATTCAATATCAATAAATGGAATTATACATCAATGCATATGTATGTGTGTGTGTGTGTGTATATATATATATATATATGAGGAGATTTATTATAGGAATTCACTTATGTGATTATGGAGACCTAGAAATCCCATGGTCTGTCATTTGCAAGCTGAGGAGTCAGGAAAGCCAGTGTTGCAATTCAGTCCAATTCAGTTCAAGTCTGAAGGCCTGAGAAGCAGAGGAGCCAATGGTGTAAGTCCCAGTCTGAGCCCGAAGGCCCAAAAACTAGGAGCACCAATGTCCTAGGGAAGGAGAAGATGGATGTCTCAGCTCAAATAGAAGCAAATAGATCTTTTCTCTGCATTTTTGTTCTATTTAGGCCCTTAACAGGATTGGATGATGCCCACCTGCATTGGTGACAATAATCTTCCTTACTGAGTTTACCAATTTAAAGGCTAATATCTTCTGGAAATACTCGCACAGAAACACCCAGAAATAATGTTTCATCAGCTATCTGGGCATGCTTTATCCCAGTCAAGTTGACATATAAAATTAACCATCACAGAAGTGAAATAATATTCATAATTATTGTCCATCTGTATCTCACTTTTTGTGTGTGAATTGCTTAATCATGTGAGGAACATCCGTGAGAAATGTTTTTGGCTCAAAGTATCTGAAACCTTATTAACAGTGGCTTAAACTAATAAGGGTTTATTTTTTCCTCACACAAACAGATGTCTTGAAGTAAGCAGCTGCTGATATTGTTTTATTTGCAAGCTGAGGAATCAAATTGTTTTATTTGCAAGCTGAGGAATTGAACAGTGTTGCAATTCAGTTCAAGTCTGAAAGCCTGGGAAGCAGAGGAGCCAATGGTGTAAGTCCTGGTCTGAGCAGCTCAATGATATCATGTTTGCAAGATGACTGCCCCAGCTTCAGCCATCCCATCCTTGTCCAAGGCAGGAAGAATGAGATGAATAAATATATGTGATGTCTGTATTTTTAATTAACATAACCAGGTTTCCTAGAAATGCCTCTCTCCTCCAGCAGATACTTGCTTGCCAGACTGTGTCACATTACTACCCCTACCCTTGTGTTATTTTGCCAGTGACGCACAAAAAGGGTTAATATTGTTAATATACAAATAGCTTTTACAAACCAATACAAAAAAGTTTTATATTCAAATAGATAAATGGGCAAAAGACCATGTGCTGTTGTTGGCTAACTTACTAAGTTATGTTTTTATCTATTATCTTTTCACGTATTACATATGTTTGGTAAATATATTTTCCCAGCTTCTTGTTTACAATTTAGTTTTGTTTCAACATACAGAAGATTTGTATTTTTTAGTTGTTAGGTCCACACATCTTTTATTTCATGACTTTTCCTTTTTGCTCTTGTGTTTACAAAAGCCTATTCCACTCTGAGAAAAGATTAATATCCTTCCATATTTTCTTCTTCATCTTTCATGGTTTCATTTTAACTTAAAATAGCTGGAATGGTACCCTCTTTCACTTCTTATCTGACACTGGGGAAGGAGTGATTCAGGGAGGTGGGTACAAACAAATAGAGGAATCAAACTTAATCTACTACCACTGAACGTGGGAAACCCGTCCTGCCAACTATGTAAAGAAATATTTTATATTAAAATGTTTATTGGTGGGTAGTGATGGCAGCTAGATAAGGTAAATCCTGGGGAGCTTATTTAAAGACAATAAGTGTTTTGTGGCAAACAGACCTCAAATGTTGATGAGAAAGCATATGACTGGTTCAATTTCAAAAATGAGAGATGAGTATAACCATACAAATGGAAAGATAACGCAGAAATTGATTTTGCAAGCAATTGTGCCATGGAAAATCCTGTACGCCTGATATAGGGTCCAAAGTTTGCTGAGAGAGAAGCACCAGAGGAGTGCAGCTGAAACTGCCCTGAGCACATTGGTCAGAAGTAGTTTTTATGAATGGTAGAGAAAAAACAGGCTGCTTAGTGAAGTTGTTCTATATATTCTTCATTTTTCCTATGGTGGAATTAACCTAGGCCTAGATACTCTCTATGTCCCAGATGAAATTACTTTAAGGTGACAGCCAAGTGACAGTCCCGTCCTGTATACTAATGAGAGTATACACAAATATACAAGACATTTTAGGCTTCGAAAAAAAATCTTCCCATATGTTTGCATCTAATTCCATCTGTCTTTGATATAGAAAGATGACAAATGGAAATTGAGAATGAATTTTCCAAATTATTTTTCTCTAATCCAAACAGAAACTACAGAATGGCCTAAAGAATACTCTGTAAATCCCTGCCCCCAGCATGAAAAACAGTATCAGTCTTTTTCCAGTTATTCTGAAACAGCAAGACTAAATTTGGGGAAAACTTATAAGATAGTTCAATATTTTTCCATATTTAAATTATCTTTTCTGTGTTGGATCTATTATATTGGGCATTTGGACTCATTGATGCTTTAATATAAATTAGTGGATTAGCCTTAGAAGAAACCTTTGGTGAATATTAGCCTTAGGAGGGTCCTTTGAGTTCAACCACTTGTTTACTGAAGTCTGATCATCATCCTTGCACAAGATAGCTGTTCCTTAAGGCTTCTGCTCACTTCAGAGGTGCTTGTTTATCAAGGTGAAGGTAGAAGAAAACATTCATTTAACAAATTATTCCACCCCAACTGGCTTCTCATAACACTCACACTTCCTCAAGAGTTGGTTTGTGCTTCTTGCCGTGTTTTAGCCAAATATTTTCCTGCCTAAGGGACTGGCTGCTTTTACTTCAGGTCATTCTAGTAAATTGCATGAATTGAGTATTGTTCATAACTGTAAACCTTTGGATTCACAACTACACACATTTTTGCTTTGTTTTTCTCAGTACCATAGTCCTTGAAAAGATGGGTTAATTTGACATCATACAATGTACCTATCTTATTACATTTGGTTCTCCCACAGAATCTATTAGTGACTAATGTTACAGGCTTTGAATAATCTGTTTCTTTCTGCTTTTGTCCTAATAGCACTTTCAATCACAGTTAGATCCAAAGAACAACTGGCTTAAGGTGATTTCTTTTTCTTTTAATGTATTATTTTTCATCTGTACACAAGGGGGTCTAAGGCACTTTAATAATGAGCATGTAAAGGAGAAAACTGCGACCTAATGATTCACAAGAGTATTAGCATCAGGTCTCTTATCTGATACCTACTCAACATTTCAGCAACTTCAGGCATGCTACCATGGTCATCAAGGCTGTTGCCTTGGTAGATCTTGCAGTGTGTATCTGTGGATCTTACCTTCAGCAAACATTTTTTAAATGTGGGGCTTTGGGCTTTGTTGGATCAAATAGCACTTCCCGCAACAGAACACATATGCGCACAGGTACATTTCCCAGGCACAGGGACTTTATAAAGTTGTATAGCAGCGGTCCCCAACCTTTTTGGCATCAGGGACCCGTTTCATGGAAGACAAATTTTCCACAGACTGCGAGATGGGAGAAGATGATTTTGGGATAAGATTGTTCCATGTCAAATTATCAGGCACCAGATTATTATAATGAGCATGCAACCTAGATTCCTCCATGCACAGTTCACAATAGGGTTTACACGCCTATGAAAATTTAATGCCTGATGATCTGACAGGAGGTGAAGCTCAGGAGGTAACACTCACTAGCCCACCACTCACCTCCTGCTGTGTGGCCTAGTTTCATTATTGTAACAGGTCATGGAACAGTACCTGTCCATAGCCTGGGGGTTGCGGACAACTGCTGTATAGGACAATAACTCCTTTATATTTATTATATTTGCAAGCTTTGGATCTATCAGCTTTTGCTGGCTGGGGACTTTGGAATAGATGGAGCTTAATATGGCTTGGCTCTGCATGTCTACCCAAATCTCATGTTGACTTGTAATTCCCAATGTTGAGGGAGGGACCTGGCGGGTGGTGATTGGAACATGGGGGTACATTTTCCCCTTGCTGTTCTCATGATAGTAAGTTCTCATGAGATCTGATGGTTAAAAGCATGTGGCACTTTCCCCTTTGCTCTCTCTTCTCCTGCTCCAGCCATGTAGGACATGTCAGCTTCCCCTTCACCTTCTGCCATAATTGTAAGTTTCCTGTGGCCTCCCCCGACCATGCTTCCTGTATAGCCTGTGGAACCGTGAGCCAATTAAATCTCTTTTTTTAAAAAACAAGTTACACAGTTTCAGGTATTTCTTTATAGCAGTGTGAGACTGGACTAATGCAGAGCTTCTGTTTCCTGATGCTTTAAACAGGCTTCACACTGCTTATAGATGCAATTTGTATCATTGTCTTTTTACAAATTTTTATTTTTTAGAGACAGAGGTCTCACTGTATTGCCCAGGTTGGCCTTGAACTCCTGGGCTCAGGTGATACTCCCACCTCAGCTTCCTGAGTAGTTGGGGTTACAGGTGTGTGCCACCATGCCCAACAGCTTTTAAAATACAACGTTCAGCCTGGAATGATTTTACAGTATTAATGATCATGCCCTAACAGTGGCAACACAGCCTTCTACTTTCTGGAGAACTGGTGTGTTGTTCTATTAACAAGATGAAAGAGGTTATATATTGAGAAGATTGTGACAGCATAACAGATCTCCTGTGATGTGGTGAAGGGGTCAGATACTTGATTAGAAGAGTGCTGAGTCTCTTTAACTTCTCTGTTTTTATTCATGACCTTATTTGCAAAGATGAAATTCAACTGTTGCTGCGGTATTGATTCATTCCATGTAACCCTGAGAGAGACAACAGTAAGCTTTATGGTGATGGATGGACACTTCAAGATGATGGACACTTCAAGCCTTTTTTTCATAGCTTTTCTTCTTAATGATTTCATTGTCTTAAGGCTCAACTGATGATGGGGCTGAGCTCCAGGGAAAAGAAGGTTAAGAGGGGAGGGAAGATGTACCTTAAGAGATAGATCAGTGCTCTGGTACACGTTTCACTAGGCTCATTTCTCAAAGCAATAATGAAAGTAGATAGGGGATAAATGTTGAAGTGCACCATGTGATCACAAATATGTGAAAAAATATGTATTGCAAAACAAAGGACAAAATACATCAATATGTTAACAGTTGTTATATTGTGCGTGAGAATAGAATTGACTGGCTTGTATTTTCTGCAGTTTTTGAATTTTCCATGTTGATTTTGCATTATTTATTTATTTTAATAAACAAGAGAGGTTTAATTGACTCACAGTTCTGTGTGGTTGGGGAGGCCTCAGGAAACTTACAATCATGGCAGAAGGCAAAGGGGAAGCAAGGCATGTCTTACATGGTGGCAGGAGAGAGAGCTAGCGAGGGGGGAAGTGCCACACTTTTAAACCATCAGCTCTCATGTGAACTCTATAATGAGAACAGCAAGAAGGAAGGCCACCCCCATGATCGAATCATTTCCCACCAGGCCCCTCCACTGACACATAGGGATTACAATTCAACATGAGATTTGGGTGGGGATGCAGAACCAAACCATATCAGAGATTTTCTGAGATCTGATAAAACTGTTATACATTTCAAGAGTACAACAGCTGTTGAAAGAAAAATGAAGAAATTTTAAAAAGATAGGAATCAGATGGTGAGACTATCATTCATCCTCACCTTACAGCTTTAACACAGGCTGGCTAGCCTCTTGGACGTTTACATTTAGGTGAATGGGTGGGTGACCCCAACCATATTCCATTCTCAGTTATTTCCTGGCCTCCACTGGTCAGAATTCAAAGTGCAACATTTCTCTAGGATATTTTGTTTCCCTTGTTCTCTGCATCTTGAGTGGAAAGCTCCAGAAGGGTGCAGTAATTGCTCAATGACATAAAATTTTCCAAAGAGTCAGAGAGCCAAAGTCAGCCCAGTGAGAAAACAAATGAAGCAAATACTAAAATAACATTGAGGGCAGAGGGCCCCCCCCCGGAGCCTGCCAAAAATATATGAAGTTTGATTGGAATAATTATTTTAATTGAATTATCATTTTAAATCAATGAAAGGAAATTATTTCAATGGATAAATGCCAAATCCTATGCATGGGATCCTTTCGTTCGGCTGTGTGTTGGGAGCCTAAATGGTCTGCATGATGGCTGGGCACACTCACGCCCTCTTTAATAAACACTCTCAAAACCTCTCACAATTGAACTTCACACCCAGGGCTGCAGACCTAGGTTCTGCTGAGCCCTGTAATGGGATAACTCGGTGATTATGTGGTTTAGTAACTATCCATAAATTAAGAACAGTGTTTGAAGGCTGCCAATAACGACCTCAGTTTCCCAGTATCTCCCAGAGAAGTGAATTAATTCTTTTAAGAGTTCGGGGCAAAGGCAAGCCAGGACAGAGAAGATTAGCTCCTTCTATTTCTTCTCTTCCATAATTGGTTACCTTTATAGTCCCTCACAGGGCACTGGAAGTGTTTCACACAATCTCTTGGTCGCGATAATAATGTACTTCAAAAAGGAGGCTGATTATGTTGACTGAAATCCATCCTGGCAAAAGGCTTTTGCTATGCATTATTTTTTAGTGGGAAAAATAATTTTATGAATTAAAAATGTAAAGAAAAAACTTCCACGTGTGATAGATAGGTGAAGCAAGATGGCAGAATAGAAGGCTCCACCAATCCTCCCCCTCTTCAAGGACACCAAGTAAACAACTATCTACACAGAAAAAAAAAATACCTTTGTAAGAACCAAAAATCAGGTGAGCACTCGTGGCACCTGGCTTTAACTTCATATCACTGATAAAGGCACTGAAGAGATTTTTTAAAAGTCTTGAATAGCCAATGTCACCCCTCCCTCACCCCCAACAGCAGCAGCTTGGTGCCGAGAGCATCTCCAGATGCTGCAGGGGAGGGAGAGCACAGCAATTATGAGGAACCGAACTTAGTGTTGTCCTGCTAGAGCAGAAAAGAAAAGTGGACCAAACTCAGCTGACACCTGCTTACTAAGGGAGCATTTAAACTAGTGCTAGCCAGAGGAGAATTGCTGATCCCAGTGGTCAAACCTTGAGTTCCTGTAAACCTCACCACCAAGGGCTACAGTGCTCTGTGTCTCTAAATGAACTTGAAAGGCAGTCTAGGCCATAAGGACTGCAACTCATAGGCAAGGCCCAGTGCTGAACTAGGCCCAGAGTCAGTGGACTGGGGGTGGTACGTGACATACTGAGACACCAGCTGGGCAGCCAAGGGAGTGCTGGTGTCACCCGTCCTATAACACCCTGGGCCACACAGTTCCAGTCTCCAATACAAACCCATTCCTCCTGCTTGAGGAGAGGAGAGGGAAGAGTGGGGAGGACATTGTCTTGCATCTAAGGCACCAGCCAGCATGAAGTACCCATACGAGGCCCTAGGTCCCAGATGATATTTCAATACACACCCCAAGCCAGAAGAGAACCTGATGCCTTGAAGGGAAGGACCTAGTGCTGGCAGCATTCATCACCTGCTAACCGAGGAGGCCCTGGGCCCTAAATAACCAGCTGCAAAACCCAGGTACTACATTAAGGGTCTTTGGTGAGCATCTGAGACTGGCTGGCTGCAGGTGAAATTCAGCACGTTCTCAGCTTTGGTGGCTATGAGGCAAAACTCCTTCTACTTGAAAAAAGCAGAAGGCAAAGTAAAAGGGACTTTGTCTTGCACCTTAGGTATCAACACAGCCACAGAGGGACAGAGCACCAAATGGGTTCTTGGGTTCCCCAATTCCGAGACTTGACACCTGGACTGCATTTATGGATGTACCCTGGGCCTGAGGGGAGCCCACTGCTCTGAAGGGTGAGTCCCAGGCCAGGCAACATTCACCACAAGCTGACTTAAGAGCCCCTGGGTCTTAAGAGAATGTTGGTTGGTAGTCTGGCAGTACTCCTCATGGCCTGGGGTGGCAGTGGCTACAGGGTGAGACTCCTCTGCTTGTGGAAAGGGGAGGAAAGAGTGGGAAAGACTGTGTCTTGCAGTTTAAGTGCCAGCTTAGCCACAATAAAATAGAACACAAGGTAGACAGGTGGCATTCTTCAAAGAAATAGAAAAAATAATCCTAAAATTTATATGGAACCACAAAAGACCCCAAATAGCCAAAACTAGCTTAAGCAGAAAGAACAAAACTGCAGGTATCATTTTACCTGACTTCAAGTTATACTACAGAGATATAGTAACCAAAATAACATGGTACCAGCATAAAATCAGACACATAGACCAATGGAATGGAATAGAGAAACTAGAAACAAATCCACACACTTACAGTGAACTCATTTGCAACAAAGGTGCCAAGAACACATACTGGGGAAGAGGGAGTTTCTTCAATAAATGGTGCTGGGAAAACTGGATATCCATCTGCAGAAGAATGAAACTAGACCTCTATCTCTTGCCATATTAAAAAATCAAATCAAAATTGATTAAAGATTTACATCTAAGACCTCAAACAATGAAACTATAGCAAGAAAACTTTGGGGAAAATCTTTAGGACACTGCTCTAGGCAAAAATGTCCTGAGCAGTAACCCTAAGCACAGGCAACCAAAGCAAAATGAACAAATGGGATCTCATCAAATTATAAAGCTTCTGCACAACAAAGTGAAGAGATGACTCACAGAATGGGAGAAAATATTTGCAAACTACTTATCTGACAAGGGATTCAAAACCAGAATGTATAAGGAACACAAACAGCTCTATAGGAAGAAATCTAATAATCTGATCAAAAGATGAACAAAAGATTTTAACAGACATTTCCCAAAAGAAGACATACAAATGACAAACAGGAACACAAAAAGGTGCTCAACATCACTGGTCATCAGAGAAGTGAAAATCAAAACCACAACAAGATATCATCTCATGCCAGTTAAAATGGCTTATATCCAAAAGACAGGCAATAACAAATGCTGGAGAGGATGTGGAGAAAACACTTGTACACTGTTGGTGGGAATGGAGATTACTAAAACCACTGTGGAGAACAGTTTGGAGGTTCTTCAACAAACTAAAAATTGAGCTACCATATGATTCAGCAATCCCACTGCTAGGCATATATCCCAAAGAAATAAATCAGTATATTGAAGAGATAATCTTCACTCTCATGTTTGTTTCAGCACCGGTCACAGTAGCTAAGATTTGGAAACAACCTAAGTGTCCATCAACAGATGAATGCATAAAGAAAATGTGGTACTTATACACAATGGAGTATGGAGTACTGTTCAGCCAGAAACATGAATGAGATCCTGTCACCTGCAACAACATGGATGGAACTGGAGATCATTATGCTAAGTGAAGTAAGCCAGGCACAGAAAAATATCATACGTTCTCACTTATTTGTGGGAGGTAAAAATGAAAACGATTGAACTCAGAAACATAGAGAGTAGAAGGATGGTTACCAGAGAGCAGCAAGTACAGTGGAAGGCTGGGGGGGATGTGGCGATGGTTAATGGGTACAAAAATAGAAAGAATGATTAAGGCCTACTATTTGATCCCACAACAGGGTGACTATAGTCAATAATAACTTAACTGTATGTTTAAAAGTAACTAATAGAGTATAATTGAATTGTGTTTAACTCAAAGGATAAATGCTTGAGGGGATGGATAACCTCCCCACCAAAAAGCTAACACATAGGTACAGAGAATAGAATCGTGGTTACCAGGGGTACAGAAAGAGAAAAATGGAGAGATGTTGGTCAAAGGATACAAACTTGCAGTTGTGTAAGACGAATAAGTGTAGAAATTGAATGCACAGAAAGGTAACCTATGTGAGGTGATAGATATGTTAATTGCTTGACTGTAGTAATCATTTTACTGTGTAGATTTTTCTCAAAACATCATGTTGTACACCTTAAGTATATACAATACAAATAAATAATTAAATAAAAACTTCCACATGCCAAGATAGATTTACCTCTTGATTTAATATTAATATATTATGAAATATAATTACTAAATATTTTTTCCTGTTCTTGGGAATAAATAACAACACAACATTTTCACTTCACTCAGCACCTTTAGAAGAACGTGCACTTAAAACAAAGCAGCAAAAGTTCATTGCTGACTATAACTCCACAACCAACAGCGTTTCATGAGCAATTTACAAAATTCAGTAGCAAATAAGCTGAATGTTGAGTCCTTCAGATATGCAGGTTGAAGAAAAGTGCTATCTTCATATGTATCAGCATTATTGAGATATGATTCAAATATCATATAATTCATCCATTTAAGGTGTACAGTTAAGTGTTTTTTAGTGTATTCACAGAGTTGTGAAACCATTACCACATTTAATTTTAGAACATATTTATCACCCCAAGAAGACACCCCACACCACTTAGCCATCACTCCCTATCCCTCCCATCCTCAAACTACCCTAGCTGCTGGTAACCACTAATCTACTTCCTGTGGTTACAAATTTTCCTGTTCTGTGTTTTCTTATAATTGGAATTTAATAATATGTGGTATTTTCTGACTGGCTTTTTTACTTAGCGTGATGTTTTCAAGGTTTGTCCATATTGTAGCATGTATCAGTACTTCATTCTTTTTATGGCTGAATAATATTCTGCCATACGAATATACCACATTTTGTTTATCCATTCATCAGTTGATAGACATTTGGATTGCTTCCACTTTTTGGCTATTATGAATAGTGCTGCTATGAACTATTTTGTGTGGATATTTGTTTCCATTCCTCTCTGGTTACACATAGAAGTGAAAGTGCTGAGTCATATGGTGACTATGTTTAATATTTTATAGAACCGACAGACTGTTCTGCAAAGCAGTTGTACCATTTTACATTTCCAGCAGCACGTATGAGGGTTCCAATTCCTCCACATCCTCATCAACACTTGCTATTTAGTTTTTATTTTTTGTAGAGATGGAGACTTACCATCTTGCCCAGGCTGGTCTCAAACTCCTGGGCTCAAGCCATCCTCCTGTCTTGGCCTCCCAAAGTGTTGGAATTACAGGCATGAGCCACCACACCCAACATACACTTGTTATTATCTGTCATTTTGATTATAGCCATCCCTCTCCCAGGGTTATATAGAACAAATCTATACCACAACAATAATTCAATTTCTACTTTGCAAAGGAGGTCATGAATACAAATGGAAGCTCTAAGGTGTGAAGTGGTATCTCATTCTGGTTTTGATTTGTATTCCTGTGATGACTAATGATGTTGAGTATCTTTTCATGTACCCCTTGACCATTTCTATAATCTTTGGAGAAATTTCTAATGAAATCCTTTACCTGCTTTTAATCAGGTTTTCTTATTGTCGAGCTGTTGTGTAATGGGAAGGGTTTGAAGCCTGACCATCCTGGATTTGAACCTGAACTCCAGCACTGACTATCTGAGTGAAGGTACTCAATAATTGAGAACCATTCTTACTATTTATTATTGAGCTATAAGGGATACAGTATTCTCTGTGAGGGAATGGAGTATTATCTATGAAGGAATGGGGTAGTCTCTGTAAATGCATTTTCCCATGTAACTAATGTCTATCCCTTTGTTTTCCCAAAAGTTGGAAAATTTCTAAAATGCCTCAAGCACTTTCTGTGCTTTATTCAACATAAAGTACTTAACCTGACTTAACCCTTTCTTGATGATTCCTTGGAACATCATAGATTGTATTTTATTTGTAGCCCTGTCAGGGTACTCAGGGTTCACTTAGAGCATTTCCTCAGGCTTCTGTGGCTCATCTAGTGACTTTTCTCTCTCTTTGTAGTTCATTAATGAACCTTCTTCTCACAGTTTTCTTTCTCACCCCCTCATTATTACACATAATTCAAAAACAACAATTTTAGTTGAAAGGCTGGAGAGCAGCTTCCTCACCTACTACTTACTAAAGTGCATGGCCTTTGTTACAGTTTCATCAAGGGCTCAGGGACATTTTCACTTACTTTCATTGTCCAGTTTGAGCTTGTTGGTTAAAGTTACTGGAAGTTAGACTCCTAGGCAATTGGAATACTATACTCGCTTCATATTGAATAAGAGCTTTTGCTTCCTTGTCAATATTCTTTCAGGGAAATGAAACTTTCAAAATTCAAAACCACCTAAGATCAAATTTTAAGTAAGATTTTATTTAAAAAAAATCAACCTAAGCAGACCTCCATTACATGAGAGAGCTTTCTTTTAAACATTAAATGAGAGACCTTTCTTTTTTTAAAAAAATCAGACCCTTGTATTAAACTTTTAATCATCCAAAGGTAAAATATTTAGAATTACTGAAGGCAAATATTACCTTCAGTGTATCTTGTTTAGGTGTTTTGGCCAACCAACAGCATTCTTCGTTGAAAATTAACACTTATTCCATGCAGCGTTATTTATTGATTCTTTTTTTGCATGTAATCTGCACCCTAGCAGAAAATATTTAAGAAGATTATAGTTCCAAGGAAGGATTGGAACCCCGATTGGCATGAAAGGGTTAACTGTATTGGATGGGGCCCACTAACCAGACCAGACTGCTGTGAGGAGGCTTGTACTTTGGGGGATGGGTTGGCCTGCAGGTGCCTGGCTGTGTCAGATACTACGCTGTACAGTTTATCTGTTCAAAAATATTTTTCAAGGATTATAGGATTATGTTTTTGGTCATGAGAAACCAGCTTGAAACTTTTCTGACAGTTTTAGTAGATGTGGGCTTAATAAACAAGCCAATAGAATGTAAGGGAATTCAGCCTGGGATCCTGCTAAAACTGCAGAACCAGGTGTCACATCCCTTGAGGGAAACTGTGACCTGTAGGGTTAATTGCTGGCACCAGCTTGCCTGGAGTGAGTTCAGCTGCAAGCAGGAGATGGCTGAAGGGGCCCCCACTGCTGAAATCACCCAGAGTCAGCTGGGTGGGGATGGTTTAAGAGTGTTCTCTTAAACCTGTTGGAAGAGTGTTCTCCTGGTAAGGGTATTTAGGAATCTCTTTTGTCAAGAAGTCCATGCCCCACCATAGCAGGCACACCTTGCTCTAGGTCCTGGTTTTGTCTGTCCTACCTCATCACACTGGACATATTTTTTTCATGCCCTGACACATCATGAAATATTAAGGTGGTAGGCTAAGTTTCAATTCTGTTTTTTTTTTCTTTTCCCCCTTGACAGCACATGCTATCCCTACTTTGGATATCTCACCGGTACTTGCTAGTGTACATTTGGGGCTCTCAGATTCCTGCTGCATTTTCCTAGTGTCTTTGATCCTGATGCAAAATCATATGCTTTGTGTTCCAGTTTTCTGCTGCTGTTCCTGCTGCTGTTCCTGTGGCTACTGCCATTTACACTGTTTTCTCTTGGCCTCTGCATATTTGTTCTTTGTGTTGTCTTTTGGGATCACATTTCCTTGTGTCTCCATTTTTTGTCTGCATCATCTCTCAATACTGCACAATTCTCACAAAAGGTGGGCTGTAGGTCACATGATCCTTCTGAGAAACTCCACCCTTGGTTGCATGACCACAGGGTCCCACTCTTACTGGGAACACTGACTTTCTGAGTGACAGCCCTGATGCCCACGCTGCCCTGCCCAGGTGCCACTGACTGACCATTACAGCTTCCTGGCCTGCGTTACTCTCAAACCGGACATTCCGGCTTTGCAAATTGCTGACATCCATGAAGCTCTGTTTCCCACCACAATTCCACTCTGTTTCTTGGCCTCTGCCTTTCATCTTCCGTGTGGCTTTAGCCAGGAAGGAATAGCAGTATCTGGGCAGCATGCCACGAGAAAGACTACTCCCTCAGGAGCACCACTTTTTCTGCTTCTCATTTTCAAATGTTCCTGCTTTAAATCTTATTTTTCTTCCCCACTACCACATGCAGATTACAGAAACGGAGATCCGAATGTAATCTGCATGTGGTAGTGGGGAAGAAAGATTTACATATGTTTTAAAATGTTACCCAATGCAGTAGTCATAATTAATATCTCTTAAGAAATGTTCCCCTTTTGGTATATGTGTTATATATATAGTATATAGTATATATGTATTGTCTAGTACATATATACCACAAGGGGAAAAATTCATAAGATATATTAATCATGACTACTGCATTGGGTAACATTTTAAATCATAAATTAACTAATGAACAACAAAGTAGGTTTTCCAAGAGTTTCTGATAACCCCGACCAAGGAGTTATACTGAATGTACTCACTTTGTATTTGGGAAATATGCACATTAGTTTCTGAGAAGCTATCATCCAGAAATTAATTTGCAACTGTTAATAAAATGCAGTAGTTCCATCACAAGATAGCCAAGTATTTGATACAATTAACTTGAAATTCCTCCCTGTTATGCGAACTTTCTGTATTGTGTTTACTGAAAAGCTTCCAATGGGACAATTTTGTTTTTTGCATCTTCAAAGTGAGTTTTCAGTTCAAGTAACTATAAAAATTATTGGATACACAGTGGCAACTTAAGGTTGCTCAGTTCAAATATAGAGGAGCCTCACTTTACAAAACATGTGTTTTCCTGAAAAGCTTTGTGTTGATACAACTTTGGAAAATCCAGTCACATCTTAAGCGCACTGAGGGAGCAGGCTATTTAAAGGAACTGCATTCAGAGAACTTTTTTGGAACACGAATAATCCTCATGTAATATGTATAATTTCTGAGTTGTGGTTTTCTGAAGGCATGAGGCTCCACCATTTTTCTTTTACCTTAATAATTTTATGGGAAAACCTTTAAAGATTGAAGAGTTGAGTTTTAATTATTTGTTGATTAATTTAGAAGCAAACATACATAAGAATGCTTTAACAAACCTGCGTACAGCCTGAAGGAACAGCCATTATTTAAATCCATCAACAGCAAAGCTTGACATGCAGCTTTCTCTTTAGTGTTTAGAGTACTTAGTCAACTTTCTTAAGAGCCTCAAGCCACTTTTGACTGCTCTCAAAAATCTGTTCCTTTAGCAACTGACATGAATTTGTGTTGCAGAACATTCTTTACTGAAAGCTTTTGAATGACCACAGCAGTCCTTTTCTTGAGTAAAAAGAATCTGGACAGGAATGCAGCATGGTTGTAAAAATGCTCACACAAGCACATGCACACACACACGTATGCGCATATACACACCCTTGGCCAAAATGTCACCACTTCTCTGGATAAAGAAACATCATTACAGGGTCTCTAAGAAATGGAGGCTAGAATAGTTTAATTTTTCACTCATTAATACATTTAAAAATATTTGTTGAACATCTGTGTAGAGCCAGGGACTGTAGTTATTCAACATTTTCCACCTTCTTTATGGGGAACAACAGAATGTAGATAATAGAACTCTAAGTTGGGAGAAGATGGGAAAAAGAAAGGGCCAGGTCAGTATTATCCTCATCCCTACCATGTTAAGTCAGTGGGCAATGCTCATTTCTCATTATCGCAGCTTATAGAGTGTTAAGGTTGAAAAGAACTTTTGCAATCCCAAGATGAAAGTCTGCATTTTACAGAGGAGCAAACTGAAGCACAGAGTGGAGAAATGACTTGATCAAGCTCACGTGGTGAGAAAGCAATAGAGCCAGAGCAAAAATTTATAACAATATCATCCACCTTATAGGGGGCTTGAGAGGATTCAATGAGTCCATATTTATACAGTGCTTAGAATAGCATTTGGTACTTAGTAAACACAATATTAGTATCCATTTAATAATAATAATAATAATAATAAAGTAAGTGTGGTGGCACACACCTATAGTCCCAGCTCCTCAGGAGGCTGATGTGGGAGGATTGCTTGAGCCCAGGAGTTTGAGACCAGCTTTGGCAACATAGTGAGACCCCATCTCTAAAAATAAATAGTAATAACAACAATAATAATATACAATGTAACATGCTGCATCTCAAGCAGATCAAATCTTACCTCCTTAACTCCTTCTGATGCCTTCGGAGCCACTTACAGAGGCCTTCAAAAACTTGGAGGCTCCACCAAAATGAAGTAAGCTCCTCATTTTGGTGGAGTTGAACCTGTCTTATGCAACGGGTTATGATAAATGGTGTTTGGGTCAGAATTTGGAAGCGTAGAAAGCCAGAAGTAAGAGAATTATGTTCACACATCCTGGGTAGTGCAGATCATTCTTGATTTCACCTTCTATCATGGTATCCCTGTAAGAACATTTGCCCTTTTCAAACCACATGTAATGTATGTATGTATGTATGTATGTATGTATTTATACTTTAAGTTCTGGGATACATGGGCAGAACGTGCAGGTTTGTTACATAGGTATACATGTACCATGGTGGTTTGCTGTACCCGTCAACCCGTCATCTAGGTTTTAAGCCCAGCATGCATTAGGTATTTGTCCTAATGCTCTCCTTCCTCATGCCCCCCACCCCCTGACAGGCCCTGGTGTGTGATGTTCCCCTCCCTGTGTCCACATGTTCTAATTGTTCAACTCCTGCTTATGAGTGAGAACATGCAGCGTTTGGTTTTCTGTTCCTGTGTTAGTTTGCTGAGAATGATGGTTTCCAGCTTCATCCATGTCCCAGCAAAGGACATGAACTCATCCTTTTTTAGGGCTGCATAGTATTTCATGGTGTATATGTGCCACATTTTCTTTATCCAGTCTATCATTGATGGGCATTTGGGTTGGTTCCAAGTCTTTGCTATTGTGAATAGTGCCGCAATAAAGATACGTGTGCATGTATCTTTATAGTAGAATGATTTATAATCCTTTGGGTATATACCCCGTAGTGGTATTGCTGGGTCAAATGGTATTACTGGTTCTAGATCCTGGAGGAATCACCAAACTGTCTTCCACAATGGTTGAACTAAATTACACTCCCATCAAGAGTCTAAAAGCATTCCTATTTGTCCAAATCCTCTCCAGCATCTGTTGTTTCCTGACTTTTTAATGATCGCCATTCTAACTGGTGTGAGATGGTATCTCATTGTGGTTTTGATTTGCATTTCTCTAATGACCAGTGATCACGAGCCCAAAAACTCATTAAGCTGATAAGCAACTTCAGCAAAGTCTCAGGATACAAAATCAATGTGCAAAAATCACAAGCATTCCTCTACACCAATAATACACAAACAGACAGCCAAATCATGAGTGACCTCCCATTCACAATTGCTACAAAGAGAATAAAATACCTAGGAATCCAACTTACAAGGGATGTGAAGGACCTCTTCAAGGAGAACCACAAACCACTGCTCAAGGAAATAAGAGAGGACACAAACAAATGGGAAAACATTTCATGCTCATGGATAGGAAGAATCAATATTGTGAAAATGGCCATACTGCCCAAAGCAATGTATAGATTCAATGCTATTCCCATCAAGCTACCATTGACTTTCTTCACAGAACTAGAAAAAACTACTTTAGATTTCATATGGCACCAAAAAAGAGCCCATATAGCCAAGACAATCCTAAGCAAAAAGAACAAAGCTGGAGGCATCACACTACCTGACTTCAAACTATACTACAAGGCTACAGTAACCAAAACAGCATGGTACTGTTACCAAAACAGATATATAGACCAATGGAACAGAGCAGAGGCCTCAGAAATAACACCACATATCTACAACCATCTGATCTTCGACAAACCTGACAAAAACAAGCAATGGGGAAAGTATTCCCTATTTAATAAATGGTGCTGGGAAAACTGGCTAGCCATATGTAGAATACAGAAACGGGACCCTTTCCTTATAACTTATACAAAAATTAGCTCATGTAATGTTTTTAAATCAACTCACTGAGTGTTGCTAAGTGCAATGGATGTTTCATACTCCTCATTTTATTTGACCTCTGGGCAGCATTTCGTTGTTTTGATTATTCTCTCTTGCTTAAAGAATAGTTTCTTTGACTTCACATTATGTTTTCCTCCTATCTTTCTGGATGATATCTCTCATCCCTCATCCCTCATTCCCCATTCCTCATCCCTTTCCCTCTCCCTCTCCCACTCATAGAAAATTTTACATGTATACAAGAATAGACTTGTATCCTTATTTTTCTGAGGTTATGCCACCACTCTGTAAATGGTTATGCTCATTTTCTTTGTTTCGCTTTAGAATTTTATGGATATGGCTCATGCCTATAATCCAAGCCCTTTGGAAGGCCGAGGCAGAAGGATCACTTGAGGCTAGGAATTCAAGATCAGCCTGGGCAACGGAGTGAGACCTTGCCTTTACAAAAAAAAAAAAAAAAAGAAATTAGTCAGATGTGGTGGCACATGCCTGTAATCTCAGCTACTCAGAAGGCTGAGATGGGAGGAACGCTTGAGCCTGGGGCTTTCAGGCTGCAGTGAGCCATGATCCAGCCACTGCACTGAAGCCTGGAGAAAGAGGGAGACCCTGTCTCAAAGAAACAGAGTTTTGTGAATTGCTTTTTTAAAATTTAATTTTGCATTATAATTATGTAAAAACATTACTATAGTTCCAAAATCAAATTTACAAAATAAGGCATATTCAGAGACATGTAGCTTCAACCCTTGTCTCCTTCTACTTGTTCCCTCTCTTTCCCTATATGTAACCATTTTAGTTTTAATTTTTGGTTCATTCTTCCATCAAAAAGTACATTATTTTTATTCAGGGTTTACACTCATCTTTACATATGTGCTTACATCTGTTTTCCTGCTCTCCTCCACAACCATATACTACGCTGGTAATATCCAATTATTTGAAGTTGCTCTATGTGTATACGTGTGTATGTATGCATACCTATCCTGCCTAATTTCTTGCCTTTAACCTCATCTTTACACCTGTGTTTATATCCGCCTTTCTGTCTCCTCTCCATATGATACTTCAGCCATATTGAATTATTTAAAGGGCTTAAATGTACTATGTTTTGTATTGCCTCTGAGACTTTTTTTTTTTTTTTTTGAGGCGGAGTCTTGCTCTGTCACCCAGGCTGGAGTGCAGTGGCGCAAGCTCGGCTTACTGCAATCTTCGTCTCCTGGGTTCAGGCGATTCTCCTGCCTCGGCCTCCCAAGTAGCTGGGATTACAGGTGTGCACCACCATGCCCAGCTAATTTTTGTATTTTCAGTAGAGACGGGGTTTCACCATGTTTGCCAGGCTGGTCTCAAACTGCTGATCTCAGGTGATCCACCCGCCTTGGCTTCCCAAAGTGCTGGGATTACAGGCGTGAGCCACCGCGCCTGGCCTCAAGACTTCTTAAATGTGGTTCTTTCACACAGAATCCTGATTGGAAAGAGTTCAAGAGAGAATGGAAGGAAAAGCTGTGGGGAAACAGACACTGTCATACATTGCTAGTGGGATGAGTAATAGCATAACCTCTATAAAAGGCTATACCTACTAAATTGCAATACTCAGTACTTTGTCAGCTGCACTCACTTCCCCTTACCTGTACAGTTATACTTCCATATATATATATATATATATATATATATATATATATATGGCATTGTTTGTAATAGTAAAAGAGATCAGAGGTCTGCTGTTGTAGGCTATTTAAATAAATTGTGAAACATCTAGAAGATAGGCTAGGATGTAGCTGAAAACATAATGAGAGTCATCTCTATGCAGTGATAATAAAACATCTCAGATTTCTAGCATATTTTGCTAGTTGCATAAAGCAATGTGTAGAACAGTGCATTGTTCTGGGATAAAAAAGGGTGGAGAAAGATAAGACTATATATTCATAAATGCTTTACTTTTATAAATGCTGGAAGATTAAGAAGGAAAATAACATGCAGAGCTTCATCTGGGGAATGGGGGAGGTGGTGGGGAAAGGGTGAATGGGGCAGGGATGGTTACTAAAACAAACTTATGCAAGAAGGAAGAGGAATTAGAATGGAAAAGAGAGGAGCTTGACAGACTATTGGTGACTCTTTTTTTAATGGAAAAAATCTTGTATTTTATTTACTAATTCAAAAGAGGGATATGGATTTGGTCTATTTATACTATACCTTTGCTGCAAAGCAGATATAAAGCTGTATTTATGAAAGGAAGGTTAAAATTATTATTTTCATCAAATTTAATATTTAATTTATTCTATAATGCTTAGTCTTTTATTTTTCTTAACATATTTTCTTTCTTTCTTTCTTTCTTTTTTTTTTAAGATGGAGGTTTGCTCTTGTTTCCCAGGCTGGACTGCAATGGCGCGATCTGGGCTCATCGCAACCTCTGCCTCCCGGGTTCAAGCAATTCTCTTGCCTCAGCCTCCCAAGCAGCTGGGATTACAGGCATGTGCCACCACGCCCAGACAATTTTGTATTTTTAGTAGAGATGGGGTTTCTCCATGTTGATCAGGCTGGTGTTGAACTCCTGACCTCAGGTGATCCGCCCACCGTGGCCTCCCAAAGTGCTGGGATTATAGGTGTGAGCCACCACACCCGGCCTTCTGAACATTTTCTATCATTATATAACATAAATGTAATGTGCGTTTTTAAACAACTCCCTCTTATTGCCCCTGAAGCCCTCCACTTTACTCTAGTGCCCATTGCAAATATTACTTCCTACAAAAGGTGGGGAGCAGTGTCTTAAAGAATAGGGTTCAAGTGGGGCTAGTCATGTATGGGTAACATAACTCACTGCAAGAGGCTTTGGAAGGTCTGGGAAAGCACTGGAGTCATTTGCATAAGAATCCTTGGACCTCTTAGAAAGAACTGTAGAGAGGACCCTGAAAGCTGCAGTTAGATCTCAGGGATATTCTCACTCAAAGCAAATAGGGGAGATGACGGCAGCAAAATCTTTAGAAAAGGGTGCCCCAGGAAGACAGAGAACTCAACATTACGACTTGAGGCTTGTAGGCAGACTCAAAGGTCTTGGGATTTTATAAAAGGTTTTTTATACAGATAGGTACAGTTTGGCATTTTTCCATAAGAATATATCATTGCAGCCAAATTAGCAGTTTTCTTTAATCTAGGGTAGGTAAGTTCCAGTCTAATGAGATTTAGTCCTATTCTCTGTGAACAAGAATTTATTATTCTCCATTGAAGGGTTGGAGGGGGGTGTGAAAAGCAAACTTCTTAATGGGGATCTAGGAGCAATGAAGCACACATACTAATTTTGGGAAATATTAAATCATAAATCATGAAATTCTGGGAAATGAAAGAAATTAACATAACCAAATGATATATAGATCTCAGTCCTCTTAGGATGAATAGATGGTGCAACACGTTATAACAAAGTGAATTTTCTGTTGAGAAGTGCATTTAAAAGTAGAAGTGGCCAATAATCCATGTTTCTTATCCAACCTCTGGCATTTTGAGCTCAGGGTGTTTTGTTTGTTTGTTTTGTTCATTAATAGACTCCAAGCATTAGAACAACTCTGAGCACAAAGTAGGTACACAGTAAATATTTGTTGAAGGAAAAAAGCAGTAAAGAAAGATTTGATGCTTAAAAGGCTCCTTGCTATTCCTGATCAAGACTTTTTAATAGATCATCTCTTTAAATTCTTTTTTTCTTTTTTTTTTTGAGACAGGGTCTCACTCTGTCGTTCAGGCTAGAGTGCAGTGGCCAGACCTCAGCTCACTGCAACCTCCGCCTCCCAGGTTCAAGCAATTCTCCTGCCTCAGCCTCTTGAGCAGCTGGGACTACAGGCACCCACCACCACACCCGGCTAATTTTTGTATTTTTAGTAGAGAAGGGGTTTCACCATGTTGGCCAGGCTGGTCTGGAACTCCTGACCTCAACCTCAAGTGACCCACACACCTCGGCCTCGCAAAGTGCTGGTATTACAGGTGTGAGCCACCGTGCCTTTCCCATCTCTTTAAATTCTTGATAGTTATCATAAGTGAGACAGTTCAAAATGTAAAATCAATGTTTGCATTTACAAATGTACAATGGCTAAAATGATATAAATATTTCAACAGCTTTTATTTCATTAACAAATGTGACACTGACATTTTTGTAATAAGTATACTTTTGTATCAAGTTGAATATTTTTATATCTAGTTTTTCAAAGTAATGCAGAACTTCTACACATTCTTAGAGCAATTAACTTGCATCTAGCTTGGACACCACCAAAAGGTCATGTCAGCCACAAATGGACAGAAATATCCAATGCATGTAAGGACAGATATTGGGGCCAATGCTTGGAGATGTGCCAGCCAGAAGCCTCTGCCTGGATGCTACTCCACTCCCAGCCCCCACCACCCTGAGTGCAGGAAGGGAATGGCAATCCCTGTCACTGCATACCATATCCTATTCCTGCAAACCAGTTGAGACTCTGGGCTATAAGAAATGCTCCTTGGGTTATGAGGAAGATTAGGCATGACTGTAACCATTGCTGCAGGTATAATATCCCATTTACAAATGATCTCAGCAAAACTGGGTCTCTACTAGAACTCATTAATATTTCAATGCTCTAGAGCAGCACTGTCCAACAGAAATATAATGTGAACCACATATATATTTTAAAATAATCTACTAGTCACTCCAACAAAGTAAAAAGGAGTAAAATTAATTTTAATATTATTCTTCACTTAAAAATATATTTGAAATGTATTAACATGTAGTCAATATAAAATTATTAATGAGATATTTGACTTTTTAAAATTCAGTACTGGAAATCTGTATATAGTTTATACTTACAGCACATTTCAGTTCAGATGCTAAATTTTTAGTGGTTACAGTGAAAAGTAGTTCTACCAAAATAAAAATTTAACAGAGAAATTATTTTACACTGCTTCAATTTTTAAATTTAAATTAATTAAAATCAAATACAGCAGAATAAAATTTTAAAAACCGGTTTCTCAGTCGCACTATACACATTCCAAGCTCTCATGTGGCTCATGGCTACCATATTGCACAATGCAGCTCTAGAAATATGATAGCTAACTGCAAATCAGGTACAAATGTCATCTAGAAGGTAGTTCTATTGTTATATACTTTTATGACATTAACATAATTACTTAAAAAGTGAATAAACAGAATACTCTCCTAAAAAATATATTTCTCAGACTAAAGTTCCCAGGCTTTTAAATGTTGACTTATTGTATCTTTTCCTATTTACTTTTGGAAAATCTCCAAAATTGTGTTATCTAATAGATCCAAACTGCAGTAATTGAGTTGTACCACAAGAGGACCTGCAAAGACAAGTTGAGCTTAAATTTCAGCCATGCTCAAGCTATTAAACTGAAGTGTTAATTAGCAAAACATCTCACTGTCAATATTAGAATCTTCACATCTGCCTCAGTTAAAATTGAAAAAAGTAATCCATTTCAACCTAATTTTAAATTAACACATAGTATGGGGGCTATTAGTGGTAATATGAGGCTACATGAAGTGACATTTTGGGAAGAATTAGGAGATGGTATGCAGTGGTTAAGAGCATGGAATAGGAAGCCATACAGGCCAGACAAGAGTCTTGGTTCTGTCCCACACTAACTGTATGACTCCAGGCCAGTCTCTTAATCCAAAAATAGAGCCATTTATAGTACGCCATCCTAGGATTTGTTGAGGAGTAAGTGAAAGAACACACATAAAGTGCTTATCACCGTATGCATAGTTAGTACTAAAAATTGTTAACTATAACATTGATAAAGAAGACTAAGGCATGCCATGGTTAATTGATATGAATTACAAAAGGATTCAATGGATAGATAGCCTCAAGGTTTAATGACATCAGTTTTGCTCTTCTGTCCATATCTGTTAGTCTTAGCCACCTGTTGAACTAGAAAATTCTAGTTGCCCTAATTGTTTCCTTTATCGAATAAATAACTGCAGAGCACTGTTATATACATAATGACATTTATTTATTATTTCTAATTATGCCAAATATAATTTTAGTCTTTAAGAAACTTCTGGTATTAATTTATTGTGGGAGGCAAAATAGACATACATAAAAAGTTATGTAATATGAAAATTAATTATACTGTTGCACTGGTGAAGTGGGTCTCTATAAAAAACCTGATTTATAGCTTTTGGTGATTCCATGGGGTAAATACTCCCACCATGGCCAATTAACTACAAGCTACCAATGGTTCAACAACCAGCTTGCAAAACTCCTGAGTATTTAACAACCAAGTCTTGTAAGCTGGTGTGAGCTGGCTGTAGCACACCATTGCTTGTATAACATGGTATATAGCAAAATAAAATGTCATGAGAGGATCTATAATTATAAATAAGTTGTATGGAGAATGAGGCTAATACATATACATTCAGAGAATGAAATCCCAATGGAAAGTTGGATTAAGTATGCCAATTGAGCACAAATATTTACTTCCCTTCTATTCCAAATTTTATAAAATTAGTAAAATAGTGATGTAGAAGCAAATCCACCTTGGCCTTCTTACTGTTCTTACAGAACTCCAGGCAATTTCTTTATTAATGTCTTTGTACTTGCTGTTGTCTCTGTCTGGATTTCTATCTTTAGCTATCTGCATGGCTCCCTTCATCTCTTCCTTTACTTCCTTCAATCTACGTTGCTACACAACGCCCCCATCCCGTGACCCAAGCAGGTACACGGATACGGATACTCTTTTTTCCTATTTCTTGCTAAATTCCTCCCCTTCAAACCCCAGCAGATATCACTATCTGATAAGCTACGCATTTTAATGATGTATTTGTTGTCTGTCTCCCTCCACTAGAAGGTAAGCTTCGTGACAGCTGAGAATTTGTTGTTGTTGTTGTTGTTCATGGCTATATCTCTGGTACCTAAAACAGTGACTGGCACAGGGCAGGAGCTCCATAGTATTTGTTGAATGCATAACAATGCTGATAAGACAGTATATCACCAGTGAACCAGAAATTATAAGAAATTCCCAGAGGTTAGAGAGCAGACAGGATCAGATAGAGAAAACCGCATTCCAAAACACATGGGAGAAAACTGCAGACGTAAGAGCAACACCTCCGCCTCCAAAAAAAAGTCTTCAAACTCAGAAGCAATAAATGCTGTGGCGCAAAAGGGGCCCTGTGGAAACCATCGGTGAAATTAATTAAATACTTAAATTAAAATCACGGGGCTGTTTCTCCATCTTTTCCAATACCTTCTCACAATACCCACCTCTTACTGAGCTGAAGGCTGTTACACACTTAACCATGGAGAGGTGGACAATAAAGAAACTGCACTTTTAACAAGTGAACTAGCCCTTGGACTGAAAGGAACTGCTTTCAGTGTGGGTACCGAAGTATGAGAGAGAAGTAGAAAAGAATTTCAGCTAGTCAGTTGAGTTAGATAGCTGAGAAAGATACTGCTACTCAGGAGAGAAATAAACCCTTCAATATATCAGCAATTGCAGTGGCGATGGTCTACTTTAGGTTGACATACATTTAAGCGACGATGTCTAAACATGCTTTAAGCCCTATCCATTTACATATAGCTGAGTTCACAGACAATACTGCCCATTCAATGGAACATCCTGTTAGGGAAACACATACAACTGCAGAGAAATCCATGAAAACTACCTGTATTCGGAACCTAGCCCTTCATTCATAAACATGAACAGATAGCCAAGTACCTCTAGAGAGCTGCATAAAACAGAAAGGCCACCATAAACCACGAGAACAACTGATCTCAGAGGAAATAGATATAATGCATGCAACAGATGAGGAATACAACAATAACAATAAAATTTTTGAGAAATTCGAAAAAAAAATTTTCATTCATAAAACAAAATAAGCTTCACAGCAACACAAAGATTAGAGAACAAGAAACAGTTCTTGGAAATTATCTTTTTAGCAAAATAAGAAAAATGCAAGAAAAGTATTAAATAATAGAATGTACATGAGTGAAGAGCAAATTGGGGCTCTGGAGAATAAAGTCAAGGATTTAAAAAAATGAAATATAGAAACCAACAAACGAAGAACTCCTACAAGCTAAAGAGATGAAAATTTGAGATAAAAGTTAAGAGATGTTGTCAATCAATCCTAGAAGTTTAATCTAATAAGAGACAACATAGTAAGAGGGGAGAAATAATCAAATAAATAATAAAACAGAAAAATGGTTCCCAAGCTTAAAAAAGGAATTTTCTGAATAAAGAGATTTATCCAATGCTGATCAAGAAGAATAATAAATGACCCACATCTGGGCATATTCTTATGTATTTCATAAATCCAAGGGTAAAAGAAAATTCCAGAAGCTTCTACGGAGACAGAGCCAGAAAGAAAATTTTGTCCAAAGGAGTAAAAATCAGATTTGTATAAGGAGAAAAAGAAGCAATACCTTCAAAGTTCTGAGGGAAAACCATTTTTTAACTTACAATTCTATATCTAGTCAAGCTAACACTATAGTGAGGCAAAATAAGGATTCCTTCAGACATGGAGAGAGTCAGAAAGTTATTCCCTGCAGACTTCACTGAAAAAAATTACTCAAGAAGCTACTGTAGCAAAATGAAAAATAAATCCAAGGCAGAAAATTGGAAATGCAAGGAACAAAAGTACACGAAGAGGCTAGAAATACTTATATATATGCTTAAATAACAGTTGATGCATAACTTAAAAAAAATCCCTAGAACTAATTTTCCAGATCACTATAATATGGAAGATGGACAGGGCAGGCTGAAAGGGTAATGGAGTGCTAAAGATCTTATCTTTTTCAGGGGAAGTGTATAGATACCTGTTAATTGTACATGAAGAAGGAAAATGTTAATTTTTAATATTTATTAACAGTTTAAGGGTAGCCACTAAAATAATAGAAATAGGATGTGTAACAAAGCTGCATAGGGGCAAAAAAGAAAAAGCCAACAAAGTGCAAGAAAGTAAAAGGGAGGGGAAGGTAAGGAAAAGAATGGGAATAGAAGTGGAAAAGAAAAAAATAAGGAAAGAAAGGTAAATATAAGACAAAAAATAGAGCATCATTAATCATATAAATATGTATGGGTTAAATTCCCTGATTCAAAGAAAAAGACAGACATTTAAATAGAGTTAAACACAACTCCCCTTCTAACAATATGGTATGGTATAATTTCTTTATATACCATAAAGAAATATACTAGAAATAAGCCAAATGAATTAAATGACACAGAGAATTTGAAAATAAAGAGATAGGGAAATAAACACCAGGCAAATGCATGTTTTTAAAAAAGCACATATCAATACTAGATATAACTTAAGGCCACATGCTAAATGTGGTATATATATATATATATATATATATATATATATATATAAAACAAATGAGACATAGAGATCTATCTTATATTAGTATATTAGTACAATCTATTATCCTTCAAGAGAATATATATGTATCTTGTCAACTAAGATATATATTATATACATATCTATATTTATATGTATATCTATATCTATAATATATATCCACACATACATCCATCAAAGAAGGACTTCACATCTTTTTCAGGAAAAGATTTACAAAGATTGATAATGAATATGGCCACAAAGGAAAAGAACACATTCTCCAAAGCAGAAGTTAAGCAAGTCATTTTCTCTTAACACAGAAGCAAAATCAAGAATTTAATAAAAAGACAGTAATAAAATTAATCTATCTATTAGTTTCTTATTATAGCTGTAAGAAATTGCCCCACACTTAGTGATTTAAAACAACGTAAATGTATTATTTGGAGATCAGAAATCAGAAGTAGATCTTATGAGGCTAAAATCAAGTGTCAACAGATCTCTGTTTTTTCTGGAGGCTCTAGGGGAAAATTCTTTTTTTGTCTTTTCCAGTTTCTAGAGGTTACCCTCATCACTCTGTATTGCCTTATCTCTTTCTCTGACTCTGCTGCCTTTCTCTTTCATCTTTTAAGGACTCTTGAGATTATATTGGGCCCTCCCTATCTTAAGATAGTTGACAATCACATCTGCAAAGACCCTTTTGCCATGTAATGTAACAGTTTCTAGGGATTAAGACATGGACATCTTTGCAGGGAGATTGGGGGAGGAGGTTGTCCTATCCATCACAATCAGGGAGTGAAATGACACCCTTCTAAATAACTCTTGGATTTAAAAAAAAAGAAATAAAAACTCAAATTACAACTTATTTAAAAATGAAAAACAGTTATTGTAGTATATATTCAAACCCATGAAATGCTTCAAAGATGTACTCAGAGGACAAGGTACAGCTTTAAACATATGTATTACAAAACAGTAAATATTGGGAAAAAAATTAAGTGCTTAATTCAACAAACTAGAAAATTAATAGAAAAAATATGCCCAAAGAAATCAGAAAGAGCTGATACAGTAATGCTATAGAAAACAGTAAGACAAGCCAACAATACATTAAATAAATCAACAAAACTGAAATTTGGTTTTGGAAAGAACAAGAAAAAAAAACTTGACAAGTGTGATTATGAAAAAAAGAGCAAACACACAAGTAAAGTTAAGAATGAGAAAGCAGAATTAAATATATGGAGCATATTTTAAAATTTGTAAGAAGAATTCTATATGTACAATTTTATACCCTACATTTAAACTCACGATTACAGAAAATACCTGAAGAAATAGTAGAAAGTTTGAATAAGAAAATAACAATATAAGCCTATGAAAAGATATTCAAAAATTTTACCCTTACCATGTATCTGACTCAGATGATTTTACAGTAGAGTTCCATCAAATCTACAATAGACATATCATTGTAATGCTATGCAAATTGTGCTAGTCATATAACAAAAATGAAAAGCTTTCTAATTCACTCTATGCAACCACTGCCTGTACTCCCCAAACAATCACACTTCCTGTTTCTTCTTTTCTCTCTCCTCACTACGCATTGGTTAGAACAATATTCAGTGTTTACATTATTGTGATGCTGGGCACATTAATGTGTATGATTTTTTTGTTTTTGTTTTTGAAGTTGTCATCTTCCTGAATCATCACTCTCTTTTTCAGGTTATTCACCTCTGTTTGCTTGTTTTGGTTTCTCTCATGTCAGAGTTTCCTCAGATGTCTGTGATCTTTAGGTGTCCATTCATATTTATGAGGGAGATACTAAAAAGATTACTAGCAACGTTGAGCATGTGGGTAGGGTGTTTGGGCTGTAGGGTTCACTGCCAATGGTATAGTTGCACTGCTTCATTGGGGAACCCCTGATTGTCAGTACCTTTAGACTCAGTGTTTTTAGATTTTTCTTCTTGTGCTAGTAGTATCCTGCAGAGAGACATCCTCCCATCTCCTGCCTGGAATGTACAATCTAGTGTTTTGGGATCCCAGTTGATGAAGAAGGTTTAAGGTGTCAATAGTCAGTGCTCAGAGAATTTTACTTAATCCCAGTTTTCGATATGGTATCTCCACCCTCATCTATGCTTCATATTCTCTAGTCCAGACATATGTTTTATCTTCTACACAGGCTATACCTTTGGTCCTCTGATGAGTTTGGGGAACAGTAGTCAACCACACAGCCAGGGATCAAAGGAGTACACATCTGAGACTCCAGATGTTCAGACTTTCAAGCACTGCTGTTTTCAACCTCTTCTTCCCCCCTCTTTCCAGAGGTACTTGGTACAGTCAGTTCCTGGGATTTAAGGAGACTCTTCAGTACAAGTCATGTTGTTTCTTGGTTTCCCCTACTATCTGCTTAAGGTTCAGGTTACTTTTTAAATTTTAAGTTCTGGGGTACTGGTGCAGGATGTGCAGGTTTGTTACAAAGGTAAACGTGTGCCATGGTGGTTTGCTCCACCTATCAATCCATCACCTAGGTATTAAGCCCTGCACGCATTAGGTATTTTTCCTAATGGTCTCCCTCCCCTACCCACCCACCGACAGGCCCCACTGTGTGTTGTTCCCCTCCCTGTGTCCATGTGTACACGTTGTTCAGCTCCCACTTATAAGTGAGAACACGTGGTGTTTGGTTTTCTGTTCCTGCATTAGTTTGCTGAGGATAATGGCTTCCAACTTGACCCATGTCCCTGCAAAGGACATCATCTCATTCCTTTTTTATGGCTGCATAACCACATTTTCTTTATCCAGTCTACCATTTATGGACATTTAGGTTGATTCCATGTCTTTGCTATTGTGAACAGTGCTGCAATGAACACGTTTGCATGTATCTTTATAATAGAATGATTTATATTCCTTAGGGTGTATATCCAGTAATGGGATTGCTGGGTCAAATGGTATTTCTGCCTCTAGGTCTTTGAGGAATCATCACACTGTCTTTCACAATAGTTGAACTAATTCACACTCCCACCAACAATGTAAAAGTGTTCCTTTTTCTCCACAACCTTGCCAGCATCTGTGTTTGTTGTTTTTTGACTTTTTAAAAAATAGCCATTATGACTGGTGTGAGATGGTATCTCAGTGTGGTTTTGATTTGCATTTCTCTAATGATCAGTGATGTCGAGTTTTTCATATATTAAGTTTTTTACATATGTTTTTCATATATGTTTCATACATGTATGTTTTTCATATGTTTAATACATGTATGTTTTTCATATGTTTCATGCACGTATGTTTTTCATGTTTCATACATGTATATTTTTCATATATGTTTCATACATGTATGTTTTCATGTTTCATACATGTATGTTTTTCATATATGTTTCACACATGTATGTTTTTCATGTTTCATACATGTATGTTTTTCATATACGTTTCATACACATATGTTTTTCATATATGTTTCATACACGTATGTTTTCATATATGTTTCATACACACGTTTTCATATATGTTTCATACACATATGTGTTCATATATGCTTCATACACATATGTTTTTCATATATGTTTCATACACATATGTTTTCATATATGTTTCATATGTGAAGTTCATTCATGATTTGGCTCGCTGCTTGCCTGTTGTTGGTGTATAAGAATGCTAGCTGTTTTTGTACATTGATTTTATATCCTGAAACTTGCTGAAGTTGCTTATCAGCTTAAGAAGCTTTTGGGCTGAGACAATGGAGTTTTCTAGATATAGCATCATGTCATCTGCAAAAAAGATAGTTTGACTTCCTCTCTTCCTATTTGAACATGCTTTATTTCTTTCTATTGCCTGATTGCCCTGGCCAGAACTCCCAATACTAGGTTGAATAGGAATGGTGAGAGAGGGCATTCTTGTCTTGTGCTGGTTTTCAAAGGGAATTCTTCCAGCTTTTGCCCATTCAGTGTGCTGTTGGCTGTGGGTTGTCATATATGGCCCTCATTATTTTGAGGTATGTTCCTTCAATACCTAGTTTATTGAGAGCTTTTAACATGAAAGGATGTTGAAGTTTATCAAAGGCATTTTCTGCATCTATTGATATAATCATGTGGTTTTTGTCTTTAGATCTGTTTATGTGATGAATCACATTTATTGATTTGTGTATGTTGAACCAACCTTGCATCCTGGGGATGAAGCCAACTTGATCATGGTGGATAAACTATTTGATGTGCTGCTGGATTTTGTTTGCCAGTACTTTATTGAGGATTTTTGCATCTATGTTCATCTAGGATATTGGCCTGAAGTGTTCTTTTTTCACTGTGCCTCTGCCAGGTTTTGATATCAGGATGATGCTGGCCTCATAAAATGAGTTAGGGAGGAGTCCCTACAATTTTTAAAATTTGTTTTAGTATAAATGATGCCAGCTCTTCTTTGTACCTCTGGTAAAATTCAGCTGTGAATCCATCTGGTCCTGGGCTTTTTCTGGTTGATAGGCTATTTATTACTGCCTCAATTTCAGAACTCATTATTGGTCTATTCAGGGATTCAATTTCTTCCTGTTTCAGTCTTGGGAGGGTGTATGTGTCCAGGAGTTTATCCATTTCTTCTAGATTTTCTAGTTTATGTGCATAGAGGTGTTTATAGTATTCTCTGATGGCTGTTCGTATTTCTGTGGGGTCAGTGGTGATATCCCCCTTATCGTTTCTGATTGTGTTTATTTGCATCTTCTCTCTTTTCTTCTTTATTCGTTTAGCTAGTGGTCTGTCTATTTTATTAACCTTTTCAAAAAACCAGCTCCTGGTTTCGTTGTTATTTTGAAGGGTTTTTTTGTGTCTCTATCTCCTTCAGTTCAGCTCTGATCCTAGTTAATTCTTGTCTTCTGCTAGCTTTGGGGTTTGTTTGCTCTTGCTTCTCTAGTTCTTTTAGTTGAGATGTTAGGTTGTTAACTTGAGCTATTTCTAGCTTTTTGATGTGGGCATTTAGTACTATAAATTTCCCTCTTAACACTGCTTTAGCTGCATCCCAAAGATTCTGGTACATTGTCTCTTTTTTCTCATTAGTCTCAAAGAATTTCTTGATTTCTGCTTAATTTTATTATTTACCCAAGAGTCATTCAGGAGAAGGTTTTTCAATTTCCATGTAATTGTATTATTTTGAGTCAATTTCTTAATCTTGAGTTCTAATTTGATTGCACTGTGGTCCGAGAGACTGTTAGGATTTCAGTTATTTTGCATTTGATGAGGAGTGTTTTACTTCTGATTATGTGATCAATTTTAGAGTAAGTGCCATGTGGCACTGAGAAGATGTATATTCTGTTGAATTTGGGTGGAGAGTTCTGTAGATACCTATCAGCTCCATTTGATTCAGAGCTGAGCTCAGGTTTTAAATATCTTCGTTAATTTTGTGTCTCAATGATCTAATATTGACATTGAGGTGTTAAAGTCTCCCAATATTATTGTGTGGGAGTCTAAGGCTCTTTGTAGGTCTCTAAGAACTTGCTTTATTAACCTGGGTGCTCCCATATTGGGTGCATATATAAGACAATTAGCTCTTCTTGTTGAATTGAAATTTTTACCATTATGCAATGCCCTTCTTTGTCTTTTTTGAACTTTGTTGGTTTAAAATCTGTTTTGTCAGAAATTAGGATTGCAACCCCTGCTTTTCTCTGTTTTCCATCTGCTTGGTAAAATTTCCTCCATCCCTTTATTTTGAGCCTATGTGTGTCTTTGCATGTGAGATGGGTCTCTTGAAGACAGCATACCAATGGGTCATGATGAGCGGTGACAACGTGCTAGCAGCCCTCGCTCGCTCTCGGTGCCTCCTCGACCTTGGCATCTGCTCTGGCCGTGCTTGAGGAGCCCTTCAGCCCACCACTGCCCTACGAGGGCCCCTCTCTGGGGCTGGCCGAGGCTGGAGCTGGCTCTCTCTGCTCACGGGGAAGTGTGAAGAGAGAGGTGTGGGTGGGAGCTGGGGCTGCACGCAGTGCTCACAGGCCAGCGCAGGTTCCAGGTGAGCATGGGCCTGCTGGGCTTGATCAGAGGCTGAATCCTGTGTGTGTACCACTGTTCCCTCCTCGTGGGACCATCGGCCACGATAGCAGGTCTCCGTCTCTTTCTCACTTCCCCTCTTTTCCTCTTGATTGTCTGGGATGAGCTCCCTCTGGGCTGCTGGAGCCCTCTGGGCTGGAGCCCTGCTGGAGCCCTCTGGAGCCCTCTCGGCTGCTGGGCTGCTGTCTGGATGAGCTCCCTCAGGCTAGGTGCCGCAAAGTCCCGTGGTGAATGCCAGTGAGAGGTGAGGCTGGCTGAGCTTCTGGGATGGGTGGGGACTTGGAGAACTTTTCTGTCTAGCTAAAGGATTGTAAATGCACCAATCAGCACTCTATGTCTAGCTAAAGGTTTGTAAACACACCAATCAGTGCTCTGTGTCTAGCTAATTGGCTGGGGACTTGGAGAACTTTTCTGTCTAGCTAAAGATTGTAAATGCACCAATCAGTGCTCTGTGTCTAGCTAATTGGCTGGGGACTTGGAGAACTTTTCTGTCTAGCTAAAGATTGTAAACGCACCAATCAGCACTCTGTGTCTAGCTAAAGGTTTGTAAATGCACCAATCAGCACTCTGTCAAAATGGACCAATCAGCTCTCTGTAAAACGGACCAATCAGCTCTCTGTAAAATGGACCAATCAGCTCTCTGTAAAGTGGACCAATCAGCTCTCTGTAAAGTGGACCAATCAGCAGGATGTGAGTGGGGCTGGATAAGGGAATAAAAGTAGGCCACCCGAGCCAGCAGCGGCAACCCGCTGTGGTCCCCTTCCATGCTGTGGAAGCTTTGTTCTTTCGCTCTTCACAATAAATCTTGCTGCTGCTCACTCTTTGGGTCCACACTACCTTTATGTGCTGTAACACTCACCTCTGAAGGTCTGCAGCTTTACTCCTGAAGCCAGCGAGACCACAAACCCACCGGGAGGAATGAACAACTCTGGACGCGCTGCCTTTAAGAGCTGTAACACTCACTGCGAAGGTCTGTGGCTTCACTCCTGAAGTCAGTGAGACCACGAACCCACCAAAAGGGAGAAATTCCGGACACATCTGAACATCAGAAGGAACAAACTCCAGACACACCATCTTTAAGAACTGTAACACTCACCGCGAGGGTCCACGGCTTCATTCTTTAAGTCAGCGAGACCAAGAACCCACCAATTCCAGACACAATGACTCTATCAAGCTTGCCGTCTGTGCCTTTTAATTGGGACATTTAGTCCATTTACATTTAAGGTTAGTATTTTTGTGTGTGAATTTGATCCTGTCATCATGATGCTAGCTGGTTATTTTGCAGGCTTGTTTATGTGGTTGCTTCATGGTGTCACTGGTCTGTGTAATTCAGTGTGTTTTTATAATGGCTGGTAATGGTTTTTCCTTTCCATATTCAGTGCTTCCTTCAGGAGCTCTTGCAAGGCAGGCCTGGTGTTGAAAAATTCACTAAGCATTTGCTTGTCTGAAAAGGATCTTACTTTCTTATTCGCTTATGAAGAAAAATAAGGAATGCTTCCTGAATTTGCATGTCATCTTTGTGCAAGGGACATGCTAATGTTCTCTCTACCATTCCATTTTAGTATATATGCTGCTGAAGTGACCGCCAAAATATTTTCTTAATGGTTGCGTAATAGTCTTCAGTCATTCTTCAACTGGTAGTTGTCCATTTTTCTTTCACCTTTTTAAAGCAAAAAGATCCACAAGGAACATATGTATATCCATAGATGTGGGGTTTTCTGTTAAACATAAAAGTGGAATTGTTCAGTGTGTACTGTTTTTGAGTGCAAGTAACAGAACTCAAACCAGCAGTGGTTTAAACCAGGAATATATTAGTTGTTTAGTGAACAAGAAATCTGGTAGAAGATAGTCATAGTTTGAGTGTTCAAAGTCATAGTCCACAAGCCAAGCTCTTTTCATAATTCTATTCTTCCATTCCTGGGCATATTGCCTCTTGGTTACAAGATGTCTACTGAAGCTCCAGATGTTCACACAACGAGATACAAAGTATAATGGGAAGGAAGAGGGCAAACAAACCCTGTTTTATATAGTTCTCTGTAAGGTAGAACTGTATGGCCCCAAATAAACTTTCTCTTACATCTAGATGGCCAAAAACAGTTTCACATATACCCATCTCTATACCAGTCAATGGTCAATGGGAATGGCATGTCATGATTTGTTTGGACTGGGTGCATTCTTCCCTAGACAAGACCATGCTCCTATCAGTGAAGAAAAAAATACATAGAGAAAATAATCCTTGGAAAGGCAACGAACAGCGTCTGCCATGATATGATATGGAATTGATTAATATGCTACTTAGACATCCTCAGTAAAATATCTGTTAGGGAAACAGGAGCCTAGCAGAACCAGAGTGACACCGTTTTAAGTTCAGCTCCATCTTGAGACTAAAAAGGCACTTTCGGTTCCAGCCATGATTCATGGTTATAAAGTGTTTATAGTTGAGGAAAACCTACAAGGACACACACCTACAATAGCAGAAAGTCTAGATGTCCCAATACCCGTGACAATACATGGTTTCAAAATAATTATAGTTATTCTTTGATGTACTTACCCACTAAAATATCAAGGATAGTTTTCTTTAAATCAACAGAATAATAAATTTTCTCATGCTGTCTGCTCTCCTGCACATAGTCACAGCTTAGTTTAGTCTTTGCATAGACAGGACACTTATATAAGAAAAGCTTGAAGACAGTGCATTCCTCTCTTAATTTCTGAGGATGCCCTACTCTGTAACAGTGTAGCTTTCAATATCTTATCACTGCACTCTGCAACTCACCTTGAATTCTTTCTTCTGTGAGATTCAGGAACCCTCTCTGCAGATCTGGATTGAGACCATGTCCCTACGAAGGACATGATCTCCTTCCTTTTTATGGCTCCATCAGGTTTCTTGTGTTTGCTAAGTCAGTTATCACCTGTCCTTTTGCTTTCCAACTTCTAAAATTTTGATTCTACTGTCTCCTCCTATCCTGACTCTCCCTCTCTCTCTGTATGTGTGTGTGTGTGTGTATGTATGTTTCCATCTATTACTTTATAATTTTCCTGATGTTTCATGAGGTAGTGGAGGCATATATCTTCAACCACCAAGTTTTTTAAGTCCTACACTCTTAGCCAGTATGTACCATTGTCTTGCAAGTGAGGCTGAAGAGTGAGCTGAATGCCCTTGAAAGTCTGAATGAAATTGTTGTGTTGGGAAAATTATCACAGCAACAATGTACAGGATGGATGAGAAGGGGGAGAAAACAGAAGCAGGTTATTTGTCCATTTGCCTTGCCTGTAGTATCCTTCCCCTTACTTCTCAGTTTTTTTTTAAAATTATACTTTAAGTTCTGGGATACATATGCAGAACGTGCAGGTTTGTTAAATTTGTATGCACGTGCCATGGTGGTTTGCTGCACCCATCAACCCGTCATCTACATTAGGTATTTCTCCTAATGCTATCCCTCCCCTAGCCCCCCACCCCCCGACAGGCCCCGGTGTGTGATGTTCCCCTCCCTGTGTCCATGTGTTCTCATTTTTCAACTCCCACTTATGAGTGAGAACATGTGATATTTGGTTTTCTGTTCCTGTGTTAGTTTGCTGAGAATGATGGTTTCCAACTTCATCCATGTCCCAGCAAAGGACATGAACTCATCCTTTTTTGTGGCTGCATAGTATTCCATGGTGTATATGTGCCACATTTTCTTTATCCAGTCTATCATTGATGGGCATTTGAGTTGGTTCCAAGTCTTTGATATTGTGAGTAGTGCTGCAGTAAACATATGTGTGCATGTGTCTTTATAGTAGAATGATTTATATTCCTTTGGGTACATACCCAGTAATGGGATTGCTCAGTCAAATGATATTTCTGGTTCTAGATCCTTGAGGAATTGTCACACTCTCTTCTAAAATAGTTGAACTAATTTGCACTCCCACCAACAGTGTAAAAGCATTCCCATTTCTCCACATCCTCTCCAGCATCTGTTGTTTCCTGACTTTTTAATGATCGTCTTTCTAACTGGCGTGAGATGGTATCTCATTGTGTTTTTATTTGCATTTCTCTAATGACCAGTGATGATGAGCTTTTTAAAATATGTTTGTCGGCTTCATAAATGTCTTCTTTTGAGAAGTGTCTGTTCATATCCTTCACCCACTTTTTGATGGGGTTGTTTGTTTTTTTTTCTTGTAAATTTGTTTAAGTTCCTTGTAGATTCTGGATATTACCCCATTGTCAGATAGATAGATTGCAAAAATTTTCTCCCATTCTGTAGATTGCCTGTTCACTCAGATGATAGTTTCTTTTGCTGTGCAGAAGCTCTTTAGTTTAATTAGATCCCATTTGTCAATTTTAGCTTTTGTTGCCATTGCTTTTGGTGTTATAGTCATGAAGTCTTTGCCCATGCCTATGTCCTGAATGGCACTGCCTAGGTTTTCTTCTAGGGTTTTTATGGTTTTAGGTCTTACATTTAAGTCTTTAATTCATCTTGAGTTAATTTTTGTATAAGGTGTAAGGAAGGGGTCCAGTTTCAGTTTTCTGCATATGGCTAGCCAGTTTTCCCAGCACCATTTATTAAATAGAGAATCCTTCCCCCATTGCTTGTTTTTGTCAGGTTTGTCAGAGATCGGATGGTTGCAGATGTGTGGCATTATTTCTGAGGCCTGTGTTCTGTTCTGTTGGTCTGTATCTCTGTTTTGGTAACAGTACCATGCTGTTTTGCTTACTGTAGCCTTGTAGTATAGTTTGAAGTCAGGTAGCATGATGTCTCCAGCTTTGTTCTTTTGCTTAGGATTGTCTTGGCTACACGTGCTCTTTCTTGGTTCCGTATGAAATTTAAAGTAGTTTTTCTAATTCTGTGAAGAAAGTCAATGGTAGCTTGATGAGGATAGCATTGAATCTATAAATTACTTTGGGCAGTATGGCCATTTTCACGATATTGATTCTTCCTATCCATGAGCATGGAATGTTTTTTCATTTGTTTGTGTTCTCTCTTATTTCCTTGAGCAGTGGTTTGTGGTTCTCCTTGAAGAGGTCCTTCATCTCCCTTGTAAGTTGGATTCCTAGGTATTTTATTCTCTTTGTAGCAATTGTGAATGGGAGGTCACTCATGATTTGGCTGTCTCTTTGTGTATTATTGGTGTAGAGGAATGCTTGTGATTTTTGCACATTGATTTTGTATCTTGAGACTTTGGTGAAGTTGCTTATCAGCTTAAGGAGATTTTGGGCTGAGACGATGGGGTTTTCTAAATATACAATCATGTCATCTGCAAACAGAGACAATTTGACTTCCTCAATTCTTATTTGAATATCTTTTATTTCTTTCTCTTGTCTGATTTCCCCAGCCAGAACTTCCAATACTATGTTGAATAGGAGTAATGAGAGAGGGCATCCTTGTCTTGTGCCAGTTTTCAAAAAGAGTGCTTCAAACTTTTGCCCATTGAGTATGATATTGGCTGTGGGTTTGTTATAAACAGCTCTTATTATTTTGAGATATGTTCCATTAATACCTAGTTTATTGAGAGTTTTTAGCATGAAGCAGTGTTGAATTTTATCAAAGTCCTTTTCTGCATCTATTGAGATAATCATGTGATTTTTATCATTGGTTCTGTTTATGTGATGGATTACATTTATTGATTTGCATATGTTGAACCAGTCCTGCATCCCAGGGATGAAGCCAACTTGATCGTGGTGGATAAGTGTTTTGATTTGCTGCTGATTCAGTTTGCCAATATTTTACTGAAGCTTTCCACATCGATGTTCATCAGGGATATTGGCTGAAATTTTATTTTTTGTTGTGTGTCTGTCAGGTTTTGGTGTCAGGATGATGCTGGCCTCATACAATGAGTTAGGGAGGAGTCCCTCTTTTTCTATTGATTGGAATAGTTTCAGAAGGAATGGTACCAGCTCCTCTTTGTACCTCTGGTAGAATTCGGTTGTGAATCCTTCTTGTCCTGGAATTTTTTTGGTTGGTAGGCTGTTAATTACTGCCTCAATTTCAGAACTTGTTATTGGTCTATTCAGGGATTCGACTTCTTCCTGATTTAGTCTTGGGAGGGTGTATGTGTCCAGGAATTTATCCATTTCTTCTAGATTTTCTAGTTTATTTGTGTAGAGGTGTTTATAGTATTCTCTGACAGTAGTTTGTATTTCTGTGGGATTGGTGGTGATATCCCCTTTATCATTTTTTATTGTGTCTATTTTATTCTTCTCTCTTTTCTTCTTTATTAGTCTGGCTAGTGGTCTATGTATTTTGCCAATCTTTTCAAAAAAACCTGCTCCTGGATTCACTGATTTTTTGAAGGGTTTTTTTGTGTCTCTATCTCTTTCAGTTCTTCTCTGATCTTAGTGATTTCTTGTCTTCTACTAGCTTTTGAATGTGTTTGCTCTTGCTTCTCTAGTTCTTTTAATTGTGATGTTAGGGTGTGGATTTTAGATCTTTCCCACTTTCTCCTGTGGGCATTTAGTGCTATACATTTCCCTCTAAACACTGCTTTAGCTGTGTCCCAGAGATTCTGGTATGTTGTGTCTTTGTTCTCATTGGTTTCAAAGAACTTACTTATTTCTGCCTTAATTTTGTTATTTACCCAGTAGTCATTCAGGAGCATGTTGTTCAGTTTCCATGTAGTTGTGCGGTTTTGAGTGAGTTTCTGAATCCTGAGTTCTAATTTGATTGCACTGTGGTGCGAGAGACTGTTTGTTATGATTTCTGTTCTTTTGCATTTGCTGAAGAGTGTATTACTTCCAATTACGTGGTCAACTTTAGAATAAGTGCTATGTGGTGCTGAGAAGAACGTATATTCTATTGATTTGGGGCGGTGAGTTCTGTAGTTGTGTATTAGGTCCTCTTGGTCCAGAGCTGAGTTCAAGTCCTGAATATCCTTGTTAATTTTCTGTCTCATTGATCTGTCTAACACTGACACTGGGGTGTTAAAGTCTCCCACCATTGTTGTGTGGGACTCTAACTCTCTTTGTAGGTCTCTAAGAACTTGCTTTATGAATCTGTGTGCTCCTGTATTAGGTGCATATATATTTAGGATAGTTAGCTCTTCTTGTTGCATCAATCCCTTTACCATTATGTAATGCCCTTGTTTGTCTTTTTTTATCTTTGTTTTGGTTTAACGTGTGTTTCATCTGAGACTAGGATTGCAACCCGTTTTTTTTTTCCTTTCCATTTGCTTGGTAAGTCTTCCTCCATTCCTTTATTTTGAGCCTATGTGTGTCTTTGCATGTGAGATGGGTCTCTTGAATACAGCACACCAATGGGTCTTGACACTTTATACAATTTGCCACTCTGTGTCTTTTAATTGGGGCATTTAGCCTGTTTACATTTTAGGTTAGTTAGTATGGTTATGTGTGAAACTGATCCTGTCATTATGATGCTAGCTGGTTATTTTGCATGTTAGTTGATGCAGTTTCTTCATAGTGTTAATGGTCTTTACAATTTGGTATGTTTTTGCAGTGGCTGGTACTGGTTTTTCCTTTCCATATTTAGTGCTTCCTTCAGGACCTCTTGTACAGCAGGCCTGGTGGTGACAAAATCTCTCAGCATTTGCTTGTCTGTAAAGGATTCTATTTCTCCTTTGCTTATGATGCTTAATTTGGCTGGATATGAAATTCTAGGTGAAAATTCTTTTCTTTAAGAATTTTGAATATTACCCTCCCACTCTCTTATGGCTTGTAGGGTTTCTGCAGAGGGATCTGCTGTTAGTCTCATGGGCTTCTCTTTGTCAGAAACCCGACCCTTCTCTCTGGCCGCCCTTAACATTTTGTCCTTCATTTCAACCTTGGTAAATCTGACAATTATGTGTCTTGGAGTTGTTTGCCTTTCTCGAAGAGTATCTCTGTGGTGTTCTCTGTATTTCCTGAATTTGAATGTTGGCCTGTCTTGCTAGGTTAGGGAAGTTCTTCTGGATAATATCCTGAAGAGTGTTTTCCAACCTGCTTCCATTCTCCCTGTCACTTTCACGTACACCAATCAAGTGTAGATTTGGTCTTTTCACAAAGTACCATATTTCTTGGAGGCTTTGTTCTTTCCTTTTCATTCTTTTTTCTCTCATCTTGTCTTCATGCTTTATTTCATTATGTTGATCTTCAATCTCTGATATCCTTTCTTCCACTTGATTGATTTGGTTATTGATACTTGCGTATGCATCACGAAGTTCTTCTGATCCATCAGGTCCATCAGGTCATTATGTTCTTCTCTAAACTGATTGTTCTAGTTAGCAATTCCTCTAACCTTTTTTCAATGTTCTTAGCTTCCTTGCATTGGGTTAGAACATGCTGCTTTAGCTCGGAGGAGTTTGTTATTACCCACCTTCTGAAGCCTACTTCTGTCAATTCGTCAAACTCATTCTTCATTTAGTTTTGTTCCCTCACTGGCGAGGAGTTGTGATCCTTTGGAGGACCGTTTGGAGGAGAAGAGGCATTCTGGTTTTTGGAATTTTCAGCCTTTTTGCACTGCTTTTTCCTCATTTTCATGGATTTATCTACCTTTCATCTTTGTTGTTGGTGACCTTCGGGTGGGGTTTTTGTGTGGACATCCCTTTTGTTGATGCTGATGCTATTCCTTTCTGTTTGCTGGTTTTCCATCCAACAGTCAGGCTTCTCTGCTGCAGGTCTGCTGGAGTTTGCTGGAGGTCTACTCCAGGCCCTGTTTTCCTGGGTGTCACCTGCGGAGGCTGCAGAACAGCAAAGATTGCTGCCTGTTCCTTCCTCTGGAAGCTTCGTCCCAGAAGGGGCACCCGCCAGATGCCAGCCAGAGCTCTCCTGTATGAGGTGTCTGTCGACCCCTGCTGGGAGGTGTCTCCCAGTCAGGAGGCACGGGGGTCAGGTACCCACTTGAGGAGGCAGTCTGTCCCTTAGCAGACCTCGAGCACTGTGCTGGGTGATCTGCTGCTCTCTTCAGAGCCCGCAGGCAGGAGCGCTTAAGTCTTCTGAAGCTGCGCCTATAGCCGCCCCTTCTCCCAGGTGCTCTGTCCCAGGGAGATGGGAATTTTATCTACAAGCCTCTGACTGGAGCTGCTGCTTTCTTTCAGAGATGCCCTGCCCAGAGAGGAGGAATCTAGAGAGGCAGTGTGGCTACAGAGGGTTTGCTGAGCTGTGGTGGGCTCCCCCAGTTTGAACTTCCAGGGGGCTTTGTTTACACTGTGAGGGGAAAACTGCCTACTTAAGCCTCAGTAATGGTGGAAACCCTTCCCCCCCACCAAGCTCGAGCATCTCAGGTAGACTTCAGACTGCTTTGTTGGCTGTGAGTATTTCAAGCCAGTGGATCTTAGCTTGCTGGGCTCGATGGGGGTGGGATCCACTGAGCTAGACCACTTGGCTCCCTGGCTTCAGCCCCCTTTCCAGGGAAGTGAAAGGTTCTGTCTGGCTGACGTTCCAGGCGTCACTGGTATGAAAAAAAAAAAAAAAAACTCCTGCAGCTAGCTTGGTCAGTGTCTGCCCAAAGGGTCACCTAGTTTTGTGCTTGAAACCCAGGGCCCTGGTGGTGTAGACACCCAAGGGAATATCCTGTTCTGTGAGTTGTGAAGACTGTGGGAAAAGTGTAATACGTGAGCTGGAATGCACTGTTCCTCATGGCACAGTCTCTCACAGCTTCCCTTGGCTAGGGGAAGGAGTTCCCCAACCCCTTGTGCTTCCTGGGTGAGGCAATGCCCCACCCTGCTTCAGCTCGCCCTCTGTGAGCTGCATACTATCTAACCAGTCCCAATGAGATGAGCCGGGTACCTCAGTTGGAAATGCAGAAATTGCCTACCTTCTGTGTCAATCTCACTGGGAGCTGCAGACTGGAGCTGTTCCTATTCGGCCATCTTGCCAGCCCAGAACCACTTCTCAATTTTCTAAACGCACAAGACCTTCAAGATTTGTCATATACTTGGTATTCTCAGCAATATCCCTGAAAGCCTTAGCCTCTGGCAATTACTCCTTTCCCAGAATTCCTTTAGTCTTCAAATTAGGTTTTATTTGGGTTGCTAGCATATGATTGATTCTTTGCACATTAGGTGTCTTTTAGTGTGCATGTCCTATCTTTTAGATGAGGTTATGATCCTATTTTATGCCTTTTTGGCATCATTCATTGAATACCTTTTAAATGAATGATGGGGCAGATGGGGGGATGTGCATTTCAAAAAGGTCATATAAATTTGGTGGGGTAATATTTTTGAGATATTGAGCTGTGTTTCCTCTATGTATTTACCTCTTTCTCATTTCTGTGTTCAGGCACACAGCTGTCTCTATGCTCATTATATCAGGGGAGAGAGATGACAGGGCAGAAAGCAGAAAAAGTATGCAAGTCCTCTCTCTAGTGTGTGCTTCAGAAGCCTAAGCCCTTAGAGTTACTTAGAAGATTTTTGCGGGGGTGAAAGATAGGAGAAGGAAAGAAATGGTGGCTCTCCCCTACTGGACCAGAGAAAGTTTTCTCTATGTTGGAGGGAGAGAATTTGATTAGAACACAAATGTTAGCGGGCCTTGGAAAGGGGGGTCCTGTAAACTGTTTTCTTTTCCCAGGCAGAGCACCAGAGAAGTGGCAAGGCAATAACTGTGAGTGGTGTCTGCACAGATGGGTCCCTACCAAGCTCACCATTTCTTCTCCTTCCAGCACTGAAGCAACAAAAAGACTCCTGTGTGATGCAGAGGCTTCAGAAGGACTCAGGATCTTAAGGTAGCAAAAGACATCTTGAGGGATGTGTGCTTAGCTCAAGAACAAGATTCCACACCCTCTTTTATCTTGGTATTGTAGAAGGTTCCTGGAATGTAGATATAACCCTGGGAAAATAGGAGGACCTAACATTGACCGAGATTATGTTTTTGCCATCTCAGTGAAATGGAGCTCAAAATAGAAATAAATTTGCATTATAGAAAAACAAAGAAAGTAATTTTTCTTGTGCATTTGACATTGTGGACTGAAATTCATACCTGGTATATAATCACAAATAAGATCAGTTATTAAGTAATATTAACAGTCTATTTGTGCATGTGGGAGAGAGTTGAGCACATTTTTCTTAGAAGGAAAAAGCAAGAGACAAGTGTGTACAAATCTTTTAGGAAAAGGTAGAATAATACTTTCTGTAGACATGGAAATAATCTTATGCAAATTCAGTTGCTTTTGAACTATAGTCCAGCATCAGTCACTTGAATTAATTGAGAACAGAACTGTTTGAATTAATGAAGCATCAGAATTTTAGACAATTTTTCAATACCTGCTGTAACGTGGGCTTGGTTGTAAAGACCATCAATTAAAAATAGTGTGACCATGAATAGATTACTTAAAGTGTCTCAGCTTATTTTTCTCAGCACTGAAGTTGATATAATGATCCATATATTACATGATTGTTGTGCAGATTAAGTGAGAGAATGCTTATGAAAGTACCCAGCATGAAGCAATCAGTCAATATACTTTAGTTTCTTTTCCTGAATATGAAATGATGGAAATGCACTGGTTTCTCTGAAAGCCCAAACTAAACCTCAGATAACAATAATGATATAAGTGCTAGGAACAAAGGATTTATACTACAAACAGGAAATTGGAAACCAAGGTCATGTATTTTGAGCTCTGAACCCATCATTTAGCCTACTGATATTTTTCTGATTTTTCTGATATTTTTCATTCTACATCTGACCCTGTTTAATCAATTTGGAAGAAATTGATTACATTTTAACTAAAAAATGCATAATCTGTTTTTAAATTGAAATAATGTAAAGAAAACCACCAACTAGCTTCCACTCTATTTGTAAAAGTTTCACCCACAGGGTTAAATGTCAGGGTTTCTGCTTGTTTTGCCATGACCTAATCACATCTGCTCTTAACGTAGCTGAGTGTGTGTGACATTTAACAACTCACTTTTAAAAAATCTTACCGTAAAGAGAACTGTTATAGAGGGGACTACTTGACAGTCTGTGATGAGTGTAGCTTTGTATTCACAAGCTCCAAAAACTCTATGAATAAAACAAGTTTTATAAAGGAAAAAAATTATGGTGATGTCTATGAGGCTAATGTCTTTGTTAAGAGAATTAGGTTCAGGAAATGCAGGACGATTAGAAAGGTTGAATCTCATATTTCTGAATTATGAGTGACACGATCAAGGCAATTCAATAATAGCTACTATTTATTACATGTCTACTGTGTGCCTGGTGCTAAAATATATATAATTGGAGGAGTATATTTGGTCAGGAAGATAAATCCTTGTTTTATTCCTCTTCATTTTAGAGTAAATGGCTTGATAGCATCTATAAATGTACAGGAAAGTGGTAATTGCAAAGCTTATGCAGGATGTTTGTGGAACCATTGCTAGGTGGATAATAAGTCTAATTGCTCCCCTTCTCCCCGTCTTAGGTCTCACATGGCCTTTTTCTGTTGTGGGCAGAGATCCATGCAGAATATGTTTCATTTAGCAAAATTTTTTTCTTACTCAGATTGGATCTAGATTGTCTGTGTATAGTATGTTCATATATATATACACACTCACACATATATATGAATATGTATATATACGTACAGGCATACCTTGAAGATATTGTGGGCTCACTTCCAGGCCACCAAAATAAAGCAAATATTGCAATAAAGTGAGTCACACACATTTTTGGTTTTCTAGTGCATATAAATGTTGTGTTTACACTATACTATAGTCAATTAGGGGTACAATAGCATTATGTCTAAAAAATACACACACCTTAGTTTAAAAATATCTTATTGCTAAAAAATGCTGACACAGAGACATGAAGTGAGTACATGCCGTTAAAAAAATGGCACTACAGAATTGCTCAAAAAAAGGTTTCCACAAACCTTCAATTTGAAAAAAAATGCAGTATTTGCCAAGTGCAATAAAACAAGGCATGCCTGTATAAGATAAGTCTTGGGTATGCATACACACACACACACACACGCACACACACACATAGGGTTTTAACTGATACAGTACTGAGTACTGAAATACTGAAATATGGCAGAGATAGCCTTTTATAGAAGTTGTCCTATTATGTATCCTACTAGCAATATATGGCAGTGTTGGCTTCCCTACAGCTTTTCCCTCTCTTCCCCCTTGAACTCTTTCTAATCAGGATTCTGTGTGAAAGGACCACATTTTAAAAAGTCTTGGAAGCAATAGGAAACATAGTATATTGAAGTCCTTTAAATAATTCAGTGTGGTTGAAGTATCATATGGAGAGGAGCCAGAAAGGCAGATGTAAGCACAGGTGTAAAGATGAGGTTAAAGGCAAGAAATTAGGCAGGATAGGTATGCATGCATACATACACGTACATATAGAGCAACTTCAAATAATTGAATATGATGAGTGTAGCATGTGGGTTTTTGGGGATTGGAGAGGTGAGTATTGTGTATTTGGTTTTCTTTTATCTTCTGGATGTCCAGAATGATTCCTCATTGTAATTTTTTCATGGGCAGGAAGATCTTGGTGGGGATTGGAGGGACCAAGTTTGGAGAACAAAAGGCCACCCAGACCGTGGTGCTGAAGGTCCAGGAGGATGGGTCCATGGAGCAAGTAGGAAGGCTAGGAGCTGGAAATATTTAAAATGGGAACTCTTTGAAGAAGCTAATTATTTGTAGTGCTTGTCTCTTGGGCTATGGAAACAGTCATATGAAGAGCATAGTTTTAGATCTTTACCCTTCCATGTTGGAATTCTCTTTAGTTACTCTCAACTCCTCAGTAAAGACTCACCTCCACTACCTTGGGTGGTGGAGATATGAGGAGTAAAGGAATAGAGTGGTAAAAAGAAATGTGAATTACCACACATTGACCCCCCTGATGATACCCATTTGTGGGGAGCAACATGGTATATAGTGGGTGACTGTATCCAAGCATTTCTAGAGGTAGTGAACATCTAAAAAAGAAATGGCCCATGGTTTGGCAGGAAAGAGCTGCTGCAAGGTGGGAAATTCAGAAGCAGATGTGAGAGAATCCCTCTTTCAGTATATACTAGAAGAAGGTGATCCTTGCAAGGGAGAAGACTGACTTGAGTTTCACACAAATCATTATTTTCCCAGGAAACCTGTGTGATAGCTATTATTCTCCCCATTTTATGTACTAGAAAATTAAAATTAAAATTTTTTTGTTCTTATGCTGCAAATAATGAAAGTAATAATAGCTATCATTTATTATATATGTACTATATGCCAGGCCCTCTGCAATTTCCTTTACATCATTATTATTATGGAAACATTGCTGCAAGGAAAGAATTGTTTTCTCAATTGTTTTAGGTGTCAACTTAACTGGATTAAGGAATACCTAGGAACCTGGTAAATCATTATTTTTGGGGGTGTCTACGAGCACGTTTTCAGAGGAGATTAGCTTGTGAGTCTGAGTGAACTAGATAGGGAAGCTCTGCTCTCAATGTGAGTGGGCACTGTCCTCTCTGCTGGGGGCATGGAGACAACAAAAACAGAAAAGATGAATGTGTTGATCTTCCTGTGGGAATGGGGATACACTCTTCCTCTCCTGTCCTTGGACAACAACTCCAGTCTGCCTAGCCTTTGAACTCCAGGACTTACACGAGTGGTCCCCCAGGTTTGACTTTGGACTGAGAGGTATACCATTGGCTTCCCTGATTCTGAGGACTTTGCACTTGCACTGAGACGACTACCAGCACCCCAGGGTCTTCAGCTTGCAGATGGCCTGTTCCGAGACTTCTCAGCCTCCATAATCACATGAGCCAATTTCCCTGATAAACCTCCTCTTATCTCTCTCTCTCTCTCTCTCTCTCTAGAGATAAATAGATAGATCTCTTATTGATTTTGTCTCTTTGGAGAACCCTAACTAATATACTCAGAGAGTAAATAATATACTCAAGGTCATGGAGGTAACAACTGGTTAAACTTGGGCTAGAATCCAAGATTTATGGACCCCAGAGTTATGCTGATTCCTGATCCCTTTGTATCATAGAGATTAGAGACAATAGAGACGTTTAGGGATGAGCTTCCCCTATTTCACTCTCTTGCTTTTTCTACACTTACTTATATCCCTACATTCTTATAATGTCTGTTCTTCCTTCTCTCTAAGGTTATCTTATCCAAGTATCATTTGAAGTCCATCTCTTCCTGCCTCGTTGGCATATTTCCCTGGCAACGATCTTCTTTCTCTCCTAATCTTACAACTATGAGCATAAAAATGAACTCTTTACTCAACCTTCTCTCTCTTTCAAGCTGCTCTTTGTTTTCAAAGAGAAATATATTCACTGTATCCATGTTCTATTCACTTGTCAATTCACTTCAGTGAAGCACTCACCAAGGTTATCATGGACCTCCTGGTTACCAAATCTAGTGGCCTCTTTTCAGTCTCCATTTCTCTAAACCTTCATGCAGCTTGAAATTTTCTCCTTCTTTGACATCCATGATGGCAGATATCCTTCTACTTTGCTTAACATTTCTCGTTAGTCTCATTCAATGGCTCTTTTTTCCCCTGCCCACCACTTATGTGTAGATGTTCTTCAGGGTTTAATCCTCTATACTAATCTGTTTTCCCCTGAGATGAGGTTTTTTCCATCCTATGACTGTGACTTAAAAACTAAATAAAACTTTCTTCCTGAGTTTCAGAACTGTATTGGATACTGGAATTGTTCTAAAGCTTAGTTTAAAAAGAATGCTCTCCTAAAAATCTTTCTTCTAACTTCCCCAACTGGATGTACTTTCTCTTCCTTTCAAATTCCTACAAGATTTCGCCCTTACCTCTTAGCTGACATGCATTGTATCAAACTTTGTCTGGCGGCTGTTGGTGTGCTTGTCATACTCCTTCTAGTAGATTGTAAACTCCTGGAGGACCAGAACTTTGCCTTTCTTATTACATTTTTTTTAGAACATAATACAGTGCCATGGACACGATAGAGGATCTATATTTATTGAATCCAATTGAATCTATTTTCTACCATTTGATCATTTTCTTTGATTCTGTCTTCTGAAATTTCTGTGATCCAGGGCCTTTTTGAGCTGTTCACTCCAATTTGACAGTGACAAGGCCAACCTCCTCACCAAGCTGCTGCAGTTTGAGGATCAACTGCAGAGGATGCCATCAAACAACAATTCTTCCTTAGTCTGGAAGGAGTGGATCCACAAACTCGTGATCCTCTTCTATATTTGCATTATATGATATCCAGTTACAAAAAAAGGCCAGCCTGACTCAGGCAGGCCATTTTCCCACATGGTGGACATGGAGTTCTGAAGGGATTCCTCAGCTCTCACAGGGAAGCCTCCAGCTGCACCTCTCTTGCTTGCTGGCTGCCTACCTGCCTGGCCCATGCTCACCTGCCCACATTTCCCTTGTTGCCTGCCTGAACACTGGACCATTGGCCTGTTGGTCCCAAACACTGGCCTGTCTGCTGGATGTTAACAAAGGTCTCATCACTCCTTAAAAGAAAAAAGGTAGGTTGATGGTTACTTGTCCTCTGATACAAAAGGCTTGTATTTTTTAATTTCCCTGCCACTACTCTTTACTCATTATTTCCTCAGTGTGAACATAACATAATGCATAATTTTAATATTTTATTTGCTGAATTCCTACTCGTAATATGTGTGTCTTGGTCTAGATTTCTTATCCTTGAATATGCTGTGGATTTCCAGAAGATAGAGATGAGTCTTCTGGCTCAATCTGATCAATTTTTCTCTTAGCATCATGTGAAATGTGCACTTAATAAGCAAAAATGCCTTTGATGATGATTTAACACCATCTACTGGTCTTTGATCTGAATACATCAGTCTTTAAAATTTATGGTGATTTATAAGTGGTACAACTATAGCCTGCCTTCTCATGATCTCAACCAAACTGGTGTGACTTTCAGGCAGTAACTGACAGATGTCTTTCATCATATTGAGAACTTAGAAGGAGTGCACTGAGTCAAACATAATCACAATGTAACAAAGCAAAATATATGTGCCTTCAGGATGGCAGTGACAACATGCTCTTTCAAAGGAAGCAGGGGTTGCACCTGGACGAGGGGTTAAGCAGAGACTTCATGAAAAAATTTTGACATGATAAAATCATTTGTGGTTTAGCTGGGGTTCTCTTGGCTGAAGTGTGGAAGGTGAATCAGAAAAGGACAAGAATTAAAACAGAGATACCAATGAGATAGAAAAAAATTAAAATGCAACCCCTGATATCTAGAAACTGGCTTAGCACTCACAGCTAGGCCATGTTATTCTCCTGTTGGACATTTTAAGACCCCACAGAACCCCAGCACCCCACACAGTTACTCTGAGGCCATGATATAGTGAAACAAAACAAGACCACTTCATATTTTGTCTCTGCACAAACAAAACCAAGGTCACTCTGCCCCCCACAATATATCAGATATCTTCCTCTCTCTGCTGAAATGAGTGATTGTTACTTCTTTACCAATTACAGATTTATCACTGCTCTAGTATGTCCTCCATATAGATAAGATTTATTGAGATACCCAATGATAAAATTGCTCCCATTTCTTGATAGTATCCAATCCAAGGTGAGGTCTTGCTCCTTAGACCAACTAAAGCCCAAATCTTATAACTGGTTCTTTTAACTTCTTCTTACTAAGATAACCTATGCTTCTCCACGGTGTGTGCTCTCCCTCACTGCAATGAGTAATAAACCCAACTTGTTTAACTATAGATGCGTTTCTGGAGTCCTTGGCTAGAGGTTATTGACGCTAACAAGGGGACAGTGGCAGTACATGTAAGCAATGGCAAGGGCATGAAATAAACAGTGGTACCAGGGATTGAGAAGAGTGTGCAGATTGTGGAATAATTTCAAAGGCAAAATCACTAGTACTTGACTAGTTAGGGTTGGAAGTTGAAAGAATGGGACGGTCCTAGGCAAAGACTTAGTCTGTACTGTGAGTATGTAGGTGAATAGTGACGGTATTCATGAAAATTGGGAAAACAAAGAGGGGACCTTTTAGGGGGAATATTATGAATATTTGTAATGAGAGTGCCTGTGAGACATCCAGGTAGAGAGGTCCAGCAGACAGTTGGGCAAATGGGTTTGAAGACAGGAAAGGTCTGACCTAGTAGTTAAATGCAAAAGAGGGGATGAGATCATCCTGAAAATATGTGGAAAGTGAGAAGAGCATTTGGCTAAGAGTTAAACCTTGAGATTTATCAACATTTAAGCAGTAGGCAGAGGAAAAGGGGATTTTAAAAAAGAGAACCAGCAGAGATGCGTGTCATGAAAGCTAGGGAGTTAAGGGTTTTAAAAAGTGGGAAGCCATGAACAGCATCAAATGCAGTTGAGAGATCAAGTCTGTTAGGTTTGGAAATTATGAAATAATTGGTGAACAGAGGGACGAAGAGCAGTTTAAGAGGAAGTGAGTATATACGCAGACAGGAGTGGGTTGGGGAATAAATGAAAAGTGAAGACTTGGAGGCAGTGAGTGTGAAGAACTCTTGAGATTTCAAAGAAAAGCAGGTCAGGTGGAAGCTAGATACAGATGTGGAGTCAACAGGTGAAAAAGAATGAGATTAAAATACCACTAGAAAGTCTGTTTTGTTCACTGATACATCATTGGTGACTACAAGCATGCCTAGCACATATTTAGGTATTCAACAAATATGGGTTGAACAAATGAATGATGGGATAATTGGCAGGGAAATTTCTAGAAGATGTAGAAGGGGTTAAAGTCAAGGGACTAAATAGTAAGGCTGTTGTTAACCAGAGGAGTTTTGTGTCTTCTTCTGTAGTGAATTCAGAGACACCATCCCATTTGTATTAGTCCATTCTCACCTTACTATAAATAACTGCCCGAGACTGGGTAATTTAAAAGGAAAGAGGTTTCATTGACTCACAGTTCTGCCTGGCTGAGGAAGCCTCAGGAAACTTACAATCATGGTGGAAGGGGAAGCAACGTGTTTTTCTTCACAGGGCAGCAGGGGAGAGAAGTGCAGAGCAAAGGGGGAAGAGCCCCTTACAAAGCCATCAGATCTCATGAGAACTCATACACTATCATGAGAACCACCCCCATGATCCAGTCACCTCCCACCAGGTCCCTCCCCCAACATGTGAGGATTACAATTAGGGTTACAATTCAAGATGAGATTTTGGTGGGGCCGCAGAGCCAGACCATATCACCGTTTAATCTTAGTGTATTTAACTAGAACCGCTTGACATTTTCTGTTATCATATTCACTTTCCATGTAGCTCAAAACTTTGAATAATATTATTGCCATAGATTTCTTTTGGTAATAGTAAAAAAAAACATTATCATTTAGAGAAAGTTTGGGAATTGATGTATTTCGAATTGTAATAAACATCTTTATTGTTTCCCTTGTGCAACATTTTCTACTTATAATACTGTTCTGATTTTGTAATTGAGTTTAATTAAGAACTTTATGACAATCTGCATTTGCCACTAATCAACTGGGTTGTCCCAGAGTGTACTGCTTTCCCCATTACTGGAGTGTTGCTCATGAGGAAGCAAGCTGACCCCAAGTTTGGGATAAAGTAGTTGGAATCCAGTCACCATATGAGTTGAATCAGATAACTTCTAAAGGTCCATTGTAAAGGTCTTTAGAGCTTCTAAGATTTTGCTGCTTTGTTGCCAAATTTTAAAATCAATTAATCAATTGTGTTCCCAATGTTGTCATCTCATATTTTAGGCTGTTTGAATCAAAACTTTTGATATTGGAAGACAAATTTTAGACTTTGGCAACCATGTTTTATGCAAGGACGTTTATATTGTGACAAGTAATATAAATAGATTTTTTCTAAAAATGGGGGGAGAGAGAGAGATGGAGAGACAGAGAGAGACACCACTATTAAACTCCATTTGCTTTTTACTGAAAATTGGGATTCCATCTCTCCACTAATACTCAGAAGCTCCAGACTGATTAGGGATTTTTTTTTTTTGTTAACAAATAGTCAATGTCAGGAAGATATACATATATGTATTCCAGTGGAGCATAAAACTGTGGCTGTTCTCTAGAGGCAACTGAAGATTTATTGTTTTGGGAGCCTGCTTTGTCAATTCCACTAGATAGTGTTACCAATGCAAACTGACTGGCTTTCCAGAAAAGCCTGTTGTCTGCTAGTTGCCAGGTGTCTAGTGATGAGAACAGCATGCGGCCAATGTGGCAGAAAAATAAAGTGCACGCATGGCCAAGGGAAGGTGGTAAGAAGGGCTACACTGTGGAGACCCTCCTTCTCCCAAATCTGGCTGTCTCCATCTGGTCCTAGCTCAAAACACAGTTGTTTCCAAAAGCCATAATCTTGGTCCCTGGATAAACTACATAGGAAGGACTTAATGTAAAATCAGGGGTCTTGTGATGTGATCTGTGTCTCAGGAAGTCAGTGTGATGGGGCTTTAGCAGCCTAGTGCTCTCCTTAGCATAGACCAGACCCCATAGCGACTTAACTCCTAACACCTTTTCCTCTTTAGCATTCTGATACCTTGTGGCTCTTGCTGTAGCATGCAATCATGTCGGATAAATACTGTTTATTAAGTGCCTATACACAGGACTATAAACTATCCCCCTAACTATGCAAAGCTGGTATCATTGCTGCCATTTTACAGATAATAAACTGATGCTCAGGTTAAGTGACTTGTCCAAAGCTATACAGGTGTTAAATAGATGATCTAAGATTTCAATCCTGGTTTGTTGGGCTCCAAAGTTAGTTTTTCACTACCTTATTTGTTCATGAATTAATTAATGATGGTCCTAACATACATTTTTTTTCATTTAAATCATCACATTTGGTTTTCTTCACTGGTTAAATTGGCTAGATAATTGTCTAATATGGTGTAAATGTACTTACTGAGTATGAGATAGATATATACACACTTACTCAAAGTATAAAGTTTCATAGTAAAAATGTCTTTTTAAATTAATCATAAGTTTTTGCGACTCGTTGAATTTTAAGCTTGTGATAACATAGAATTAACATTTGTGTTGTCTGGTTAGTCTGAGGGTGTCAGGTTTTCAGCAACTCAGAAATCCTGAACTCAAACTCCTGAACTTTCTTTTCCTCCCTGTCATCTCCTTCTCTCCAAGGCTGCTTCATATGGTGCAGACTGGAGACCAAACGACTCTGGGGAGTGCCACTAACATGGAAGACTATGTGACTGGCAACTGCTCTCCTTTCTCCTCTGCCTCTATTTTTGGATACACTTGTTTTGTTTAGGGTGTGATTGTGTGTGTGTGCACATGCAAAAGAGAAAATCATCTGACAGGAAAAATAATTAATGGAGAAGTGGTGATGGTTACAGCATTAATTAGGAATTGTTCTGTCAAATAATGCAGAAAGAATGGCACCTGAAAGTTTAAACTCTGACACTAAATCTACCTCAGAACTAGAAACCAGCAAAGTGGCAAAACAAATTACGAATTTTCTTGGATATTCTGTTCCTGAAAACCCAGACAGATATATCCAGTCAGGTCAGAAGCTTATTTCTAGTGTTGAATGACATGTTTTGGAATTTTAACTGTGCAAAAGAGAGGGAAAGAAACAAAAGCTGACTAAAGAGTTCTCTTTGACCTAAATTACAAAAAGATTCTAGTAATAGATGGCTTCCTGGTCCAAAAGTAAGATAGAATCTAAAAGGTGATCAACTGTACACCTAACTACTTGCCACCATTGTAGTTTTTGCAGTGAAGTAATTGGATACTCTAAAACTATAATGTTCCTTTCTCCCCTCCCCTCCCCTCCCGTTCCCCCTCCCCTCCCCTCTCCTCTCCTCTCCTCTCCTCTCCCCTCCCCTCCTCTCCTCTCCTCTCCCCTCCTCTCCTCTCCTTTCCTTTCCTTTCCTAGAAAATATCTGCAAGTAACTTGCAGTTATAATATTGTCTGTCCAAAAGAGAGAGGGCAATGAATGGTAAAGACCAAGTGAAAGGAGCTGAATGCAGAGCAAATGACATTACTGAAAATCTTAGATCATGTGAAAGAAGGAAATTATGCTGTTTTTGATGAGACAGGTTTTCTTTGTATATTGAGTATATGAGTGTCAATACACCAAAGACTTTCATTTTTAATTTCTCCCTCTAAGAGCTTGTATTAGTTCGTTAGGGCTTCCATAAAACATACCCCGAACATTTAGGTCATAACAGAGTCTTGTAGATTTCTTAGATTTGAATATATATTTCAAATATGAAAGATATTTGAAGAAAAGAAATATTGCATTTGGAATTAAAATCACATTTCTATATCATTTTTGGAAAGTCATCTATACTGAGCACATGAGGGTAGGCCCACTCCTGACAGTTGTAGAATCTGGGAAAAGGGTTAAATGAAAGCCTATGAATCATTTTATCTAAATATTTAAAAGTTCTGAATCATGCTAACAGAGTACTAAATAAAATACAGTAGTCCCTTGGTATCCATGGGGATTGTTTCCAGGACTCCTGCAGGTACCAAAAATCCATGGATGCTCAAATCCCTGATATAAAATGGTGTAATGTTTGCATATAACCTACACGCATCTTCCTGTATACTTTACAGCATCTCTTCATTACTTATAATGCCTAATACAGTGTGAATGTTATGTAAAGAGTTGTTATACTGTATTGTTTAAGGAATAATGAAAAGGAGAAAAACGTCTGTAAATGTTCACTACAGAAGCAACCATCCATTTTTAAAAATATTTTTAATCCGTGGTTAGTTGGAGCCATGGATGTGGAACTTGAGGATGTGGAGGGCTGACTGTATGTTCTATCTATTTGCCTTGACAAATATACCTTCATAGCAGTCTTGATGGGGAGGATTCAATTTAGAACTCTCAGACTGCTCAGAGCTCTGGGTCAGAAGATGATAGCACATTTCTCTTCCCACCCTAGCTCAGCCCACCTCATGAGGGATCTCATGCAGAATCATTTGGATCCCCCAGGTGATGTATTCAAGTCCTTTCCAAGTGGCAATGTCTTGGTGGCCCCTCAGCTCTAGGGATGCACATGTCTTGGTGTGATAGGCTCCAGGGGGGCAACCTTCAAGAAGAGGCCTGAGCAGGCCTTGGAAGCAGACCGAGGCAATTTAGGAAGGGAGTTCTTGGGTCCTGGGTGCCCAAACTGACAGTTGAAAGAGTTGATCATGGGCTCCAAGGAGGCACATTCCTCTTAGCTCTGAGAACTCTTTACCCTTTGAGAGAAAGGGCATAGCCAGAGGATGGCTAGAGCAGAATTTGTTGCGTAAACCAGGGTTGTGTAGCTAGCAAGGCAGTGTGAAAACAAGGCCAGAGCTCTGTTACTAATCAACTATAAGACTCTAGGTCTTTCCCCATCTGGGTCCTTTAAGATGGTTTTAGGGCATTCCAGTTAAGTGGCATGCAATGGCCAACTAGGTAGGAACCACATTTTCGTCATCCTGTGATGAAGAAACAAAATGCAATCAAGTGAGAACAAATGGGTCCCGAAAAGGTCTGCCAGCAGTAAGGCACCCTGACAGGTAGCTGGGCATTGGTCCTGCTGGGACCTGGGTGTGTAGCAAGAGGAGCCCCAGTTGTCTTCAGGGTCTCCTATGAGACTAGAGTAATCTCTGACTTTAACCAAATAGACCCATTGGAACTTATCCCAGGTGGGGTTGTGTTGTCATCCAAGAAGTGAGACATGAATGCAGTAGGAAAAAGGAGAGAGCACCAGAAAGAAAGAATTTGTTAGGGTGACTCAAGCCAGTCCTGGCCAAGGGAGACAAACACTGTGTCCTGCACACAACTCTGCTGCTTCCAAGATGTATCCAGGAGTTGGGTGGGATGATTAATTCTCTGACCCTTCTCTGGCCTGTAAACAATGGCCCAGCAACTCGGTCAGTCTTTTTGTTGTCATTTCATAATGAAAAAAAGTAACCTTCAGAAACTTTGCTTTCCCAGCTACCTTGTTACTAATGAGGCTGCACACACTGGTTTCACACCAGAGAGCTATTTTCTCCTCAGAACACGAATCCATTGGTTTCTGCTTTATCAATTAACTTTGTTGACCAGAATCAGGTCTTCAAGAGAATGAATGACTCTGGGAAAACGGAGTTCCTGAGAGAGCAAAGCTGAGGTGCTGACCTTGTGCAGTCAGGCTTCTGGTTTTCCCCTTTCTCCCTGTCCTTTTTCTTTTCTTTTTTTTTAGAGACAGAGTGTCACTCAGTCACCCAGGATGGAGTGCAATGGCACTATCATGGCTCACTGCAGGCTCGACCTCCCAGGCTCAAGCAATCCTCCTGCCTCAGCCTCCCGAGTAGCTGAGACTACAGGCCACAGACACCATACTTGGCTAATTTTCTTTTAATTTTGTGAAAATGAGGTCTCACTATGTTGCCCAGACGGGTCTCCAACTCCAAGCCTCAAGCAATCCTCCTGCCTCGGCCTCTCAAAGTGCTGGGACTACAGGCATGAGCCACTGTGTCCAGCATCCCTGTCATTTTTCTTTTGCCTTCTACTATCTCTTTCTACCTTCCCCTTTACCTTACCCTTCTCTCTCCCTTCTCTTTGTCTCTCTTCCCGCCTTCTCCCAATCTCTCTCTTCCCCCTTTTCTCCTCCCTCTTCTGTCCCCTTTTGCTCTTTCCTGTCTCTTTTCTTCTAACTTTCATCTGCTCATTGCTTCCTCCCCCACCCCTTTCCCTTCCTTCTTTTCTTCCTCTCTAATTGCCTTTAGACATAGTTGCTACAGTCGATGGATGGTCTAAATTTTAAAATGTTTGAGTCTGCAGTTTGTTAATATTTCCCCAGAATCTAGTTTCATTTTCAACCAGAGAATTTTATGTAATTAAACCAAAAATAGAACAGGATATTTCCAAAGAAGCATTAGCTCAAAGCCTGCTGTTCTCACCCTTCCACCCACCCCTCACTCACACACATACTGAGATTCAAGGCACAAATTCACGGTGATATAACCCCAGTTCTGCCTGTATCTCTGTTAATTTATTTCTTCTCACAATTCTAGATGAGGCCTCATGGGGGAGCTGCTATCTCACTGTAGATAAACCTATACTGTTGTTTCCAACAAGGACTGACTTTTACAGATTGAAATGAAGAGTGACTTTTACTACAGAGAAAAAGGTTCTCGGTTGTTATTTTCCTGCAGGTGTCTTTATTTTGTTTCCCTCAAGAGCCAACAAATACATTCTAATGAAGTTTAGAGCTTCATTTTACCTTAGCAAAATAAAATCTCCAACTGAAAAATAAGATGTTCATTGTAGAAAGATTTTACTTGTTGAACAGTCAAATCAAAGAAAATTTCTAGTACTTTCTCCTTCCACAGAGAGGTTTCACATGCAACATCCTCAGATAAAAAGTTCATTGTATATTAATTTCTTATAGCAACACCAGATACGTAATCCTAAAAGAATTCAGGATTGGGAAATAAAAATGAATCACGTGGGCTAACTTGCAAATTAATTTACAAACACAAATCTTGTCAATTTTTAAAATAAAGTTCCAGGGGAGAGTAAATAGAAGGTAATTTGATGTATCTTATTGCTGCAAAAGCTGATTTATCTGGCATTCAATCAATTGGAAATTTCTATGAATCTATACTTTGCTGCAGCTCCAAGACAGTGAGGATTGATGTTCCTATTGACCTAGAGGAACCAAAGATTCTCAGTGACTCCTGAATCATCAACAAAGAAACAGTTTTGCCTAGTAAAGCCTTAGTTCCAAGCAGATATTTCCTGGGATTCTTTTTTTAAAAATTGATTAACTACAGCATTTTATATGACTCAAGATTATCCAGTTTATGTTTCTCATTTGCAATCAAGGAAACTGAAATCTGGAAAGGGAAAGGGACTTCCCTAGGGTTACCCAGATGTGGTCCTTTTCCAAATATGTTCTATGGGATCCTGGTGGGTACTGAAATACCTTCAGGGCCACCAGTTGGACAGGCATATTGATTGGCTATCCCCTGGCTCCATTCTCCTGCTTCAATTACAACATCTGTTTTTAATCTGTGTGATAGACTTACTGTTCTGGGAATATCAAGCAAATATATTTTCTTTCTTTGTAATCTCAGTTTCTTGTCATTCTAAGGTTTCTGAATCAAAAGCTATGCTTGGCCAACACAGATAGTAGGATTTCTTCCATAATAGGTAAAGGTTACTCTTTCCATCATTAAGGCTTAGTAATTAGCCTTAGCACCCCAGAAAAAGGAATTGGGTATAACATAAGGGAAGTCCCTACTGGAAAGGAAAAGGAAAGAAGATAAATCTAACCCTTTCTAAGTGGGTTTAATTCTTTAAAGAGAAAGACGTCTGATGGAGAGGAACTAGGTGAGACACATGAGCCCTGACCACCCCCTATAGGCTCAAGTCCTGGAGTTGGAAGGCTGTTACACAGAGAAAGGTAAAAGCAAATAAACGTTCCTTGCTCATTCCCTGTTTAGAGCCCTTGGTCTAGTGGGAAAGTGACAGTAATGAGGAAGGTAACTAGATAGAAACTTGGCTTTTCATGACCTTTACATGGTATGCAGCAGATGCAGAAATTTCTGGATATCTCACATATGGGAAGGCCAAGAGAAGCCCAAGTTAAGGCCAAATAATTGGCTGCAGGTAGGTAGTTTAATATTGTGATAAATGGGCTCCAAGAATGAATGTATAAACCCCAAAGGCCAGATGGGACCAGTTTTTTATTTTATTTTATTTTATTTTATTTTATTTTATTTTATTTTATTTTATTTGAGATGGAGTCTTGCTCTGTCGCCCAGGCTGGAGTGCAGTGGCACGATCTCTGCTCACTGCAAGCTCCGCCTCCCGGGTTCACACCATTCTTCTGCCTCAGCCTCCCGAGTAGCTGGGACTACGGGTGCCCGCCACCACGCCTGGCTAATTTTTTTGTATTTTTAGTAGAGATGGGTTTCACCATGTTAGCCAGGATGGTCTCGATCTCCTGACCTCGTGGTCCACCCGTCTCGGCCTCCCAAAGTGCTGGGATTATAGGCGTGAGCCACCGCTCCCAGCCGGGACCAGTTTTTAGTGATCAACGGTTCCAGGACCAGACCAATGCAGACATTCCTCTACAGAGACAAAAGAAGAATCAGAAAACATCAGGGAGATCTGAGGTTAATTTCTCTCCTTCCATTGTGAAATGAACTAAGCCACCCTTTTCAACAGGAAGAGGGATCAACAGGATGAGGAAGCAATATGAAAGAATGAACACTTACCTCAAAGGGAATTTAACTGCAGATTGTCTAGTATATGTTTCTCATTTTGCAACCGAGGAAACTGAAGTCCAGAATGGGAAAGAGACTTCTCAAGGGTCACTCAGTTGTGGCCCTTTTCCAGATATGTTCTATGGAGTCCTAGGGGGCTCTGGATATACTTTCAGGGCCACCAGTGAGAGAGGGGTACTGACTGGCTATCCCTTGGGTCCATTCTCCTGTTTCAACCAAAAAAAGACTGCTTAAACCAGTCTTATTTAGGGTTTTAAAAAAGCCGCAGGGCTTTCAGGCTTCCACTGTTTCTTCTTCCTTTGCTCTTTCTTGGCTATGTTTAGGGTTAGGTCACTCACAGCAACCTGGACACAGGAGGCAATATGATGAGGTGGAAAGCATATTGGAAAGCCAGGAGAGCTAAGCTGAAGTGCTTGGTTTTGCAGTTAAGTCCCTGTGACCCTGAGCAAGTTACATCACTTTTCTAGGCTTCAGACTGTATATTTATAAAATTGGCCTGAGGAGTTCCATGAGATCTCGTTTACATTCGCATTTTAATGTTATAGAAATGCCAGCATTTTCTTTGGTGGACTCCAGATCCCCTTCTAAATTCCTCCTCGACTCTAGCAGTTAAGAATAAAGTTTTTTTTCTCAGTTATGTTAACTTTATTTAATAGGCTGAAATAGTCTCAAAAATCTTTGTCTTCATCAGATGTTTACAAAACTTTTGGCCTTTGAGCTCCAACCTGGAGCTTTACTCCATCTATAATATGATTTTCCTGTTATAGTGCATTCTGAAGTTCTTCTGAAGAAAACTGAACCCAACCCAAACCTCTGTGAAAGCCAGTCTCCTTGTCAAAAGGTACAACACATTTTTGGATATGGCCAAACTGTGCAAAGACACCATCAGCTGATTTGACGCTGCGGTCCAAGGAATTTTGCTAACAAAAGCAACCGGCCTACTGATACTTGTATGAAGCACCATGGCACCTTTCCATGCTAAGGCAGCCATCTTTAGGCTCAAAAGTTCTTTTTTTTGTTGTTATTTGAGTTCCTTGTATACTCTGGATATTAGTCTCCTGTTGGATGAAGATTTTGCAAATATTTTCTCCCATTCAACAGGTTGTCTCTTCACTCTGTTGATTGTTTCCTTTGCTGTGCAGAAGCTTTTTGCCTTAATGTTGTCCCATTTGCCTAATATTTTGTTGCCTGTGCTTTTGGGGTCTTAGCCAAAAAATCATTGCCTAGACCAATGTCCTGGAGTGTTTGCCCTATGTTCTCTTCCAGTAATTTTATAGTTTTGGGTCTTACATTTATGATGAGAGATAGGGGTCTTGTTTTATTCTTCTGGGTATGGATATCCAGTTTTCCCAGCACCATTTATTGAAGAGACTGTCCTTTCCCCAGTGCATGTTTTTGGAACCTTTGTTGAAAATCAGTTGACTGTAAATACATGGGCTCATTTCTGGCTTCTCTATTCTGCCTCATTGGTCTGTGTGTCTGTTTTTATACTAATGCCATGCTGTTTTGGTTACTATAGCCTTGTAATATATTTTCAAGTCAGGTAGTGTGATGCCTCCAGCTTTGTTCTTTTTACTTGGAATTGCTTTGGCTATTAGGGCTCTTTTGGGGTTCCATATACATTTACAATTCTTTTTTCTATTTCTGTGAAGAATGTCATTGGTATTTTGATAAAGATCACATTGAATCTGCAGACTGCTTTGGGTAATAGGATCATTTTAATGATATTAATTATTCCAATCCATGATCATGAGATGTCTTTTCACTTGTTTGTGTCATCTTCTATTTCTTTCATCAACTCAAGAGGCCTTTAACCTTCTTGGCTAAATGTATTCCTTTGTATTGAAATTTTTGTAGCTATTGTAAATGAGATTGTTTCCTTGACTTCTTTTTCAGGATTTTTTGGATAAGACTTCAAAAGTACAGACAAGAAAAGCAAAAATAAACAAATGAGATTACATAAAATTAAAAAGCTTCTGCTCAGCAAAGGAAACGATCAACAGAATGAAAAGACAAGCTACAGAATGGGAGAACATATTTGCAAACTACACATCTGACAAGGGGTTAATATCCAAGATATATTAATACAAGGAACTCAAACAACTAAATAGCAATAATAGTAATAATAATCCAATGTAAAATGGGCACTCCAAATAGACATTTCTCAGAAGAAGACATACAAATGGTCTCTTCATATGCATGTATATGAAAAAAATGCTTAATATTACTAATCATCAGGAGAATACAAACCAAAACCATGAGATATCATCTTACTCCAGTTAAAATCATTATTATAAAAAAGGCAAAAAATAACAGATGTTGGCAAGAATGTGGAGAAAATCGCACTTTTATTCATTGTTGGTGGAAGTGGAAATTAGTACACAGCCATTATGGAAAACAGTATGAAAATTTCTCAAAAAAACAAAAAACAGAACTACCATACTATCCAGCAATCCCACTACTGTGTATCCAAAGGAAAAGAAATAACTATATCAAAGAGATACATGCACCCTCATGTTGATTGCAGCACTATTCACAATAACAAAGATTTGGAATGAACCTAAATGTCCATCAGTGGCTGGATAAAGACAATGTGGTATATTTACATAATGAAACATTATTTGGCTATAGAAAGAAGGAAAGCATGTCATCTGATGCAACATGGATGGAACTAGAGGTCATTATGTTAAGTAAAATAAGCCAAATACAGAAAGACACATTTCTTTTTTTTTTTTAATTTTACTTTAAGTCTCGGGATACATGAGCAGAATATGCACGTTTGTTACATAGGTATACATGTGCCATGGTGGTTTGCTGCACCTGTCAACCCATTATGTAGGTTTTGAGCCCCACATGCATTAGGTATTTGTCCTAATGCTCTCCCTCCCCTTTCCCCTGACCCCACAACAGGCCCCAGTGTGTGTTGTTTCCCTTCCTGTGTCCGTGTGTTCTCATTGTTCAACTCCCATTTATGAGTGAGAACATGCAGTGTTTGGTTTTCTGTTCTGGTGTTAGTTTGCTGAGGATGACGGTTTCCACCTTCATCAATGTCCCTGCAAAGGACATGAACTCATTCTTTTTTATGGCTGCATAGTATTCCATAGTGTATATGTACCACATTTTCTTTAACCAGTCAATCAATGATGGGCATTTGGGTTGGTTCCATGTCTTTGCTATTGTAAATAGTACTGCAATAAACATACATGTGCATGTGTCTTTATAGTAGAATGATTTATATTCCTTTGGGTATATACCCAGTAATGAGATTGCTGGGTCAAATGGTATTTCTTGTTCTAGATCCTTGAGGAATCATCACACTGTCTTCCACAATGGTTGAACTAATTTAATTCCCACCAACAGTGTAAAAGTGTTCCTATTTCTCCAGAGCTTCACCAGTGTCTATTGTTTCCTAACTTTTTAATAATCACCATTCTGACTGGTGTGAGATGGTATCTCATTGTGGTTTTGATTTGCATTTCTCTAATGATCAGTGATGATGAGGTTTTTTTCATAAGTTTGTTGGCTGCATAAATGAGAAAGACGAATTTCTTATGTTCTTACTCGTATGTGGTATCTAAAAAAGTTGATTTCATGGAGGTGGAAAGTTGAACAACAGATACCAGAGGCTAGGAACAGTGAGTGGGTGGGATGGGGGAATGAAAAGTGGTTGGCCAATGGGTACAAACATACAGTTAGATAGAAAGAATAAATTTTAATGTTTGATAGTAAAGTAGCATGACTATAGTTAACAACAATGTATTGTATATTTCAAAATAGCTACAAGTGAGGCCTTGATATATACCATACTACATATAATGATAAATGCTTGAGGTGATGGATATCCTAAATACTCTGACTTGTTCATTACACATTCTATGCATGTAGTAAAACATCACATGTATCCCATAAATATATATAAATATTACATATCAATAAAAAGAACAATAAAAAGTAAACAGAATTTTAAAAATAATATAAGTTCAAGAGATACTTAGCCTCATACAGTGACATTCCTTGGTGAGGTCCCAATAACTTTAGGTCTGGTTCCTGGCCTTATCGGTTCAGGGCTTGGAATGGGTCAGTGAACACCGAGGAAATCAAGCTATGGGGGCTGACTCAGTTAACCAGATTCACAAGAGACTGGTAGAGTTCTCAGTCTTTTCAAGAATTCTAGCTCTTAGGGTCTAGAGGAGGAAGTATAAAAGAAAACAAATACCTGCGTTGATTTCCCAGCTTCTGCAAAGACTTTATGCATGTCACAGTGCCTTGAGCACAATGGGACTTGGGATGTTAATGTTTTGCACCTAAATCCAAACTAGCACTCATATTTTATAATTTGAAGATATTTGTTCAGGATGTTGTTTTCCTCTTGTTGATGCTCTGCTTATAAGGACCTACAGAATGGAGCTTTAAAGACCAGTCACCTTCGTGATTGACTTGGGCCCTTCTTCTTTACCCAGCATCAATAATCAGTCAAATGTCCAGGATTTTAGAACTTCTGCATATTAGCTAGATAGAAGGTAAACTATCTGGGGGCAAATGAACCACAGATAGCAACCAAATGGCACTAGATAAAGCATGCAGGGGACCAGGAGATCAAAAAGGAAGAAATAGTAACTAGGTTGTCTTAATCAGGGGTTAAGCGTGGAGCCCAAAACAGAAAACGATTTTTTCCCCATAGACTCAACACATCTGAATAGAAAACTATTTTTTTAAGATGAGACCCTAACAGTATAGACCATGATGCAAACACATAATTTAAACTGAGAAACTGAAACTATTCTCTGCCCTTTAGAAAACTATACAAAAGGAAGCAAAGCTTCTAGCAGGAGGTGACCTGAGGAGCGTAAACTCAGAGCAGAGAAAATTTGATGGCCTTCATGGTCAGTGTCATCAGCTGTCACAGTTGATGACACTAGGAATGAGATGAGAATTATTATTATTAGTAGTAGTTTTTGATGACCAGGGCCCCTGTGCTCAGGCAAGGCTACAGACTTGGGACTCATTCCAACTCTCACAAAAGGCTTTGATTCCAAGCAGGCCTCACCCATCTGTTGCCACATAGTTGCCTCAGATAGTCTAGTCACTGTGCGATTGAGAAAATTATATCTTCATATTAATTACATTCTATTTCCTGGGAAGTATCCTGAGATGTTGATGGATGCTATGGAAATATCCAAAGCTTTAAGCAAAATGCTCCTTCTTGTGTCTTATATTCTCTATCACAAGCTGGTTTGTACTAGCGTCTACCTCATAGGATTGAGCTTGTCCTCCTGTGGTTCCCTGTGCATATTCCTTTCTACCGACTAACAGCAGCTACCAGACAGGTTCTCTTTATTTACTGAATTCTGGAAGAGGACCTCTTATCAAGATGGTGGCATATGTTTGAGATAGAAAATAGTCCAGGGAATCCACTTTGCTCTGTAAATGTAAATAAATATAAGACTCGATTATAAAAGGCGACTCCTAGATAAAGGTTTTTTTGTTTGTGTGTTTTGTTTTTTTGTTTGTTTTTTGAGATGGAGTCTTGCTCTGTCGCCCAGGCTGCATGACACATGGCAACGATAACATCTTGAACATATTTCTTCACTTTTAAAGCTCCATTTCTCTATCTGATAAATGGAATACATCCACTGATTCGTTATAAAAAGCCCATGAGATTATGCATGGTATGCGCCTGACATAAAATAGGTGTTCAATAAGCAATGCGCATTTTACCTTTTTCTGTTTCCTTTTGTTAGGAAGTACACATTTCCCGAGTTCAAATGGCTACACACTGCTTTATTAGTTTATCATGGCTGCTGTAACAAATTTCCACAAACTTAGTGGCTAAAAACAATGAAAATTTATTCTCTTATAGTTCTGCAGCTGAGTAGTCCAGATTGAGTCTCACTGGGCTGAAGTCAAGGTGTCAGCAGGGCTGGTACCTTCTAAAGACTCTAGGAGAGAATTTGTATTCTTACGTTTTCCAGCTTCCAGAGGATGCCTGCATTCTTCGGTTCATGGTTCCTTCCTCACATCACTCAACTTCACGTCTCCTTCTCTGACTCTGACCCTCCTGCCTCCCTCCTTCCCATATAAAGACTGTTGTTATTGGGCTCACTCAAATAATCCAGGATAATCCCCGATTTTAATTTCCTTACCTCAATCACATCTGCTAAGTCCCTTTTGTCACATATCACAACATAGTCACAAATTTTGTGAATTAGAAATTGGACATCTTTTGCAGGGAGGGCATTATTCTGCCAACCACAGATGTTATGGAAAACGTGTAAGTTTGATGAGACCTGCATTTCAGGTCCAGAGTTAAGGGTTGGGAAGAGACAGCTCTTCAGCTGAAGCCAAGACATGTTTTCCCTTGCAGTCCTTGAAAGAATGGGCACATAGCAGGGGCAGTTGGATCAAGACCAATACATCTCAGGGGCAGGGTGCTGGAGAGAGGACTGGGATGACACATTTCCACTCATATTTTGTTCCAAGATAGTTTTGAAAACACAGAGTGTTTTCAAGAACATTTGCTGAACATCCAGAAGTACCCAAGTGTTTGTCTTTAAAAGAAAGACCGTCACAATCTAGCCCTTGGGGTCTACAAAATTACCTATCAGGGAAATCAAAGGAACAGAGTAAGATGAGCTAGCATATGTGACCCAGAGGATCACACAGAAAGGTAATCCTAGAGTTTTCAGGGTGTACAATAGTGGACTCAGTCCTTCTCAACCTGATTGGGTTTGGGCTCTCTGCCAAAGGAGAAATGGATTTGCTTTAATGTACATCCTCACTTTCAGGTTCTGGGGAACACTTTAGATTCCTGCATCAACCTGGTCCAGGGATTCGTATATATCTGCAAAGAGCCCTTTCACCAAAATCATGGCATGAGATAGAGATTTCTTTCCTTCTAATCTGTATTCCTTCTATTTATTTTGCCTGTATAAGCAAAATATGAACTTTCATTTTGTTCCTTGGCTTCTGCGTGTCTTGTTTTGCCCTAAACAATCCTGGATGTAAGATTCAACTCCTCATCTTGTTCCCCTAAAATATCCACTTCCACAAATATGGTAGTGTGTGGTAAGGATATTACTGAAGATTTCATAGCAAACACGGAAGAGAGGATTCATACCACAAACTCCTTGGTTAACTATGGAAAAATTTCCCACTAATGATTTCTTTCTCTTATAGTATCCCCATCACCTTGCCATACTGCCTCTGATGATTAGCTGTCTGCCTCTCTTTTATCTCATACAGTTCCTGTGCCTTCACTAATTCCAAAGGAGCCAAAAGTGTGGTAGCAAGTGCTTCCCCTAGAAGCCAAGCCTGCAATATGGTCAAAGCCTTCAAAGGGAACCCTGAGTAAACTTAACTCCAGCACTGGTCTAATTCTGCCAAGTCGTGCCATTCATCTTTCATCCTCTGAATTGCTATTTGTTAAATAGAGGTTTTGGATATGGTTAAAAAATTAATTTCTCTTGAATTTCTTGTCCATTTACATTATTTTTGAGAAAACGTTATTGTGCCTGGGATGACAGATGTCAGCTAGTTAAGGAAGTTGAAGTGAAGTGAGAGTTTCCAGGACACCATTAACAGTCTTGTGTGGTCCAAGGAGTTTCCAGCACTCAGCTGCAGAGGGAAGCTTCCTTGGTGATCACTGATAAGCAATAACTAGACCACGGACTAATTGAAACCTTCCCTGACTGTCCTATGTCTGAAAGTGGGAAATGAATCTTCCCCATTCTTGGTGCCAGAAAGAAAGAAAAAAAGGTGAAGGAGTAGTTAGATATGAGTTAGATATGTTAGTTATCAATTCAGGCATAGTCAGAAGATGAGCACTCACAATTTCTCTCCCACGGAAGCATGGGGTTGGTTTTGGAGTCTGGGAGGCACTGGTCAGAATGTTGGTAGCAGACTGAGCACACAATGAAAGCGTAGCCTCTTTGGGTTTCGGCCACCTCTATACCTTCTCCCTTGCCAATTAGGAGATCTGAGTGGTGTGTTCAAAGCCAAAGAGCTGTGCAAACCCTGTCACCAAGCTAGATGGGGAGATGCTGACCAGAAGTTGATCATGCCTTGTACAGGCAAGATGACTAAGAAGAATCTAGGTCAAGGACTAGCACACAAATCTCTGTTGCTGACCTCTCCCTGTGGGTGCTCATTTATTTTATTTAAAAATTAAAAACAAATATCTTTCACAGTACTTACATCTAACCAAAAAATTACAGAAATATTAATCATAGTTCTAAGAAAGTGATATGACAATGGCAACTAACAGAATAGAAGGAAGACAATAATATTTTGAACTTCCCTTCTTTCTGGTCCATCCAGAATTCTCCTATCAAGCAGACCTCTCTGGCGTGCGCAATACATTATGGATCTACCAATTCCTTAGAGAAAAATGTTTTTGTTAAAGAGATAGCTACATTTACTTGTTTTAAAATAGAAAGCACTATGGCAACTGAAAACATGATTTGTAATAACCTTGTATCCATGACGGTTCACATAAAAGGCCCAGGCAATAAAAATAGATTAAAAATATGGAGAGTGCTATAACGAACTTGAATCTTAATTCATAGCCACCTCAACATTTTGTGAGAGGATCTGATATGGTTTGGCTCTTTGTCCCCACCCAAATCGCATCTCGAATTGTAATCCTCATGTGTTGAGGGAGGGAAGTGATTGGATCATGGGGGCTGTTTCCTTCATGTTGTTCTCGTGATAGTGATTTCTCACAAGATCTGATGGTTTTATAAGGCACAGTTCCCTGCTCTTGCATGCTCTCCCTCTTGTCTGCTGCCATGTAAGACATGCCTGCTTCCCCTTCCACCATGATGACATGATTGCAAGTTTCCTGAGGCCTCCCCAGCCATGTGGAACTGTGAGTCAGTTAAACCTATTCTTTTATAAATTACCCAGTCTCGGATATTTCTTTGTAGCCATGTGAAAACCGTCTAATACAGCATCTCTTCAGTGTGAGTTACATTCTTTTACATTTCTTAAAAACGTGAAGTTGGACAAATTCAGAAACTTGGTCAAAACTCAAATTGGGCTGGTGAACAATCATGAACAATTTTCTCTCTAATCTCATAATAACCCTTTGCATTTAGACACATTAGGCACAATGTAAACTTTCTACAGAAAAATGTGTGTGCAAATTCCAGGGATTGTGGGCAATAGTGACATTTTAGTAATAGTAACATGTATTTTGAAAGTCAGTAAAATGTTATTTTAAAAAATCCCATCCTGTCCCTTTTTCAAAGCCTATAACAACTGTGTATAAGGGTTACTGAATTACTGTTAGGATTATATTGTTGCAGGAAAATAAGTGCACTTTATCCTTCCTAAGCATTGATTCCTTTCTTGGAGCCTAGGTTGACGAACTGACTCTTTGGGCCACAGGGGTACAGTATAGTATATAGATTTTCAGAGTGTGGATGCTGACTGCTGGGAAAGGGGTTCCTCTTTCTATTGATGATGCTTCCCATCTGGCACGTACAGTGTCTGCTTTCAGGCTCCTGGGAGAGACTGAGCACATGCAGAAGACATTCCAGCTAACCAAGTTTTCATCCCTAAACTATGTTTTTCCCTCATTGAAACCTCATTCACTTATCTTCCCTGATGAGCTGGAATGGGCAATTTAGAAGGAAAGCACACATTTCTCTTCTCTGTCTTCTTCAGAGCCTATAGCCAGTCCTGAGAATCCAGCCAGCCCCCTATCATTTTCTCTCTAGGCCCTACCTCGTTCTCTCTTGGCTTTCCGAGATGACGGTACCTCCAGTAATGTTGCGCCCCACCCAAAGCACAGAAACAAAACAGGGGAAAGGACGGTCCATTTTTTTTTTTTTTTTTTTGAGATGGAGTTTCGCTCTTGTTGCCCAGGCTGGAGTGCAATGGCGCAATCTTAGCTCACTGCAGCCTCCATCTCCTGGTTTCAAGCAATTCTCCTCCCTCAGCCTCCCAAGTAGCTGGGATTACAGGCATATGCCACCACGCCTGGCTAATTTTTTGTATTTAGTAGAGACGGGGTTTCACCATGTTGGTCAGGCTGGTCTGAAACTCCTGACCTCAAGTGATCCACCCGCCTTAGCCTCCCCAAGTGCTGGGATTACAGGCGTGAGCCACCGCGCCCAGCCCCTTCTAATTTTAAATATTTCTTTGCTTTTGTCTTTTCTGGAAAGGTTCCAGCTAATCGCTCAATGCTGTGATACCTTCTGCTGGGAGGGAGGAGGTGATAGCATGACAGAGTGCCTCCTCCCAGGCTTTATCACTCCCTACTTGTAGGCATTTGATAGCTCCCATGGTGCCCTCTTACTAAAGAAGCTGGGATGTGATTTCCCAGGAGTTCTTCAAATAGTTCCTGGTAATTCTTGCCTTACCATCCTTTGCACAGAGTTTCTGAATTTCCAAGTGGAGAGATTTCCAAGTCCGGGAATTTTAATGTAAGAATTGGTTGGCACCCTATCTCCGGGAAATGAACGGTAGCTTTTCCTTGCGCATTTCTCAAAGGAAGTGAAAGAAGTACTGCTAAAAATCTCATCTTTCAATTAATTTTTCCATAATTCTGTTCATCATTAAAAAATAGGGAGTGCTAATTAAAGCATTAAAGATAAACACTCCAGAGAAAATGGAAGCATTCAGCTGAGGATCTGCTGTAATTCATATAGAAAAGTCCATATTAGCACAATCGACTGCCTTAACAAGTTGAAGTGAAACTAGTACTATTGGTTCTATAAATCAGTTCCACTCAATGATGGCCAAGGCCTTCCCAAGATATTGAGGAATATTTGCCCATGAGAGCTTATAACTGTACACAAAATTTTCTAATCCCTGTAGCATGGTGTGAAGTTAAGAGTTGAATGGAAAACTAAGCTGGTGGTAGGCCAAAAGGACGTCATTGCAAGGAGTAATTTGGTGGGTCAACCCTTTAGAGTTAGGTCATTCAGCAGCAGGCTTTGGGGATGCTATTTGCCAAATAACCTATGAAAGAGTTTCTTTTAATGTGTGTATACTTAATAAAGGTATTATGGATCTCCTGCCCTAATTTCTAGGTCAGGCCATTCAATTTATCCTCCCTAAAAGATTTTTTGGAGTATCAGTGGAAAAAAATTAGACCAGAGAAACCTCTAGGTAGCAGTGCTATTTTGCCACCTGACAATCCTGCATTCTTTTCCAAATTTTGTACACAATGGTTTTGGCTTTAGGGCCCATATCAAAGTTCTTTCAATGTTTTTTTTAATCCTGAGGAAGAGAGTCTTACTGATGTTCTCTTGAGTTTTATATAATTTGAATCAATTTAACGTATGCCATATTTTTCTTGTGCCATCAAGATTAGTTTAACTTAAGAGAGTTGGGTCCACTGCAGTATTTGTTATACAGACCTAAAAACAGTTATTGAAATGCTTGACAATAAAAATGTATTTTGTGTACTATAAGATTTTCTCAAGGGATATATCTTTCTTGGGGGGCACAAGTCACAAGTGACTATTAGAATTAAAGTGATAATTAGTATTAATATTTAACTTCCCATTGAGAATTAGATATTAAGAGCTATGGCAGTTCTTCCTAATTAAGTAAAGAGGTAAAAATTCAGAGACTCCAGTAATGTCTGATTGTTGAGAGTACTCCTTATAAATTTGACCTCTTGGAGACTTTTAGCATGTAGCAAGTATAGATGTTATGGTTGTTTGCTCTACAAATAAATAGATTATACTGAGCTGGAAATCTTTTTGAATTGGTATATCTTTAATGGATCTTTTATTTAATGAGTACCAGGTGAATTTCACATTAAATTTGTTTAGCTTCTGGCAATCCTCTGGAAGTAAGTCTTCTGTCCTCCACAGGTAATATTTATGAAAATTCATCAGGTGAAATAATACATGAAAGTATATAAAGAATAACACATTGTCTTTTATTTTATAATTCATAATCATCTTTGCATGCTTTCTGTATATTTCTGGTGGTCCTAGAATAAGTGACAATATATTATACAAATATATAAAATAAAGCACATTAGAAGTATAAACAAGAGGGAAAAAAAAGAATTCACAACACAGTCAGATTTTATAGTCATTACATTTCACTGGAAAGCAAAATGTCTCTTCTTTGCCTATTACCTTCCACAGGCTCAATATTGGCATTGGAAAACAAAGTGCTGAGTATGGCACTTCCTGCCTTATTTCCATGATGTATGGGCTAAATCATCAGGGCAGATAATTTGAGTTCATCAGCAATATTGAATTTGTGTTTTAATGTGAACACCTTACCGAGTCCTGGCTTACAAACTTCGCAAATGATGTGCGTCTCTATGTTAGTGTGCTTTGACTTCTGGCCCTTGAAAGCAGACAGCACATATAGTGTCCCACATTCCAAAGCCTCAAGAGATGGAGAGACTGAAGGGCAGAGCACTGCAGGTGGAGGGAACAGCATGGAAAAAGGCATGGGGTTGGGAAAATATGTTCAGCGAACTACAATGTATCTGTAGCTTGTTTAGAAAAATAGGGTTTATGTTGGAAAGTAATGGCCTATAAACTTATGGTGGATTTTTAATGCCAAACTCCTGAAAAGTAAACTTATTCTGTCTAGATCAGGAGTAGGCAAACTATGGCCCTTGGGTCAAGTCCAGCTGGCTGCTTTTTTTTGGAAAACAAAATTGTATTAGAACACTGCTAGACTAATTCATTTACAAGTTGCCTATGCTTGTTTTCATGCTGTAACAGCACAGTTGAGTAGTTGTGACAGAGATGATCTAGTCCATAAAGTCCATGACTATAACAATATATTCATATATAAAATAATGTACATTAGAAATATAAGCAAGTGAAAAAAATGAATTCACAACACAGAAATTTTACAGTCATTACTTTTCACTGAAAAGCAAAACATCTCTTCTTTGCCCATTACCTTCCATAGGTTCAGTGTTGACATTGGGAAACTAAGTTCTGAGTATAGCACTTCAACACTATTTGCTGTTTACATTTTGAAAAAGTTTGCTGACACTTGGGCTAGGCAACGGGGAATTTAAAATGTTTGAGCAGAGGAATGACAAAATCAAAATAGTAACACATGATAGTTATTCTAAAAGTTGCAGGTAGGAGATTTGATACTGAAAGATTAGTTAGGACGATTTTGTAGTATAACCCGGATTTTAAAAACTGAGATGATGGCAGTGACAATAAAATGGAAGAGACAGATGTGAGAGAAATGGTACAAGTAGAATCAACTCTGCTGGAAAAGAGTTGCAATATGGAGCAGAAAGAAGGAGAGTTAGATGATTGGGGTTTTATTTGTAAGACACTAACTGGATGTTAGTATTATGAACTAAGATAGGTCACACGGTGGGGCTATCAAATTTCAGAGGTGAGGCTAAGTTGAGTATGGGTTTGGACATGTTGAGTCTGATATGCCATTGTGACATTCAGGTAGCAGTGTCCAATAGACATGAGTTTAGAGCTGAAAAAGAGATCTGGGCTGCAGATTAGGAATTATAAGTTATTTACAAGCAAGAGAGTTTTGAATCGAAGGAGATAATGAAAACGCTGAGAAGAGAATATTAGAGAATAGCCACATTTGCTGTTGGCAAACAAAGGAGACAAAGAAGATACAGGGAAGCGGCCTAGGAGATGAAAGGAAATGCAAAAGCATGTAGCGTTCCAGAAGCTTAAACAAGAGATTCAAGAAAAAAGACATTGTCAGTAGTATCAGAAGCTGCCAAGGTGTCTGGGAAGTTGAGAAACAAAAAAATAACTTTGGATTTTGCATTCAGGAGCTTATTGGTAGATGTTGAGAGAACAGTTTTGGTAAAAGATAGAGACAGAAGCCAGGCTTCTAGAGATTAAGAAATAATTAGTAGAGGTAGAAAGAATGACCTATTTTGGGGAGAAACTTGACTAAAAAGGAAGGGGGAGAATGGGAAAACAATTTGAGAAGGTAAAATACCTTACCTTCCTCCCTCCCTATGGCCTTCCCTTGACCCTCTTACCCTCTCAAGTCCTTGTCTGCTGAGAGAAGGGAGGGGAGTGGGGCTGGACAGAAGCAGGGCCTAATGGTGGCTTATTGGAGATTATTATTATTATTAAGAAAAAAAGCTTATTGGAGCTTTTATTGTAGGTAAAAAGCTTTCACTGGATGGAGGTTTCAAATGGATGGTGCTTTCCTCTTTCCCTTCCACTGAGAGATTCTAGATCCTATGGCCAAGCTGAGGTAGTTAGGTTGTCTTGACTGCCAATAAGGCACATTTAGAACATAATCATAGACATCTAAAGCTCCATATAGGTACCCATATTGAGGTAGAAACCTCAGCTTGATAAGGTGCTTCATGTCACTGTAGTCTGCACAGGTCAGGCCTGTACAAAAGGCCTGCACAGAAGGCCTGTACAAAAGATGGCTAGTCTCGACAAGCATTCCTCTCTTTAGTAATTCCTGCATTTCTGGGATCTAGAGTTTTGTTCATTTTGCAATTTTGGGAAGTGTTGCCTGGGGGCTCCACATGTGTAGTGCACCTACTGGAAATAGTTGATTTTCTAGCCTGTCTTGGTCAAAGGCCAACTGGGTCAGATTGCATTACACTGGTCACTTGAGACCAAGAAAGCATCAGTTGGGCCATAGAAAAGCGGACAGCATAAACTGTCATTGTGCAGCATAAATTAAAGTTGCAGAAGTTATGAAGAAATGATCACATGAGAGGCAAAAGACTGTTGAATTTATATTCCAAACTCAGGTATTTTCCTGGCTTTAAAATTGGAATGTCTGAAGAATGTCTGAATATGTCTCCAGAGAGTCAAATTAGGACTGATTGCGGCAGGAGTTGGGGGGAGACAGAGGGAAGCAGAATTTCAGCTCGACATATGGAAAAGCTTTTAGGCCACTAGGACATTATTCTAGAAATTGTTGTTTAGGCATACAAATTGGAAACCTAGTGGTGACTAACATTTTGGCATACACATGGAGAGTATGCACAGAAAAAGCACTGCTCTGGGAATGGGGGTTTATTAGACATGCAGGGTGATCTACTCTTCTCTGGACCTATTTTCCTGTTTGTAAATTGAAGAAGTTTAACTAAATGATCCTGGAAGGCCTTCTAGCTCCAATATTCCAAGATCTGATTTTACTGTACATAGTGGTACAATGTCTTTATAGTGAAGAGGTGAGAATCTGGTATTTCAATTATTTTTTAAAATGGTCCTTATGAGGCAGATATTATTGTAGCCCTCTCTTTTTCCATTAAAGTTGTGAAAAACCCTAGGGATCTGACATAATGTAGTCTAATTAAAGCTTCGTTTTCTCTCTCTTCGTGGAGACAAAAGATTGACTAGAACTGTATCAGAGGGTTGAGAGCACAGGCTCCGGAGGAGAGCTGTATTGGAATTCTGACTCACTCCTCGTAGCTGTGTAACCTTGGACAACCTGCTTACTCCTCATGAGCCTCAGGTTGCTTACATAAACAATTGGGATGGTAATCAAACCTACATCTCAGATTGTTGGAAGAATCAAAGAAGATTGCCACAATTTTAAGAGGGCTGTGGAGTGTGGGAAAAGACCACATACCTACCTTTGTTCAAAGTAAGGTTAGGTGAAGTTACCTATTCATTTCTTAAAGGAATTAAAATATTAAAGGAAGTGCAGTGGGCACACAGAGAAAGAGAGGAGCAAGTATGGCTTTCCAAGACCCCCTGAGTCACAGCACAACTGCTGAGGGTACTGTCTCATTGAAGGTGAAGTCCTTTCAGATTTCAGAAGCTGTATTTTTATGTTGCTCTACCATCCTTTTGTTCTTGTATGTTGTATCCTGCAACCTTGCTGAACTTCCTGATTAGTTCTAGGAGTTTTATTTGTTTTTGTTTATGTAGATTTCTTGAGATTTTCTTCATAGACTATACTGTCATTTGAAAATAGGGACAGTTTTAAGCTTTATTTCATCTTTTAAGAATTGTATGCCTATTACTTTCTTTCCTTTCCTTATTGCACTAGCTAGAACTTCCAGCATTATATTGAATCACAGTCTTTTTCTATTTGGGGTTTATGCCAGCCTTCCAAAAGAACTGACTCAAGCAGTCTCCACAGTAAATATGTGGATTTAAAGAAAGGTTTAGAGACATCTAAGAGACCAAGAGACCTTCCTGGTCTTCAGGCCAGAACCATATAATACCTTTTCAAACCTGGCTTGAAACAGAGAATCAGCTCTTAGGGGTTCCATTTTTCTGCCTCTAGCTCTCTGGCTTAAGGGAAGCCCACTTCACTAAAAGGAAATGTGTAGAAATCACTTAGCAAAATACACAGAAACAATAAGCACTGAATACATGCTAGTTGCTGTTATTATCATACTAAGGTGTATATGATACTATCATCACGTACTAGATAGTACTAGTATCATACTACATCATGTACACATAGTATGATACTAGTACTAGTACATGATGTACATATAGTATGATACTAGTACTATCATATGAAGGTGTAGTGTGACCAGGGCTTTTCAGACTTTAATGAGCATATAAACACCAGGAGACCTTAATAAATGCAGATTCTGATTCAGTAGGTCTGGGGGGATTTTTCATTTCTAACAAGCTTCATAGTTCACTGAGGCTGCTGGCTTGAGGACCTGACTTGGAGTAGCAAGGTATAGAGGGTATCCATTATTCAGTCGGCTTGGCACCCTGCTTCTTGGGTAGAGTTCCCCCTCACTTGGTGATTATGATTCAGACCTCTGACTGGACCCATACTCCTAATTCTCACTGGTCCATGTCCCAAAAATAGTTAAGCAAGAGATAAGGACCTATTTCTTATTGGACTATTTATGCTTAAGATCTGTTCCAAGAAGTGAGCATCTAATTTTTGTTGGCTTAGGCATATTACCTTGTGCAGTGAGACCGAGTGAACTAATATAAAGAATCCAAGCTTTGGTGGCCAGAACTCACTGATGAGGACATTTTAAAACATGCTTCATATGACTTGTTTCCCCCTTATTAGGGTAAAGTAAACACAAATATAATTTTAAGAAATGTCTTATATTTAGAATCACTGAAATGAGACCAAGACAGTAAACAAGCTACTGTAAATTTCTCCTTTTCCAAGATTACCCTAATACCCACACACCTGTGCAATGAACAAGTCCATAGAACCTCATGAGTGAAGAATTAGGTCTGGCCTGCTTGACTCCTTTAAGATCCACCATCTGGCCAGGAGTATTGACTCATGCCTGTAATACCAGCACTTTGGGGGGCCAAGGCGGGAGGATCCCTTGAGCTCAGGAATTCAAGACCAGCCTGGGTGACATAGTGAGACCTTGTCTCTACTAGAAAAAAAAAAATAGGGCATGATGGCATGTGCCTGTAGTCCCAGCTACTCGGGAGGCTGAGGTGGGAGAGTTGCTTGAGCCCAGGAAGTCGAGGATGCAGCCCCAGCCTGGGCAACAGAGGGAGACCCTGTCTCAAAATGAAAGAAAGAAAGAGAGAGAGAGAGAGAGGGAGAGAGAGAGAGAGAGGGAGAGAGAGAGAGAGATGGAGAGAGAGAGAGAGAGAGAGGGAGAGAGAGAGAGAGAAAAAGAGAAGAAAGGAGAAGAAAAGAAAAGAAAAAAGAAAAAAGAAAATCTACCATTTGCCTCAGGATACAAACCAACCACCAAATATGAGGACAATGTCAGACCCGCTCATCCTCCCAGGTTTAGTTCTGAACCTTCCTCAACCCCCTGGGTTTTATCCTGCTTTTGATCTTCCTGGCTATTGACCTTGAAATTTGCTTTCCCATTTTTGCCCCTATCTTGCCCTTAGACTTGAAATACATTGCAGAGCAGGCACTTAAGGGGAGTAGGGGCTTAGGAAATATGTGTTGAATGAATATCAGAGAGCATTGTTGGGAGTCAGGGCTCAGCTCTGGGGCACCCTACCCTAGGTGAGACTCACAGAGGACAAGTGGGTGGGGCTTGGGGATGGGAGAAGTAGTGAAGTCGTCTTCCTTCTAATGACCTTGACAGTAATTGCAGGCATATGTTCTTTCCATCCTTTTGCGTTGGTTAGACATTACACTCCAAATAATAGCAGTTACGAAGAAAGGAGTGTGTGTCTGCTGTTCTGGGCTCTAGTCCCAACTCTTTTAACTAGCTCAAGGACTTTAAGCATGCCATTTCTCCTTCTCTGGGTCTCATTCCCCCATCTCTAAAATGAGGAGAGGGTTCTTGGATTCCATATCTGTGGGGTCTTTCAGCAATGACAGTCTAGGACTTTATGTGCTGAACAGCTATAGAAACTAAACACATTCTGCTCAATACTTAAAACTGCTAATCTTTTTTTTGTTTGTTTGTTTGTTTTAAATCACATTTCCTTAGGTGGCTTAACTTTTAGGTGAATAATGGCACTTGGGTTTACCCCAGGTCTATTAGCTGTGCTAATCTGCCAGTGTACCTACCAAGCAATGGATTGATTGATTTTTCATTCTGAACTTTTATGAAGAAGGTTTTAAAGGCGAGTGCTCTGTTGCTCTCTGTATCATCATTTACCAACTACTTTCTTGTTGAAACTTGTTACATTCAAAACTTATTTCTGCAGCCATTTAATTTCTTCAATTAATTCAAATATTGATTTTACTTTTCTTAGAGACATGAAATAGATGACACATGCTTTTATCTGAAAGATTTAGAACGCTTTACACTTTCTCAATTAGAACCCTCTCTATTAATCAAAAAATACTTGCACTAAGTTAGATGGGGTGAATTTATAGACCTAAACTGCTTCCTTCTCTTCCTCCCTTCTTTTTCTCTTTCCTTCTTTTTGGGTACAGGAAACAGATATATCAAGCACTTACTACAAGCCAGGCCTTGTACTAGATGCTTTCACATGCATTGAATCCCCACAAAATCTTTTGAGGTAGGATGTATTATAATTGCTTTACAGATAAGAAAACTGAGAGTCACTGGGGTTAAGTGATTCACTCAAGGTTATATGACTAGTGCATCTTCCTTACCCATGACTGCTTTCTCTTGTGTACCAAACCCAAATCAGCCCCACCCCCCCTGAAAAAACTATTTTGTTGGATTCCCTAATCCAATTTTGGAAACAGAAACAACTTCTACTATTTGCATTGTAAATTATAAAAACATGTAACATTTTTTCCTTTAGCTTTCTCTGGAAACTTGAGAAATATAGATGAACATAGTGAAGAAAATAAAACTTATTTATAATCATACAGTGCAGAAATAACACCTGCTAATATTATAGTGAATGTCTTTCCCATATGAAGCATATTTACATATATCATTTGTGCTTCTCAGCAACCCTATCTGATGCCATCTCCATTATACACTAAAGGAAGCTGAAGCTCAGACAGATATGGATCAAGCCCAGGCTCACCCCCAAGGTAGACTCTAGACTGGAGTTGATTTTGCCGTGCAAGCAATTGCTGTTAAGGGAAGAGAATGGGGAATTTTTCAGGCTTTGTTTATCCTCATCATTTGAAGAGATGTCAATATTTGGTAAAATACAAATCCTGTCTGAGCTCCACTAGCAATGATGTGCCAAGTGCTCAAATTAAGCAAGTACTCTTTCGCAGTCCTAGAAGGAAATCAAAGGATGACCTTCAAAAAGGGTGCCTCATTTGCAGTTACCAGTGTAAAATTCAGTGATTTTTAGTGTATTCAAAGAGTTATATAACCATCGACATAATTTTAGAATATTTTGATCATCCCCAAAAGAAACTCTGTATCCTTTAGCTATCACCTTCCAATTCCCCTGGCTTCCCTGGTCATAGACAGCCCTAAACTACTTTCTGTCTCTCTCTATCTACCTATCCTGGATATTTAGTGGTAACCAGTAGTCTACTTTCTGTTTCTACAAATTTGCTTTTCTGAGTTTTCTTCTAAATATAATCACACAATATGTGTTTTTTTGTGTCAGGATTATTTCACTTGGCATATTTTCAAGGTTCAGCCAAGTTGTAGCATGTGTCAGTACTTCATTTCTTTTTATTGTGAAACAATATTCCAATGTATTGCTATACCACATTTTGTTTATTTATCAGCTGATGGACTTTGGGGTTTTTTCCTACTTTTTGGCTCTCATGAATAATACTTCTATGAATATTCATATACAAATTTTTGTTTGAATGCCTTTCAATTCTTTTGGGTCTATCTATCTATAAGTACATATATTCCATTGTGCCATATACCCCATAGTTTATATACTCCATTAAATAAACTTTAATAAATTCCACTATGAGTGTAATTGCTAGTTAATATAGTAAGTTTATGTTTAATCTTTTGAGGAACTGCCAAACTATATTCCCAAATGGCTGCACCACTTTATTTTATTTATTTTTTTTGAGACAGAGTCTTGTTCTGTCACCCAGGCTGGAGTGCAGTGGCAGGATCTTGGCTCACTACAAGCTCTGCCTCCTGGGTTCACGCCATTCTCCGGCCTCAGCCTCCTGAGTAGCTGGGACTACCGGCGCCCACCACCAGGCTGCACCATTTTAAAATCTCACCAGCCATGTGTGAGGGCTCCAATTCCTCTAAATTTTTGCTAACACTTGTTATTTTCCATTTTTAAATATTATAACCATCCTGGTGGTGTGAAGTGGTGTCCCATTGTGGTTCTGATTCACATTTCCCTAATGAGTATACTGTTGAGCAGTTTTTTACATGTTCAACAAGTTTCTCACTATTGTTATTTATTCAACTCATATTTACTGATTTCTACTTTGGACAAGTAATCCTTATACGTTTATATGGCCTAAATTTCCCAACCAGATCATGAGCTCTTTGAAAGCAAAGACCGTGGTATGCATTGCTGTACGTCCAGTTCCTTGCTCAGTGTTGGCTACATCAGAATACCTAATATAAATATTGAATACATAAATCAATGACTCATCATTGGACATGAGAATTCAGTGGTAAAGTTGTAAACAAGCATTTCTTAAGCACTTATGTCAGGTGTGCCTGATGTTGGCAGTCAGGCTTTAGTGATAGGCCAATTCAACTCCAAAAGTGATTTGTCTTGGTCCCATTCATCTGTTCTACATTACAACTTTTAACTCTGACAAGACTCTGCCAATATTGGGATCCAGATAAGTGTGGGTAGTGTTACAGTGGAGGGAGGCCAGCATGACTCCCTCCATTTCGCCTCTGACTTCCCCCTCCCACCTGCAGTAATATCCTTTAGGTTAAAAGCTTCAAATTAGCTTTGCATGGAGATCAGTTAATTATGGGAGGAATGTAGTTTATAGTTCACCATCAAAAAAATGATAATAGTCCCTTCCCTAAAACTCACCCCTGAGAACATAAGGAGAGTGTACACACAAGTACCAATATTATGTTAAAGACTTGTAGGAACATTGTGACATGACCAAGAGAGAGAAGTCTTCCAATCTCCTTGGACCCTCACTGGCACCCAGATGTCCGTGGTCATTGGTTATGTCTTTCTACTTAAATCTCCTCCTCTTCCCCCTACCCTTAATATAAAAAGAGCCTGAAATTTGTTCTGACTTAAGATTGTATTTTAGAAAACTAGTCCACCACCTTCTCAGTTTGCTGGCTGACTGAATGAAGTCACCTTCCTTGCCCTAACATTTTGTCTCTTGACTTATTGGCTGTTGTATGATAAGTGGTACAAGCTTAGACCCTCTTACAGGACTACATTCACACACATTGTAAGAGGCAAAACAAACTTTGCTTCAGGGTCCAGGAAGTCAATGTGTCAGCTTCTCAGAAATACTATGAGGCCTTGGTTATTACTGACAATTGGGGGTAGTGTATGCCTGTTGTAGTGAAACCTTTAAGCTACCTTGTAGTGTTAGTGGATCTAAGAGAGTGTTTTGTGTTTAAAGTGCTTTCATTTCTGCCAGAAATAAGCCTAGTCAGTCTTGAATGAATTAGCAAAGTGATTCTGGCAATTTTCATCTGTATTCATTGTGAAAAGTGTTTGTATATTGAATACGCACTCTCACTGCTCCTTCAGAATATGGAGTGAAACAACAACATTGATTTATTTGAAACTTTGACGATTTTGAGTGCTTTATTCCGAAGGTATAAATCATGTTGGAAATTGGAAACAGACTTTATTGACTAAATACATTTATGCTTTGCTTAAGACATTTTTCCTCCCTGTTTTTCCTTTTATTATATGCTCTAGAAAATTAAATGTGTTAGAAAGGCAGAGTGAATTCATGGGAAGGGCATGCCTCATAAGCCTTGGTTCACATCTACTTCTGTTCTAATCCTTGGAAACTGTAAATATGTTACTTTCATGGCAAAACCCCATAGTCAGATGGGCCCAGTTTAATCACATGAGCCCTTAAAAGCAGAAACTTTCTGCAGCTGAGGTCAGACAGATGTAGGGGAGGGGAAAGGCAGAATAAATGTGGCGGAAGGGAAAGTCAGAGAGGTTGAAGGCATGAGAAGGACTGGATCCACCATTGCTGGCTTGAAGATAGAGGAGCCAAGAGAGGCTCCTGGGTAACAGCCAGCAAGGAAATGGGAATTTTAGACCCACAACCACAAGTAATTGAATCCTGCCAACAACCTAAATGAGCCTGGAAGCTCGTTCACCCCCAAAGCCTCCTGTAAGAAGCACAACCCTGCCAATACCCTGGTTTCATCCTTATGAGACCCTAGGCAGAGAATCCGGTTGGGTTATGTCACACCTGGATTCTGATCTACAGAACTGTGAGATAATAAATGAATGTTATTTTAAGTTTCTTAGTTTTTGGAAATTTCTTACAGCAGCAGTAGAAAACTTAAACTTATACAGTAAGTTACTGACTATCTGTAAATTGGGAATAACTGCTTACCTTGAAGGGTTGTTGTATATACTGTAAACCACATATAAATATGCAAGATGCCTGGTGAGTAATGGGTACTTAATAGATGATAACTTCATATGTGGAAGCACTAGCATGAAAAATGGAAAGAGGAGAAGAATAGATGTTAATAGAAAAAGGATCTTTTTTCATATGTGAAGCTACTTTTTGCCTGAGGTCAAACTCAGCTGACTTCTATTATGCTGACTGGCTACTGGTTGTTGGTAATAGTGCTAGAATATCTGCTCACCTGATTCTGCAGAATACTAAAAAAAAAATCGCATGTGCCAGTGAAAAGTGATACAAAGAAGTGTTGTAAGGCAGTAGTTATTTAAGTGAACTTTAATAAATCACTGGAGATATTATGCTGGGTAACTGCACTGTTTCCCACTATGGTTAAAACAATTCTGCTCTGATTCTCTGTTTTTGCAGAGAAGACATTAGTGATAAGATAAAAAAGTAAATCCAATATATTGAGCCCTACTGGAATGAATTTTTCTATCTAAGGGACCCAAGGAATAGGAAATGACCCCAGGGAATGACTACTGGATCCCCTGGAGTCATGGTAAAGCCTCAGTCCCAAGGGAAGCAATGAAAGATCTGTCTTTTTTTGGTACAAGGACATAAAATTTCTCTGACTGTGTCCTGAAAACTGAGAAACAAAATAGTCAAAAAACAGTTACAACATACCTGTTTCCCATGTCCTCTCTTCTACCCTCTCATCTTGCCAAGGCACAGACTCTGCCAAGGCACAGACTTGATATCCCTTGTGTATTAGTCAGCTTTGTTATGGTAACAAACAAGCCCAGACTCTGGGGTGGCTTGTGGCAATGATTTATTGTTTTCTCCTGTTACATACTTGCAGATCTGGGTCTGTTCCTGGCTGTGAGTCAGCTTTATAAAGTTTCTTATCCTGGGTCTCAGGGTGAAGGAGCAGCCCCTATTTGGGCTGTGCTGTACTCAAGGAGAGAGAAAAGAGCAAGAACCAGAACCATACCATGCCATTTAGCTTAAGACTTCTGCTTAGATGTGACACATGTCATGTTGATTCATATTACACTGGCCAAGTACAACATGAATCGGGGGAGAAAGTATACCCCTTGTATAAGAGGTACTGCAAGTCACATGGCTCTATGGGTGGGGACATAGAATCTTTTTAAGGAGAAGAGGAGAGCAAATCCTTCAGGACTGCTTATTCAGTCTACCATATCTTGTCCTCAGTCTTCCCTAATCAAGACTTCCTTCCTAACTTCCCCCACTCTGTTCCACTAGACTTACCTATACTCCAAGAAAAAGTGGTTAAGAGACTAGGGTTTCTATTTTGCCTCCAGAGGCCATGACCTAGTCCTGGTGGTTTAGAGTTTCTCTACTTAGGTGGGATACACTCTATTTCTACTGTTACACAGGAAAGAATGTAAACTGTTTCAAGGGTATAAATACACATTGAGGAATAAGAGTAAAAAAAAGGTATCTTTTACTTTTGGGTAGGGTGAACTTGGCTGACAAATCCTCATGGCTGTACATAGCCCGGGTAAGCCAGGCACTGACTCATCTTATTCTCAACACAAGTCAGCTTCATGGAGGCTACTTTACTCCAGATGCTTTGCACTCAAAACTATTTTGACTCAAATTGAAAGTCAGAACATCAAAGGAGTAACACTGGTTTTTGCTTTGCATTACAAAGAAGCTTGTCATAATAAGCCTGTTTGTATTTGATGGAGAAGAGACAGGTTCATCTCACCAAATGGGCACTTGGGAATGTAAGAGGAGAATTCTTCACTCATACAGCAGTACTTGCCTATACATTATTAGGATGGAATGCTGTCTTTCACCACAACTATTCCTTACCAGAAAAAATGTTGGCTGATTATGGACCATGAACCTAGAGTGACCCCTATTCATGAGACTTTACTAGATAAATGGAGGCTTCTTCCTGACCCATGAAAATGGGACTTATTTTAACTGATCTTACAAAGACATGTGGACTTATCCTATCAGACAGCAACTTTTTCCACCTATATTAGCATAACCATCATGAACTTTCTCTGTTTACTTCTTTAAGTCTCCTGATTTTTTTTTTTTTTTTTTTTTTACCTCAGAGAACTCTTTAGGAAATTTCTTCACTGGTGTGTAAAGTAAAAAATTTAGCTTTTTTTTCCCCCCTTAGAAAATGCCTGGGGAAGGGCCTTGTAAAAATTATTTGCAAGGTGGTTCCATAGAGGCAAAGTTCCCCTTGCTAAATCTTTTCTTCCTACATATTTTTCCCTAAAACATTCTTTCAATACATTCCCAGTACATTTAAAAATTATCATGTATAAAACAAGCACATATGAAATTATGCAGATTCCTAAGACCTTGAGAAATTCCATGCTGACTCTGACCTAAAGCTTTGGTCAACCATGGTGAATAGTGGCACCATTACTGATATTCTTCCCAACACACACGCATAAAAGACATCATTAATCAATAACCACACTCTTTCTTGCTAAGCCTAGAAAGGACTCAAAAGTTAAAGAAATCTCTTTTGGCACTTTGGGAGGCCGAGGCGGGCGGATCACGAGGTCAGGAGATCGAGACCAACCTGGCTAACACAGTGAAACCCCGTCTCTACTAAAAATACAAAAAATTAGCTGGGTGTGATGGCGGGCGCCTGTAGGCCCAGCTACTTGGGAGGCTGAGGCAGAAGAATGGCGTGAACCCGGGAGGTGGAGCTTGCAGTGAGCCGAGCTTTCAGTGACCCGAGATCGCGCCACTGCACTCCACCCTGGGTGACAGAGTGAGACTCCGTCTCAAAAAAAAAAGAAAAGAAAAATTAAAAAAAAAGAAATCTCTTTTGGAGCAGAATTATCCTTTCAGTTGGGATTTAGAAAAAAATCAACATCTTCATTCTTTGGCTATACTACTACTTGTTATTCTATGTTTCCAAGACTACCTCTTTAAAGGTTTAGGAGTGGAGTCGGGGTGGATAGAGTAATGTCCTATAATTCTGGTATTCTGTAGTTTTGCTAAACAATCTAGGTTAACACTATCCATATCTCAATTTGGTAGATTTCGAACCTATCCTGTCTCAATCTTCATCTTTCAATACAAAGAATCTGAACATATTTCCATCTGTTCCCATAAGGCAACCCTGCTCCAAACATACATAATTTTAGTCATTTAAACTTCCCTTCTCTGTGGCAAAATCAAGTATAGAGTACCTTTCTTAGGGTGTTGTAGAAAACACTGCCATGGTGGGCCAGATGGGACAATGCAAGAGAATGGGCTGACTGCTTAAGGGGCTTTACCCTCTAGAAAAGTAACACATCCAGAACAATCATATAGACCACATTCTCCAGATCTCATCTGTCGGTGGCTCCCACATAAATTCAATTTGCCTTCTCTTTCCTATTTTTTTCTAGATATAGTTACCCTAAATCCTTACCCACACAAATACCCAAGCGGTCTGATCTTTCTACTCCCTTTCACTCAGGTCTTGTCCCCTTAAAAGTTCCAAAGTCAGCAGGGGTTCTCACTTCAATGGGTTAATCCTGATTATTCTGATTGGTTTTTGAAGATTATACAAACCATGAAAATAAATCGAATTGCTGCTGCTATTCTACACTCAAAGTTTAGGATCTCTACAGAAAGTGGTGCTGCTGCTCTTGCCTCTTCCACACCATTGGAACTTTGGAATGATATATAATATGCTCCTCTTACTGATTTTATGGTCATCTCTGATTGTTCTACAGCCTAATTGGTATGGGCCTTTAGAGTTATAACTTTTGATCTCTCTTTCTCTTCCTGGTATACACATACACACACCCACCCCCACACACCCCAGTTGTTTTTCCTAATGTGCAAACATAACAGTAATATAGTTAAGCCAGCAAGAACTAATGTATCAACCATCACCCCATCTAGAACTAGCTTGACTCTAGTGTTACATTTGGGTCACTGAACAGACCTTCTTTTCTCTCCCAGGAGCTTCCTTTGTTTTCTGCCATCTGGCCTCAGTTGGGTTCTTTTCAACCTTAGATTCATTTTACCATTGATATGGACAGGAGGCAAGGAAATACTAGGTAGAAAATGGTGGAGTCCCTTGTAAGGGTTCCATCCTCAAGCCTGGACCCCTGACCCTAAATGAGAACTTTACATCCCTATTTTCCTGCCCGAATGTTGCCTTTTCCAAAATCATCCTATGGGTGCCCGCCCCACCCATAAAATCCCTAAACTCCAGTGGCATGAGAGCAGAGCAGAGCTGCAGAGAAGGAGAGAAGAGAAGAAGCAGCCAGACCTTAGAGGCAAGCAGCTTGACTTCAGAGTTATGGCTTGATGGTGGGACTCCGGAGGAGAGTTCAGTTGGGGATGGCCAAACTCCAGGGGATTATCTTCGCACTCCATCCCCCTTCTAGCTTCCCTTCCCACAAGAGACACTTCCACCACTCAATAAAATCCTCCACATACACCACCCTTCAATTCGTTTGTGTGACCTAATTCTTCCTGGACACTGAACAAGAACTCGAGTACCAAGAGGACAGGGTATAAAAGGCTGTCACCCTGACCCTCCACCGAGCTGGTTAACACTTAGCCATCCGTGGGCAACAAATGCTAAAAGAGCACTGACTGCAAAACACACACTCTGGGGCTCTGAGGGTCGCAGACACTCACGCCCGAACCGCAGAGCTAAATCAGCATTGTAACACACTTGGATGCTACCTCAGGGCCCACACAGAGCCTGCTCCCACCAGAGAGAAGTAACTAGCCATTTCCAGTGTTCATTCGCCCTGGCTCCTGCACATGCTCATGTGTGCTCCCCCTCTCGTGAGGGGTTCAGAGCTGTGGGCTGGGTAAACGAACCACCCCTTCATGAGGCCCGCAAAGGAGTCACGGGAAATATCCTCACTATTTTTGAACTGTAAGAGGGAAGGGCAGAGAGTTGATACCACCTTCTGCCACAATGATCCCTGGTTTCTGCATAAGTTTGTGGTGGCAAATCAATATGCATAGAAATGACATTGTTAACTGAAATAATTGAAAGGATCAGAATCCAGTTTAAAGGAGTTTATTCAAGCACAAAGCTGAGAATGGCCATTCAGGTAAAACAGACCTCAAAGAAGTGGGGTCAGTGCTCTGAAGCTAAAAAGTTAGATCTTGCTTTATAGGCAGAAAACAAAGAAATTTAACAGAATGACAACATTTTTGTAAAAGGCTGGTTTATGACTTACAGCAATTTGATTAGTTACAGCTATTTTCTTTTTCTAATTAAAAAGAGTATATTTAACATTTTATTTTAGAGAATACGAGAGTTGTGAGGTCTTTGTATAGGAAAAGTAAGAGGGAAGTTAATCTTTGTGAAGATCAACAGTAAAGAGGAAACAGTTCTTCTCTTGCATCCTTTAGATTTTTTACACTTTGCAAAATAATGTACATAAATAAAAGGCTAATCTATAACCAGAGGAACAAATGTTATAGCTGCCTGTCACATGACTCAGGTTCAATAATCACTTTCCTTTAAGGCTCAAAATAATGGAAAATTCCAACAGCTTTGATTTGGAATTATTTTTACATTTCCTCCTTTTCATCAAAATCTCTTCAAGAAAGCATCATAGATGAATTAAATATTTCTGACTTCTTTTATGTTCAGGGGCTTGGGTCCTGTGTAACTGGGAAGGCTCATTCCTAGGCTATGTCCCATAGCAGAGGGTTTTGGACAAATTGACACTGATACAGTCAATAGCCCAAATGTAGAGCAACATGGAGGTGATTTTGTAATGAGTCAGGCTACAGTGCTGCCTCTTCAATTACAATTCTGTAAACAATCATTATTTTAGTTTTTTTCCGCTGATTTTAAACAAGTAGAAAGACAAATCATGATTAACTTAATAACCAGAAAAATAACAACTATGCTTATGATGATAATAATCACAACTTGAATACCAGAACAAAATAGACAACTTAGTCCTGAGGGTAAACAACTATGCAAGTCATTTGAAGGATCAATTTTACTTGTATCTTGTAGCCATTTAGCCTTCTAAGTTATCCTTTCCACTCTTGTTTCTACTTCTCCAGAGATGTTAATATAAGTACAACAGGTGGTTTTGCTATTGCACGGGTATCTCCTTTTTCAGCCAACAAGTAGTCTAAGGCAAATCTATTGTCTAGTACTACTTGGGCTACAAAAATTTAAGGATTTTTGTTGAGCCGCAATACTTTTTGCAGTGTCTTCATCTATCTGACAAATAGTGGTGGATAGGTTTCAAATCATATCTCAGGCTAGGCGTGGTGGCTCACGCCTGTAATCCCAGCACTTTGGGAGGCCAAGGTGGGCAGGTCACTTGACCTCAGGAGTTTGAGACCAGCCTGGGAAACATGATGAAACCCTGTCTCTACAAAAAATACAAAAAATTAGCCAGGCATGGTGGCGCATACCTGTGGTCCCAGCTACTTGGGAGGCTGAAGCATGAGAATCACTTGAGCGTGGGAGGTGAAGGTTGCAGTGAGCCAAGACCATGCCACTGCAGTCCAGCCTGGGCAACAGCAAGACCCTGTCTCAAAAAGAAACAAATCATATCTCAACTGACATAAACTCCAGAACTTGAAATCATTATTTCTTGGATGCTTTCTAGGTCTATACAGACCTTTTAGCTCTGTAATGAAAATAAAAAGGGGGTTATTTTCTGTATTTGTGTAAGGATAAGGGGGGCTACAAAATGTCTCAGCAAGCAGAAACCTTCACTTGTAAGTTGTTGAGGCAACAGTGTGCCCATGTTTGTGTAGGCAGATCAGACCTCGCTTCACATACAAAAACATAGCCTGAGGGAGCACAGGTGATACCCCCAAGGGTATGTTAACTAATGGATTTATTCATAGGGAGTGCTGACAATACCAAATTGAACCATGGGTTCCTTCCCCTGCAAGCTTTTCAGAATCCATTTACATAAAAGTCTTAATTTAGGTATTGGCTTAGTAAGGACTTATTTTTAACTTTATCTAGACTACATTTGTTTACTCAGTCCATGGATTGTGGATTTCCTGTGATATAGAATGGGTTTCCAACATTAATAACAAGGGACACATTAAAACAAGTATTCGTAATATCTGAGTTATGAAACAGTCAGACCTGGAAAGTTAATTCAGAAAGAGGTCAGTCTAAATAAGTGGTGACTTGAGGGAAATTGAGAAGTCAGTGGAATGTATTACTAATGGCATATATTAATCATGAATTGATCTAGGAATTATGTGGCAAATTCAACAATCTGATAGGTTCGTCTAGTGGCAACACTTTGGGTAACTTAACCAAAGTGTTATGCCATTCTATGCATTGGGACAAAGGGACAACTATGAGAAAAATATAACATTCATTTTAGTTAATTTAAGAAATTTAGTTAAAATAAGGCAAATGTCCTAATGTTACCGGGGGTCCTTGCTCACAGAGCTTCCAAGACTGGTGAGCTTCTTCCAAGATGGTGGCAGGTGGCTTCCAAGATGGTGGCAAGCCTCGTGTTCTCTGACCTGGGGTTCGTGGCCTCATGGATTCCAAGGAATGGAATCTTGGGCCATGCAGTGAGTGTTATAGCTCTATTAGAAGCTGTGGGTCACAGAAGAGAACCATGGAACCCAGTGACGAGTGTTCAGCTCGATTAGGACGAACCCAGGCACTTAGCCGTGCAGGAACAATGGCAAGCCTTTAGCCTGATCAGGAGTGGCAATGGGCGCCTCGCTGGATCAGGAGCATAGCAGACACCCTGCCGGATCCTGAAGAATGGAAGTCAGCGGCGGGTCTGCGACTGCGGCAAAACAGCAGTGGTGGATGGCGAGCAAAAGCTCAGCTCGAGCCGTAACAAACACGGACCAGAAGAGTGCAGTTGCAAGATTTAATAGAGTGAAATAGAGTGAAAACAGAGCTCCCATACAAGGGGAGGGGACCTAAAGGGGGTTGCCGTTGCTGGCTCCAGTGCCTGGGTTTATATCCTGATCATTGTCCCTCCCACTGTGCTGTCAGGCAACAGATGATTGGCTATTTTTTTACCTCCTTTTTTTGCCTAATTAACATTTTAGTGAGCACTTCTTACTATCTGATTGGTCGGGTGTGAGCTAAGTTGCAAGCCCCATGTTTAAAGGTGGAAGTGGTCACTTTCCCAGCTAGGTTTAGGGATTTTTAGTTGGCCTGGGAAATCCAGCTAGTCCTGTCTCTCACTACTTTACATAAGATGGTAACAATCATCAATATTCCTAAGACAACTATAATAACAGCTACTGTAAAGTAAGTGTAACCACTCATTTAGAAACAAGTCTGGCCCCAAGTCTATGGAAAGTTGACCACCTCTGATGTCATCTTCTTCTACTAGTATTGCTTATCTTAATTCAAAGATCACCTTTTGATGAAACAGTCCATTCAGGAAGTTCAGCTGTCTTTAGATGAGTGATATGACTCCAAGCATCTATGTCTTCTAATTTAGCAGCACAAGAAATAGTAAGGAGTATCAAATAAGGTCCATTCCATCTCAGTTAGAGAGAATACTTTAGAAGGTGTCATTTCCAATAGACAAAATCTCCACTTTGAAGCTCCCGGTGCTCAAGATTTTCATCTCCTGGGAACTCACTGTGAAAACATTCTTTTACTATTCTGTTACCAATATATAATTTTTAGTTAATTGTGTCATAAGACTATTACAATAGGTAAATGTATCCTCCTCATTATTAAGGAGACACACTATCCAAGAGATAATTTCATAGGTCTGCCTGTTATAATTTCAAATTTCTGATTTCAGGTAATGAGTTAATGAAAGGAGTCAATGTTAGGTTTAGCAAGACCAATGGAAGAAGTTTTGGCCAAGAAGTTTAAAAAGCCTCAGTTAATTTTGCCAATTAGATTTTGATTATTTTCATTGTGCATTCTACTAATCCAGATAACTGGGGGTGTTAAGCACAATGAAAATGTTGAAGAATAGGCCAGATTCTACACAGTTCCTTGGGAACTGTGTCATAGTTTTCCTGGATTGTACTTTGGCAAATATGATGGTGGTTGTATACCTTATGAGCTATAGTTGGAGAATGTTTCCAATAATAATGCTTCCCCCAAACAACCATTTTGTCAGGACTCAAGTGAATTAAATCATGCACATAAGTTAGAAATAATGAGTATAATTCAGCAGGAAATATGGGCAAGTCATTTGGCCCATATCATACCTTATCTTTTCAGGAGTATTTTCCCCCTTTCATTTCCCAGCCTTTTTATTTGGATTTTAGGGTTCTGGATTGAGCCAATTTTATGTCAAATTCAGGTACTTCCTTAAAAGTTAACAGGTTAGAGGTTTTGTTGTTGTTGTTTAGAGCAGCTATCTTTGCTACCTTATCAGCTAGCTATTTTCCTCTGTTTTATGGAGTATCTGATTTGGAATGACCTGGAATTTTAATAATGGCCAGTGATTTTGGTAATAGCATGGCTTTCAGTAGTTGTGATATGTCTATTTTTTAATGTATTTACCTGAAAAGGTTAAGAAACCTTGTGTATGTCTATTTTTTAATGTATTTACCTGAAAAGGTTAAGAAACTTTTTTGCTTTCATAACATTGCTTTTGCCAATCGACAAGCTCTAACCAATACAATTAATTCTGCTTGTTGAGCATAAGTGGCTTCTGGAAAACAGGCACTTTCTATTTCTTCAGTTTAAGAAACTATATCATAACTAGCTTGGTAGATTCCATATTCTTCCTTTAATTAAGATCCACTTTCAAACCAAACATCAGTATTTGTAAGAGGGGGGAGGGTCTCTTGTAGGTCTGTCCTGGGAGAAATAAGTTGATCAGTTAGGGTTAGGCAGTCATGCAGGATTTTATCTGAAAATGAAGGCAAAAGGGTTACAGGGTTTAGACTATGATATTTAGAGATGATTGTATGGTAAACACACCTGAGAGCAATAACTTAAGCATTTCCTGAGAATGACTCTGTATGGCAGATGCATCTGAATGTGTGTTCAGTGTTTTGAGCTATAAAATCCAGGAGTGGCCAAGCTGGAGATTCATTTCTTGTCTTTGAGGAACATCTGAGCTCCCAGCCTATCCCATGGGATGGGCCATACAGAGGATAGAGGCCCTGAGTTTTGCGCTGAATGAAGGTTGCCAAGTGGAGGTTATTAGGGAGACAGTACTAAGTGAAAATATTCTATAAACTGCATGCCTTTTGCAAGTGGTTGCAGTTCTTCTGCCTAGCCTGCCACCACTGGACCATGTGGTTCTCCTGTCCAGTCTGCTGCCACTGGACTCTATGTAAGGCACTTATCTTGTCTGGCCCACAGCCACTGAACTCTCTCTCTCCTGTATGTAAGCCCCCAATAAAACACCAAGTCATGTTTCCTGTCTTTGGGTCTCTTCTTCAGCTTTTTGAACCTTGTTCCATCTCCAGTGGAGTCTATAGGGGTTTGGCACAACAATGGTGATATGAAAGACTGAAAGAAACAGGACCTCATATGAAGCCATTCTACTGAGTAATGTTGAACAGTGTGAGTTCAGCAATGATTATCTTGCTTCCTAAATCAAGAAACTAGAAAAAGAAGAACAAAATACATTCAGAACGAATAGAAGAAATACTTACCAGAGAAAAAAGTACGTTACATTAAAAAAAAAGAAAATTATTGAAACAATAAAAATCCCCTGCTTTTAATAATCAATAAAATTGACAGATTAAGAAGACTGACAAAAACAGATTCAAAAAACTGATATTAAATTGAAACAATGAATATTACTACAGATTCTGCAGCCATTAAAAATATAATAAGGCAATAGTATGAACAAATTTATAGTCATAAATTTGACAGCTTAGCAGAAATGGACAAATACTTTGAAAACTACAACCTCCCAAAACACAATGAAGAAATATGTAATCTTAATAGTCTACAACCATTAACTAAATTAAATTCACAATTTAAAAGTTCCTGAAAAAAAAATCTTCAGGTCCAGATGGTTTTACTGGAAAAATCTACCAAATATGTAAAGAATTAACACCAATTTTCACAATGTTTATCAAAACATATAAATGGAGGGAATACTCAACTTATTTATTTTTGAAGATAATATTACTCACATAATAAAACCAGATATAGACTGCACCAAAAAACGGAAGGAAGAGAAAAAGGGACAGAGAAGGGAGGGAGGAAAAATGGGAAGATGTCCAATTTCACTGCTTTTATTCAACATTATTCTAGCCACTGCATTAAGTAAGAAACATAAACTCAAGGCATACAGATTGGAAAAGAAGAAATCACACTGTCCCTATTTGCAGATGACATGGTTGTCTATGTAGAAAACACTAAGAAGTCTGCAAAACAGAAAAATAAATTAGTAGAACTAATAAATGAGTTCAGCAAAGTTGCAGGATACAAGATCAATATACAAAAATTAGTCACATTTCTATACAGTAACAATGAACTTCCCTGAACTGAACTTAAAAACAATACCATTTAAAATCGCTTCAAAGAAAATTAAACACTTTGGTATATATTGAACAAAACATATACAGGATTTTTATGTTGAAAATTATACAATGTTGATGAAAGGAATCAAAGACCTAAATAGATGAAGACACAAATCTTGTTAATTAGTTAAAAGACTCAATGTAATTAAAGCTGTTAATTCTTTCCAAATAGATATACATATTTAACCCAAGTCTTAATCAAAATCCTAGCATTATTTTTTGTCAGCAGAGAAAACCTTATATAAAATTTATATGGAGAGGCACAGGCTTTAAAATTGCTAAAACTATCTTGACCAGAATAATGTGGGAGAAATCACTCCCTGGATAGTAAGGCTTAATACATAGCTATAGTAATGAAGACAATCTAGTATTGGCAAAGCAATATACACACAGATCAATGAAACAGCATGGAGAACCCAGAAATAGTCCCACACCAATATTCTATGTTTTAACTGGAAAAGGTGCAAAAGCAATTCAATGGACAAGCCATGGCCTTTACAACAAATAGTCTCAAAGCAATTAGGCATCCATAGGCAAATAAATAAATAAATATATAAAACTTTAGCCTAAATTTCACACTTTTTACAAAAATTAAAATAGATCACTAATTAAACATAAAATGTAAACTGTGAAAATAAAGCACTTTTTCAAAAACAGGAGAAAATCTTCAGGATCTAGGGCTAGAAAAAATGTTCTTAGACAACACCAAAACCAGAATCCATAAAAAAAAATTGATAAAATGAACTTAATCAAAATTTAAAAACTTTTATTCTGAGAAAGACCCAGTGAAAAAGATGAAAAGACAATCTAAAGACTTTAAGAAAATATTTGCAAACCTCATATGGAACAAAGGACTATTATCTAGAATATATAAAGAACTCAAAACACAACAGGTAAAAAACAAAAACAACTCAATCTAATTATAAACAGGCAAAAGACATTAAGAGGCATTTCACCAAAAAGAATATACAGATGGCAAATAATCACATGAAAATGTGTTAAAAAATTATTAGCCATTAAGAAAGTGCACATTAAAACCACTATGAGATAACACTACGTACTTATCAGAATGGCTGCAATGAAAAACAGTAACAAGACCAATTGCTGGTGACAATGTGGAGCAACAGGAACTCTTATTCATTGCTGGTAGGGTTGTAAAGTGGTATGGCTACTCCAGAAAATTGGAAGTTTCTCTGAAAACTAAATATACAACTACCATACAACCCAAAATTTGCACTCTTGAGTAATTATCCCAGAGGGATGAAAACGAAACGTATATTCACACAAAACCTTTGTATTAGTCCATTCTCACGCTGCTATAAAGAAATACCCGAGACTGGGTAATTTATAAAGGAAAGAGGTTTAGTTGACTCACAGTTCCGCATTGCTGACGAAGCCTCAAGAAACTTACAATCATGGCGGAAGGCAAAGGAGAAGCAGGCACCTTCTTCACAGGGCAGCTGGGCAGAGCGAGCTCAAGCAAGGGAAATGCTGGACGCCTATAAAACCATCAGATTTCGTCAGACTCACTCATTATCGTGAGAACAGCATGGGGGAAACTACCCTCACGATTCATTTACTTCCCACCAGATGCCTCCCATGACATGTGGGGATTATGGGGATTACAATTCAAGATGAGATTTGGGTAGAGACACAGCCATACCATATCACCTGTACATGACTATTTATAGCTTTATTTGTAATAGCCAAAAGCAGGAACCAGCTCATATATCCTTGAACAGGAGAAAGAAATTGTGCTACATTCGTATTGTGCAATATTACTCAGGAATAAACAGGAGTAAACTATTGATAAACGTGACAATCTGGATGCATTTCTAAGGAATTATGCTGAGTTTACAAAAGCCATTCACAAGAGATTATATACCATATGATTCCATGTGATAACCTTTTGAAATAACAAAATGTTCAAAATGAATAACAGATTAGTGGTTATTGTGGGTTAGGAATAGAAGGGTGGGTGACAGGAGGGAGCTATGCGTGGTCATAAAAGGGTAATATGAGGCATCCTTGAGATTTTAGAATGGTTAGTCTCTTGACAGTAGTGGTGGATACATGAACTTTCACAGGTGATATGATTGTATAGAGCTTAATATACAAACAGGCACAGGAGTACAAGTAAAACTGGGGAGATCTGTATAAGATGGGTGACATTGTATCAGTGTCAATATCCTGGTGTGATATTCTACTTGAGTTTGCAACATGTTGCCACTGGAGGAAAGTGGGTAAAGGATACATGGAACACCTCTGTATCATTTCTTACAACTGCATATGAATCTACAATTATCTCAAAAGTTTTTCAATTAAGAAAAAAAGATTATGTTTGCCGTCCTGGCAATCATATTATTCAAAATTGAAATGGAGTCATTTTGAGGACAAGTATCAAATATAGTGAAGGAAAAATTATCTTACTGTAGACTTTTTCACCTTTGTTCTCTTGCAATTTGATCATGTTGTTTCAAGGATTCCCATACCTCCATTCTACAGGTGAATTGGCTACAGTTTTATATGCATTATAACGAGATAAAAAAGATTGTATTTGATATTCTGCATTGCTAACAATTTCAGACTCTCAAGGACACAGGAATACAGACATGGTTCTCAGTCCCTGAGTCTCCAAAGTACACAAGAGAAAATGGCTGGAGAGGGTTAATAGTCAAGATTCGTCCTATGGAAAATCTAGAGATATTTGAAAGGCTGGAAACTGCTCCTCCCTTGAAGTTACTCTGAAGTAAAAGCAGATAAGAGAGTCTCATTATTTCTGGTTTTGTAGAGGAGACAGAAAATTGCCACGGAGGTAGAGCTAGTAGTGAGTGATAGAAAAATGCTTCTGGAGATCAATTTGACCCTAGCAAGGGGTCTGACCACTACAAGTCTGTGTGCATAATCTTCATTTTCCTTTTCTGCCATGATATGGCTGAGATCTGTTAAATTTTCCTATGCGCCATGTGACAATTACACTTTCCCAAATCTAATTTTATAAATTTTGATTTAGGGCCACCTCTACATGAGACAGTATACCTCAGATAGTAGTTCTTACACTGGCATGTACTCTTTCAGAGTGAAATTGAAAACCATGGAATAAATTATTCTTTTGATGGCTGTCAATGAATTTCTGACTACAGTGACTGGAGCTTAAGCTCCTCTTGGGCTGCATGTTCTTTCTGTGACACTATTTATAAGGTGAAGGTCTCTTCATATATGCATAATATTTTAGCTGATATGTGGGTAATAGTTAGCCTTCTAGTCAATTAAATACTTTGTAGGACAAATTTATGCCTTGTTTTTATATTGTATTCATTGCTCCTAGCCAGGCACATAGTAGATATTCAGTAATTATTGAGTGAATAAATGGTGGACTGAATGAATGAATGAATAGGAAAATCTCCTGATTTATGTTCTCATGTACCCTTTCCTCCAGACACACTGGATTATTTTTCTTTCCTCAGGTATTATTTATTCTTATACCCTTATTCCTAGCATATGTCTGGCACATAAGTACTCACAGTACATTGGATGGGTAGATAAGTGAATGCATGAAGTCACTGATGTACTAGAAAGATTCATAAAATTCAGTGAAGTCATTGGTTTTTCAGCTTCAGGTGACCATCTAGTGTAGTCAGTTAAATCCATCTACACTGTTGAAGGATTAATGCTGTATCCTTCACTGATATAAGTATTTTGGTCCCTTTTGTGTTGTTATAAAAGAATATCTGAGACTGGATAATTTGTAAAGAAAAGAAACTTATTAAGTTTATTCTGCAGTATGAGATTCAAGGGCACAACCTTGGCCTCTGGTGAAGACTTACATGATGTGTCACAATATCGCAGGGAATGTCAAAGAAGAAGTGGACACATGTGAAAAGAGGAAAACCTAAGAGGCATCCTGGATTTATAACAACCCACTCTCATGGGAACTAACCAATCTATTTCTGAGAGAACTAATTCAGTCTTGTGAGAATGAGAACTCACCACCAGAAGAACAGCACCAAGCTATTCATGAGGGATCTGCCGCCATAACCCAAACACTTCCCACTAGGTCCCACATTTTAATACCGTCACATTGGGGATCAAACTTTAACGTGAGCTTTGAAGAAGACAAAAAAAATCTCCAAACCATAGCATTTTGCCTGTACATGTTAATCAACTATGAAGAGAAAGAAAGTAACATTTTTGGATTTGACTTGGTTATAATATCAGCAGTATCACTGTTTTAAAATAATTTATAAATTCCAAAACTCCAGCTTTTGCATTCATTCATTATGATTGGTTCAAACTCTATTACCTCCTTGGGAGAGTTGCCAGTGTATTAAAAATACGAACATAATACTTTCAACATTAACATAAAATGTATAAGCATTGACAGAACAATTAGATGAATTCACCTCTTAGAGCTAGCTCTTCAGAGCTGACTCATCTAAAGTGGTGTTACACTATTCAGTTACACAATGAATCTACATAGAACTGACATAAGATATTAGATTCATTTCTATATTTATCTTTGCATTTCAACATTATTAAAAGAAAAATGAAAACATTCTTCATGAAGGCATTTGTATTAATTTAGGTTTATCATTCATGTAACAGCAATGTTAAACTTACAAAAAATGTATAATAGCTCAAACACCAATAAGCTTTTGTCTTCTGGTTTCAGGATGGTATCAAGCTATGTATTCACAGAGAAAAGGCCATTAGCATTTTTAATTCAAATGAAATAAAATGCATTGGTTATGGACATCTTTTGCATCAATTAGGATTTGGTTTGGCTGTAACAAATATATAAAAATTTGTACTTTAAAGAAGATGTAAATTTATTTCAGGCTGGAGAGAGGCAGCTCAGGACTATGATGGTAGCTCCACAATCTCAGCGACCCAAGCTTTTCTTATTGTATTGCTCAGCCATGATTAGCTTACATTTACAAGGTCCCCTTAGAGATCAAGATGGACTCAGCCATTGCTTCCACATTCTCTGTAGCAGGAAAGGGAAAAAGGGAAGAAGAAGGGTATCACCTCCATTTATTTTGGAAGTACCATACTAGAATTCCACTTACATCTTATTGTCTTGAACTTAGTCACGTGGCTACACCAAGCTTCAAAGAGGTCTTGGAAATGTAGTTTTCTTAGCTATGTGGCAATGTGTCCAGCTTAAAATATTGAGCTTTTTTTTAATTAATAAAAAAGAGGAGAATGGTCACTGAGAAGGAAAAAAGCAGTCTTTACCTTATCAAAGTGTGATCTGCTGAGGAAGAATGCTTGCCTCATGTTTTCTTTACAGATGCTTTTATTAATCTTTGTCAGAACTTTGTCAGTGGATTCTATTGAACTCCAAAAATGTCTCTTGGGTGACAGGACTTTTTCTTGTTTCATGGATTTGTGAAGGTTGTCCTACTTCCTGGGCATAGGTATTTCTCAACAATATTCTTCATGATCAGTTGGCTGACTTCTGATTTTAGTTATACATCTCCTAAGAGAAGCTTAACCTGCCTTTAATCAACCCATTGACTAAACAGGACTTCTAAATCATCAAGAATCTGATGGAGATTGAGTTTCTTGCAGTCAGGGTTGTTTTTAAATTCTAGCTTCCCTTTCAGCTCTTCCCAAACAATAGGCAAAAAGCCAGAAAGAAAAAACTCACTTGTTTTGACATTAAGAATTTTCTAAGTGGTATAATGATAAAATGTATTCATATGAGTAATATAGAACTATTTGGTATGATGTAATATGACTAGTATTATCAGACTACCATTTTAGTGGACATTTTTTCTTTTACTTTTTTTTCTTTTACATTTTTTCTTTTTCTTTATACTTCCCCAGCAACCTGTACCCATCTTCCTTTGGAGATTTTTTTTCTCCCCTTGTTATAATTCACAGTGGGTAGCTAATCCAAATTCATAATATACCCATCATACCAGTCATAATACCCCATCCTCCTGGCCAAGTTGATTAGCCCAGGGGTGATTTATAATTCCTATAACAAGGAGGAATTCTTCCTTTATTAGAACAGTGTGAAACTGTTCAAAAATAGGTGATCAATATCAGGGATCGGAGAGGGATAGAGATGGGGCAACCCAAAAGCATGAAGAGTGAAGTTCAAGTCCCTGATGTGGTTTCTGCAGCTTTCTTTGAATTTGACAGGAAATATATCACCCTCCTGCTTAAGCTGATTTGGGTTGGGTTTTTGTCATTTTCAACTGATACAAGTTCACTTCTTGGAACATTTGACCACAGTCTCCCTTGGATTCTATTTGTTTGTGTATGCCTTGTTTCCCTTGTTCCCAGGTGTGAACTCCTTGAGAAAGAGCACCACAGCTGATTTGTTTCTATGTCTTTGATGGTTTTTTAACTGTTTCATACCAAGTGGGTACTAAATAAGTATTTGTATTTGGTAAAGATGTTAAATAAATATTTTTACGTATAGAGTCATACTACTACTTTTTGTTGAATGTTTATTATGTAGTAGGTACCTTCCTGAGTGTTGTGTATGTAATCTTTACAACCTGTTTGGGAAGTAAGCACTATTATTATCTACTTTATAGATGATTAAACTGAAGTGTCTAAACAGGTTAAAGTAACTTTCCCAATATTACCAAGTAAGTGGTGGCTCACAAACTTGAGACAGAACTATTAACTTTAAAGTCTGTGCTTTCAATTATTGCTTATTAATATTGACCACTTCCCCCATGAAAGTTAGTTAGGCATAATTCTCAAATTCCCACCCACAATGTGAGAATTTTGTTTCTTTCAAAGAAAGTTCTGTTTGCTTTTTACATGATTACAATCTAATTGAATATATACCTCAAAGGTAAAGTTATCCCATCTTTTCCAAAAATTGAATTGGATTTAGGCTAGTGGACTTTATATATCAAAAGCTCTTCTTTTCACCTTCTGAAGGAAGAAGAACTGGGAGAGTACCTGTTTGTTTAGAGATCAACATTAGTTTGACCACTAATGTTTAAGCTTAAGGTACATTTTTAGGGATGGAATCTCATGTTCGCCTCATATTGTAATAGTAGGTCTTGATTAAATGGTGTAGAAATGGTAACTACTTATGAGAAACATGCTTGTCCAAAGAGGATGGCCTCATATAAGTCCTCTATATTTCAGTTGAGTATAGAAGTACTATAAAAGGAAAACTTCCCCATTTGTATTTATTCAAGTTACCTATATTGTGTGGTGTTCAATAAATTCAGGATATTTCCAAGTCTATCAATAGTTTAAGGTAAAAGTGAAAACCGATGACATTCTCAGCGATAATACTAGTAAGGCTAATGTCACAGGCTTAAACCTGTGTGGGCCAGTTAGTGCTTTCAAAACCACAGACTTCACAGGTACTCCTGTGCTATTGGCTACAAGAGATAACCTAAGGGGCACAGATCATTCAGTGCAACCCCAAGTACATGTCTTCCATGGCTCATTTATTCTTTCAAACCATTACCTAATATGTGCCAAGCACTATGCTACGTGTTGGGGAATCTCATGGTGAACAAGACACATACGATCTCTGACTTCATGGAGCTTACTTAAGGAAATAAAGCACTAGAGAAATAAAAAAGAGACTATCAGGTTGTGATAAGTGCCTTGAAAATAAGATAAGGTGACATTATTGAAAGTGATTGGGTTCTAATATGAGGAAGTTGGTAAGGGAAGATTCTTCTGAAGGAGCAGAAACCTGAAAAGACAGGAAAGAATCAGCATGAGAAGGTATAAGAGAAGTATCTCAGGCAGAGGGAACAGCTAGTGCGAAAATCCTGAAACAGAAATAAGCTAGGTACTGTCAAGTGTTAGAAAGGTGATTGGTTAGGTGTTAATTTTTGATAGACTAGTGTATGTGGATTTAAAGACCCTGCTATTGATAACTAGAGGAAAGACTTACAATGACTCAACTCACCCTCAGAAAGTTTGCTAATGTAAGCAGTATTAATTCTAGATGTAGTAGAATTATGGATTATTTTTATTTTTGCTTCTTTGTATTTTCTGTTTTCTTGCTTAATAATAAGCCATTTATTAAAAGAGACAAAAAGTCCCATGGAAGATGTAGAAATGCATTTAAGGGCTTTAGGAAAAGTAGATTTGGAAATGACAGACAAAATTCATTGTAAATTAAAATGCACTGGAAAACACAAATGTGATTTTGGTAGAATTGGAGAAGGTAGGGCTAAAGAAAGACGGGATAGCCCGGGCGTGGTGGCTCACACCTGTAATCCCAGCACTTTGGGAGGCTGAGGTGGGTGGATCATTTGAGGCCAGGAGTTTGACACCAGCCTGGGTAATATGGCGAAATCCCATCTCTACTAAAAAATTAGCCAGGTGTGATGGCGCACACCTCTACTCCCCAGCTACTCAGGAGATGGAGATTACGGTGAGCTGGGATTGTGCCACTGTACTCCAGCCTAGGTGACAGAGGGAGACTCTGTCTCAAAAAAAAAAAAAATAGGTGTGGAGGTGTAAAGTCTCTTCCCTTTACTTCAGCCTTTACTTCAGCCAATGACTTGCTTTGGAATAACAAAAGAATCTAAAATGATCCAATGTGACTTCATGCTGTGACTTATTAAGTTATTGAAAGTAGTAGAAAGTGCTGCTACAGGTACAGAATAAACTGTCAGGAAAAGGGGAATTAGAAATGAGTAAATGACAATCTTCTATCAACTAACTGTGCTGAAACGTCAGCGTTTCATAAGACAGAGGATGACTGGATCTATGTACTCAGGTGCCACTCACTCACCCTCCTGTTCTTGGTCCCTGTCCAGATGGTAGGCTGGGGTCTGTTATTTATTAGCGGTTTTTAGGTTGTGGCCTCCAAATTTGTCCTTACCATATGTCTGCAGCAGGCCCTAGAACCTCAGCTTGCCAATGGCCAACCCCCAGAGAAACTCTAACTTGAGACACAAGTCAGAGTAGGTGGGGCAGAAGACAAGCTTCTCTCTTCTCTTAATGCTGTCTACTCTCTGCCACTTACTAGGCTATGCCTGGGCAAACTATTCCTCTGTCTTGGAGTCTCATACTTTCTACTCCTGAAAATAAAGAGGTTGGACTAAAATATTTTTAAGATCATTTCTAGCTCTAAACTTCTATCTCCACAGTATGAAAATACTAGCTCTAAACTTCTGTCTCTTGGCATGAAAATTCTTGTGGCTATATTTTGCTCTGAGAGATGCATAGTATTGATGATAAGCAAAACTGGTCCAGTGAAACATTCAAGCGTGCATAGACCAGAGACAATAAAATAGTTGATATACTAACTTTTGCCTTCCCTTTCCTTAGCCCCTTATACAGAACTGTTAATGTTGGTGACATTTTTAGGAAGCAAGAGCTGGCCAGTAGACCTTGAACTCTAGTTTATCACTGGACGTGGGGGATAGTTTCCCATAAGCCTATGGGTGGAAGAGCCTTTTGAGAATGTCTCTACTTCCCCCATAATGACTGATAACAAGTTCTGTTCTTCTTTGATGGGAGGAAGGTTTAGAACAGGAAAACACAGGGTACCTAAAGAGAAAGAGTTGTCACTAAAAGGTGATGGGGAGACTTGCCAGTGTCATCACATGTTTGTTAAGGACTGATCATGTGCGACTTTTATTGTTTGGGAATGGACAGAAGCTGTAGGAAGAAATAGCTTCATTGTGTGAGGACATCCAGCAATGCAACATGGTAGGAATATTGACACGGAGGTGTGCAATTCATACCAATATGTATATTATTTGGCGCTTTTCCTTGTTGATGTTTTAATATTGATAGTATCATAAAGAGAGGTTTATTCCAATAGGGCTTATTAATTGACTGTAGTGGGAGTAGGAAGTGGAAGTCTCTTCCCTTTACTTCAGTCCATGGCTTGCTTTGGAATAACAAAAGACTCTAAAATGATCCAATGTGACTTCACGCTGTGACTTTTTAAGTTATTGAAAGTAGTAGAAAGTGCTGCTACAGGTACAAAAGATATTAAAAACATTAATAAATTGAATAAATTACCACTTCTCTGTGCCTTAGTTTCCTCATCTGTAAAATGGGAATAGCTTTTGTAAATTGTGACTTCTTTAAACATATGCATTAATAATAATTAATGAATTTAATATTAATAATTTATAAAATGGAAATTTAGTTGAGTGAAAGAATGAAGGCAGTTTTTCAAGTAGTGAACCCCCTCCTGTGGGCCTATTTATTCAGCATGAGATTCTCCCTGATTATTTGATTAATCCCAACTGTATTATTTATATTGGCTATGTGCAGGATATCTGAAGATAGGCAAGTATTTATAGAGGTTTATATTTGGAATTGAAAAACAGTAAGAGCAGACTGCATCAGTGCATAGGAAACCCAAAGCTTTCAGATGAGTTTTGGCAGCAAGGGTGAAATCTCTCTTGAGCACCACCGAGTGTTTGGAAAATTGGTAGAGCCAATCAATTTAGGGGAAGACCAAGGAAAGATTTCTCCAACTTGTTTTCATTAAAATAAACTTTTAATTGGAAATGAGTGTTCATGTAATCTGGTATCAGGTATCCTGGTATCTTCAATGGAATAAGCATTTAATTAACTGTTTTTTTGTACTTTTGTATCATACAATGAAATTGCTCAATTCAGGAGAGCGATAAAGAGTTGAAATATATGAATGAGAAAATGAAGTTTCCTTATATGTGACTCGTGCTTGGTGACAACAGGAAATGAACTGAGGATTAAGGCAAAAGATACTTGTGGCAGTTTGTGCTTGACCTATATGAATTAATGATTGAGACATGAGTCACAAGGAAAGTAAGACTGCCCCCAAATGAGGTAACTGAGGGGGCTCCAAGGGAAGGGAAATGTGGCAGGCATTATAAATCAAGATATTTCTAATCTTTTCATAAAATGACTCAGGACAATTGAACAGTCCATTAAAAGTTGGCATATTACCAACCACATCTAGACATCCAGCAAGCCTACTACCATCAGTTACAAAGAACATTTTGTCCTAGACACTCCAAGCCAACAATGTGCAGTAACAGTAGCTTTAGTGACTGAAAGGGTGTAAGGGGGATGATGGCATACCCATGAACGAGAGGGTTCCACAAGTTCTGCCTAATGCTAATCATGAAGTTTTTTTTTTTTTCTGTGCACTATATCCTCGGTTTTGTTAGAATCATAACAGGAGACACTTACAGGTTACTGTGTTGGATCTTCTCATTTTACTGAGACCATACTGGAAAACTAACCTACCCAAAGATGCACAACATATCTCCTGTATCCTAGTCTGATGATCTTCCTGCCATAAGGAAGGGTTTACCTTGACGGTTGCACATATTCCTTAAACATACTACATAGGGCATTTGAACTGTATGTGAGAAGAACATTATTGTAACCACAGAAGCCATATAATAACACTTTTCTTGTGATGCTATGGTGGTCATAATCAAAACAATAGCAGCTTTATTAAGGAGACAAACTAATGTGTCTCATTATTTGCCAACACCCTTCTACCCAATGTATTCTTTCCTGTTTATATCATGCCACCTGAGATGTTTTGAATGGTAGCTACCTAGCAAAAGAGAAATGTCAAGGTCTCTTACTGATCACTTCTAATATGAGTCATATCAAAGGTTGTGTAACAGCACCTACATGTTCAGGACACTCCCAGTGGGAAAGAACAGTAAGCACCGTCTGAAGGATACTTTGCGTCTTGAATACATTCCTTCTATGCCAACAGCTGTGGGGGTCTGCCGTGCTCCACGGCTGAAGGTAAGGATCCGTAATGATTTTGTCTTAACAAGGAAGCTGCTACTACTTTCCCTGTGTGCATTTTTCCGTTCCCAAATGGTCTCCCCGTTGGGTCTTGTATGATTGCTCCCATCTTTCCCTTACCCCACTAGCCTTGAAAGATGTCTGTTATATTACATGAGTCCACTGTGACAGCTCCCAGACAATTGCTTTAATTTAGGAAATGCTTGCCAGAACACAGACTCAGTTTATATCTATATGAGATGGATGAATTACAAGAGCAAATCTTTTTATTTTCCAAGTTTTACAGTCTGCAGGCACGGAATACTTTCAAGCACATGTTGCTTGTTTGGAGATGTATGTTAGTTATATGTTGTAATCCATGGGGGTTCCCTTCCTTCCTCATAACACCTAATATGTCAATCTCTGGTACAAAATGAGCTATTTCACGTATCTGAGCTATCTAGGTGGCTGGATGCTATCCTTTAAATATCAAAGTTTGGTTTATTTTAGCCTATTTTATGGCTATCTGCTTGAATGAATTGTATACTCCTCCATCTTCTTCATTGAACAGAATAATCCATACTGGTTCTTTCTTCAAAGCTTCAGGGTGAATATGAGCATCAACGATTTTATTGTGTCCTGGCACAGAGCTCTCCTGAGGATCTATTAAGAAGTATGGGACAGTTTGGGAGGCTGAGGCAGGTGGATCATCTGAGGTCAGGAGTTCGAGACCAGGCTGGCTAACATGGCGAAACCCTGTCTTACTAAAAATAGAAAAATTAGCCGGGTGTGGTGGCACATGCCTGTAGTCCCAGCTACTCCAGAGGCTGAGGCGGGAGAATCTCTTGAACCCGGAAGGCAAGAGGCGGAGGTTGCAGTGAGCCGAGATTGCACTGCCGAATACTCACTGGCCCCAGTCTGTTACTCTACATGAATTCTGGTACCTGCTTTGGAAAGTTCTTTCTCTTTCTTGCTTTCATTACTTAGAACTACCACTGTTCCTGTTTGTTCCAATAATCTCTTCCCTTTTTCTCCTTCTCTTTGCACAATCCCCTCACACTCCCCACATCCATCATTCCACAAGGCCTATCTTTTTATTTCCTACAGCTCATGTTTATGCATTGAGAAACTATAACCAAGCATGTTAGAACTGTGTATGCAAGAAGGCTGGGCATGGTGGCTCACACTTGTAATCCCAGCACTTTGGGAGGCTGAGGCAGGTGGATTGTTTGAGCTCAGCAGTTTCAGACTGACCTGGGCAACATGGCAAAACCCTGTCTCTATAAAAAATACAAAAAATAGCCGAACGTGGTGGTGCATGTGCCTGTAGTCCCAGCTACTCGGGAGGCTGAAGTGGGAGGATTCCTTGAGCCCAAGAGGCAGAGGTTGCCGTGAGCCAAGATTATGCCACTCCACTCTAGACTGGGAGACAGAGCAAGATTCTGTCCAAAAAAAATGTATGCAAGAAGAGGGAATGAACAGATTTTGTAAGGTGGCTGAGAGTACTAATGAAGAGAAGTGTGGGAATGGGAGTATCTGAATGTTGACACACCTCATTTGAATGCTCAGGGCCTCTCTTTGTTTCCTTCTTGATTCTAGGCTGTGTTCTAGAGCAGTATTGGTCACACTATTTATTACTGCAGAGCCCTGCATTCTGAAGAGGTGTCAGAGGCCATCAAGAAGAGAGAGAGAGGAGTGTGTGTGTGTGTGTGTGTGTGTGTGTGTGGTTGTAGGTTGCAGTGTTAGGGTCATGGGTTGTGGCAGAGGGAGACCAATGATGACAGCTCTGGAATCTTTACTTGCATTTCAACCAGAGCAGTATCCTTTTACATCATTGTATGCATTGAAGTTCCAGGTAAGATTTCAGACATAAAAACCAACAACCAACCAACCAACCAACAAACAAAAAAACAGCTAAAAAATCAAACAATTTCTGCTTCTTTGAAAAAAAAAGACAAATCTGGATAAGTAAAGTGGTAGCATAATTGAGTAAATGCTCAGTTACCCTTTCCCAGAATATGTTTTATAGCATGACATTATCACGGGTCTAGAAAATGACATTATCATTTTCTAGATGTTAGGAAACCATCTACTTCAAATAGTTTAACTTCCTATCAGTGATAAATAACACAGTATTATAAAATTATCAGTGCCATTTTACATAAATTGTACGTGTCTTCTATCTGATTGCATATTAGAGCATGTTTTAGAACAGTGAAGCCCAATAGAAATGTAATATGGGCCATTATGGTATTTAAAATTTTACAGTAGTCACATTAAGAAAACTAGAAGTAGACAAAAGTAATTGTAATAGTTTAATATTTTAGTTAACTCAGCATATCGAAAATATTTTCATTTTAGCATATCATCAATATAAAAATCACACTGCTTCAGTTTTTAAATTTAAATTACTTAAAGGGGTGTGAAATTAAACATCTAATTCCTCATTCTCACTAGCTACATTTCAAGTGCTCTGCTACATGTGTCTAGTGGCTACTAGATTAAAAAGTCTGATTTTAGAACATTGTTGATACATTGAAAATGTCTACAAAGATTGGCTGGCCCTTCCATGAGAAGAGCTTAAAGCAAAATGTCATTAATTTGGCATCCACTAGTTTGGAATTTATGATAATTTCTTCAGAGTTCAACTGAAGTTTACAATCTGATCTCTCTATGGAGAAAGGTTTTGCTTGGCACATTCACTGTATAAATCAGATCATAGGAGGCATGTTTAATCCACTTAAGAGTATTAGGTGTTTTGTGGGACTTTAGCACAACATTTATGAATGCAAAAATATTCTGCTCTGCACAGCAGAATGACCTATATTTATTTAAGGACATCTAACAGGGTGACCTTTCCTATATGAGACACTTTATTAGCAGTTAGTTATTATACTATTTTGAAAGATTGATATAAGGCTAATTTCTTCTAAAGTTGTCTAAAAATCTTATTAATGTTTTAGATAGTACTTACCCAAATTAAATAAAACTTCACAGATATAGTCTATGTTGGACTTAAATATAAAACAACGTAGAGCTTTGCTTTGAGGTGATGACAATATCTTTTTCACAGGGTGGTGAAGTTAAAATGAGATAAGGCACTTCATATACTACAAGATGTTTCATGCATATTAGTTATTCATTTAGTAAAGATTTTATTTCTTGGCTTTTATAAGCCAGGATTTGTGCTATATGGTAGGGATATAGCTGTGAACCAGATGGACAGACATGATCCCTGCTTTCATGGAGCTTACAAGCTGGTAAGAGAGATAAACAAATAAACAGGCAATTAATGTGAGTGCAGTAAGGAACATGATAGGGGAAGCACAAGATGCTAAGAAAACCTTCAGGAGAGCCACATAACCTGGACTAGTTAAAGGGAGAGTCAGGGAAGTGTTCTTGGAAGAAATGGCATCTAGGCTGAAACAGGCAAACTTGCTAATCTGACTTCTATTCTATTATAGTTGACACAGCAGCTATTTCAGAGGAGGCAGCCTGTGCAAAATGCAAGAGGTGAAAGGAAGAGCATGAAGTAGTCCCGGAACTAAAAGTAGTTCTGTGCAATAGATGTAAAAAGTCCCGGTGAAAGAGGGAACCATGATAAAGGTAGAGAGGCCAATAGGAATAGATCAAAAAGGACCTGAGGAAGTTGGACTTTATTTTATCCCAAGGACAATAAGAGACCATTGAAAGGTTTTATGCAGGGGAGTGAGTGACATGATCTGGCTGCATTTTGGAAAAATCACTTTGGCTTCTGCAAAGAGAAGGGGATGTGGGAGAGTGAGAATGGAGGCCATGAGATGAGGCCTTGGCTGGGGACACTGGTGGCCTGAAGCAAGGGAGTGAAGGGCGGGAGGCAGAATTTGATAGATATTTAGGAGGTAAAAACCAATAAGCTTTAGTGACTGATAGGACGTAAGGGGACAGGGATAAGGAGAAGTGATGTGGATAACTGGGTGAATGGTGGTACCTGCCTTTCACTAACATACAGAAAACTGCAGTTGGAACAGTTTTGCAGGGGTGAGTGTGAGAACATGAAGTCTGGTGTGGCCATGCTACAACTGATGTCTCTTCAGCAGTGTCCAAGTGGGGATATCCTGTAGTCAGTTGGATTTGTGTATATCCAGGGTTTGCTGAGCTATACTGCCTTTGAGGTTTAAATGGAAATGATTGAAATCTCATCCCACATATAGTGAGAACTTCACTTCCTTCCCAAAGTCTTTACAGATTCTGGAGGGGGTGATTAATGTTTTCCCTCATTGCCTGTAAACCTCAATTCTGGCTGCTGTTGAATTAGTTGAGTTGATGGAGCATCTCCTCATTCTTGTTTTATGCCACATCAACCCAGCTGTTGAATTCAGTTTCTTTCCCTTAATTTTCACAAAACTCAAACCAAAAACCCAATCACACAAGGCCATTGTGTATGCAGCAGGGCTTCACTCATGATGTACGGAGATGAAAGAAGTTTGGGTGGCAGCAATGAAGTACAATTTATAAATGAGTAACCATCATACTTGTTCTTGAGGAGCCATTTCTGCCAACCTGGGCTCCAACCTCCTCCTGAATTGCTTTGCCTTCTTTCCTTGCCTGTTTCCCTCCTAGCAACAGGAACAAACAAACAAAAGCAAAAAAAGGAAAGTAAAGCAAAACCTCCCACTGTATCATGCAATTAATAGAAATATATAGATCCTGGGAGGAGTACAGAGAGTTATTTTTCCAGTGATATGAATGATGCCTCCTAGAAAGGAAATGGCCACAGTTAGTTTTGATTTTAAGTATCCATTTGTTTCCCTTCATTACATATGAGTCTGGCCCTTGAGAGAGGATTAAAGACAGATGTGGCAGTCAACAATAGAAGGTTTCTACTTGAAGCAGTATGAGTGTATGTGATCACCTAAAGATAATGCATAAAGTGAGAAGAGAAGGTGGCCTACGATGGAAACTTGGTGTCCAGTATTATTTAAGACTTAAATTTTAAGGAAACCACAGAAGTAAAGGAGTCCTCAAAGGGGATTGAGAAGGAGGGAAGAGAAGCAGGAGAAAAAGCAGAAGAGTGTGTTGTCATGTAGGAAGGTACTTGTTAGAAAGGAGGGCGAATCTGGACTGTGTATCTTTGTAACCTAGTGTCTGTCAGAATGCCTGGAGCATAAGTGCTCGATGAATCATAGTTGAATTAAAACAGGCTACTTTACCAATCTTTCTACTCTCTTAGAGTTGACTCAGCAGCTATTCTAGTTCTTTTCTATATATTTCAAGTTTCCAGTGCATCCCTGCATTCCCTGCTGTCATCACATGACTTAGCTTGAGGTCCTCTGACTAGTGTTCCCTCAAGTTCTTTTCTCTCCCACTTATGGCTTACATGGCTTACAACATTTGTCTCTACAAGCACCCTCTCTACCTCAACATTTCTTTGTCTCTCTTTTCATTTCTTTGTGTCTTGGAGAAAAACATATTTTTCTTTTGGCAAGGCTCATTATACTGTCTACGGATCCTTTCCTTCAAGGGAAGTCTAATCTGTGATTTTGAGGAGCTTTAATGGGCAGCTAACCCTGATTAAGAAAAATTATGAACTCCATTATTAATAAACTGTCTTTTAAAACATTGCCTCCAAGGTAGTGGTGCTGGGGTGGGGAGAGAAAAATGAAAAGGGCTCATTGTGTTGAAAAAGTCAAGAACTTCTGTTCCATTTAACCTCTTCACTCTCTTTCAACTTGAAACTTCTGGACAGGAGACTACACTCGCAGTTCCAGTTCTTCATAACTCACTTACACTAAACTCCTTATAATTTAACTTCCTCTGTTAGGAAAACTGCTCCCCATTGGATCTGACTTGCCAAGTCAAGGCATTTTTCCTCAAAGCTAATCTGGTTTGCAGTGTTTAGTACTCTTAGCCACTTCTTCCCTTCCTTTGATTCACTGATATTCAATTCACTAGTTTCTCATCTTTTTTCTCTTCTCTCTTGTGGAAACCTGTCATTCTCTAATGTCCTTTCTAACTACCGTCAACTGTCTTTTGAACTCCAGGCCTGCATTTACACCTGTCTGCTGAACATCTAAATTTGAACAGTTATCTTAAAGTCCATATCTAAACATAAAATCATACTCGATTGGATCCGTGTTTTAAAAATGGCTATAGAAGACATTATTGAATACATTTGAATGTGGATTAAATATGATATTAGGGGATAATTGTTAATTTTTAGGTGTGATAATGGTATTATAGATTTGTAAGAAAACATCTTTATTCTTACAAGATACATGCTGAAATATTGAGGAGTAAAGTGCCATGATGTCTGCAACTTACTTTTTAATAGTTTAGAAAACAGACACACACACAAACATATTGGAACTTAACGCAAATATAACACAACATTAAAAATTATTGAATCTAGATGGCTCCTATAAAGAGTTGTTCATTGTATCATTATGGAATTCATCTATTTGTCTGAAAAATTTAGTAATAAATAGTTGGGATGGGCAAAATGTTTATCGTCTCCCCGTCCATCTCAAACCAGCTCCTCCTCCTGATTTCCCTATATCTGGGATTGGCACCGTGGTCTGCAGTATACTGAACACCTATGTAGTATACTGGACACCTATGTAGTATACTGGATGCCTATGTAGTATACTGGACACCTATGTAGTATACTGGACACCTAAAGGCTCCTTTTCTGGGAACACCTCTTTCACAGCCCTCCACATGGCTGGGCAATGACATCCTGTGTTGAGTGGCCAGAAGCACATGTGTAATCTTTACCAATGAATCCACTCTCTTAGATGTTTAAATTTGAAACTCAGAAAATCACCAAATGGCTGAAGGTATGAAATAGAAAACTTAGGAACATTAGTTGCCATGATTTTTGTTATATGAAGACAGAGTTTGTAGCAAAAGAAGACTGAAGCAAATGAGCTAAGAAGGCCAGAGGCAGGGAATGAAGAGAGGGTCCTACTGACATCTTTGATGACCTCTTTTCTGTGGGTCACAATAATAATTTTAGTGGAGAAAATACAATTTCCATAGGTGCTGAGGTTTCTGGTCAGTTCAGAGAAACTTCTGCTAAATAAAGGATAATCTCAATTCTTATTTTTTTATATTTAATTTTGTAAATATTTTAGGCCAAATTTTTGGTATTCAAATTAGCTTCTTGCTGAAAATGTAGTTGACGTATGTAACCGTGTGTATATAAAATATTTGTACATCTTAACAAGTACAGCTTCTATTTCAACCAGAGACATCCAACTTCTTTATGTACATATGAATTGTGTGTGCAACCACAAATAAATCAAAGTTCATTTTTGCTTCCTTGCTTTCTTCTTAAATTAGTAAAAACAATATTTTTGCAGTAATACTGTGCTCCACCTATATTCTGTATTTGTATTGCTACTTCAAAAGCAAATATTTTATCTTCAATGTTGAAATAATTGTTGAAATTAATTGAATTTGCCATAACATTCACAATAAAGTCAGGTATTTCTCCATCATTAACTTCCAAAGTTTTACATTGACTCCATGAATTGGATGAAAGAAATCAAATAATTTTTGGATATTCTATTTGAAACTTCGAATGACCCAGATTCATCTAGCATCTTTTAATTCTTTGAGAAGTTCTTCTGCTAACGGAACCAACACATTAACAGCTGTACCTTTACTTTTCCTTAAAGCACTAGAAAATTGGGAATGAAAAATGAGTTGCATTAATTAAGAACAGTCTAATGATCTAAGTGAAAACCATGCTTCACAGAGCGATATGTAAACCTACCTTCTGCAGCTACATGTCTTCTTTGGGCAGAGTCTTCTTTTTTTTTTTTTTTTTTTTTTTTTAAATTTTTTTTTTTTGAGACGGAGTCTCGCTCTGTCGCCCAGGCTGGAGTGCAGTGGCGCGATCTCGGCTCACTGCAAGCTCCGCCTCCCGGGTTCACGCCATTCTCCTGCCTCAGCCTCCCGAGTAGCTGGGACTACAGGCGCCCGCTACCACGCCCGGCTAATTTTTTGTATTTTTAGTAGAGACGGGGTTTCACTGTGTTAGCCAGGATGGTCTCGATCTCCTGACCTCGTGATCCGCCCGCCTCGGCCTCCCAAAGTGCTGGGATTACAGGCGTGAGCCACCGCGCCCGGCCCCTGGGCAGAGTCTTCTTAAAACACTAACTTTTGAAGTAGATACTGATGCATCTCATCCTATTTGTTTCTTCTGGTTGTCAGGTGGGCATTGATATCACTTTGTCTCCCATGGCGGATTGTAAATGTCAGTAAGCATTTTGTGCATGTTTCCCACTAATCCTCAATTTTCTTGAAAAATGGAAATTTGGTACTTACTTTTTCATCAAATATGAAATTCTATTTTTTGAGTGTATCATTTCCCAAGGGGTTATTGTGAAATAAAAAGCAACATTGTCAAACAGTAAAATAAATTATTGTGCATTTACACAGCATAGGAAAGGACAGATCCACTGTAGCAAGAGTGATCAGATAACTTTCCATATGTTCTACGGCAAGACTGCTGTCACTGCTTTCCACATGTATTTTATGTACACTTAACATATCCTGCTTTGAGCAGCTTACAGGTCAAGACTTGGACCACAGCACAACTGAGTTGCTACATACAATGGCCAGCTAGATCAACAGAAATAAATAGTTGTACTATACCATTTGAAACCAGAGGAGGTAGCTATCTTTAGCACCTCATGTCAGAGAGCACTTCATTTTAGCAGTAAGTGTGCTGCAGGGTTTCCTTGAAAGGGAAGTGTTAGTCATGGATCAGCAGAGATGATCATCTTTCAGATTTAACAATGTGTTAAAGTGAGAATTCTGTGCTCTGCACATATATTCCTCTCTTGCACTACCAGAGGAAAACACAGTAGAAGCTGGATTCGTAGAGGATACCAAACATATCCTAATATATTTTAATGCAAGTATTAATAATATTTATTTATTATTATTTCTTCACTAAAAGAAATCACCAGGACAAAGGCTAAACTCTAGGACAATAGATATATACTAGTATTATCCTGGGCAACTGGCACATATAATGACCCCGTGTTTAGCTCGACTAAGGAAAACTCACATTTCACACAAAAAAATCTTCATTCCTTTGAACTTGCATCCTACTTTGCCATGTTTCTAATTCAGTTTTCTTTCTCCACAACTTCACAAGACTAAGATCCTTAAGAGAATGGATTGTATTTTGCTCCCGTTCAGGGTTCCCACAGACTCTGATATCGAGGTCTTAGTCAAGGCTAACTGTCTAGTCTTCTCTTTGGAAAAGTCAGCTTGACAAAGTCAGCAGAGCTTGGGCTTACCTCTACTAGTTTCTAGCTGTGTGACCTTGGAAATCTACTCGGTTTTCTCATCTGTAAATACAGATCAAGATGCCTATAAGTGAGTTCGATCGTTGTCTACCAAGCATCATCCCCAACCTTCTCTAAAATTTCTCTGTCTCACAGGGGAGAAATCTGGAGGAACATTTCACAGAATCTTTTTCCAGCATGACGCTGGGTTAAATCTGCCAGTGAGTGGGACTTATATGAGTTTCGAAAGGCAAAAGAGAAAAGAAAGCTGGCTCATTTGCAGCATCTTTCCTTTGCTTGACCCCAAAAGCTCTTCTGGAAACTACCCCACTGAAGTGCTTCAGCAGCTGAGATCATCACAGTGACCTTCTTGGGATCTCTCCCTTTTAGATTTATGAAAAGTGGCCTTCCTGACTTTCACTCTCCTAGCATTTCCAAAGGTTGATAAGCTTCTAATTCTCTATATTCAACCTTTCCAATTGAAATAAAGAGTAGCTCTGTTTTCCTGACAAGCCGTATCTGATCCCTGGGGTTATTATAAGGGTAATAAAATTACATACTATGTGTAAAGCACTAACCACAGAACCTGACAGGTACCCAGTAGATGCTCAATCAACAGTAGCTGTCCTTATTGTTATTATCATCAGTAGAATGTATTAATTTATTCTGTTGCTCACCTTCTCGCAGGACAACAGCTTGTGTTTTATTTTTGTATCTTAGAATATTTTCTCTGCTCAGAAACCTCTGAAGCATGGTCATAGGTGGGAGGACTGCATATATTCTGTCCATGTCTCCAACCTGCCCCATCACTGACAATTGTTGGTTCATAATTATCTTTCTAGATTTCTGGACCAGGCATAGTCAGAGCTTTATAAGGATTAGACCTGAACTTTAATTTAGAAGAGAAAAGTGGTGGATGAGGAGAGGAAAGACTAGGGTATTCTCCCTGGTGAAGAACTGATATAGAGACTCAGCCAGCTAGGGAAAAATGACTCTACCTTGTCCTGATGCTAAAATCCACCTAATTCTCAGATACTGCTCCAGACTAATTTGTGATGTCACCTCCCTGTTATCAAGGGAGATTGGGTGGCACTTCCCTTCCTTAGTCTTATATGCACATGCTATGGTTTGAATGTTTGTCCCTTCCAAAAGTCATGTTGAAAGTTAATCCTCAATGTGGCAGTATTGAGAGTTGGGTTCTTTAATAGGTGATTGTGTCATGAGGGCTCTGCCCTCATGAATGGATTAATTCATTCAGAAATTGATGGGTATGTGGATTAATGGGTTGTCATGGGAGGGGAACTGGCGGCTTTATTAAGAAGAGGAAGAGAGACTTGAGCTGGGCCACTCAGGCCTCTCACCATGTGATATCCTCCACCACCTTGGGACTCTACAGAGAGTCCCCACCAGCAAGAAGGCCCTCACCAAATGCGGCCCCTTGACTTTGGGCTTATTAGCCTCCATAACTGTAAGAAATAAATTCATTTTCTTTATAAATTACTCAGTTTAGGTATTCTGTTATAAGAAACAGAAAACAAAGACAACACAATTTGTAACTTTTTAGTTACCAATTGTGACTCTTTAGTTACAAATCTGATCTCCCCCACCAATATGGATGTTGATAAAATAAAGAGAAAACAGAATAGTATTTGCTCTAAATTCTCATATCCTCCCTACTCTCTCCCCCATTCCCAAATCACCTCTTAGAACTACAGAAAGCCCTCAACTTAAAATCAACTTAAGATTTGTCCACTTCAGGATGATGTGAAAGTGATACACATTTAGCAGAAACTGTACTTAGAAGTTTAAATATTTCTTGGGCTAGTGACATACTGTGTGATGATCTCTGATAATGCTGGAAGCAGCAGCAAGCTACAGCTTCTAGTCAGGTATGTAATCATGAAGGTAAACAATTGATACTCTTCAGTGGACTGTGTTGCCAGATGCTTTCGCCCAACTATAGGCTAATGTAAGTGTTCTGAGTTCCTTTAAGGTAGGCTAGGCTAAGCCATGATGTTTGGTATATTAGGCATATTAAATGCATTTTCCACTTATAATATTTTCAACTTTTCAACTTATGATAGGTTTACGGAGATATACTTTGAAAGTCAAGGAAGATCTGTATAACTCTTCTCGTCGTCTTTTGAGTACATTAAGGGAACTGTGAAGATTAAGAGAGTTGGCCTCTTTTGGCTTGCTTTTCTGTTAGACAAATCATGCAAGACAGTTTCTCTTGCAAGATACCCCAGGTATATGCCAGTATCTATTAGGTGGTAGCACATTATAATGGAAATAGCACTGATATAGGAAATAGGAGATCAGAGTTCTCAACCTAGCTGTGATATCACACTGAGTAGGATAAATATAACTCTAAATAGCCCAATGTCAGATCGGGTCAGATTTTTTTTTGCCTTTCAGAGGAAGGGACATTTGAGCTGAGTTCTGAAAGACAAGATGGAGCCTGCTATGTGAAGATCAGAGGGCAGAGAAGTTGAGGTAGAGGGTCAAGCTAGGGCACTGTTGGTGATGTGGGAATGCACTTGGCATAGGTGAAACACAGGAAAGGCCAGTGTGGCTGAAGGGGAGGAGGTAAGGAATAAAGTGGTACAAGAGAGTTAGGAGGGAGTTAGGACTCAGGTCATGGAGGGCCCTGCTGGCTGAGTTAAGGAGTTGGAATTGTATTCTAAGTGTAGTCAGAAGATTTGTGAAGGAGTCAAGCAGGGGAGTGATATAAGTGGAATTCACATTGAGAAAGTTCTTGCTGGCTGGTTTTTGGAAAGTGGAGATGAGCAAGGGAGACAGAGAACAGGCCTGGGAGATGGGGGGGTGGGGGGTGGGGCGGAACACCAGGAACTGTAGCCAAGGAAGCCACAAAAGGGGTTTCAAAAACAAGGGTGTGACCAACTAGGTTGAAAAATGATGAAAGGTGGAATAAAATGAGAATCAGAAACTGGCATTGGACTTGGCAATGTGGGATAAATGACTGCCCTGAAAGTGGTCTCAGTGGAGAGGTGAGGACAGAAACATGATTGGAGTGGGCTGAGGAGAGAATATTCTGCTGCTAAGGGAAGCAGAAAGTTGGGGTTGTGGTTGAGGAGAGATTTGGGATGAGGGGATGGTGGGTGCGTGCCATAATATGAATGTATGGCTAGGGTTAGGTGTGGGACAAGGGTTAGAAAGCTAGTCAGAAAGAGGATGGGGTGGGGAAGTTGTACGACTTGAACATCAGAAAATGTGACTAGCCATAGTTGATAGACTTCAGCCCCAACTGATGCTGCTAGGATTGCCAATCATAATTCCTATTAGCTCGGAAAGTGTGCTTTAGGCTTTCTCCTGCAAATGTACTGGAAATAATTATAATTAAAAACATTTGGGAAAATGTCAATGTCTGAATGCAAATGCTTCCAAGCTCATCATTCCTGCGAGTTTACCTCTGCCCTTGGCAGTTTTTATCTGAGGTAATTTACCTGTTACTTAAAAATTCCTGAGCTTATCTTAAACCTGGATGGTTTTCTACTTTGCTCATGGTTTTGAAGTTTATCCCTATGAAATTGGAATTACCTGGCACTTCTCAAAATGAAAGGGAGCTTACTAGAAAGCTGCATAATTCTTTCTCTGGGAAATATAAAATGTCAAAGGCATTCTGGTTTGCTTGGGTACAGTGTAAAAAGGGCAGTTCCATTTGTTAGCCAATTGTTTGTCTAGCATTTCATAAACTTTTGCTGAGGATGTACCACATGCAGGACTCTGGAGAGTGTGCCAATGAATCAGGCTGCAGGGTATTTTTTTTCAAGGATTTTTTTTAGTTTATTTGGAGAGATGACTATTATCATTTTTATTTATGTGCTAGGCATTCTGCTGAATACTTTATGTGATCTCACTGGATGCTTATCAGTGAAGTGGATTCTCTTAGTATCTCACTTCACAGATGAGAAAACTAAGGCTCAGAGAGCTAAAATAACTTGCCCGAAAACACACAATTAGGGAGTAGCTGGGCCAGGATTTGAGATTCTAAAGCAGCATCATCTGACAGAACTTTCTGTAATGATGGAAATGTTTTATATCTGAACTGCCCAATATAGTAGTCATTAGCCACATGTGACTATTGAATAGTAAAAATGTTGCTAGTGAGACAGAGGAACTGCATTTTAAATGTTAATTACACTAATTTAGATTCAAATAGCTCCATGTGGCTAGTGGCCATCATTACAGACATTGCAGCTCCAGAGTCTGAGTGCTTTCCACTATACTATGATGGGTCACTATAAGAATTGTATGATGAGAATGGCTATTTCTTCTTTGTTCCCCAGCTTTGGGTGAACTAGCATGCTCTAGTCCATAGAGTGTTGAATGTAAGCTCCAGCCCTCAGCACACATAGCAACCAAGGGAAATGATGAACAACATCGCCTAAGTAAATAAAGTGTACAACTCCACTGAGGAGGCTGAGACTCTTGTTGTTCTGGGGACCTCTTTTATTGGTGTATTGGTCTTGACCTGATAACTTTGAGTTAGCTCTAGTCAGGAAAACCAATTTACTCTAGGTGTCTCAAGTAGCAAGGGTTTAATACAGGGAACTGATTTCACATATGTTGGAGTTCCCAAAGAAGCAGGATGCTAGAGCCAAAGCTGTTCTGTACTGCTGAAGCCATTTCAACAGTAACCTCAAATAGTAATGAAGTCTGTTCTTTCCTCCGCTTACCTTCTAGTCTCCTGCTAGTTCCTCTTATGAACAGAACCAACAGGGAGCCAGCTGGCATGAGAGTCTGAAAAATGTGGTGTGTGTGTCCCAGCCCCAGGATCACAGAACAGAGTAGAGAAAGTGGGTTTGAGGCTGAGAGAAAATGGTTAAATAACCAGTATAGTTTTGAAACAGCTTGTCAGGTCTGAATAATCCTTCATAATTATTCTTTAAAATCCACTGAATCCAGGAAGGCCGTCAGTTCTCTATGACTAGCAGGTTAAGACAAGTATCATTTTGGGGTCTGTGGCTTACCATATACTGGGAATCTGTATGTCCAACACATTTTACTGAGGTCCAGCACTTTGGGAGGCTGAGGCGGGCAGATCACGAGGTCAGGAGATTGAGACCGTCCTGGCTAAGACGGTGAAACCCGTCTCTACTAAAAATACAAAAAATTAGCCGGGTGTGGTGGTGGGCGCCTGTAGTCCCAGCTACTCGGGAGGCTGAGGCAAGAGAATCGCGTGAACCTGGGAGGCAGAGTTTGCAGTGAGTTGAGATCGTGCCACTGCACTCTGGCCTGGGCCACAGAGCGAGATTGCATCTCAAAAAAAAAAAAAAAAAAGGTTATACCCTTTGAATAAGCCAATGCCTCAAAAATTTTTTTGTTCCCACTTACACCTTTTCCCCACCCAGCTTTATTGTGGTGCAGTTAGCATACAAAAACTGCATGTAGTTAATGTATACAATGGCGAGTTTGGATATATGAATGTACTCATGGTTAAAAGAGTGAATGAATAATTCCCATTCACTCTTTGAACCACTTAAAAGTGGTAGAAGCCAGTCTCATAACTTGAGGCATTATTTCAACTAATATAATCTCAGAGCATATGAAGGCAGTTTTTTCTTTGTTCTCAGTTGCCAAAAGCATTTGAGAAGAAGCAGTGAAAGACATTTGAACTCAAGGTGCAGTGTATATGTTGGTATGCCTGTTCAGGGTAAGTAGTCCATACATATCTGTACCTCGTGTATATGGGCTACATGAGCTACAAGATTATCTAATGTGTTCTCAAAGAATAGAAAGAGGAATTGAACAGAAAAAATCTAAGCTAGAAATAACATTTTCTCTCTCCATGAATTGGACCTCAGTTGAGCTTACAGTGAAAAGCTTAAAATGGACAGGTAAGACCCTCCACCCTTTAGTGAAAGGTGGAAAACTGGACAATAGAACCTTTAAAAATACATGTATCTTTTAAAAATGTGTATATTTAAGTCATACTACAAGATGATGTTTGCATATTGGACAATAGAACTTAATTTGTCCCCAAGAAAACTTGGAGCTTTGAAAAATAGTAGGATCATTTTATATTTCAGTGGTGATTTGTCTTTCCAAACGTGAGAGTTTTCTGAACCTCTTCTATTAGGATAGGTAAAGACAAAAAGCAGAACATTGTACTGAACTAGCTACCATTTATGGAGAGACAACTATGTGCCAGGTACTGTGTGAGGTTCTAAATATAGACCTTGTATAATTAACAACTCTGCGAGATACATGTATTAACCAATTGTAAAGATGAGAAACTTTCCTTGAGGATCTTCCTCAGACACAGGGGAGCACTCAGTGAATAACCCAGCAATTCAGAGTTTTGGATTCTTGCTACCTAAAGGATGGTCCCTGATCATCAGCATTGGTATCACCTGAGAGCTTGTCATTTACGCAGAATCTCTAGTCCCACCCTCCACCTGAATCAGAATCTGCATTTTTAACAAGATCCCGCGGTGATTCGTAAGCACATGAAAGTTTGAGAAACATGGCTCTAGAGCGGGAGTTAACAATATTTTTTCTGTAGAGGGCCAGATAACGTGTATTTAAGGCTTTGCAGGCCGTATAGTCTCTCTCAGAACTACTCAGCTCTGCCATTGTAGCAGGAAAGCAGCCACAGACAACGTGTAAATAAATGAGTGCGGCTGTGTTCCAATAAAACTTTATTACAAAAACAGGTAGTGTTGAGCTGTATATTGCCTGTGGGCTGAAGTTGGCAGAGCTCTGTACTAGATGGTCCATATTCTACCTGTTCCTGCCATATTAGATTGGGACTGTTTTCTTCACCACAGTCTTTGACACAGGTGTGTCTTGCTGGTAGATTGCTTTGCTGTGCGAATAAGAAGCCCTATTCACTGAAAATTCAAACAAAAGAAAGAATATGTGTGCTGGAGGCAAGGCTGCTCTTTTAACACAGAAGGCCTTACAGTGTTTGGCTTCAGTTCAGGGCCATCTGTCAGTTGTGCAACCATAAGGACATGTTTAGTTGGGCTACTGAGAGTGGATTCAGTTCTCAGAGCTGGATTTGTAGTGACCAAATTCATGTGTGTAAAATGTTTTTATACATTTTACTGATGTGTAAAATGTTTTTATACATTTTACTGATGTGTAAAAACAGAATGAGTAGTTATTAATGTCCCCAGAAATAATTTTCACAGGGATGAGAATATGCACTGGGGTGACCAACATACTCTTTTCCTTTAGGTCAGCAGTACTGTGCAAAACATGTGCCTATTGCATTTTTTTTACGGGGGAAAGTTGATAGTTGGTGTAGATTGCTAAAGAGGTCCATGAACGATGCAAAGAAAGTTAAAAATCATGGTCATGGGTACACTGACATGAAAATCCAAATAGTAATTTAAATCCCAATTTCTTACTTTAAAATGAGAACTGTTAATGTTGTGCAAGACAATATTTTTCCTTTGAGAAAATATATAGAACCTCACACGTTATAATCATATAACCTCTGCTTATTTCCCTGGCATTTTAAACAACCCTCTCCTCTTTATTTTGTCAATTAATGCAGCACATTTTTTGCCTCTGCGGAAAGATGACAGACTAGAATGAAGAAGTCAATTCTTGGCTTTTGACGTTCAAAAGCCTTGCCCTGGGAAAGGTGATGAGTGGGAAGGAAGAACCACAGCAGTAATCGTGAACTTTAAGTTTGGCTCTGATGAGAGCACAATTTCTCTGTTTCAACTAACGATTCTTTAGACTAAGGGAAAGGAAGTCAGTGGGAAGTCAGAGAGCTTAAATTTTGGTGGGGGCCCTTGAGTAAGTGAGCTTGCCTTTGCCTCCTTAGGTTGAGCCCCAGAGTTGGAGGAGCACAGTGACAATTTTAAACAGTTCTGGAAATTTGGGAGTAGAGGGGGCCTGTGCTTCCTCCTCCCTTTTCCCAAATAGAGTCTAGTGGAGCAGTGGGACCCCAACGTAGAAATGTCTGAATGGTGAGGTTAGTGGGTGGGCTTGAGAAAGCCTCATATAATGTCCTGAATTGCAAAGGAGTTGAAGGAGCAGCAGAATATTCCTTGTGCACCTGAGAGCTACACAGACATAGCAGAGATAAATGGTAAACTTGAAGAGACCTTGTAGTCAGGACAAGCAGGATGTGGCAGTGACCTGTGTGGACTGAGGACCAATGACCAGATGGGAATGAGGACCACTTAGTGGATGTGAATGAGAAGAATTGAGACCCAGAACAAGACTCTGAACCTATCACACTAATGTCTTCTCACTAACTTAGCAACTCAGGAGAAAGGGAGGAGACCAAGGTTGAATTCCTCCCACTTGGGACTCAAAATAGAAATTAAAGCTATGGAAAAATAAAGGGAACTATTTTTATGTTACTTCTGAGTTTCTGAACAGGAATTCACACTTGGCACCTTGTTATCAGACCCAGTGTACCCTAAGTCTGCAGAACCACATATTCTCTTCTAATAAGCCAGTGATTCATAACCCTGGCATAACATTTGATTCACCTGGGGAGATTTTAAATTTCTGATGCCCAGGCCGTTTCTCAAATCAATTAAGTCAGAATCTCTGTGGTCAGGCATCTCTAGTTTTTAAAGTTTCCCAGGTGATTCTAATGTGCATTCAAGGGTGAGGATGGCAGATATAGGCTGATCTCCTTGGAAAGCAAAACCATAATCAGAAGGTTACATAATGATAATGGAACCAGAGCCTGGTGAATGCATCATATGAATGGAATGTATAATGTTTTAAAGATAAACAAGGATGGCCTGGAAGATGGAGTTAGAAACCCTTATCCTATGACAGGGTTTAGAATGATGCTACCAACATCTGCCTCTGCTACTATTAAACGTCTTCTGCTTCTCTAGGTAATCAAGCCCCCTACTGGTGGACACAGTTTTTCTTTAGTCATGTAAATGGGTTCCATCTGGTTATTGTCCAGTCTTACAGACTTGGGAGACATTCTGTGTTTTAAAGGTGATTGTATATCCCTGCTCTGATTCATTGTATCTTGATTTTAAAGTTTAACTCACAGAGGGTAACCTTATTTTATCCACTTTCAAATTCTCCAGGGATGTTTTACTGTAGCCCCACCCCATTTCAGTCCTGACTACAGTGACATCACAAACCACATCTCTTCAGAAAGGCCATAATAATAGTATCGCCGCAAGGACATCTATCACTGTTTTAAAAAGAGATTTCCGACAACAACTTCTTCCAAAACAGTGTTCAAAGATTATGGCACACATTCTTTTGCTGTGTCAGATAACAAAGATGGGAAAATAGCTTGCAAGCATGACCATGTAATCTTATGTCAAATCACATGAAGCAATGCTCTTAAATACCAACCTGATGGATTTGCTAAGAAAGCATTTATCGAACATCTATTGTCTTTCAAAGATTGTACTAGTAAAAGCAAAAAATAAGAAAACCAGTCCCTGGCTGAAGAAGGACTTGATCTAGTCTATGACTTGTCTGGGTGCTATCATTATTTCAATATGTGCATCTCCTGGCAAAATGCCTGCATTTTGAAAGAGATCATGATGGGTTTTGATGATAATATGAGGTTCCTCACACCCATGCATGCACACACAGTCATACACATATTACCATTCTTGTTGGCCAAGTCTGGCTTATGACAACACAGACAAAGCCTTAGGTGATGCTTCATTACTTGGCAAACAGATAACTGAGTTAGACAATTTTTGCTTGCTAGCCATTAGTGGGATGATAGAAATGTGTATTTTTCTCTTTCAGAATATTAGTCCTCAAATATACTGTGATTTTTTCTTGCCCTTAATCCACACAATAGGCAGTGTGATTTTAAAGTCATTGTCTTACTTCTATTTGAAAGTTTTAATGCCTTCTCACTGCCCTTAGTATAAAGTCTAAATTTTACAACATGACTTATAACTCCACTCCCTCAACTCTTGCAGAAAGCTTTCTTTAATTTTCTACCCCACTCCTACCTTCACTGGGTTAGATATTCTTTCTGGGTTATCCATTCATAGCACATACTACATTTTAATATGATTGCTTGTTAAATTGGCCATCTTCCCAGTAGACCATAGGATCAAGTTGAGATATTTACAATCTTATCCCAGGAACCTATCCCATACTTGCATATAGTAGATGCTCAATAAATGTTTGTTGAATACATCAATGAATGCCTGTTTTCTCATGTTTGTCTTCTCCGCTAGACTATAAGTTCCTGGAGGATACGGGTTGTATCTTTTTCATCTTCAGATGTTTGATGTCTATCACAGTGCCTGGTACAAAATAGGAGTTCAATGTCTGTTAAATGGGTAAACAAATACTGTTCTTTCCTTGTAGAATGTTTTTCTGTCCCCACGATCCTCTTTCTTTCTCTGTCTATAGAATGTCTGCTCCTCAAGGCCCCGCTCAGTTATCAAATCTGCTGTGCAACTTCCCCTGACACCCACAGGCAGAGCCAAGTCAGTTACTGTCACTTCCTCTCTGCATAATTACAGAGCTCCAGCCAGGGTGTGTGACCTGCACAGTTACACAGGGCTCTGTGCTTTGAAGTGTCTCTCACTTTGTTTAGTGCTCTGCTGCCACAGTCTTAGATAATGCACAAGGATTTTTGGATAAGGGACCTCGCATTTTCATTTTGCCCTGGGCTCTGCACATTATGTAGCCAATAGCCAATCCCGGTTCTAGCACAGTGCATGGCACCTCACTTGGAGTTCAATAAATGATTGTTGAATTGTCCACAGTTTTTCCCATCCAGAAAAGGAACCATAACAGTGTTTCTGTTGAGATTCCTTTACATGATTTCAACACCTTCATCAAAATCTTACTACACTCTTAGATCTTTCTTGATTCATACTTTACATTCCATTCACTGAAACCACAAAGGAAATGTTCTCATCCTTAAAGAACAAACCCTTCTCCAATTTGCATTCATTCAAATGATCATATAGAAAACAGAAAGTACTTCATAGTTTATCTTCAAAAGAGCGGCTTTCATTTGCTGAGATACTCATGTGAGAAAGGAAGGGCAGATGATCTAATAGCATATTCCAAGAAAGTGTATTTTGCCACACTCTATTCTTCACGCACTCAGTAGAAGTGTAGGATTTGGTTTCCAGGAATGACAGAAAAGTCTTCACTTTGATACCACCTCTAAACGGGGGGTTGTCAAGACAGTGCTTCTCACCTGAAATAGAAAACATGTTGCGAAACAAATTGATGCCTTCTCAACCTGATTTCATATAGAGATATGATTTAGTAGTTCTGCTTGATAATTCTATTCATTGGTTGTGACTTGTGCAGAACTTTGTTTCTAGCAGTGTGTAGAACTCATCAAGTTTAGTTGCAAGAGTCAAGCAGCTCCAATTCTCAGAACTGGATGAAGCTGACAGAGTATATAGTCCAACGTGTGATTAGGAACAGCTTGAGTTTAATATATCACTGTATTTCCATTGACGTGTTTAAAGTAGTATTGGTTCAATGGCTGTATTTGTTTTATTTGTTCTCAAAGCCTTAGCAAGGAATGCACGGGCATTGGAGATATGAAAGCTGAAGTTTTGCAATCAGCTATGGTCATATAGTTAATTAGTAGCACAGATACCAGGACCATGTTATCATCATCATCATCATCATTGGATTAACCACATACACTAGTTTAGGGTTTAACAGTTTCCAAAGTGCTTTAGAATGCACTGCCTGTCTCTGTTATTGCTGAGAGAGTATTAGCTTTCTAGAGATGATGTGTTATTTTCTTCTTACTTCCACTTACTGGAGATGTTTCTTTTCAAAATTAAAAGGAAAACTGGAAGAATTAGACAAATTTGGAAACTGGGAGTGTAAATTAGTTCAACCGCTGTGGAAAACAGTATGGCAGTCCCTCAAAGAGCTAAAAACAGAACTGCTATTCGACCCAGCAATCCCATTACTGGGTATATACCCAAAGGAATATAAATCATTCTATCATTTAAGGCACATGCACACAAATGGTCATTGCAGCACTATCCACAATAGCAAAGACATGGAATCAACATTAAATGCTCGTCAGTGACAGATTGGATAAAGAAGATGTGGTACCTATACACCATGGACTACTATACAGCCATAAAAAAGAACAAGATCATGTATTTCACAAGAACATGAATAGAGCTGGAGGCTGTTATCCTTAGCAAATTAACGCCGAACAGAAAACCAGATACTGCATGTTCTCACTTATAAATGGGAGCTAAATGATAAGAACTTATGAACACAAAGAAGGAAACAACAGACACTACTTTAGGCAGGAGGGAAGAGGGGGAGGGGGGAGAGGAGCAGAAAATATAACTGTTGGGTACTGGGCTTAATACCTAGGGTGATGAAATAATCTGTACAACAAACCTCCATGAAACATGTTTATGAAACAAACCTTCACAAGTACCCCCAAACCTAAAATAAAAGTTAAAAAAAGGAAAAGTTTGGAAACTCAGACTATAAACACTGTAAGTAATACAATAGCTTTAGGAGGAAAAGGTATAAAATAGTAGGCAAACATAAATTACAAACATTAAAGAAAGTGATTTGGGTTTTATGCCTAGGGACAACAGAGAGTTGCCACAGGTGTCCTCCAGGAATTTTCCCAATCACCCACAAGCACTGACAGGTGGCTCCTGTGGGTTCGAGATCTCTCTGGGCTATCTGAAGGAATGGCCAGCTTAACTCACTTAACTGCTCTTTATGCAGACTCCCTGGGAAAACAATAAAAAGGTGTGTGTGGGCGGGTGGGGGTTGGGGCGGCGGGGGGGGTGGTTGGGGGGAGCGGTGAAAGTCGTGCTAATTGCTGGTTGCAAACAAATGTGTCGTAAGCTTTCTGAGGATTGTGTGAAGCAGCCAGCTGACAAAATGATTTCTTTCATTACAAAAAGGATGACAGGTTATTTAAACTAGTGACCTCTCAAGTATTTGCTTATTAGGCCATTAAATATTCAACTGAGTGAGAAACTAAAAGCTGCTTAGGAAATGCCAATCAGAAATTAAGACAAAGCAAACCTCAAATCATACTGGTAAATAGACTTTGGATGTTAGGTTTCACATTTTACATTTTATGGGAAAGCAAGCTAAAATACCGGTGTTCAACACCAGACCCCTAGCAATCCTTGAGAGCAAGCAAGTGAAAAATATTAGAACATTTCAACGAAACCTCTAATTAAACTGCAATTAATATTGATAAGGACAGCATTTTTTTTAAAATTCCTGTTAGATTCCAAGTTCTGAGGAGGCAGGGACTGTGTCTTGCTCATCTTGAAACACAAGGCCTGACATAAAATAGAAATGCAAGAAATGATTCCTGACTGAATATACAATGTAGAGGGAGACTGGAGCAATGGGAGGAGCATACTTGGTGTGATGAGTCAGAGAGCAGTTAAGTCTTGACCAGAGCCTGACAACTTGCTCTGGGAAGGCTCTGCTTGAGGTATTGTATTCTCCTATTTCTCTTCTCAAAACTCAGCAATGGCTCCTGATCTTACTCAGTGTCCTTAAAAGCCAAAGTTTCTCAAAAACTCTATGTCAGGGGTGTCCAATCTTTTGGCTTCCCTGGGCCACACTGTAAGAGGAAGAATTGTCTTAGGACACACATAAAATACAATAACACTAATGGTAGCTGATAAGCTAAAAAAAATTGCAAAAAAAAATCTCATAAAGTTTTAAGAAAGCTTACAAATTTTTGTTGGGCGACATTCAAAGCTGTCCTGGAGCACATGTGGCCCACTGGACAAACTTGATCTACACAGTTAGCCTGCAGTCACTTTTTCTGTTATTCTGCTTCATCTCAACTGACTGACTCTCAGTTCTTTCATCATGACAACCTCTTTCCTGCCTCAGGGGTTTTGTGGGGTCCATGTTTTGGAAAGGCTCATTTCCCATTGGTTTTTACTTATCTTTCAGGCCACAGTTTACTTGTCCATAGTTTGAGAAGAGTTTCAAGAAAAAAAAAAACTCCCTCAAAATTGAAAATAATTAGTGGAAATTATTCCACATTGCAGTGCAAAATATATAATTATACTCAGTTCATATTGCTACAAATCAGGTTACTCTATGATAAATAAAATATGCTAATTCCCCTTCATTCACTCTCCCATATCGAACTGCATGTTATGCCATCAGATATCTTTGATCTTCTTGACTTCATAGGCAGTTCTCTTCTTGTGTCATTTTCTTATTTACTTTTGCTCCTCATGTAATTTGTTTAGCAACTCATAAGATCTCTCCTTCCCACCTCCCTTTTTCTTCCTTCTTTCCATGTTTTCTCTTTTGTTCCTCTTCCTTCTACTTTTATTTGAGCTGAACTTACAAGTAAGCAGTCTAAACAGCCACTTATAAAGTAGTATTAGAAAAATGTCGGCAGGTCTCTCTACTCCTAAAGGAACTTCCTGACCCTTCAAAGCAGACCAATGTGATGTGGCCATTGGATGCTCTAGAAATTTGATACCTTGTGTTATATTTCACTTTTACTATACAAGAATAAAAGGTTTTATTTTCATCTCAAGAAAAATACAGTTGTCTGGTCTTTGTCAAGAAAAACCGTTAAAGTAAAAGAAAGCGATTTGTTTGGAAACTTTGGCAAAGATGGCTAGCTGTGAGTTTCAGTTATCTATTGCTGCATGTCAAACTACCACAAAATGTGGCAGCTTAACACAACAACCATTTTATATTTTGTCATGACTGTATTGATTGAGCTGAATGTGGTGATTCTTCTGCTGGACTTGCTTGGGATCCCTCACACAGCTGCAGTCAGAAGATGACTGGGGTTAAAACATACAAGATGTCGTCACTTACATAGTCTAGCACCTTGGTTGGAAAGGCTGGGGTTGGCTGGGGTGATGGGACAACCCACATCCAATCTCCATATGGCCTTTTTACACGGTCACGTGATTGGTGTTACTGGGCTTCTTACATGGTGGGACAACATATTCAAGAGCACGAAAGTGGAAGCCGTTATTCTAGAACAGACCTTGGGTCACTTCTGCTGAATTCTATTGATTAAAGAAAGTTAGAAAGAAATTCAGACATAATGTGGGACGGGGATACCCAAAGGCATGCATAGTACGAGGCATGGCTCATTTAGAGTCAACTCTGGAGACCAACCATCACACTTAGCAACACAATTTGTATCTCGTTAGGTATTGTTGGATGGCAGCTAGCCAGCCAGAAACCACGCTTTCTAGACCCCTTCAATTCTAGTTGTGGCCATTCACTAATCTTTGCAATGGAATGGGAGTGAAAATTATGTATGTCACTTTGATTCCAAGGCTTTTATGAAATGGTTGTACCTATTCTTTTTTAAAGCTTTTTAGGTATAATTGATACATAAAAATTACACATAATTAATGTATGCATTTTGATGAGTTTGCAAATATGTATACACCAGTGATACCATCACCACAATCAATGGCATTAAACATAACCATTATCACCAAAAATTTCCTTGTGTTATTATTTTTGTGGTAGAAACACTTAACATGAGACCTATCATCTTTACATATAAGCCAGTCACAGAAGGACAAATACTGCATGATTCCACTTATATGAGGTATCTAAAATAGTCAAAATCATAGCAATGAAGAATAGAATGGTGGTTGCCCCGACCTGGGGGTGGTGGAAGGAGAAAATGGAGAAACGTTGCTCATAGGTATATAAGTTTCAATTATGCCAGAGGAATAAGTTCAACACGTCTGTTATACAACACAGGACTTACAGTTAATTATATGGTATTGCGCACTTTAAAATGTTAAGTAGGTGTATCATTTTTATTCTCCTTATATTTTCATTGGCTGCATGCAAATAGTAAGGCCCCTGAAGATGACAAATCTATAAGTTGGAAGGAGCCGAGGTACTTGCATCACTGCATGGAGGAAAGCTGCCTGTAGAAAACATATGCCACTTTGCACTATTATAAGAACAAGACACAGAATTAAGTTGTGTTAAGCTCCTGAAATTTGAGAGTATACATGCTGCCACAGCCTAGTATTTTTTTAACCTGCTATAGAAATGTGGTATTTGATTAAAGGCTAATTGGTTCTGATTGTCATGCTAAGTATATAAAATATCAACATTTTCATGCCTACTTTGTGGTGGCCCTAAAATGCAAATCATAAAAGTTTTAACTGTTTAAATCATAGAGGGAATGCAATAGATGCCTCCGTTGGCTAAAGGAATTTCCCATTCATAGTCACAACTAACTAATTCTTTCCCTTTTATTTGGACTAAATGTTTATACTAAACTTGCTGTCATACTGTGAGCTGATAAGAAAACCACTAAAAAGTTGTATAAACGATGTTAGACACTGTAGGTATACTCTATGATAGAGCTTTTTATTGGAATAAATTATTATCACAAACATGAAAGTTTATGGGAAATTAATCATCGATCAAATCTGGGCATCAATGTTTCATCACAGAATTATTTTGCATATATAAAAAGTTGAGGAGAAATGATAATGGGCATATGAATATGGCAATAGAGAAATATAGTAGCAATCAAAATAGCTAGTGTCAAAACAGCCACAACCCAGGAGCAGACTCATATCATCAGGTACATACCGTAATGTCTGGTATTCCTAGTATCAAAGTCTCATATGGTTGGGAGGGGCCAAAAACGTCATGTAGTTAACATTATTTTTTTTTGTTAAAACCATAACAAATTGGATTGGGAAAAACATAATTCAAGATCCACTAGAGTGAAGGATAAGCTGGCGCACATATGACACCTGGAACTAAAGTTTCTGCAGGTGTGTTAAACTCTCTTGATTTTGAGGAACAAAGAAATACTCAAGATCCTTCAAGTAACTGGTATGTGGTGTATCTCAGTGAACCCACAGACAGTTGTCACTCAGTATCCAGGGAAGCGGCTCCAAGGACTGGGTTTTCTTGTCACACTCCCTTAGCTGAAACTGTTCACAGATCTCCACTTCAGAACTCTGTCATTAACTGGACTCTGTTAGTTGTCTTTGCTTCTTTATTCCTAAACCGGAAGAGAATGACCACTCGCACACTCCAACCTCTGTATCTCTGCCTGTATATTCAGCCTTCTCTTCTGGTGCTATGGATGACTTAACTAAAGCCCAGCCCTTCACTTGTACAGTCAGTCTCATCCCTTCTTGCCTACTCAAAAACAGCATCCCAGCAATTTTCCCTTTCTTTCACTGTCAGTTTTTCCCTGTTAACTGGATAATTCCTGTGTGCATAAAAACATGATGCAATTTCCTCATTCTTAAAAACAAACTAAACCAACCAAACAAAAAACCCACCTTGGCCCCACATCCACTTCTAGATGCTGTCCCATTTCTCTGCTTTCTTTTATAAGAAAACTCCTTGAAAAAGTTACCTGTACCCACTGTCTTTATTTCCTCTCTTCACATTTCCTCTCGAACCTACTCAAATCAGTGTTTCATCCTCACCACTCTATTAATACAGTTATTGTCCAGGTCAAAGAACTTCTCATTATTGAATTCAATCGTCAATTATCATTCTTTACCATACTTGAATTACGTGTAGTATTTGACACAGTTAATCATTCCTTCCTCCTTGAAATACCTTAACCTGAATTTCAGAACGTGTCCTCTCCTGATTTTCCTTCTACCTTATGGACTACTCCTTCTTCATTTTCTCTGCTGTTTTCTTTACATCTTCTACTCTTAAATATTTGTCTACCCCTGGACTTAGTCCTCAGATCTTATCCCTATCTATATTAATTCCCTCTTGACTTACCCAGTTCCATGGTTTAGAATACCATCTATACGTTGATGTTTTTCAAATTTGTATCTCTAGCCTAGACTTCTTCTCCAAACACCAGACTCATATATCTAGAGGCATTCTTAACATCTCCACATTAGTAGCTAATGTCGAACTTAATATATTTAACCTTGAACTTAATACATTTAAAACAAGTATGTATCTACCCCAAATGTGACCAATCTGTAGCATTCTCTAAGTCAGAAGATGGCAGGTCCATTATTCTAGTTACAGAGGCAAGAGTTATTCAAGACCCTTTTTTCTCCCACATCCCATATTCAGTACTTCAGCAAATCCCGTTGGCTCTACTGCCAATTATAACCAAAACTCAACCATTTCTTTCTACTTCCGCTATTCCCACCCTGGTCCAAGTTTCCACTACCTTCTTTCTGGATTATTATAATAGGCTCCTAACTTGTTTCTCTAATTCTACCCTTAACCTCTGCTATCTAATCTCAATATAGCATCCACAGTGATCCTTTTCAATTTTAAGTTACATCCTGTCAATCTCCTTCTCTGAAGCCCCCTGTAACTTACCATTTCAATCAGGGTACAATGGCCTAGAAGGCATTTTTTACCTTTCCTAAAAATTTTTTTTTTCATTTTCATCACCTGCTACTTTCACCTTATTCCACCTCAGCTTTCTTGGTATTTCTCCCTATCGCTTTCCTTGATTGACTTTTCTCTATAGCTTTCATCATCATCTGCGATACTACTATTTTAACCAATTATTTATTTTTTCTTCTTCGCACTAGATAATGAGCTCTGTGTGTGTGTGTGTGTGTGTGTTTTAGTTCACTATTGTATCCCCTAGAACAATTCCTGGCACATAGCAGCTGATTTAGAAATCTAAGTATTTATTGAATGAATGTATGAACTATCAACTGGCTGTTCTTTATGCGTGGTTTTTTTTTTTTCCAATTCCTATTCTGGGGTTAGAATCTGGTTGGCCTGAGAATTATCATTGGACCTTCGTACGTCACTGGTTAATCTATATGGATTGGTTGCTTCTGAGTCAAGACCTACTCTCGGTCCATTCAATGGGTGGAGGCTATGGCTTCTCTCCTCAGGAGAAGCCTGCAGCCAGGCTCTGTCTCTTGTTGTCAGCTGGGATTAAGATAGTTGTAAATTAGGTTGTGGCATAGACTGGATGCTCTGTAGAAAGGTTGGCTTAATGTGTTTGTCTGAAAGATTTCAGGTTATGATCTCAATTAGTAGGTCAATTTATGTTATGTTAACTTCCACTTACACTTGAGGATGGGCTAACTATGCCGATTGGGAAATGAGCAGGTGTATATGGGGGGTAGCAAGCTACAATTTTTCTGAGGTTACAAGTTATGTAATCTCAGAAAAATCACAACCTCTGATCTTCAGTTTCCTCATATATAAAATAGGGGATAATCACAGCATTTCCCTCATAGGATTGATATGAAGATTAAATATATGTATACACATATATATGTATGTATATACACATATATATGTATGTATATATGTATGTAGTTTAGCACATCATTATAATTGTTAGTAGTAATAGTATTATTATGTCTTGAAACAGGGCTCCTTACAAATAATAGAAAAAGCTGTCTAAGGGTGAGAATAGCTGCATTCTAAGAAAGATAAGCTGTAACTATCAGTATGGGTTAATTAGTGTTGATTAAAATATCCAGAGTCCCACTGACTTCACAGAGGATGTGTGACTTTAAAAAATATGCTAGATAAAGTCTCAACTGTGACTTGTAAGTGTAATAGAATCTGAGTTTATCTTGTGGGTTTCTTCATAGCCTCGATTTAACCATTCCTCCAGAAAAAAAAGATTATTTGATTGATTTCTATCCTAAAAGGTATTCTACTTTAGGAATTGGTACCATGTCTCTGGAGTTTGTATTCCCAGTGCCTGGCATTTGTTTGATGAGTGCATGAGAGCAAATAGTTGCATCTTAGGTCTGTGAGTATGCTAATTGGACCAAGAAGCGACTTGAATGTTAGTATGTGTGAAAACATGTGATTGTATATATGATTTTATGTTGCATGAAATTAGACATTAGCCCCTGTGAGGAAAGTAACCCATTTTGGTTCCTGGATTCTATAGATGCAGCAGCTAAGGGCCTGGCAGGCCCTGAATAAATGTTTCTTAAATGAAAGAAGTGTGTTAAAGGCAGTGCCAAAGAGTAGAAAGATTTATAATTTATTGTCAGCCAGGACAACTTCCATGCTCGGGGACCTTGGAGAAATTACTTAATTTACCTAAGATTTGGGTTTCTCATAAGTTAAAAGAGGGATACTAATAGTACCTACCTCATAAGGTTATGGTGGAGATGGAGGAATTGAAGTATGCAAAGTGCTTACTACTATGTTTGGCAAAAAGCAAGGACTAAATAAAAGTTAGTTGTCGTAACTGCTGCTTCTGCTGACATTACTAGCTTCATGTCTGTAACAATTCAGGTTATGATCTCAGTGTATCTCAAAATGTCTGTGGTTTTGGCTTTAGTAGGATAGAATCCATTGGGAAAATGCTAGGCTATGCTGAAGTAATGAGTTAGCTCTGAAATCTTAATGACGTTTCTCTTCATTTCTTGCACTTCATTTGTTGCACATGGGTACAATGCAAGTCAGATGAAACTCCTGGGCACCTAGCTGTACACCATGAAGGGACTTAGCAATCAGAGTGTCTACCTTCTGGTTCCGTCACTTCAACACAATGTGTTCCATAATGAGGCTGGGAAAGAGAGCTAGCAGTTAGACAGAGACTTTTAAATGCCCGAGGCTGGAAGTGACACATACTACTTCTGATCATATTTCATTTAGTTCACATACATACTCCTCCCTTAATGTAAAGGGGATCCTTTATGTAATGTATACACATACATACTCCTCCCTTAATGTAAAGTATTCACTCCTCCCTTAATGTAAAGGGGATCCTTTATGTAATATATACACGTACATACTCCTCCCTTAATGTAAAGTATTCCCTAAAAAGTAAGTTAGTTTGAATGGAAATGCAGAAAGGTAAATCAGTATGAAAGTCAACCCCTAGACACTTAGTTGTTTATTGTTCAGTCTACATAAATGCGGCAGTGCTATATAGAAAATTAACATTAATTTTAATAAAAAAGAAAATTGATATATCCTCAAGTTATATCAATAAAATGTGGAAATCTTAGCTTCAACCCTGAAGGTCAGGCAAGTTTTCTTTGAACTGTTGCAATGGTAATCAAAATCATTCACACATTTTTATAAGAAACTAAATATAGTCATTAATCATCAATTAATAAGTGATCAATTGATGACTGCCCCATAATAGTGTAGCCTGTGTGGACAAGATTGATGAAGCTCACCTGTAGCCAGTTCTCCTCCCCAAGTGCATAGAAGAATGCACCCTCTATTCCCTTTACATTAAGGGAGGAGTATGTATGTGAACTATTTTTAATCCCTTTATGTAAACTATTCCCATACTCCTCCCTTAATGTAAAGCGAATACTTTACATTATTCTCTGTATTAGTTATTTTCAGTGGAAGGGTCAGTAAGGGTATCTAATTTAAGATATTGCTAGTCCTCAAAGAATTTACATAGTTACAATTCTAAGAAATGAGTTCACATACAAAAAACAAACACTAAAAATGAAGGCATCATGAACAAAAGCCATCTGAAATGACAGAAGATTCAGAAAGAAAAGACTTTAGATACTGGAATTAGACAAAAAATTTAAAAGTATACTTATTATATTTAAAATATATGAGATTAAAAGTGTGAATATACAGAAAGATTATAAAAGTTATCAAGAAGCTTTGATAAATAATGACATAATTTTTAGTAGTAAAATATAAATGAAATTTTAAAACAATATACTTAATACATGTAAGTTAAATTAAATTAATATACTTAAATTGGAAGATAGAGCTGAAGAAATTATGGATTTTTCCTTTTGGTAATGGCAGACTAGATAATTTACACCTACATTGTTTTTCTTTTTCTTTTCTTTTTTTTTTTGAGACGGAGTCTTGCTCTGTCGCCCAGGCTGGAGTGCAGTGGCGCGATCTCGGCTCACTGCAAGTTCCGCCTCCCGGGTTCACACCATTCTCCTGCCTCAGCCTCCCGAGTAGCTGGGACTACAGGCGCCCGCCACCATGCCCGGCTAATTTTTTTTTTTTTGTATTTTTAGTAGAGACGGGATTTCACCGTGTCAGCCAGGATGGTCTTGATCTCCTGACCTCATGATCTGTCCGCCACAGCCTCCCAAAGTGCTGGGATTACAGGCGTGAGCCACCGTGCCCGGCCACCTACATTCTTTTGCAAGAATATTTTTATATTTAATTCACATTTTAAAATTGTCTTCTTAAAAGCACAAAAGAGCTAAAATATTAGTAAACAATCACCAGGCAAACATATGGGAGAAGACAGAAATACAGAGAAGTGAACCCGGCATTCAAAACTCCCCTTTTTCTTGAGATAGTTTGCTGATTAGGGATAGGTAACAGAGAAGCTGAGTCTCTTTTTAAAAGCCCTTGCTGATCTAAGAGACAAAAATTGGGTCTAGGATCTAGCAAAAGTGATCTAGCAAAATAGTAAAATACTCTATACTTTAGATCAGGGGTTGGGAAACTTATCTGTAAACGGCCAGAGACTAATATCTTTATGGGCCACAAATGGTCTCCAGTTTATTTGTTGACTATTTTTCAAACTTTTAAAAATATAAAAAAAATTCTTGGTCCATGGGTCATATGCAAAAGTAGGCCGTGGACTGGATTTGGCTTGTTGTCCAGGTTTGGCCTATGGGTTCCAACTTGCCAACCTCTTCTTTAGACCAAGAACCTGAAAGAAAGCATTGTAAGAGTAATGGCAAACTGAAAGAAAAATGGCGCTTGTCCAAACTGTCACTGACTTTGTGTCACCTAGGCAGCCAAGCAACTCTCAATCTCTGAAATTGGATTATGATAAACATAGGCTTAAGTGACTGAAGGCAACTGGCAGAAACCAATGGAAACCTTCTCTAGAAGAAGATACCATTGTCTCCCAAAGAAGTTACAGTCTACATATATTTTTTTCAAATATAGTATTTGGTACAAAATGAAATATATTTGGACTCAGGAGAAAACGAGACATACTTATAAAAAAGAAGCAGCAGAAAAAATATAAAATAGAAGTAGGCCAAGGTGGGCGGATCAGGAGTTCAAGACCAGCCTGGCCAACATGGTGAAACCCTGTCTCTAGTTAAAAAAAAAAAAAAAAAATTAGCCGGACATGGTGGGAGGTGCCTGTAATCCCAGCTACTTGGGAGGCTGAGGCAGCAGAATAGCTTGAACCCAGGAGGCAGAGGTTGCAGTGGGCTAAGATTGCTCCACTACACTCTAGGCTGGGTAACAGAGTGAGACACTCTGTCTCAAAAAAAAAAAGAAAAAATAGAAATAGGATTTCCATTTTCTTACATTTCTGGATGGGATTTTTACTATGTAGATGAATATAGCTAAACCTTTATATGTTCCTCTAGATAAGACCAACTTAAAAATCTTTGCAGAGGATTGGAAAGCATTAAAAATGACATAGATTTAAAAGAGAACCAAATAGAAATTCTAGGAAACAACAATGAAAAAAACAGTAAGAGAAATCAAGTTCTACAGTATTAGGCTTAACAGTTGAAGAATTAGTAAGTAAAATAGGTAATAATTCAGGAGAAATAATCAATAAGGAAACAAAAAGAAAATATAGAACAGATGGTAGGAGACAGACAATACAGTGAGAAGCTTAAACATGTATTTAAAATTGATGGCCTACGATGAGAGGGAAACAAGAATGGAACCAAGCAACATTGAAGAGATAATAGCTAAGAAGTTTTAAAAACTTCCCTAGTGGAAGTGTGCAGATGCAGGAAGGTATAAAGAATGGTAAAAGTAGAAAACATGAGTAAATCTAAATGACCATTTTACAGTAAGTATACAGTAAGTATACAGTAAGTATACAGTAAGTATAATAACATATTGCATATATATATATGTATAAAATAGAAATACATGAAAACCTTAGTATAGGGTCAGTGCATTGTTGCTGAAGAGATAAATGTACTCATTTGGTAACAGCATGATTTGAGCAACAAAAGCAAGTTGTTGAAGAATGCATATAGTATGGACCTATTTATAGAAAATTTGAAACATGCAAAATGAAACAACATTTCATGATGAAAATGCCAAAAGCAATTGCAACTAAAGCAAAAATTCACAAATGGGATCTAATTAAACTAAAGAGTTTCTGAACAGCAAAAGAAACTATCATCAGAGTAAATGGACAAGCTTCAAAATATGAGATAATTTTTGCACTCTGTCCATCTGACAAAGGTCTAATATTGAGTCTGCAAGGAACTTAAATTTACAGGCAAAAACCAACAACCTCATTAAAAATGGGCAAATGACATGAACAGATACTTCTCAATAGAAGACATACATGCGGCCAACAAATACGAAAAAAAGCTCAATATCACTGATCATTAGAGAAATGCAAATCAAAACCACAATGAGATACCATCTCACGCCAGTTGCAATAGATATTATTAAAAAGTCAAAAAATAACAAATGGTGGCAAAGATGTGGATAAAAAGCAACACTTTTACATTGTTGGTGGGAGTGTAAGTTAGTTCAACTGTTGTGGAAGACAGTGTGGTGATTCCTCAAAGACCTAGAGGCAGAAATACCATTTGGCCCAGCAATCCCATTACTGGGTATATACCCAAAGGAAAATAAATCATTCTATTATAAAGATACGTGCAAACAAATGTTCATTGCAGCACTATTCACAATAGCAAAGACATGGAATCAACCTAAATGTCCATCAATAGTATACTGGATAAAGAAAATGTGGTACCCAGACATCATGGAATACTAAGCAGCCATAAAAAGGAATGAGATCACATCCTTTGCAGGGACATGGGTTGAGTTGGAAGCCATTATCCTCAGCAAACTAACACAGGAACAGAAAACCAGACACCACATGTTCTCACTTATAAGTGGGAGCTGAATGATGAGAATACATGAACACATGGGGGAAAACAACACACACTGGGGCCTGTTAGAGGGGAGCAGTGGGGTGAGGAAGAGCATCGGGAAGAATAGCTAATGTATGCTGGGCTTAATTCCTAGGTGATGCGATCATCTGTGCAGCAAACCACCATGGCTCACATTTACCTATGTAACAAACCTGCATAGCCTGCACATGTACCCCTGAACTTAAAATAAAAGTTGAAGAAAAAATGCAAATTTAAATTAGTGAAAAAAGGAAAAATTTTGGAGAGATTTCCAGGTAACACTATTAAATGATAATTGCAAGATGAAGATGAGTATTTTTGATATGATATTATCTTTATAAAACAATCATCAAAGAAAAAAATGCCTGTATATGAGATGTATACATAGGTATATGTCTGTACAGAAATTATGAATTGGAAAAATATAAATGATTGAATCCTAGGTGAACAAAGTGGCTTATCTTCATGTGAGGACAGGGTGGGTCTGGGAATTATATGGCATGAGTGGGAAAAGGGGGAAATAGAGAGCCAAGTTTTTTTTTTTTTTTTGAGACGGAGTCTCACTCTGTCACCCAGGAGGGAGTGCAGTGGCGCGATCTAGGCTTCCTGCAAGCTCCGCCTCCCGGGTTCACGCCATTCTCCTGCCTCAGCCTCCTGAGTAGCTGGGACTACAGGCGCCCACCACCACAACTGGCTAATTTTTTTTTTTTTTTTGTATTTTCAGTAGAGACAGGGTTTCACCATGTTAGCCAGGATGGTCTCGATCTCCTGACCTGGTGATCCGCCTGCCCTGGCTTCCCAAAGTGCTGGGATTACAGGCGTGAGCCACCACGCCTGGCCAAGAGCCAAGTTATATAAAAATTGTCATCATAATGGAAATACATTTTGTCTGCATTCTACCTGTCTGGAAGATAATCAGATTTGGAATTCTCAAATTTTAATTTCCATTTTGCCATAGCAACAGCCAAATAATGGTAGGACCTTAAAGACTGAGTTAACATTGGATAACTCAAAATATAGCCATCTGATTGGAAGACATTGACAACATATTGGATTCTTAATCACATAACGAAGGGCCATAAATAGGAACTGGGATTATAGTTAAGCATATTAGAAAAAAGATATGTCGTATGTGTAAATGATGTTCTTTAAATACACTGGAATTTTTATAAATCAAAATGACTTATTTAGTAGACTAGATAACTAATGAACAATAGTTTTCTACAGACTCTGAAATTTTACTTTACTAGGATTCATCTCTTTGACTAGCTTTGCATGTTAAATATCAAGGAATGAAAGAAGAAAATAACATTTAATGGCTTGTGCCAAGCCTTTTCTAGTGGCGGTTCCCAGGAGTGGCTTTGGACATCAATCTTTAGAAGCCACCCCTCAAAATCACCACATATGTAAATATATTATCAAAGTCAGCATATTGTTTTTTACTAGACAAATAGAGCCTTCAGACATGTCCCTTACCCACTTTCCACATTACTACCCCTAAGCTCTTCTCAGAGATTCCAGAGCCTGTCAACATCACTTTGAGTTACCATTTAATTTATTCATCATGACAGCTTTATAAAACTGTGTGGTAGTCCCATTTTACAGATAAAGACATGGAGACTCAGAGAGGTCACATAGGACTCAAATTTAGGTCCCTTCCTGCAAAGTCAGAGTTTTCCCCAACTACTCTGTATTAGTAACACTTGGCATCATTACTTGCAAACAATAGAAACAACTTCTGGATGATTTATGTGGAGAAAGTTTTTAATATAAGAGCGTTCGCTAGCTTACAGGATCGCTAGGAATACTGGAAGAATCAGTCCCAGGACTATGCAACCTTAAGCATTGCTCCAAATCAGATCAAAGAGTGGACCAAGTAGGGACACTGCTTTATTGAATGCTATAGTTTGGATCACTGATAATGGATCACTGGATGACAGATGCTCTCACTAGCACTGCTGTCTCTGCTATCCCAGGAACTGGATCATGCTGCAATTACCACTGACTGCTACTCACAGTAGTCCTCTCCTTGAATCACTCCTACATCAAAGTCCCAGCACCTGTTTGGTAAAGTCTTGGCTTAAACTAGGGGTTTTAGAGCTTCACTATGCAATGGAATCACTTGTGAAGCCACACACACACACACACACACACAAACACACACACACACACACACGCAAGCACGCACGAGATCCACCCCAGAGACTATTCTGATTCAATTGGTCTAAACTGGGGGGGTTCTAGGAATCCTGGGTTTTTAAAGCACCACAGGTGACTCTAATGTACACGCAAGGTAAAGAACCTTGGTTCCACTCTAGGCTAGTGTTTGGTTGCAGGCTTCTTTGATCATGAGAATCACCTGGGTACTTATCAAGGCAAACATTTCCCAGCCCAATTTTATAGCCACTAAGTCAGTCTCCATGAGATGGACCTGTGTAGCCGTTAACAAGCGCCTCAGGTGATTCTTATCATTAGGGAATTTAGAAAAGTACTTATATAGGACATATGCCCACAGTCTAGCAGCAGGGGAGGCTGGGAAAGCAAGCGTCTGGTGTTTTCAACTTCCCTAGAGGAGCGGTAAGCCCTGCTTCCCCACAAGACTCATGAGGTAGGATTTTCCTATACATTGGAAGAGGGTTTATATTCTGGGATGCTAGAAAGAATGACCAATGCGTGTAACATTCTTACGTAATTCGCTATAGACCAGATTTCTTTATATAAATTGTGGACTTTTTTCCAGGAGGCTTTGTGACTAAAACACTAACTCTCCATGTGATACGTTAGCACACATCCTTTCCGAGAAAACCATATTAATGCTGCTTCTTTAATCATTGTCTCTTTACATGTAAGAAAAAGGAGAAGGGTGTTCAACGTGAACTGGCAATTGGAGAGACTATGGTTGAGCCCTTTGTTACTCACCATTTGAACCTGTTTCCACATCTCTAATATGGCATTACTTGCCTCTACCTATTTCACATATCTACTAAAAAAATAAGACAACACATGACTAAAACAATAGTAATCGTTACCATTTGTTGAGCACTTATTAAGTTATAAACATTAGGTTATTTACATTCATCTGGTTCTGATGCCATTTTCGTAGAAACGGAACCAGAATTTAGCCTTCAAGGAAGATAACATAGATGTGATAAAGGCTTGAGTGTTGCTAGGATGATTAGCATAAAATATACTTCGGTTGTTTCCTCAATATTGCCATGTGTGGGTTACAAATGATATTTAAGAATTAAAATACCTTAGAGTATTGCATTCTTTAAAGATTTTTTTTGAGGATCTGATATCTTTCTTTCGTTGAAATTTGTTTCTTATGCTTTCAGAAATAGCTTTTCTACAGATTTCGGTCTGAATCTCCCCAACCGAGTGTATTCCTTACATAAAGTGTAAGCCAGTGTAAAACATTCCAATGTATACTACGTTTAAGTATCAATGACCATTCACCCCACTGCCAATTAACTTTATAGTGACATACAGGAATAAAGACCCCCTCCCATACATTCCTTGTACAATCCCTACATAAACCTTAGAGTGATGAAGATAGTCCTAAGCACATTACAATCACAAGTATTAAACTAAAAGTTTCATAACAGTGATAAGATATGCTACTCAACTTTATCACCAGGGAAGAAAACATTGATTCATTTTACAACACCAAACACTCAAAGCTGTATGTTCAGAGTCAGTGAGTTTATCATAATAACATTCGTTTAAGTGTTCTCAGTAACTTTTATAGCAGATCACTCATCATAAGATGTTGTCTAGGGACCCTGATGAAGATGCCAGGCAAAAAGATTTGATTGATAACACACTTTATTCCTACCATCTGTGTAAAAGGAAGGGCCAACTCTAGTGTATGCTAATTAACAAAAACTCTTCTTTGAGGGGAAGAGTGTGGTCTTTTGGGGTTCAAAATGTTGTTTAGTGGAATTGTGACGTCTCGACCTCCAGAAGGGACAGGGCCCTGTATCATAATCAAAAATATCTCGGCACACCTAGAATTGAGCAGCCAGTCATTAAGACAACTGACGGTGCCATTTGTTTCATGCTTACCGTTAGTCAGTTGATTAGTGGTGTCAGCTGAGGGTACAGTCGCACATTTGGCAGCTCAGATGCCAGAGATGAAGCAAATTGGGATGACTATTACTATTGCTACTAAAGTGAAGTAATGGGAAAAGGGGAGGTGTGATGTGGTTTTTAGTCTGAACTGGGAATGTTGATGGTAGGTGGCACTGATGCCCGGGGTCAAAGGGCTCTTGCAGTCACCTGGTAGTAGAAGCCTTAAGAAGTGCATGGTAGTAGATTTTCTTCTAGGGATCTGCTGCTGTTTTGTTGCTGCCCTCCCCACTCGGCTTCAATGACCACTGTCCATAAGAGATGCTATCATAGTTCAGCTTTTTGAAAAGGACTGAAGTTAAATGACAATCTGTTTCCAGTGCTTCATTTTTATTGGTAACTTACAAAATGATTATAGATAGAAAATTAGTTCAGTGTCATTAAAATACCTTTGAGTTAGAGTGGGGTCAACACTTTCTCTGTAAAGGGCCAGAGAGAAAATATTTTCGACTTTCTGAGCTATATGGGATCTGTCTGTTGTAGTGTGAAAGCAGCCATAGGCAATATGGAAATGTCACTGTGCTCCAATAAAAACTTACAAAAACAGGCACACAGTAATCATAATGGCATTGACCTGAGTCTTTTTTTTTTTTTTTTTTTGAGGCAGAGTCTTGCTCTGTCATCCAGGCTAGAGTGCAGTGGTGCGATCTCGGCTCACTGCAACCTCCGCCACCCAGGTTCAAGCGATTCTCCTGCCTCAGCCTCCCGAGTAGCTGGGATTACAGGTGCCTGCCACTGTGCCCAGCTAATTTTTGTAGTTTTTAGTAGAAATGAGGTTTCACCATCTTTGCCAGGCTGGTCTTGAACTCCTGACCTCATGATCCACCCGCCTCAGCCTCCCAAAGTGCTGGGATTACAGGCGTGAGCCACCGTGCCCAGCCATACCCGAGTCCTAAGATCATCTACTGCTGTGTGATCTTCGGCAGTTTAGCTCACTATTTGAACCCGTTTCCACGTCTCTAAAATGGCAACACCTGCCTCTACCTATTTTACATATCTGAGAGAAAATAAGTATACATAACTAAGATAACAATTACTATTTGTTGAGCACTTAATAAATTATAGACCTCAGGTTATTTACACTCATCTGGTTGCATCCTCATCCTGTAAGAAAGGTTCCATTTGATATATCTATTGCCGGAACTAATAAGCAAAATTATAAATCTTGAGCACTTGATATGCACCAACATTGTGCTAATTGTTCTATGTGAATTATCTCAATCCTCAACTTTGGTAGCTATCGTTATAACTCCATTTACAAGTATTAGGGTCAGAGAATACCACTACTTAGATGAAGCATATGCCTTCAGGGAGTAGACGCAGCATAGATTAAGACTACTGGGCAAACCTAGATATTTTACGTTTTGCTTTCTTATTCAAAAAGGGCATTTTCTCTTGAAGTTTAATTGCAATAGGAGTGTGCTTTTTTACCTCCACCTCCAGCTTTGAGCATGCCCCAATCTCTCTCACCTCATTATCTTCAGTGGTTTGCTGATTCTAATTGCTTGCAAATTTCCTGGAGCACAGACTGTCTTCAGGTGTGCCTGAAAAAAATCTGGCTGCTGGGGATTTGAGGCACCAATGCACTAGTAATATTAATACCTTCAAGCTGTGGCTGAACGGTTGGCAAGTTAGGGCTTGAGGCAAAGGCAGGGCCTGTGGACCGGAGTCAATTCTTGGTTTGAGTACAGTTACTAGACACGCTGCTAAGTTTTCTCTCTATACAGTGGGTCCAGCATTTTCTCAGTCAGTCTGAGTATGGGGGCTAGTCTCAGGGGTGAAGATCAATGATTTGAACTAGGAATGCAGCACCACTTCCTCTGCCCCTTTTCCCTCAGCATCTCTTCAGGGTACCATGTGCCTCTAAATTCACTCATTAATTCATGTAGTCAACATTTATTGAACACCTATGATGGAATGAGCCAGATACTGAGTTATACCTGTAGGATATGGCAATGAGGATCGAGAGATGCTGACCTGAAAGTGCTTATGGTTTAGTGGAAGTGACAGAAAAAATGAGTAAAATGACTATGAATTGTCAAAAGTGCTACGGAGTTAACAAGCAGCTTAGTTCCAGAAGGAAGATTGGAGGGGTGGGATGAGTTATACAGAGTCATTATGGAAAGCCTCTCTGCAGAGGCAACATTTATCCTGAGAGTTCCAGGACAGGAGTCAGCCAGACTAAGAAAAGTAGAATATTCCTCCAAGCATAAGGAATAAAGACTTTGAGGCAAGAAAGATATTAGAATTTTTGAGGAATAGCAAGAATGCTAAATGTAATTGGAGTACAGTGGACAAGGGAAAGAGTGGTAGGAGATGTGACTGGACAGATAGAAGGGGGTCATGGATTTTACTCTTATAATGGGGAGCCATTGGCACCATGGAACAGAATAGTGACTGGTCTGACTTTGATTTAAAAATAATCACTCTGGATGCTAAATTTAATGAGTCTAGGGGCCATGATGGGGTCAGAGAGACATACTAGGAAGTAATTTAGGTGAGGATGATGGTGACTTGGGCTAGAGGAATGGTAATAAAGGAGAGAGGCAAATAACATATTTTGGAAACAAAAATGACAGGACTGACTAATGTATTGAACTTAGTTGTGAGATAAAGAGCAGAGAAGGAATATGGGGTGGGTTTGAGGAGATATCCCAACCTCTAGAAATCTCTGCAGGAAGAGAGCCGGTGAAGGTGACAGTAGAGTGGTGACTGAGATAAAAGGAAAATCAAGAGTGCTTCATTGTCTCAAGTATGTGAGAGGAGGCATGAGACTAGTGCAGCAAAGTATCCACTGGGTTAATCCCTATGGATGTCATCAGTGATCATTAGTAGCCTGGATGTCATTTGTTGCACAAAAGACAGATTGGAGTGGATTCAGTAGAGAATGGGAGAACTGGAGACAGTATAGACAAATATTTTGGTGAGTTTAGCTATAAAAGGGAGATGAGAAATAAGGCATAACATAGGAGAGGAATGTGTAATCAGTATTTTTCCTTAAGTTGACAGATGCTAATGCCAAAAAGAGATGCAATTAGGGAAGAAGTGAAGGCCTTGAAGGCCGTGAAGGCCATGAGGAGTATCAAACTCCAGTGGAAGATTGCCTTAGGGAAGAGTAGGAACAGGTCCTCCACTGTAATTACAGATAAACAAATGAAAAACATCTAAATGTAGGTAGGTTTGCAGGTTTGACTGCAGGGATATGGAGTTAGAAACTAATTCTACCTGCTTAGCTCATTCAACATACTTTTTAAGTACCAAACTATATGCAAGGTATTATCCTAGGCTCTGGCAATATAGGAGGTAGGAAAACAGACAAAAAAAAAAAAATCCCTGTCGCTGTGGAACTGAACTTCTAGTGAGTCTACTTTACATTCTTCATTTCTATATATGAAATTTTGAGATGCATATGACTTATAAAAGATTTTTAAATACTGCCTCCTGATCAGAAAGAAATGTTATAGGAAATAGAATGTATGACAGGATGTCAATGATACATAATCAATTTCTTTTCCCCTGGTATTTTCCCTCCTTGCTCTTCCCCTCATTTGAGTAGCTAGACCTGCACTGTCCAATGAGGTAGCCACAAGCCACAGGTGACTATTGAGCGTTTGAAGTGTGGTTAGTCCAAATTGAGAAGTGCCGTAAGTATAAAATACCACTAGATATTGAAGCCTTAGCATTAAAAAAGTTAAATAGCTTCTTAATTTTATATTGCTTATATATAGCAATGTTTTTAATATATTTGATAAAGTTATTTAAATTTCTACTTTTTTTCCTTTTTAAAGTGTAAGTGTATAATTTTCATAGTAGCTTGCGTTATGTTTCTGTAAGACCATTCTATGCTGATTGCCTCCTCCATCTGGCCCTCTGGTGACCTAATCTGCTATTCTTGGATACTCAGCTCCAACTGCAGTGGCCTCTTTGCTGTTCCTCCCTTAAGGGCCTTGCATTTACTGTTCACTGGGCCTGGAATGAACTCCCAACAGATATTCACATGGAACACTCCCTCCTTTCCTTCCGGTTTTTCTTGAAATGCCACTTTCATAGTGAAGCCTTCCAGCCAATCCAAAATTACAAAATTGCAACCCCCTTTCCCTTTCTCTCCCGTTTGATTTTTTTTTTCCATAACACCCATCTGCAACTGAAACACAAGGTGTTTTACGTAGTTGGGTGCATAGTATCTGTCTGCTGCCATGAGATCAAAGAAATGTTTCTGTCTTGTTTGCTGCTGGAATGAACTGCTTGGGATGTAGTGATCCCTTAATAAATATTTCTTGAATGAAGTAATCAGTTGCCTCATATGAGTGATTTCACACGGTGGACCTCATCGGCAGAGGAGGCTCACTAGTTATGGTTTCCAGCAGTCTCAGAGGAACCAAAGATTCCTGGTGCAAACAGAATGGGAGAGATGCTTATAAAGCTAGCAGGAGCTTCCATTATGGCAGAGGGAAATGGAAGTCCCTACAGAACTTGGAAATTACAGAGGTGAATGGCAGATCTATGAGTTAACTGAGATTCAATTTCTATCAGCTGGGAAGAAGGAAGTTTCAAAGTAGAAATCAGCTTGAATTACAGAAAAGTGATATTTCTCTTAAACCAGACTTGTGGCTGAGATTTACATACCAAGAAAAATGTTAGACATTTCATCTTTAGGTTTCCTGTGCCATTAAAAGCAGAGAATAACAGATCATGTTGTAGTTCAAATAGCTTTCCTCATTGCTTCTGTCTTCACCCCAGACCAATGTCTTACATATGATCTGTAATAAAATTTCCATATTCAGGAAGATTTTCAAATCATTCAATTAGTAAGACAACCAGATTGTATTTTTTGACTGTCTCTTTACATACATCTGTATCCATATCTATATCTAGAAAGTAACTTCATATCTATATCTAGAAAGTAACTTCAATGATGAAATTTGAGAATATGAGATGCAGACCATTCAAGAAACAATTGTATTCTGAGTAACTGCTAAAATGATGAATGCCACTGTATTCAGTGAGTGAACATGGTAATTATATGACTTCTAGTTTTATGCAGGTTATCTACTAGATGTCTAACCTCCATTCCATTTCTACTCACATTACCTCACCCTATCTGAGACTGAAGCCATTCTGCATTCATTCCTCATCCTCCATTCACACTCTGGGATGGAAGTAGGCCAGAAGGAGAAGCAAGGTGATGATGTGAAGACGTTTTACACACTTCAGTAATTCTTTAAGCTTCAAGTTTAATGGTTTGTCCTAGGCATCAAAATAGATACATTAAAGCAGAAGACCAAAACAAAAAATAGCTCATTCAAAACAACTGCATCCACATACCATGTGGCTTTTCCATAGCTTGCTCAAACTGCCGGGTATGTGCTCTTGACAGTCCAAGGCATACCTCTTAAGTTCGGTTGATACAATTTTATAGCAAACATCACTGTTTTCCCCCTGACTTAGATGATTAAAAAAATTTTAATAAGCATTGTATAGGCCCAAGATTTGTTTTTCTAATTTTAGAATTGAAACAGATCATTGTTCTAGAAACTGGTAAATTGTGCTGTTGGTCTATTTACATGTGCACCCAGGTACTATATAGGAGAGAGGCTAGGAAGATTATTTTAGTATTAAAAAACTCATTTATTTTTCAGTGTAAGCAGATAAACAGAAGGGAGTGGCTTTGGCTTTCCAGTTGGTCTAAGATTAGACAGATTTTCAATATTCAGTTCAGATTTGCATGTTTTAAGGTCAAATATTGGCTGCTAAAGGATTTAGACATGGAAAAAGTTTACCAAAAACTCATTTCATTTTCAAGAAATCAGGTTGAAAAATGAACTTAACACAACAGTGGTGCTTTGCTCTAATCCTTGTTTTCTTGTTACCATGGGATATAAAAATTGCTGCTTTTCAATTAAGTCAGTTACACAGAAAGCAAAAACACTTTTATAACTCAGATATATTACAAATATTTTGGGACATATGCATTATCTGAAAATGGGATAAACTTACACTGAAGGAAGGTATCTGCTAAAATAAGCCTTTCAATAAAAGTGTTTTAGTTGATTTATTTGTCTTGGATCTGATAGGAAAGTGTTTTACTCATGTAAAAACGAAAATGATTGAGTTATTTTACTTTTCCATACACCTTTACATACTGCATCTTGTTTTGTATAAGATAACTCTGGCAGTCTTGAATAGCAATCTCTATTGACTTTCCTGGTGAGGAAGGTGAGAGCTGTTACCTCTTGGTATAAACTCTCTGAATATTAGTGTCATGGTCTGTTTTGATGTCAGAAATCAATCTCACTAGTGATTTTTCAAAATGTAGTGTGCCTTTTAAAATGTGATACCCAGCAGGTATTTATATTCCCCAAACAATATTTTAAAAACAGGAGGCATAACACTTAGAGCCAGCCAACTGATCCTCTGTATGCTACACGAAGTTAAAAATTTATTTTAAAATCATGAGCTTGTGTGAATACCCTGGTTGCTATACACAACTGTGACAAGAAACATTTGTTTAACATACAATGCTAATTGACATGAATGTGCATAGTACTGTCTAGAGGTTTTCCATGCAAGGTTCTTGCATCTTCTGTCAGAAAAACTGGCTTTCCTTCCTACTTTGGCTGGCAAATTCCTACTTGTTCTTTATAACTCTATATGTCACCTCTTCTGAGAAGCCCTCCATTGAAAAAAAAATTTAAAAAAATTGAAGACACAAATAAATGGAGAGATCCCATGTTTATGGATTGAAACAGTTAATACTGTCAAAATGTTTATGCTTCCCAAAACAGTCAACAGATTCAATGAAATGCTAACAAAATTCCAATGAGATTTTTCACAGAAATAGACAAAAAGCCTAAAATTCATATGGGACCACAAAAGACCCTAAATACCCCAAACAACCTTGAACAAAAAGAACAAAGCTGGAGGCACCATACTACCTGATCTAAAAATTTACTACAAAGCTATAGTAATCAATACAGCATGGTACTGGCATAGAAACAGACATATAGACCAATGGAATGGAACAGAGAAAGCAGTAAATGTGTGTACTTATGGTCAACTGATCTCTGACAAAGTTTCAAAAACACAAGGGGGAAATGAATATTTTGCATAAATCATGCTAGGAAAGCTAGAGTTTGATATGAAGAATGAAATTGGGCCGGGTGTGGGGTGGCTCAGGCCTGTAATCCCAGCACTTTGGGAGGCTGAGGCAGGTGGATCACCTGAGGTCAGGAGTTTGAGACCAGCCTGGGCAACATGGTGAAACCCTGTCTCTACTAAAAATACAAAAATTAGTCAGGCATGGTAGCACACTCCTGTAATCCCAGCTACTTTGGAGGCTGAGACAGGAGAATCGCTTGAACCCGGGAGACGGAGGTTGCAGTGAGCCGAGGAGGTAGCACTGTACTCCAACCGGGGTGACAGAGTGAGACTCCATTTCCCCCCACCCCTCCTCAAAAAAAAACTGGACCCTTATCTCATACCATATACAAAATTCAACTTGAAGTGAAAGACTCGAACGTTAAGACTGGAAATGGTAAAGAGACAAAAACATAGGGGAAAAGCAACATAATATTGGTCTAGGCAAAGGTATTTTTAATATGACCCCAAAAGCACAGACAATAAAAACAATGGATTTCATCAAACTAAAAAGCTGTGTACAGCAAAGGAAACAATCAACAGAGTAAAGAATACCTATGGAATAGGAGAAAATATTTGAAAACCATATATCTGATAAGGGGTTAGTATCCTTTAGCATGTAAGTATATGTATATAAGGAGCTCAATTCAATTGCAAAAAAGCAAATAACCTAGCTAAAAAGTCAGCAAAGGCCCTGAATAGACATTTCTCAAAAGAAGACGTACAAATTGCCAACATGTATAAAAAAATTTTCAGCATCACTAATCATCAGGGAAATGCTCATTAAAACCATGATGAGCATCACCTGACACCTGTTAGGGCGGCTGTTATCAATAAACAAGAGAACAAGTATTGGTAAGGATGTGGAGAAAAACTTGCACACTGTTGATGGGTATGTAAATTAGTGTAGGCATTATGAATATAAGTAGGAATATTTTTTCAAAAACAAAAATAGTACTCATACTATTAACCAATTCTATTCCTGGGTATACATCTAAAGAATATGAAACAAATGTTGCATTTCTTCATTATTTATAATAGTTACAGAAGCAACCTAAGCGTCCATCGATGATGGAATGAAGAAAATTTGATATATATACACACACAATGGGATAGTATTCAGTCTTAAAGAAGGAAATCCTGCGGTTTGCGACAAGCCCGGACGAACCTGGAGGCCATTATATTAAGTGAAATAAGCCAGGTACTGCAGAACAAAAACCACATGACCTCACTTATGTGGAATCTGAAACAGTTAGAAGCAAAGAATATAATGGTGGTTATCAGGGAGGGGAGGGATTGGAAAGATGTTAGCCAAGGGGTACAGAATTTCAGTTAGGTGTAATAAATTCAGGAGTTCTGTTGTGCAACATAGTGACCGTAGTTAATGTACTGCATACTTGAAAATTGCCAAGAGCAGATTTTAAATGTTACCACAAAAATCATAAATGTGAGATAATAATGTATATACATTGTGGAATGGTTATATCAATCTAATTAACATATCAAAATATTGTATAACATATATATAATCTGTCAATTTAATAAAAAACAAGACTTGCTTTTATGTATTATATCTTCTAGTTATTAGCTGTATGAAATTGGGGAAATAACTTGTTTGTTCATCTATAGAATGGTATTATCCACTTTTATTACAGGTTTCATAGAAAACTGAAACCTAGAAAATGAAGTAAACTTTTAAGTGTCATATGGTCATATAGCTGAAAAGAGGCACAGTCAGTTCTCAAGGTCAATGTGCCTTATTCTACCTTTTGTTCCCTTTACAGCACTTCAGGGATTCTCAGTATTGAGTTGTGAAGACAAAAAGTATATATTCATAACAATTTACAACTGTGATAAATAAGGCTATTTTTGTTAATCCTGTCTGCTCATCCGTAGAAACTCTGGGAGCATCCCACTTCTTGTTTTAGATAGTGATTCTGTTTTGTGTTCTATGTTGTCAGAAGACAAGCTTTGGTGTCCTTGCTGTGACTTCATTAGGTTTTGAGATAATGAGGAAAGTCTCTCTGGGTTTTGGTTTTTTTTTTTTTTTTGTCTTTAAAATGAAGATATTTCCCCCAGTAGATTATAGTGAGAATGAAAGAATTTATGTAAGTTATAAATTGCTGTGCATATATAAGATAGTGGTACCATAACTATTAACAGATGTCAAGTCAATCAGCCAACTGTCACATATGATCTTAAGGGAGTAGCACCTCATAAATTCAACAGAATGGAAGATACTGTATTTTAGTTTTTGCAATTACTTATATAGCTAAAATAGTTTACTAGGTTGTACTTGAAATATTTTGAATAAAATTATTCTCACAAGTATCTGAAGATAAAGGTATCCTGTTTCCAAGCTGCCAACCCATGATGTAACCACAGTCAACTGAGTCACCTTAGTACTTAAACAGACCCAGCAGGAAGTAAGTATTTCTATTCTTAAGCTTCCTTTCTTTACTCCAAAGCTTTAGGCAGATCATAGGCACAAGAATCTAAGGCCCACACACTGATCTTTTCTGAGTATCTGCAAGTGGTAGTGAAAAGTCAGCCTTCAAGCCAAGAGTGTCAAAAGGATGTAGCAAGAGTGAACTAAGCATCATTTTGCTAGTTTCCTATAGGTATAACAAATTACTACAAATTTATGGGCTTAACAAATTATATTTCTGGAGGACCAGAAGTCTACGGTGAGTTTCAGTGGACTAAAAAGGTGTTTACAGGGCCAAACTCCCACTGATAACTCTATGTGATCTATTTTCTTTTTCCAAGTTCTAGAAGTTGCCTGCAGTTTTTTGGCCCATCCCTTGCATTACACTAACACGTTGCTTCTGTAGTCATATCTCCTACTTCTGTGGTCAAATTTCCCCTCTGCCTCTCTTACAAAGACATCTCTGACTACATTTAGGGCCTACTCGAATAATTCAGGATAATGTCACCACCTCAAGGTTCATAATTACATCTGCAAAATGACTTTGCCATATAAGGTCACATTTACAGTTTTGGGGATCTGGATGCGGATAGCTTTGTAGGCCATTATTCACCCTTCTACGATCTCTAACCCTATCTGCAGTTTCCCTCTCCAGTAGAAATTCATCTTGTCAAAGCTAGTTATCCTTCTCTAACCCTCTGCTGATCTAAATCTAAAGATCAATTCTTGTCTCATCAGGTTCTGAGCATATCCAAAAAGATTACTGACTTATTACTCCAGAGATACACTTCATAGGCCTTTAAATTTAATATGGCAGCCTAGCGTTAGCTTTAGCCATTTTTAAAGTTTCTTCTAGTTGAGTTTTCAGTTACTGTTTGGTTCTGGACTTCTCTTAGTGGTTAAAAGTTGAATGAGAATGAACCAGACTTCTGGCTTCTGATTCAGGAGATCTAAGGAAACCTAGTGAGGAGCCATGTGAAATATGGAGTCTAAGTCTTCTACCATGAGTCCTGAGTTTTCTTGATCAACTACATTATGCAGTATCAAGGGTAGGAAAGTCTAGCTGTTCAATACAGTTAAAAGGAAAATAATTGTTATAGGATCTGAGGTTCATGGAGGTAGAATCACACTATATATTACCTTTATAGCCCATAGTGCTCACAGGTATTTATTGCATTCAGTACTTCAGAATGATTCTGTGAAGGTGATGGAATTGCCATCCTCTTTTTATTAGTTCAGACTTGGTAAGCTTTGAATACCTAGTAAGGGGCAGACTTAGAACTTAGACTAGATTTCTGGTTCCTGATCCACTGGGCTATTGCACTACTTCAGAGCTATTTGAGACCTTGAAGTTTAGTTCTACTCCTACCCAAGTATTTGAATCTTTTCTCCAGCGTTCTTTAAATCTGTGAAAGCAGGTTTAACATACCTTTTACTGTTTTGCTTGTATTCTCTCTTGAAATACCTGGGTAATTGGAGCAAGAGATGTGAGTGCGTATGTATGTGTATAAGGTAACTTGAATTATCGAGATTACTGTATTTTCTCCATTGTGTGTGGTAAGAAATACAAACTTCTCTTCTGTAAGAGCTGTTGGTGTGATAGGTATATGCTGGTATTAATAATTTGAGAAGCTACAGATAGAAAAAATGAATGTGGTTCTTATTTTTTTACTATTAACCCTAATTCATTCTTCCCAAATTTGTGATAAAGATCCATTAGTGACTTTCGGGGAAGATGACAAATGATTAAAGAAGAAATAGTCACTGTTATCTCTGTTCTAGGGGGAAACTACAAACTGGAAACTTGAATGCAAAGATAGAGAATACTTTCTTGTTGCAGTGTCCCACTTTAAAACTTGGTATTTGTAGAATCACAATTATAGAGCTGAAGGAGCCTCTATAATAATCTAGTCCCAACTTCCTATTTAATATAAGAGGAATCTATGGTTAGGATGTCCACATGGTAGTTCATGATAAAAGTGGGATAAGAAAACAGGTCCAAGGCTCAGGAGGGTAGGGCCTTGTTTACCATCCCAGCACATAGTATACTAGGACTTCTGCATTACACCTTTTACTATTGTTTTATCTCTTTCACTTAATTCAGAATTTTCATACCTGTAGAGATGATAGTTCAAAGACATACAGTGTTAACCAAATTTTATCAATTCCCTGAATTTTATGCCGTCAAAATATCCTACAGTATGTGCAAAAAGATATAACTTTGAATTCAATCACAGTGACAGGATTCAGATGCAAAAATAAAAATTGTTTTAGCTGTAATTTACAATACGGGAGGACTGCCAATTTATGACTTGAAAATCATTTTAAGAGAATGTATTTTCAAGAGGCCATTATTCAGATGTTCAAGTTCTAATTCATCAAGAGAACTATTCCTCATGAATTAGAGATAGAAACATCAGTTTTTCTAATTCTTTATAACAAGAACAGTTAGTAAGGACAGAGTGCAGTCAATAAGCAGTCTTCATAATTGAGTCTTTAGGCTTCTGAATTTGTCAACAATAATAGAGTGCAATTAGAAAGTAACTGGGGGAATAATGGTTGTGCCTTTAGTGAAGACTGAGACCCCTTTATAAACATTTTGTAATTAGTTTTGTGTGCTATCAAATCTTTTCTGAGCCCCAGAAGACTATGGGCTATATCATGTCTGAACATTATTGATGCCTCTCTCATATATAGAGCAATTAGGAAAGATAGCTAAAAAAAATTAAAGACTGTTGAGGTAAAAATAGTTAATTGAAAACTGAGAAGTCATTTTCATTGTCCAAAAGAATGATAGTGGAATCTAGCATGTAATCTATTTTTCATCACGTCATTTTGTGATCTAATACCAGATTAGTCAATGGAAGATTTCATCCATCATAATGGGCTTAATGTTCCTTATAACAGAATCACTGCAGGAGGTTAGATTAAGGCCAGTAAGTTTCTGAAAGATTCAAAATTATTGGAAAAATTAACGATGTATACATCATATCATGCATTTGGCCAGTTATTCTGCTTCAGTTTTATATAAGCAACTACATCATTGCTACACAGCATTTTACAGAGAGGGGAAAGCTATGATTTAATTAATAAAGTTGCTTGATAAAGATTCGGAAACTCAAAGGTGAGGCAAATTGCCTAAGAGAAGTTAAAGGTCCAAGTCTTCCCATGCTATATATTTTAGTTTTCTTTGGTTGCTGAATTTCAGCTCAAACCAAATATATACTTTTGGCTTCAAACTGAATTACAAATTCTATTAAATACCAAATACTTTGCTCTTACAGATTCACAATGAAATTTATATTACAATGTGCAATATAGCTGCAAATTTCTGAATTTAAATAAGGGTCCACAGTCATTGTATATTAGATACCTAGGGATATTGTGCTTTATAAAATTTGTGGTTGAAGGATGCCATATTGTTAGGGAGCAATCTTCATGGCTTTCAGAAGGTTATTTTTCGGATTTATGATTCAAATGAAAAAGGACTGACAAAACCTTTTCCTTCAATTGTATGTCGATCTAAAAGAGAATTTTTAGTGAATTGACATGTAGAGTTTTAATGGAAGTAGATTTTTCCACCACAAACCACCCCCTTGGGGTTGCAATGTTAAAAAAAAAAACAATTCAGAGATTCAAGCAAATCAATACTGAGGTCCAAAGTGTTGGTTGTTGAAGATATGTATTACCAGAGTTAGGGAACACTATTTGAATAACTTTATCCCCAGAGGAAAAAGGCACAACAAAATCAAACTGCATCTGATCATTTGCAAATCTTTCATTTAGCTACAAAATGAGGGCAATTTATTGGCAGATAGACTGTGGGCTGAGAAAAGGAAGCAGGGAGATACATGTATATGTATATGTATGTGTATGTGTATGTGTAATCTTTGAGGATTCCTAGATTTCAAGGGAGAAAATCTCAAAACTCCTTAGAGGTTTTTCTTGAAATGTCACCTTGCTCTATAAGTTAAATCTGCTCGCTCTGTCCTTATACTGCAGAACACACTAGTTAAGAGTGCTCCTGATGGGGGCAAAAATCAGTCAATTTTAATGGCTTGAGACGGACATTGGACCCAAGTCAGAGAGCCTAGGTGTTTTAGAAGTGAATTTTTGGTTTTCTCAAAACAGATTGTTCAGAAATTTTCTTTAGGTTTTAAGTATTTATATTCAATTTATTAAAGTTATAAATCCTCAAACCTAGTTTTCCCTTTGCTTTTGCGTTCTGCATACAAATATTATTCTATTTAAAAATCTAATAGATTTTAACAATCCTTCGATGACTTTTAAACAATGTATGGTCCCATTTACCAACTTAAACACCTTCAAATATCTTAAACTGCATTTATATATTTAAAATATGGTACTTATTTTTCTTTCTTGGGTCTTCTATCTGAAAAGACAAAGCCTCCAGAGTATTAAATAATTATTACGATACATTGAATTTATATACATGGTGAACCAAGTTCTCGTAGACATTCTAAGTGTTAAAGAATGCAGTAAAACTCCACTTAATAGTCAATTACTTAGTTCTTCATTTTAAATTGGAGTTACAAGGGTGTCACTGTAAAAGTCCAAATTCTCTTAAAATTGCATATATATATATATATAGATGCCAAACATGTACAAATCTATAATTATAGATCAAGTCTCTGAAATCTATATTTTATTTTTAATAATTTCAACTTGTATTAGAATCAGTGTACATGTGCCAGTTTGTTGCATGGCTACACTGCATGATGCTGAATTTTAGGATATGTTGCATCCTGTTACCCAGGTAGGGAGCATAGTACTTTAATAGCTTTTAAACCTTTGACCACCTCCCTCCTCTATCTAGTAGTCCCCAATTTCTATTGTAGCCATCTTTATGTCCATTAGTACCCAGTGTTTAGTTGCCACTTATAAGTGAGAGCATGCAGTATTTAGTTTTCTATTCCTCAGTTAATTTGCTTAGGATAATGACCTCCAGCTGCATCCATGTTGCTGCAAAGGACATAATTTCATTCTTTTTTATGGCTGCATAGCATTCCATGGTGTTCTGAATTCTAAATCTTCCCACACTTAAATCTCTACTCACTAAAGAAAATAGTCATTGTTCCAAATTCCTGTGGTTACTTTCAACAGGAGATGCTGACCAGGTTTGAGGCCTGGAGCTTGAGGTCTCATTCTGAGCCCTTTTTGTACAGTCACTGTATCTCAGGTGACTCCGCTTAAAAGGGAATGAGTTTCCTAACTCAAATTACCTAATGCTGCTTCTCGGGTTCACCAATGTCCTCCCAAGTTGACCACTTACAATTCTGTGTTTAAGATGTGCTGTAGTGCTTAGTGCCCAAGCATGGACTATGGACCCAGATTGCCTCGGTTCAAATCTTGGCTATACCACTTATTAGTTGTGTGACCTTGGAAAAGGAGCTTAAACTCTCTGTACCTCAGTTTTCTAATCTGTAAAATGTAGATAATACCAGAAACTACATCATAAGTTTTTTTTAATGCGAATTAAATGCATTAATGTAAGTAAAACCCTTTGAAATAGACCCTGGCTCATAGTTGATGCTATATAGATGTTAACTGTTGTTATCATTATATGTATTTTCCTTTAAACTCTAAAGATCTTTGATTAGTATATGTACATCTTTTCCATTTAATTTTAAAAATCTTTGAACTTACTGGACTTTTGTAGTCATCCATATTTATACAGCATACAATTTCCTTAAATGTTAAAATATCTAATTATATTTGAATTTGGCCCTGATGTGGTCACAGCTTGTAATTCTACAGACTTGTTTTAGATTCAACTCTGTGCACTTAAAAAATAACTTGCTCGAGTTACTTAACCTCTCCATGTCTCAATTTCCTTATCTGAAAGAATGGGGATAATAATCCCTAGCGTACTCTGTCATTCAATAAATACTGAATATTTATTGAGTACTCCCTATGTCCTAGGCACTATCCTAGGTTCTTTGAATACATTATTGAACAAAGCAGACAAATGTCCTTGCCTTCTTTTTATTCTAGCAAGGGTGGGGGTGGGGGTGGCAGGGAACAAGTGGTGGGGGGAGAAAACATAATGAATGAATCAATTATACATTAGGAGGTGATGAGTGCTGATGTAATGCTAATGAAGACATAGAAGTGGTTAAGAGGAATCAAATTTGCAGGTAGGGTTTTGGATGTCAGTTATAATATTGCCAAGGGTGACTGGTGTAGGCCTTTGGGGAATATGAGATTTGAGTAAAGACTTGGAGGTGAGAGAATAAGCCAAGGGATACCTGGGGAAGAGCATTTAAGAAAGAAAGAATGATATATTAGTCAGCTTCTGCTGCAGCAACAACTCTAATTTTCCAGGCTCTGACAAACACAAGTACTTACTTTTTTGCTTATATTACATGGCTAATAGCCATTCCCACAATATTTTTAGAGGCTTCCTCTCTTTGGATTTAATTATAAGTATTTAATTTGTGATTGTAAGTATTTAAGCTTATCAGAGGCTGGTAAATATATTCCATTACAGGGAAGTACGTCAAGATTAGGGAGCATGAAGAAAGAATGAACACAATAGGTCTGGTTGTTCACTCCTTGGATGTCTCCAGTGTCCTCTATTTTTTGAAGAATCCCCGGAAATGTAATCCTCAGAATGTTCTTGATATCATTGAATTATTTTGTTGTATATACCTGAAGAAATGAACCATACCAGAGCAGCTTGCATGATTGTTTTGCTCAAGCGTCCAGATTGATCGTGTGTACCTCGTTTCATTGAGCTCCTGAATTTCAGTTGCCATGGCTGATTGCTGGCAAGATGTCCCTATGTGACCAACCCTCTGAGAGCCTCAGGCCCTGAGGCTTAAATGGGTTTCCTTTGGCAGAGTCATTCCACATTTGTCCCTGTAGTTTTCTGCCAGCTAAGAAGCCTGTCTTGTGTGGCCTTGGATAAGGAAGGACATCAGAAGCCTGTGCTGGACTTCTCTGGACTCCTTCAATGCATCTTTTTCCTGCTGCTTTTACTCTGTATCTTTTGCTATAATCTTAGCCAGGAGTATAAACTGCTATTAAGTTGTGATTTCTTCTAGTGAATCAGTAAGCTTAAGGAGGTTTAAAACATCTGATGCGAGAAAAGAGTTCATAACTGTTGCCACAAACAGCTAGAAAAAAGGCTTAAAAGCAGGAAAGTACATCGCACAATCAAGGATTGGCAAGGAAGCCAATGTTTGTGGAAAAAAGGACATGAGAGGGAGAGGAATAGAAGATGAGGTCAAAGTGTAATGGGGGTACAGATCAAGTAGGGTTTCATGGGTCATAGTGAGATAGGAAGCCATTGGAGGGTTTTGAGCAAGAGTGTGACACAATATAACTTAAGTTTTAAGGGGGATCACTGGGAGTGCTGTTTTGACAATGAACAGCAGGAGGGCAAGAGTAGAGGTAGGGAAACCTACAAGGAGGCTATTGAAGTAATCCAGTGGGGGAGATGACGACGGTGATCTGAACCAAGGAGCAGGGGTGGAGAGGGTAAGAAGTCATTTTGAATATTTTGAAGATGATTTTTGTGGATCACGTGGAACAAAGGTGTATGTGAAAACTTGTCAGATGTAAGGCACCATACACAAGTACATTATTAATGAGCTTTAGAATATCGTTTTGGCTAGAGGGATGAATAGGGCCTGAGAACCCTGAGGAAAAAGGGAAGCTCCTATTGCCCAGGCTGCGGAGGGGACTTCTCAGCCATTGAAGAAGTGACACCGCAATCTTTTTTGATGAAAACCCCAAGAAACATGATTGGATGGTGCTGTTGCCTCTGATAGTCCCTCTGAGGTCAGGCCTAGTCCCCAGCCAGCATGGAATAAAAGTCCTTCCTATTTTCACTCTCAAAGGGTACCTGGCGTGATTTTAAAAATTTTCCTAAGACTATATCTGTGTGCTAGGATGGGATTTGTTCTGCCTTTACTCACTGGCAGGCATGTGGCCACTATGGCCTCAGTGTGGATGTTTTCTATCGCCTTATATCACTAAAAACACATACTGGTTTCCAATGTATTCTGAAGCCTGCTTCCGAGTCGAAGTCATCAGTAAGGGTTTTGCCTGTGTCCCACTTTCTGGTTTCCTAGTGCTTCTCTTGTGTACCTTTTCTCTTTCCCCAGTTCCCCAAAGCAACTGTCTACAACCACACATAGCAATGCTTGGGAAGATGTGATTCCCTTTTGTATCCAGAGATTACACTGCTTACTCAAAAGCAAAGAAATTTGAACTGAATTATATCTGTTGCTTCTGTTCTAAAAATAACACTTCTTTTTTACCTAATGTGTGTAGGAAATAGGTGGCTTTATTTCTATATAACAGATGCAAAAGCAACTCAGGTAAAGCAGTAAACCCCAGGGGAGGATGCATTTTGATGTACTTAGAATTGCCACAACTAGAAAGCTAAATCCCTGATGGAAGACCCAGAGCTAATTATACCAGAAAGTTAGGAAAATGATTTAACAAAGATAATTTGTGATATGATCCCTGTTGACAATTGGATTAGGGAATTTTCCCAGCTCTGTGGTTTACAGGATATTTTTCTACAAATCATTAGCAAAAGGTGTCAAACGAGAGGAAGCTTCTCATTTTGAACTATAGGAATGCATATGTTTGTCTGATGCAGAGCAGCATTAGCAAAGCCTTTATTATATATACACGGGGCTGTTAAGGAAGAAGCCTTTGAGGTATATTAACTGTCAAATGTAAAGTATGACAGAGGGAGGAGGGAGAGGAAAGGAAGGAATAAAACAATTTTCAATTATTTATTTAGGACTGTAGTGTCAAAGTAAACTAGACTTGGATTCTAGCCATCGCAGTGCTACTGTGGACAAGTTGTATGACTTTAAGAAAGGCACTGAACTTCTCAGGACTTCAGTGTTAAAGTATCTTTTGTTATATTTTTTATTTCTCCATAAGTTGAGGTTCAGGTGGTGTTTGGTTACATGAGTAAGTTCTTTAGTGGTGATTTGTGAGATTTTGGTGCACCCATCACCCGAGCAGTATACACTGCAACCTATTTGTAGTCTTTTATTCCTCACTCCCTCCCTCACTTACCCCCGAGTCTCCAAAGTCCATTGTATCATTCGTATGCTTTTGCAGCCTCATAGCTTAGCTCCCACATAACAGTGAGAACATACGATATTTGGTTTCCCATTACTGAGTTACCTAGAATAATAGACGCCAATCTCATCCAGGTCGCTGCAAATGCTGTTAATTCATCCCTTTTTATGGCTGTGTAGTATTCCATCAAGTGTGTGTGTGTGTGTGTGTATGTGTGTGCGTGTGTATCACACACTTTATCTACTCATTGATTGATGGGCATCTGGGTTGGTTCCCGGATTTTGCAATTGCGAATTGTGCCACTATAAATATGCATGTGCAAGTATCTTTTTCATATAATGACTTCTTTTCCTCTGGGTAGATAGTAGTGGTATTGCTGGATCAAATGGTAGTTCTACTTTGAGTTAAGGAATCTCCACACTGTTTTCCATAGTGGCTGTACTAGTTTACATTCCCATCAGCAGTGTAGATGTGATCCCTGATCACTGCATCCATGTCAACATCAGTTTTTTGATTTTTTGATTACGGTCATTCTTGTAGGAGTAAGGTGGTATCACATTGTGATTTTGACTTGCATTTCCCTGATCATTAGTGATGAGCATTTTTTCATGTTGGTCATTTGTATATCTTTTGAGAATTGTCGATTAGCCCACTTTTTGATGGGATTTTTTTTTTTTTTCTAATTTGAGTTCCTTGTAGGTACTTGGTATTAGTCCTTTGTCAGATTTATAGATTGTGAAGGTTTTGTCCCATTCTCTGGGTTGTCTGTTTACTCTGCTGACTTTTCCTTTTGCTGTGCAAAAGCTCTTTAGTTTAAGTCCTAGCTATTTATCTTTGTTTTTATTGCATTTGCATTCTTGGTCATGAAATCCTTGCTTAAGCCAATGTCTAGACAAGTTTTTCCGATGTTATCTTCTAGAATTTTTAGTTTCAGGTCTTAAATTTAAGTCCTTAATCCATCTTGAGTTGATTTTTGTATAGGGTGAGAGATGAGGATCCAGTTTTATTCTCCTACATGTGGATACCCAATTATCCCAGCACCATTTGTCCTTTCCCCACTTCGTTTACTTTGTCAAAGATCAGTTGGTTGTAAGTATTTGGGCTTATTTCTTGGTTGTCTATTCTGTTCCATTTGTCTATGTCCCTATTTTTATACCAGTTTCATGCTGTTTTGGTGACTATGGCCTTAAAATACAGTTTGAAATCAGGTAGTGTGATGTCTCAATTTGTTCTTTTTGCTTATCTTGCTTTGGTTATGTGGGCTCTTTTTTGGTTCCATGTGAATTTTAGAATTGTTTTTCCTAATTCTGTGAAGAATGAAAGTGGTATTTTGATGGGGATTGCATTGAATTTGTAGATTGCTTTTGGCAATATGGTCATTCTCACAATATTGATGCTACCCATCCACGAGCATGGGATGTGTTTCCATTTGTTTGTGTCATCTGTAATTTCTTTCAGAAGTGTTTTGTAGTTTTCCTTGTAGAGATCTTTCACCTCCTTGGTTAGGTATATTGCTAAGTATTTATTTTTTGCAGCTATTGTAAAAGGGGTTGAGTTCTTGATTTGATTCTCTGCTTGGTATATTAATCTTGTATCCAGAAACTTTGCTGAATTCTTTTATCAGTTTTAGGAGCTTTCTGGAGGAGTCCTTAGAGTTTTTAAGGTAAACTATCATATCATCAGCAAAAAGTGACAGTTTGACTTCCTCTTTACCAATCTGGATGCCCTCTATTTCTTTCTCTTGTCTGATTGCTCTGGCTAGGACTTGCAGTACTATGTTGAAGAAGAGTCCTGAGAGTGGGCATACTTGTCTTGTTCCAGTTCTCAGAATGTTTTCAACTTTTCCCCATTCAGTATTATGTTGGCTGTATCTCAACTAAGTATTCTGCTCAGGGTATCACAAGGGCAAAATTGCGGGGGTCTATCCCACAGACCCTGACCCGATGACAGATGAATAACATACACTGACACAGATATTATGCCTGTTAGTCTAGCTGAGCATCTGGGCCACTTACAGACTCCAAGGAGAGTGCTGTAAAGAGTTGCAGCTGCTGGCCTTGACTTGCTGGCCCTGCTGGCATTTATTTATTCAGCACACATTAAATGACAAAAGTCTCAAGTAAACACCACTAGAAGGTAATTACCATTGCAGACCCCCTGAGTAGAGAGCAATAATGGACCTGCAGGCGGTCAAAGGTTAGTCATAGGACCACGTGAGTAAACAAGCTATTTAGATAGACTCCTCTACATTCCTATGTTAATTACCCTTGCCATAGCTCAGAGGATTAGGCTGCCTTCAGCTATAACTCTATCCTGAGGTTACTGCAAAAACCTTCCGGCTTTCTAAGATGGTTTGTGTTTATTTTGCAGCTTCTCCCACCATCTTTACTGAACCCTTATGCAAAATTAAGGTGGTGACTGGCCTGGAACCACTTTGACCATCTTTAGCCTCTCATGTGAGGAGAATCAACTTCTAAGCTTCTTCAGGTTGTTTGAAGAATTCAGCTCTTGCTTATGATTTCCATGTGACTCCCTCCATATTCCAGAGAGCAACAATGGGCTGAGTGCTTCTCAGGCTTTTTTTAAAGACAGAGTCTCACTCTGTTGCCAGGCTGGAGTGCAGTGGCGCAGTCTCAGCTCACTACAACCTCTGCCTCCCGGGTTCAAGCGATTCTCCTGCCTCAGTCTCCCAAGAAGCTGGGACTACAGGCACGTTCTACCACACCCAGCTAATTTTTATATTTTTAGTAGTGATGGGGTTTCACCATGTTGGCCAGGTGGTCTCGATCTCTTGACCTCATAATCCCCCCACCTTGGCCTCCCAAAGTGCTGCGATTACAGGCGTGAGCCACCACACCAGGCCTTTAAATCTCTTTCTACATTCCTTTTCTGCTGCATCTTCCTACCTCATGTTCTGCTTTTAAGGGCTTATGATATTACATTTGGCCCACCTGGATAATTCAGGGAACTCTCCCTATCTTGAGTTCATGGTCAAAGTCCTTTAGCCATGTAATGCAACATATACAAAGGAATGACACCAGAGGGTGAATTTCATGGGGACCAAATTTCAACTTATATGTAGAGTACATAGGAACCTATGAACTGGGTTATTTACCACCCATTCTAGCCTCTTTCAATAACTTTTCCTGTATTGCAGAGGCTAGAACCTCTCTTACAGCTGAGGTTCTGGATATGATTTATATTCTGCCAATTAGATGTACTCAAATGAGACTTGAACTTGGAACTTAGGTAAAAAGGAGGGAGGCAGCACATGAAGCATCCACTTTGGTGAGAATTGAAGCAATGCTGGCGCAGTTCTGGAACCAACAGCTATAGTAGTAACTTCTTCATTTAACAGACAGCTGTAATAGAATCTAACCAACACACCAGACTGTCCTTGATTGCTTTTCAGATACAGAACACATCTACTAAATGTCTTTATAAGGGTATCATAATTTTCAAGTTACCTTATTTAATGGAGGTAGTACTATTCCCATTTTGACAACTGAAGAAATGCAGAAATCAGTTGTTAAGGGGACTTGCCCATGGTCAAATTCAAGTTTAAAGTTCTCGCCATTATATGAAAGCCCCCTCCTCTTTTCTTCCTCCTTCTTCCTTTTTAAAAATTAGAATAATTTTTCTAACACTTGTAGCTTATAGCCATATTATGAATTCTGACCTTGACCTTATACGTAACACAGCTGTCTTCAAATAGATTTTTCATCCAGCTTTATTTGATGTAGAAGACTTTACTGGGGACTCATGGGGATTACAGATTAGGGGGAAGGGAGGTGAGAATACCCTCAAGGAAATGGTCAGCTATAGCCAGTACTGAACTTGCAATTTCTAGTTTCAATGGATACTGGAGAGATCCTCCCCTTTCTACTCCCTGTCTTCATGGAGTAGAATGACCTCCCAGAGACCATGTTCAGAAAGACTGTTCCAGAAGCACAAAAAGAACCTGGGTTCCATAGACATGGCTGCACCTGCTGCCACAGAGATAAACAAGATGCTCTGGCAGGTCAGCCAGAAGAGACAAAAAAAAGCTGGGCTGTCACATTTGTGCTATGACAGATGTCTGCATTCATATGATGTAAGAGTGAATCTTTGGGCCTGGAAGAGGCAGAGAAATGCCACATTCTTATAATTTTTTGATGCATAGGATATTGCAATATTGTCATGTAAAAGTTGTTTCTTTGTGAAAATACAGAATTGCTCCTTTTGGGAAAATAAAACATGAGCGAGGAAAGGCGCTGTGAGTCTAATCCTGGAAAAAGTAAAAGCAGCCTCAGGATGAAGCTACATGATTAAATTGGGATGTAGTTTGGGGGCTGGGTGCAGAAGGAGTAAGGAGGAGGCTTAGTCCTAGACCTAGAAAGGTAAATCTTAGAAGATTTACCATAAGATTACCTTAGAAGATTACCAAAGAGCCAATGCCTTTCTCATTCACCACTATATTCATGAGGATTAGAAATGTGCCTGCCATGTTGTAGGCACTTAATACATGTTTCTAAATTGCTATTATAAATAGTTACTGGAACTAGATTGTGTGAAGCAAGTGTTGCCAAACTATATCCAATGACCAAATCTGGCCCACACCTATTTTTGTAAATAAAATTTTATTGGCACAGAGCCATGCTTCTTTGTACCTATATTGTCTTGGGCTGCTATTGCACTGAAATGGCAGAGCTGAGTAGTTGTGGCAGAGACTATATGGCTCGAAAGTTTATCTGGCTCTTTACAGAAAAAGTTTTCCTTTTTCATTTTTATAGATACAGGGTATACAAGTGCAGTTTTGTTACATGGATATATTGCATAGTGGTGAAGTCTGGGCTTTTCATGTAACATAACCCAAATAGTATACATTATATTCAAAAGGTAACTTCTCATCCCTTACCCCCTTCCACCCTCCCACCTCTTAGACTCTCCAATGTCTATTCAACTCTTTATATCCATGTGTATACATTATTTAACTCCCAGTTATAGGTGAGAACATGCAGCATCTGACTTTGTTTGAGTTATTTCACTTAAGATAATGACCTCTGCTTCCATCCATGTTGCTGCAAAAAATGACTTCATTCTGTTTTATGACTATTATTCTAAGGTGTATATATATATATCACATTCTTTATTCAGTCCTCTGTTAATGGCCATTTAAGTTGATTACATGACTTTGCTGTTGTGAACAGTACAGCGATGGGCATATGAGTGCAGGCATCTTTTTTTTATATAATTATTTTTTTCCTTCTGGTAGATACTCAGTAGTGGGATTGCTGTATTGAATGGTGGTGCTATTTTTAGTTCTCTGAGAAATCTCCATATTATTTTCCATAGAGGTTGTACTAATTTACATTCCCACCAACACTGTATAAGCATTCCCTTTTCTCTTTATCCTTGTCAACACCTGTTGATTTTTGACTTTTTAATAGCCATTCTGACTTATGTAAGATAGTTTCTCATTGTGGTTTTAATTTGCATTTCTGATTAATGATGAGCATTTTTTGTTTGGCCAATTGTGTATCTTCTTTTGAAAAATGTCTGTTTATGTCTTTTGCCCACTTCCTGATGAGGTTGTCATTTTCTTGTTGAGTTGTTAGAATTCCTTCTAGGTTCTGAATATTAGTCCTTTGTCAGATACATATTAATAGTTGGCAAATACTTTTTCCCATTCTGTATGTTCTTTGGTGATGCTGTTGATAGTTTCTTTTGCTGTGCAGAAGCATTTTAGTTTCATTCCCATTTGTCTAATTTTTTTCTTGTTGTTTGTGATCTTGAAGACTTACTCATAAATTCTTTGCCTAGGCCAATGTCCAGAATATTTTTTCCTAGGTTTTATTTTAGGGTTTTTATAATTTTACGTCTTATATTTAATTCTTTAATCTATCTTGAGTTCATTTATACATATGATGAGAAATATGGATCTAGTTTCATTCTTTGCATATGGCTACTCAATGTTTTCAGCATCATTTTTCAAATAGGATGTCCACTTTTTCAAAGATCAGTTCATTGTGGATAGGTGGCTTTATTTCTGGGTTCTCTACTCTGTTCCATTTATCTATGTGTCTATTTTTATACCAGTACTATGCTTTTTTGGTTACTATATCCTTATAGTATAATTTGAAATCAGGTAATGTGATGCCTCCAGCTTTGCTTTGGCTTTCAAGTTTTTTGGTTGCACATAAACATCAAAATTGTTTTTTTCTAATTCTTTTAAAAAGGATGTTCATAATTTCATAAATATTGCATGGTGTTTATGCTTAGAACTTTCTTGATCATCTCTTGTAGGGGCAGTCTAGTGAAAAATTCCCTTAGCATTTGCTTATCTGGGAAAGACTTTATTTCTCCTTCATTTATGAAGCTTAGTTTAGCGGGATACAAAATTTGTTCTTGGCAGTTTTTTTTTTTCTTCAAGAAGTCTAAAAATAGAACCCAAATCTCTTGCAAGGTTTCTGATGAGCAGTCCACTGTTAGTCTTCTGGGATTCCTCCTATAGTTGGTTTGATGCTTTTCTCTTGCTAATTTTAGGATTTTTTTCCTTCACGTTGACTTTAGATACTCAAAGACTGTGTATGTTTTGGTGAAGTTTGTCGTGCAATATATCCTGTTGAAGTTTTAAGCCTCTTGTATCTAGATGTCTAAATCTCCAGCAAGACTAGAAAAGTTTTCCTTAATTATTTCCTTAAGTAGATTTTCCAAACATTTTACTACTACTTCTACCTCTGGAATACCTATGACTCATATTTTCAGACATTTTATGTAATCCCATACCTCTAGAAACCTTTGTACATTTAAAAAAATCTTACATTTTAGACTGATTGGATTCATTTGAAAGATGTGTTCAAGCTCTGAGATCCTTCCTTCTGCTTGATTTAGTACATCATTAAAGCTTTCAACTGTATTTTGTCATTACTTTACTGAATTTTTCATTTCCAGAAGTTTTTTTGATATCTCTTTAGTATCTTTTTCATTCATATCCTGAATTCTTTTTCTAATTTGTGTTGGTTTTCAACTTTGATTTCATTGAGCTTCTTTAAAGTCAGCATTTTAAATTCTTTCTGGTATTTCAAAGATTTCATTTTGGTTTGTATCCATTGCTAGAGAGTTAATGTGATCCTTTGGGGATATTTTAATACTGTTTTTTCATACTTCAGAGTTGTTTCTCTGGTTTCTTACTTGGATAAACTGTATCTTTTTACTTTTGAATTTACTTTCATATTTAGATAGGATTTTTCCGACTTGAGGATGTGACTATAATGTATGTTGTGTGGGTTTGTTTGGCTTTGCTTCTGGGTGCTTTAAGTGGCAAAGACACTGTGTGAGTTCCTTGGTTATAGATAGCCTTTATGTAGTGACTTTTTCTACTGTTGTTTGTAGTAGCAATGTACGGGGCATATTAGCAGGCTCACTGTCCCCTATGGGGCTGGGATGGCAGAGTTCTCAGGAATCTTTTCTTGTTCCCCAGTGCTGTGCACTTTCGTCAGCAGATTTTGTATTGGGTTGTGCAGTTCAACCTCCAAGTCATTAGGTGATGCTTGTTAGTAAGAGTTGGCTAGGGCTGATACAGATAGGTATATATTTGATCTTTGTTTACTAGGAGAAGCTCTCTGATGCCTCAGGCAATGGGGTAGTCTGTGGAATGCACAGTGGCCTGAGCTCCCTGATCAGCCGGTGATGGGACAAAGCTGGCTGGAACTGAACTACCAATCCCACCTTTGGATACTTCAGTGTCAGGGATAAGTACCAGTCCTGACTGGGAGGAGTTGGTTAGGGGCAGCTCCTGATGAAATGCCCCAAGGTATCTGTGTGTGGGGGGGCGGGGGAAGGGGTTGCCCCAGCTCCATGGCCTGAGCAGGGAGGAATGTGATCTTTCTATCCTGGAAAGATAGAACACTGCTGTCTTTCTATAGACAGAAACACTGCTGTCTATCTCCAGGCTGCAATGTAGCTGAGTGCCATGAAAAACACCTGTCCCATGGCTTACTTCTGAAATGTCTTCTGCACAGAATCTCCTCCCTCAGTCCAAAACACATAGCTCTTCTACTCTCTACCTCAGGTACAATGCTGCTCTGTGCAGAGAGTGGGAGGAGCCCGCCTTTTGTGTAAACCTAGGCCTCATTGGCCCACTGCCATTGGGGAAGCAGCTGCCCATAACATCCCTAGAATGGCCATCCTTCAGTGTGCCTGTGCCAAACTCCCATGGGTACTGCTATGGCTGTGCCCACAGCAGTGGATAGGCATGGAGGAGAAATCCCACTCTCCAGTCATGCGCAAGCACCAAGGCCACCTGGCCCCTGGCGTAGAGTCACACTATTCCCTTGCAAAGCCAAACACACTGCCATTATCTACACTGGAGGCAATGTAGTCACTCTCAGCCCACGTGTGGGGAGCTCTTGTATACAGGAAATGGTGTACTCTGTTTTCTTTTGTCCCAAGGGACAAAGGACTAAGTGCAGCTCTTCTGGGGTGCTGTATTCTCTCATCCCCTAGGAGCAGCACTCTTTGAGGGCTAGTCCACTAGGAACCCTGAAGGTCCACTGGGTCCAGCCAGCCCTGTGACTGCTGCAATCTGAGCAGGTGCCAAGAGATATCTGCAGGGGCTCCAATGACGTGGAGACACAAGGGCAAAATTCCCTGGGCAGGACACAGTCCCCTAGTGGGTACACTTCTAGTAGGGCACCCGCTACTGCCACTTGGGATTGAGGTAAGGGCAAGTAACCTAGCACAAGCTGGTAGTTTGGTGTATTAGCCTCAAGAAGTCCCCAAATGCACATACGAGCATTTGGGTTCACAAGATCAGAGAAGCTGTCTCACAGTTCAGGTAACAGCAGTCTTCTGCAGGTGCAGGGGGAGGCAAAAATATGCCTATCTACCCTTTTGTCAGGTAATACCATGTCCCTCTCTAAGTTCTGCCAGCCCTTGTTTCCTTCTTTTTCTGTGCCCTAACTACTTCCCAAGAGTTTTCCACTAGACTCAAGCACTCTCCACTTGATTCCATTTGAGTTATGATTATTCATCTGCAAATCTGGCTCTTATTTCTGAGAACTGGTGTCTGACATCTCTAGTCAGCTATTTTCTATGCATGTTCTGTTACAGGAAAAGTTTCCTGTCCCCTGGTATAAAGCATTATTCAAAGAAAGCTACCTCAAAGTAGATGGAAAAAGACTCCGTTTATCAGACTCCACGTCACCCTTCAGCTACCAGTATGTTCCTTTGCTCCCATTTAAAGAAACTTTTTGAAAAAGTTTTCTATGCTCTCTCCAATTTCTCTCCTCACATTTTCTTTCGAATTTAGTACACTTAAACTTTTGCCTTCATTGAAATTTCTCTTATCAGCATCATCGGTGTTATAAATTTAAGGTAAAATTTTCAGGCCTCTTGTTGTTTGATATAGCGGCAGTGTCTGACATGATTGGGCACATTCGAAACTTTTTTTTTTTTTGTCTTGGCTTCTTCACCACATGTTTTCTTGCTTCACTGATTGCTTCTTCTCAGCATCCTTTGCTGATCTTTTATCTTCCTGGCCTCTTAATGCTGGGTGCTCCAGGTTCAGTTCTTGGTCCTCTTATCTATCTAAATTGCCTCGGTGATTCTATCTAGTTTCACAACATTAATTAACATCTACATAGTCAGAACTTCCAAATTTCTATCTCTAACCTGGACCTGTCCTCTGATTCATACATCCAGTTTGGCATCTTTATTTGGACACCTCCAAACAGAACCTGTCCAAACAGAAAACCTAATAATCCCTCTGAAACCTGCTATCCCCAAAGTCTTTGCATGTCTGTTAATGTAAGCTCCATTTTTTCCAATTGCTCAGGCCAAAACCCTTTGAATGATTTTTGACTCCTCTTGCTCACACTTCACATTCAATCTATTTGCAAATTCTGTTGACTCTACTTTATCTATCTAAACACCACCCACTTCTTATCACCTCTTTTGCTAAAGTTGTAGTCCAAGTGACATGGTTTGAATGTGTCTCCCAATGTTTGTGTTGGAAACCTAATCCCCAATGCAAAAATATTGAGAGGTGAGACATTTAAGAGTTAAGTCATGAAAGTTTTGCCTTAATGAATGGGTTAATGTCATTATCTCAGGAGTGTGTTGGTTATTGTCAGAGTGGGTTTGTTATAAAAGTAAGTTTGGTCCCCTTTTGCTCCCCTTCACTCTCTTGCCCATGAGATGCCTTTTACCATGTGAGGATGTGGCAAGTAGACCCTCATCAGATGTCAGCCCCTCAATCTTGGACTTCCTAGCCTCCAGAACTGTAAGCCAAATTTCTTTCCTTTATAAATTACCTAGTCTGTGGTATTCTGTTACAACAGCATTAAACAGACTAAGACACCAAGCCATTGCCATCTCTTACTTGAATTAATAAAATAGCTTTTGACTCATCTCCCAGCTTTTCCCCTTCATCTCCTTTATCCATTCACAACACAAGAATTAGAATATTCCTGTTTGTATGTAATTTAAATCACATAACTCCCCTATTTGCAACTTTTCAATGGTCCCATCTCAGTGAGAATAAAAGCCAAAGTCCTTCAAATGGCCTACATGAACCTATGTGATCTGGCCCTATTATGCCTCTGTCCTTATATGCCACCACTTTGTCAGGCATGAAAATATGCTCCTAAGATCTCCTGCTGCAGAGAGAATTGACTGACAGCTTCAACTGCTGTGGTCAGAAATCTGTCACTAAATTCATGACAAGGCCATGCTTCCCATGGGCTTCTCTCAATGACTAAGCACGGCCAGGATACTCTATATAGGACCATTCGTAGAATAGTCAGGATTCCTCTGATGGGAAGCTTTAGCTCATAGACTCCCCATTAGCCTGTTCAGAACTTTCTAGCACTGTGCTGCAATCTGAGACTCTTGATACCCAAACCTCCTTCAGAGGGATCAGACACAGATGATGGTCTGAGGCTTTCCCTACCTCTTGCGAATCCTCCCTCTTTGCCCTCACAAGTGTTTCTCCCATCAAATAACCTATGAGCATCTTTCAAAACTTTGTGAAATTATGGCATATAATTTTTCATTTTAAGACATTGACTCTAATTTGATATTTGACAGCTATTTCTCATGATGTGGGCAGTGAGTTTGAGAACTTATTTTTCATACTGCAGCTCATTAGCTATACTAAGTCAAAGTTATAAATAGTTCATATTAGGGCAAGAAATACCCCTACCATTTTGGCAAATAACTCCATTAGATGAATCTTTCTAAAACACAAAACGGTTGCTTTAGCTTGTATATTTTTGTGAAACTTTTAATGAGCAGAACCTCGATTTAGCAATATAAGGTTGAAGAATTACTACATTTATAACTGCAAGTGAAATGTCAGTGTTGAAACAGATGTCAAATTTTTATTCACTTTTCTAAATTAAAATACATAAATTTGACTCTATGGAAACGTTAAAGAACTGTTTGATAAAAACCACTGAGGAATGTGAAATTTTATTAAATGACATCATTAAACATTTATTAAATGACATGATTAAACATCTAAGACTATTTGAAGATGTTTGAAAAAATGTTTTCTATTGAGAAAGATTACAAACTGGCTGAGGACCCACTTGTTGACTTTCTCTTGAGAAAACATGTTGTTATTAAAGACTCTGAATAATCGATACATATTAGTCAAGGCGCTGGCAGATTTGGTGTCTGGTAAGGGCCTGCTCTCTGGTTCTATATGGTGTCTTTTCCCTGTGTGTTCACATGGTCAAAGGGACAAGGGAGCTCTCTGAGGTTTTCTTAATGCCCTTTTCATAAGGGCATTAATCCCATTCATGAGGGCTCTAGTCTCAGGATCTAATCACCTTCCAGAGGTCACATCTCCTAATAACATCATTTTGAGGTTAGAATTTCAACACAAGAAATTTGGGAGACACATATTTATATCATCATGCCAGTCTTGATTCTGAATCAGATTATTGTGAAGACAGACATTGGAAAAGGTAACTGCAATAATGACAGTTGGTTATTTGACATTTTCTAGGAATATTAACCATGCTGAAGAATTCACATATTTGTTACATTGTGCAGTATAAGCTTTGGAGGAATAAGTATGAGCAAACACGAGGACTAAAATACATTCCTTGCTATCCCTTCCTCCATACTGTCTCCTCAGCAATGGTTCATGGCCTAAATGTGAAGTGTTCATTGTATTTGTTCAGAGTACATTACTTTCAGCTCTATTTTTCACCTGTAACTATCCACTATGTATTCTCATCTCTTCTGTTAAAATGTACAAAAGTGAAGGTGTAAAAACACTACAATGCCCTTACAGTAATGGGATTTTTTGCTCTGAATTGGGAACATAAGGGACATATTAAATGGAACATGCCAAAATGCTAAGGCAGCATGAGGGAGACCATCTGTCTCAATATTTTTTCTAGTTAATTTTAAGTGAGCAAAAGATTAAAAATATGTTTTCCTAGTCCTTGCATCTTCACAGAGGAAATCCATTAAAGCAGGAGCTTTGCCATTTGCCATTCCCTTATCTGTCTCCGAGTTACCAGCATTTAAATGAAGTTATGAAGCATCTAGGAAGGGAAAGGGTTTGGAAGAGGGAGAGTGTTAAAAAGTGATAGATTTCTTTGCTGACTGTATTAGTTTCCTATTGCTGCTGTAACAAATTATTACAAACACCATGGCTTAAACAACACAATTTATACTACAGTTCTGTAGGGTAGAAATATAAAATGGGTCCTTACTGGGCTAAATTTAAGGTATCCACTGTGCTACACTTTTTTTTTTAAAAAAGGATCTAGTATCTAAGTTCTCTGGTAGATCAAAGAATAGTTGTTTCCTTGTCTTTGGCAGCTTCTAAAAATACCCTCTCATTCTTCAGCCTGTGGTCCCTTCCTCCATCTTCAAAGACAGCAATGTTGCATCTCTGACAGAAAGGACATTGTTTAAGTATATAATGGGTAACAAGTAAAACCTGAATACAATTTATTAGATGAAAATTAACTATAGTGCTAATTGTACATTTACTAAGCTTAGCACAACTTATATTTCACAGTCCCATTTCAAGAATGAATGGCTGGTTCAGTATTCATTTTTAAGCATATTTTTAATTTTCAGTAGTTTTTGGGGAACAGGTGGGTTTTTTTTGTCACATGGATAAGTTCTTGAGTGGTAATTTCTGAGATTTTGACGCATGCATCACCTAAGCAGTGTACACTGTACTTAAGTATAGTCTTTTATCCATCACCCCCATCCTACCCTTCACCACAAGTCCCCAAAGTTCATTATATCATTCTTGTGCCTTTGTATCCTCATAGCTTAGATCCCACTTAAAAGTGAGAACATATGATACTTGATTTTCCATTCCTGAGTTACTTCACTTAGAATGGTCTCCAGCTCCATCCAGGTTGCTGCCAATGCCATTATTTTGTTTCTTTATACGGCTGAGGAGTAGTCCACTGTGTATACACACATTTTCTTTTTCCATTCGTTGGTTCATGGGCATTTAGGCTGGTTTCATATATTTGCAGTTGTGAATTATGCTATTGTAAACATGTGTCTGCAAGTGTCTTTTTCATATAATGACTCCTTTACTCTGGGTAGATAGCTAGTAGTGGGATTGCTGGATCAAACGGTAGATCTACTTTTTGTTCTTTAAGGAATCTCTGTACTGTTTTCCATAGTGTTTGTACTAGTTTACATTCCCATTAGCATTGTAAAAGTACTCCCTTTTCAACACATCCATACCAACATCTATGATTTTTTGATTGCTTAATTATGGCCATTCTTGCAGGGGTAAGGTGGCATCTCATTTTGCTTTTAGTTTGCATTTTTCCTGATAACTAGAGATCTTGAGCATTTTTCACGTTTGGCCATTTGTATATCTCTTGAGAATTGTCTACTAATGTCCTTTGTCCACTTTTTGATGTGATTATTTTTTTCTCTTGCTGATTTGAGTTCCTTGTAGATTCTGGATATTCTTTGTTGGATACTTAGTTTGAGAATATTTTCTCCCATTCTGTAAGTTGTCGGTTTACTCTGCTGATAACTTATTTTGCTGTGCATAAGCTTTTAGTTCAATTAGGTCCTATTTATCTTTGTTATTGTTGGATTTGCTGTTGGGTTCTTGGTGACGAAGTCTTTGCCAATGTCTAGAAGGGAGGGTTTTTCCAATGTTCTAGAATTTTTATGGTTTCAGGTCTTAGATTTAAGTCTTTGATCCATCTTGAGTTAATTTTTGTATAGGGTGAGATATGAGGATCCAGTTTCATTCTTCTGCACATGGCTTGCCAATTATTCCAGCACCATTTCTTGAAAAGGTTGTCCTTTCTCCACTTTGTTTTTGTTTGCTTTGTTGAAGGTCAGTTGACTGTAAGTATTTGGCTTTATTTCTGGATTCTCTATTCTGTTCTGTTGGTCTATGTGCCTATTTTTATACCAATACCATGCTGTTTTGATAACTATAGCCTTTGTAGCACAGTTCAAAGTCAGGTAATGTGATGCCTCCAGATTTGTTCTTTTTGCTTAATCTTGCTTTGGCTATGTGGGCTCTTTTTTGGTTCTATATGTATTTTAGGATTTTTTTTTTCTAGTTCTGTGAGGAATGATGCTGCTTTGACGGGAATTGCATTGAATCTGTGGATTGCTTTTGGAAGTATTGGTCGTTTTTGCAATATTGATTCTACCCATCCATGAGCATGGGATGTGTGTTAATTTGTGTCATTAATGATTTCTTTCAGCAGTGTCTTTTAGTTTTCCTTGTAGAAGCCTTTCACCTGCTTAGGTATGTTCCTATTTTTTTGCAGCTGTTGTAAAAGGAATTGAGTTATTGATTTCATTCTGAGCTTGGTCATTGTTGGTCTATAGAAGTGCTACTGATTTGTGTACAATAATTTTGTATGCTGAAATTACTGAATTCAGTTATCACACCTAGGAGCTTTTTAGATGAGTCTCTAGGGTTTTCTAGGTATACAATCATATCATCAGCAAACAACAGTTTGATTTCCTCTTTACTGATTTGGATGCCCTTTATTTCTTTTGTTTGATTGCTCTGGCTAGGACTTCCAGGACCATGTTGAATAGAAATGGTAGAAGTGGGCATCCTTGTCTTGTTCCAATTCTCGGGGGGGGGGGGGATACTTTCAACTTTTCCCCATTCACTATAATGTTGGCTGTGGGTTTCTCATAGATGGTTTTTATTACCTTTGAGGTATGTCCCTTCTGTGCCAAGTTTGCTGGGGTTTTTAATCATAAAGGGAAGCTCAATTTTGTCAAACTTTTCAGCATCTATTGAAATGATCATATTTTTCTTTTAAATTCTGTTTATGTGCTGTATCACATTTATTGACTTGCTTATCTTAAACCATCCCTGCATCCCTGGTACGAAACCCACTTGATCATGGTATATTATCTTTTTTAATATGCTATTGGATTCATTTAGCTAGTATCTTGTGGATTTTTGTACCTGTTCTTCAGGGATATTGGTCTGTAGTTTCTGTTTGTTTGTTATATCCTTTCCTGTTTTGGGGATTAGGATGATTCTGGCTTCATAGAATGATTTATGGAGGATTCCCTTTTTCTTTTGGATTAATTTCAGTAGAATTGGTATCAATTCTTCTTTGAATGTCTGATAGAATTCAGCTGTGAATCCATCTAGTCCTGGGCTTTTTGTTTGGCAATTTCTTACTGTTTCAATCCTGCTACTTGTTATTGGTCTATTCAGTTTTTTTTTTTTTTTTTCCTGGCTTAATCTAGGAGGGCTGTATATTCTCAGGAATTCATCTCCTCTAGGTTTTCTAGTTTGTGTGTGTGTGAAGGTGTTCACAGTAGCCTTGAATGATCTTCCGTATTTCTGTAGTATTGGTTGTAATATCTCCAATTTCTTTTTCTTTCTTTTTTTTTTTTTCTTTTGGAGATGGAGTCTCATTCTGTAGCCCAGGCTGGAGTGCAATGGTGCAATCTCGGCTCACTGAAACCTCCACCTCCTGAGTTCAAGTGATTCTCCTGCCTCAGCCTCCCGAGTAGCTGGGGCTACAGGTGTGTGCCATCACGCCCGGCTAACTTTTTGTTTCTTTAGTAGAGACGGGGTTTCACCGTGTAAGCCAGAATGGTCTCAATCTCCTGACCTCCATGATCTGCCAACCTGGCCTCCCAAAGTGCTAGGATTACAGGTGTGAGCCACCACGCCTGGCCCCATTTCATTTCTAATTGAGCTTATTTGGATCTTCTTTCTTTTCTTGGTTCAGCTCACTAATGGTCTATCAATTTTGTTTTTCTTTTCAAAGACCCAGGTTTTTGTTTCATTTATCTTTTGTATTTTTTATTTTGGTTTAAATTTAATAGTTCCACTCTGATCTTTGTTATTGCTTTTCTTCTGCTGGTTTTGGGTTTGAATTGTTCATTTTTCTCTAGTTCCCTGAGGTGTGACCTTAGATTGATTGTTTATACTTTTTCAGACTTTTTTGATGTGGGCATTTAATGCTATGAACTTTCCTCTCAGCATTACTTTTGCTGTATCACAGAGGTTTTGATAGGTTGTGCCAGTATTATTCAGCTCAAAAAATAATTTCCATCTTAACTTCATTGTTAACCCAAAGATCATTCAAGACCAGATTATTTAATTTCCATGTATTTGTATAGTTTAGGGTTTCTTTTGGAGTTAATTTCCAGTTTTATTCCAATGTAGTCTGAGAGGATACTTGATATAGTTTTGTTTTGTTTTTGTTTTTGTTTTTGTTTGTTTGTTTGTTTTAATTTTGAGATGGAGTTTCGCTGTCTCACCCAGGCTGGAGTGCAGTGGCGCGATCTCGGCTCACTGCAAGCTCTGCCTCCCGGGTTTACGCCATTCTCCCGCCTCAGCCTCCCAAGTAGCTGGGACTACAAGCGCCCGCCACCACGCCCTGCTAATTTTTTGTATTTTTGGTAGAGACGGCGTTTCACCGTGTTAGCCAGGATGGTCTTGATCTCCTGACCTCGTGATGCCACCCGCCTCGGCCTCCCAAAGTGCTGGGATTCCAGGCATGAGCCACTGCGCCCGGCCATAGTTTTGGTTTTCTTAAATTTATTGAGACTTCTTTTGTGACCTATCATATAGTTTATCTTAGAGAATATTCCATGTGCTGGAAAAAAGAATGTATATTCTGCAGTTGTTGGAAAGAATGTTCTGTAAATATCTGTTAAGTCCATTTGTTCTATGGAATAGTTTAAGTCCATTGTTTTTGTTGACTTTCTGTCTTGATGACCTGTCTAGTGCTGTCAGTGAAGTATTGAAGTCCCCGGATATTATTGTGTTGCTGTCTATCTCATTTCTTAGGTCTAGTAGTAATTGTTTTATAAATTTGGGAGCTCCAGTGTGACATGCATATATATTTAGGACTGTGATATTTTCCTGTTGGACTAATCTTTTTATCATTATATAATGTCCCTCTTTGGTGTGTGTGTGTGTGTGTGTGTTTTTCTGTTGCTTTAAAGCCTGTTCTCTCTGATACAAGAATAGCTACTCTACTCACTTTTGGTTTTCATTTGTATGGAATATCTTTTTCTACCCCTTTACATTGAGTTTGTGTGTACTTATGTGTTAGGTGAGTCTCTTGAAGACCACCAATACCTGGTTGGTGGATTTTTATCCATTCTGCCATTCTGTATCTTTTAAATGGAACATTTAGGCCATTTACATTCAATATTAATATTGACATGTGGGATACTGTTCTATTTCATCATGCTAATTGTTGTCTTAATACCTTGATTTTTTTTTCATTGTGTTTTATAGGCCCTGTGAGATTTATTCTTTAAGGAGGTTCTATTTTGGTATATTTTGAGGTTTCGTTTCAAGATTTAGAACTCCTTTTAGCAAATTATCTCGGCATTTGCTAGTCTGAAAAAGACTATCTCCCCTTCATGAAACTTAGTTTTTCTAGATACAAAATTTTGGATGACAATTATTTTGTTTCAGGAGGCTAAAGATGAGACCTTAAACTCTTCTGTCTTGTAAGGTTTCTGCTGAGAAATGTGCTGTTAATCGGATAGGTTTTCCTTTGTAGGTTATCTGATGCTTTTGTCTCAAAGCTCTTGAGATTCTTTCCTTCATGTTGAATTTAAATAACCTGATGACTATGTACCTAGGTGATGGTCTTTTTACAATGAATTTTCCAGGTGTTCTTTGTGCTTCTTATATTCAGATATATAGCTCTCTAACAATGCCAGGACAGTTTTCCTCGATTATTCCTCCAAATATGTTTTCTAAACTTGTAGATTTCTCTTCTTCCTCATGAACACCAATTCTTAGGTTTTGCCATTTAATATAATCCCATATTTCTTGGCTTTGTTCATTATTTTTAATTGTTTTTTATTTTTCCTTGTATGATTGAGTTAATTCAAAAGCCTTGTCTTTGAGCTCTGAAGTTGTTCCATTTAGTCTATTCTTGAAACTTTCCACTGCATTTTGTATTTCTATAAGAGTCTTTCATTTCTGGAAGTTGTGATTGTTTTCTCTATTTTTCTGGAGAACTTATCCATTGATTAAAAACTTATCTGTATTGTTTTATAAACTTATTTAAATTGTTTTTCACCTTTCCCTGGTATCTCCTTGAATAGCTGAATCAACCTTCTGAATTCTTTAGCTGGCAATTCAGAGATTTCTTCTTGTGAGTCCACTGTTGGGGGGCTGGTGTAATTTTTGGGGGATGTTGTAGAACCCTGTTTTGTCATATTAGAATTACTTTTCTGGTTCCTTCTCATTGAGTAGACTATTTCAGTGTAGAGGTCTGAAACTCAGGGCTTTCTGTTTAGATTCTCTTGTCCCACATGGTGATCCCTTGATGTGCTACTCTCCTCCTTCCCCTAGGGATGGGGGTTCCTGAGAGCCCAACTGCAGTGATTGCTATTGCTCTTCTAAGTCTAGCCACCCAGTGGGGCTACCAGGCTCTGGGCTTGTGCTGGGAGATATCTGCAAAGAGTCCTGTGATCTGGTTCATCTTGAGGTCTTCCAGCCCTGGATACCAGCACCTGCTTTGGTGGAGGCAGCAGGGAAGTGAAGTAGACTGTGTGAGAGACCTTAGTTTTGTAGGTACGTTTAGTGTGCTGGCTTTCTTGAATGCTGGTTATGCTAGCAGTGAAGTTGTCATATGGACACACTCAGTACCTCTGGTTAGCCAGGATGTTGTAGGCAGTGGAATTAGCTGTTGTCTTTTCTTTCCTGGGATCAGGATTATTTTGTCATGAGTTGCTGTAATGGCCTGAGTTTGTTAGCAGCAGGAGGTGGCACTTTCAAGAGAGCACCAGCTGCAGTAGTAGTAGGGGATCTATGCTTGTCCTGAATTGGCCAGGGTAAGTATTTTGGTTTCTCAGGCAATGGGTGGGGCCATAAAGCTCCCAAGAGTTTCTCTCTTGTCATTGGCTACCAGGGTGGGTAGAGAAATGCCATCATGTGGGGGCAGGGTTAGGCAGCTCTGGGCTCAACCTTTCCTTGAGGGGGCTTGCTGTGTGGTCTCGGTGAGGGTTGGGGGTGGTTCTCAGACCAGTCGGGTTGTGTTCCAGAGGGGAGCCTCTGCTGTGTCATACAGTTTGCCAGGAAGTGGGGGATAGCTGAGAGTCCTCATCCAGCTCCCAGGCAGTTGACAAGGCCCTCCCACAGTGCCCCCTACCCTCAGTTTCCTTCAGGCCATGAGCTTCCCCACTGAGAAAGCATAACCTCACTCCTCCCTGTCTGCCCACTCCTTGGGCTCTAGCTCCTGCCATCCTGTGCTGGAATCTACAGCAGTTCCCACTCATCCCCGGGACTCCACTCAGGAGAATTTATGCCCAGTCAAAAACACTACCAACTTCAGTTGGAAGCTTCCTTTACCCTACTACCCCTCTCCAATTTAGCTGGGTACCTTCCCTGAGGGCCCCTGCGAGATAGTCAGAGATGGCTTCTATAAGCTAGGGCTGGAGACTGGGAGTATCTGCAAGGCACTTTCCACTGCTACTTCTACTTGTATGTTTTGTACCACTCCCTGAGTCCATTTCAGCTCTAGGTTAGGTTAAATCCTCTTATGATCTGGATTTTCAGATTCTTTAGTGTGGGTGTGTGTTCTAAGGTAAGTTTTCCTTCTCTCACACTTTAGGAACTCACAATTTTTAGCCTGTCCTGCAGAATTTACAGCAGCATGCTGCTTCTTTCAAAGGATATGTGAATTATTTTGTTTTCCTGGTGTGTTCCCGTGGTGGCTTTTGGAGCAAAAGATCACAGTGTGAGTCTCCACATGCTGTTTTGTCTGTCCGAGTGGGAGCTGCACATTAGCCCTGTTTCTTATCTACCATCCCAGTTCTGCATTTATTTTTAAGAACAACATCTTCCCCCTTAACTTGTTTACCTCTATGAGATTGATGGTTGCTTATGTGTTAGGTCAAACATGCAATTGGTGAGTGGGTAAAACTATTTTGTTATTACACAAGGAACACGTGTTTATTAGAGAAATTTTTGGAAAATATACATACGCAAAAGGAAAAAGATAAGTCATCGGCAATCTCACTATGGAAAGTGAATCACTGGTAACATTTTGGAACATATTCTTCCAGCATTATTTCGACGCAAATATACAGAAAATAGAATATATATAGTCTATTTTAAACCTCTTTAACACCTGGAGATTGTTTCATGTCATGTCATTTTTTTTTTTTTGGCATTTTAAACTAATGATAGATAGTATTCCATTATTTGAATATGCCAAAATGTAACTCTTTTCTCAATGACAGACATTTACATTTCTTTGGATTTTTCTCTATTAAATACAACTCTGTGCTGTGCAAATGTCTTATTTTCATAAGGATAAACTTCTAAAAGAGGAGCCCCGAGGTGAAAGATCATATGTGGTTTAAAGACTGTTAATACCTCTTGCCAACCTTTTGTGGTGTAAGACCTAAAATTAAGGACTGACGTAATATGCTGCCTTGACATCTGGTAAAATCAGGAAGGCTTCAGATGGCCTAACTGAAGTTTCCCTCCCTACTCTGCTCCTGCAGATAAGGTTGCCCCCAAACAATCTCTTATTACCAGGACCAAGTGCAGTTCCTGCTTATCCCTGAGTAAGGAGTTTCAGTTCTTTTCCAGCCTACAGCTGGCGAGGAAGCCAATCACACACTCCATAAGAAGCAGGCACATTTCACTCTTGATACTATAAATCCTGCCTCCCACAGTGATTACATGTTCACTCTTTACAAGTGCAACCCCTGTTTGGCCCTGCGTGGTGTGTAGTGTCTTCCTCCACTGGATTGTGACTGACAAATTGCTATTGATCTCACCTGTGCAGTGTCAGGTGTCATGTTTGGCCATCTCCATAACCCTAGGCTATGAATCCCTCCCTCATCAATGAGGTGAAGAGCAGGCAATTAAAATGCCTACCTTCAGAAAAATTGAATTTATTTTATGATGGTGGTTCTAAAGCATTTGAGATCATGAATCCTACACAAATCTTACGAAAATTCAGAATTCTAATTACAAACAAACGAGCTGCTGCTCAAACGTACACATTTTGCATGCAATTTCAGATTATTTAAGGGATCCTCTGAAGCACCCAGAATGACTCATGAATTTGTGAATCTTTGTTTAAAAAAAAAAGGATTATTATTGGCTCAATTGTAAAATACATCATTTTTGTTCCATTGCCATGTAAAATGTGCTTCCAATAGCTTACATTTCAAGACTTTTTTATAACAATGTTACTACATATATTACCATATAGATGGACTAACTGTTAAATATGTGGGAAGAACAAATGTCTTAATAGATTCTGTTATCCAGATAAAAAAAAAAAGTGGTTTGTTTTTGGGTGGTGGTTTTTTTTTGTTTTTTGTTTTTGTTTTTTTTTTGTTTTTTTTTCCAGAACTGGGAAAAAGAAGGCTAAACATACTATTTTTTGTGTCTGCTTCACATTGGGCTCCATGCCAGGCATTGCATGAGTAATAGTTCTTTAATCTTGCAAGATTATGAGAATGATGAATGTAGATTGTCATGCAGTAGATATTCCGTTATTGAGAAGCCATGAGGTACCGTAGAATTTGGATTTTGACAATAGAATGACCTGAACTCCAGTCTTGATGTATCCACAGCATAATCTTAGACAGTTTACTTAAACTGTTTCATTTTTCTCATCTGTAAAACCGAAAATCAAAACAATAGTACTTATCTTGTATGGTTTATAGGCATTAAAAGTAAATGCTGATATATTAAGTACCTTCTTTAGTACCCAGCATTGGTATACATCAATAAATTTTTATTATTACCACTTCTCCTTGCAGATGTGGAAACAGGTCTAGAGGACTTGCCAGAATGTCACACAGGTATCAAGTCTATGACCATAAGTTACTATCAGGGTCTGAGTCAAGTGAAAGATAATTGTAAACAGATTATAATTAGATTAATTTTCAGAATGTGTATGGCTTTCTGAAATTTCTATTAGCATACAAACATCTGTCAAAAAATAAACACTCGGGGCTAGGGAATAAGAATACATCTTAATTTTCTTAATGTTTATGTTTAAGGGGTACAAGTACAGATTTCTTACGTGAATGTATTGCATAATGGTGAAGTCTGGGCCCTTAGTGTAGCCATCACCTGAATAGTGAACATTATACCCAGTAGGTGATTTTTTTAACCCTTATCCCCTCCCACCTCCCACCGTTTTAAGTATCTAATGCCTCTTATTCCACTCTGTATATCCATGTGTACTCATTGTTTAGCTTTCACTTATAAGTGAGAACATGTGATAGTTGACTTTCTGAGTTACCTCACTTAAGATAATGGCCTCCAGTTCCATCCATGTTGCTGCAAAAAACATGATTTCATTGTTTTATAACTGAGTAGTATTTCATGGTGTATATACCATATTTTCCTTCTTTAATGCTCCATTGATACTTAGTTTGTTTCCATGACTTTGCTATTGTGAATAGTGCTATAATAAACATCAGAGTGCAGGTATCTTTTTTGATATAATTCCTTTTTTTAGTGGGGGGAGATGCCCAGTAGTGGGATTGCTGGATCAAATGGTAGTGCCGTTTTTAGTTCTTTCAGAAATCTCCATACTGTTTTCCATACAGGTTATATTAATTTACATTCCTGCCAAGGGTCTCTAAGTGTTCGCTTTTCTCCACGTACTCACCAACATCTGTTGTTTCCTGACTTTTTAATAATAGCCCTTTTGACTGGTGTAAGATGATACCTCATTTTGGTTTTAATTTGAATTTCTCTGATTTGTGATATTGAGCATTTTTTCATAAATGTATTGACCATTTGCATGTCTTCTTTTGAAAAATGTTTATTCTTATCCTTGGCCCACTTTTTAATGGGACTATTTGCTTTTTTGTTATTGAGTTGTTTGAATTTATTGTACATTCTGGATGTTAGCCCTTTGTCAGATGCAACACTTGTAAACAACTGTAGGTTTTTTTGTTTTTCTTTGCAGAAGCTTTAAGTCCCATTTGTCTATTTTTGGTTTCGTTACATTTGCTTTTGATGACTTAGTCATTAATTCTTTTCCTAGGCCAATGTCCAGAAGAATTTCCTAGGTTTTCTTCTAGTATTTTTATAGTTTCAGGTTTTACATTTATGTCTTTATCTTGAGTTAATTCTTGTATATGGTGAGAGGTACGGATCCAGTTTCATTTTTCTACATACAACCACCCAATTTTTTCAGCACTATTTATTAAATAAGGTATACTTCTCCAGCATATATTTTCATTGACTTTGTTGAAGATCACTTGGTTGTATGTAGGTGGCTTTATTTCTGGGTTCTCTGTTCTGTTCCATTGAGGTATATGTCTATTTTTATACCAGTACCATGTTGTTCTGGTTACTATAGATAGAACTGTAGTATAATTTGAAGTCAGGTAATGTTATGCCTACCAGTTTTGCTCTTTTTGCTTAGGATTGCTTTGCTATTAAATATTTTTTGATTTCATATGACCTTTAGGATTTTTTTTTTCTAATTCTGTAAAAAATGACATTGGTAATTTGACAAGAATTTCATTGAATCTGTAGAATTCTTTGGTTAGTATGGTCATGTTAATAATATTCTTCCCTTCCAAGTGCATGGGATGTTTTCCCAGATGTACGTGTAATCTATGATTGCTTTTATCAGTGTTTTGTAGTTCTCTTTATGCAGAAGGTATATTAGGCCATTCTTGCATTGCTATAAAGAAGTACCTGACACTGTATAATTTATAAAGAAAAGAGGTTTGACTTGCAGTTCTTCAGGCTTTATAGGAAGCATGGTGCTGGCATCTACTCAGCTTCTAGGGAGTCCTCGAGAAGCTTACAATCATGGTGGATGTAAGCAGAAACGGGAGAGAGTGGAAGGGAGGTGCCACACACTCTGAAATGACTAGATCTCGCAACAACTTACTATTGTGAAGATAGCACCAAGCCATGAGGGATTTGCCTTGTGACCCAAACACCTCCCACCAATTCGCACCTCCAATTCACACCTCCTGAATTGGGAATTACAATTCAACGTGAGATTTGGGAGGGGACGAATGTCCAAACTATGTCATTCTGCCTTTGGCCCATCCCAAATCTCACGTCCTTCTCACACTGCAAAAATACAATCATACCTTCTTAACAGTCCCCCAAAGTCTTAACTCATTCCACCATTATCTGAAAAGTCCAGTGTCCAAAGTCTGATCTGAGATAAGGCAAATCCCTTCCACCTATGAAACTTAACTTTTTTTTTTCCCCAAGAGACAAGGGGTGAATAGGCATTGGGTAAACATTGCTATTCCAAAGTGAAAAACCGGCCAAAAGAAAGGGGCTACAGGCCTCACGCAGGTTTGAAATCCAGCAGGCAATTACTAAATCTTAAAGTTCAAAAATAATCTCTTTTGAGTCCATGTCCCACATCCAGGGCACACTGGTGCAAGGGGTGGGCTCCCACGGTGTCGGGCAGCTCTGCTTCTGTTGTTTTTGCAGGGTTCAGCCCTTGAGGCAGCTTTCAAGGCCTGGAGTTGACTGATTGTGGCTTTCCATGCTGAGGGTGCAAGCCGACAGTGGGTATACCATTCTGGAATCTGGAAGGCAGTGGGTGCCATCTCATAGCTCTACCAGGCAGTGCCCCGTTGGGGACTCTGGGTGGTGGCTCCAACCCCACATTTCCCCGTGGAACTGACCTAGTAGGAATTCTCTGGGGGGGCTCTACCCTGTAGCAGCCTTCTGCCTGGGCACCCAGAATTTTCCATACATCCTCCGAAATCTAAGCAGAGGCTGCCAAATGTTCAGTCTTATATTCTGTGCACCTAAAGGCTTAACACCATGTGAAAGCTGCTAAGGCGTATGACTTGCGTTCTCCAAAGTGGCAGCCTGAGCTGTACCTGGGCCCCTTTGAGCTACAGGTAGAGCAGCTGGGATGTTGGGAACACCCTCCAGAGGCTATTTAGAGCAGCAGGGCCCTAGGACTGTGATGGGAGGGGCTGCCAGGAAGGACTCTACAATGCCTTCAAAGCCTTTTCTCCATTGTCTTTAATGTTAGCAGTTAGCTCTCTTTCACCCATGCAAATATCTCCAGGAAGTGGTTGCTGTACAGCTTGCTTGAATTCTTCTCCTTAAAAGCTTTTCTTTCTTTGCCATGTGGCTAGGCTGCAAATTTCCCAAACTCTAACACTCTGCTTCCTATTTAAATATAAGTTCCAACTTTAAGTCATTCCTTTGCTACTGCATCTGAACAAAGGCTGTTAGAAGCAAAATCTTGAACACTTTGCTGCTCAGATATTTCTTCTGCCAGATATTTTAGGGTCATCACTCTCAAGCTCAAACTTCTACAGACCTCCAAGTCACGAACAGAAAGTAGCCAAGCTCTTTGCTAAAGCATAACATACCTGACCTGTGCTCCACTTCCCACTAAGTTTCTCATTTTCACCTGAGATCTCAGAAGCCTGGACTTCACTGTCCATGTCACTACCAGCATTTTGGTCATATCCACTTAACCAGTCTGTAAGAAGTTTCAAACTTTCCTTCATCTTCCTGTCTTCTGAGGCCCCCAAACTCTTCCAACGTCTGCTCGTTACCCAGTTCCAAAGCTGCCTCCACATTTTCAATGATCTCTATTGCAATGCCAGTCCTCGGTACCAATTTTCTGTGTTAGACCATTCTTGCATTGCTATAAATACCTAAATCTGGGTACATTAGAAATAAAATAGGTTTAATTGTCTCACGGTTCTGCAGGCTTTACAGGATGCATGACACTGGTATCTCATTGGCTTCTAAGGAGGCCTCAGGAAGCTTATAGTCATGACTGAAGGTGAAGGGAGTAGGCATGTCATGTGGTGAAAGCGGGATGGGGAAGTTACCACACACTTGTAAAAGATGTTATCTCAAGAGAACTCACTATTATGACGACAGCACCAAGCCATGGGGGATTTTCCCCATTACCCAAACACGTTCCACCAGGCCCCACCTCCAGCATTGGAGATTACAATTCAACATGAGATTTGGGCTGGGAAAAATACACAAACTATATCAGAAGGGATGTCACATTTGACAAAAAAACAGGAATAGCTATAGCTGTCACATTTTGAGAATGCTCAAGGAACAGAGGCTCACTGGGAATTCATTTAGAAAATCTAAGTTGATGATTCATTCTCTGAGCTTCTGCCATGGTATTATCCCATAGTAGACTCCTCTGGAGTGATACAACTGCATGCTTAGGGGTATCTGCCATATTTCAGACCCTGAGATTTTGCATACATTTTCTAATTTAAGCCCTACAACTAAAGAAGTGTACTTATCTCCATTTCATATGATGAAATTGAAAGTTTGAGAAGTTACAGTCACCTCCTAAGAAGTAGCACAGGCTGGAAGGAAATCAAGGACTGTTTGACTGCTCTTACTTAAATTAGCTGAGGAATAAAAATACTACAATTATATGCTAATAACTATTACGATGACCAAGTATTAAATGTTTACTGTGTGCTAGGCACCTGCATAAGATACTTCATTTAATCCCCACCATAAACAGAGGACATAGATAATGTTATTACCTCTACAATGAAGCAGAAACAGAGGTTTAAAGAGTCAGTGACTTGGTCAGTCAGGACCACACAGCTAGGAAGTAGGCGAGTTAGTTTTCATACTTTCATTTCTTATACCAAGAATGAACTATGGATAAGAGCTTGAATAGGAAGACAACTTATCACACAATAATATCAAAAGTTTTCTGTTGCACCAGTGATTTTATTTAAAGCAATGTAACTTTCATACCCTACCTGAAGTAAATGTCTGCCATAAATAAAATTAAGGACAATTTATCATCCTACTCATTTTTGCTAGAAGGTGTTATAGAAATAACTGGCTATAAACATCTTGATCTTTCTTTCACATGTAACATAAAATATACATTCTAAAACATAGATGTACAAAATCATGAATAATTATAAATCAGATATCTGTGTAACCAGCAATCAAGTAAATAAAAAAGAACATCATTGGCACCAGTAAGCCCCTGAGAGAACCTTCTAATCACGTACCCTTTCCATGTATATACACTCATCATTTTGACTTCTTTGTGACAGGCCTGCTCACATCTTTTGCCCATTTTTTCACATTTATGTTGGAGCTCTTTATATATTCTAGAAATGAGCCCACTGATACTGCAAATATCTTCTTATATTCTATAGCTTGTCTATTATGTCTTTTGATGGACATTTTTAATTTCAAGATAATTTTGAGAAAATCATATATAACTTTGATAAATTTGTTCAAGTTTATATCAATCATTTATGCTTTATGCCTTTCATCTCATCTTAAAAATAATTCCATATGTGACATTCTTCTATATTATGAAGATGCTTTATACTTTCACGTTTTCACATTTTAGTCTAAAATCCACCTGGAGTTGGTAATAGAAGAGCGAGTTGGAGGTTCAGTTTAACATTTTTTCATATCGTTACTCAATTATCCCAGCATCTCTTACTAAAAAGATTATCCTTTCCCATCCTTTGCTGTAATTCAAATGTCTCTCCATGCGTGGGTCTGTTTGTGGACTCTTTTTTTTTTCCCCCTGTTTCTCTACTTGTCTGTTCTAGCACCAATATTACATGATGTAATTAGTAATACTTTTAATCTTCATACTTAGCAGAGCAAGACTTTTCACCTCTTTCTTCTTAGTGTCATGGCTATTATTGACCCAGTAAATTTCTATATAACTTTGAGTCAGCTTTGTTAAATTCACAGGCACAAACATAATCCCTCTCTCACACACACACACACACACACTCAAACACACACACTCACATTCTCATACACTTTGCCAAAATAACCCTTTACCAAAACAACCTTTAAGTGTTTAATTTTTAATTTTTTAAATTTCATAATGTAAAATGAAAAAATAAAATCTTTAGGGTATACTGTTCTATAAGTTTTGACAAGTACGTAAAGTTGTGTAACTACCGCCACAATCAAGATATAGAACAGTTACATCACCACTGAAAATGCCTTTGTGATGCTTGTTTGTTGTCAAATATTCCCCACTCTAATCTGTTAACCTTTGGTAGGGCTATTTATTTGAGACTGAGTCTCTCTCCAGGTTGGAGTGCAGTGGTGCAGTCTTGGCTCACTGCAACCTCTGCCTCCCGGGTTCAAGTGATTCCCCTGCCTCAGCCTTCTGAGTAGCTGGTGCTACAGGTGACTGCCATCACACCTGGCTGATTTTTTGTATTTTAATAGATGGGGTTTCACCATGTTGGGCAGGATGGTCTCGATCTCCTGACCTTGTGATCTGCCTGCCTTGGCCTCCCAAAGTGCAAGGATTACAGGCGTGAGGCACCGCATGCAGCCTTTGATAGGGCGTTTGAGTCTGGCTTCTTTCATTCAGCATAATGTCTCAGATTTTTTTCAAGTATTGCATGTATCAATAGTTTATTCCATTTTATGGCTGAGTAGCATAGAATTGTATGAATGTACCACAATTTGGCTATTCATTCATTGAGAGGAACTTGGGTAGACAGTTTTTGAGGATTATGAATAATGTTGCTATAAACATCCACAAAATTCTAATTTTGTGTGCACATTTTCATTTCTCAAAAGTAGGATTGCTGGGTCATACAATAAGTGTATGTTTAACTTTATAAGAAGCTTCCCCCATTTTTTTTTCCAAAATGGCTATATCATTTTGCATTCTTACTAGTGGTATAGCAAAGTTTTAGTTTCTCCATGTCCCCACCAGCATTTGTGATTGTCTTTCTAAAAAATAGCCATTCTAGTACATGTATAGTGATACATTGCTAAGTTTTTTTTTGCTTGCATTTCTCTAAGGATGAATGATGTTAAACATCTTTTCATGCAGTTATTCACCATATGCATATCTTCTTTGAAGGGTCTGTTCAATCGTTTTTTCATTTTTGATTAGGGTTTGATTTTATATTAACTTTTGAGCATCTAAATGTATATCCTGGATAGAACTCTTTACAGATACGTGATTTGCAAATATTTTTCTCAGGGTAAAGTTTGTCATTTTATCCAAGTTCCTCTCAATGAATGAATAGACAAATTGTGGTACATTCATACAATTCTAGGCTACTCAGCAATAAAATGGAATAAACTATTGATACATGTAACACTTGAAAAAAATCTGAAACATTATGCTGAATGAAAGAAGCCAGACTAAAAGCTCTGTCTTCTGCAGGAAAAAAAGCTGGTTTTTTTTTTTGTTTGTTTTAAAGTTTGAAGAAGTCCAGTTTATCAAAGTTTTTTGCATTGCCTGTTTGTCACATCTAAAAACTCGTTGTTAACCCAAGGTCACAAAGGTTTTTTCTTTGGAAATTTTCCATATTAAAGTCTATACTGCATTGTTGTATTAATTTTTGAATAAGGTATGAGATAAGGGATGGAGGTATTTTGGATATGGATATCAAATGTTTCTTGGAATGTTTGTTGAAGACTATCATTTCTGCATTGAATTGGGTTTATCTACTTTTTTCTAAACCTTTTCAGTATTCCATTTTAATGTATCTGTTTAATTCTAAGCTACTTTTGTTTGTATTATATCTTTTTAGTGTTTGCTATAGTTATATTTTTACCTTTCAGTCTACTTAGTATTTCATCATTTCAAGTAAAATGTAGAAGCTTAAGTACAATCTAGGTCCCTTTGTCCTCCACCTTGTTGTCACGTGTATTACATATATATACATTGAAAACTAGACAGTTTTTGCTTTCAACAGTCATGTACATTTTGCATAATTTAACAAGAGAACAAGAGTCTATTATGTTTACTCAGATATTCACCATTTCTGCTGCTGTTCATTTCTAAAATTACAAGCTTCCCTCTAGTATCACTTCGTTTCAGACTGACAAAGTTCATTTAGCTATAAAGCAAATCTGCCAGTGATAAATGCTTTTCATCTTCCACTTTCTATGTTTCTCTTTCACATAAGTTCTTGAAAGACATTTTTCTTTGTTATAAAATTCTGAGATAATAGTTCTTACCTTCAGCACTCAGATTTTATTCTGTTGTCTTCTGGTCTTTATTTTTCATAAAATTTTTCAATTATTTGAATCGGTGTCCCCTTATCTGTAATGTATCGGTTTTTCTCTGGCTGCTTTCAAGACTTTATCTTTGGTTTTTTTACAGTTTGATTATGATGAGTCTCTGCATGGTTTTGTTGAATGTGTCTTGCTCTCAGTTAATTGAGTGTCTTAAATATCTACATTTATCTATTTCATCAATTGTATGAAGTTTTTAGGCCTTATTCGAATGTATTTTCTGCACCAATTTGATTCTCTTCTCATGGAACTCCAATGATGTGAATGCTTGATACCGTTTCACAGGTTTCTGGGCATCTGTCTATTTTTTTATTAAACATTTTCGTCTTTTTTCTTCAGGTTAGATGATCTCTATTGAAAAAAGAGAAAAAAAAATTGGGATTTTCTTCCATACTCTTTGGACTGTAGGTCCTCCCTTCTCTTATTTTTCTTTTATCCTGGTGATAAATATGGGATTCTCCTATAGTTTAGCTGCTTATGCTGCTGTCACATAATTTTCGTGGAAAGTGACAAAACAGAAAAATGAGATTTTCCTCTCATTCTCTAGTGACCCCCTTTTTTTAGTACTATGGTCAGAAAAACAGGGCTGAGTCTGGGACTTTTGCCTATCCAAATCCAGAATCATAGGATCTCCTTCTCCAACACAAGGTTCCCCTCACACTCACTGGCTCCCATGTCCTTCTGTTGGTCCTCTAGCTACAAAGACAGGCTTTCTTTCAGATTTTTGGCTACTTAATCCCACTATACAGTCCCGTGACTGAGGCCACATTCAGATTGAAGCTGAGAAAAACCTTTCTGTATCAATTGTTCGGTAAGTATTGAATCACCTCCCCAGTTTGCCTTTTATTATTTACTTTTCAGAACCCTCAGGTAGTTGTTCTTGTATTTGGTTCAGAGTTTTTAGCTATAATCGGTAAGAGACAGGCTGTAAGGGGCTGACTACATCTTTGCTGGCACTGAGAATCACCCCCGTTGTAATTTTAATTGGCATTATATGAAATCTCCAGGTCAGTTTGGGGGGAAATGACATTTTCAACTTTAGTGAGTTTTCAAATCCTTAACTATCACATCTTCTATTTGTATTTCTAAATGTTTCTAATTTTTTTAACCTTTTTTTTATTTTTAATTTTTGGTGGGTACATAGTTGGTATATTGATGGGGTACATGAGATGTTTTGATACAGGCTTAGTGGTATCTAAAATATTATAATCCTCCCCACTAGAGGTCTTGTGTCTTTATTCCTAGGTTCTTGATATCTTTTGTTTTTGTACATGGCAGGTTTTTAAAAATTTATAACTGTTATTGCCTATATAGAGAAACACACTTGATACTTTTCTGTTGATACTTTATCCAGGAAACCTGCTAAGTTAATTTTCATTAATCCAAATGGTTCGTTAATAAACAAATCCTCCCATGCTAATGTTTTAACTGTAGATTCTTATGGGTTTTAAAATTTGAATGATCCTATCATCTACCACTAATGACAACTGTATTTCTTTTTCTATTCCTATACCACTTAGAATTTTTCTTGTCCTACTGTCCTTGCTAGGACAATGTCGAACATTACGAAGCAGTAATGTTGAACAGGGGTAATTATAGTGGATAGTCTTACCTTGTTTCCAATTTTAAAGGGAAAGATTTTATCTCAAAGAAAAGGAGAAAGCCTTAAGTTTTGTAGGGGAAATTAACAAGTTGTCCTCAGAAAAGGTCGATAGTGTCATGAGGGGAATATATTTGAAGACAGAGTAGCCCTTTATGGTTTGCCCTTTCCTAGAACACACCAGGGTTAGAGGGATATTTCTTAACCGTAGCTGCTTTCTGGGAACACAGGGCTCAGATAAAGTTCAATGTTATCAAGAGAAAAACTGTGTAAAACACCTTTTACAGTTAAAGGCTTCTATCTTGTTCCTGGCTAGTGGTCAACTAATTCTTAAAGTGTGAAAAACCTTAGATTCTAATCTGCATTGAGAAAAATGTTGATGCATCACAATTAAGTGTGATGTCTGTTAATGTTTGTTTGCTTTTTTATAGAGACTGGGTCTTGCTTGTTGTCCAGACTAGGTTCGAATTCCTGGACTCAAGTGATTTCTCACCTCAGCCTCCCGAAGTGCTGGGATTACAGGTATAAGCCACTGTGCCCAGCCTAATACATGTTTTGAAGACAACTATCATCAGGGTAGTGAAGTTACCTTCTATGCATGATTTGCTAAGAGTTATTTTTTATTGACTTAATGTTGAAATTTATCAAGTGCTTTTTCTGCATGTATTGACGTGATAGTTTTTTCCTTTTCTGACCTGTTAATGTAGTAAATTATATTTTTTGATTATTTAATGTTAAACAACTTTGAATTCCTGAGATTAAACCTGACATGAGCACAATGTATTATCCTTTTATTTTTTATTTGGATTACTACTATTTTGTTAGCACTTTATATCTCTGTCCATTAGTAAGACTGGCTTATAATTTTCCTTTTTCAAATCATTGTTTTGGGTTTAGGTATCAGGGGTATATTAGCCTCATTAAATGAGTTGAGTGTAACCTCTTTCTAAATTTTATGGAATAAGTTGTGTAAGATTAGAATTTTTCTTCCTCAAATGATTAATAAAACTTGATAGTTAAAAAGTTCTCTTTCTATTGAATTTTTAGTGTGTGTGTACATACATGTATGTCGTAATTATAGGATTGTTCATATATTCTATTCTTGACAACGTTTTGGTAAGTTAATTATTTTGAGGAATTTGCCCACTTTGTCTACATTTTTAGGCTTATTTTTATTATATTTGTAGTCATGTCTCCTTTTGATTTCTTATATTTAATGTCATTTATCTTTTAATCACTCTTCATATACGATTAAACATTTTGTTCATTAGTTTAAGAACCAACTTTAAATTTTTGAACCTCTATATTTTTGTTTTTCTATTTTATTAGTATTTCCTAATCTCTATTATTTTGGAGGATTTATTTTGTTCTTTCTAAATTTTAAGCTCACTTATTTTTATATTGTCCTCTTCTAACATATGTTCTTCAGGCTATACATTTTTCTCTAAGTACTGATTTAAGTGCATATCATGCAACTTGATAGGTATTAGTTATTATGATTTAGTTCAAAACACTACAAATTTTTCTTTAGGCTATAGATTATTTACAAATATTAATTTTTAAACATATGGGGGTTTTCTAGTTCATTTAAAAACATTTTCTTTTAGTTACTCTGTGGTCAGAGAACATATACTTCAGTGCTCTAAAATTTGAAATATGCTTTATGTCCAACTATATCTTAATATTTTTGGTAAATGATCTACATTTTCCTGAGGTTAATGTATGTTTTCCCATATGGTGATCTAAATATTTCCACTAGGTCAATTTTGTTTATGATGTTAATATGTTCTATATTCTTATCTGTTGATCATTCTATTAGTTACTGAGTTATGTTAAGATCTTCCAGCAGAACTGTATGTCTGTCTAGTTTTATTTGTAGCTCTGTTAAATTTTGATTTACGTATTTTTAGCTTACATTATTTGTTGCATAGAACTTTGGGATTGTTTAAGCCTACTAGTTATTTAAATCTCTTATCATTAGGCAGTGATTCTCTTGATCTTTGGTAATAATTTTGCCTGAAAGTAAAATTTGCTATTAATATAAGTACACCAGGCATCTGTTAGTGTTTGCATGACGTATGTCTCCATCTTTCAACTTGTAGTTGAAATTGTGTTTTAGATTTCTTTCTTGTAAACAGTTGATTTTTTTGTTTTGTTTTGTTTCGTTTTGGTTTGTTCGAGATGGTGTCTTGCTCTGTCACTCAGGCTGGAGTGCAGTGGAGTGATCTTGGCCCACTGTAACCTCTGCCTCCCAGGTTCAAGGGATTCTCCTGCCTCAGCCTCCTGAATAGCTGGGACTACAGGCACGTACCACCATGCCCAGCTAATTTTTTGTATTTTTAGTAGAGACAGGGTTTCACCATGTTGGCCAGGATAGTCTCGATCTCTTGACGTCATGATCCACCCACCTCGGCCTCCCAAAGTGCTGGGATTACAGGCATGAGCCACCGTGCCTGGCGCGCGTGTGTGTGTATGTGCGTGCGCACGTGCATGTGTGTGTTTTTCCCCAATACAATCTCACAGTTCTATCTTTTAACTGGAGTAGTTCTTTTATTTGCATTGATTATTATTACTGATATATTTGGGTTAAATTCATCTTATTTTGAGCTTTTTATTTGACTTCTGTGTTTTCTTTGTCTCTCTTTCTTGGTTTCAGCTGGACTGATTTTTTTTTCATTCCATTTTTTTCTTAACTGGTTTCAAAATTAATTGAGATTAAATTTCCCTGAACATCCCAGATGTTGCAAAACTGGGCTGCAATTCAGTGTGAGGGATGGTTTTTTGTTTCATCCTAACCTGGGAAGTGAGGTCCTTTTGTTTTAGCCTTAAAAAGAGAAGGTTTCTCAGTATTTCTGATCAGGTAGGCCCTGGGTTTTGACTTTTGTTCCTTTAGGTCTGCAAAGTTACTGAAAGTGCAGCCTAGTTCCTCAGCTTCTCCTTTTGGATCAGCATATACCCTTAGAGTCAAAATAGCTTTGAGTTTTTATCCAGGTTCTTTTTATCTATGATTTTCTGGCTGCTGGAAATTTCTTACTATAAGCTCTTTAATTTAATGGACATTTTAATTTTTTTTTTACAATGTTTTGGTTGTCCTCAGTGGTAGAGATGACTAAATTGTTTAGTCTGCATTTTGTGAAAACAAAAGTTCTGAATATCTGCTTGAAGTTACCAATCCTTTGATCCTTGTAACAGCTACCCAAGTATGTTTTATAATTCTTGCTTGAAAGACAGGTAGAACCTACACTGAGTTAGATCAGGGCATCTTGTACATGATAGAGCTGGGTTGGGAACCCCAGTTTGTTGAATTACAGATCTGGCATTTATGTCACTGTACCATACAGTCTCTTTTAAATCTCCTAACAAAAAATAAAAAGACATTAATGTTTAAAAAAATAAAATAACACAATTTAAATCATGTGATAGTGATAGTTCACATGATATTTTAAATTTCTTTTGCTAAACAAACATTTCCTCCATTGTTTACTGAGCCAATATTAGCAGAACATACATTATGTAAACAGCACATTGGAAAAGTGCACTTTAGAACTATTTAAAAGAATAATAGTAAAAATGATAGTAAAATTCCAGTAAAATTCATCTATTATGAAGAGAAATGAGCCAATGATAAATTGATGTATATAAAACAGGGCTATTTGCTTAGAGTCCACTTTTATTTGGTCATTTTTATTTTATGGGTTGTAAAACTCCTGTTTGAGCCAATTTTGTTGAAAAGTAAAAGTTAGTGTTTTAATAGAAATAAGACATAAGATTTGAATATCAAATTTTTATCTTTTAGAAACACACCTACGGTTGATATTGAAGGGTTAATGAGTTCCTTATATAAATTCACAAGTTTAACTTTTCAGTAGACAGAACACTGATATATCCCCATAAAGGGAATCTTGTCAAATCTGACGGGATGTCTCTGTGTTGGGTTGAGTCTCACCTGAATTGTATGATGGGTGCATTAACTGCTAAGTATTGGAATATAGATATATATATTCCACCTTACTAAAACTTTTTCTTGAGACATATATATCACACACATATACACTGTATATATTATGTATATACAATATTATATACAACATAAAACATAAAAATAGTTTCTTAGGTTATTAAAAATGGTTTAAGGAGTCAAGTGAATACAAAGATACACAATCATATATATAAAGGTTAATTATGTAATGAGTTTTATAGGATTCATTAGAGTGGTAATAAGAACGGCAGTTATAAATGATTTCAGGTAAGATGTTTTCTTTAAAAGCCATATGTATTTATAAATGTTATATGTATTTCCTATATGATTTATTGACACAAAAATATGAAATAGAATGACTTAAATTTTCCAAGAATTCATTCTAATGGGGGTACAAATCACAGATTGTGAGAGATGAAGAGATGAGTAAACTTAAGCTCAGGGAGTGATGTCTACTCTAATACTTCCTTGTAGGTACAACTCACTTTTTTTCTGCACGAGGTAAGATATTACCTGGACATGGCTTCTCCAACATTTTTTTCACAAATAATGAGCTTATGGGTGTCAGGGCAGAAGATTCCAGGTAAAAAAAGATTCAAGAGTTTTAGTGTTCATGAGTGAGTCCACCCTAAGTTTATGGAGTTTGCATATGATGCTCAGTTTTGACAGTTAAAATTGGAATGCTTTTGACTGCAAACTGTGGAATGCTTAATGCTTTTGACTGCAAACAATAGAGATATTGTTTCAAATAGTAGCTTGTGAGATTTGCAATAAAGACTTATAACAGTTATAAATTAAACAATTATTTTATGCAACCCAAAATATCTCTTCTCCAAAAGATTCAAATGTTACATGGAAAACCAAGTAGTTTCTCACTTTTGCTGCCCTGCATAAATTCAGCTAATGAGTTCTACGATACCTTTTTGGTCTCTTGGATGAATTAATCATGAAGATGAGTGAATCTTCATTCACTCAAGTGCTTGCGTAACAAATGCTGGGTCTCTTTCTGATGCCTGCTTACATAAAATTAACCCATGTCTTTTGGATATGAGTCTTTTTGGCTAAGGTTGAACAGAACTGGGCGATTTATGGAAAAGCTAAACACTTGCCCTCACTTTTGGTAAACCAATCTTTTCGCATCACTTACATACCAAGAGATGTCCCTGATATCTTCAGCAGAAGAAAGTATGAAAAACAAGATAACTACTTATTGATGAGTAGAAAATGAGGCTGGGTATTTATATAGCTAAATAATTTGTAGGCATTTACAAAGCAACCTGTAGATTCAATGCAATCAAAATACCAATGTCATTTTCCAGAGTTAGAAAAAATAATTCTAAAATTCATACAGTACCAAAAAAGAGCGTGAATAGCCAAAACAATCCTAAGCAAAAAGAAGAAAGCTGGAAACATCACAAACCTGACCACAAATTATACTACAGGGCTGCAGTAATGAAAATATCATGGTACTGGTTCTAAAAATACTGGCTCTAAACATGGTATTAAAAACAGACATAGATCAATGGAATAGAATACAGAATCCCGAAACAAAGCTACGTATCTACAGCCAACTAATCTTTGACAAAATCAACAAAAACACACATTGGGAAAAGAATACCCTCTTCAATAAATGGTGCTGAGAAAACTGGATAGCTATAACACAGAAAAATGAATCAATCCTTAAATCTCACTTATACAAAAATCAACTGATGATGGATCAGAGACGTAAATGTAAGACCTGAAACTATAAAAAAAAAAAAAAAAATCCTAGGAGAAAACCTAGGGAAAAACTCCTCTGGAATTGGTCTAGGCAAAGAATTTATGACTGAGACTTCAAAAACAAGCACAATGAAAACAAAAATAGACAAGTTGGGATTAACTTAAACTAAAAAGCTTCTGCATGTCAAAAGAAATAACAGACTGAACAGACAACCAGCAGAACAGGAGAAAATATTTTTCAATCTGACAGGGGACTGATACCCAGAATGTACAAGAAACCCAAACTCAACGACAAACAACTCCATTAAAAAGTGGGCAAAGGACATGAACAGACATTTTTCAAAAGACATGTAAATGGCCAACAAGCACATGAAGAAAATGTTCAAAAGCACGAATTGTCAAGGAAATGCAAATTAAAACAGCAATGAGATAATTACCTTACACCAGTCAATGTTTATTATTAAAAAGACAACCTGTAAAACATGTTGGCAATAATTCAGAGAAAAGAGAATGCTTGTATACTGCTGGTGGAAATGTAAATTAGTACAGCCTTTATGGAAAACAGTATGGAGATTTCTCAAATAACTAAAAATGGCACTGCCATTTGATCCAGCAATCCCACTATTGGGTATCTACCCAGAGGAAAAGAATTCACTATATCAAAAAGATGCCTGCACTTGTATGTTTATCGCAGTACTATTCACGATAGCAAAGACATAGAATCAATTTAAGTGTCCGTGGAAAGATGACTGGATAAAGCCAACGTGATACATACACACAGTGAAATAATACTCAGCCATAAAAGAGAATGAAGTTCTTTTTCAGCAACAGAGGACTAGATAAAGAATCTGTGATACATATACACCATAGAATAATAGTTATATAACAGAATGAAGTCATGTTTTTTGCAGCAACATGGATGGAACTGGAGGCCATTATCTTAAGTGAAATCACTCAAAGTCAAATATCAGGTGTTCTTATTTATACATGTGAGCTAAATAATGTATACACATGGATATATGGCAGGATAATAGAAGATGGAGACTTGGAAGGGTGGGAGGGTGGAAGGGGATCGAGGGATGAGAAATTACTTAAAGGATAAAATGTTCAGTATTTGGCTGATGGTTACACTCAAAGCCCAGACTTCACCACTATGTTGCATGGATATATTTCCATGTAACAAAACTGCATTTGTATCCCCCAAATGTATATAAAGAAAAAATTTTAAATAATATGTTGGCACTTAAAACACTTCATGTTGAGCAGTGAGGCAGAAAACTATTCAAGGTTGTATATCTACTACACCCATCAGTCATCTGCTCCAGGTCTAGTCTCCTTCGTTCATTAAGTTGTGACCCAACAGGTAGCCAGCAAGAAAGCCTCAGCCTAGAAAAAAGGTTAAGCTAGTTTTCCTTTCATATTGAAACTTGACCCTATATTGTATTCTTTTCTAAACTATTCTTTGAGCTGTCTTGTAAATACAACTAAGATATTCCCTAAACAAACATATGGCTCCTGCTCGAGAGTTTCATTGCTAATGATTTCCTTATTACCTGGCCTAGCTGTGATTTGTATCAGTTTGAACAAATTAGGAGGCAATATTTTTTTCAAAAAGAAAATTAAATTTTAAATTAAAATGAACATATGCTTATCAAAACTTTGCAAATACAAATATACACAAATGACATGGATAATTGATAATTTTATAACCCAGAAAAAACTTTCATGATGGTACATTTTCATGCATTCTTTTATCTGTGTGTGTGTGTGTGTGTGTGTGTGTGTGTGTGTGTATAAATTCTTCACACATTTGGGATGATAATCATACACAGTATCCTCTTTTTCACGTAACTTTGTATCATATGTATTTCATCGTGTCGTAAATGGGCACACTATAATTATTTCCATTACTGAACACTTATCTTGTTTCTAACCTTTCATTATTATTAACACATATGTTGTATACAAATTATTTGTCTAATTGTTCTGTCTCTGGTTACTTTCTTAAGATAGTCCTAGAGTTGTAATTGAGTCAAAAGGTACAGTGACTCTTAATTAAGTGCTTTGGATAAATACACTGAAATGTCACCCAGAAATGGTGCTGTTGTGATTTGTATACCCAATAGTAGTATATGAGTGTAACTATTTCTTTGCCCCCTAATTACCATATAGCAGCACTGCCTACTTGAAATACAATGTAAGCAACATCTCTAACTTAAAGTGACACCATAAATAAAAAAGTAAAACATAGATGAATTTTATGTAGTATTGGTTTTAACCCAATATATGTAAAATATTATTCTTTCAACATTTAATCTATATAAAATTACTGAGATATTTTACTTTACTGAGCTTTGGAATTCCGGTGTGTATTTTATACTTTACAACACATCTGAGTTTGAACTAGCTACACTTCATGTGGCTAGTCATTGCCCTATTTGACAGCACAGCCATAAATACTTTATTTCATTTAAAAATTATTGCCAACTTCATAAGTGGGAGAATGGCATTTCTACTTGATTTAAATTGCGGTTCCAATTACTAACAAAGCTGAATATTTCCTCACATGTTGTATTTTGGAGAATGTTAATGAATCTCAATTTACATGAGTTATCGGTCTTTAGGATGTTAATACTTTTATGTATAGTTCTAGAAAACATTCTTCTCTGCTGATAGTTTTCCCAGTTTTTAATGCCAAATTTCAAAGTTTCTATGTAATTGAATTGATGTAATTTTTCTTGCGTTGGCTTTCATTGGTCTTATGCCCAGGAAACCCTTTCCCATTTCAAGACAGCTAAATATTTACTGTTTATAGTTCTAGGTTTTTTTCAATCTTAATTCTTTAACCCATCTAGATTTTTATTTTGGCTTATGTCATAAGGTGAGGATGAAAATGTTTCATTTGTTCCAAAATAGCTAATTTCCACAATATCATTTATTGAATAATTCATCTCTTCTTCTTTTAGATAATTACTTCACAATGTGTTAAGATTATGCATATATTCAGGCCCATTCCAGGTTTTCAATATTTTCCCTTGAATTTTAAATTTCTATTAGCCTACTATCTTAATTAGTATAGCTTTACACAGAGGACTATGAAATAGGAAAGCGAAGAGTCAATGTTTGTTGGTTTCAGGTCAAATAATTGTTCATGGTGGGGATTTTTGAGCAAACTGAAAAGTTAACTTCTCTACGTTAGCAATACACAAAAGGAATAAATTTTAAAATTATGCTATTAGGCTTTAAATCAACAATAAATTACTCAAATATATATATACACATATTTACTGTATGTTTTTCTACCTCTGGACTCTGTAAAAATGCCCTAAGTTATAGCACATATTCCCGTTAAACCTTTTCTGCTAAGTTTTCCGGTATTCCTTTGGCCTGTACCTCTGCCTGCACATGTCCTTCCTTGACCTCTGCCTGCACATGTCCTTCCTTGAGCTTCAGAGTTTTGTGTCTGAGGAACCACTGATGTCTCTTAACTTCACTATGCCCTTAGCTTATTTGAAGGCTGTTTTTTTTCCTGCGACAGCAGTCATCAGTGCTTCCTGGGCCTTCTCAAAACCTGAATCAATTTAGACTCAATTCGAAAAGGATAATGTGGCAGTGGTATAACCACCCACCCTGTATTTCTCTGCTCAGCAAATGGGCCTGATCAAATGATAGAAAATTGCAGCTGCTGGTCTGCATTCAGCTTAAAAAATCCATCCTGTCTCTTCCCCTCAGCTACTCTTTGCCCCATCGCTTTTCCCTTTCATCTCTGGTCACCCTCACTACCTCTGCCTGAGCTCCTGAACAATTCTGTCACCACAAGATGGGATTACCAAATCCTTTGGCTTCTGTTAAAGCAATCAAGCAATCTACTGCTGACAATTTTTTTCATAAGCATAAAGTCTTTTTATACTTCAATGATTTTGAACAGTTATGCAGCAATCTTTTCTACAGTGGCCTTGTTAAATTCTACTTTTCCTCAGCTCCGGGACTCATATGTGACAATTGGTTCCACTCACTGGTAATTTATCTTGGAAAAATATATTGTATGCCAACTTGGTAAAAGAGGTAGTAAATTAAGAGTAAGTCATATTAATTGAAAATACTCCATGTGAGTATACATAGAAACATATTACACAATAGCTTCTTGCTAGGTTTGCATTGACATTTTGTGAGAAAACTATCTTGTAAAAGAAGCATGGTTTGTTCGATATTCATTGTAGTTCCTTGCACAGGTTTAGCATTTTGTTGAGCATGTATTCTATTTTACAAGGATCTATAATGGTCTAGGAGTTTAGTTGGGCAGTGGGAGATACATTATTTTGGAAAAAATGTGTAATCTGAGAGATTGTGTCATTGCCATCCAAAAGTGTTATCTCTGCTTGAGTGTGAACACGCATGTCTACAAGCCCACAAGGAATCCAAATCTAAAACTAAGGGTGAAGTGATATTTTGATACATTTATAACAAAACACTAATAGTTTTGCTTTTTAAAAATTACTATCTGTTAATTTGCTAAATACTAAAATTGGTGTGACATTGAACACATTTCACTTAAAACAACTGGTCTTGACCTTTCCACCCTGAATGGTGCATGTTTAAAAATTAAACCAGTGATTGGTGGCAAGACTGGCATCTCTATGCTTTTTACACTAAGTTCCTAACATCAGAGTCCCTTAGGTCTTTAGTAGACCTGGATATTAAATACTGCATCAAGGCAACTTGAGAGTGAGAAAATAGCTTTTACTGTAGCCAACAGTACAGGTAGGAAATAAATTACAAAGCATCCTCTATATTCTCCATGCAAAGGAAACTGATCATTTTTCATTTTATACATCATTTACACCATGATGTAGTGATTCCACAAAATCACTAGACTATAAAAATAACAAATGAGATAGAACTATTCCTTTGCTAGTTCTAAATGTTCTATAGTGTTTTCTACAGTGTATAAAGGTAGATATGTCGCTGTGCATTTCATTTCCTCTATCCTATATTTATGGAAAAGTAACACTTGTAAGAAGAATATATTAGAAACAACTTCTTTTTGTAAATAAAAAGGTCCTTTCATTGGGAGAACTGAAGATACACTTTAAATGTGGATAAGTTCCATATTGTATGAGAGTTCAGGGATTTCCTTCAAACTATTAGTAAAAGTATGGATGATTAATTAAATTAGTACATTTCAAACTATTTAGTCTGATTAACCCTCAAAAACTAGGAGTATGTCAGCTATTTTACCCAGAGCCAGTAATTCATATTATATCTTGCTTGAAAAATAATTGGTATTCTCTAAGATACTTCAGTAAAATTTTATAAGTCATAATTACATGATGGCATTACATTTGATTATGTAGGGGCATGCGAGCTTCCACTTAAACAATCTCATATTTTTCCCCGTTATTTTTTAGTATGCAAGACACGTCTGTCTCACTCTCTTGTGCTTTTGCTCTCTAGTATATATTACATATATATATATATATATCTGAAAAGTATTACTTGGAGGTTATTCCACTTTTTTGTGCATATAGAGCTATCAATATGAGCTACTTGTAGTATCTTAGTCTGCTTTTTGAACCATTCCCCTATTGATTGACACTTAGGTTATTTTGAGTCTTTGGTATTACAATGTTTATGGAATAACCATATATAATCTCTCTGTATATGGATGTGACTATATCAGTGGGAAAAGTGCCAAGCAGTGGAATTGATGGGTCATATGGTTGGTGGCATTTTTAATATTTATCAATATTGCCAAATTTCTCCCATATAAGCTCTAGCAATTTGCATTAATACCAACAATTTATGAGACTCTTTCCCTCACTCTACACAACACAACGTTGACAGAACTGAAGATACACCTCAAATCTGGATAAATTCCATGTTGTATGAGAGAATTCAGGGCATTCATTCAAACTATATTAGTAAAACTATGAATGATTAAGTTGGTAAATTTCTAAGTATTAAACTTTTTGATCTTGCTAATTTGATAGGAAAAATGTAGTGTTTGGTAGTTATTTTACCTGTCTTTCATAGTGAGTGAGGCTCAATACTTGCCTTTTATATGTTTAAAATCTTTTAGTATTTCCTAGTCTATGAATTGTCTGTGTTAGGCCGTTCTTGAATTGCTATAAAGAAATACTTGAAACTTGAGTAATTCATTAAGAAAATGACTCACGGTTTTGTAGGCTTTATAGGAAGCATGCTGTCAACATCTGCTTAGCTTCTGGGAAGGCCTCAGGAAGCTGACAATTATGGTGGAAGGCTAAGGGGGAGCAGACACATCAAACTGCAAAAGCAGGAGCGAGAGAGTGACAGAGCAGGTGCCACACACTTTTACATGACCAGATCTCACAAGAACTTAACTATCACGAAGATGGCACCAAGCCACGAGGGGTCCAGCCCCATGATCCAAACACCACCTACTAGGCCCCACCTCCAGCTCTGGGGATTACAATTCAACATGAGATTTGGGTGGGACAAATATACAAACTGTATCACTCAGCCCCTGGCCCCTTCCAAATCTCATGTCATTCTCACATTGCAAAATACAATGATGCCTTCCTAACAGTCCTTCAAAGTCTTAGCTTATTCCAGCATTAACTCAAAAGTCCGAAGTCTCATCTGAGACAAGGCAAATACATTCCACCTATGAGCTTGCATAATCAAAAACAAGTTAGTTGCTTCAAAGAGACAACGGTGGTATAGGCATTGGCTCAACATTCCCATTTCCAAAGGAAAAAACCAGCCTAAAGAAAGGGGCTATGGCCCCAATCAAGTTCAAAACCCAGCATGGCAGTCGTTAAAGCTCCAAAATAATTTCCTTTGATTTCATGTCCCACATTCAGGGCACACTGGTGCAAGGGGTAGCCTCTGAAGGCCTTATAAAGCTCCATCCCTGTAGCTTTGCAGGGTTCAGCCCCCAAGGCTGCTGTCACTGATTATTGAGTACCTGTGGCTTTTCCATGCACAGGGTGTGTCTGCCAGTGGGTCTACAGTTCTCAAGTCTGGAGGGCAGTGGCCTCCTTCTCAGTTTCAATAGGCAGTACCCCAGTGGGTACACTGTGTCGGTGCTCCAACCTCAAATTTCTTTCTAGTAGTACACTAGTAGAAGTTTCCCATGGAGAATCCACCCCTGCAGCAGGCTTATGCTTGGGCACCGAGGCTTTTCCATCTTCTGCAATATAGGTAGAAGGTGCTAAGCCTCATTCACTCTTGTGTTCTGTACACCTGAAGCCTTAATACCACGTGGAAGCTGCTAATACTTACGGTGGCTTGTGTTTTCTGGAGCAGTTGCATGAGCAGTATCTGAGTCCCTTTGAGCCAAGGCTGGAACAGCTGGGAGGTGGGGAACAGTGTCCTAAGGCTGTGCAGGGCAGTGGGGCCCTGGACCTGTCCTACAAAACTATTCCTTCTTAGGCCTCTGGGCCTGTGATTGAAAGATATGCTATGAAGGTCTTCAAAATGACTTTTGAGGCCTTTTCCCCATTGTTATGGCTATCAGCATGTGGCTTACTTTTAGTTTGCAAATTTTTTTTAGCAAGCGGATGTTCCACAGCCTACTTGAATTCCTCTCCTGAAAAAAACTTTTATTTTTCTACCACATGGCCATGCTGCAGATTTTCCAAAAGTTTATGCTGTTTCACTTTCTAAATTTAAGTTTCAACTTTAAATCATTCCTTTGCTCCCATATGTGAATGTGGGCTCTTAGAAGCAGACAGGCTACATGTTGAATGCTTTGCTGCTTAGTAATTTCTTCCACCAGATAGTTTAAATCATCTATTTTAATTTTAAATTTCTAGAGATCCCTAGGACACAAACCCAATGCATCCAAGCTCTTTCCTAAGGCATAAGACACATGACCTTTGTTCCAGTTCTCAGTAAGTTCCTCATTTCCATATGAGATCTCCTCAGCCTGGACTTCATTGTCCATATCACTATCAGCATTTTGGTCACAATGATTTAACAAGTTTCTAAGAAGTTTATGAACTTTCCCTAATCTTCCTGTTGTCTTCTGAGCCTTCTAAACTCTTTCAACCTCCGCCTGTTACCGAGTTCCAAAGCTGCTTCTGCATTTTCAGGTATCTTTATAGCAACGCCCCATTCCTCAGTACCAATTTTCTGTGTTAATCCTTTCTGGAATTGCTATAAATACCTGAATCTGGGTGGTTTAGAAAGAGGTTAAATTGGCTCAGGTTCTGCAGGCTTTACAGTATGCATGATGGTGACATCTGCTTGGCTTCTTGGGAGGCATCAGGAAGCTTACAATGATAAGAGGGGAAAGGAGAGCAGGCATGCCACATGGTGAAAGCAGGAGCAAATGGTGGAGAGGTAGAGGTACCATATACTTTTTTTTTTTTTTTTTTTGAGATGGAGTCTAGCTCTGTCACCCAGGCTGGGGTGCAGTGGTGCAATCTCGGCTCACTGCAACCTCTGCCTCCTGGGTTCAAGCAATTCTCCTGCCTCAGCCTCCTGAGTAGCTGGGATTATCAGCACCTACCACCACACCTGGCTAATCCTTTTGTATTTTTAGTAGAGACAGGGTTTCACCATGTTGCCCATGCTGGTCTCAAACTCCTGACCTCAGGTGATACACCCGCCTCAGCCTCCCAAAGTGGTGGGATTACAGGCGTGAGCCACCGTGCCTGGCCGCATATACTTTTAAAAGGCCATTTCCTGTGAGAAATCATATTACTATTGTGAAGACGACACCAAGCCATGAGGGATCCACCCTGTGGCCCAAACACCTCCCACCAGTCTTCAAATCCAGCACTGGGGACTACAATTCAACATGAGATTTGAGTGGGGACAAATATCCAAATTCTATCACTGTTCATACCCTATACCAATTTTTGTATTAAAACCTTTTTATTTGTAGGATACTTTATGTAATAAGATAGTTAGAACTCTGTCATCTCTGTTAAAACTTTTAAAACATGTTTGCCATCTTTTACTTATTCATTCTATAATTCTTATGTAGCTATTATAAAATTTCATATAGTCAAAGCATATCATAGAGCTTCTGAATTTTGTATCACACTTAGGGTTAACTATAGGATTACAAAGTAAGTCTTCCTCTATCTTCTAATCCTTCAATGGTTTTATTAATTTAAATTTGTGGTCCATCTAGATTTTCGAAATGTGAGTTGCTGTACCTTCACTTATTTATTCAAACTTGTATTGAGTCTGTACCCAAGTACTGAAAACCACTGTCATATTCTAAGGAGTAATATCAGGACACTCATGAACATGTTACAAGGCAGCCAAAACTGGTCCTCTGACAGCAATTTATCCACTTCCATCTACCTTTCATGTAAGAGATCTGTCAGTTTCACCCCACTGAGGATTAACTCTTCCCCATTTCCATGGATCAGCAGCATCAGCACCACCTGGGAGCTTGTTAGAAAATGCAGAATGACAAGTCCCACCTCAGACCTACTGAGTCTGCATTTTAATAAGATCCCTAGGTGATACTTAAACACATTAAAATCTAGGTAGCACTGAGCTGGACGGGAAGAAAACATCTTTTGTCTTCTAGCCCATTCCCATAAGTTAAAATACATATGGTCAATGAAAGGAAAAGGTGAGAACACCTCCTGGTTATTACGTTGATAAAGTATTTCCAAGATCAGTGATTTTTCTGTTCCTTTGGTCTTGTTTCCAAAGTATGACTCCAATCCTAGCCAGTTTCAAATCAGTTCAAATTATTGCTATCATTTTTAAATTACTTCTATTAGGCAATTTTCATATGAATTCTAATTATGTCACACAACAATTTTCTTGAGGCAGATGTTACTACTTCCACTTTATGGAAGAGGAAAACTGAAATTGAATGTTCAGGCAACTTTCCTAAGGTCACACAGCTTAAGTGGTAGAGTATCTAGATTTGTATCCAGGCCTGTTTGAGAGTCCATTCCTCAACTAGAAGAGTCATGAAAAGATGGTTACTGTAGGTGGAATTTGGGAAAAGAAAGGGTGGGATTAAAATCGTAGAGCAGAAATGGGAACATTTGAATAGAGAAGTTTACTTGGGTAGCCAATGGTTAAGTAGACAGGCAGTTACTAAATATTGTGGTTAGCAACCCATTGTGCTTGTGGTTTTTCAACTATTAAAGATACTTTACAGTTGCTTATGACAGTGTTATGTATACAATGTTAGATTTGGTTTTGAAAGCTTGTCTTTTGCTCTTCTGCATGAGGTCAGAAACTGTTTTAATGTCAATTAGGCTTTGTTTTAGACAAGTGAGCATGATGAACACATTCCCATCCTGTTTTCTCTGAAACAATTTCCCCTGTTGAGAGAGGTGAGGAGCATGATTTGAACCAACCAATATAGTTTCTGTACTGGGATTATCTGGTTTTGTGTGACATTTAGAGGCTCACATAGTGTCAATGAGCGAAGAGATCTTAGAGGTAGCAATTTTAACCTTTCATTTTACGGATGAGGGTCTGAGGCCCAGAAGTGAGTAGGACTAGGTTATGGTCACTCAGACACCTAGCTCTTCCTGTTTGAATTGCAGTTGGGTTTATAGCTGTCTTACTCCTCGCTAGACTGTGAGCAATTTGAGAATAGGGAATAAATTTTACTCATCTTTATACTCTTGCGACACCTTGTTTATGGGCTAGCATGCAGTAGGAACTTAATAAATATTTGTTGTATACATATAGTTAAATGCATGCTTAGTAGAGATGAATTTTATAGGTCACTAAAATCAGATGTTAAAGTAGTATAATAATTTTTAACTCAATTTAATCTCTATTTGAATACCCTCTCAGCTTCAAAGGAAAAAAAAACACAATGTTGCCTATTCAAAGTCAATTTTGTAACCTAAGAATTTTACAGCTGATGTGGAATGAATACACGGTCAATTTAGGATTCTTCTCTCCACCTTCTCTAAAGAATGGCACTTAGGTCTGTTGTGCTCACTTACATGTATCTGACACCTCTTATGCATCCCTTTAGATCCTATTGCTATTTCAGCTACTACTGAGGTAAACAGTTTGGCACTTGTTTCACAGGTACAGCCCAATAGCATTTCTTGCTTTACTGATGCTGAAGTGTGGGATGTTTCAGAAATCAGTCAATGCATGCACAGCAGGGAAATGGCAATGAATTAATGCCCAATGGGACAGAACTTTGACTCGTGGGGCATGGAGGATAGTTGATAAGTGCTTCCCCCTTTCTTCCTCTGGAAGGTGCATTTCATTTTTTTATTGCACCTCTGTCCTATTTTTCCATAAGTTATTGGGGTACAGGTGGTATTTGGTTACATGAATAAGTTCTTTAGTGGTGATTTGCAAGATTTAGGTACACCCATCACCCATGTATACACTGCACCATATTTGTGCTCTTTTATCCCTTGCCCCCCTGCCACTGTTCACCAAAGTTCCCAAAGTCCATTGTATCATTCTTAGGCTTTTGCATCCTCATAGCTTAGTTCCCACATATCAGTGAGAAAATACGATGTTTGGTTTTCCATTCCTGAGATACATCACTTAGAATAATAGACTCCAGTGTCATCCAGATCACTGCAAATGCTGTCAATTCATTCCTTTTTATGGCTGTGTAGTATTCCATCATGTGTATGTATGTATATATATATGTATATATATGTATGTATATATATGTATATATATGTATGTATATATATGTATATATATGTATGTATATATATGTATATATATGTATGTATATATGTGTATATGTGTGTGTGTGTGTATGTGTGTGTATATGTGTGTGTGTGTATGTGTGTATGTGTGTGTGTATGTGTGTGTGTGTATATATGTATGTATATATGTGTGTATATATATATGTGTATATATACACACCACAGTTTCTTTATCCACTTGTTGATTGATGGGCATTTGGGTTGGTTCCACGATTTTGCAGTTGCGAATTGTGCTGCTATAAACATCTGTGCAGGTATCTTTTTTGAATAATAACTTCTTTTCCTCTGGGTAGATACCCAGTAGTGTGATGGCTGAATCAAATGTTAGTTCTACTTTTAATTATTTAAGGACTCTCCACACCACACTGTTTTCCACAGTGGCTGTACTAGTTTACATTTCCACCAGCAATGTAGAAGTGTTCCCTGTTCACTGCATCCACACCAACATCTACTGTTTTTTGATTTTTTGATGATGGCCATTCTCGTAGGAGGAAGGTGGTATCGCATTGTGGCTTTGATTTGCATTTCCCTGATCAGAAGCTCTTTAGTGATGTTGGACATTTCTTTACATGTTTGGCTATTTGTATATCTTTAGAGAGTTGACTATTCATGTTCTTAGCCCACTTTTTGATGGGATTTTTTTTTTTTTTTCTTACCAATTTGAGTTCATCATAGATGCTGGATACTAGTCCTTTGTCAGATGTATAGAGTGTGAAGATTTTCTCCCACACTGTGGGTTGTCTGTTTACTCTGCTGACTGTTCCTTTTGACATACAGAAGCTCTTTAGTTTAATTAGGTGACACCTATTTGTTTGTTTTTATTGCATTTGTTTGGGGGTCCTTCGTTATGAAATCCTTGCCTAAGCCAAGGTCTAAAAGGGTTTTTCCGACGTTATCTTCCAGAATTTTTATAGTTTCAGGTCTTAGGTTTAAGTACTTAATCCATCTTGAGTTGATTTTTATATTAAGGTAAGAGATGAAGATCTAGTTTCATTCTCTTACATGTGGCTAGCCAATTATCCCAGCACTATTTGTTGAAAAGGGTATCCTTTCCCCCACTTTGTTTTTGTTTGCTTTGTCAAAGATCAATTGGCTGTAAGTATTTGCACCCTCTGAAGCCATGGTCTGAGCTGTACCTTGGCCCCTTTTGGCCGCTGCTGGAGCTGGAGCAGCCATGATGCAGGGCACCATGTCTTGAGGCTGCACAGAGCAGAGGGGCCCTGGGCCTGGCCCACAAAACCATTTTTCCCTCCTAGGCCTCTAGGCCAGTTAGGGTAGGGGATGTCATGAAAGTGTCTGAAATGTCTTCAAGGCATTCTCCCCATTATCTTGGCTTTCAACATTTGACTTAGTTATGTAGATTTCTGGAGCCTACTTGAATTCTTCCCAAGAGAATGGGTTTTACTTTTCTACCACATGGGCAGGCTGAAAATTTTCCAAAGTTTTACACTGTGCTTCCCTTTTAAATATGTTCTATTTTCACATAATCTCTTTGCTCATGCATATGAGTATATACTGTTTGAAGAAGCCAGGCCACATGTTGAATGCTTTGCTACTTAGAAATTTCTTCTGCCAGTTACCCTAAGTCATCTCTCTGAAGTTCAAAGTTTCACAGATCTCTTCCTTCCTTTTTGGCACTACAAGATGCCTCCAACCTCTTTGCTAATGCATAACAAAAGTAACCTTCACTCCAGTTTCCAATAAGTTCCTCATCTCCATCTAAGACCACTCCAGCTTGGACTTCATTGTCCATATCCCTTATGGGCATTTTGGTCACAACAACTTAACAAGTCTCTAGGAGGTTCCAAACTTTCCCACATCTTCCTGTCTTCTTCTGAGTCCTCCAACCTGTTCTAACCTCTGCCCATTACCTGGTTCCAAAGCTGCTTCCACATTTTCAGGTATCTTTATAGCAATGCCTCCCTTCCCAGTACCAATTTTCTGTATTAATCTGTTCTTGCATTGCCATAAAGAACTACCAGACAATGGGTAACTTATAAAGAATAGAGGTTTAATTGGCTCGGTTCCACAAGGTGTACAGGAAGCATGTCTGGGGAGGCCTCAGGAACAATCATTGGTGGAAGGTGGAAAGAGAAGCAGGCGTGCCCTACATGGCTGGAGCAGGGGAAAGAGAGTGAAGGGGGGTTGGGGGTACTACACACTTCTAAAGAACCAGATATCATGAGAACTCACTATCACGAGGAAAGCAAGGGAGAAATCAGCCCACAAGATCCAATCACTTCCCACCAGGCCCCTCCACCAATATAGGGGATTACAATTCAACATGAGTTTTGTTCAGGGACACAATTTCAAACCATATCAACCTAGGAGTAGAATTGCTAGATTATATAGTTTAAAAAAGTCCACTTTTCCATTTTCCAGCCCATTTTCCAAAGAGGCTAGATAATTTTACATTCTCACCAGCAATATATGAGAGTACCAATTTCTCCACATCCTTACCAAGGTAGCATCCTTACCTTTCATTGCCTGTCTTTTAATTATGACCATGCCAGTGGATATAAACCAAATTCTCAAGATTATTTTGATTTGCATTTCTTTAATGATTAATGATGTTTAATATCTCTTCATGGGCTTATTGGTCATTTTGTATACCATCTTTGGAGAAATATATATTCAAATTTTTGCTGATCTTGTGAGGGGCTCCTTTTTTGGCAATAATGTTTGCATCTGATCCCAACATTGGCTCATTTTTAATTGGGTTATTTGTCGTTTTATTGTTGAGTTGCAAGAGGTACTCCTAGATACTCTGGATATTGGATCATTATATATGGTTTGAAATTACTTTCTCCTAATTTTTGGGTTGACTTTCCCTTTCTTGATAGTGTCCTTTGAAGAATAAAATGTTTAAATATTAAGTCCAATATATCTATTTTTATTTGGTTTGTTGCTTTGATGTCATCTGTTTCATAGTTCTTATAGTTTTCTAACTTTTATTTTTTAGCTCTTAACATTTAGTTCATTGATTGAATATTTTTTAATACAGTGTGAGGCTGTTCTTCACTTTAAAACTAAACTTTATTTTTAAAGACGGTTTTAGATTTATTAAAAACTTGCAAAGATAACAGAAAGTTCCTATATTCACTCCTCCAAGTTTCTGTTATTAACATTTAAGACCACACTTTCTTTACGTTGCATCAATGTTTACCTAATATGCTTTTTCTGTTCCAGGATCCCATCCAGGACACCACATTACATTCAGTTGTCAAGGTTCCTCTTGGCTGGGACAGTTTCTCAAACTTTGATTTTGATGAACTTGAAAGTTTTGAGAAGTACTGGTCAGGTGTTTTGTCAAATGTCCTTCAATTGATATTTGTATGATGTGTTTCTCATGATTAGACTCGGGTTACAGGTTTTGGGGAAGGGGACGACGGATGTAAAGTATCATTCTTGTCACATTATATCAAGAGTGCATAATATCAACATGATGTATTACTACTGATGTTGCCTTGATCACTGGGATTAGAGTAGTGTTTGGTAGGTTTCTCCTTGTAGTTCTACTCATCTTTAGTTTTTAAAATTGTATATTATACTCTTAGGAAGGAAGTCACTATACACAGCTCACACTGAAGGAATGAAATGTTCTAAAACCTTGAGAATGGAGTATCTACATAATCTGGTATTCTTCTGTATGGAATATTTTTCTCTTTACCCTAATGATTTATTCAGTCTTTCATGTATATCAGTTCAGTCTTTCATGTATATCAGTATAAGCACATTATGATTTATACTTTGCATTATAATCTAATTTTATTTTTGCTCAAAATTTCCCAGCTTTGGCTACCGGGAGCTGTTTCAATGATTTCTTGTGTCTCTTTGAATTACTCCTATTAATGTGGGTAGTTTTTTAAGAGAGGACTTTACTTTTGGCACTACAAGATGCTTCCAGCTCATCCTAGAATGCTCTTGCCCCTGTCCTAAAATTGATTATCATACAGAATATCTCCAGGGAGCCTAGTTCCTCTTATCAGAGAATGGTATTAGAAATGAAGATTTGTGTGCTAGTTGTGTTCATTGCTACCGGGATGTCATTGCTTTTAGGTCCTCTCAGCTGATAGAGCAAGGAAATATATGTTTATATACTAACTCATATATATACACATACCTATAAATATTTCTGTATGTAACCATTTGTATCTATATAAAGCTAAACATGAGTTCATAGTAATAACTCCAACTTTAATCCATTACACATGCATCATTCTAGGCTATTCCCCTTATTTTATAAACTCCCACTCCAATGGTAAGAAATCTGGCCCGCACTATCCACCATCCATTTACTTAATTGTTCAATTCCAGTATACGTGTATAATGGTACCAGAATTGTTACTCCATTCCTCTGTACTCATGTGGGAAACATTTTTTATCAGTTACAATACATGTATAGTTCCTTTTGCCTTTAGTGTTACAGACTCAACTCATTTCCAAAGTCATTTAGGTCAGCACTTTATACCATTCAGCAAACTCATTTCATGCATTTGGAATACAATTAGATTCTCTTGTTATAGTCCATATTTTCTGGGATCCTCCTAGATTCTAAATCATTTTTTAAAATTCCATACATTAATGTTCATTCTTTCTACTGTAAAGGTCTGTGGGTTTTGGCAAATGTCTACTGTCGTGTATCCACCATTACAGTGTCATAAATAATAGTTTCACTGCTCTAGAAAATTCCTCCTTCCTCACCTATCTTATTCTCCATCCCTCAACCCATGCCATATTTGGAAACTCCTGATTTTTCTTGCTGTCTTCATAGTTTCGCTTTGCCCAAAATGTCATACATGGTAATCATGCAGTATGTAGCCTTTTCAGATGGGCTTCTTTCACGTAACCATATGTATTTAAAGTTCATCCATGCCTTTTTATGGCTTGTCAGATAATTTTTTATTGCTGAATAACATTCTTTTGGATGTATGTAGTAGTTGGTCCATTTACCTATTCTTATTTTCAATTTTACTTTAACTTTTATGACTTTTTTCCCACTTGCTTAAATTGTTCTTATTTTACCATTCCTGTTGATTCTTCCTGCTTATTCTCCCCCTTCCTGTTTGTAGGACTTTAACAATTTTTACATATACAGTACTGTAGTATTAACAGTATGTACCTTGTTACGTATCACATCTCTAGAACTTTTTTCCTCTTGCGAAACAGGAACTCTATAAGGGAGACTCAAATGGAAGCTGTTTCCATTGAATGACAACTTTTCTTTTCCACTTTGCCTTAGTCCCTGGAAATCACCACTCTACTACCTGTTCTAAGAGAGAGACTACTTTAAATACCTGTAACTGAAATCATGTAGTCTTTCTTTGTGACTATATGATGCATTATACTGTATTAGTATGATGCAAATAGTATAATGCATTATACTAAATGCATTATATTATGTATTATGGAATTACAATGATGCATTATAATGCATTTGTGAATGTATAATACATTATACTAACTGCATTTACTATAATGTCCTCAAGGTTCACCCATTTTGTCATGTGATAGTATTTCCTCTTTTAAGTATGAATAATATGCCAATGTATGTATGTGCCACATTTTCTGTATGCATTCATATATGAATGGATACTTGGGTTGCTTCTGTCTCTTGGCTATTGTGAATAATACTATCATGAATATGGGTGGGTAAATATCTCCTTGAGATCCTGTTTTCAATTACTTTGGTTATATTCCCAGATGTGAGATTTATAGATCATATGGTTGTACTTTAAAAAATATTTAAGGAATCTTCATAGTATTTTCCATAGGGGCTCTACTATTTTACATTCCCACCAGCAATGTACAAGGGTTCCAATTTCTTCACATCCTCTTGAACACTTGCTATTTCTTTTTTCACTCAAAAGGCGAATAGTTTAATTATAGAAACTTCAAACTGTGGAATCTGTGCAGGAGCTAAAACATTATGTTAATCTGTATGAACGGATATGGAATAGTTCCTGACCCATATGTACTGATAAAGATTGTCTCTTTATCAGGACTAGACATTGCTTTTCCTGTTGAAGAGGCTGAGTCTTGATTGCTTTAGCAAAATATATTGTCAACCTCTAGAACAAAGGAGACAGTTTTGACTAGGAAATCTTATTGGGTAAACAGTCTCTCTTTGTGACTGGTAGATATTTTCTCTTTATCCATATAAGCTTGTACTTTCTGCCTTCTTTTCACTGAGATCAGTGTGGGGGGGATGGTTAGGATGTTCTATTTTAATTTTTATCGAAGTAACACAAAAATGAGATTAAAAGTATGAGACAACGCAGGTTTTTAATGAAATGCAATATCTGCCTGCTTCAAACATCTCTATTTTCAGACATACTTTCTAGAAATAACCATTTTTAACCATTATACTTTTAAATTCTGGTTATTCCATACTTCTATACTTCTAGGAATTTTACAGTTTTAAGTCTTAAATTTAGATATTTAAGCTATTTTGTGTTAACTTTTGTATATGGTATAAGCTAAGAGTCCAAATTCATTCTTTTGCATGTACGTAGCCAATTTTCCTAACATAATTTGTTGAAGGAAACTATCCTTTCTTTACTGTGTAGCTTTGGCATCCCTGTCAATGATCATGTGACCATATATAGGAGAGTATATTTCTGGGCTCTCTTCTGTTTTTTTGGACTACGTCTGTTTTATACCAGTACCATACTGGTTTCATTACTGTAGAATTTTAATATATTTTTAAATCATCCTCTTTCCTGTTTACTCTTAAGAATCAAATTTCCCCAAGTAATGTTTATAGTCAAGATATTTGTTTTAGTTTTGTTATGTTACCTACGGTGCCACTGTTGCTTGGAGTAAGATAAATGGCATGTCATCCGCAGTAATCCTATCTTTTGGGCAACACAATTTTGAAAAACAATGAGATGAGGTTGACGTTATCAGTTGACAAATTTTTAATCCATGCCCAGATTTGTAATAAAACGTCTTCACATTTCATAATTTTTCATAATCTACCCCTGGGTCTTTGGAACCATGCAGATATTATGTGCTTTAAATAAAAAATCTTGTCACTTACGGTATGCATCAAAATTGTTCTGAGGCTCAGGAGCATACCTATGCTTCCTCATGGATAATACTTTGAAAGAGTTCCTGTTCACTAGTGGGGGTTTTCTACTGTTCTCATGCAAAAAGTTTTACGGAAGAGTTTATTTGCATATGGAAATGTTTCTGTGTCTTGATTATCCCCAAAGGCATTCTGCACAGGAGTCATCTTTGCCCTCTCACATTCAGTTCTTTGAATCGATGCAGCTGAAATTGTGGATAAATATAGAAAATTTCCATGATCCTAACAATCACATGCCAGCTTGTTATTGTGATTTAAACAAAGACAAAATATCATGTGCAAAAACAAACAAAATATAGTTAGCCAGGCATTGTTTCTAAACATGGACTCCAACCTCCAAAACTAAAAATACTTACCTGATTTATAAACCTATGGTGAAACATCATTGCTAATTTTAAAGAATTGAAGCCTGGGTTGCTGAATTGTATACGTTTTACATAAGCATTTGAATTAAGATTTCTAAAACAAATCCAAACTCTGAATCATAAAATAGTCTGTTATGTATAATGTGCACGGCTTGGGATACAAAACTGCTCGACATTAAAGCTGTATGTAAGTGATTTTACTTAATTTTCCAGTTTAATGGAGATGTGTTAAAAATATTAATCTTTCACATCTCCCCCTCCTCTATCTCAAAATCATGTTACCAGTAACCATTACTCCATTATAGCACCTGAGGAAGGTGGAGAACTGCTTCTCCCATGTATTAGTCTGTCTTCACACTGCTAATCAAGACATACCCGAGACTGGGTAATTTATAAAGGAAAGAAGATTCATTGACTCACAGTTGAGCATTGCTGGGGATGCCTCACAATCATGGTGGAAGGTGAAGGAAGAACAAAGGCATGTCTTACATAGTGACAGGCAAGAGAGCATGTGCAGGGGAACTGCCCTTTATAAAACCATCAGATCTTGTGAGACTTATGCACTATCATGACAATAGCATGGGAAAACCTTCCCCCATGATTCAGTTACCTCCTACCAGGTCCCTCCCACAACATGTGGGGATTATGGGAGCTACAATTCAAAATGAGATTTGGGTGGGACACAGCCAAACCGTATCATTCCCTGGCCCCTCCCAAATCTCATGTCTTCACATTTCAAAACCAATCATACATTCCCAACAGTCTCCCAGTCTTAACTGATTTCAGCATTAACTCAGAAGTCCATAGTCCAAAGTCTCATCTAAAATAAGGCAAGTCCCTTCTGCCTATGAGACTGTAAAATCAAAAGCAAGTTAATCACTTCCTAGATACCAGAGTACAGGCATTGGGTAAATACGCCCATTCCAAATGGGAGAAATTGGCCAAAATGGAGGGGCTACAGGCCCCGTGCAAGTCTAAAATCCAGTGGAGCAGTCAAATCTTGAAGCTCCAAAATTATCTCCTTTGACTTCATGTCTCACACCCAGGTCACACTGATGCAAGAGTTGAGTTCCCATGGCCTTGGGTAGTTCCACCCCTGTGACATTGCAGGGTACAGCCCCCCTCGTGGCTGCTTTCATGGGCTGGCATTGTCTGCGGCTCATGGCGCAAGCTCTTGGTGGGTCTATCATTCTAGGTCTGGAGGACGGTGGCCCTCTTCTCACAACTCCACTAGTCAGTGCTCCAGTGGGGACGCTGTGTGGGTGCTCCCACCCCCACGTTTCCCTTCTGCACTGTCCTAGCCGAGGCTGTCCATGAGAGCTCTGCCCCTGCAGCGCACCTCTGCCTTGGACATACAGGTGTTTCCACACATCCTCTAAAATCTAGGTGGAAGTTCCCAAACCTCAATTCTTGACTTCTTTGCACCCACAGGCCCAACACCACGTGGAAACTGCCAAGGCTTGCACCCTCTGAAGCAACAGCCTGAGCTGTACACTGGCCCCTTTTAGCCACAGCGGGAGCAGCTGTGGTATGCAGGGTGCCAAGTCCCAAGGCTGCACACAGCAAGGAGCACCCTGGGCCTGGCCCATGAAACCATTTTTTCTTCCTATCCGTCATGGCCTCTGATGGGGAGGGGCTGCTGTGAAGACCTCTGATGCACCCTGGAGACATATTCCCCATTGTCTTTGTGATTAATATTTGGCTGCTCATTACTTAAATTTCTGCAGCTGGCTTGAATTTCTCCCCAGAAAATGGGTTTTTCTTTTCTATCGTATTGTCAGGCTGCAAGTTTTCCAAAAGTTTATGCTCTTCCTCTTGAATGCTTGGCTGCTTAGAAATTTCTTCCTTCAGATATCCTAAATCTTCTCTCTCAAGTTCAAAGCTCCACAGATTTCTAGGGCAGGGGCAAAATGACACCAGTCTTTTTGCATAGCAGGAGTGATCTTTATTTCAGTTTCCAAAAAGTTCCTCATCTCCATCTGAGACCACATCAGCCTGGACCTTATTGTCCATATCACTATAAGCATTTTGGTCAAAACCATTCAACAAGTCTCTAGCAAGTTCCAAACTTCCCCACATCTTCCTGTCATCTTCTGGACCCTCCAAGTCTCTAGAAATTCCAAACTTTACCACGTTTTTCTATCTTCTTCTGAGCCCTCCAAACTGTTGCAACCTCTTCCTGTTACCCAGTTCCAAAGTCGCTTCCACATTTTTGGGTATCTTTACAGCAGCACCCCATTCTACCAGTAGCAATTTATTGTATTAGTTCATTCTCATGTTGCTAATAAAGACATATCTGAGACTGCGTAACTTATAAGGGAAAGAGGCTTAATTGACTCACAGTTCAGTGTGGCTGAGGAGGCCTCACAATCATGGTGGAAGGCGGAGGAGCAAAGGCATGTCTTCTATGGCTGCAGGCAAGAGAGCATGTGCAGCGGAACTTCCCTTTTTAAAAGCATCAGCTCTCATATTTATTCACTATCATGAGAAAAGCACGAGAAAACATGCCCCTATGATTCAATTACCTCCCACTGGGTCCCCCCTTCAACATGTGGGGATTATAGGAGCTACAATTCAAGATCAGATTTGGGTGAGGACACAACCAAACCATATCACCCCATTATATCACCTAGACATTATACCACTTACAAAGGAAAATGGTTAGCAAGGTAGAGAAATTAGAAAGTCCACACCGTAATGGAAAGTTGTCATGTTTTTTGCAGCCCAGCATCTAAATCCTCCTGAGTTTGGTGCAGTGCTTGCTGCATGAGGTTTTTCACTAGAGAATCTTGAAAATGCCAGATATTTGCTTCCCCAGGCTACTTTGCAGTTAAGCCTATCTAGTCAGAAACCCCTATCTCAGGCCTTACGTGGAAAATTGATACAAAGAAAAGACTGAAAAATCCATTCTGGCAAGCACAGAATGGGTGTGCTGGCAGCCTCATCAGTTGTCCAGCACCAGTGATGTCTAGATCCAGCAGTGGTGGCAGTAATGTCTTCCAGTACTTCTGTGGTGTAGCTATGATGCCTCTCTGCATGGTTCTTCAGCCCTCTTGAAATCTGTGAGCTAACCAGTTTCCAGGAATAAATTTATTTTCTGTTTAAATTAGGTAAAACTGGTTCCTATTGCTTCCAGCTAAGACCTCTAAGAGGTACACTCACCCCTTCTAGTCTCTTGTGAATTGAGAAAAAGACAAGAGATCAGAGGTATGGGAATCAGATGGTGAGACACCTGTGTTTCACATTCATGTCTGCAGCCTGGGGTTGAGAAGAAAGCCTAAACAGGAAAATGGTCAGCTGGGCCTCTCAAATCTTGGTGGTCTTATAAGGGACTCACATAGCCACATGGAGCTGCCACATCAGCGTAAAATGAGTAGAATAGCGTGGTTAGGCAGAGAGGGACTAAGATCAGTTCTTCAGGGTTTCCCAGTCATCCATGTCACAGAAAAAGCATGCAGAGGTCCTCAAATGTCCTGAGTAGGAATGTGAAACATAACTGACAGTATTTGATGGTGAACTTGTGAGGGGTGACACAATGTTACTGACAACAGGTTCTTAGGCTCTCATGTAATAAAAATTGACACGAGGTTTAGCAGGTTTCCCAGACAAGGCTTTTATTAGGGGCTTATGTTTGAACACAAGGGAGGCAGCACAACAGTTTTCTGGCTGATTCCAACAAGAGAGTCAGGAGGGTAATTTTAAAGGGGCTAGAGTGGGCAAGGAGTGACATTTAAGCTTGTAGAAGTCGGGAACTTCTGGCACCTGTGCAGTTTGATAACATGCTTCATTTGTTGCATGTCTTATTAGCATATTAAATATTAAGTGTCCACCTTTGCATGTGAGTATTGAGTATTATAATGAAACTATGGTGGAAGTTCAGTTGTTCTTCTGGTCTTGTACACAGCTGGGAGATAGGAGTAAACTCCCTTGAGTAAGATTTATGGTGGGAGCTGCTTATTAGTTTCCTCAAGGTCCTGCAATCAATGGTAGGCATCTTGAGTAAGATTTCCAGTGCAAGGTCTTGATGGTCTCTTTGGGGTCGCTGCTGGCCATGCCTGCCACCAACTTGCAATAGAGGTCCTTGGTGGGATACAGGGGTCAAGTCCCATCCCTGCTCTGTCTTCACGACAATGGAATAAAGTGATCCTATAGTTGAAGACTGCAGGACAGACTGGGCATGGGATGCAGTAAGAGATGCAGCTAACTCTCTGGGTAGGAAGCTATGCTGATGAGAATTAAAGTGAGGCCAAGTTAACAGGGAGGACCATTGGCCCTGTTTGAGCTGAGATGACAGGCCATTAATTCCTAGCTGTAGGCTGGATAGATGACAAGGACAAGGGACAATTACCACTCCCACCAAATAAGCCAATGAAAATTCAGGGATATGTAGTCATTACGGGATGGAAAATAATATTGTCTCACTTTTTTTAGTAGGGGATAAATATTCCTTCTGTGGTATTGAGGGAAAACTTAGAACTCGGTCATTATTTTTGTCAAACTTATTTCGGATAGGATAAAATGGGTACGTTGGTTGTTTTGTGTCCCCTTGAGGGTTCACTTATCACATGAACTTCCTGTGCAGTGAAATGTGGTTTGCAGGTACTGAGATACTTGCCCAAAGAACTTGTTTTTCCTCTGCCTCTGCATTACATCAAGGTTTCTTAGAAATGTAATGGATTTGTCATTAGTCCGTGTTTACATTTTTTATTCTTATAAATTATTGAGCTAGTCAAATATACTGAAATTTACTGCATTTGAACATAGAACCCGAAAGTAAGTTGCCTAGCATATACATGACACTCTCATTTACCAGTGTTCAAGAAATTAGCATTTTTCTTTTTCACCGTGACCAGACCACATGACCTATTTCTAGATTTGAATACTAGAAATAGTATTTATACAGTAAATAATGTGGCATCCAGATCCTCTGGCCACATTGACTAAGTAACTGAAACATGAACCATCCATATTCAGAGTAACAATAAAAATGACTTGTTATCACATTTTGACATGACATATCTATTGAGAATGCTCACTCACTCATACTGCCTGGTTTTATTGAGACATCACCAATTTCCTTAGGTATTTAGAGACAGTTAATTCTTACAATTAAAGTAGCTGAGGCAGAGAGGGATGCAAAGGAATTTGCCTGAAATAGTGGTGGAGTTAGAATTTATTAATAGTTCAGTTGCTTGCTCTTAGTGAACCTGTGTTTTTTGGAGATAATATCCATCATCACTTTAATTTCATGCCTGTAGGATAGGGTAGTCTACCTATGTAACTAGTGGGACTATTATCATGCTGCAGTTCAGAAATGACATTTTACCACTGAAGACCTGACATAAGTTACTTGGTTTGGTTGATTATATATTTTGAAAGCCCCTTTGCTGTACCATCATCTATTTGAAATGAGATTCTGTACTTTTCCCAGAGGATCAAAATATATCAATGTGTGTATGTGTATAATCTTTCAATTCCCATTGTCCAGGGACAAAGCTATTTAATCAGCTTGATATAGATAGCTCTGAGGTAGTAATAAAAATGAAATTTTCATAGATTAACATTTTAAAAACACACTACTAAGAAAAATAAACTGACTGGATTCTTCTACACAAATAAACATGAATTTCCTATAAGATGAAGGTGCATGAAAGAGGGACATCCTCTTGATAAATGAACTGTTATTGTCAGTCATGATTAAAATTTTGTTAGAAGTTGTACAAGAACAATCTAGAATTAGCATGACCTTAGTTTGTGAAGTATGGTCAATTTAAATGTCATTGTAGAGCATTATATTCTTTTTATACCTTTGTTATAGTTACGAGAAATTGAAAATTCATAATGCTTTAAGTTCCATCTTACAATAATTAAATTTATACAGTAAATACATCACTTTTTAATTTTTTCATATTTGTAGTGACTTTCAAATACTATTGAAGAATTGTGCTAAGTAATGTGAATGTGAACTTAGATACGTTCAAAGTACATACCTACACAATAAATAAATGCTATAGCTGCAAAGTCGATTTGTTTGCTACCTCAGGTTATCACTGTTTGTAAGACAAAGGCACAAGGCACCTATGAAAATAATCTGTGAAAAAAAACGGAATATAACTCAAAAAAAGCAGAAAATGCAGATGAGGCTATGAATGAAGAAGAGCTCATGGTGTATCACATAAAGTAAAATCTCACATACTGCATTTCCTTCATGAAAATTCTTTACAAAGGAAAACAATCAAATTCAGTCATTGTTGTGGGCTCAATCGTGTCCCCTTCCCAAGTTCTTTTTTCTTTAAAGTCAGGGTCTTACTCTACTGCTCAGGCTAGAGTGCAATGGTGTGATATTGCCTCACCACAACCTGGGCCTCCTGGACTCAGGTGTTTCTCCCATCTCAGCCTCCCAAGTAGCTGTGACTACAGGTGTACAACCCCACAACCAGCATTTTTTTTTTTTTTTTGTATTTTTAGTAGAGACGGGTTCTGCCATGTTACCCAGGTTGGTCTTGAACTCCTAGGCTCAAGAAATCTGCCTGTCTTGGCCTCCCAAAGTGCTGGGATTACAGATGTGAGCCACTATGCCTGGCCCCCTCCTCAAATTCATATGTTGAAGTCCTAACCCCCAGCAATTCAGAATATGACTGAATTTGGAGATGGTATCTTTAAAGAGGTGATTAAGGTAAAGTTAGGTCATTAGGGTGGGCCCCAATCCAAAGTGACTGTTATTCTTATAAAACAAGGAGATTTAGGATACAGACACCAACAGAGGGTATGACCATGTGAATATACAGGGAGAATGCAACCATCTGCAAGACAGAGAGGCCTTGAAGAAACCAACACTGCCAACACCTTGGTCTCGGGCTTCTAGCTTCCAGAATTTTGAGAAAATCAATTCAGTTTGTTTGAGTCAAATAACCTGTGCTACTTTGTTATGGCAGGCCTAGCAAACTAGTGTAATCACATATACAAAGAGTTGTCATTTATGTATTCTTAACTGCATTGAATCACATTACTAATGGTGCATGGCATGGCAGCTGCTAAATTTGGTGCAAAAATTAAAACAGAGCTTCGTGTTTCTAATCATTCTCAAATAATGTATCATAGATCCTTTGTATAAGTTATTTTGCTATTCTGGAATATAAAAGGGCAGGAGCAAGGAAAAAGTCAGTTTTCTCAACTGTACTTCTCTGCTACCTGTGTGGAGAATTGTCATCAGCTTCTGCTCTGCGTGGCCTGGGGAGAAGAGTTGTGCTAAGTTAGGCCACATCTGCTTTTGTTCCATGTAACTTGTTTGCTTCCATCAATTTTCATATTTCTGATCAAGTTAGTGGTGGAATTAATAGTGCATGTGGCTGTATATGTTTGGTGTCAGTAGTTTCCAACCTAAATTCTATATCAATTAAATCGCCCGTTAGATATTTGATAGAATATAAATGTTTCAGAAATTCTAGGTTGCTAAAGATTTCACCTCCCACATAACCTTTCTCAACTTCAACTTTTCTTAACTATTAGAGGCTGTTCTCCATGAAAAGAGAGAAAAAAACAAGAAAATATGAAATAGAGCAAACGGGGGACACTAGCAAAGGGCAAAGAAAATCCTAGAAGGATGGGGAGCAGATCCCCAGAATGGCAGCTGTGCTCCAGATATAACCAGCCCACGTTGTAGTAATGTGACTCAAGATATGATGCCACCATTTTACCTTCTTCTTTAACCTGAGGACAGAGTGCTCAGGTGGGCCCAGCCCAAATTCTTATCTGCCCTTGGCTTATTTTCTGGTAAACTTCCTATTCTGCTTTCTAGATCCTTCTGCCTGTTGAGCCTATGACACAATTTCATCTCATGGAGGTATTCTTTCTCTCCAGGAGAAACTTAGAAACAAAAACTATAGAACAGCCTACTTCCCTGATTACAGCCCTGCCAGATATCCCAAGTATAGTGAGCCTTTTGTTTTCCAGGTCTCATAACCTTGCTCATTATTACCCTGGAAAGGACTCTTATAAACGCTCACTGAAGTCAAAGTTACATTTTGTGTGGCTTACCTCTTCTTGAATTTCTTCATCTAACAATGGCAGCATTGCCCACACTTGGTTTTTCAAAACAAAGCAATGTATGAGCGGAGGAAGGAAGATGTGATAGGAGAGGAGCTAACAGATCTTTTAAAGTATTGGTAGGGTCCTATTTTCTTCATTTGGGTGTGGGTACTTAAGAGTTCATTTTATTAGTAGTATTAGTTTGGGTATATTTTATTAGTATTAGTATTCTTGAAACTAGGGGTCAGCAAACTTTTGGTAAAGGATCAGATAGCAAATATTAGCAGCTTTGCAGTCTATAAGATCCCTGTCAAAATTAACCCTACCACGGGGCACAAAAGCAGCTATAAGTACTGTAGACTACTTGATGTGATTGTTTTCCAATAAAACTTTAAAAGACTGAGCTAAAATCAGGCTTGATTTGGCCAATGAGTTGCAATTTGCTGGCCCTTCCAAATTGTACATACGTGTTTTATATGTTCTTATAAATGTGTGATCTATTTTTAAAAATATGTAAACCAGCAAAGAACCCCTGCCAGAAAGTCCAAGATGCCAATATTCATTCCACAGTAAATCATAAAATGCCTTTTTGGCCCCTTTTTCTACATTCTTATTTCCTTTCTTTCCTGTTTTAGTTTGGCCTGCTGTCATATGACCTTTGCATTATCATAATTTTGGACATAAGCCCTGTGATATGATGGACATTGGACTGGAAATCAGGAAAACCAGATCCTACCCACACCTCTACCACTGACTACTAAATAGGTAAGTGAAAATGCCTTTCCTCCTTCAGGCCTCAGTTTCTCCCTAGGTAAAATGAGTTAGGCCAAGTGGTTTCAGAGGCCATTTATAATCCAAATAGTCTGTTATTTCAAATGTCTTACTGTGATTCAATTGCAGACATTGACTTGTGCACTTCTTTCCTGACTCCCCATGAAAAAGAGAGTAGTTGAAGTTACACATGAACACCCACTTGGAATATTTCCATCTAAGTTTTCTAGGTTAGAGGATTCATATGCAAATCAGCATTTTAGTATTAATTGGAGTACATTTGATTACTCAAACATGTAAGAATACTGCAAAACATGGAAAAACCTGGAACTTCAGTTACTCTTTCCTCATTTAAAACCTGAGTAATGATAATTTACATGTAATTAACATGAATTATTAACAAGTAATAATACCGTAAAACATGTAAACATGTACTGAAACATCTCAATACTCTGGTTTTTCATGAAGCCAGTACTTTTTAATTGCACGGATGAACACTCAAATAATAGTTAGTGATTGTACCGTCTCCAGTGAAGAACTGTAAAATCTATCAAGTCTGTCATGATATTCTGAAGGTTTTGGTTGCAGGAAAATTAAAGGCTTTTCAAGTAATCGATTATAGAAGTGAAATTTTTAGGTGTTTATATATCTTGTGGTACATATACTTTTCACATAGGTTGTCAACTGTCATATACAATTTTATTTTGGAGGCTTGGATTTACAGATGAGTTTTAGAAATGAAAAGAGAAAGCCTATAGCTCATGGGTAGAAAGCTGGACCCAACCCAGGGAAGAGTGAGTGGTCCTTGGTAATGACTTGCCTCTAAAGATGAAGGTCCTGACTAGGCTACCTGAGTGATGCATAGAGGCTGCACATTTAAAATAAAATGCAGAATACTCTTATTAAGGGAGCAATGATAATCAAGTTTTTCTTCCAATAAATGAAAATAAAAATATATCAAATGAGAAGATTGAGTATAATTTGGTTTCTGCTTTTGAACCTATCTCCATAAAGAAAATCTTAACATATTCAATTCGTTGTATATGCATCAATTGACTTCCATTTCTCAGTTCCAACAAATGTACAGAAAATGAGTAGTGATTCACATTACACTTTAGGTAGTACTGACAGGAGCAACACTAGGAAAGTTAAGGTATTTTCAGAAAAGAAAAGCAGTTCATCCCGGTGAAATGGATTTTCTTTCTAATACCATAGAAAAGTATTAGTTGCTTAGGGAGATTGCAGATATTTTATGCCCTTGTATTTCCTGTTTGCTCACTGTCCCTCTGTGATCTTCCAACAAGCCTGGAAAACAACCTCGCACGTGGTAGGTGCTAGAAGAAGTTTGACCTGAAGTTTCTTAAGATAGGCCGCCTTTCTTCAGAGAAGCATCTCCTCAGCTTGACTAACAGTTATGAAACAAGTTAAAAAGACGCACGCCTTCCTAGGTCAGGATTTAATCCTAACCTCTGTTTGAGCCTGGCTATTCAATTTTAATTCAATGATTATAAAGCTCCTACTCTGTCAGGAATGAGGAAAGAGTAAGTGAAGCTCCAGGTTTTGAAGTTGTGAGAAATATTTCCATTCTATTCTATTTGATTCTATTCCAAGTATTCTCCCGGATGCTGCATTCCCTTCTCCGGAGGCACACACAGTCAACAATTTCTTGTGTATCTTCCAAGAGAATTGTCTGTTCATATCCTTTTACCTATTTTGCTATTGAATCATTGATATTTTCATATTGATTTAAAGTTTATAGTCATATATTTATTAAATTATCAAATGTATATTGTAAGACATGGTGCTAGGCACTGCTTGTCGATTACTCTTCAAAATAACATTGCAAAATGATGCTTTCTTTTCTCTTTATGAATTTTGTGGATCTCAGAATTGTTACAAGCCTTACCAAGGTGATTCTACAAATAGTAAGTTATAGCACTGGGGTGAAATATAAGTCTTTGGCTCCAAACTCTGTATTTTTCCTACCATATCACACTGCTGTGTAAAAAGCCCTATTGTTAGATATAATTTAAAAGCAGCCCTTAAATTTGGCTATTCACGAACTCTCAGACTTTGGAAAGTCTCTGCAAATATTGACTGGTATTCAGCCTCTTCATTCCTCAGCCATTCCTGTTTAAATAGCAAGTAGACCAATAATCTCGGTCCCTCAAATCAGACTTGAGACTCAGGATCCATAGGACAAGGTAGCTAATTTGCTTACTTTTCTTTCTTTGGAACAAGTTACTTATTTTCTCTAAGCTTTTTTTTTTTTTTTTTTTTTAATTCTATAATATGTTTAACAAAATCATCACTATCACAGGGGTACTGTGTGTGTTCACTCTTCTAGTTTCTGTATATAAATCTGGTTTGACTACTGGTTCTACCTGAAGGTAGGCCACACCTCTCCTCATTTGTGTATTGATTGATTCATTCACTGAACATTTATTAAGCATTTATTTTGTCAGGCAATGAGCTTGGCATGAAGGATTCAGCTGTGAATGAGACTGAAACAGCTTTTGCCCTTACAGACCTATAGCCTACAGAGGAAGATAGGCATGAATCAAGCAATTTCAATGACATATGACAACTGTTATAATATGGCAGTAGACAATGCTAGGGACTAGTACGGGGATCCAGAAAGACCACTTAGAAGAAGTGACGTGTAAGTTAGCTGAGAAGTAAAGGGTGAATGGAGGTTACTAGGCAAAAGAGGTGGAAAGTGGGGGCAAGTTAAACGTGGTGCTTGATATATATGTAGAACTGTGAATGGTGACAAATAACTGCTGTCTTCAGCTCTTTCTTCCCCACTTCTTCAGCCCCAAATTTAGCAAAGCATAGCAGCCAAACATTCTTTCCAGCCATAGAGGCTTAAGTCATTCAAGCCTATCCACCTCTGGTGTTGTACTTGACCACAGTGGTTAAAGTGTAAAGATCAGTGACTGCAGGAAGAAGGTTCTGCCCTTATTAACTGAGAAAGCCTTACCTTTAGCTACATCCCTTTAGAGCTTTACACAACTTACTACATTCACTATGTTCTCGTATACTGTTAAAACCGTCCACATCTCTCTTGGATGTTTTAAAGGCTTTGCAACCAGTTTGATGGGAATTGTAGATAGGATGGAGATGTGGGCTAACAGTAGAACCATCTACTAAAAAAGGCACATTTTCTCCTGAAATGTTTGATCTGTGTGAATGTGGATAATATGGATGATGTGTTAATAAATCTTTTCATCTCTCTCCTTTCAGTCAGCATTCATTTATTGTAACCTTCATACTTCCTCTTTTTTTTTTTTGACTTAGATTTTATCCATGCCTCTGGAAGCAAAAGAGACTAATGATGACTACAAGGGTAGCCTAGTCAGCAACCAGTATCTTGTCTTGTTAGTGATTTTCCAGAAACTTCAAACAGCACTGTGTTCTGGGAGTTGACAATGGTTTTAAAAAATAATAAATTGTTTCTTAAATTTGTAAATAGTCTTGAAAAACATCTTTGTCTCTTGGTTAAACTGTTAGCTAGGCTCCCTACGGTAATTGATGTGTTCTTTTTCCTTCTGTTGTTTTGTCAGTTGGGTACTTTTCATCTGTAGCTTAATGGGCCTATGGTGCCTTCATTATGTATGTCACTCTTAACAGAAAAAGGAATTTGATTCTCTGTCCTCTTTGGCTTTTTTCTCGGTATATGTGCATTCGTTCTCTTATTCAGTTGTTTATCAAATATTTTTTGGCTCTATGGAGGTACTGGGAGGATCCAAGAAGAAAGACATGGTCCTGTGCCTAAAGGAGTCAAAGGAAAAGACACACACAAACCTACAACTCAGGAGGCAGCGTGATAAATGGTGCAACAGTGATGTGTATAAATTGCTATGGAAGTACAGTGGAGGGATACTGTCTCTCAAGATGTCAACAGTCCCTACAGGGACTGTTTGGGTTTGACTCACTGAGAGAGTTTGACTCACATTCATTAAATCACATTGTCTAAGATTTTTAAGTAATATTGTGACTGGTGGTTGCAGCTCATCTAGAAAGAGTATGACCTTTGAGAATTGAAATTACATTTTGATGGATCCTGTACCCTAAATTCATGGTCATAGGAAACGTTAGAAAACAATTTTTGACTCAGCATCCACCAGCAAAATCTCAGCAACCGAGACACCCTCCCCCTCCCTCCTTACTTTCCTTCTCATTCATGAAGTGCCTAAGTGTAACCTGCATCCACACCTCCTCTCCTGTTTTGGATGGATTTAGTGTAATTTGAGTAATTTTAGGCTTTTTCTTATTTACTCTCTAACTTTTTGGTTCGTTTTGTTTTTCTAGTTTGTTAGCTGAATACTTAGTTCATTTCTATATATAGTACTTTATTTTTAATAATAAAATGTTTTAACTCTGTACATTTTCCTGAATACAGCTTTAGTTATATCCTGTATACTTTCATGAGATATTTTACTTTGTGTTAAATTATAGAAAATATATAACTTCAATTTTTTTCCTTCAATTTGGTGATGTTTATCAGAGTGTTCCTTAATTTCTAAGTGGTGAAGTTATGGGGCAATCTTTGAGTTGTTAACTTCTATTTTATTTTTATTGGATTGTTGTCAAACATGTGAAGTACATATTTACATATGTATTATGTGAAGTACATATTTACATATGTATTATGTGAAGTACATATTTACATATGTATTATGTGAAGTACATATTTACATATGTAAATATGCGCTTCATATTTACATGTATTACATATTTATGTATGTATTACATAATTTATGTATATGTTACATATACATATGTGAATAATTTATGTATATATTACATAATTTATGTATCTATTGTGTATATATAGTATATGTATATATTGTATATGTATATGTATATATGTATATATTACATAATTTATGTATATATTACATATACATATGTAAATATGTAATACATGTTTATGTATTTAAGTGAAGTACACTTTTAAATTTATGTATTATGTGAAGTACATTTTTAAATTTAAGAGTCTAATTAGGTTTTACTGTGGCCAGATATATGATCAATTTTTATTAATGTTCCAATAAAATATGTTGTTGGTATTTGTAGGGTACAAAGGTGTGTGTGTGTGTGTGTCTGTTTATTTGTTACATTGTTTCCAAATTATAGTATTCAAATACTATACAGGTTTTGTGGCATGGCCTCCTAACCTACAGATGATCTAACTTTTTTTTTTTTTTTTTAGTTTGTCTTCTTAGAAGGTTTTGCTTAATGTATTAATGTAATGATGTTATACAGTTTGTTTCATAATTTAGACTTGTTTCATTAATCTTTGTAGGTTGCAGCTTTTAGCATCACAAAATTTCTGTCCCTTTTAATATTTTATATCTTGGGTTATTTTTTAATTAATATGCATATTACTTTTTCCTTTGCATTTTCCTGATACAACTTAACACATCCTTTTATTTTATTTCTCTTTAAAATATTAAGTTTTTGAGGCAATTGGAGCAGAGTTTGGCTACTCACCCAACCTGGCTTCTCTTTCTTGGGTCAGCAGCTAAATAACATTTTCCAGTACTCTTGCATCGAGATGGGGCCATGGGACTGGTCTAATCAATAAAATGTGGATAGAAGTGATGTGTATCACTTAAAAGTCTTATCCCTAAAAGGACCCCCTTGATCTTCTATGTTCCCCTTCTTGTCTTTGCTCATAGGCTGACTAAACTTAGAGGATTCAGCCCTAGTGGAAGGCAGACCTAAGGCTGAAGAGAGCATGAGGCTTGTATGGAAAGCTTCAAGCAGAACACTTAGATTGTAGCATGAGTGAGTTCTTTGTTATAGTTCTTAATGTACCTTAATTTGGAGAAGGTATACAATGCTCCAAATTCAAAAGACAAGCAAACATATACAATGAGGTATAACTTATCCTTCCTCTCTGGTCTCCCAGATACTGCATTCCCTTCACCAGAGGCAGACATGGTCAACAATTTCATGTGTATCTTCCAAGAGAATTGTCTGTTCTTATCGATGTATCTATTTTGCTATTGAATCATTGATATTTTCTTATTGATTTAAAGTTTGTAATTATATATTAAGGATATTAGGGCTTTGATGATATAGGTAGCTAATATGTTTGTCTTTAAGTGATTTTCATACATTCAGAAAGTTTTGATTTATATGTAGTTGAATTTGTCAATCTTTTTTAAATGGAATATCACTTTTTGTAATAGCTTGCATATTTGTATCTGCATTTATCTGTTGTATCAAATTTAAATAGAATATGCTCCCTCTTCCTCTAAGTCATGTACTTTTCTACTCCTTCATCTCCATCAGTACCTTTAAAAAAGCCATTTACTTTCCCATTCGGGAATGCCCTATACCTTCTTACACTTTTACCCTGTATCTCCTGGGTTTTTCTTAGATGGTTTGGAATTTTAGTTTGAGACACTATATATTTTAAATTAGAAAATGTCTCTTCTGTTTCAAGAATCCGTACAAAACACTTTTATATAGTTTCCAGTGTTATTATCCTAATTCATTTATATATAATTATAAATATGATACAATTCATTGTTCAGTGCTATTTCTTATACTTTGTTCAGGAGATTTTTGTTTTGATTTTTTATTTGGCTGAAGTACTTCTTTGAGTGAGGTCTTGAGAAAGTACCTTTTGAGTCCTTGCATGTCTTAAAATACCTTTTCTTTGTTATCTCCTGTAAGTGAGACCTTGGGCACTACAGGATTCTAATATCGCAATTCATTTTTCCCAGTAAACTGTAGATGTTGCTGCACTCGAATCTAGCTTCTAGTATTGCACAGAGGATACTTGATGTTAGTCTGCTTATCTTCTCTTCACAAGAAACCAGTTCTTCCTTTCTTGAAGCTTTCAAGAGTATTTTTCATCCTTGGAGTTCAAAAATTTTATCATGGTAGATCCAACTACAGTCAGCCCTCCGTATGCATGGGTTCCACATTTGCAGGTGTAACCAAACCTTGGATCAAAAATATTTCTTTAAATAACCAATACAAATAACACTACAACAATAAAAATAATATAAAGTATAACAACTATTTACATAGCATTTATATTGTGTGAGGATTATGAAGAATCTAGTGATGATTTAAAATACATGGGATGGCCAGGTGCGGTGGCTCACCCCTGTAATCCCAGCACTGTGGGAGGATGATGTGGGTGGATCGCTTGAAGTCAGGAGTTCGAGACCAGCCTGGCCAACGTGGTGAAACTCTGTCTCTACTAAAAATACAAAAAAAAAAAAAAGGTAGCCAAGTGTGGTGGTGCATGCCTGTAATCCCAGCTGCTGGAGAGGCTGAGGCAGGAGAATTGCTTTAACCGGCGGGGTAGAGGTTGCAGTGAGAAGAGATGCTACTGCACCCCAGCCTAGGTGACAGAGCAAGACTCTGTCTCAAAAACAAAAGCAAAGAGAAGTAAAAATAAAATATATGGGAGGAGATGCATAGGCAATATGCAAATATTATGCCATTTTATATAAGGGATTTGGGCATCTTCAGATTTGGTATCCGTTGTGGGGGTCCTAGATCTAATCCCCCAGGATGTTAAAGGGATGATTGTATGTAATTATTTTATTAACTCTGCCTATGCCTCAGCAAAGTCTTAGAGCCTCAACACCGAAGTCATTCATCAGCTCAAGAAAATTGTTGCTAGTATATCATTGATAATTTACTTCTCTTCTATTTCTTACTGTTTTTTTTTTTTTCATGAAGCTCTTAGTAATCATATCTCAGGTCTTTTGGCTCTTTCCTCAGTGTCTTATTATTAACTTTTTTTTTTTTTGCTCTGTGCTGTTAGGTTTTTCATTTTTTTATCTTCCAAAAAACCATTATCTTTTTGAAATGTCAGGTTTTGTTGTACAAGAAAAAAATTAGTAGCTTTACTGAGGCATAATTATGTAACAATTTGTACATATTTAACGTATATAGTTTCATAAGTTGGGACACATCCATATGCCCCTGAAACCATCACCACGGTCAGAGTAATATACGTACCCATCACCTCTCAGTTTCCTTATGCCCTCCTTTTTTGTGAGAAAAACACTTCACATGAGATCTACCCTCAACAAAACTTTTAAGTGCACAATACAGTGTTGTTAAAGATAGGCACTATGTTTTATAGCAGATATCTAGAACTTACTCATCTTGTATAACCGAAACTTTATATCTATATTAAAAATAACTCCCCCCTTGCCCCTCTCCCTAGCCCCTGGCAACTACCAATCTACTGTGTGTTTCTATGAGTTTGACTATTTTAGATACTTTACGTCAGTGAGATTATATAGTATTTTTCCTTGTGTGCCTGGCTTATTTCTCTTAGCATAATGTCCCCCAGTTTCATTCATATTGTTAGAAATAGCAAGACTCGCTTATTTTTTAAGGCTAAATAAATTTCCATTGTATGTTTATGCCACATTTCTTTATCTGTTTGTCCATTGATGAACATTTAGGTTGTTTCCATGTCTTGGCTATGAGTAATGCTGCGATTAACATGGGAGTGCAGACAGCTCTTTGTTACTCTGTTTTCAAGTATTTTCAGTAATAGCCCAGGAGGGGTATGCTGGATCATCTGGTAGTTCTATTTTTAATTTTTTTAGGAACTTCCATACTTCATTCCACAGAGGCTCTACAGCAGTGTACAGGAATTCCAATTTCTCCACATCCTCACCAACACTTGTTATCTTTTGTTTTTTGTGTTTTTTTTTTTTTTTTTTGAGAATAGCCATTCTAACAAGTATGAGATGATATCTCATTGTGGTTTTGATTTGCATTTCCCAGATGATTAGTGATATTGAGCATGTTTTCATATACCCATTTACCATTTGTATGTCTTCTTTATAGAAGTCACTTTTTATATCCTCTACCTGTTTTTTAATTGAGTTATTTGCTTTTTTGCTATTGAGTTTTAGGAGTTTCTTATCTATTTTAGATATTAATCTCTTACCAAATATATTGTTTGCAAATATTTTCTCCTATTACACAGGTTGCCTTTATATTTTGTGATCATTTCCTTTGTGGTACAGCAGCTTTTTAGTTTGATGTAGTCCCACCTGTCTATTATGTTTTTGTTGCTATACTTTTGGTGATCACACCAAGAAATCATTGCCTAGATCAACCTCATGTAGCTTTTCTGTTATGTGTTGTTCTAGACACTTTAGAGTTTCAGGTCTTATACTTACATTTCTAATTCATTTCAACTTGATTTTTGTGAATGGTACAAGGCAATGTATTAGGGTATTCTAAAGGAATAGAACTGATAGGATAGATGTATATACGAAGAGGAGTTTATTAGGAGAATTGACTCACATGATCGCAAGGTGAAGTCCCACAATAGGCCGTCTGCAAGCTGAGGAGTAAGGAAGCCAGTCTGAGCCCCAAAACCTCAAAAGTAGGGAAGCCGACAGTGCAGCCTTCAGTCTGTGGTTGAAGGCCCTAGAGCCCCTGGCAAAATCCCTGGTGGAAGTCCAAAAATTCGAAAGCTGAAGTAGTTGGTGTCTGATGTTGGAGGGCAGGAAGCATCCAGCATGGGAGGAAAGATGAAGGCTGGAAGACTCAGCAAGTCTCCTCATTCCACTTTGTTCTGCCTGCTTTATTCTAGCCATGCTGGCAGCTGATTAGATGGTTCCCACCCAGATTGAGGGTGGGTCTGCCTCTCCCAGTCCATTGACTTAAATGTTAATCTCCTTTGGAAACACCCTCACAGACACACCCAGAAACAATACTTTGCATCCTTCAACCCAATCAAGTTGACACTTAATATTAACCATCACAGATAAAGATCAAATTGCATTCTTTTCCATGTGGATGTCTAGTTTTCTCAACACACAATTTTTTTGAAGAAACTATCCTTACCCCATTGTGAATTCTGGGAACCCTATTGAAGATAATTTAATCATACATTCATGGGTTTACCTATGGGCTCTCTATTCTGTTCCATTGGTCTACATGTCTGTCTTTATGCTAGTACCATACTATTTTAATTACTGTACCTTTTTAATATATTTTGAAATCAGGAAGCATAATCCCTCCAGCTTTGTTCTTTTTGGTCAAGATGGTTTTGGCTATTCAGGGCTTACTATGGTTCCATATGAATTGTAGAACTGTTTTCTATTTCCATTTAGAAAAACCAGTAGGATTCTGCTAGAGATGGTATTCAGCCTGCTGTTATTGACAGGAATAGCTGGACTCTCCTAGAACTGTACACAGATGATTCTCTCCCTGCAATAAGTGAATCCACTAGGTGAGCTAAACTTCACCCTACCTTCATTGCCCAATCTCCTGGGCAACTGTATTTTGTGTTCCATACTCCACTGGAGAGACAAGCCTGTTCATAAAGTTTTATGTTCTAGTTACTAACCTTACAGCTATAAAGCCAATGACGTTCTACTGTTAACCGTTTTTTTCTAAGAGGCTCAATATCTCAGATACTGTCATGGATTTTTTTCTAGGCACCAACGTGTATGTTGTCAGGATTACTTTTAGCTATTTATTTGGTCCTACAGAGAGTCACCAGGAAGACAGAATCAAGAATCTGAACTCAGGATGCCCTCTTCCCCAGTATCTCTCTTCTCTACTTCCATTTTCAACAGCCATCTCCCTGAAGAGGGAGGAAAGAGAGTGAGGTTGTAGCTCCAGTGCTCTGCAATGTCTTTCTCCTAGTCAGTCTACAGGCACTGCTGCCTTATGCTCTCATGGTCTCAGTTCTTATGTTATTATGGGTGACATAATTTTTTAGAGTTATTTTTATTACAGTCCACCATCCCAAGAGGCTTGCCACAATATCCCTGGAGTCCTCAGTGACCCAAAACCTTGTGGTACTCAAAATCATCTTTTTTTTCTGATTCCCACTAACCTCCCAACAGTGTGCTTGTTTTGGCTTGGGGCCTCATTCTCTGATATACACACAGTTTGTTGCTTGGGAGGTGAGGGGGGTGTCCCTATTCTTTGAATGCTTGGGAGACAACTATTTGCCCTTAACCTAGTCAATCAGGATCTCTTTAATGTGCCTACGTATCTATCAGATTTAAAAAAATTATGGTTGGCATATCCTTTTGGACCTCTGGATGTACCCAAATTCAGAGTGAATACTTTGCTTAGGTCCTTGCTTTGGGGGAACTTGCAGGGTTTGATTGCTCCTTTTGGTTTTTCATGCAAGGCATTATACCAGTTGTAAATGCTGTACTGCCACCTTGCAACCACACGGCCCTTTGCCTACTTCAAAGGTTTATGAGTTTTACATATTTTGATACTAATGCTTCCAGGAAACCTACCCCTTTTATGTATATATTCTTGCATCACTTTATTTAGTCAGCTAAATGCAAATTTGAATGATATGTTTTTGGAACTTTGTATGTGTCTTCATGGTGACTCCTGTTTTATTACACATTTCTTAAGAGCACAAAACTTAATGTCTTTTACACCTCCTCAAAACTTAGTATAATACAGTGAGTGTTCAAGAAATGGCACTAAAGCAATTTAAATAACAGCACTACGCTCTCCTCCCACTACCAAAAGCTAAGTCACTTTTTTTCCTGGAAAGATTTATCAGGGGATACATATATGAAAATATTTCACCTTTTAATCATTTATCTATACATATATAAAAAACTATGCCCTCAGATACACCTTTAGGAATTAGAATTAGTTATGAAATATGTATGGGTGATGAAGAAAAAGACAGTGTAAATACACAGAGAAAGAGATGATAGCCAACTGGGGCTTAGATTTTGGGAATCACCATTAATATCCCAAAGTTGTGTTTCTGAAGAGGCTTTTTGAAATGAAGGCTAGGGTAGTCAACAGAAGACAAGCTGGAAGAAGCCTCAGATTTAATGCTCTGCTCACAGGAGTGGTATCTGAATGCTCAATTTCATCCTTTCTTACACTCATTCTATTTAACTCGAAATAATTTTGAGCATAGGAGAGATCTCTCAAAGAATTGGTAGTAAGAATTCATCATCTGAATTTCAACATTCTATTTTATGGGAAACATTTTAGTCCTGAGAACTCACGAGCTTTTTTTGTGGCGCACATATAGGGTAAAAGCAAATACTAAGGATCTTGAGCAAAAACACAATACCTCGAATGCTGGCATAAAGGGCAGCTGGCTTCTACTTTGAATTTGTGAGGCTAATTAAAACCAGCATCTTAGGAAAAACAGTTTTGAAGAGAGAACACAGTCAATTGTTATCACTGAATATGTCACTAGGGATTACTGTTATATTTATGACTAAAAGAGACTTGGAGGTGCAAAAGAAAATGTTCTGTGAACAGCACAGAAAAATTAATATGTATGGTCAGTCTCACTATGGAATGTATAATTCTAGTAATAAGTTCTGAAATAGGCTAATGGGAACCTGGATTTGAAAATGCATTGTCCAGTTCAGAAAAATATAGCTTAAGGTATGAAATAAGCCTGTTGGTTAATCCAGTTGGAGAGTTTCAAGTTCATTGTTACTGTTTTCAATACCTTAGAAGTTGAGAAGGTGCTTTGGAGGCTGTGGAATGTTTCTGCTGGTTTCATACTCTGTTGTGTGAACTCGGTTTCTATCTCTAGGAGTCTGTTCTGTTTTGCAACTGATCCTGTCATATGGATTTGAACCTGCCTTTTGGTGGGAACCACAATTACCATGTAACTAGGAAACTATTAATTAAAAATTGTATTTAAAATTATATGGGCTGAAATAGTCTTAGAAGCAAAATAATTTATCTTAATGAGGGGTGCCATGGGAGTACCTCTACAACCATCTGACTGTAGCATAGCTTGACTATAATATCTGATAAGGTTCCGCCGCATAAGAAAATAAAACCTAAACAGCACCACCAAACCCTTTCATCTGTAAGAATGCAAAATCACGTTATGGTAGAAAGCTTCTCAGTCCTGAGTTACTGTTTTTCTCTAAATGATTTTGGGGAAATGCCATCTGGAAATTAAATTTACAAACCAATTACTATGGTATTTATAAAAATTTGAAATAATAAATCCCGTTATTTGAAAACATTTGGTTTAAGCTAACAAGCTATTTTTTGCACAGGACTCAGTGTCTGGAAATAGTTCTCACTCCTTTGGATGTCTCTTTATTTCATAATTAAAGTGTAAGAAGGCCTTTTTTGGAATGTTTGTTATGGAGATTGGAAGACAAAACAAACTAGCAGTTCAAACATGTTTTGAAGAATAAAGTCTCAGTTTTGTAAATGTGTTTTGCGGTTGCTTGTATCTGGTCCGCTCATTTGGAGACATGCACAATTATTTTAACAAATGAAACATTACAGTCATTTTATGAGTGCTGCAGTAATTGCTCACAATCAGTGTTTCTCAAAACATACTTCAGAATAATGACTTGAGTCTCACCTTTGAAACCATAAAAATGTATCATGCTCCTTCTTGGGAGCAGAATCAAAGATGAATAATTCATTAATATATTTTTATTTTAAAATCTTTTTTTCCCTGAATTGTGTTGTAGCGGTTATAATGTAAAAGTCAATAATTCCTTTCGTAGAGAAGAAGTAATATTGTTCAGCAGTGTTTGTGCCTTATGAAAGCTGAGTCGGCATAAATATGCCTGCCTTATTAAAGAAAAAGGCTCATGATACTTTGCTTTCCAATTCAGATTTCCAGATAAACACTTTTGGAGAGCAGGGGCCTCTTTGTTTCTCTGCTGCCTGCAGTTCATTGACTTGCACGTGGCAGGTGCTCCATAAATATTGAATGTTAACCTCACTACTAGTCTTTGGCTGACCACTTTGTGCCAGGCACAGCATTAAATATTTAATGTTTATATTTGCCATTATCACTCTCCTTTCACAGATGAGAAAATTGAGGCATGGTTAAGTGACTTGCCTGATGCCACAAAGCTAGGAGGTAGATGAGAGTCAAACCAATGTCTTTCTGACCCCATAGCCTGTGATCACTGGGGTATACTGCTTTCCCAGATGAATGGATGAATGAGTCAATGGATTCATTTATCACTGCATTGTTTTGATGCTTCTTAATTACCACTGCCTGGAACATTTACCCACGTATTCAACTCTCTATCTGAACTGATAACAGGATGAAAAAACTGGGCAGTCCGAATTTTGTCTTCTGACAAACCCCCTTAGAATGCAGTCTTCATTTGAATGTTTTGCATTTTATTGTGGAGATGGCCTTTAGGAGGCTTTCTGAGGAGATAGAGGCCTGCAAGGGTGAGAACAGCAGTGTTTGAAGACCCAGTATTCAAAAGCTTTTCCATTTCCGGTATTGTTCAGGAACTGGCAAGTTTTAGAGATTTGCCCTCGTATACTTATCTGCTTTTCTGTATGAAAAGATAACATACTTTATTTAGCTGCTGTGAAAATAAATCATTTGGATTACATTGAAGGTCTTAGTTCCTGTTAAAGTATCTTCTGACACTTCTTTGGGAAGTAGCCATTGGCTGAATCTATTGGTTTACTGAGCCCTGAAGCCGGTGCCCAGTTCCTGGACTTACAAATGTCAGAGGACACTGACCTCAAGAATATCCACTTTAACAGATGTAATCATCTTGAGGATTCATTCATGGGCTGCTCTGCATATTTCAAGTAACCTGCCCTGCCGATGCATCAACCTGACCAGTTGATCAGGTGTAAACATATTGCTTATTTAGCATCATGAAAATTCAGGCTGAAATAAATAAATGTCCCACTGGAAAAAAAAACATGGAAACATTCATAAGCCCTCTTATCATTTTCTTCTGGATTCTAAATTTGTGCTGCTTTCTCTGTTTTGGTGTCGGTTAATAGTCATCCCATCCTTCTAGGTGCCCTAGTGCTAAGCTGAGATCCTTCTATTGCTTCTCATGCCCACTTGTCCTCTGGATCAAAGCTCCAAGGTCAGATTGATTTTGCATGCACGATGTCACCAACATTTATTACTTTCCACCTTCACTGTCACTTTACTGATCTAGACCACCATTATTGCTCCTCTGAACTACAACAACCTTCTAATGGGGCTCTTGTTCAGCTTCTAGCTGCTCCTAAAGCCTGTTACTCATAGTGAGGCATGATCTGATCTTTCTAAAATAAAAATTGGATATCGTTGCTGTTCTGCTTAAAGGACTTCAGTGCCTTCCTATTGTACAGAGGATGAAGTGAAAACTTATTACTGTGACATTCCAAGTATCCACAGTCTGGCTCTAATTCACCTTTGGGCTTTTATTGCCTGATACTGCTTCTCCCACACTCTGCACTCCAGTAGTAGGCAAGGTGGGTGGAGCAACAATTTTGGAATTATAAAACCTGCCTGATTTTGAACCTGAGCTATTTATCATTAGTGCCATTTATCAAGCTCGTGATTTTTAGTGAGTTACCTAATGTTCCTTAGCCTCTCTGTTCCCGTCTGTAACAGTGGGGACAATGAGTGTACTGCAAAGGTTTTTGGGATGATTCAATGAGATAATGTATGCATATAAGATATTAATATCTTGTGTATACAGTTGGCCCTTGAGCAATGTGAAGGTTAGGGGTGCTGACTTCCTGCACAATTGAAAATCTATAACTTTTGACTCCCCCAAAACTTAGCTGTTAATAGCCTTCTGTTGACTGGAAGCCTTACCAATGACATAAACAGTCAATTAACACATATTTTATATGAGTATTATATACTGTATTCTTAAAGAAAACCAGAGAAAAAATGTTAAGAAAATTACGAGGAGAAACTATATTTACTACTCATTAAATAGAAGTGGACCATCATAAAGTTCTTCATCCTCATCTTCACATTGAATAGGTGAAGGAGGAAAAACAGGAGTTGGTCTTGCTGTCTGAGGGATAGTAACTGTAGAAGAAAATCCACATGTAGGTGGATCTGTGCAGTTCAAACCTGCATTGTTCAAGGGTCAACTGTATTTCAGTGTGATCCTATTCTGCCTCATGTAGTAAGTATTGTTGTAATTTTTATTTTCTCCCTGTTGTAAGTGCTATAGCAGCCACAGTTATGTCCTGTATATTTCATATAACATTTAGTGGTCTCTGACATATGACTGTTACTTAAAAGTGTGAAATGAAGTTGATTTTAAATAAAGTGACAGCTTAATAATTTAATATCTGTTATCGACTTTCTGAATAACAAAGTGTGAGTTACTCAATGGAATGCTTATGTGCATATATAAATGCCAAATGTTTTGCTTATTAACCAAAATATAATAGACAATTTCTAAACTCTCCATTATATCAGGTACTCATAATTCTGGCCGTGATTTTATGAGATCTAGTGGCTCATATGAAAAATGAGTCAATTCTGAGAATACAATAATAACAAATGCCACCATTTCTCTTCCAGTGCAACTATTTAATTACTCTCTGCAGGTGTACCTCCTTTTATGTAATAAACTAATTTCAGCATAGTCTGCAAATATTTATAGAACATTCATAATTTAAATGCTGAGAGCCTGTTGTAAATATTTTTTATAAAGTTAAAACAATTTTTAAAAACTAATTTATATATTTTGAGTGGGGAGTTTGGAGTCATTCATACCATGTTTGTTTTTCTTAAAGCAGGGCATCATTCCCATGTGTCTAAAGCACTTAACTTTGTGTTTTGGGTGTTCTCACCTACACTGATTAGAGATAAGAAAGAATTAGTGATTAGATTAGACCCGGGAAAATAGGTCAAAGAGAGAGAGAGAGAGCACCTGAGCTTGCTACTTAGCCATGTGCAAAGCCCACACTAACACTTGTCTGATGAATACTCTGGTACTGAGGGTCTGATTGCAAAGTGATGACTGAATTCTACCACATGTTGAGGCTTGCGTTTAGACGTCTCCCCATCATGTGTCTTTATTTAATGGTGCTAAGTGGAAACAATGAAATCCTGTCTCTGGTCATTACTTAACATTTAACATTCAGAAGAACAACATCCCTTTCCAGTGCTACTTCAGGAAAGGTACAGAAGTTAATCAGGTCTAACAAACAAAATGAACCACACAGTCACTCCAGTCCTAAATTATTAAATGTAAGCAATATTTAGCTCATGATATCAATTAACAATTTCAGAGCCCATAATATTTTGTCCTTCTAGTGTATTTCGTATAACAAATAGGCCTTATAAACAGACCAATGAAAAAAGTTAGACGCTTGCTGAATTTTGAACCTTTACCCATGATGGGAAACAAAAATAGAAGGGATAGATTTGCTACCTTTTAAATCACATAGATAATTTAAAATGTCAACATCAGGTACTTGAAGCTGTGGTCATTATAGCTGCCGATGACATATTTGGTTTAATGCTAACATTTCTATGTCATCATTTGAATCAATTTGCTCTGTAGGTACAACCTGATCTCTGTCATCTCCCCTCTCCTGTGTTTTATGCTCTAAAAATATGCTTTTTTTGGTGTTTAAGTTTTATCCCCTGCTTTCTTCTCTGTCTGGAGGTTCCTTCCCAACTCATTCACTTGGGTAACTTACTTTTAAATGTAAACACCACTGTCTTTTTGGAGCCTTCCCAGGATGCTCCTCCATGGTGTCCCATATTACCCTGTACTTAACATCTCTTAATCTAGTTACTACGTTATATTGTAATTCTTTGCTTATGTATGTAGCAGCACACATGTCAGATTTATTCACTCTGAGTTATATTAACATTTTGTGCCTCCCTTTCTTATGGGTGACAGAAATAATTTTAGTCACTTCAGATGCACTACTCTTTCTCCAATTTTTGAAGATTGTTCTTGAGTTCTTGGGCATTATTATCATCATGGGAGGATTGCAGCTAGTCCTTGAACATCACTTAGCTCTGTAGCATCTGCTAAGTGATACCGTGTCCAAACTGGTTTGCAAGCTGTGGGTCAATGCAGGGCATTGCTTTCTCTGACTTTGTTTCCAATCAAAACACTCTGCTGGGCCTACTCAAGCTCTGCCCACATGTATGTCCCTCTCAAGCTTCAAAGAAGCCCTGTTTTTCTCTCATGCCATCTTGTAGTCATTGGAGAACTGTAGGAGTTCCTTAAAACCATCTTCTTTCTGCTTACTGTGATTATATTGGTCATCTAGGAAATTATTATATTGCTCTTCACACTAGATTGGGCAGGGAGGACCTAGCGACTCTTGCTGCTTTTCAAGGTCTTTCCCAGGAAAGGGGCAAAGTTTCCTTCTCCTTTTAAAGCCACATACTAAGATCTTACTGAGCTATTTTATCCTTTACTCCCCCTCCCTTAAGACACAAATGAGGATTTATTTTTAAAAATCTCAGCCAAAAAAAAAATTAATCTAGACTGTGAAGGTGGTAGAAGTTGGGACTGGCTTTTTCCAGTTTTTCTGTTGAAATTCTGTGTCTAAAATGTGGTTCTTCTGTCTTCCTTGTGATCTCTTCCCTGAGGCAGTGAGTGCTGCATGTCTAATGGCACTGATATTTTTGGTAGTGGAGTGGCAAGAAATAGAAAAACAACTGTTAATATCTGTAAATGTGATTCTATCACATAGGTTTGCCTCCCTCACTAATCTGTGATTTCCTCAAGGGGAAGAACTGTGTTGCTAGTCCCTTTCATTTTGTTGACCACATGTTAGGTACATGATATATGAATAGATTGATATGTTTAAGGAAAACATATATAATTTTGTCCATTCACTTGTTCATTTGTTTACTTGAGTACAACAAATGTTTTTGAAAATCTCTTACATGCCAGACCCTATACTAACGACAGCAGATAAGTGGGTAAATCAGTATAGAGGCAAAGGAAATTTTCTTTCCTTCCCCTTCTAAAGGTTTGATAATTTGACGCTACAAAACAAACTGCCTATTCAGGCCTTTTGCCCATTTTTAAATTTGATTATTTGATTTTTGTGCTATTGAGTTGTTTGAATTATTTACATATTCTGGATATCAAGTCTTTGCCAGAGACATAGTTTGGAAATACTTTCTCCCATTCCATAAGGTGTCTCTTCACTTTATGGATTGTTTCTTTTGCTGTGCAGAAGTTTTTAAATTTGATATAATCCTGTTTGTCTATTTTTTGCTTTGATCCCTGTGCTTCTGAGGTCTTTTTCTAAAAATTCTTGCCTAGTCCTATTTCATAAAGTGTTTCCCTTATTTTTTCTTCTAGTAGTTTCATAGTTTCAGGTCTTACATTTAAGTCTTTAGTCCATTTAGAGTTGATTTTTGTGTATGGTGAGAGATAGGGGTCTAATTTCATTCTTCTGCATATGGCTAGCCAGTTATTCCAGCACCATTTATTGAAGAGAATGTCCTTACCTCAGTATGTGTTCTTGGCACCTTTGTCAAAAATCAGTTGGCTTCACATTAATGAATTTATTTCTGGGTTCTTTATTAAGTTCCATTGATCTGTCTATATGTCTGTTTTTATGCCACTGCTATGGTGTTTTGGTTGCTATAGCTTTGTAGTATGTTTTTAAAGTCAGTGTGATGTCTTCTTCAACTTTGTTCTTTTTGCTCAAGATTGTTTTAGCTATCAGGGACATTTGCCGTTCATATGAAATTTAGGATTGCTTTTTCTATTTCCATTAAGAATTTCATTGGTATTTTGATAGAGATTGCATCCTGTCATTTGTGACAACATGAATGAGGCTGGAGGACATTATGTTAAGTGGATAACAATGCATTGTATATTTCAAGATAGCTGTATGAGAAGATTTTGAATATTGTCACCACAAAGAAATAATAAATAAATAAATTGGTGGATATGGTAATTACCCTGTTTGATCATTATACAATGGATACCTGCATTGAGACATCACACTGTATGCCACAAATATGTACAATTCTGCATCAATTATAAATTAAAAAACGAAACACTGACAATAGATTAACATAAAAAAGCATACAGATTTATATGTACGTGGACACAGAAGTCTTACAAATATGAGACTCAAGGGCCACATGACTGAACTTTTATATTATCCTGAGGTTACAGATAGAATAGAGGCTTGGGGTTTCTTGGGAGGAGGGTAGGGACACTGGTTATAGGAGAATGAGAGGAAGAAAAGATGGTAAGGAAAGACCATCTTGTTAGAGAGAGAAAAATCTCTCAGATAATCTTGAAGCTCCGGAAGAATATATGGTAGGCTGTGATGAGAGTTCTTTGTAAGATGTTGAAAAGGGTCAGACTTTCAGCCACTTTTTCTGTTAGTTAATAATTTCCATATAAGGCAGATAAGGGGGCTTCAGAGAAAGACTATTTGTATCTGCTATTTACCTCACTAACGTTTTTTTTTCTCTAGAGATGCAAATTTTCCCCACAAAAGGACACCTTTTCAAAGCTTTTCCTGATTTTGTTAGGTCCTCTGAATAGCCATCTCAAAATAAGTCAAAGTATATTTTGGGGTGGCATATTTTGGTTTCCATAAGTCAGGCACAATCCATGGCCTCAAGGAACTCACAGGCAAGTAAGTTTCAGATTGTTTAAGGTCAAAACATGGCAAAGATGTATAATACTAATGAAATAAAAGTAACTAAAGAATATTTATAAGCCTAGAAGTGAGAGAGAAATTAAGTGTTAGAAGTGAAACTTCACCCAGATTAAATTTAACAGTTTGAGCAAAGAACAATTCGTGAATCGGGCAGCCTCCCAAGCCAGAGTAGGCTGAGACACTCCAGGGCAGCCACGTGATGGAAGAAGATTTATGGATAGAAAAAGGAAAGCGAGTACGATAAATGGAAGTGAAGTACAGAAACAGGTGGATTGGTTATAGCTCAGCATTTGCCTTATTTGAACACAGTATGAGCATTTGGCCACATTTGGCTAAAACTCAGTGATTGGCACGAGAGTAGGCTACAGTCTGTTTACACTTCCATTTAGGTTAAATTTCATGATGTACAGACAAACATTTAGGCTGAACTTAAAATACGTAAGGAGGCAGCTTTAGGCTAAACTTGATTTAACATAAGACTGAATCTAGAAACCATGAAGAAAAAATATATTGGATTACATAAATATTAAAAATTATTTGCATATCATATATTATAAGTAAAGTAATAAAAAATCCTATAGACCGAGATAAAGGATCCAGTAAAAAAAAAACTGGCCCTGAATGTGAAATGTCAGTTCATGGAAGAGAGAATATATATTACCAACAAACATATTAAAATATTTTCAAATAATCAGGGCAATGCCATTTCATAAAACAATGAAATACCATATTTTCCATCACATAACAAAATAGTGACAGCATCAATGTTGAAGACTGTGAAGCACAGGCACTACTCGTGCATTGCTGGTGGGAGGGTGAATTGCTATCTTTTGTAGAAAAATCTTGCAATGTCTATTAAAGATACACATATCCTTTGTTTTTTTCTGGGAATATAATCTACAAAAATGAAAGTCCCAGCATATGCAAGGATGTGTATTGCAACAAAAAACAAAAACAAAAACTTCACAAGCAGGTGAATAGTTGACTAAATTGTAGTAGATCCTTGCTAGGATACAATGGAGCTATTAACAACAATGCATTAAGTTTATATGGGGGGGGGGGTGGCTAGGGGAAGCTCATTACTTTTCCTGGTACTTCTCTATACTATTTGACTTGTTACAATGAGCACTTGTTTTTCACTTTATTGGACTTTTAATTACGAAAAATAATTTTAAAAATTCAGCAATTATAGCACAACATATTACATGTTATGAAGGGTCAATTGGGTGCTGCAAGAAATCACAGGAGGAGGCACCTAACCCAGTTGCAATGCATTGAGATTTTCTGGAAGATATTACTTCTGTCTTTACTCCAGAAGGTTGAGTGGGAGCCAGCTAGAGGGATACGAAGCACAGTAAACATCAGCTATAGGGGCTGAGAAGAGACAGAGCTAGCCATCAAGTGTTGTTTATAATGCATAGTTGTAAGAATGTAATGACTGATGAGATATGGAAAATTAAAGAGAAAGGGAAGATTCCATAATATCTGAGTTTTCTGGCTTGAGCAGTTGGATGAGATGAACTGAAAGAAACTGATTTGGGGGCAGTGTGTTCAGTTTTGGGCAATGCTTGCAGGGACCAGTTGAGACAACACTTGGATTTTCAGAGGTTTATTTGCTTGAACTGAGAACCTGGCCTCTGACAATGTTATGACCCTTGGGCCTGCCTCTTGCTAACTAGGCATCTTTGTGGGCCAGCCATGGAATCTGGCTTGCCCACTACTCACTGTTAAAACAATAGCAGATGAGCTCTGGAACCCAAGGTCCCTTGGCTGTCCTGAGGCTGGACTCAGAGCCAGATCCAGGTTTTGTGGGAATCTTGTACAATTTTGAAGACTCTTAATAAGATTACAAAATGAGAAATGACCATGTGTACTGATACAGAATGAGAGGATGAATCATATGAAATTGTGTATTTAAAAAAGCAGAGATAAATTAGAAATATAACAAAATATTTTATTATAGAACTACCTAATTATTTTTAGTGAATTAACCTCTAAAATATTTCCCTAAGTTTTTGGCTGAATATGATTTCACTGATTTTATAATGTCATCATCTATAGAATAAATCTAGATGACCTTAGGTTTAGCAATGGGCTTTTAGATACAAGACCAGAAGCACTATGAAAGTCAAAAAAAAAAGTGAGGTTTTATTAAAATAAAAACTTCTGTTCTACAAAATACACTGGTAATAGAATATACTTACAGACTGGAAAAAAATTGTAGAACACATTTGATAAAGGACTTGTATGCAAAATATGCATACAAAACCAGAAAATAAGAAAACGACTGAACTTAAACTGAGCAAGAGATATGAACAGGAACCTCACCAAGGAAGATATACAGATGGCAAATAAGCATATAAGAAGATGCTTGAGATCATATGGCACTAGGGAATTGCAAATTAAAATCACCATATGATACTACTACATCTATTAAAATGGCTGAAATCTAAAATACTGACAATACCAAATGCTGGCAAGTATGTAGAGGAATAGAAACTCTTACTCATTGATAGCAGGGATGCAAAAAAGGTACAGTCACTTTGGAAGACAGCTTGGCAGCCAATGGAATATTATTCAGTGATAAAAACAGATGTTCTATAAAGCATCAAAACAACATGGAGGAAACTTAAAATCCATATTCAGTAAAAGAAGCCAATTTGAAAAGCTTACGATGCCAACTATATGACATTCTGGAAAAGGTGAAACTCATGGAGAGAGTAAAACAATAATTGCCAGGGACTGGCACTCCGAGAGAGAACAGGAACCAATAGGTGAAGCACAAGAGATTTTTAGAACACTAAAATTATTCTGCATGATACTATAATGATGGATGCATGAAATTATGGATTTGTCAAAACTCACAGAATACATAACACAAAGAGGCAACCATAAACCTAAACTATGGGCTTTAGTTGATATGTTGGCTCAGCAATTCCAACAAGTGTACCTTACCAACGCAAGATGTCAATTCATAGGGGAAACTGAAGGCAAGGAGGGGTGAAGAGAATATGATAACTCCTTGTACTTCTTGTCCAACTTTTATGTAAACCTAAAACTGCTCTAAACATCTATTAAAAATAAGTCAGTCTTTCCTCTATCATGGTTGATACCATTGATAATTGGATGTATACAACACAAAACTTCACAGACACAGCAGTTTGTAGTCCTGCCATGCAGTACTTCTGATAAATCCACACCACTTAATTCCATCAACATGAAAAAAGAATTTATGGCACATTTATAATTGAATCATCCCAAGAAGAGACATCTTCTGTGTTGACTGGGCAAATATGAGAACCACAGCCTTCCCTTATAGTATATTCTAGATACAATTTTTATTTCATTCCATTCTGAAGACAAGCAATGTCTAAGCAGATATTTGTAATAGAAATCCATCTGTGATTCCCCCTTAGCTTTATCTTCTGAGTTGCAGGCTGGCATCCACTTGCCAAAAAAATCAGGGTCAAGGCCTGAGGATAAACTGTGGCATGAAAAAGATAAGATGGCACAGACCATTACCAATGGGCTGGAGCTCAGGGATGAACAACTGACCAGAATTGAAGAGTAGAGACTAAAACAGAAGTACAGCTTATAAATTTGCCAACTCGGGAATGAAGTGTATGTGGAACAGAGATAAATTACTCAGTATGTCTATCTGGGAGACCAGAGGTTCTCCCTGGGAAAGGCCCTGGGACCAAAGCTTTTCTGTCAATAGCAGACACTTGAAAACTCAAGCGTGGCTGATGTAAATGCCTTGTGTGTTTGTCTGATGAGCAGCAAACCCTTTGCACCTCAGACTTCATTCACTTTCTCACTACATCTCTGTCTTTCCTGAACTTCTCCGCATCTCTGTTCCTCCCACATTTCAGCCAGATCCAACTCTGGCATCTTTAGTTCAAAATTATTTTCTCTTGTCAGAAATCTCATAGACTCTAAGGATTGAAAAGTTTGCCATTAGGTCATCAACTTCTCCAGATGACATGAACAGTGTCTGCAATATTCTCCATACCTATCTCTACTGGAAAATCTTTGGTAATAGGAGTTGACTATATATACACGGCAGTGCTTATCACAAGGGGACAGGTTTGTTTATTTTTTTCATTTTATAAAATTTGTATAAATGTATAGGATACATACAAGTATAATTTGGTTACATGGATAGATTGTATAGTGGTGGAGTCAGGGGTTTTAGAGTATCCATTACTCAAATAACATATGTTATACTCATTAAGTAATTAATCATCCACCCTCCTCCCTCCCTTGCACTCTTGCTAGTCTCCATTGTCTATCATTCCACATGCTATGTCCATTTATACACTTTTGAGCTCCCACTTATGAGAACATGTGGCATTTTTCTTTGTGTCTGAGTTATTTCATTTAAGATAATGGTCTCCAGCTCCATCCAAGTTGCTGCAAAATGCATGATTTCATTCCTTTTTTATGGCTAAGTAGTATTCCATTGTGTACATATACCACATTTTCTTTATCCAATTATCCATTGATGGACTTATAGGTTGATTCCACATCTCAGCGATTGTAAATAGTGCAGTGATAAACATGCCAGTGCAGGTGTCCTGTTGATATAATTTCCTTTCCTTTGGGTAGATTCTTAGTAGTGGCATTGCTGGATCAAATGGTAGTTCTAGTTTTAGTCTATCTCCTGGGGACTTTTTGAAGTTTTCAGTATTTGTTGAATGAAGCCATTCGGAATAACGGGTAGACTAAGTTTGTTCTTTCTCTCACATGACAGCCCTTCAGGGATCTGAAGACAGTGATCATTTCCCTCTGAGTCTGCACACCTTCAGGTCAAAACACTCAAAGGCTTTTAAACTGCTTTTTATGTCTGTCACCCGTTCACCACCTGAGTGACTGCTCTTTAGGCATGTCTCTTTAAAGGGTTCTGCTCAGAAGTGAGCCCACTGCTTCAGCTGTACAGAGCAGGGTGGAGCTATCCCATCTCTTGTTCTGAACACTGTGCATTTATTAATGCAGTCCAAATTCAAATTAGTCCTTCTGGTATTCACACAGCATCCTTCATTCCTACTGAATTTGCAGACAACTAAAATTCTTCATGTTTGTATGTGCTGTTGCTAAGTCATGTCACCATCTCACATCGTTATGTATTTGAGATTTTACGCTGAAACTTTATGCTTCACGATTAAAACATGGACTCTATATAACTGCTTGGTGAGATATTTGGCAACCCTGACTATAATTTGCTGTCATTCCTTAATGCCATTTCTGATTATGATGTGCAGGCCCTTTATGTCTTTTTTTTTTTTTTTTTGGTAAAAGTATGAGACATAGGGTTGAGTGGCTATGACTACAGCCTTTGAGCATTACACTTTTAGTACAGCTCTTCAGCCAGATAGAGCACCATCTGACCAAACTATCATCAGCCTGCATTTCTCCATCTTAATAACACCAATAAGGCAATATTTATGGAGTGTCTACCAGGTGCCTGCCTTCTGCTAAGAACAAGTCTTTTATTAGTCAATTCTTGCCACAGCCTTATGAAGTAGGTTGTATTTTTAATTTTAATTTTTTTTTGAGATAGTCTCACTCTGTCACTCAGGCTGGAGTGTGGTGGCTCAGTCTTGGCTCACTGCAACCTCTACCTCTCGAGTTCAACCAATTTTCCTGCCTCAGCTTCCTGAGTAGCTGGGACTACAGGCGTGTGCCACCACACCCAGCTGAAAGTAGGTTTTATTGTCTTTATTTCTCAGATGAGAAAACTGAGTATTGAAAAAGATAAAATATCTGTTCAAAGACACACAGCTAGTGAGTGGTAGATCCAAGGTTCAACTAAGGTGTGTCTGACACCAACACCCATGCTCTCAACCACTGTACCATGCCAGCTCCCTCTCCTGAAAAGCCAGTTTTCCTAAATACAAATTTAAATCGCATATACTATATATTCATTCAGTACAGGGAAAAAAATAAGTCTAAGGCAGAAGGATGTCTGATGTTTGAAATAATGCAAGAAGACCAGTGTAGCTAGAACTGAGTGAGGGATAGACGGTAGAAGATGTATGTAGGGTGGTAATTGAGGGCCAGATTATGTAAGGATTTTGACTTCTACTCTGAAAGTAGGAGCTATGGGAAGGTTTTGGGCAGAGGAATAACATGACCTGGCTTATGTGTGTGTGTGTGTATATATGTGTGTGTGTGTGTGTGTATATATATGTGTGTGTGTATATATATGTATACACGTGTATATACATATACACATATGTGTATATATGTATATACACGTGTATATACATATACACATATGTGTATATGTATATATACGTGTATATACACGTGTATATATACATGTATATATACATATATACATATGTGTGTATATATGTATATACACGTGTATATATACATGTATATATACATATATACATATGTGTGTATATATGTATATACACGTGTATATATACATGTATATATACATATATACATATGTGTGTATATATGTATATACACGTGTATATATACATGTATATATACATATATACATATGTGTATATGTGTATATATGTATATATACACGTGTATATATACATGTAATACACATACATACATATGTGTATATGTGTATATATGTATATACACGTGTATATATACACGTATATATACACTTGTATATACATATATACACATATACACGTATATATACACATACATACACACATGCGTTTATATACATATATATATTAACAGAAGAAACATAGTATGTGTTTTGAGAAACACCAACATCTTTAACCACACAATAACACTGTATCTACATATATATGTGTGTGTGTGTGTGTGTGTGTGTGTGTATGTTAAACCTGGTTGCTATGTTGAGAGTAGAGTGTGTAAGACAAGGACAAAGTGCTGGGGGAGGTCGATGGAAAAGGTTTACGGGATGGCAACTGAAGGAAGGGTCACAGAAGGCCAAGTTTTCTCACAGTAAAATCCAAAGGGAATATATTAGAATATACCCATAATTAGAAATGTGGCTTAATTCATATCTATGGGAGACTGCAATTAAGCCTATTTTATCATCACCTGATTAGCTTTAGTTTACAAAGGATTTCAGCTGATTTCCCTGGTCCTAGAGCATTTTTTCCCCATTGTCACTAGATGGCACTTGTACATACCTATCATTTCAAGAACATTTACGAGAGCATTTACACTAGATGGTGCTCAGGCCACTCCCCTCTTAGGCTGACTTGCTCCGGTATTTGTTGACACAGAAGCCTAGCTACCTCTTATGTACAAAGATCTGCAAGAAATTCATCAATACTCAATCCTGGTAAAGCAATCAATTCTATTATGACTACTTTTCTGTGAAGTGGTGAATCATACATGCCCAGTGTAGTGATTCCGAGCCAAATTCATAGTTCAACTTAAATCCAAGTAGAGCTCTAGTTTATCTTACACTGATGCTTCCTGGCAGGATGAGGAGGAACACCCATCCTCAGTCTTACCCTTTGCCTTTGAGGTTGGAGATCCACGTCTAATCTGCAATGGAGGGTAGCTTGTTTTGCCTTAGACAAGCTGTGTGATCTCAGGTCAGTTATTTGCTACTATGTAGTTAAGTGTCCTTGATGAAATGTCTTTTAAATCCAGGAAACTGAACCTTGATTTTCTTGCTTCAACTAACGTTCATCTTTTTTGTTTCAAAGGATGTTCATTCCTTTAAAAAAAAAAAAAAAGGGGGCCTCTGGCATTCTCTTTTTCATGTCTAGCTCTAACTTCATTAGCTTTCTCTAGTTGAATAGTTCAACTATTCCTTGATATAAGAATGTATTTTCTTTTCACAGTTTATCTTCCAAAGTGTAACCTACCACAGTATTTTGTACCCAGCCTGGAAGGCTATTTTTTTCATCCTTTTATCACTTAAGTCTTATCCAGATTTGCTTTGGAGTTTTTTTATTTATTGTTACTTAAAAATATTTAATTGACAAAGATTGTATATATTCAAAGTGTACAGTGTGATAATTTGATACATGTGTAAACGCTACATCCTTGGGCTTGAAATAATATTTGAGCCTCACTGTCCTCATCTGTAAAGATGAGAAAATAGTTATAAATTACTGGCAGCTGCAATCTGCTAATTGCCATCCAATCAGAGTATATGCTGATGAGAGGTTCCTTCCCTTCCCTTCAGACCTAACTATAAAATAACAGTTGTCCAGAAGCACTTAATCTTCTGTGGCTAAGAAACATAGTATCTGTTTTGAGTAACACCAACATCTCTAACTACACATCAGCACTGTAGAAATTCACACACACACCCCTTCCTTTGTAAGGAGAGGAGAGCTATGCAATTTTAATCTTACTTTTAAAGAGTTTCCAAAGCATACTCATTTCTTATCTCATTTTATTATCTCCCAAATTCAGAGCAGAATAAGGCATACAGCCATATTCTAATCTCTAGTTTACAGGTGAAGTATGTGAGGTTTATAAAAGTTAAGGGCCTAGCTCATCGTCACAAAGTTCCTGAGTAGTGGAGCAGGTACCTGAGCCCAGGCCTGTGAGTATGGTACCATTGGGGACCAACTTGGCTAATGATGGCTATTTGAATTAACTGGGTAAAGTGTCTCAAAACATTTGCCCACTTTTCAGGCATTTTACTTAAACCACTGAGAAAGGAAAACCAGTTACCTAAGGTCACATGAAGTATCAAATGAACAGAAAATCGAAGAAAGAATGAAGTCTAACTTCTGTCCATGCTTACAACAAAACATCCTTTTGTTAAGAACCAACCCCTTTAACAAAAAGGGGCCTTTGCTCTTCTAAAAAGAACCAAGTTACATTTATAAATGTTATGCCCTTTTTTAAAAGCTTAGGTATAAAAGAGCAAGAAATGTTTATACTTAAAAAACAAACCTTCCTCTTCATGTTGAGCAAATGGCAATCCTTTGATTCAATCCAAAATTTCTATTCTAGGTATTGTTATACGGTTTTTAAAAGGAAATAAGAACAGAAAACATTCAGTGCTTTTAAATACCACCTTTCTCCTCAGTTTGCTTGCTTATTATTAAAACAGTTTGAATGAATTCTTGGTTTGATTATGGTCATTTATTTTTAAAAGAGCCATGGAGAGTCTGTTACTATAGCAATAATTTCTCACTCTGAAGCTATTTAATCTTAAAACAACATGGAACTTTAAGTGTCAAGGGAGCCCATACTTAGAATGAATGCAGCACTTGAAAGTACCAATAACTAAGGTATTTGTGATGGAAAAATGAGGTTTTTGTTTGTTTTTAATTTTTCTACAGGACCCCTCACCTGTTAGGTATTCTCAGCATGGGGAAAAAAACATTTGTGGGAAATGTCATCATAGATGCCCATGCTGTAGGAAACACACAAAAACGATTGGCTGTGTGTGAACCACATCTGTTTGTACACTGGGTACCTATGGAAGAGCATGGAGATGCCCCATATTCCACATTATAATGCAAATATGCATCAAAAAAATAGAACAGTAAGTTGGTGGCAAAATACTCTGGGTCAGTCACTTCACCTCTGATTTAGCTCTGAATCCAGCATCTGGGAAAGGACTGTCTTTCATTACCAGTAGGCATTGTTCTTCTTGAACATAGATTTTGGGGATAACCCCTGTTGTGAGGGGCAGTATATGCAATTTGGCATAGCTGCTACCAGGTGTTGCTCAGGTTTAGAGCCAGCCTCCTGCTACTCTTACTGGCATGACCTACCCATGACTTGGTTTTTCATTTACCAGGATTCAGTTGTGTATTCCGAAACGTGCCCTTTAAAATGTGTATATAATCAGCTAAGTTGAGAACCGCAACAAAAACACAATCTAAATTAAAGCCATCATAGATCTGGATGGCACTCTTCCTTCTTGTCTACTTGTCTGGTCCTGAGAAAAAATTCTAAGTCAGCTACAGGGACCTGTGGACTGGCCCCTACCATCTACCGATGACCCACCGTCTTAAACTGCTAGAACTGCCATAAAGAAGTACCACAGACTGGATGGCCTAAACAAAGGAAATCTGTTTTTTACAGTTCTGAAGCTTGGGTAGTCCAAGATCAAGGTGCCAGCCAATTTGATTCCTGGTGAGGGTTCTTTTCCTGGCTTGCGGATGGCCCCCTTCTTGCAGTGTCCTCACAGGGCAGAGAGAGGGAGGGAGGGATGGAGAACAGGAAAGAGAGAGAACACTCTGGTGTCTCTTATTATAAGGGCACTAAACCCATCATAAGGGCGCCCTCACCCTCATGATCTCATCCAAACCTAATTACTTCCCAAAGGCCCCACTTCCAAATAATATCTCACTGGGGATTAGAGCTTCAACATATTAATTTGGGGGGGAGGGACACAATCCAATTCATAGCACTGATCTGCCTCTTTTTTCTTACTCTGCCTGCTCTAGCCACGCTGAAATTATTTTAATTCCTCAAACAGTAGTGTTTTTTCATGACCTCAGGCTTCAGGGCCTTTACACATACTAACTTCTTTGCCTGAAATCTAGCTCAATCTTTCCCTCCCTGCTGCCATTTTCACCCAGTTAATTTCTATTTAATGTTTAGAGCTCAGGTCAAGTTCACTTCCTCAAAGAAGCTTTCCCTAAACCTCAGATTAGGTGACAATCCTTGTTACATATTCCCAAATCCCCCTGTATGCCCCATCACATAAAACTCATGACAATTGAGATTGTTTATTCAATGTCTGTCTCCTAGGCTAGACACTGAGTTCAATGATGTCAGGAATCTCTCTTACCATGGCATTTCCAGTGCCTAACTCAAGGTGGACATTTCAATGTTTATTGATGAAAAAGTGAATGAATTACAGGAAGCTTTGGTGATACAAAATCAAGATTGCTTTGTTTGGGCTCAAAAATCTTTAAGCCCCTTATGGAACTGACAGTGTCCATTTTTAATGTGTCACTGAGTGCCTCATGAATTAGGATAAGGAATGCAGCTGATTTTTAACACACAAATCAAAATGTACACACATAACTCTGTGCTGTTCCCTCCAGTTAGTCTCTTGGAGAAGATGCCTTTAGATTTGGGCATACATTTTTATCTTTTGAGTGAAGGTTTTATTTGAAAATTGTTAAAAGTTATGTAGGAGCATTCAATTCATTCATTGATTCACTCAACAAATTCATTTTTTTCTCAGAAATAAGGGGTGACTAGTAAACAATGGGGCCAACTTTCTTGTGTCTCATAAACTGACTCACAAAGCAATTCCATAAGTTAGATCTTTAATGAGAATCAAGAAAATACTATTTTGCTCATTTTCAAAGTCATTGTATAACCCAGACTTTTTAACTTCCTTTGTGAAAAAGCCAAGCATCTATGGAAATACTATACATATCACTCAAGTATCTCATTCTTTGGGTTTTGTTTTTCATAAAATATGTGCCAGGCCCTAGAATCATACCTGACCATAGGCAGGAGATATCTAAGGAGCAAATAAGACCTCAGAAATAAGGCTTGTTTGCTGTTATTCAGTCCTGACCTGTGTCTGTTTTTATCCACTTCAAAGACCATGCCATGTGTCACTTGCTAAGATTTCTTCCTGTATCTGCAGGTGGGTAAATCATGGTGTATGTTTCACCCTATCTAGACCCCATTAGTGTATCCCATTAGTTTCAATCTGTTTAATTCACATTTGTTGAGCCAATGACAATTTTTTTTAAACGAAGCACTGAGATAAAGGAGATTAAGAATGTATAGAAAAACAACAGGGAAGTTACAGCTAATAGGAAAGCTGCATAGACTCTTAAACAATTACCATAAACTATTGGGCATAGCGCAACAATCTATGTATATGCAAGATTCAAAGGAGGGAGGCTATAGAAAATATTTACTTCCCCTAAGGACTTCATACTGCAATGTATGCATGTGCTATAAAACAGTGTGACGGGGATCAGTGGGAGGCAGAACGCCACATCATTCTGAACTGGAGAGAGCAATTTCCTGAGGCCTGCCATAACAACTTAGGGTGACAGCTTTCTCTCTACAGTTCATGATGGTGTTCAGGAACTCTATTAGTTTTCTGTTGCTGCAGTAAAAAATTACCACAAAATTAGTCCCTTAGACAATACAAGTTTATCTTACAGTTTTGTAGGTTAGAAGTCTAAAATCAAGGTATCAATAGAGCTGCATCCCTTCCGAATGCTTCAGTAGATAGTCCATTTCCTTGCTCTTTTCAGCTTCTGGAGTTCTCTTGCATTCCATGGCCCATGTCCCCTTCCTAACATCACTCCTACCTCTTCCTTTGTCATCACATCTCCTAATACTATGACGTTTCTGCCTCCCTCTAATGAAAACTCTTGTGATTATGTTAGGTGTACACAGACAATCTAGGATAATCTCTCCATCTCATGGTCCTTAACTTAATCACATCTGGGAAGTCCCTCTTGTCTTGGAAGGTAACATCCAGGTTCTGGGGATTACAGTGTGGATATCTTTGGGGTCCATTATTCTGCCCACCTCATGGACCAAGGCAATGGGACAACTATGGGCACGTATAGGAACAATAAAAAAGAATTTGGTGGTATGCCAATCTTGGTTCAGCTCAACAACCAAGTGAATCAAAATCATTGGCAATGACTCTTCTAAATAGTTTCTCTTACTTTTGATTTGACTTCAAAATTTTCTCCTCCTTTGAAATGTATGTAGTAAGACCATACTTTCACTTGTCATCATCTACCCACATCCTAATCACCACCATCCCTACTCATATTAACTTAAGACTGTAGTACTTGATTTATTCCGTTTCTCCTATTTCCATCATTTTTGCTGACATGAACTGTCCAACACTCTGGCCTTCCTGTTGGGTGACCTTCTTATTGCCACTGATCATTTTTCTCAAGCCAAAATAAGCCATACAGTTCTTTGTTTACAACTCTCAAATCCCAGTTTTAGGCATGCTGCCTTCTAATCACTTCCCCTTATCAATTTTGCTCACTTACTACAGTACTTGCAGTGCTACATTCAATTTACCTTTTCTCTTTATTCAGCTTCTGCATTCTAACCACAAACTTACCATATCCATCACATTTTATAATCCATCTTTATATTCATTCATTTAAAAATATTAGCTGAACAACTGCTGTGTGTCAGTCTGGGATATAGTGGTGAGGAAAATAAAGGTCTCACCCTCATAAAAATGAAATGCCTTTTAGTTAAAATACAATTAATTTTTATATAATTGCCCTCAGTTCCCTTGTACAACCTCTGCAATTTAGATTTCAAACACCCTTTTCTAATTGAGGCCTTCAGTCTATTAAGTCCACCACTTTCTATCGCTACTCTGTTTTCTTCAATTTCATTTCTTCTCCCATTTCAACTCTTAACTGATGACCATACCTCATACTTCACTGGAAAAAAAGAGAAGCAATAAAAAATAAAGTCTCCATCTTTCTGCTACCATGTTTCCAAATCTTCCTGCATCTCTACCTATAGTTTCTGCCTTTCTATTCAGTACAAGGAAGAAAGTGTTCTGATTCTTATCAAAAATGAATACTTCCTCTTATGCCCTGGATCTGTTCTTCATTTGTCTACTGAGGACATCACTACATCGATTTTCCTTTCCTATTAATAACTTGTATCATAACTTTCTCTCTTTTTACTGCAATATCCCATCAGCATACAGACATACTCTAGAATTTTCTGTCTGAAACAAACAACAATAACCTGACCGGATATGATTACATATCCCCTTAACAGCTACTGCTTCATTTTAGGGCTCTACTTCACATCACAATGTCTTAATGTAGTCTGCTGAATCAAACGAAAAAGCATCTTCACAGGAAAAGAAACAATCAACCAAATGAAAAGGTGACCTATGAAATGAAAAAAAAATATTTGCAAACCATATATCTGATAAAGGGTTAATATCCAAAATACAGATGATCTCTAATTTATGATAGTTCAACTTATGATTTTTGTGACTTTATGCTGGATTTATAAAGGTATTAAATTCATTTTGACTTATGATTTTTTATTTATGATGGGTTTATCCAGATATAACCCTATTATACTTCAGGGACCATCTATATATAAGGAGCTCATAAAACTTAACAGAAAAAAAAATTAAGCAAATTAAGAAATGGGCAAAATAATTGAATAGACATTTCTACAAAGACATAGAAATGGCCAAGTACATGAAAAGGAGCTCTGCATCACTAATCACCAGGGAAATGCAAATTAAAACCACAATGAGATATTACTGCACACCTGTTGGGATGACTATTAAAAAAAAGATAAGTGTTAGTGAGGGTGTGGTGACAAAACCACTGTACACTGCTGGAGGAAGTGTAAATTGGTGCAGCCAATATGGAAAACTGGAGGTTCCTCAAAAATTAAAAGTAGAACTACTATATAATCCAGCATTTCTAATTCTGGGTATATATCTAAACAATTGAAATCAGTATCCTAAAGAGATATCTGCACTCTCATGTTTATCGCAGCATCATTCACAATAGCCAAGACACGGAAGCAACCTAAAGTTCATAGACAAATGGATAAAGAAAATGTGGTATATACATACAGTGGAATATTGTAAATTCTTTAAAAAGGAGGAAATCCTGTCATTTTTGACAATTTGTATGAACCTGGAGGACATTATCCTATGTGAAATAAGCCAGATGCAGAATAAATACTACACAATCTCACTTATATAGAAATCTAAAGTAGTCATAGAAACAGAGTAAAATTATGGTTTTTCAGGGGCTGGGAGGGAGGGGGGAAAATGGAGGTATCAGTCAAAGGGTACAAAATTTCAGTTCTGCAAAATGAAGCAGTCCTGGAGATCTATAGCACAGTGCCTATGGTTAACAATACTATACTGTATACCTGAAAGAAGGTGGATCTTATATTAAGTGTTCTTATCTCACACACACACACACACACACACGTGCACACCTACAAAATAATGGTAACAAATAGAGTCAGAAAACTTTTTGAGGCAATGAATATGTTTATAGCATAGTTTGTGATAATTTCATAGATGTACATTTATCTCCAAACTCATCAAACTGTATACATAAAATATAGCTTTTAAAAATGTCAATCATATATAATAATGTGTTTTAAAACACTTTTATGTGGTCAAGAAATGTCTTGAAAGAGTAGGGTAACTTCTCAGATACCACATCTTTATCTGCATTTACTCATCTCACTAGGACCTGACTTTTGTGAAAATACATATGCTTGTCAAGGTCAATATTCATTTGTGTCACCAAATTCAATACATACTGCATACAGTGAAATATTCCATACCCCCTCTTAGATGTTTAAAAGATATCTCAATCTTAGTATATCCAAAATGGAACTCCAACCCCTAATTCCATACCTGTTATTTCCAATCTTTACTCCTCAAATTTTATTCTGTCAGCATATTCATCACAAAACTATATATATTGAAAATATCTCGTCTTTCTACTTTCTAACCCAATCATCTTTAGTTCAGTCTCCTACCTGCTCTCCCAGCTGCAACTGTTACCCATTCACCACTTAGCAGCCAGTGATTTGAAAATCATTTAAACATTTTCTCCATTTTCCTTTGGCTTAGAGTAGGGACTGAAAACTCATTTGCCTACCAAGGCCAAGAAGATAAACAGCAGAAGTAAACCAGGAATTTAAAAAAACAAAACTACCAGAGCAGGAAATCAAACTTACTTTTATTTTCTCTGAATTATAGTGTAAACATGTAATATAATAACATATGTAATACTGTAGATTATATTTTGAAATTGTTAGACAAACCTGCAAGATTTAATTATCCAGCTTTTGTCGTCTTTTCTAGATTTGTGTACAGATTATCATCTCTACTATCTGAAAAACAGGTCAGCAGTGATGATAAATGGCAACACACCCTCAGGCTCGGAGTGGAGAATACAATAAGCAAGGCGCAAGGCACAATAGCTTAAGGAGCTTGCGTGCACATAGTAGCCATCTATGTATGTAGCCTTTTCATACTGTTGTTCTTCACTTAGCAATATGCATTTAGGGTTTATGTATTTTCATGACTTGATGGTTTTTAAAATTTTCATTGAGTAATATCCTGTTGTATGGATGTACCACAGTTCGTTTATCTATTCTCCTGTTGAAGGACATCTTGATTGTTTTCAGAATTTTTTGTGATAAAGCTGCTGTAAACTTTCTTGTGCAGGTTTTTGTGTGGAAACAAGTTTTCAACTCATTTGGGTAAATATCAAAGAGTGTGATTGCTGGATCATATGGTAAAACTGTGTTTGACTTTTTAAGAAACTGCAAAACAGTCTTCCAAAATGTCTGTACCCTTCATTTCCACCAGCAATGAATTGAGAATTTCTGTTGTTCCACATCCTTGTCAGCATTTGGTGTTGTCAGTGTTTTGGATTTTAGCCATTTTAATAGGTTCGTAATGGTACCACTTGTTGTTTTAATTTGCAGTTCCCTAATGACACATCATGAGCATATTTTCGTATGCTTATTTGCCATCTGAATAACTTCTTTGCTGAGGTGTCTGTTTAGATCTTTTGCCAACTTTTTGTTTGCTTTCTTATTTTTGAGCTTTAGGAGTTTTAGTATATTTTGGATACAAGTCCTGTATCAAATATGTGTTGTGAATTTTTTTTCCTTTAGTCTATGGCTTGTCATTTACTTCTCGTTATGGTGTCATTTGTAGAATGGAAAATTTTTATTTTAATGAAGTCTCACCTATCCATCGTTTCTCTAATGGATTATACTTTTAGTGCCATATCTGAATACTCAATGCCAAACCCCAGGTCATTTGGACTTTTTATGTGTTATTTTCTATGAATAGTATAGATTTGTGTTTTGAATTTAGGTTTAAGATTCATTTTTAGTTAATTTTGTGGAAGATATAAGATCTGTGTCTATATTAAACTATTTTTGCTTGTGGGCGTCCAGCTGGTCCAGCACCATTTGCTGAAAAGACTATCCTTTCTTCCATTGAATTACTTTTGCTTCTTAAAGATCATTGGACTATATTTGCATGTGTTTACTTTTGTGTTATCTATTCTGTTTTATCAATCTGATCTGTTCTATTGATCTATGTGTCAATTCTTTTGCCTCTATGACACTTTCTTGATTATTATAGCTTTGTGGTAAGTTTTGAAGTCAGGTAATGTCTTCTGGCTCTGTTTTTTTTTTCTAAAAAATTCTGTTGACTTCTCTGAGTCTTTTGCCTTTTCAGATAAACTTTAGAATCAGTTTCCTGGTATCCACAAAAACATTCTAGGATTTTGATTAAGATTGCATAAATTTATAGATCGATTGGGAAAACTGCTATTTTAAAAATATTGAGTCTTATCCATGAACATAGATTATCTTTCTATATATTTAGATCTTTTTTATTTATTTCATCAGAGTTTTGCAGTTTTCCTTATACAGATCTTGTTAGGGATATACGTAAGTAGTTCATAGTTTGGTGTCGATATTGATTCATTATTTGTAAAATAATATACCACATTAATGCAAGATGTTAATAATAAGGAAAACTGTGCAGGAGGAAATTATGTTTAGAGGGAAAGATGGTGAGAATAATTAATGAAGTTTCAGCTTACATTTTGTAGAATTTTTTAAGGTTTAAGACCATAATATTTTACAATTTGCAGTGTGTCAAATAGATGATTTTATGTAATTGTCACGATTGCATTACAAGGTCAGTATGGTGACCTTACAGTGCAGTTGTGTGTTCAATAAATAAGGGTAGACTTGCTACCTCATTTTTGAGGAGTACCTGCGGAGACTGTCACTTATAGCTGTTAAAACAACCCAAATAAAGAATAAACACTCTGAAAGAAAATTCATCTCAAGATGGCAGGGCGAGATGGTTATATGCTAAAGTTTAATGTTAAATTTTAAGCAACATTTATTAAAGGTAATAATCACTATGAATGGAAGTGCTTTCTACTGAGTCAGATCATATTCCTGTTTGATGGACAGCCAGTAAATGAAGCAGATAAGTCTTCCTCACTGAAAATGGAAGATGAAAATGATGTTTTCATTCAGAACAAGTGGGCAATATCTACTGAAAACATAAATGGCTACTCATTATTTCACAATATGCTCCTCTGTTCTATACTCTGTTTCTACAAACAAGGACATAAACCTGAATAAAACTTGATTAGTATTTATTAAAACACTTGCTTTTACTATATATTGACTACTGAATTAATGTTTTTCCCTATTCTTTTATTCCACTATTCCTTTATTATCTGAGGTATGTATCTAAAATATGTTCACAGATGTGTATAATTTATTCTTTTAAGGAAACAATGCCATTAGTATTGTACAATTTGGCCGATGGAATAAGTTACTTTGTTTCCATTCTTCAGCAAAAATTTCTTTGTACATTTTGCTTGTATAATATCAACATATTTTATTTACCATAATAGAACCGAGGAAAATTTTGTAACTTTGCAAATATTTGGCTGTTAAACATAGGGCAATCTGTCTTTAAGTAGAGATAACTTACTCTAAAATGAATTCTAGGTAGTTTTCTCTTAATAACATATATCTTGCAATTTAAATGAGCATCTTAATTGAAATAAAGAAATGCATGTGTGGTAAATAGCAATACCTGGACTCGACATGTCTTGGGACATCAAATCTCATGCTTATAGAATCTTAGATCTGAGAGCAGCATAAGGGATGGCCTAGTCCAATTTTCTTATTTTATACTGACAGGAAAAGAGAACTAGATAGAATACGGGGGTAGTGACCCCACACATCCAGTTAGTGCCAGCGTCAGAGTAAAAAGTCAGGCTCTCCTGGCTGAAATGGAGTTTGGAGTCATGGGAAGATCTTAACCTTTGAATTTAGATTGGCATGTATTACCAATTTTATGATCTTGAGTAAATCCCTCAACCTATTTGAGCATCATTTGAGCTCTGAATAAGAGATTAAAATACTAGAATTAATTAATCTCCCAGGCATAACAAAAACAAAGAGTGGCTTTAAGATCTAAAACTGGGGGGGTTTCGGTATTCTTTATTGATATAGTCGTACACATTTTGGGGATACATGTTATATTTTTATACATGTATATAATACATAATGATCAAATAATGATAATTTGATATCCATCAACTAAAATACATATCTTTGTGTTGGGTACATTGTAATTTTTTTCTTCTAGATATACAATAAATTATTAACTGCAATTTCCTTGCTGTATTATTGAATACTAGAACTTATTCCTTCTAGCGTATTTTATTTTTGTACCCATTAAATAAGTTCCCTTCATACTCCCTCCTTTTGCCCTTCCCAGTCTCTGGTAACCGCCATTCTATTCACTACCTCCACAAGACCCACATTTGTAGCCCCCACATTTGTCTCTCCGTTCTTGCTTTATTTCACTTAACGTAATGACCTCCAGTCCATCCATGTTGTTGCAAATGGCAGGATTTAACTCTTTTTATGGCTGCATAGTATTCCATTGTGTGTGTGTGTGTGTGTGTGTGTGTGTGTGTGTGTGTGCGCGCGCGCGCGTATGTAATGTTTTCTTTATCCATTCATCCATTGATGGACACTTAGCTTGCTTCCACTTCTTGGTTATTGTGAGTAGTGCTGCAACAGACATGAGAGTGCCAATATCTCTTTAATATACTGATTACATTTCTTTTTGGCTATATATATCCAGTAGTGAGATTGCTGGATTATATGGTAGTTCTATTTTTAGTTTTTTGAGGCATCTTCATACTGCTTTCCATAGTGGCTGTACTAATTTACATTCCCAGCAACAGTGTATGAGCATTTCCTTTTCTCTGCATCCTCACCAGCATTTTCTATTTTATATCTTTTTGATAATAGCCATTCTATCTGGAGTGAGATGATTTCTCATTGTGATTTTAATTTGCATTTCCCTGATGATTAGTTATGTTAAGCATGTTTTCATACATCTGTTGGCCATTTGTATGTTTTCTCTTGAGAATTGTCTATTCAGATCTTTTGCCCATTTTAAAATAAGATTATTATTTTTTATTTTCATTTAGTTTTTGCTATTGAGATGTTTGAGTTCCTTTTTTTTTGAGTCAGGATCTCACGCTGTCACCAATGCTGGAGTGTAGTAGTGTGATCATGGCTCATTGCAGCCTCGACCTGGATTCAAGTAATTCTCCCACTTCAGCCTCCCGAGTAGCTGGGACTACAGGCACAAGCTTCGATGCCATGGTTTTCAGGTGTTTTTTTTTTTTTAATAGAGATGAGGTCTCACTATGTTGTCCAGGCTGGTCTCAAACTCCTGGCATCAAGCAATCCTCCTGACTTGGATTCCCAAAGTGCTGGGATTACAGGTGTGAGCCACCACGCCTGGTCTGAGTTCCATATATACTATTGTTATTAATCCCTCGTTGGATGGAGAGTTTGCAAGTATCTTCTTCCATTCTGAATTGTCTCTTCACTTTGTTTCCTTTGCTGTGCAACAGCTTTTTAGCTTGATTTAATCCCTTTAGTCTGTTTTTGCTTTGGTTGCCTATGCTTTTGAGGTCTTACCCAAAAAAGCTTTGCCCAGACCAATGTCCTATCGCATTTTCCTAATATTTATCTTCTAGTAGTTTTATAGTTTTGGGTATTAGATTTAAGTCTTTACTTCATTTTGATTCTTACATATAGTGAAAGATGAGGATCTAATTACATTCTTTTGCATATGGATATCCAGTTTTCCCAGCATCATATTTTAAATGCCATGTATTCTTGGCATCTCTGTTGAAAATGACTTAGCTGTAAGTGCATGAATTTATTTCTGAGTTCCCCATTCTGTTTGATAGTTCTATGTGTCTGTTTTTATGGAAGTACCACACTATTTTGGTTACTACAGCTTTGTAGTAGAATTTGAAGTCAGGTAACGTGATGCCTTCAGCATTGTTCTTTTTGCTCAGGATTGCTTTAGCTATTTGGAGTCTTCTGGTTCTATATGGTTCTGTATGGTTTTGTTTTTTCTATTTCTATGAAAACTGTCATTGGTATTTTGATAGGGAATGCATTGAATCTGTAGGTTGCTTTGGGTAGTATTGTCATTTTAATAATAATTTTTTCAAAGCATGAGCATGGAATAACTTTCTATTATTTAATGTCCTCTTCAGTAACTTTCATTGTTGTTTTATAGTTTTCCTTGTAGAGACAGTTTACTTCTTTGGTTAAATTTCTTCCTAGCTAATTTTTGTAGCTATTGTGAATGGGATTGCTTCGTTTTTTTTTTTTTTCTTCAGATTGATCATTGTTAATGACATTGTTAGTATAGAGACAATACTGACATTTTAGGTTGATTTTTGTATCCTTTAACTTTACTAAATATGTTTGACAGTTCTAAGAGTTTTTTGGTGGAGCCTTTAGTTATTTTCTAAATGTAAGATCACATTGTCTGCAAGCAAGGGTAATTTGACTTTTTCTTTGTCACTTTGGATGCCCTTTCTTTCTCTCACTTGATTGCTGTGGCTAAACAAGTATGTCTCAGTGAGCTGTAAATTCTCTTACTACTAATGTCCTTTTCTTCCACACAAGATAGTTAAGGCAGTTTCATATAATCACAGTCTACTTGAGAAGAATAGGATGAGGTACGTATTATTATGTTAGAGTCAGAAAATTCATCCGAGATCAGAAAACTCATCTAAAATCAAGGCAAATGAGTAATAGAAACCAGTGAAATAGATGGCCTTTTTCCATGGTTCTTATCCATGACTAGGGAATTTTTTCCATCTTTCTTTTCTCTTTTTCTTATTTTTAAAATACTGATGCCTGAACCTCACCACTGAATGTTCTGAATTAATGTTTGGGATATGGGGAAAGGACATCATTTTTCCAAAAAAGCTTGCTGTTGATTCTCTTAGGTAGATGTTATGGAGATCCTGTGGACCAGATGGAACAGTGCGAGTATTCCATAGGCTGCATCAGTTGACTAGTTTTCCATGAGGTACATGGGTGGTTAGCATGAAGAGGCTGAAGATCTCAGCAAGGAAGGGTCCCTGAAGCCACTGCAGTTCCATTAATGTCTTCCTAAACTCAGCTGTGATCTTAACGAGCCCTGGTTGAGCCTCTTCATTTTTACTGCTTTTATATTTCATGCCTAAAAGCAGTTACAGTTGAGGAGGGGTAGCATGAAACTTGGAAAACAAAGTGTTTGTCGAGGTGAACATGGTGCCTGGCTGTTTTCCAGGTGTTTTCAGTTCGATTTTGAGAATAACCCCCTCAAGGGGATGTCCAAAAACATTATGAAAGTTGGCATCTCAGTGAGCCATAACTTTGTATCTTCTTTTTTAAATGTTTTCTTAGGAACAGTTTATCCTAGGATTAGCTTTGTTTTCTGTTTTAACTAATCCATGAAGAAAGTAGAGCTGAGGCAGGGTCATTGGAGCCCTGGTCTGGCTCCTTTTGCTTAGGGTTTACCATGTTATGCCCAGGAAATGTCTAATAGCAATATCGATGAAACTCTATTGATTGGAATGTTCTGAGTACTGAAGGAAAGGAAATAGAAGGCAAGACCCGTGCCTTGAACTATGAAGAACAGAATGAGGAAGACAAAGAGTGTTTTCGTTGTTGTTGTTGTTGTTTTTGAGATGGAGTCTTGCTCTGTTGCCAGGCTGGAATGCAGTGGCGCAATCTTGGCTCACAGCAACCTCCACCTCCCGGATTCAAGCGATTCTCCTGTCTCAGCCTCCCGAGTAGCTGGGACTACAGCCGCGTGCCACCAAGCCCAGCTGATTTTTGTATTTTTAGTAGAGTTGCAGTTATACCATGTTGGTCAGGATGGTCTCACTCTCTTGACCTCATGATCCGCCTGCCTCAGACTCCCAAAATGTTGGGATTACAGGCATGAGCCACCGCCCCGGACAAACAGAGTGTTTTATCAGGACACTTTATTATATTTGTAAAGTGTCAACCTTCCAGTGTTTCCTTTGTATTCACCAGTTCCCACACCACCATCACTGCAACACACACACCCAGATAAATGCACACACATACACACAGGCACATGCATTCTGACTTCCTCGGTACCATTAAACCCATCAGAGTTCCTAATAAACCCTGACAAGAAAGGAGGTTATACATCTCAAAAGGCTCCGTCTCCTCATCTTGTCCATCTATAAAGTCTCAGAATAAAGGTGGCTTCCCAAAACTAGGGGTAGGGATTCTGTCAGCAGTATGTTCTAGCTCTCCCTCTCTCAACTTCCTATATTTGCCTTTGCAGTCAAACATATCTGGGTCAGGGAACATGCTCAATCAAGCAACCCACCTTTTGTGAGTTGGTCTTACTTAGAGCTAATCTGATTCTTGACAGTTTCTTTCCTGAGGAATGGAATCTGTCTTCCTCATACTTGCCTTCTAGCTGGAATACTGCTGTGTGTAGATAGGTCTCTAGATAATACTGCCTCTGCACTGTAGGATGTCTGAGGATAGAGTATTTCATGGATCCTTCACTTTTGTCCACACACTCTGCTGCAGAATTGGGTAGTACCTGCATTATGACTGAGCTTGCTGCAATCCATCAGATACAGGAACCAGCCCCTGGCTGCTTTGTGTCTTACTAATCTCTGTCTCTGCCTATTGTCTGTCTTTCCTCACTCTGCAAGCTGTATTGGTGCCATTGAGCCTGAGTCTTCCTGAGGTACCTGTATGATGCTGGGGAAAGACTAGATGACCTAGCTGACTTGGGATAACCAGTTATCCTGCACTCATAAGCTTACCACATCTTGAACTTGCTACACTCATTTGGCTCACTGGAAACCTCGTGTTAACATGTTTGAACATTTTAGGCCTTTGGTTTTCTATTGGATTTGGATCCCCTGAATTAACTTATAGTCCTAGGAAAGGCTCTGTTGTCCTCATCTCCCTACTACCCACAGGCCTGGACACTGAAGTGTTAGTATATAACCTTACAGAACAAAATGGAACCTATTTTATTTCTAGCAGCTACAAATAATCACCAAATCAGTCTGTTTTTTCCTGGGTCTGGAATTTGGATGACATTATACATGAACATATATAAATCTCTCCTCGGTTATTTTCCCCCTTGATTCATGTGGTATTTATTCTTAAACTGTTTTCCTCAAAAAACCCATAGGTTATAATACATGTTTTTTATGTGCATTCATATTTTAGCGAAATACTAAAAGTGTCTTCGGCTTGTAGATACCATATAAGGAAAACATGCAATGTTATGACTACTTCATTTTCTTCCCCCTCTTTCTAAAGCTATTTTTCCTTTAGAAACTCACAGCAACAGTGGGCAGGTTGGAAAAGGAGGGTATCTGCTGCTAATAAAGAATATTCCCAAGATCTTCTGATACTATTTGTTTTATTTAAAATAAATCTGCAAATCTGTTGCACTTACACCTAAGTGGCTACAGGACCACAATTTCATGTTTGATTGAGCTGTCTGCTAAACGCTGAGCCTGTTCTTTCCTTCTGTCCCTGTAAACAGTTGGAAGTGATCCTTAGATGACTGCTGAAGAAGGGGGGGCACTTTAGAGGTTGGTATGTAGGAATGTTATTGCAAATGCATTCAGTTTATTTTTGAACCATGATAATTTTCTGTCCCCTATCCCCCAATAAAAAGGAAAAAAAAGGAAAGCAAGGTGAACTAGTATTTGTTTTCTTCAGAAGAAAGGGTTAGGGTGGTGATATCCAATGTAATTTTCTGTTATAATAGAAACAAACAGTATATCTGTGCTGTGCAATATGATAGCTATTAGCCATGCATGGGTACTAAGCACTTGAAATGTAGCTAGTGTAATTGAGGGACTACATTTTTAAATTTTTTTAAAAATTAATTTTAGTTTAAATAGCCACTTGTCGCTAGTGACTGTGGTACTTGACAGAAGAATTTCAGGACTGGATTCCAGAGTGAGTGGCTTTTTCATTGCAGTGTTGAGCATTTCACAGTCTTTTTGTATGCACATACTTCATGAGGCTGGGGGGATTCACCGTAGTAAGCCTCCCTCATTGCTAGTGCTTCTGGGTTTATTAATCCATTTCCTTTGTTTGTCAATGCCTACTTACTGTATTTGTTCAACAAATCTGTCCTAATGCATAGGGTGTTTTGACATGTACTATTTTTGAAGATACGCAACTTTTATTCGGAATTATGTTTACATAGATTTGATTAAACATATTTAATTTCCTTCTACTAGGTAACTCATTTGGTATGAACAAGTAATTCCCATGTCACCGAGAATGCAAACTTGGGGAAGAGGTGTAAACAGAGGGGAAGAGGTAGAGAGGTATTTTTAATTTATGAAGTTCTAACTACCAGTATCTAAATTATTACATTTAAAAAGTCACTCAGCCTGTAATCCCAGCACCTTGGGAGGCCCAGGCGGGTGAATCACCCGAGGTCAGGAGTTCGAGACCAGCCTGGCCAACATGGTGAAATCCCATCTCTACTAAAAATACAAAAGTTACCCAGTCATGGTGGCAGGTGCCTATAACCCCAGCTGCTTGGGAGGCTGAGATGAGAATTGCTTGAACCCAGGAGGTGGAGGTTGCAGTGAGCTGAGGTCACACCAACCATTGCACTCCAGCCTGGGCAACAGAGTGACACTCTGTCTCCAAAAAAAAAAAAAAAAAAAAACCAAAGCAAAAAAAAAAAAACCCTCAACAGATGAGATGGATCATAGAGGCCTGCAGTGGGTCATGGAAGCATCTAGTACAGCCTCCAATCAAATGCTGCTTTTATTCTTGCCACCCTCTCTCCTCACTTCTTTCTCCACAGTTGACCCCTTACAGGAGTTTCAGTGACAGGAGCATCTCTTTACTTTCTGGGGCTGCCCATGCCACTGTTGGGAGACTTACATCCTTAGAAAGTGCCTCCTTATGGTGTGACAAAATGTGTTCAGCCATGGTTTCTACCTCTGGGATAAAATGGCACATGTAATTTTATTTTTGTATAGCAGTCCTCCAAATGTTTGAAGATACAACTCTCTTTTACGTTGGGGTTTCTGGGCTCATTTCCAGTTAATTTATTAATGGCAGACTTTAAAGTCTCCTCAACATCTTGTTCTGGTCATCTTGATCTGGGCATATGGTAGTTTGTTAGTGGTCCCCTTAACGTGGTGCTCAACACTAAAACATGTACTCTGGATGATATTGATCAGTAACAGAGTTGAACAGGATGTTCATTTCCTGAGTTCTTAATGCTACAGCTTTACTGATGGTAAGATTATTTTAGCTTTATTTTCCTTTTTTAAAAAAGCAGAGCCACACCATATTGATCTTACAGTCTGCTATAGACTCATAGCCTTTTAAGCAGGTGCTATGTCTCTCCTGTGTTGGTACAGTTGTATTTGGGTGACTAGGTGCAGTACTTCATATGAACCCATGTTAAACTTTATCTTGATAACTTTGGTGCATGTGGTGGACACTGTATTGCATTGCCAGATCTCTCTTCAGCAATGAAGAATTTATTTCTTCTGCTGCTGAGAATGCTGTTGACAAAACCTTCAGCTCTCAGTAGGCTTTGGAAATTCCCTTGCCTGCAGAAAACTACGTTACGAAGGTCACACATTTAGGTGCAGCCTCCATCCACAGACTGATCAGCTAAAGAGATACCAAGCTCCCCGACCCTTGCCCAACCCTACTTTGGGACCACATTTCAGGGTCATCTCAGGTCCAGCACTCCCTGTGAGGAGTGACTTGAGCCTTTGTTAGGACTGCATCGCATATCAATCTCTCCCTCTGCTTAGTCCTGGTTCCTTCCCCTCCCTTTCACAGGTGTTAATCCCAAAAGCCCTCCCTAACAAACCTCCTGCATGCTAATTTCCAACTCAGAGTTTGCTTCACAAAGAACCCGATTTGAAAATTACAAATTACTCCACTCTGAGTAGCACATTCATTTTGGACCCTGTATCTGTTGTCGAATGTATCAGCTATTCTAATTTTTGGATATAATTTCTTGAAGTCCAGAGCCTACTTAAGCTTTTTATGAGATACTTCTACCTCAGTGTGTCATGAGCATCTCTAATTCAACACATCCACAAATGAAATGCACTCATTATTCCTACCATCTTCCTCTCTATATCTACTCTTCTTAACTATATCAACTCAGTCACCCTTGCTAGAAATCTGGTAGTCATATCCCTCGACCTAAACACTCAGATCTTCCTTCTTTCCTTTCTCACTGTCATTTCCCTAATTCAAGCCCGTATCATCCACCATTTATACTACTCCAGTAGCCTCCTCCCAGGATTCTACATAACTAGTCTTTCCCTTTCTACCTTTCATCACATGATCACCAAAGAATATTTCCAAAACAGGTCTAGTCATATTATCCGCTGATTTAAAAACTTTGTTCTTTCCCCCACCCTCTTGCTTAAAGGATCAACTTAATACTTCATAGGCTGGCCTTAAGGCCTTTCACCCAATCTTTCTCTTTTTCCTGTTTTATCTACTGTGGCTATCTTCATATGTAGTCTATTCTCTACCCACACTAGTCTCTGCATATAAACAATCTCTTCAATTCTTTAAATACTTTAAAGATGCTTTTCCCTTCTCCACTTCGTGCCTGTTGAATAGCTTTTTGGAGGAATGGAGTATGTGTTTTCAGGCTTGCCCTCTAACACACAGTGCAGTGCCTGACACATTGTGGTTCCATGAGTCCCCAACATGACATACAGATATGGGGTATATGTCTCTTCCATAAGATTGAACATGGGATTGAAAACTAGAAGCTAAAAAGGGAAAGAAGGCTACAAAATTTATCATGAACAGGTAACCCACAAGTATGAATTTAAAGGCCTATTTTAAGTATATCTATTATAGTTTGATGTTACACTACATTACTACCAGTGAATCTGAGAAGTTTGAATATTTTATGTCTTCTTAAGGATTAAACTTGTATGCCCAGACTAAGAAGTCATGGTGGATTAGAAGTGCATTTCTGTAGAGAACATTGTTTTAGGATTCTTAGCATTGCTAAGAGGAGAAAGGAAAAACACTAAATTGAAAAGATGGTTTTATGATATGTTAAACATATTTTTCTCTTATAAGAGACATGTATATCCATATTTTCCTCTGAGAAGGCAAATGCCAAATTTAACAATATTTCTGAGTGTTGGTGTTATCATGAGGTAAGAGCTCAAAGGTAGCACTAGTCTAGTAGTTATGGAACTACTGGAATGTATTGAGTAGAAGTTTAGAGGCTTCAACCTGGTCAACACATGAAAAAATCAAAATACTCCAATATGACCCAAATGGGAATGCTGGGCTGAAATCAGCAAGAGGAAACTTATAAAAATAATTGTTTAACCCTGAATTTAATTTTAAAGATATCACAAGATAGAGGAGACATGACTTAGAAGTGGCTTATGTAAAAAAAAAAAATTGTACTTTTTGTAAGTCAAGAAGTTTCATGTGGCTGGTAAAAACAGGATACAATCTTTCTACTACCAGAATTACAATGTCTAGATCAAAGAATGAATAAATGAATCAATGTTATATTTATTCAAACATGTCAGGAATATTGTATTCAAATTGAAAGGAAGCAATGCCAAATTAGGATACCTCCAAAGGAGCGTAAACTAGGTGGGAACAACTCTGCTTTCAGCTAGGAAAGGTTGAAACAGCATGACTAATACACTGGAGAACAGATGACTACCAGTTGATGGGAACCTATCAATTGGCAAAATTAATGAGTACAATTTATTTATTTTTTAATGATTTTAACTTTTATTTTAGATTCGGTGGGACATGTGCAGGTTTACTGCCTGGGTATATTGCATTACGCTAAGGTTTGAGGTATGATTGACCCCACCACCTAGATACTGAGCGTACTACCCAACAGTTACATTTTAAGGCCTCGCCTCGCTCCCTCCCCCCATATAGTGGTCCCAGTGTCTATTGTTCCCATCTTTATGTCCATGAGTACCATTGTTCAGCTCCCACTTATAAGTGACAATATGTACATTAATTCATATAGGATAATGGTCTCTACCTGCATCCATGTTGCTACAAAGGTCATGATTTGGTTCTTTTTTATGATTTCATAATATTCCATGGTGCATATGAACCACATTTTCTTGATCTAATCCACCATTGATGTGCACCTAGGTTGTTTCCATGTCTTCACTATTGTGAATAATGCTGCAGTGAACACTTGAGTGCATGTGGCTTTTTGGCAGAATGATTTATTTTCTTTTGGATACATAACCAGTAATGGGATTGCTGGGTCAACTGGTAGTTCTGTTTTAAGTCCCTTTAGAAATCCCCAAACTGCTTTCTACAGTGGCTGAACTAATTTGCATTCCCACCAACAGTGTATAAGTGTTCCTTCTATCTGAAGCCTCACCAGCATCTGTTATTTTTTTGACAGTTTAATAATAGCTATTCTGACATGTGTGAGATGTTATCTCATTGTGGTTTTGATGTCCATTTCTCTGATGATTATTGATATTGAGCATTTTTTCATATCTTTGTTGGAAGCATGTATGTCTTCATTTGAGAAGTCTCTGTTCATGTCTTTTGCCCATTTTGAATTGTTTTTGTTTTTGCAATTATATAAGTTCCTTATAGATTCTTCATATTAGACCTTTGTCAGATGTGATATTTGTGAATATATTCTCCCATTCTGTAGGTGGTGTGTTTACTCTGTCAGTAGTTTCTTTCACTGTGCAGAAGCTCTTTGATTTAATTAGGTCCCACTGGTCAAGGTGTGTGTGTGTGTGTGTGTGTGTGTGTGTGTGTGTGTGTGTGAATTGCTTTTAAGGATTTAGTCCTAAATTATTTTCCAAGGCTAATGTCCAGAATGGTGTCTCCTAGGTTTTTTTCTGGGATTCTCACAGTTTGAGTTCTTAAATTTAAGTCTTTAATCCATCCTGAGTTAATTTTTTATATGGTGAAATGTAGGGATCCAATTTCATTCTTCTGCATATGGCTAGCCAGTTATTCTGGCACCATTTATTGAATAGGGAGTTGTTTCCCCATTGCTCATTTTTGTTGACTTCGTTGAAGATCAGATGGCTGTAGGTATATGGCTTTATTTCTGGGTTCTCTGTAGATGTGTTCCACTGGTCTACACATCTGTTTTTGTACCAGTACCATGCTATTTTGGTTGCTGTAGCCTTATAGTATAGTTTGAAATCAGATAACATTATGGCTATGGCTTCGTTCTTTTTACTTAGGATAGCTTTGGCTGTTCAGGCACTTTTTTGGTTCCATATGAATTTTAAAACAGATTTTTATAGTTGTGTAATAAATGATGTTGGTAGCTCGATAGGCATGGTGATGAATCTGCAGATAGCTTTGGGCAGCATGGCCACTATAACACTATTGATTTTTCTAACCTGTAAACATAGAATGTGTTTCCATTTGCTTGTGTCACCTATGCTTTCTTTTAGCAGCGCTTTGTAGTTCTTTCACCTCTTTGGTTAGATGAATTCCTAGTTTTTTTGTGGCTATTGTAAATGTGATTGCATTTTTAGTTTGTCTCTCAGCTTGCACAATATCGGTATACAGAAATGCTACTGATTTTTCTACATTAAATTTGTATCCTGAAACTTTACTGAAGTTATTTATAAGTTTCAGGAACTATTGGAAGAGTCTTTAGGGTTTTCTAGGTATAGAATCATATCATCAGCAAAGAGTTTAACTTTTCCTTTTCCTATTTGGATGCCTTTTATTTCTATTTCCTGATTGCTCTGGATAGAACTTCAAGTACTACCTTGAATAGGAGTGTTGAAAATGGTTATCCTTGTCTTGTTCCAGTTCCCAAGGGGAATGGTTCCAGCTTTTGCCTATTCAATATTATGATGGATGTGGGTTTGTCATAGATGGCTATTATTATTTTGAGGTAGGTTCCCTTGATTTCTTGTTTCCCGAGGGATTTTATCGTAAAGAGATACTGGATTTTATCAAAAGCTTTACTTGTATCTATTGGGATGATCATATGATTTTTGTTTTCAATTGTTTGTGGTGAATCACATTTATTAATCTGCATATTTTGAACCAACATTGCATCCCAGGAATAAAGCCTATTTAATCATGGTGAATTAGCTTTTTGATGTGGTGCTGAATTTGATTTGTTAGTATTTCATTGAGGATTTTTGGAACAATATTCATCAGGGATATTGGCCTGTTGTTTTATTTTTTCATTGTGTCTTTGACAGATTTTGGGTGATGTTGGCTTTATAGAATGAGTTAGAGAGGAGTCCCTCCTCCTCAATTTTTGGATATAGTTTTAGTAGGATAGGTGCCAGTTCTTCTTTTTACATTTGGTATAATTCAGCTGTGAATTCATGTGGTCCGGGGCATTTTTTGGTAGGTACATTTTTTTGTTAGTGGTTCAATTTTGGAACTCAATATTGGTTGGTTTAGGGTTTCTATTTCTTCTTTATTTAATCTTGGATAATTGTGTGTTTCAGGAATTTATCCATTTTCTCTAGATTTTTCTAGTTTTTGAGCACACAGATATAATAGTTTCTGAGGATCTTTTGTATGTCTGTTGAATTGGTTGCAATGTCACCTTTGTTTTTGATTGTGCTTATTTGAATCCACTTTCTTTGTTTTTAAAATTTTTTCTATTTTTAATTTTTGTTGGTATGTAATAGCTGTATATATTTATAAGAGATGTTTTGATACAGGCATGCAGTGAGTAATAGCCACATCATGGAAGATGGGGTATCTATCCCATCAGGCATTTTTCCTTTGTGTTACACAAAATCCAACTATACTTCTTAGTGATTTTTTAATGTACAATTATTATTGACTATATTTACTCTGTTTTGCTACCAAATATTACGGCTTATTCATTCATTCTATTTTTGTATGCATTAACCACCCTGATTCCCTCCCCAACCCCCTAGTACTCAGTCAAGACTCTAGGCACCATCCATCTATATGCTTTCTCTCCATGGGTTCAATTGTTTTGACTTTTTATCACAGAAATAAGTGAAAACATGAGATGTTTGTCTTTCTGTGCCTGGCTTATTTCACTTAACATAACGACCTCCGGTTCCATCCATGTTGTTGCTCCCATTCACAATTGCTTCAAAGAGAATAAAATACCTAGGAATCCAACTTACAAGGGACATGAAGGACCTCTTCAAGCAGAACTACAAACCACTGCTCAATGAAATAAAAGAGGATACAAACAAATGGAAGAACATTCCATGCTCATGGGTAGGAAGAATCAATATCGTGAAAATGGCCATACTGCCCAAGGTAATTTATAGATTCGATGCCATGTTGTTGCAAATGACAGGGTCTCATTCTTGTTATGGTTGAATAATACTCCATTGTGTGTATGTACCATAGTTTCTTTGTCCATTCTTCTGTTAATGGAAACTTAGATTGCTTCCAAATCGTGGCTAATGTGAACAGAGCTGCCACAAACATGGGAGTGCAGATATCTCTTCAATAAGTTGATTTCTTTTCTTTTAGGTATATACCCAGCAGTGAGATTTCTGAGTCATATGGTAGTGCCATTTTTAGTTCTTTGAGGAACTTCCAGACTGTTCTCCATATTGATGGCACTAATTTAGATTCCCACCAAGAGTGTACAAGAGTTCCCTTTCTCCACATCCTCACCAGCATTTGTTATTGCCTGTCTTTTAGATCTAAGCCATTTTAACTGGGCTGAGATGACATCTCGTTATAATTTTGATTTGCCTTTCTCTGATGATCAATGATATTGAGCAACTTTTCATATGCTTTTTTGTTTCCCATTCATATGTCTTCTTTTGAGAAATGTCTGTGCAAATATTTGACCCATTTTAAAATCTGATTATTAGGTTTTTTTTCCTATAGAGTTGATCGAGCTCCTTTTATAATATGGTTATTAATCCCTTGTCAGATGGGTAGTTTGCAAATATTTTCTCCCATTCTGTGGGTTGTCTCTTCACATTGTTAATTGTTTCATTTGCTGTGCAGCAGCTTTTTAAACTTGATATGATCCCATTTGTCCATTTTTGCTTTGGTTGCCTGTGCTCCTAGATTTTCCAATTTATTGCCATACAGTGGCTCATTGTAGCCACTAATGATCCTTTGAAATTCCACAGTATCAGTTGTAATCTCTCCTTTTTCATCTTTGATTTTATTTATTTGGATCTTCTTTTTTTAGTCTGGGTAAAAGTTTGTCAATTATATTTAATTTTTCAAAAACCTAACTTTTTGTTTCACTGATCTTTTGTATTGTTTCTTTAATTTCAATTTCATTTATCTCTCTTTTGATCATTATTACTTATTTTCTTATACTAATTTTGGGTTTGGTTTGCTCTCACTTTTCTAGTTTTTAAAGATACATTGTTAGGTTTGGTGCTTTACTTATTTTTTATGTAGGCACTTATAGCTATAAACTTCTCTCTTAGTACTACTTTTGTTGTATCCCATAGATTTTGGTATGTTTCCATTTAATATTTCTTTCAGTTTTTGAAATTTTATTTTTAATTCCTTCATTGACCCACTGGTCATTTAGTAGCATATCATTTAATTGTATGTGTTTGTATGATTTCCAAAATTCCTTTTTTTATGGATTTCTAGTTTTATTCCATTGTGGTCAGAGAAGATAATTGATATTATTTTAAATTTTTTGAATGCTTTAAGACTTGTTTTGTTACCTAACATATGGTCTATATTTGACAATGATCCATGTGCTGAGGATAAGAATGTGTATCTTGCAGCCATTGGATAAAATGTGCTGTAAGTATCTATTAGGTCTATTTAGTCTATAATGCAGATTAAGTCTGAGGTTTCCTTGCTGATTTTCTGCGAGGAAGATATGTCCAATGTTGAAAGTGGGATGTTGAAGTCTCCAGCTATTTTATATCAGAGTCTATATCACTCTTTAGCCCTAGTAATACTTGTTTTATATATCTGCATGCTCCAACGTGGGATGCATATATATTTAAAATTATTATATCTTCTTACTGAGTTGACCCCCTTATTATATAGTGGCATACTTTGTCTCTTCTCATAGATTTCATCTTAAAATATACTTTGTCTAATAGAAGTATAGTTACCCCTGCTCTTTTTTGGTTTCCATTGGCATGGAGTATCTTTTTTCACCCCTTTGTCTTCAGTCTGTGTGTCTTTATAGGTGAAGTGTATTTCTTATAGGCAACATATTAATGGGTCTTGCTTTATCAATTCAGCCAGTATATATCTTTTGATTAGAGAGTTTAATCCATTTACATTTGATATTATGATTGGTAGGAAAGGACATATTCCTGCTATTTTGTCCTTTGTTTTCTGTTTCTTGTGGGGGGTCTTTTCTTTCTTTTTTCTTTCCTTCTTGTCTTCCTCTAGTGAAGGTGATTTTCTCTGGTGATATGATTTAGTTTCTTGCTGTTTATTTTTTGTGTATTCATTGTATGTTTCTTGGATTGAGGTTACCATGAGGTTTGAAAATACTATCTTAGGACCCATTATTTGAAGTTGATAACAACTTAACTCTGCTTGCATAAACCAACAAACAAGCTAAAACTGATAGATTCTATACCTTAACATCATCCTCCCACTTTTTAACTTTTTATTGTTACTATTTATATCTTACTGTACTGTCTGTTTTGAAAAGTTGTCGTAGTTATTACTTTTGTTTCATCATTTAATATTCCTAATTAGAATAACAGAAGTTTACATAACAGAGTTACAATGTTGTAATATTCTGTGTTTTTCTTTGTACTTACTATTACCAGTGAGTTTTGTAACTTCAGGTGATTACTTATTGCTCATTAATGTCCTTTTTCTGATTGAAGTACTCCTTTTAACATTTCTTGTAGCACGGGTCTGGTGTTGATGAAATCCCTCAGCTTTTGTTTGCCTGGGAAAGTATTTCTCATTCATGTTTGAAGGATAATTTCATCAGATATACTATTCCAGGCTAGAAGTTTTTTTCCTTCAGCACTTAAAAAATATCATGCCACTCTCTCCTAGTATGTAGTTTTTCCACTAAAAAGTTTGCTACCAGATTTACTGGAGCTCCATGGTATGTTATTTGTTTCTTTGCTCTTGCTGCTTTTTAGATTCTTTATTTATTCTTGACCTTTGGGAGGATGATTATTCAATGCTTTGAGGTTGCCTTTTTTGGGTTAAATCTGCTTGGTGTTCCATAGCCTTCTTTTACTTGGACATTGACATCTTTTTCTAGGTTTGGAAAGTTTGCAGTTACCCCTTCGAATAAACTTTCTACCCCTATCTTTTTCTCTCCCTCCTCTTTAAGGCCAGTAATTCTTAGATTTGCCCTTTTGAGGTTATTTTCTAGAGCCTGTACATACCCTTCACTGTTTCTTATTCTTTTTTCTTTTGTCTCCTCTGACCGTGTGTTTTCAAATAGCCCATCTTCACGCTCACTAGTTCATTCTTCTGCTTGATCAATTCTGCTATTAAGATGCTCCAATGCATTCTTCAGTATGTGAATTGCATTTTTCATCTTAAGAATTTCTGCTTGATCCTAAGGTGCAATAAAAATTTCTGTTTACTTTTTCCTCTGCTTTTTTGAAGTGGAAGGAGTCTCACTGGCATGGTGAATTGGGGTCCCCTCCCAAAACAGGAGGCTTGCCTCTCACCCTGTAGCCACCACAGGTGAGAATGTGTCTTACCTGAGGCTGGCAATTCTCAGTGTCTCACACAAAGCCCTTGATGTATGACCTAAGCATTGCCACTGCTTATTCAGGGCTCACTCAAGGGCTCGTCAGTTTGCAGGTGATAAATTCTTCCAGGACTGGGTCATTCCCTTCAATGAAACAGGTTCTCTACTGGGTCAGCGTGTCTATATATGTCCAGAGAACAGGACTTGAAAAGGGGGCCTCATGACTCTGACTAGTGTCCTATCCTACTGCGACTGAGCTGGTATCCAAGATGCAAAACAAAGTCCTTTCCACTCTCTTGTCTCCTCTCCTCAAGTTTAAGAAAGGGGTCTCTTTTGGAGCTGTGAGCCGTGCAGCCTGCTATTAGGGGAGGTTTGATGCCAGCACTCCCTTAGCCACCCTGACTGGTGTCTTACGTACCCACCCAGTCCACTGTTACTGGGCCCATTTCTGTCCTAGGACTCACCTAGGTGTTACAGTCTTTGTAGCCTAGACTGCCTTTTAAATTTATGTGGAGCCCCAGAGCACTCGAGCCTGTAGTGGCAAGGCTTGTAGGAACTCAAGTTCCAACTGCTAGGATCAGCGATTCCCCTGTGGCTAGAGCTGGTTTAAATGCACCCTCTGTGGGCAGACATCAGCTGAGTTTGGTTTTGCCTTCTGCTATAACAAGGGCAACATTGATTTCAAGGCCTCACAACTGATGGCTGTCCCTCTCCCCAGGGCACGGAAATGCTCTCTGCCTCACTCTACTGCTGCCAGGGGATTGGGGAAGGGTGGCATCAGTGATTTAAGACTGATTTTTCTGTTTTTTTTCTGTTCTTCTCTTAAAGATATGGAATTCAAACCAGGTACGGTGAGTGCTCATCTGATATTTGGTTCTTACAAAGGTGCTTTTTTTGTGTGTGTAGATAGCTATTAAATTGTTGTTCTTGTGGGGTTTGGGGGATAATCAGTGGAGACTTCTGCCCTGCCATCTTCTTCCGCCCTTCCTCTCTATTTTCTGTGTTAATCTCACTATCAGACTATGAAGCTTGTTTACCCTCGCAAAGTACCCATTTTTGGCTTTGTTGATTCTGCGTATGGATTTCTGGGTCTCAATTTCTTTCAGTCTGTCTCTAATTGTGGTTACTTTTTTTTCATTCTGCTATCATTGGGTTTAATTTGTTCTTGTTTTTCTAGTTCCTCTAGGTGTGATATTTGATCATTAATTTGATATCTTTCTAACTTTTTAAGGTAGGCATTTAGTGGTATACACTTTTTGCTTAACACTACTTTTGCTGCATTCCAAATATTTTGTTATGTTGTGTTTCCATTTTTGATTATTTCAATTTTTTTATTTCTTAATTTTGTTCTTTCCCCAAAAGTCATTCGGGAGCAAACTGTTTAACTTCCATGTAACTGTATGGCTTTGAGAGACCTTCCTGCTATTGATTTGCGTTGTTATTCCACTGTGGTCCAAAAGTATGGTTGGTACTATTTTTTTTTCAAATTTATTTAGATTTGCTTTATGGCTGAGCATGTGCTTGATCTTTCAGTGTGTTCCATATGCAGATGAGAAGAATGTATATTTTTTCGTTGATGAGTGGAGTATTCTATAGGTTTCTATTAGGTCCAATTGGTCAAGTGTTGAATTTAAGTTGAGTTTCTTTGAGAGTTTTCTGCCTTGATGATGTAACCGTATCAATTGGGTATTGAAGTCCCCCACTATTATTGTGTGGCTAATTCTTTTTGTAGGTCTAGAAGTACTTGTTTTATGTATTTCAGTGCTCTAATATTTGGTGTGTATATATTTAGGATAGTCAAGTTTTCCTGTTGAATTGAACCCTTTATCATTATGTAATACCCTTCTTTGTCCTTTTGTACTATTGTTGGTTTCAAGTCTATTTTTTATGATATAACAACAGTGATGCCTACTATTTTTTTGTGTTACATTTGCATGATAGATGTTTCTCCAACCCTTCACTTTGAGCCTGTGGGTATCATTACATGTAGATGGGTCTTTTTTTTTTTTTTTTTTTTTGACAGCACTTGGGCGCGTCCTGCTTTTATATCCAACTTTCCCTCTGTGCCTTTTAAGTGGGGTGTTTAGAGCAGTTACATTCATAGTTAATATGGATGTGTGAGGTTTTGATCCTAGTGTGTAGTTGTTAACTGATTGCTTTGTAATTTCTTTTATGTGGTTGCTTTATAGGGTCTGTGTGCTATGTACTTAAGTGTGTTTTGGTGGTAGCAGATACAGTTCTTTCATTTCCATATTTAGAACTTCATTAAAGATCTCTTGTAAGGTTGTTCTAGTGGAAATAAATTTCCTTAGGGTTTGTCTAGAAAAGATTTATTTTTCTTTCTCTTATGAAGCCTTGTTTGGTAGGATATGAAATTCTTGGTTGGAATTTCTTGTCTTTTAGAATGCTGATAATAGGCCCTCAATATATCCTGGCTCGTAAGATTTCTGCTGTGAATTCAGCTGTTAGTCTGATAGTTCTGGTAGATGATAAGAACATCTGATAGCTGTTCCTTCTGTATGTGATCTCGCCTATTTCTCTAGCTGTCTTTGAGATTTTTTTCTTTAGAATTGACCTTAGATAGTCTGGTGACTATATGCTTTGGTGACATTTGTTTTGTATTGTATTGCACAGGTGTTCACTGGATTTCTTGTATCTGGATGTCTACTTCTTTAGTGAGATTAGGGAAATTTTCTTGAATTATTTTTATTAAATATGTTCTCAAGGTTTCTCAGGAATGCCAACAATTCATAGGTTTGGTTGCTTCAGATAGTCTCATATTTCTCCCAGACTTTGTTCATTTTTAAAAAGTTCTTTATTTTTGTGTGACTGGGTTAGTTTGAAAGACTTTCAGCTCTGAAATTATTTCTTCTACTTGATCTAGTCTTTTGATAAAGCTTTTGATTGCATTTTGAAATTCCTTAAGCGAGCTTTTTCAATTATAGAAGCTCTAATTGATTTGTTTTTAAGACGTTTATCTCTTCCTTCATTTTTCTGGATTGCTTTAGAAGTTTTTTTGTGTTGATATTCAACCTTGCCTTGGATCTCATTGAGCTTCCTTGCAATCCCTGCTTTGAATTTTTATCTGTCATTTCCTGAGTTTCCATTTTTGTTAGGGACCATTGGTGGAGAGCTAGTGTGATTCTTTGGTTGTGCCACTCTATTAAGATTTTTCATAGTGCCAAATTCTTGCACTGGTCCCTTCTTATCTGGAGATGCTGGCACTTCTAAGTTTGGTAATTATTTTTTGTAGGTAGGATTTTTTTCTTTGTCTCTCTTTTCTTCCAATGTTGCTTTTTTTCTTCTCTTTTTTCTTCCTCTACTCCCTAAGGGGTACAACTATAGGAACTGCTGAGTGGGGTCTTTTGGCTTTTCTTCTATAGCCTTCTGTACTTCTGTCAGCATGTTTTATATTGGGCTGTGCAATTTGACCTACAAACCAATAGATGGCACTTATAGGTAAGAGCTATATGTGGCCAGCGCTGCTGAGTAGTTTAGTTGGTGAAGCTTTCTGTCTCCTCCATGGGCTAATTTGTGGGGTGCACAGTCCTCTTACCCCTCTACTCAGCCCCAGAGTGGCAGGGAGCAAGTTAGTAAGGGCCAGAACAGGCAGATCCTGAGTGCAATTTAAAAGCAGAGCAATTTGGCCTCAAATAATGATTTACAGTGTAATACATCTCAAGACGTTCAAAAGTAAAATGTTCTGTCTTGTGAGCAAATTAATTTCATGTCAGGAAGGGGCAGGCAAGTTAAGGCTATATGGCATTAAGAAGGCTATTGGAAAAAAAAAAGAAGGCTATTGAAAATATCTGATGGGAGATAAGACTAGGTGACTACCAAGGATCCTTTGAGGTTTCAGTTTAAGATGGTATGAATTAACCTAATATCAGAATGCATCACTGTGTACTGAGGTGTTGTTCATGCAAACGCAAAGTCACAGGCCATTTTGGATTTTCAGCTATTTTTTTCACTAAGGTGCTATTAAATTGCCTGATGTTATATCTCTTTTCTTTTTTATACATCAGATTTATGTTTTAAATAAGGTACACATAGAAAAGCAGATTATGAATAGCATATTGTAGAAGTTAAGAGAAGAATGTTTGGTCCTGTTCTGACTACACCACTTGCTTGCTGTGTGACACTTTGTTACTCTGAACATTAGCTGTTTTTTTTTTCATTGTTATGTAAGACTACTAATAGTGCCTAAACTATAGGTGGTTGTGAGGATAAAATGAAATATGTAAAGCACTCAGGTCAGTGCCTAACAAAATCATAAATATTCAGTAAATGGTTACTCTTGTATTGGTGGTGTTATCATTACTTGTTTTTCTTTAATAATTGGATGTTAAACCAAAAATGTTTCCTCTCTATTAAAATACTGCATACATTTTCTTTGCTCATAGCCTAATAAGGTTCCCTTTGTGCTTGCATTTTGTAATTATTTGATAAGTTATCCGTATTAGGCCTATGGGCAGTTTCAAACTTTAATTCTTGTACCTTTATTTGCAACAAAAAAAAAAAAAAACAGAATTCGTGAAGCAACAGATGAAAAATGTTATCACTTTTTGAATAATACATTTAGTTGAAAATTACATGATTTAAAATATAATTGCTTCTGGAAGTGACTGAGCAGTGGAAGGATTTATTGGAAGAATGAAAAATAAAGCATTTGCTCAAAGTGCAATTTGATCTCTTACTTTGGCTTCATGTGAAGGAGTCATTTACTGCCCTGTTTTGCAGAGTGTGGTCATTTTGATATTAGTAAACAGCAACGTTCTATTCTCCAGTTACATATTTTGAAGTGTGGTTACTGTATGTTTACGCTGGTAGAATTAGAACTCAAATGTAAATTATACATTTTTCTAAAATGAAAACACAATCTGACTCTGATCTTCTTAATGTGATCTTAGGTTACTATTAAGTAAAAATGTCCTCATCTGTAAAGTCACAGTTCTTTCTTCATAGGGTTATAGTGATATTAAAGAAAGGTTATATGACATAAAATGCTTTATAAAGTGAGAATCTTTAGATTAAATACTTTTAAACATACTTCTTTACTTCAGGAGTACTTGAATCCTTAATACAATAATGTTCATTGGGAAACCCCAAAAGAGGAATACAGTATTCAGGATTTTCAAAATCTCTTGATTGTAGTGCCGTTTTCTTTTCCTAGATCATCTTGAACCATTCTTTACAGGGGGAACTAGACTTTGTCAAGATCACATAGCAATTTAGTGGTAGGACTAGAACTAGCACTCAGGTATTTCCCATTCATAGTCTAGTGCTTTTTCCTCTCTAAAATGCTGAATCCCAAATCTACAAGGAACTTAAATTAACAAGCAAAAACCAAATAATCCAATTTAAAAATGGGCAAAGGACATGAACGGACACTTATCAAAAGAAGACATACAAGTGGCCAACAAGCATGAAAAAATGCTTAACATCAGTAATCATCAGAGAAATGCCAATCAAAAACAAAGTGATGTGTCATATCACACCAGTCAGAATGATGATTATTATAAAGGCCAAAAAATAACAGATGCTGGCCGGGCATGGTGGCTCACGCCTGTAATCCTAGCACTTTGGGAGGCCAAGTTGGGCAGATCACCTGAGGTCAGGAGTTTGAGACCAGCCTGGCCAACATGGTAGAACCCTGTCTCTACTAAAAATACAAAAATTAGGTGGGTATGGTGGTGGGCACCTGTAATCCCAGCTACTCGGGAGGCTGAGGCAGGAAGAATTGCTTGAACCCAGGAGGCAGAGGTTGCAGTAAGCCAAGATTGAGCCACTGCACTCCAGTCTGGGTGACAGGGTGAGACTCTGTCTCAAAAATAAATAAATAAATAAATAAATAAATAAATAAATAAATAAATAAATAACAGGTGCTGCAGAGAAGAGAGAACATGTATACACTGTTGGTTGGAATGCAAATTACTTCAGCCACTGTGGAAAGCAGTTTGGAGATTTCTCAAAGAACTTAAAACAGAACTACCATTTGACCCAGCAATCTCATTACTGGCTATATATCCAAAGGAAAATAAATTATTCCATCATAAAGACACATGCACTTGTATGCTCACTGCAGCAATATTCATAATAGCGAAGACATAGAATCAACCCAAGTGCCCATCAATGGTAGACTGGATCAAGAAAATGTGGTACATGGGATAATATGCAACCTTTAAAAAGAATGACATCATGTTCTTTGTGGCAACATGGATATAGCTGGAGACCATTAACCTAGGCAAATTAATGCAGAAACATAAAACCGAATACCTCATATTCTCAATTACAGTGGGGAGATAAATACTGAATACACATAGACATGAAGATAGAACAGTAGATACTGGGGACTACTAGAGGGGGGAGGGAGGGAGGAGAACATGGGCTGAAAACTACCTATTGGGTACTATGATCACTACCTGGGTGATGGGACCATCTGCACCCCAAACCTCAGCATTATGTAATATACCCATGTAACAAAGCTATACATGTATCCACTGAATCCAAAATTTTAAAAAAGAATCTAAATATAAAATCCTCGATCCTTGATTTGATGGTTTTATTGGAAGCACCAATTAATTCCTCTTTATTTTAGCCAATGAAGGAAATGAGTTTTACTTTATATCATGATCTTAATTTGTAAAATAAGGGCAGTGGCTAAGGGGTCTGTTCTGAAGCGTTAGTGACTAAAAATTTGTGGGTTGAAATGTCTCTTTAGTGAAGATTTTCCTTTCTTGTGCATTTTCTGCAGGTGTCCTTGGCCTTTCATTACTGACAAAAACAATTATCTAGTTCATTTTGACATTAATAACTATAATGACGTATATTGATCTTAGGCATTTATATAGCTAGATAGATAATTTTACAAATTGGTATCATACCCTAATGGCTATTTTTCATAATAGGCATTAAATTCAGTTCTACTTAATTTAATAGAAGCAAAAAAGAAACAGTATAAATGAAGTAATCTTTAAACTTCAAACATTGCTTCTCCAAATTAAATATTAGGTCCTGCAACATCTATTGTAGGATAAGAAAAATGTTATAAAAAAACAACAAGACAACAAATAACTGGAATTCTTATTATTTAAATTATGTTTCTGGTAGGCAGCCTCTAAAATAGCCCCAATGACATTATGTTTACATTGTCAAAGTTTGCATCATTTTAATTTTGTTCTGTAACCATATTTCTCTCAGATGTCTCATGTCAGAAGAGTGTTTCTACTGTCTCTTAATTGTGAGTCCCTTTTGTGATGGTTCTTGTGAACTCTGATGCTTTTTGTCATTCCAGAGGGTACAGTAAAAGTATACCTCTCAAAAACAAAAGATATGTGGATTTACTTTCAGGGATAAAAAGCAACTATGTAACAGGGAAGAGCCTGCTCTGTTCTCTATCTTGTCTTAGAGAACAGAAACCCACAGAACCACCTATGTGATAGCAATTCTGAATTGGAAGGCAGAGCAGGTAGTCTCTGGCACACCACAGCAAGTAGATGGGCACAGAGGGAAGTGGCATATTGATGGGTTGCAGAATGAGTATATGGTAGACTTGGGATTAGAATCAAGGTAGATTACTCTTCAGTGTAAGTCTGTGTGTTTAACCACCATTCTATTCTGCCTTGAGAGAGAATGAGAATGCAATAAATGGTGGTCAGCGTTATTGCCATTACTGAGGCCCTCCAATGCAAGATGGGATTTGCCTTGGCTGAGCGTGAAGGCTTGATAGTAAAGGAAATGTATGGCCATTCCTTTCCATTCCAGGAAGTGTTGAAAGTATAGCTTGAGAACTAAGAATTGACTTGTTACAGAGTGACAATTGCTGGAAAATAAATAAACCGCTTGCTAAGAGTAAATCTACCAAGAGTTATCATTGTGAAGAAACCACCCTTTCATTGGTTCCTTTTCCACTCACACTTTCAACTACTACTTATCTTACTGTGGGTGATAAAGATTATATGTTGCTAGACACTTCACAGGCTCACAGGGTGGCTGATACCCATTTCTTTCTTGGTTTTCCTTTCTGGGCTTTGGTGTCCTTGATTTCTCCCTCTCATCCAGTACAAATGTTGCATATTTAGACGAGTAACTACCTACTTATCTATGCTGCATTTAGCTCCTGGGGTCCAGTTTGACTCTTGAGTGCTGAGGGTAGATTTACCCACCTACTGCATCTTTCACAGGGTTTTAGGCTGCCAATGCTGGGCAAAGCCCTCCCAGTTTGAACTGTCTTGTGGACTTACTGATTACAAGTAGATGTCTAGCTTTAAATCACATTTAATTAATATCAATAAGGAATCTGGTCGGGATTTTTGTAATTTAGGAAAATGAAGCCATCTTGAACTCAATTGAAATTTGACCCATTTAAGATGAAAACAAAGAAACAGGCAACATACTGAGGTATTTAGTTCATGTAAGAGTTAGAGACTTTGGTCATTATGTGCCATGTGTAAAGCGGCAACATACAATAACCAGGATGTTTCTGATCAAAATGGAAGTATATCACAATTTAAAGGACTGTGACAGAAGACCTTTTTCTCAGCAAATTTCTACATTTTAAAGATTTATTCAATTTTTAAACTCTAGAGAAGATTTTTGTATATATTTGAATGTTGCTTTCTGCTTTTTTTCTGAGTCATTAATGACTCATTGAACATGAATCATAATAATCTGTTTCTTTTCTATTTATGGTAGCATTTAGTGTTTGTTTCTTACTCTCAGTGTTGCTTTTGAAATTGCTGGAATGCACTCATTAAAAATGAGCTGGATGTTTTTGATAATTTCCTTTTTTATAATAATGGATACTAATCACTTACATTTGTATACTGCTGTAAAGAACATTCACGTGTGCTGTCTCCTTTGATAACTGCAAAATTTTGAGGCAAGTATGTCAAATATTCCCACTTTATAGATGACAAAATTGAGACTCTAAGAGATCACACGGTTCAGAAAACTTTTAGTTGCATATCTAACATACACTTACATCTGCTGTAATTAAATGTATTGGCCTAGGTATCTGGGAAGGATGGGCAGAGCTGTATGCCTCAGGATCTAGTGGATCCAGGGCCTTCCATGGCAATTGGACTATTTTACTCCTTGATGCTTTGCTTGTTCTGTCCCCAGGTCCTATTGCAAGATCTATCTGCATGTTGACTTATATCTTTCAGATTTCTTCACTTAGCTGGGGACATGGTCACTGGAAGTCACTGTGGTCACGTTCTTGCTTTTTTGAAGTTCAGGGGAGAAGAGAAAGCCTCTCCCTGTCCCGTTTAATACCAACTCAGGATAGCAGATTCTGAGTGGCCTGGTTTGGATTATGTGCCGTATCTTGGATCAAAACCTGCATCTAAAGGAGACGTAGCATTGTGATTGGCCTGGCCAAGGTCAGATAGGCACCTATGTGGTCAGGGGAGCAGAGTTTCTAATTGGAAGAAGGAAAGAAGCTGAACTACAAAGACAAAACTGTGGAAATCACAGAGGTTAAATAGTGGTTCAAGGTATTCTAATTCTTGGTCTAGTCATTTTTTTCTACCACGCCATGCTGTTGTATACTGTTTTTGTTCTCTAGAATGTTTTCTTGTGAAAATAATTCTGTTCAGTACTATGCAAAGATCTCATTAACTTATTTTTTAAAGTTTAATTTTGAAATGGTTTTAGATTTTCAGGAAATTGCAAAAATAGTACATTGAAGTCCCATTACCTTTCATGCAGCCTCTGTCAGTGTTAACATCTTATATAACTATAGTACAATATCAAAACCAAGACAATGACATTGGTATAGTCCAAATAGCTTATTTGGGTTTCACCAGTTATGGGGGTATAGCTCAGGGGCAGAACATTTGTCTGCACATTTCGTCAGTTTTATATGCATTCGTGTGTATGTGTGTGTGTGTGTGTGTGTGTGTGTGTAGTTTTATGCAGTTTTATGTATAGATTCATGTAATCGCTGCAATCAAGATACAGAACTGTTCCATTAACACAAAGATTTCCCTTGTTTAGTTTACTATTTATTTTCACATCCACACTACTCTCCCACATCACTAACTCTTGGAAACCACTGATATCTTTCCATCTCTATACTTTTGTCATTTAAAGAATAGTGTGTAAATAGAATTATGTATTATTTACCCCTTTGAAATTGGCTATTTGCACTCAGCATATATATGAGGCCCATCCACGTTGGTAAAGTGTGTCAATAATTTGTTCTACTTTTATGGCTCAGCAGTATTCCATGGTATGGATGTACCACATTTTGTTTTAACCATTCACTTGCTAAGGACATCTGGGCTTTGTTTCCAGTTTCTGTCCGTTACAAATAAATCTGCTAAACACTTTTTTGTACTTATTTTTATGTAAGCAGGAGATTTCATTTCTCAGGGTAAGCGACCAAGACTGTAATTACTAGGTCATACCGTAAGCACATCTTTAGTTGTGTAAGAGGACTGCTAAACTCATTTCCAGAGTGGCTGTACTGTTTTATATCCTCACCGGCCATGTATAAGTGATCTAGTTTCCTCACAATACTGCCAGCATTTGGTGTTGTCACTTTTTTTTAAATTTAGGCATTCTAAAGGTGTACAGTAATATCTCATTTTGGTTTTGATTTAATTTCCCTAACAGTTTTGAATATCTCTTCATGTGCATATTTGCCATCTGTATATCCCCTTCAGTGAAATGTCTGTTCCAGCCTTTAGCCATTTTCTACATGCAATTCATTTTCTGTTGAGTTTTGAGAGTTCTTTATATATACTAGGATACTTATACATTTATACCAGGATACTTATATCCTTATATACTTACATATATGTGAGGATCCTTATATATACTTACTTACATATATACTTATATATGTAAGTATATACATAATGTATATAATGTATATAATGAATCCTTATATACTTATATATATGTAAGGATCCTTACATATATACTTATATATTTAATGTATATAATGAATCCTTATATACTTATATATATGTAAGGATCCTTACATGTATACTTATATATATGTAAGTATATATATAAGTATACATGTAAGGATCCTTATATATGTATACTTATATATATACTTACATATATATAAGTATATATGTAAGGATCCTTACATATATATAAGTATATAAGGATTCATTATATACATTAAATATATAAGTATATATGTAAGGATCCTTACATATATAAGTATATAAGGATTCATTATATACATTAAATATATAAGTATACATGTAAGGATCCTTACATATATATAAGTATATAAGGATTCATTATATACATTAAATATATAAGTATATATGTATAAGTACATATGTATAAGTACATATATAAGTATATAAGGATATATAAGTATATATAAGTATATAAGGATATATAAGTATATATATGTATATAAGGATATATATAAGTATATAAGGATTCATTATATACATTAAATATATAAGTATATATGTAAGGATCCTTACATATATGTAAGTATATAAGGATTCATTATATTCATTAAATATATAAGTATATACTGTATATATAAGTATGTAATGTATATAATGTATACTTATATAGAAGGATCCTTATATATGTGTGTGTATATATATATATAAGTATATATGTAAGGATCCTTATAAGTATATGAGAATACATGTATACATGCAAGGATCCTTATACATATAAGAATATAAGGATCCTTACATATATATAAGTATATATGTACCCTAGTATGTGTAATGTATATATATAAAATGTACTTTATTATATATAATTTAATATATATAAGCATATATATGTATATACAATATATTATATCACTTATATATACATATATAAGTATATACACTTATGTATCATACATATATATACATATATATATATACACACACACATACATATATTAAGATACGTGGTTGGTAAACTTTTTCCCCAGTCTATAGCTTGTATTTTCATCCACTTAATAGGGTTCTTTTCAGATAAAATGTTTTTAATTTTGATGAAGTCTGATTTACCTGTTTTTTCCTTTTATGGATCATACTTTGGTGGCATATTTAAGAACTTTTCATGTAGCTCAAGGTTCTGAAGATTTTGTCTTATGTCTTCCATTAATAGAAGTTTTATAGTTTTGCATTTTATGTTAGGTCTATGATCCATTTTGAGTTAATTTTGCATAGGGTGTGAGATTTGAATGGAGCCTTTTTTTCTCTGTGGGTTTCTGTTAACTTTAAATTCAAAGGGACTATATTAAAAATGTTTATTTATACTCAATAATTTCTTAAAAATCATTTATGCAAACATAGTTCTTGATGATTCAAGTATCTTGGTGTTCATAAAATGCTGGGCTTATGGCTTAAGATAGGAGCTTAGCAAACGGTTGGTTATGGAGGCAGAAAGTCCTGGGTTCTAATCCTCCACTCACTTGGAGGACTTCAGGCAAGTCACTTAGACTGAACTTCCTCATATAACAAATTGGATAACAATGCCTGCTTTGTCTGTCTGGCAGAAGATCAAACAAAATAATGTATATGAAAGTGGCTTTAAACAGTTAAATACTTTGTAAACTGTAAAGAACTTAAACACCTCTTGGAAAAGAATACATTTTATTAGTAAACGTAACAGAATGCTGTGGTAACCTAAATGTGGTTGCCGCCCTTATTTCCTTGATCTTCAGAGAGGCAGTTTTCTCTGGCCTACAGGAATAATCAGAAGGTTTGGTTTACTCTTTTCCTTTTCTTCCAAATGTTCCTTCTATCTTTTTCGTCTTTCTGAGGTGGCTGCTTGATAGTCACCACCTTTGATGGTTAATATTGAGTGTCAACTTGATTGGATTGAAGAATGCAAAGTATTGTTCCTGGGTGTGTCTGTAAGGGTGTTGTCAAAAGAGATTAACATTTGAGATAGTGAACTGGGAAAGGCAGATCCACCCTAAATCTGGGTGGGCACAATCTAATCAGCTGCCAGTGCAGCCAGAATAAAAGCAGGGAGAAGAACATGAAAAAGATTAGACTGGCTGAGCCTCCCAGCCTACATCTTTCTCCTGTGCTGGATGCTTCCTTCCCTCGGACATCAGACTCCAAGTTCTTCAGCTTTGGGACTCAGACTGACGTCCTTGCTCCTCAGCTTGCAGACAACCTCTTGTGGGACTTCACCTTGTGCTCATGTGAGTCAATACTCCTTAATAAACTCCTCTTTATAGATACATCTATCCTATTAGTTCTGTCCCTCTAGAGAACCCTGACTAGTACACCATCTGAAACTGCTCATCCACTCAACAAGTGGAGGCCTGTCCCACTGGAACCTGGAAGAAGATGGACTGGGACAGTCATTTTCTATTTTCCACAGTGCTTTTCTTCAATCTAACTCTAAGTTTAACATACCTGACTCTACAGATCTGGAAGTTTGAAATGCTAACAGAAATTTCACTAGCTCAACTAGTTCACCTGTTAGTTGAGGTACTCTTTCGTGATGTCCAGCAAAGTACAAATATCCTCCTCCATCTTCCATGCAGAATCAATCTTGCATGAGCATTTCGGAATTTCCTCCCTTTTCCCTTTCCCCATGATCCCCTGGTCTGTTTCTAGCCCTTTGCCTTTCCCCAAGGGTCTTGGGGATTTGGGACGCACCAAATCTTTGAAGTTGTGTAAGAGCTTCTGACTGTCAAATAGAACCTCCTTAGAAAGCCATGACCAAATTTTTCAAGCAGTGTCCTGATACTTTCTATCCTCTTATCCTGTTTTATTTTTCTAAAAACAGATCAGTATCTGATGAAATATGCATATTTGTTTTCTGTCCCCTACGAGTATATCAGTTTCATGAAAGGGAAGGATTTGGTATGTTTGGTTCACAGCCAAATACCCAGAAACTTGAACAGAGAATATGCTAAATATTTTTCAAATAAATAAACTCATTTTTCAGAGTGGATCCTCCACAAGGCAAATCAACATTTGACCATATTTTATACCATAACCACATCTCATAGTTTAACTAGTTTAACTTATATGATAAAGTTTCTGTGTTCTTTATCTACTCAAGGTCTCTCTTTCACTACAGGGTTTGTGAAGAAAAGAAAAGAAGGGATGAGGGGGAAGGAAAATCCTGCCTTGTCAAAAGAGCTTCTTGGAGGAAATTAGTTTGGAAGGCAAGGGAATTGTAATCAGGAGACTCAGGTATAATAACGAGATAAAAGATTTCTATTCTTGCTGGGCAAGACAGCTGTGAACATAATAAACACATATAAAACTGTGCAGCAGAAAATGATTGTAAGTAATTAGTGGTGAATGGTCTATTACGGAAAAAGACAAATGAAAGAGAGGCTTGAGGGTATTGTCTGGGAAGTACAGACACCAAGTCTGTAGCCTTTGTGGTCAGGCCTTAGAACCTGCCATAAACGGAGGGTTGGGTTTATGAAAGGGAAATCGAGCTCCCCTCACAAGGATGCATTGCAATTTCTCATAAATGCCTTGTAATGCCACCAGTAACAATAATGATGACAAAAGATGATGCTGACTGAGGATTTTCTGTGTGCCAAGCACTATGCTAAGTGTAATAAGTGTACTATTTGGTTCGATCTTCACTACCACTCTATGAGAGAGGAACTATTACGATTTCTCTTAAAAGTTAGGAAACACAGGCAAAGTAACTTTCCAGAGATAATAAGCCTCCTTCCAGACAGTTAGATTCATTCTACTTTGTTTTGTTGGAAAGATGGAATGAATTTTATATTTAAAAGGATGTGGTTATGACTTTAATGCATCAAAGAAAGTCATTCAAATCATCGCAAATTCTGGAAGATGAAGACAATAGGGCAAATTTCCTCAGGATATAAAGGTCCCCCCTAGTGAGATAGGTAGATCTAGAGAAGTATCAGCATTTTAAAGTCGTTACAAAACTTACTAGACGATAAGAAGTTTTCATACTTGCTTTGTTTTTTGGATACCTTGCCATTTCCAACACAGTATCCTCTATTCATTTCAAGGTGGGGTCACAAACAAAGCAGGCACAGTGATTGTGAGTCCAAGCTTTGCAGTCAGACTTTGAGTTCTTCATTCGTGCAACAAATATTTATTGAGCCCTTACTTTGTGTTAGGGACTCTTCTAGGTGCTGGGGATACAACGGTGATCCAGAATGATGAGGCCTCACCTCTCATGGATCTTAGGTTTTAGAAAAAGGGTAAGTAGGCCAGGTGCGGTGATGGCTCACAACTGTAATCCCAGCAATTAGTGAGGCCAAGGCAGGCGGATCATGAGGTCAGGAGTTCAAGACCAGCCTGACCAACATGGCGAAACCCCGTCTCTACTAAAAATACAAAAATTAGTAGGCGTGTTGACGGGCGCCTGTAATCTCAGCTACTCGGGAGGCTGAGGCAGGAGAATTGCTTGAACCCAGGAGGCGGAGGTTGCAGTGAGCCGAGATCATGCCATTGCACTCCAGCCTGGCGACAAGAGCAATACTCCATCTCAAAAAGGGAAAAAGAAGAAGGGTAAGTAATGACTTTTCAGAGTCAATGATATTTCAGCTGATCCCTCAAGAAAGAGAAAGGAAAAAAGTTGGAGTGCTCCTGGAAGAGGAATGATCTCATACTACTGTTTTAAACATTGCAGTGGTGTCAACCCCAAAGAAAAAAGTCTAAATTCCTTATTATGGGATGCTGATGGATGTCTTCACAATCAGACTCTTGTTTGTCTATGTGTGCAGTCTTGTCTCCAACTAATTTCCCCTGCTGCATGATGTTCCACACCTCCTTGACATTGCAGAAGTTGTGCTCAGGGCCCCTAATTCCTTTCCGAGGTTTGTTTTAATTGCTGTTGATTTTTTGAAAGTCAGATAAAGGTGATGCTTCTCTTACTTCCTCAAGTGGAACTTACCCCATCCTTTCTTGTGACCATACTGTATTTGGTAGCTAGAGCTACTTTAGCACATATCACACTCTAGTGTATTATGAAAAACATATCAGGCTTATGTTTAAAACCTGACTTTGCCACTTGACTTTTGTGATCATCAGTCTCCTTAGCAGTAAAGTCAAGTGGAATGGTATCTCGATAAATGGTAGTCACTATGATTATAACTAATATTTTTAATCTTTTATAGTCTCCAAGCTCTGCTTCATACATCCATAGAATGTTGGAACTGATCATGGCTTAGGTTGCTTCTATCATAAGCCAGAATTGAAGGGGCCTTGTTAATGGTTTTAAAATGTGCTTATAGAAGTTTTAGAAGTTTTAGAAGTCTCTCAGGGGAGCTTCTGGAGCTAAATTGGCAGGTATGTGGGCTACCACATTATTTCACCCAGAGCACCTGTTTATATGCTTTTAATCTCATCTATTAAGTGAATTGTCATAAGATTCCATTTGCATTTTTGAAATTTTAACTGTTTTTCTTTTAAAGTTTGGTAGTCATTCGTATCATCAAATATGTCATTGTCATTGTATAGACAATGACAATGGAATTCTGTCATTGTACAGAATTCCAACTTTCTCAAGGGAACAGAACTAGCTAGTGGCAGTACTAAAATCTAGGCCCACTGGCTCTTCATAAAGTCCTCAAGATAAGAGTAAAATCCCTGTTTTTCAGATCCCAGGTCTTACTTTGTATTGAATAAGCAGGTCAAGTGTAGGTCTAGAATCCACTGGAACACTGAGACTCCAGGATTTTGTTTTGTCCTCAGAACTTGTAATTTCAGGTGTCTACTAACAAATTTCCTAAGTTGCTTGGTATGTTTATTTCCATGAGTAAAGATATTTACACCACAGAAAAGGCCATTGTACCAGGAGGTAGATAATGCTAACTCATGGATACTCTCTGATGAGAATATAAAGAAACTTGCCCCGAGCACACAAATCTGGTAGATGCTCTTACAGAAGGAGAGGGATTCTTCTTCTTGTACTGCTCACTGTATTGGGTGACATTTTGTGTGAGTTGGGTTTGAATGTGAAAGCATCACTTAATGTTGCTCACATTTGTAACCTTTCACCTTCCTCTTACCTTTTCTCGAGCTAGAGGTTATTTTTATTTCCAAGGGTGTTGGAAACCATGATTTTCTCAGTGTCAAGTTATACAGAGTCTATGTTTCAATTTCAGACTTCAATGATTAACCTCTAGTACCTTTTACATTAAAGTTCATACATTTGCTCCAAATAGCATGCAGTGATTTATTGAGTCATTAAGACAACTGTTGCCTTATTATGGATTCAAGAAAGCTAAATGGAATGCTAGAATTTGAAAACTAACCACATTTATTTAGCTTTCACTGCACATGTGCATATATGTTTTTCAAGCAAATGATTCTGTAGTGCAAATTTGCAAATGGTATGAGACTGGAAGAGACTGCTAATGTTTTAGAGATAGCTAATGCATTGGGATACAAAAAGATTTTGACAGCTTGAAAGAATGGCCAATTCAAACAAAATCATAAAGGGAAAATGTCTGCCATGCCTCTGGCTTCACAAACAAACTTGACAAGAGGGATAGACTTTGAGAATTTTAATTGATCATAAATTTAATAAAAGTTAATCTTAGCGGCAATAACAGAAGTATGCAATCTAAAACAGAAGAAGTGGTAATACTAATATCTTCTGTGCAGATTGGATCTCTGCCTTCAGTCCTGTCTGCAACCAGGTCCAGTGGTGGCCATGTGTTACCATTTATTTTTTCCTCCTAAAATATTCATCACTGTCCGCATCCCCCTTTACCCATATTTTCCCTGTAATTTGTGTTTTGGTGACATGATATTTTCTCAGTCTTCCATAAAGTGTTATGCAAATATGGTATCTCTGATTGGAGCCTTTCATTTCAACTAGATCTCCCCCCAATAGCCCCATGTGTACAAATTCTGGAGCAACATATTGGGGGAATATAGCCAAATCTGAGCACATTCAAAGGAGGCTGTTCAATCCCTTGTCCAGTGAGGAGAAGTTTTGAGGATCTAGTAATGGTTAATTGGAGGAGAAATCATGTGTAGTGGGGGCCTTAGAGAGGAATAAATATGGAGAGCCTCACTTAGGCAGGGCTGGCCCTGTTTGGGCACTGAGTTTATGTGCCTTTGTTACCTGACTAACCCCAAGAGGGCCCAGGACAGAGACTGATGAAGCCGCAGGTGCATCCAATTCTAGTATAAGAGCAGAGGATAATGATTTTACTTCAGGATAGTATATATCCTGCAATGTAAGGTAAAAGGTTTAGAAGTAACTAAAAGAATATACCTCTAATGGGAATTAATCTAACTCTGAGGAGGGTAGTACATCTTTCACAAACAGAACAATGTGGATTCCAGGCACTCCCACCTCCATCTTAAGGAGTTTACTTCAAATAAAATGATTCTACTGAAAAGGACACATAGTGGGGAAAAGTATATACTGGGGCCTTTAGGAGAATGGAGGGTGAGAGGAGAGGAGAAAATCAGGAAAAATAAGTAATGGGTACTAAGGTTATTACCTGGGTGATGAAATAATCTGTACAACAAACCCCCATGACACAAGTTTACCTATGTAACAAATCTGCACTTGTACTCCAAACTTAAAATAACAGTTAAAGAAAAGGACTGATAAGTATAAGAAACACCTAGCATAATTCTTGCCATGTCATACATGCTAAGCAAGTTGTAGTCATTGTTACTATTGTTATTAAGAGCCAACTTGTGTTTAAGGCATTATGAGCAACTTGAGTTGTGATCTTTATGTCTGGAAGTGCCCCCGTCAGCATCCTGACCTGGATTCTATTCCTTTATGGCCTTGTCTCTGACCCATAGCATCTATGTCTGCATCCTACCCAGGTCCAGCCAGACAGGTTAGTATCAATGTTGATACATTCTCAGTCTCTCTGTTTGAAGTTCTGTCCTTAAAGTATACAAGTCTCCTGCCTTCATTTCGCAGAGTTTGGTGATTGCATTTCTAGTACTCTCTTCTTGCCGCGTTTTATTCTTAATTGCAAGCACACACATCCATGCGATGCTTGCCTGCTGTGTTAACTCCCTTATGCTCTGGAATGCCTTCTGTGAATGTGGTAGGATGTCTACTGCTCTTGTTCTAGGTAAAGTTTTCTGGTCAGAACTTCGTGGTTCTAGGCAAGGAAGCTTTCTGGAACATGTTTACTCATTACTCTTTTCTCTGGGTACTTCCTGGCTATTGGGGCAAATATCCCCACAGCAAATATAACATCCACATAAGTGTCGGGCCCAGTATTTAACTGTTTCATGTCTACCATGTGTACCTTACACCACAGTTATTTGTAAGTAATCTAAATTTTGTGGCTTTATTATCTTTTTAGATAAATTGGATGCTTGCTTTTTGCCCTGACATAAAAATATCCAAGACAAGTACTATGTATCTATAAGCCAACAGCAGAATTTGTTAAAATGAACCAGGTCATAAAAACAAATGACCCTGTTACGTATGTTTCAGTAGGAACTACTTAACATTCACTTGGACAAATGAAATCATTTACGTCCTCAATTTTTTAAAAGTTTTGTGTCTACTTGTTCAGTTCCACTGCTGCATTTTGTTGCTATTTTATCCTACAGATGGAGTCAGAAGTCATTTTGTTTGCAACTAGGTTACCCTACAAGAACGTCATTGATTTTTTTTCTCTTAATAACATTGTTTTCTTTTAAAATCTTATCTTTATAGAAAATGTTAAAGTGCAGAAAAATGCCATAACTTTTTTTATGGTTTATCAATTTAATATTCTATTGTGAACATTTCCCCCATGTCATTAATATAATTCTATAATGACATAATTTTAAATGATTGGATAATATTCCATATACATTTTTGTATAACAGTTTAACTCCCTTATAATAGTAAGACATGGAGATTGTTTCTAATTCATTACTCATATAAGTAATGTTATGAAGGAAAACCTAGGAAATTATACAGATAGACCTTCTATTTACTTAGCATAGATTCCTAGAAATACAGTTACTAGGTGAAATGGTATGACCATCTTCACATGTATTCCTTCAGTCAGCACACATTTATTGAGAATCTACTATATGCCAGGCTCCCTTGTAGGGGTTAGATATGTAGTAGTGAACAAAACAAATAATCCCTGTCCTGTACCCATGAAGCTGACAGTTTTGTGAGGAAAAATGGACAATTAAAAAATATATATATGACATGTCAGATAGTGATGTGTATTATGGAGGAAAATAATGCAGAGTAATGAGATTAGGAGCGACTATTTATGTAAGGTGGTCAGAGAAGCTCTCCCTACTAAGGTGATATTTGAAGGAAAACATAAAGGAGGGGATGAAGGGAGCCATTTATACATCCAGAGAGGAGCATCCCAGGCATAAGTAATTGCAAATATATATGAGCCAGGCACATGTATGGGATATTTGGGGAATCAAAAGGAAGTCAGTGTGGCTGGAGTGGAGTGAGTTGGGGAGAACAATAGGCTGTATGGCCAGAACAGTGGTGATTGAGCAGGGTTAGAGGATGACAGACCGTGTAGAATCCGTAGGCCTTTCTGAACATTAGCTTTGACTCTGTGGGTAGGTCTTTGGAAAGTTTTGAGCAGGGGAGAGATAAGATCTGACTTATATATTAAAATATGGAAAAATTGACTTCCAATATACCTGCACTGATTTTTACCCCCCACAAGCAGTATATGATAGGACTTTAGACAGTCTTGGCTAACACCAGGTATTTTCATAAAAATGAAACCAAAACAAAATAGAATAGGAGAAAACTACATTCATTTATTCATTCATTTGACAAAAATTGAGTGCCTGCCTTGTGCCAGACACCATGCTACAAACTGGATGTATATGGTATTGGTAAATGAATCATATTCTTTACTTTTGTGGAAGTTGTAGACTAGTGGAGCAGAGAGACAACAAACAAATGTAGGTATTCTTAAGGTATGTGCTATGAAGGACACTGCATTGCAATCATGAAGAACAAGTGTGCCTGTTAGAGGTGTGTGTGGCTACTTCAATAAGACAGCCAGGGAAGTCCTCTCTGAAGAGGTGACATTCAAGCAGGGAGCTAAAAAATAAGAGAGATTCCTCATGCAAATAACAATAGGAAAATACTTTTTTTAAAAAAAAGTAGCATTAGGAGATATACCTAACGCTAAATGACGAGTTAATGGGTGCAGCACACCAGCATGGCACATGTGTACATATGTAACTAACCTGCACATTGTGCACATGTACCCTAAAACTTAAAGTATAATAATAATAAAATAAAAGAAAATAAGAAATCCTGATTTATAACCAAATCCATTTGTACAAAAAGAAAAAAAAGTATGGACAAAGGTGTTTTGTTGATAATTTGTAAGGTTGAACACAGTGTTTTTCTCATATATATATGTGTGTGTGTATATGTGTGTGTGTGTATGTGTGTATATATATATAATTTTTTTTTTTTTTGAGACAGAGTCTCAGTCTGTTGCCCAGGCTGGAGTGCAGTGGCACTATCTCAGCTCACTGCAAGCTCCGCCTCCCGGGTTCACGCCATTCTTCTACCTCAGCCTCCCGAGTAGCTGGGACTACAGGCGCCTGCCACCATGCCTGGCTAATTTTTTGTATTTTTCTTTTTAGTAGAGATAGAGTTTCATCATGTTAGCCAGGATGACCTTGTGATCCGCCCGCTTCGGCCTCCCAAAGTGCTGGGATTACAGGCGTGAGCCACTGCGCCCGCCCCACGGTGTTATATATTTATTGGCCGTTGACATTTCATTTTTGGTGAAATTTTGATTTGTATCCTTTATTATTTCTCTTTGGGTAGTGTTTGCCCTTAATGGTTTGAAAAACAATAGTAAGGTCATTAACAATGACTTGATGTGATGTATTTGTGGCAAATATTTGCCCACGTTTGTTTATTTAAGTTGGTCTTGGGGTTGGTAAAGTTTCTGCTATTTTCTCCACCATGTATGGTTAAATTTGGTTGCCAAATCTGGAAATCCTAAACTCATAGAGTTCATTTTAGGGTTCTACCTTCTGTTGTACTGGTCTGCTAGTACTTTAACAAATACCTGTCAAAATATACTCTCTTTTGGGAGGGCAATTCTGGACTCAGCATTCCTCTTTCCAAAATTTTCTTAAATTACTCTCCAATATTCTTCTGAATTTTAACCTTTTGTAAAAAGTTTAGTTCAGGTTTATTGAGGGTTTATCCTATGATTCTGTTCAACTTATGAATAATTAAGGGAAGAATGGACATTTTTGCTCTATTAATTCTTCCCACCTAAGAATATGGCATATCTTTCCATTTATTCAAATCCTGTATGCTGCCAGCAAAATTTAATATTCTCTTTATATAGACGCCAAGTTTTAATTTAGGCAACTGTGAGTGGAATCTTTCATTTTTATCAAATGCAAATCTGATCATATTACTTCCGCATTATCATTGATAATATTCTGATATATTTTGCTTATCATTTTCCAGTGTTTTATTTAGAACTATGTATTTATGTAGCTTTGGTTATTTTCAGTTTACCATTATGAATAATACTATGAATAATGCTGCGATATAATGCTAAGAAATGTGTTTTCCTTGTATTTCTAGCAGTTTAATATTAGTTTTTGTGATTTTTTTCTTTTAATCAATGAAATATGACTCTCCTTTCCCAGTTTAATGCCTTTTGCTTTGAATTCTCTTTGTATGAATTTCGTATTGTCAAGCCTACTTTAAATCTACTTGAATTTACTTGATGAGTCTTTGCCCTTTCTTTTAACCTCTATCAATGTTTCTATACATAAATGGTAGCTTTTGGAATATAATTAAAAATAGACTGAAAAAGGTACACTATTAAAAACAATTATAATTTGTAAATACTTATTTGTATGAATTAGGACTTGTCTTCATACTATGAAATCAGAACAATATAGAGAAATGAATTGGTTATTGAGGAAACATGAGAGGTTATTTAAAACCTTGATTTTGAATTACGTAAATCACAACACCTTCATTTGTAATGTGATCAATAAATACTTAAAACTTTGCTTCTACAAAATAAACAAGTTATAATAACTACTGCTTTTATCTGGTTTATATAGCAAAGTTCCATGTAATGATAGATTTGAAACAGGCTCCACTGCTTAAGTTTGAAAACCACTGTGTTTAGGGCTTGTTGCTTGTTTTTAATCCAGGCAGATGCTTAGTTTCAAACTAGCCCTGCAGATGGCGCCCCATCCTTCACTCAGAGCGAAATACCATTTCCCCCTGCCAAAGCCCCATAGGAGTAAGATGGTTTTTACCTTTATAAACTTATGTGATTGAAATAGGCTGAACTGTCCTGAAGTAAATCTCAGTAAGAGACCCAAGAAACACTCTAAAATTTTTGATCCCGTTTCCTTCTAAAACCATACCATAATCTTCTAGAGGATAAAAGAGAAGAATGTCTTTTTTTAGCAGAGAAAGAGAGCAAGCTAAAGAAGCAACGGTATTATTTAAAATTTTAAAAAATCAAATTATTGCTAGAAAAGTGAACGAAAGGCCACAGGACTATCTAATAAGCAAAAATGTCTGCATCCGGACTCTTGTTTCATGGTCTTCTAGGCCTTCACTGTTCCTTTCAGCCTTGGATTATGAGTCTTCCTCCTTAGGGGCTATAAATTAGAGAATCTAGCTCTTCTGCCTTATACCCCTTTTCTCAGAAACTTCTGCTCCTTGGGAACTTATGCTCTTCCCCACATGATCTCTACCTACTTTTCAAATCTCATCTCATCCTCTATGATTTCCCTTCAAATTTCCTCTACTTCTGATTATAAGCTGCTTGTCATTTCCCCAAACGGTGGGCACCCCGCAGGTGTATCATGACCTATACTCATGAAGTTCTCTTAGCCACCACTTTTCCCTACTTGTCTACAAATAAAAATGCTGTTATTCTTTTCATGCCCAACCAAAGTAACAACAGCTCCACTACAAAGTAGCCCTAGGAATAATTAATCACCTCCTTCAAACTTTTAGCCAATATTTAGAAAGCACTCATTTTGCAAGAGACAGTACAGCATAGTGATTAATTAGAAACAGAGTCGAAAACCAGACTGCCTGGGTTCAAATCCTGATTGTGTCTCTTGCTAGCCCTGTGATCTTGGGCATATTGTTTGGTCTATTTGTTTCTGTTACCTCTTTTTCTTTAAAAATGAAAACATAAAAGTAGTTAATTTGTATTTGTCTCTGGAAAGTGTATTACCTATCTTGGTTACAGTTTATCTGTCAAATGTGAACAATATCTAAAATAGAGATGTTATCAGGTTTGTTAAATTATGTATAGCTACCAGTACATTGTACAAGACTGAGTACATAGTTGTCCTTCACTAAATAGTTATTTTCAGAGCCTCTTGTATGCCAAATATGAGTCAGCAAAGTGGTACTGGTTTGGAAAAGATAGCACATTTCTGAGGAGTATTTAAATGTGCATATCATATACAACTTGTAAATAAATTTTTTTGGTAGTTCTCTAGAAAAAAAGAGCAATATATTGGAAATTTGCTATTTTTTGGTGGCAGAAACTCATAAAATGTTGTTACTAAAACTCCCAAAGCACCAAGTTCAGAGGCAGACTAAAGGAAACAAATGAGCAGCCTGTTCAAGGTATGGAGAGGATGGACTATCTGTGGGATGGTCAGGAAGGCCTTCCTGGGGAGGGGACGCTGAAGGTGAGGTCAGAAGACAGGTGGCCAGCCTCACAGAAAGCTATATAATAGCTATAATATTAATATAATTTTAAAGAACTTGGAATCAGATCTTGGTTCTAGTCCCAGATTCTCCTCTCAATAGTTGTGTGACCTTGAGCTAGTTACTACCCTTCTCTGGTTTTTGTTTACCTATCTCTAAAATTCAGAGTTGGACTTGGTGATCTAATGGTACTTACAGACAAAATCCCTGATTCTAGGAAAGATGAAATACAATTACTACTTTCTGCTATAGACAGCAATATACCAGCCATATTGATATGTAGCAGTACTCAGAAATGATCAATAAGCTTGCAATCATTTATCTTTCTGCCTCTATTCACTCAAAACAAAATTAATTACCTCACCTCAAATATTCCTCCTTCTATAAATTTTTTTTTATACTTTAAGTTCTAGGGTACATGTGCACAATGTGCAGGTTTGTTATATATGTATACATGTGCCATGTTGGTGTGCTGCACCCATTAACTCATCATTTGCATTAGGTATATCTCCTAATGCTATCCCTCCCCCTCCCCCCACCGGGGGGACAGGCCCCGGTGTGTGATGTTCCCTTTCCTGTGTCCAGGTGTTCTCATTGTTCAATTCCCAACTATGAGTGAGAACATGTGGTGTTTGGTTTTTTTGTCCTTGCGATAGTTTGCTGAGAATGATGGTTTCCAGTTTCATCCATGTCCCTACAAAGGACATGAATTCATCCTTTTTTATGGCTGCATAGTATTCCATGGTGTATATGTGCCACATTTTCTTAATCCAGTCTATGATTAATGGACATTTGGGTTGGTTCCAATTCTTTGCTGTTGTGAATAGTGCTGCAATAAACATACGTGTGCATGTGTCTATAGCAGCATGATTTATAATCCTTTGGGTATATACCCAGTAATGGAATGACTGGGCCAGATGGTATTTCTTTATCTCAGTAAATGATACCACCTGTTCACCCAAGTCTGAAAACTGGGAGTTACTACTGACTCTGACGTGACCCATATCCTCTATATTCATTTAATCACCTGACCCATATCCTCTATGTTCATTTAATCACCATACCTTGTTAATTCTTTCTTTTTCTTTTGCATTTTAGAGATGAGGTCTTGCTCTATTGCCCAGGGCTCTATCATTGCTCACTGCAGCCTCCTGGGCTCAAGTGATCCTCCTGCCTCAGCCTCCCAATTAGCTAGGACTACAGGAGAACATCACCATGTCTAGATAATTCTATCATTTTAACATATCATTTGGATTAATTTCTTCTTATTCAGCCTCATCAGCAACACTACAGTTTAGGCACTCATTTGAGAATGATGTAGCCAATACCTGTGTGGCCACCCATTGTACCTTTATCAAATCTTTAGTATTTTGCCTCTTTTTGCTTCAGATTTACTATTGTTATTTTAGAAAGAAAACATTACTAGACATGTAATTCCACTCTACTCCAGAAACAAACATTTTTCAGGGTTTGATGTTTTTCTTTCTTATGCATGTCTTTCTTTTAAAATAATATGCACAAATTAGAAATAATGTATCTTATTATGGTTTTAAACATTTTTATATATCTATTCAGGTAATATACTCTACATATTTTTCAGCTTGTTACATTCACTTAACCTTATGTTCTTGAGATTTTCCTGGGTTGATATGTATCGCTCTTATTTATTAATTTTCATTATATGTAATTCTATGCTACAATTTATTCTCCTGTTGAAATACATTAGTGTTCTTTCCCAATTTTTTGTGATACTCTGTGTTGACAAAAACTGTCTGTGACTCAAGAAAATATTCATGTATATATCTTTTTGTGCCCACATATTAGATTTTCTTCTAGACAGCGTACTTAGAAGTTAACTTGCTGACTTGATGCGTACAAATCTTTACTGCATATTTGCTAATTTGTTTTTTAAAGTGGTTACATCAGTTTATACTTCTATCAGAAAACATGAGAATTTCAATTGCTCTGCTTTTTTGCCAAAACTAGAAATTGACATAACAAATATTTTTCTCAAATGGTATCACGTTGTAGTTTTAATTTTCATTTTCTCATTACTCGTGGTATTAAGCACCTTTTCATGTGTTTATTGGTCATTTTCCCTATTATGCTCAGTGTTTGCTAATGTTCTTTGCTTATTTTTTTAAACATTTTGGTTGCTTGCCATATTTCTTATTTAGAGCAGACAGTATCTATTCTGAATGCCAAGCCTTTGTTGGTATTCAATTCGATGTATTGTAGACAGTCTCGCCTATTCTGTGCCTTTTTATACTCTTATAAATTATATCTTTTGTCACAGACTTTTTATTGTTGCATTAATAATCTTTTTAAAATTATGTGTACATTCTGTATCTTGTTCAGAAAATCTTTTCATACACTAAGGTTTAGTAATTTCTTATAGATGTTTTAAAACTTTGCTTTCTTGTTTAGATTTCTAATCCACTTGGGATTGAATTTTGCCTGTGGTATGAGGGAGGGAACCCAATTTCTTTATTTCTGAATGGATAACCAATTTTCCAGGACCATTTTTCCATTGGTCCATCCTTTCCCCATTCACTTGTAATGTTCCATTTAGTGCAACAAACATTTATTGCACATTACTATAAGTTAGACACCATGTTAAGTATGGTGGAATAAAGTTCATTCCTGCTCTAGTAAGCTTGCATTCTAATGAAGGTATTATACCTCTAAAATGAGGAAATAAAAATTCTCTGATGGTTCTTCATGACCTAAGAGATAACATCTTTAACTTTACAAATGAAATTACAAATGAGTTGCTAGTGAACACTAGCCTCATCCCGTGGCACTTAATGCTTCAGCCACAGGGTCCTACTGTACATTCCCTCTTTCTTTGGTTCACAGTGTAGTTGAAGGCAGTGGTTCTCAAGTCTTATTTTTCCTAACAATCACTTAAGACACTTTTAGAAATTCAGATTCTTGAACTCTGTCTTCAGAGATTCTGGTACAGAAGGCAGTTCTGATGAAAGTGGCCTGGGGATCACACTTAGAAAATTATATTTTAAGCCTTCTGGCAGAGTATACCTCTGTCTTATCAAAATAGTTGAGTGAATTATTTGTCGCTAGTCTGCATATTAAAAACTTAACTCTTTCTCTGGACTTTAATGTTTACTTTATAAATTGAAAACCAAAAAATCCAGAGGCAATAAAGATTTAAGAACTCTAGCAATGAAATCATTGAAAATAACTTTTTAAATCTACATCAGTCCTGAGAAGAGCAATCCAAAAAGTCTATCAGGGTTTCTGGAATCGATGTGTTTGCGTAATTGGAAACTTCTCTGAGTGTGTGACACAATTTCTATTTATAGAAAAGAACATTAAACATGTTAGCCAAAACTTTAGGACAGATTGTCCTCAAATAGAAGATGCATTTGATGAAAAGGGGCATTAGATTAATCTGATTGAGGTGGCAAAGTGTAGATTTATGATATTGCAGAGAGGAAAGTATGGTTGATAGTTTAAAAATCCAAATGATATTATGTAAAATGCACAGACTTGACTTCTTTGGAATTGGTGGGCCATTGTAAGGGAAGCCAATGGAGGATTCAAAGCAGGATTCAAACCTTGATGTGAACTACAATGAGATTTGGGGACTATAGTAGCCCAGGTCACTTCCTTCTCATTTCCCTTCTTCCCAAGTCAGATGAGAGCAGACTACTAGGCCACTTTTATCTTTCCGCTTTTTCCTCAGGATCCCCTGCAGCTTACTGACATTGTAGAGACTTTACACAGTTAGGATGTCTGTTATCTTTTATTTCCATGCAGTCTAAGGAATACTTCCCCTTTTTGCTTCCTTGTACAGTTTTTCTTCTACCCTTCAAGTTGTTCATTCTCCAGGTCCCTTTTCATCTTTCTGATCTCTAAACTTTGAAATACTCAGAGGTATCCTTCTCTATCTACTCTCTTAAGATAATCTCAGCTATATTCATGACATCTTATACACTTATATGTAGGTGATTCACATGAGAGGAAAATAGGAGAGAGGGAAGGGAAGAGAGTAGTTAAACAACATTTGAATAATACCTAATAATAATGATTATTGAACAGCCACATTGTGGCAGGTACAGTGTAAGAGCTTTCACCATGTTATCTAATTAAATCGTCACGGTTGTCCTATACTATGCCATACTATACTATACTATCTTGTATTATACTTGGCCTTCTTTTTTGTTGCCCTTCCATTGAGATTAGATCCTAATCCCTCTACAAAGACATTGTATAAGCAATTCATAACCATTATTTAACCAATTTTGATGCAATGGATCATGTCTAATACAGACTTCCTGTGATTTCTTCAACGGTAAGAATCAACTCTCTCTCTACACATCTTTTTCACTACCACCTCACTTCTTTGCTCTCTTTCATCAAACCTCTAAAAAAGAGTAAAACTGTTTTTGCTATTTCTAATTGCTCATCTCTCTTTCTCTCTTGAACCCATTCCAATCAAGCTTTCATCCCACTATTTTGCTAAAATTGTTCTTTTCAGATCAGCAAGGAAATCTACATTGCTAAATGCAATGAACAGTTATAAGCCCTCATATGACTTGACTATAAGTAGTAATTGATAAAGCTGATCACTCGTTCTTTGTTGTAACAGTTCCTTGACTTGGATTTCAGTATTTCTCTGGTTTTTCTTCCATCTCCCTGACTGGTCCATCTCAATCTCCTTTGCTGATACTCTTATTCTTCATGAACTCTAAAGGTTGTAGTGATCCAGGGTTCAGTTTAGTTCTTGCACATCTTTTTGCATCCACACTTACTCATTAGGTTGATACATTAGTTTGTTATTGTAACAAAGTACTTCAGTTCTGGAGGCTGAAAATCTGTGATCAAGGTTTTAACATGACAGGGTTGGTTCCTTCTCAGGGCTGTGAGGGAAAGTCTACTCCAAGCCTCTCTCTTTGGCTTATAGATGGGTGTCTTCATGTTGATGTCTTCATGTTGACAGGGTATTCTGTGTGTCTGTGTGTGTGCGTCCAAATTTCTCCTATCCATAAGGTCACAGTTTGTATTGGAATAGGGCCAACCTAATACCTAATTTTAATTCTATCTGTGTAAAGACACTTTCTTTAAATTAGGTCACATTTTGAGGTACTAGAGATTAAGACTTCAACATATAAATGTTGAAGAGAGCACAATTCAACTGATAACATTTGATTTTATTAAATATCTTGGCTTTAAATGCCATCCATCTGCTGATGAGTACCCTAATGGTGTCTACAGCCTTGGCCCCTGCCGTCAATCCAGCCACCCATTCTACGACTTCTCGCAGATATCTACTAGACATCTTAGGTTTAATATGTCCATACCGAACTCCTAATCTCTGCACCTCACCCACCAAACACATTCTTGCTCCTCCAAAGCCTTCCTCATTTTAGTAAATGGAAACTTCATGCTTCCAGTTTCTTAAGCCAAAAATCTTTGGATCATCCTTAATGCTTCTCTTTTTCTCATATTCAACATCTAATCTGTTAGAAAACACTGTCTATTCCATATTCAAAGTTTATCCAGAATTTTCCCACTCCCCACTATATCCTCTGTTACCAACCTAATCTGAGTTACCATTCTCTTTCACCTAAATTATTAAAGATGGTCTCTTCATAGGTCACCCTGCTTCATCCCTCGCCCCCATGGCATATTCTAATCACAGAAACCAGAGTGATTTTTTTTAAACATAAGTCACATCATGTCAGTTTCCTGCTTTGAATCTTCCATTGGCTTCCCTTACAATGGCTTACCAATTCCTTCATTATATTGGACCTAAGTTAGTTTTCTAACCCTATGTCCTACTACACTGCCGCCTCCCCACCCTCTTCTCTCCTCTAGTTACATAGGCCTTTTTGTTGTTTTTCAAACAGGCAGGCTCTGACATTAAGGCATTTGAGTGAGTCCTTGCCTCTGCCTGGAATGCTCTTCTCCTGAGTGACAGTATAGCTTATTAGCTTAGTCTGTTACCATCTTCAAATCTTTGCTCAAATAGCACTTTCACAATGCCTTGCCTGATCTCTCTGCTTGAAATTCCAAACCCCCTTCAGCCTCCCAAGCACTCTCTGTACCCTTGCACTGCTTTTGTTCCCACAGCATTTATCACCGTCTGCTAAACTATGTATTCACTTTTTTGTTAGTTTCTATACACAAATCATCACATGTCTCTTAGTTTACAGATTTATATGTGAAAAACTCAAACTTGATTTGAAGAAACATTAGTCGACTCCTTCACTTTTTCTTCAACCACCAGTCATTGCATACCTTCTTTTCCGTGCCAGACCTTGTGCTGAACAGTAGAGACACAAAGATGAGTACATCAAGATCTTTGTCCTTGCCCTTGAGGAAATCACAGTCAAATCAGGGAGAAAGACAGAAGTCCCAGTTTTCCCAGACGGGGAGTGACACATGGCCCTGTGAGTGAAAAACACCATTGATCTAGAGGGACTGTGCATAACAAACCGAGAATTAACCACTTACCAAGTCAAACTCAAATGTGCCCTTCCCCAAGGCTACTCTGGCTTTGCAGTTTTTCTGTATTTATAAAAATAAGAAATGCTCATCTTCATAGCCTCTCTAATTTATATGCTTATGAAGTCATGACTATGATTATGTATGCAAATGAAATTAATTTCAAACTTAATCAGAGTCTTTATTTAGTGTTTGGGGGACTAGGACTCTGCACTACTACTGGGGCACCTCATGTTCCATAGGAGTAAGGTCTAATTTCAAATGCAGGAGGAGAGCTGCTATTTAAGGAACCCTGCTGTGAGTTCCTTTTTAAAGCAGCCTTTTTATTTCAAAGTGAATAATCTCCCCCAATTTATCTTCTTTGTATGATTTGAAAAAAGTCTGATGCATGCACTTCTAATACATGGGAATTTGAGTTTGTGCATGATACAGTTGAAAGAACCTTGGATTGAGTCTTTGAGCATTGCAGCTGATTGATTCTTTGACTTCAGACAAAGCTTTTTTTTTTTTTCCTTTTAACTTTTCTGGTATCTCAAATTCCCCCTTTATTAAGCAAAGGACTGCACTTCCTGTTCCCTAAATTTACTTGCCATTGATAGGACTCATGATTCTATTAGTCTATAGTGTCCTTGCTTCTTCCACCTACTTGATTGGCCTCTTCATACAGCCTTGGTTAACAGTGAACTCTGATGGAACCCTATGAATACTGAATCTAATTTCTGCCCTATGAAAGCTATACACCGAATATTCAAGTAGAGCCAGATTTTACTTTCATTCCATTTAGTTGCCTATCCTATCCGGATTTTAGGACCTGTTCATTTGAATGGGGCTTTGTTATTCTTAAAGAATATTGGGAATATTCTTTTAAAAGAGTAGTAGGAATTTTTTTAAATAATATTTTTAAGGACGATTAGGAATATAATGAATGGTAATACACAATTAGACACACTTAATGCATTTATATCTACCCTCATAAAACCCATGGGAAGTAGATAGCTTCCAGTTTTACAAAATACAATCTACTTCCCATGAGTTTTATATATATTTACTCAACAGACGCTTATAAAGCTCTTCTTATGCTCCTAGCACAACTCTAAGGGTTTACAAATATTAACTTATTTAATCCTCATTTTACCCCATGAGGACATGATGGCAGGAGGATTGAAGCAGCTTGCTCAAGGTTATAGATCTCTTAATTGGCAAAGCTGGGACTTAGACCTAGGGAAGGTAGCTGAAGATCTCTCACTCTACATACTAAAGTAAGCAGAGTACCTCCTGAATTCACACAGCAGCTCCTTTGGGAGCCTGAATTTCTACACTTTCTTCGTGTAAGGCTCTGTCAACGTGCATATCTAAGTGAATCCATGTCCATATCATGTTCCCAGACTATGAGGACACTGTACATAAGATTTTCTGTGTCACCAAATGGCATGATCTCTCTGCCTTTGTCAGTTCCTAATGAGAAGGTAAATTCTGCTTCTTGGCGATAGCCTTGTGAATTTATATTGTCTTGGTTAGTGTTTTGTTAGATGCTGCTAGTTCTGATGGACTGTCTTGGATAGTTCTCCTTGATTTTCTCATCTACAAAATAGTAGGGCTGAGCAAAATCAATTGGTAAAGTTCATATAAACTGTGAACATATTTAGAAACCTTTTGAGTTTCTAGATAATTCTGCTTTGTAGATAATAGCTAGCCATCACTGGGAAAATGCACCAATATATATATGTTAGATGTATACCATAGAATACTATCCAATTGCCACAAGAAATGAACTAGATGTACATATGGCAATATGGATGGATTCTGAAAAAAGTAGAGTATTAAATGGAAAATAGTAACAATGTGTGATCTATAGAGTAATATTTATGTAGATAGCACACAAAATGTCAGAATGTACTTTCACAAATATACATATATATCCAAGAACATATATAAAATACTGAAGTGGGCGCCTATGATGAGAGTAAGTCTAGGAAGTGAAGGGCAAAACTAGAAATAAAGTAGCACAAAGGAGATTACTTTGCAGGAACTCTTGACAGTGAGCCAGGCGGTATGTTGTGAAGGTGGGAAGAACACTGGCTTTGAATCTAAGTCTTGCACCCGTTGGTTTTATGTCTTGGGCAGGATTATTAATGTCACCAAGTCTTAGTCTCCCGAAAATGTAAAGTGCTTCTTACAAGGATTAAATAAGGAGATAGATATATACACAGGTAGAGATATAGATGTACTGAAGGAAAGCACCTGTCCAGCCCCAGTTCGTCATCTTGGAAATTAATTCTTGGCTTCTTTTCAATGTTTTATTTTCTATAACCCGTGGCTGCTTGCTCCTATGGGAGCCGTAGCTCTGATGCTTTCTGTATGTTATTGATTCCACTCGCTGACCTTCCAAACCACATGCACATCTGACAAGCTGCTTGCTTAAATCATTCCTAACAATTCTGTGTATTTATAAACTATTCCTTTAAAGTTTTAATTTCATTATCAATGAAATGTTTTTTTTCAGGGAGGTATTTTAAAACAAGCATTTATGTAGCAATTTGTGCTTTACAAGGCATTTTCACATCTATTGTTTCATTGAATCCATGTATTAATCTTCAAAGTAGGTGCCTGTGTTCTCATTTTAGTGATAAAAAGACTGACACTCGTAGACACTAAGTAGCATAAATAACAATACGCGATTTGTAAGTGGCAGGCCCAGAATGGGAATCTTTGTCCCCCTACTTTGAATCCCAGGCTTTTCCCATAATAGTATGCTACATCTCTTTTAAATGACCTTCACTGTTTATTAACCCAGAATATAGTTCCTTTGATTTCACCAATCACAATAAGATCATGCTAAGATGATAAGCTAATATGATCAATTTTGCTCATGACTCCAGATACATGATTATGAAATTCAAGTTATCTTTTCAGGGTCCTGTACAGACCTCATCACTTTAATTAAACGTTAGCAGAGCTGCTTCTGCTTAAAGATATGTTAGTACTGACAACCCATGTGGCATCTCTGAATCCTCTGGTTTCTGACCTGCAGAATGAGGAAGATGGACTAGATGATCTGTAAGGAACTTTTTAACTCGGTTCTTCTTTGGTTACTCAGATCCAGAAATGTTACAAAAGGGAACGTAAAATAAATTAAGGAGTTGGGAGCTGAGGCTGTTATTTTGCTATATTCTAAGGAAGTGATTATATGCAAGTGGGTACTTGTGGAATAATTTATATTGGAAGCACACTTAGAGTTAATGCAATCCTATTAAAAGCTATTAATGGAATTATTATTCTGACAATAAGCTGTTATTAGATTCTTAGCATAATGATAGTCATTGCAGCATAAGATTAATGTGGTACTAAAATTTAAGCTCTGACTTTAAGGGCAATAAGGGCAATTTCAGTACGATAAGAATGCTATGATTAAGAAGAACAAGGCAAGAATTTTCTTTCTTTTTTTTTTTTTTTTTAGAATTAGAGGAAAGCATGCTTCTGTGTGGTTTTTAAAACATTGACAAAAAATTGTCCTCTGTTTTGACCAAAAACTTTTAATCAGCAATCTAAACTCACTCAGTGAAATCTAGACTCATTCAAACTAGAACTAGGATCTGGGCTTTTGTAATAGGTTACTTGGTTAAACCAATTGAATTATAATTAGTTATTTCTACAACTTGTTTGTTTCTTGTCGTCTTCTTTCTTTACCACTGTTTTACCATTTTCAGCCTAAGTACCAATTTTTAGGTGTGATATTCTTTTATTAAAACTCTAATATCCTATTTTTATTAATGCCTCAAATGTTCGCTGGCACATCCCAAACATCCTTTCACTGTTGGCCATTGCTACCTTGGCTATTCTTGGCAACCCCACTCAGTCACACATGACTTTTATCGAAGCACTGTGTCATTGAATGTGGCATTCGTTGAAAGCCTAGTATTTGGGGTGATTTGGCGAGGGCAGGGGGAGGTGAATATTTGTGTTTTAGAGATCACACCATTGCTTCATCACCTGTTTGATTAGGATGGGAACATTTCATTTATTTCTGTACCTCAACAATTATTTATTTAGTTATAAATACCATTGTACTTAAATGTTTTTGCAATACCATTTAACTATGAGATGTTTCATATTTTATAGAGGGGTTTAATATACTTTATCTCATTGGATTTTCATGAGAGCTCCACAAAATACAAAGGGGAAATATTACTTGCCCTATTCTACAGATGTAGAAGCTAAGCCTCAGAACAAAGAACACACTGCTAGAAAATGACAGAGTCCCAGTTTGCCTGCTGCAAGACCCATGCTCTTTCCACTGTACTACACTGCCTCACCATAAGCAGAGGGCAATTGTGAATTTGAGGAATGATCATTCATTAATGTGTTTCTTAACAATATTGAAATTACTGACTCAAAGTTTTTCCAAATAGGTTTACTTTGCATTTAGCTCACTCTTTAACAATGCTCACAAGGTTATTTTTATTTTATTTTATTTTGAGATGGAGTCTCACCCTTGTCACCCAGGCTGGAGTTCAATGGCACGATCTCAGCTCACTGTAACTTCTGCCTCCTGGGTTCAAGCGATTTTCCTGCCGCAACCTCCCGAGTAGCTGGGATTACAGGTACCCACCACCAGACCTGGCTAATTTTTGTATTTTTAGTAGAGACGAAGTTTCACCATGTTCCAACTTCATGACCTCAGGTGATCCACCCACCTCGGCCTCTCAAAGTGCCGGGATTATAGGCGTGAGCCATTGCACCTGGCCTCACTTTTTAATTTTGCATGGCATTTTAGATTTATAAGAATGGCTTCAATCTCATTTAAAGACTCCTAAGCCAGTTCATAGACAAATTACTAGCCATGGATGTTCTCTCTGAGCTGAAAGTCTTCCCAGTGTGATGAATGTTCATCTCTACTAGGTTGAATGGATTCTAAATGAAGTGATTAATTAAAAAAATCAATTAGTGAGGAGGGCAAATATTTTACTCACAACAACCTCCTGTTTAGAGTACCCTCCCTCATACAGAGGTGGTTACGTGGCAGTCCAAGTGAACAGGGAAGTACCTACGTTGGGAAAACAATCCTTGAAGCGTACTGACTGTTCTTTGCCCAGGAGTGGGAGGGAATTTTCTCTGAGCCAACATCTTTTCTTTCCCCGGCCCGCTGAGTAATGAATGCCCTTGACTTGTTCCTTCAGTGTGCTCATGATCTGATTCTCAGATGAAGCATGTATTACATTAAGCACTTCCCGTCTTGTTCTCCCTTTCTAAGTTAGAGGATCAGAAAGTAATATATCATCAACAGAAACACACTTATCTCTAAACTGAGACTTGTTCAAATTTCTGAACTTAAGCTCTGTTAGCCTCAGGACTGTTAGCCTTAGAAATGAACACAATGTCAAAGTTAATGACATGGAGGTAATTAACTTGGCCTTATTTTCTTCTGACCTTAACTCATAGTTTTACAAGCTAATTGATAGCTATGGTTAAATTAACCAAATAGCTCTAGTGGAACTAGTGAATCTTGCATTAACTGACTTGGTTGATGGCAATGGAGTATACCTTTGCCCTCCATTTCTAGGGGGACCACAGGTCCTGATTTACACTGTACAGTCCTATTTTCATGTTTGCTGCCAATCCAGTCTATTTACTAATAAAGTCCCTTTTTATCCTCAAAATTGCCCTGGTTTAGGTAGTAAATTATATGGTTACCCTATTTGTTACTTCTGTTTTATGTGACTATAACTTGAAATAGACAGGGGTATTCTTATTTCCTAAATGGGCTGTAATTATTTTTATATTTCCTATCTTCTGATATGCTGACCAAAAAGAGATGTATATATGCATTCAGCTTTATTATAAGTAAACATTGTATTCGTTTGCTAGAACTGCCTAACAAAATACCACAAAATAATACAGACTGGATAGCTTAAATAACAGAAATATATTGTGTCATAGTTTTGGAGGGTATGCATTTCAAACAATGTGTGGAAGCTGACTTGGTCTATTTCTAAGAGCTGTAAGGAAAGGATCTGCTTCAAGCCTCTCTCCTTGGCTTCTAGATGGCTGTCTTCTACCTGTGTGTTTACATGGCATTCTCCCTGTTTCCAAATTCCCTCTTTTTATAAGGATACCAATCAAGTTGTGTTAAGGGACACCCCGATGACTTTATTTTCAATTGACTGTCTCTATAAAGACCAAAATGTACCCCATAAATGTATACACCCACAAGGTATCCACACAATTTTTTGAAAGACCAAACTAGATCTCTACATCTCCAAATAAGGTTACATTCTGAGGTACCAGGGATTAGGAATGAATTTGAATGGGAGTCAGTTCAAACCATAACAATTATTAATTATTTACAAAATATACAGCATGTAGCAGAAACATGTTTTACAAGAACCATACCATTTACATTTAGGAATACACTTATAAGTAGGTGCTATCACATCCTCAGTGTACAGATGAGGGAACTACAGCTCACTGAAGGTCATTCACCCAAAGACACACAACTACCCAAGTTGGGGCACCTGACTCTGCCCTACTAGCCCTGCCACATATAGAGGTAGAAGAGGCTGCTGTGCAGTGATGTAATTCTGGGCTTGGGTAAGGAATTTAAAAATCTCAATTATTTCCTTTATCTGGGATTTTACTTTTTATGGAATACAAAGTCTTCCATCTCCCCGATCAAGGGGAGCCAGCACTTAAGTTACACATTAAATTAAATATGCACTAATGTTTAAGGAGAGAGTAGGGGGAAATTGGGATCTTTGAAGTTCGGGGTGGGGTAGTAAGAGGAAATAAACCCCTAAATGTGGAAACAATACAGAAAGAGGGCTGCACATACTTCTTATTTTAAAAGTGTTTCTGGGGCTTACTGTTGACCATTGCTGTTTACACTGTTCCCTAGTGTGAACACATTGTTACAGATTGAGTGGACAATGGGGCCCTAAAGTTCTTACTTTTTGGCGTATGGGCTGAAAGTGAGAGTGAAGAGGATAGGATCAGACTAGTACGTCTCTTCAGTGGTCTGGGCAGTTTGCCAGTGATCAAACCTGTCACTTTAATTCCTGTGTGGAATGTAGAAATATATGTAAATTGAAACAGCTTTCTCTTGTGGTTTAGGATAGTTTTGTTGCTGTTATCAGGGTACTCTGAGGATGCTGTCTCTTGCATGCTTATTTTCTTCATAATGTCATCTCATTCCTGTGGAAACAAGTCCCTTCTCTAGCACTGAGAGACATTGTTCAATGGTGAAAAGTCTTTATTTGGGCTGGCAGACTTCAGCGATATAGGGAAGAAAGAGAAATGTAAAATACGGAAATTGTTATGGTTTTGTACTGACAGGAGTACCTGAGGAAGATCACAAGATTCTGGCTGAGAGACAGATGATTTGACATCTGTTCCCATGTTTCTGCGGTGCTTTTCTGACTTACACAGTGCTGGTTTTCTTCTGCTTTTCCAGTTGCCACCAACATTTCATAAATTGGGGAAATGTGTATAAGTTAGGAAAGTGAGCACCGCTATGGTGACCTTTTCAAAACTCTGCCTTTTGATTATTCAGGTTCTTCTTCTCCTTGATGGAGAGGCAGAGCATGCAGACATCTTTCAGTGGAGTCTGAGCAAACATGTTTATACAGTGTTTCATAAAAGTATGTGCTAATCTTGAGGGGAAGGGGAAAAGACAGGGCAGGTAAATCTTTTCTTGAAAGATAAAACAGACAAGGGAGGTGCAAAAAAAGTGATAAAATTCACAATCCTCCAAGGATACAGCTTCTCTTTGAAGGAACTGGAAAGGAAAATGCCTTTCCAGTTTGTAACTGTTTGTAAACCTTGAGATGAAGTACTAACATTTGACTACATCTTTGCAATTTTCAAAGCATCTTCCTATATATTGTTTCATTTGATGCTTCATAAAAGTCTTGTGGGGTAGGAAGAGCAAATGCTGTCATTATTTGCTTTGGGGGATAAGGTATGTTAGAATCTCAGCAACACTGAGTGGCAAGGAAGGAGAGGAAGTCAGTATGAATTGGAATGTAGTCTAGCATGGTAGTGGATGTAACTAATTCATACAGTGTTGCCCCCAATCATGGCTACCTTGGGATATTGTCAGTGTCTAAACCTAGTACTGATGCTTGTCATGGGAACCCTGTCTAGTTAATAGGCCATAGCGGTAGAGGTTCTAGGTGATAGGCAGAATCCAGAGCCAGTATGGTCCTGAGTTATCAGCAAGGATGCTTAGAGAAATATGGCAAAGAGGGTTAGTTTGGGAGGGGATTTGGACAGGGCCATGGCATACTGGGCAGACTCACAGTGCCAACATCACAGTAGGTTGCTTGACAGGCAAAATGAGATAGAAGCCTGCTCATAAAAATTGAATCATCCAGTGCTTAAAATTGATCTCTGGTTCCCTGAACCTTGAATGAATACAGGGGTTACTTTCCAAGCTCCACCAGTAGACAGGTCTGAGGCTATCCACGCACATGGGCTTGACCTACATTAGGTCAAGAATTGATGTGGTTTTTAAACCTGTATGTTGGGTTCAACTACAACTCTATTTATAAAAGGGGCTGTGGAAGGAAAATTTAGGGAAAATGAGGGAATACGTGGCAGCCATTATTCTTCCTATTTTATAGAAACAGAGATATATAAGAATTACAATCACAGAATAAGAGGGACAGGTCGGACTAAGAACAAATCTGTGGTGACTCCCAAACCAGTGCTCCTTCTTTTACATGCTATGGAAGGGCCCAAGGGAGAGCAGAAATGTTGTACTGGTATTTTACACATTAAGTAGCAGGAACAGTTCCAGCATTAGAACGTCAGGCTCAGTGGTGAAGTAGAAGATTGAAACTGAAAGAAAACTGAAATAAAGTGTGCCACAGAAACAGGACAGCCAGTGGCATGCTAAGAGCTGAGAAGCTTTGTGTGTAGTGAAAACCTTTGTCCCAGTTGACTGTTTCAATGGAATGACTTGACATAGGCACCTGTTTCAAATTTTCCAGTCATTTGCCTTAGCTTAGCACACTGCTGCTAAGATTGATGACATATATGATCCTTTCGTTCTCTGTGTAGATTTTTTCATTGTATATATTAGATCACTGTCATAGATTTATTGCATACATATAAATTATTTGTACAACGTAGAGAAGATCTAATATACCCTTCTCAAGAACTGGAAATCTTCATAGTTAAGAATTAAAGAGTGTTGATGGGATAGGGAATCAGTGATGTGAGAATAAATCCTGAGAATGTGCCTCATGTGTTGTGGGCAGAGATGTGATGGGTGTCATTATGAACATTTTATATTGGATTCTCATGCATTTTTAGAAGAAGAATATCATGAGACAATTATGAGTGTTAAAAACCAACGAAAAATTCTGTGTGCTCAAGAATAGGCAACATGGTAGAATCCAAGGCATGCAATGTCTTCAGGTAATCAGAATGCCTGTGCTCCCATAGCTTCTGTGATTTTTTTATGCCTTACATTGGTTCTTTATGTGTCTGCTTTCTTCACTGGAGTAAAAGCTTATCAAAGATAGGGATTGGGTCTCATTTTTTTTTCCTGTTATATGAAGCACACAGCACAGTATTCTGAATGTGATGGAGGCTAAACAAATGTGTGTATTTAGAATTAAGGTAAGCTGGAGAAATGGAAATAGCTACTATAGTCCTTTAATTTCACAGATGGTTGTATTCCAATCTTAAAAGTAGACCTATTCTAATCTTAAAAGAGAGTATTCAAAATTAGATGCTCAGAAAGAAGGAATATAATTGAATATGTGGTAGAGAAAAAAGATGACTAAATTGGTAGTCAGAACACTATGGATCTTGTTCTAAATCTGACAATTTACTATATGACTCTGAGTGAAAGCCTTCTCTGTTATGGGCCTCTCTTATCCTTGTATTCAAAATGAGCCCATTTAGTTGATGGTCCCGTTGGATCTATCCTACTCAACATTTTGAATCCAAAATAGAAAGCACTGTAAAAAGGGCACCAAGATGTTGAGATTCCATAAGTTCTATTGGGGATGTATGGGAGCAGGCAGAAAGACAGGTTGCAAGTTTAGAATTATTTTCTGATAATTAAGCAATACAAGTTCATTTCAGCAAATAAAGTATAAAATAAAGAATATGAAATTCAGTAATAATTCTATCCAGGGATAACCACAATGGGCATCTTTAGGTATTTCGCTGTAGCTACTGCTCTGTGTGGTGCTGGGTGGGGGGCAGTGGGCAGTGTAGAGGAAGGGAGAATGGGAAGAGAGAGGAAGAAAGATTTACATTTATGGTATTGTGCTCCATAAACTGCTTGGAATCATGCACGAACCACTTAGCATTAAATTTTGAACATTTTATGTCATTAAATATAATAAGAAAAATGATTTTTAGTAGCTGAATTACATTTCATTGGTATGCATCATAAATTATTTCACCAATCTTCTGTTATTGTAATCTGTGCACATCTTTTAACATAGATCTTATAAGTCTTGGCCTATATTTTAAGATAAATGCGTAGCACATGTACATTTTAAAGACTTGATATTTATTGCCAAGTTGCTCTGTAAGAAGTGGTACAATTTATGCTGCTACCAGTTGCACACGAGAAAATCCATCTCAATATACTGCCTGCATGGAGGTTATCCTTATTTTCTTCATAACTTTGAATATTTGGTAAGTACAAATGTTTTATTATTTTAATTTAATTATTTTCCTGAATTAGTGCTGAGATATATTATTTTCTATGTTTATGATCACTTTGCCTGTTTAGGGGGAGTTAATTTTTTTCTTGTTGATTTGTATAATTAAAGATAATTCTTTGTATGTCATATATTGCAAATATTTTTCCATTTTATCATTTGCCCGCTATTTTTTAATCCTTTCTTTTTGTCATGCAGGAGCTTTACATTTTCAGGTAGTAATATCTAGTCATCTTTTTCTTTAAGTTTTCTACTTTGGTTTCTACTTAGAAATGTCTCTCTCACTCCAAGATTATATAGAAATGCAGCTATTGTCTTCTCCTTTGGTGCAGGGAGTGTGGGAGGAAGAGATGAGATACCCATGCTTACTTTGTTACTGTGGAAGTGTTTATGTAAAAACATGTTTTATTGTGTTTAATCAAGTAATCATTTTCTTTATTGCCCTTGTTTTATAAACACAGTTTGCAAGAATGGAACATTTTAAAAGTGTTTTAATAAAAAATGTGTAAGCCTATTTGATTCTAGTTCAGTATAATCCCTCAGGCATTTTATTTTTCTTCAACACTTTTAACTATTTTATCTTCTTTTCCATAAAACGTTTCAATGTGGAACTTATGCTGAATTTCTTTAAATTCAATTTGTCTTATATAAGATTTTAAATACAGATAACTTCTCTTTTCTCTTGCATTCCTGACCCCAACTTTTAAATGGCTCCTGAGCCGGTCCACTTAGATGCCTTGTAGGCATCTTAGAATCAAAAGACGAAAAAGTGAATTATCCTCTATAAAAAACGAAACAATTATCTTGCTTTTTCTATGTTTTCTGAATTTGTTAATAGCTTCATCATTGGCGTAGCAGTACAAGGCCACAATTTTAGCATCAGCTCCAAAGCCTCCCTCTTTTTCTGCCATCATTGTAAATGATTTACTGAGTTCAATTGAGTTTTATTCTTTATGAGACTTCAAAATAATATGTCACCTATCTATTCCACTTTTGACATAATTTTAGACTTTTTCTCTTCCCTTGGAAGATGGCCACCACGACCTAACTGGTCTCCTCTGCTTCTAGTCTCTTACCTTTGTAATGGATCTTTGAGCATCATTTCTCTCAAAGTGAATTGTGATCACGGCCCAAAGTTATTGCTGGCTGGGGCTTGTCTGTGGTGGGAGTTATGGAGTTCTGTAATGGGGAGGAGGATGATTCCTTTCAGGAGATTCTCCTAAAGTGGTGTTTTTGGTAGCTAGTTGATGAGGTATAAGTAAAAGATTTGAGAGATGACAGTGGAAAAGCCAGATGATAGCACACATGGAGAAGGTAGACAAAGGCTGTGTGCTGGCTCCCTCACCTACTAATCACACATCCTGCTTCATGTACTGGTCAAATCCCTTCGTGATTGTAGAATCACAAATTAAAAAAAAAATACAAAAACCTAGTGAAACCCCCGTCTCTACTGAAAATACAAAAATAAGTTGGGTGTGGTGGCACACGCCTGTAGTCCCAGCTACTCAGGAGGCTGAGGCAGGAGAATTGCTTGAACCTGGGAGGCGGAGGTTGCAGTAAGTCGAGATTGCACCACTGCACTCATCCTGGGTGACAGAGCGAGACTCTATCTCAAAAAAAAAAACAAAAAACAAAAAACCAAAAAACAGATACTACTTCTTATAATATTGCCAGAGACAGAATAACAATAATAAAAAACAACATGATGAAATATATGAAGGAAAGGGGCATACTGTTCAGGTATTAAAGATGTTGTCATTGGTATATATCTTTCCATGGTGACTGTGACTTGGTAATACCTATCAAAATAAAAAGAAATTCACCAATCCTTTGAACTGGCAGCATTTCTTCCAGGGATTTATCTTATAGATATATTTGCATACATGTGTAAATAACTTTGGGATGTTTAGTGCAGCATGATTTTTAGCTTAATAAAAAGGAAAATTTGTTTTCTCATAATAGGAGGCCAGGCAAATGAATTATGACATAGCCACACTTTGGAATATTATACAGTTGATACACAACTTTCATGCAGTTGATACACAAGCATTATACAGTTGATACACACACACACACACACACATATATATATATACACACACACACGTAGGAAATAGTGTCTAAGATATGCTGTTGAATAAAGGAAATTGAAGAAAAAATACATATACACACATATTTATGCTTCCGTTTGTATGAAAGGTATACATACATGTATATACGTTATCAGTCAATATTATCTACTAACTTATTTTCCCTACTTCTTTTTACCCTGTCACCCTTTCTCTCATTCAGCCAAAAGCTAAGGCATTTTACATTTCTTAGGTGAAGGAAATAGTAGTGCAGGAGACAAAAATAATCAGTTTCCTGGCCATTGAGTTTGAAAAGCCTAGGTCCTCATAGGGAAACAGGGCAAATATAGGTGTATGAGCAAATCAATAGCATTGTGTAACTTCAGATGATCTAAGAGTGGGGCTTCTAACCAACTCAAGATACTGTTTCCTGGACTAGGCTGGTGGGAAGGAGGGTAGAAGGGGAAACTCAGAAAAAAAAAGATATTGCAAGTTCCTTGCAAGTTTCTGTAATATGGTTAATGGGAGTTAAAAACTGATAGAGGATGTGTACATAATTTCTAAATTAGAACTTACAGAAGATACAAAAAAGTAGAATTGAAGAAACTATGAGGTATGTTTATAACAAGTTAAAAACTTAAATTCCTACAGGTAGCAGGCTAGGAATGTAAATGAATGCAATGGGCCTTTGATAGAAAATCCAACTGGAAAATTCATGCTGTGATTACCTACATCAGCCAATTTTTGCCAAGTGAGAATATAGACCCAGTGTTGCCAGATCTTTGGATTTTGTAAGAGAAGCTAGAAATCTACACTTCATGTGAAACTTCCTGATGTTCACATGTTGCCAACTAGTTTACATTTAAAGTAAACAAGCAACAGACAAACAAGAACATTTTATATAGCCACATGAAATACACTTGCAGGTCACCTCTTTATAATTCTGGCATAGGCTGTTGGGCCTGAGCTGGCCTCATGGTCTTTTCCCTGGATTATAGGAAGGCGGCAAGAGATAGTATTTCATTGTTCCTTGCACAGAAAGGAACAATGAAATTTTGCAGCACAGAAATGGCAAAAATCCTGCGCCTCTGAATTTCCTGAAGGCTTAGCAAGGTTCAGAAGCATCCACCTTCTGATGGGGTGGGGAGGAGGAGGGAGGGGTAGGGGGAGAGAAGGAGAGAGGGGGAGGGGGGAGGGAGAGGGGGAGAAGGGAGAGGGAGACGGGGGAGAGAGAATGAATATGAATATCTGGGATCAGAAGGTAAAGAACAGCAAACTGGCACCAGCAGGAGCAGGAAGAGAGGACTGAAGATGAGATGGCCTTGAAGAATTTTTGGTGACTACTGGAGTTGATAGATAATAACACAGACCAAATCCCCCCATTGTCCTCTTTCTTGAAAGGTTGAGACCAAGTAAATTTAAATCCCTGGAACTTGGATGCCGTATTAGTCCATTCTCACACTGCTAAGAAAGACGTACCCAAGACAGGGTAATTGATAAAGTAAAGAGATTTAATTGACTCACAGATCTGCATGACTTAGAGGGTCTCAGGAAACTTACAATCATGGCAGAAGAGGAAGCAAACACATCCTTCTTCACATGGCGGCAGGAGAGAAAAGTGCAGAGTGAAGAGGTGAAAAGCCCCCTTATAAGACCATCAGATCTCGTGAGAACAGCATGCGGGAACTGCCTCCGTGATCTAATCACCTCCCATGAGGTCCCCCCACAACACTTGGGGATTAAAATTTGGATTACAATTCAAGATGAGGTTTGGGTGGGGACACAGAGCCAGACCATATCAGATGCTATCTACAAAGACTCTGTGTGTGTACCTGTGTTGTCTATATGTATGTTAGGAAACTGTTAATTTAGGTGAGACCAGATTGCCTCTACCTGATGAAGTGGAGGCTAACGTGAAAATTAAGTACCGCTACTACAATTTGGTATTTTGAAGAACTGTCTCTAGACAGGGATTTGGATCCACTAAGTGTGTATATGCATAAAATAGCTGTGGAAACAAACAATATACCAGAAAGCATCAACAGTGATTTGGAGATTAGAAATTAGGAATTGAGCGTTTTTTTTTTAACGGACGTTTAAATGGTGTGATTCTTTTCCCACCATATAAACCTAATATTTTTTTAAAAAAAGTAAACCTACTTCTTTTAGACCAATCTTTTCTAGCTATGTAAATCTACCCTGTGTTTCACCTTATTAAATTACTCCCTTTTTTCTCCCCATCTCATTTTCTTCTTTACATGCTTTTGCTTTTCCAAACTCTACCTCCCACATATTAAATATCATTCTACCCTTAGCCTGGCAATTCTGACTTACCTTCCAGAGTGCAGATCAGCAATCACCTCCTTTTTGGAATTTTCCCTAACTTCTCTCAGTATCCAAACAAAGTATTTGCTCTCTAGAATGTATACCATTTGGTTTATACTGTAAATTATATATGTACCAAATCACCATATGGTTACTGGAATGCGTGCCTGTCTCTTTTGCTGGTCTGTGAATTTTCTGAGCATTAAGACATTACTACACCTTTAATTCAATAAGAGAGATGATAAAAATCTTGGTTCTAAAGTCTACTGTGGTGTTCTAGGCCATTGGTTCCTAAACGGCTACCCATTATAGTCCTCTAGGCTGCTTTAAGAAATTCTGATGCCCAGGCTGTTGCCCAGGGCAGTCAAGTTAGGATCGCTAGAAGTAGAAAACCAGGCATCAGATTTTTTCTTAGAACTCCACAGTGATTCTAATGTGCAGGCAAATTTGAAAATCAGTATTCCACAGATTTTAAAATCTGGACACCGCAAAGCATTTTGGAGAACATGCTTCGATTCCTGTTGCTTTTGTGCACTTTCTTGCTTCATTTATTTGCCTTTAAGGCTCTTTGGAGCCTTGAACTAGCCAACAACTCTGAGCCCAGTTTCTATCTAAAAACTGGAGCTAATACTTGTTTTGCTTGTTTTACAGGGACGTCCTGAGGATTCAATGAGATGATACAGAACAAAATGCTTTGTGAACCAGACCCATATTTTCTTTCTGTACATATTTTATTTCTCTCTTGTAAATAACTTGGCTTCCAAAGAATATAAAATTTATTTCCAGGACTACTTAAAACTGTCCTGTTTTTTTCAGTTGACTTTGTTTTGTTCCTCTTCCTCTTGAACATCTATAGCTACTGCTTCTACTTTCTTAATGAACTTTGCATTGATCCAAAATACAAACTATTTAAAAACTCTTTTTTTTACAAATTGTAAGAAAAATCTTTTGTAGGTATTAAGATCATTCATATAACCTCAAAAGAACTTGCAGGGTTTTGTGCGTGCGTGTGTGTGTGTGTGTGTGTGTGTGTGTGTGTGTGTGCATGCGCGCGCAACAGTTTTTCTTTGCCTTTGAAAAATTGCTGTGATGTCTTATGAGATACTATCTTTGCTAAGTTCCCCATCAATTTGCATGACAGATACTTCATAGAATAATTTCAGCCCAGTGCTGATCACTGAGTCATTGTCAGTTTGATTTGGTATCTTTCTTTTGACATATATACACTCGAGTGACATTTAAAATGGAACGACTGCTATTCTGGGCAAGGGAACCAAGCAATACATTTCTCATGCCTTTGCAACTTTCAGCTTTCTCAAGGTAGCATACCCTCAAATTCAAACGTATGGACAGTATAATTTTATATTCTCCAGCAATGTATTTTTTATACTCACATCTTTAAATTTTTTTTTGTGGGGGGTGGATTTCAGAGGAAACATAAGTATAGTAGAGGGCTCTCTAGTCCTCCAAGTCATATGTATAGTAAATATTTGTAGTCACTGTCTTGAGCCAATTTTTAAAGCTAAACTGGTTAGGTATAAATTGCCATGAGAGGGCAATGTCCTTTGTGAAATAAGCATGGTAGTTCCAGAAGGTACATTATAACACTGACGATGCTCGCAGCAAGGCTCCCAGAGGTAGGAGACCAGGGATAGACACAAACTCTGCCATGCTTGCTTCACAGATTGGGTTAAGTTAAAACTTTCCATGCCTCAGATTTTTCATCTATAAAAGGGTATTACTACCAGATGTCCAAATCACACTGAATGGTTTTATGAAGAAAATTAAATCTCTTGAAAATGACATTGTAATATAGTAATACATGTTTGAATAGAACTTTTCAGGCTATGGACAGAGTGCTTAAAGACAACTTTATATCTTGATTCTCACTATGATCTAGTGAGTCAGGGATGAACACTATGAGCAAACTGAAGGCCAGAAAGATCATATGGATAGTCATTGACACAGCCAGAATTTGAGCCTCGTCCTAACGAAGGCCCTTTTACTTAATACTATACCTTGTTGCAGGAAAGTATATGAGAGTGTGTGTGCATGTACGCACATGAAAGCATGTGAGCATATGTATCTGTGCATGTACCTATCAGTACATGTATGTGTTAGTGTGCATGCACACATGTCTACCTGGGCACTGCATGTCTTTGTGCATGAGGAATGTGTGTAGATGGCCACCTATAAGCTTGTATGTAATGTGTGCATGTTTATGTGAGTATACTCGTGTGTGCCTCTGTGTGTGTGTGTGTGTGTCTTTGGTGGAGGTGGGAAGAGGGAGAAAATAAATGATTCCAAGTTAGTACTACTCTTTAATAAATTTTTCTATGTATCTTATGATTTGAACATTAAAATGGTATCAATGAGCAAAAGTTAGGAAAATGTTTCATAGACTCAGTGGATGACTTCTTTGGCACTAGGTGTTCCATTTTTAAAAAATCTGTTCAGAAGTTATAAAGTCAAATACCAAGCTTGGGCAACACAACAAGACCCCATCTCTACAAAAAATTAAAAAAAATTAGCCAAGTGTGGTGTCATGTACCTGTGGTTCTAGCTACCTGGGAGGCTGAAGTGGGAGGATCGCCTGAGCCCAGGAGTTCAAGGCTGCAGTGAGTCACGATGGGTGTCACTGCACTCCAGCCTGGGCAACAAAGTAAAACCCTGTCTCAAAATAAAGTTGAATACCAGATCTGGAAGAAAAATTGGAGATCTTGTTGACAAGTACACCAGAATTGCCTGAGAATCTTGTTAAAACTAAAAAACCTGGGCTTCTCTCCAGCCTGACTAAATAGTGATCTCTGGGAGTGGAACCTACAGGTATGTATTTTAGGAAAGCTCCAGAGAAGAAAGTGATGCACACTCATGAGTTGAATCTTTTATGGAGAATATTTGTTATTAAAAATAGTAATGGTGTCTCTAACATACTCACCTTCTTCAGAACCAACTGAAAGCAAAAAGAACGGAAAGCCATGAAAGAAAATTGTAAAAGTTATTTAAGAGCTGTTCTTTATAAAGCACTAGGCTCAGAAAGATTCACTGATGAATTTTCCTAAATATTTAAGGAACAAATAACTCCATTTACATTTAAAACTTTTTGGAACATAGAAATAAAATTTCTCAATTTTTTATGAAGCCACTATATTTTCAATATAAAAACTGAACAAAGAGCATAAACTATAGACCAATCAAACTTAAAAATTTCAATGTAAACACACTAAGCAAAATGTTATCAAGTAGAATTCATCAGTGTGCTGAAAGAAAAATAGAAGATAGTCATGTGAGAAATAAAGGTTTCATATTAGGGAATTTATAATTTACTATGCTAATAGATTGAAAGAGAAAATCTACTTAGACATTTTCATGAATACAGAAAACTCACTTTGTAAACATCAATGTCTACTCATTATAAAAATCTTACTAAAATTGAAATTAAGATGGCTAGTTAAATAAATGAACACACAAACACGCACACCCCTTACCAAACACCATCTACACACCCCTTACAATGCATCATGATTAATAGTAAGATGCTAGAAATATTTTCATTAATGTCACAAATAAGATAAGGATACCCACAGTCACTCTGATAAATTTTTTTTTTTTAAATACCCAGGTAATACTGTTAGGAAAGAGGCACAATGACCAGAAAACAAAAGACAAAGTTATAACATACAAAGGGCCACCAAAATACGAAAAAAGGCTCAACATCAATAACTGGAAATGCAAATTAAAAGCAGAGGGAGGTGTCATCTCACACCAGTCGGAAGATCTCTTTTTAACTTTTAGGTTCAGGAGTACATGTGCAGGTATTTTATACAGGTAAAGTCATTTCACAGGATTTGATGTACAGATTATTTTGTCATCCAGTTGCTAAGCCTAGAACCCAATCATTATTTTTTCTGTTCCTCTCCCTCCTTCCAATCTCCACCCTCTAGTAGGCCCATGTGTCTGTTGTTCCCCTCTTTGTGTCCATGTGTTCTCATCATTTAGCTCCCACTTATAAGAGAACATGCTGTACTTGGTTTTCTGTTGTTGCGTTAGTTTGCTAAGGATAATGGCTTCCAACTCCATGTTCCTGCAAAGGACATTATCTCAATGTTTTTAATGGCTGAATAGTGTTCTGTGGTGTATATACACCACATTTTATCCATTCTTCCATTGATGAGCATTTAGGTTGATTCCATGTCTTTGCTATTGTGAATAGTGCTACAGTGAACATATGTGTGCATGTGTCTCTGTAACAGATTGATTTCTGTTTCTTTGGGTATATGCCCAGTGATGGGATTTCTGGGTCAAATGGTACTGCTGTTTTTAGCTCTTGGAGGAATTGCCACACTGCTTTCCATAATGGTTGAACTAATTTGCATTCCAACCAACAGCGTATAACTGTTCTCTTTCCTCTGCACCCTTGCCAGCATCTGTTATTTTTTTTTTACTTTTTAACAATAACTGTTCTGACTAGTGTGGCATGATTTGCATTTCTCTAATGATCATTGACATTGAGCTTTTTTCACATGCTTGTTGGTGACATATATGTCATCTTTTGAAAATTGTGCATGTTCTTTGCCCACTTTTTAATGGGGCTGTTTGGTTTTTGCTTGTAAATTTTTAAGTTCCTTTTAGATGCTGGTTGTTAGACTTTTGTTGGATGCATAGTTTGCAAATATTTTCTGCCATTCCATAGGTTGTATGTTTACTCTATTGATAGTTTATTTTGCTTTGCAGAAACTGTTTAATTATATCCCATTTGTCAATTTTTTCTTTTGTTGCAATTGCTTTTCGTGCCTTTGTCATAAAATCTTTGCCAGTTCCTACGTCCAGAGTGGTATTGTCTAGATTGTCTTCCAGGGTTTTCAAAGTTTGAGGATTTAGGCCTTTAATACATTTTGAGTTGATTTTTTTGTATGGTGTAAGGAAGTGGTCCAGTTTCAATCTTCTGCATGTGGCTAGCCAGTTATCCCAGCACCATTTATTGAATAGTGAGTCTTTTCCCCATTGCTTGTTTTTGTCAGCTTTGTCAAATATCAGATGGTCATAAGTGTGTGGCCTTATTTCTGGGCGCTCTATTCTGTTCCATTGGTCTATATGTGTGTTTTTGTACCAATATCATGTTGTTTTTATTATTGTACTATAATTTGAAATCAGATAGTGTGATGCTTCCTGCTTCGTTCTTTTTGCTTAGGATTGCCTTGGCTATTCAGGCTCTTTTCGGGTTCCATACAAATTTTAAAATATTTTTATCTAGTTCTGTGAAGAATGTCATTGGTAGATTGATAGGAATAGCACTGAATCTGTAAATTGCCTTGGGCAGTATGGCCATTTTAATCATATTGATTATTCCTATTAATGAGCATGGAATATTTTTACATTTGTTTGTGTCATCTCTGATTTCCTTGAGCAGTGTTTTGTAATTCTCATTGTAGAGATCTTTCACCCCTCAGGTTAGCTATATTCCTAGATATTTTATTCTTTTTGTGGCAGTTGTGAATGGGATTGTGTTTCTAATTTGGCTCTTGGCTTGTCTGTTGTTGGCATTTAGGAATGCTATTGATTTTTGTACATTTATTTTGTGTCTTAAAACTTTGCTGCAGTTGTTTATCAGCTGAAGGAGCTTTCGAGCCAAGACAATGAGGTTTTCTAGATATAGAATCATGTCATCTAGAAACAGAGATAGTTTGACTTACTTTATTCCTATTTGAATGTCCTTTATTTCTTTCTCTTGCCTGATTGCTCAGGCCAGGACTTCCAATACTACGTTAAATACGAGTGGTGACAGAGGGCATCCTTAACTTGGGCTGGTTTTCAAGGGGAGTGCTTCCAACATGTTTCTATTCAGTATGATAACCGCTGTGGGTTTGTCATAGATAGCTCTTATTATTTTGAGGTATGTTCCTTCAACACATAGTTTGTTGAGAGTTTTTTTGCATGAAGGGATGTTGAATTTTATCAAAAGACTTTTCTGCATCTACTGAGGTGATCATGTGGTTTGTGCATTTAGTTCTGTTTATGTGATGAATGACATTTATTGATTTGTATATGTTGAAGCAAACTTGCGTCCCAGGTATAATGCCTACTTGATTGCAGTCAATTAGCTTTTTAAGGTGCTGCTGAATTCAGTTTGCCAGTATTTATTTAAGGATGTTTGCATCAATGTTTATCAATGATATTGGCCTGAAGCTTTTTGTTTCTGCTGTTTCTCTGCCAAGTTTTGGTATCAGGATAATGCTAGCCTCAGAATAATTTGAGAAGAAGTTCATTCTCCTAAATTTTTGGAATAGTTTCCGTAGGAATGGTACCAATTCCTCTCTGTACATCTGGTAGAATTTGGTTGTGAATGTGTCTGGTCCAGGGCTTTTTTTTGGTTGGTAGGCTATATATTACTGATTCAATTTCAGAGCTTGTTATTGGTCTGTTCAGGGATTCAATTTCTTCTTCGTTCAGTCTTGGGAGGGTGTATGTGTCCAAGAATTTATTCATTTCTTCTGGATTTCCTAGTTTGTGTGGATATAGGTGCTTTATAGTAGTCTCTGATGGTTATTTGTATTTATGTGGTGTCATTGGTAATATCCCCTTTATAATCTCTGATTGTATTTATATGGATCTTCTCTCTTTTCTTCATTAGTCTAGCTAGCAGTCTCTATTTTTTTAAATTTTTTGAAAAAATTAGCTCCCTTTTTATTTTTTGGATTTTTTCCTTTTCTCAATTTCTGGTTTGGCTCTGATTTTGGTTATTTCCTGTCTTCTGCTTACTTTGTGGTTCATTTGGTCTTGCTTCTCTAGTTCTTTTAGTTGTGATGTTAGATTGTTAATTTGAGATTTTTCTAACTTTTTGATGTGGGCATTCAGTGCTATAAATCTCCCTCTTAACACTGACTTAACTGTGTCCCAGATATTCTGTTATGTTGTATCTTTGTTTTGATTAATTTCAAAGAACTACTTGATTTCTGCCTTAATTTTATTATTTACTCAGAAGTCATTCAGAAGCAGATTGTTTAATTTTCATGTAATTGTATGGTTTTGAGCAATTTTCTTAGTCTTGAATTCTATTTCTATTGTGCTGTGGTCCAAGATAGTGTTGGTATCATTTCAATTCTTTTGCATTTGCTAGGGAGAGTTTTATGTCTTATTGTGTGGTCAATTTTAGAGTACGTGCCCTGTGCAGATGAGAAGAATGTATATTCTGTTGTTTTTTTGGTGGAGAGTTCTGTAGATGCCTATGAAATCCATTTGGTCCAGTGTTGAGTTCAGGTCCAGAATATCTTTGTTAATTTTCTGCCTCTGTGTTCTGTCTAATACTGTCAGTGGTATTTGAATTCTCCCACTGTTGTCATGTGGGAGTATAACTCTCTTTAAAGGTCAGTAAGAACTTGATTTATGAATCTGTGTGCTCCTGTTTTTGGTGCATATATATTTATATAGTTAGGATTTCTTCTTGAATTGAATCCTTTACCATTTGGTTACTTATTTGTTTTCTTTGATCTTTGTTGGTTTGAAATCTGTTTTGTCTAAAATTAGGATTGCAACCCCTGCTTTTTTCTGTTTTCCATCTACTTGATAGATTTTTCTCCATCCCTTTATTTTGAGCCTGTGGGCGTCGCGGCATGTGTGATGGGTCTCTTGAAGAAAGTACAACATAGGGGCTGGATGCGGTGGCTCACGCCTGTAATCTCAGCACTTTGGGAAGCCGAGGCGGGTGGATCACCTGAGGTCAGGAGTTCGAGACCAGCCTGACCAACGTGGGGAAACCCCGTCTCTATGAAAATACAAAAATTAGCCGGGCATGGTGGCATGTGACTGTAATCCCAGCCACTTGGGAGGCTGAGGCATGAGAGAATCACTTGAGCCCCACAGGCAGAGGTTGCAGTGAGCTGAGATCACACCACTGCCGTCCATCCTGGATGATGGAGCCAGACTCCATCTCCAAAAAAAAGAAAAAAAAAAGTATAACATTGGGTCTTGGTTCCTTATCGAGCTTGCCACTCTATGCCTTTTAATTGGGGCATTTAGCCCATTTACATTCAAGGTTAGTATTGACATGTATGGATTTTATCCTGTCATCGTGTTGTTAGCTGTTTATTATGCTGACTTTTTTGCATGATTGCTTTATAGTATCACCAGTGTGTTTTTCTAGTGGCTGATAATGGTCTTGCCTTTCCATATTTAGTGCTTCTCTCAGGAGCTATGCCTGGTGGTAAGAAATTCTCTTAAAATTTGCTTGTCTCAAAGGATCTTATTTCTCCTTCACTTATGAAGCTTAGTTTGGCCAGATAGGAAATTATTGGTTGGAATTTTTTTCTCTGAGCATGTTGAATGTAGGCCCCAAATCTCTTCTGGCTTGTAGGGTTTCTGGTGAAAGGTCCTCTGCGAGTCTGATGGGCTTCCTTTTGTAGTTGACAGAACAGTTTTATTAAAAGGTTTAAAAAATACAGGTGCTGGCAAGGCTGTAGAGAAAAGGGAATGCTTATATGTAGTTGGGAGGAATGCAAATTAGTTCAACCACTGTGGGAAACAGTTTGGAAGTTTCTCAAAGAACTGAAAACAGAACTACCATTCAACTAAGCAATCGCATTATTGGGTATATCCTCAAAAGAAAATAAATTATTCTACTGAAAAAAGACATACACTCACATGTTAACCACAGCACTATTCACAGTAACAAAGATATGGTATTGACCTAGATTCCCATCAACGGTGGAATAAAGAAAATGGTGAGTACACGCACAGGTATGTTTATTGTGGCACTGTTCACAATAGCAAAGACTTGGAACCAACCCAAATATCCATCAATGATAGACTGGATAAAGAAAATGTGGCACATACACACCATGGAATACTATGCAGCCTTAAAAAAGGATGAGTTCATGTCCTTTGCAGGGACATGGATAAAACTGGAAACCATCATTCTCGGCAAACTAACACAAGAACAGAAAACCAGATACCACATGTTCTCACTCATAAGTGGGAGTTGAACAATGAGAACACATGGACACAGGGAGGGGAACATCACACACTGGGGCCTCTTGGGGTGGAGGGCTAGGGGAGGGACAGCATTAGGAGAAATACCTAATGTAGATGACGAGTTGTTGGGTGCAGCAAACCTCCATGACACATGTATACCTATGTAACAAACCTGCATGTTCTGCCCATGTACCCCAGAACTTAAAGTATAATAATAAAAAAGGAAATGGTGAATAAAGAAAATGTGGTACATATATACTTAAGAATACTATGCAGCCATAAAAAAAGAACCAGATAGTGTCCTTTGCAGGGAGATGGATGGAGCAGGAGGCCATTTTCCTAAGCAAATTAATGCAGAAAAATAAAACCAAATACCACATGTTCTCACTTATATATGTGAGCTAAACATTGGGTACTCATGGACATAGAGATGACAAAAGTAGACACTGGGGACTACTAGAGGGTTATGGAAGGGTTTGGATATGGGTGAAAAACTAACTTTTGGTTACTATGCTCAGCACCAGGGTGACAGGATCAATCATACTCTAATCCTCAGCATCACACAGTATATCAAAACTGCATATGTACCCCCGAATCTGAAATATAATGTGAAATGATTTTAAAAAATCTAATCAAAATCAGTCAAAGTCCCGAATATAAGAGCTTGAACTATAAAACTCTTAGTTGACACATAAACCTAAATCTTTTTTTTTTTTTTTGAGACGGAGTCTCCCTCTGTCGCCCAAGCTGGAGGGCAGTGGTGTGATCGAGGCTCACTGCAAGCTCTGCCTCCCAGGTTCACACCATTCTCCTGTCTCAGCCTCCCGAGTAGCTGGGACTACAGGCACTCACCACCACACCTGGCTAATTTTTTCGTGTTTTTAGTATAGACGGGGTTTCGCCGTGTTAGCCAGGATGGTCTTGATCTCCTGACCTCGTGATCTGCCCACCTCAGCCTCCCAAAGTGCTGGGATTACAGGCATGAGCCACCAGGCTCGGCAAACCTAAATCTTTATGACTTAGATTAGGCATTGTTTTCTTAGATGAGACACCAAAAGCACAAGCAGCAAAATAAAAATAATTACACTTAATTTTAATAATGATTGTACAATCCTAAAATTCATAGGAAACCATAAAAACCCCTGAGTACCTAAGGCAATTTTTAGCAAAAGGAACAAAGCTGTATGCATCACATGAACTGATTTCAAACTATATTATAAAACTACAATAATATGAGCAAAATGGCACTGGTGCTAAAATAGATAACCAATGGAACAGAATAGAGAACCCAGAAACACACCCATTCATTTACAGCCAACTGATTTTTGATGAAGCTGTCAAGAACACATGATGGGAAAAAGACAGTCTCAATAAAAGATGTTGTGAGAACTGGTTATAGACATGCCTAAGAATGAATTGAGACTCTTATCTCACACTATATGTGAAAATCCTTAATGAATGTATTAAAGACTTAAACATGAGACCTAAAACTGTGAAACTACTAGAAGAAATCCTAGGAAAAAAGCTATGCAACATTGGTCTGGGCAATAAGTTTAAGTTTGTTTATTAGACCCCAAAAGCTTAGGCAAAAAAAGTATTCTTTAGTTTGGTATAAACCCACAAAGCAAGATTCCACAGAACAAACAAACCATTTAACGGAGTGAAGAGCCAACCTACAGAATGGAAGAAAATGAATTGTCAGCCACACATCTGATAAGTGGTGAGTATCCAAAATATATAAAGAATTCAATGCAATAGCAAGGAAACAAATAACATGATTAAAAAATGGGCAAAGGACCTGAAAACACATTTTTCAACAGATGTGAAAAGGAATGGTAATCATCCCTGAAAAAGAATGATGCAACCACGTGAATGAATCCTGATAACATGTTAAGTGAAAGAACTGAGATACAAAACATTGCCTATCATATAATTAAACGTTAATGAAATTTTCACAAGAACCAAATCTATAGGAATAAAGTAAAAAGTATACTTGTGCTTGCCAGCATCTGAGGGAAGTTGGCAATGGAGAATGACTGCAAATAAGTATTGGCTATATTTTGGGGGTGAAGAAAATGTTCTCAGATAGTGGTGATATTTGCACTACCATGTCAATGTTGTAAAAAACATTCAATTATGTACTTTAAGTGAGTGAATTTTATGGACTGTAAATTATATCTCCATAAAAATAAAACACATGAAGAGATAATTGACAGGGAGAGCAGTTTATAAACATGTGAAATGATACTAAGCGCTATGCATAATAAAAAATGTGAATTAAAAAAGACCATTTCTAGTTATCAGTATAGAACAATACAAATAAGCTCAACATTTCACAGTATTGTTGGAGGTGTAGGAAATATGACATTATTATTTCTTCCTGGTGAAAACGTATATTGATGCAACCACTTTGGAGGGCAATTTGTCAGTATCTATCAAAATTTTACTGCGTATAAATTTGCATATATGTACAAAGCAGTATGTTCAATGTTATTTACTAAAATGGTTACTTAATAAGGAAAGAGAAAGGAATACCTTGTTGGTAGAAAATTGAACGATAATAAATTGACTAAATGTTAGTCTGTTTTTATTAGCATCACATACATCTAATTTTAAATTATGCCAGTGTTAAAACACCACCTGTCAAGGTTTCCTCATTCTTCCCACTGTCCCATCTTATGTTTGGTATGCTACTACACTGTAGCATTGTTTATAATAGCAAAAAAGTAGAAGCAACTTAATTGTCCACAGAATACATTAAAAGGGGACATGTCAAACGACAATATATCCCATATAATGTAATATGCAGCCATTAATATGAGTCTAGTGATTTATAATATGGAGATACATTTTAAGTGATATAATTCAAGGTAAAAAAATATGTGTACAGCAGGCTTCAGCATAGGATTAGTTTGCATAGAAAATTCCTGGAAGGTGCGGAAGAAACTTATTAGTTGCCCCTGTGGAGCTGAATTAGGAGAGTTAGTGTGGAGGGTAGGAAGAAGACTGAGCTTTTACTGTACACCCTTTACAAATTATTTGGATTGTATATCATGTTCATGTATTAAGCAGGCTTTTAAAAATCATGTGCGTATTTGGATTTTTTTAAAAATTAAAATGTGCATGTTTAGGAAAAACTCTTGTCCTGGATGATGTCTTTCTATAACTATAGTGATTGTATTTGGCTGAATATAGGAAACACCCACCCCTACCCCCAAAACAAACATCATGGCACTTAAGAGCTTTATTTCTTCACATAATAAAGAATATGGAGGTAGGCACTCCAGGCCTGTTGCAGCTTTTCTGGAAACCATGTTGCTTCTGTCTTTGTTCTCTGCTGTCTCTAACAAATGGATATGGGAATGGTTCAAAAAGGAAAAATATATTAGATTTTAGAAAATATGATTACGTAGCTTACCATCCAGACTGACTGGTGGAAAGCATGAGGGTTTCTTATTAATCTTCCTACTGGGAGAAATATAGTAAGCATTTTGAAATGAATAGGTAATATATAATTTATAGTAATTTATAATTTATAAATAAATACAAGTTATAACTTATAATTTATAATTTATAAATAAATACAAGTTATAGCTTATAATGTATAATTATATATAATTATACATTGTATGTAATGTATAATTATATATAATTATACATTACATACAATGTATAATTATATATAATTATACATTATATACAATGTATAATTATTTGGTAAAAAGCTCTGTGATGGCAGAAATGAATCTCTTTTTTAATACTCTATCCTTGCTATCTGGCCTAGTGACTGGCATATGGCAGTTAGGGTTCAATAAATAAGTATTAGCTGAATGAATAACCCAAACTTGGTAGGTGAAAACATGAGATCTTACTGCAATAGTGTATATGTTGACTTCGATATAAAGAGCAAATCATGTTTATCATCAATAAACAACTGATTGTGTCTTAGTTCTTGATTCATGTACTTGTCTTAGGAGAGGAACACTCTTTATTGCACCTCAAACATTCTACAAGACAATCCAAGACATTTTTCACTTTATTTCTTTTCTTTTTTTAAGTGACACGTAATCATTGTACATATTTATGGGTCACAGTGTGACATTTCCAAACCTGTGTAATGTAATACAATGTGTATTGTATTACATTGTGTAATTGTGTATTACAATGTGTATTGTATTACATTGTAGTGTATTAATTGTAATACATTGTATTGTAATACAAAATTACAATTACAATTACAAAATTGTAATTATAATTAATTACAATTACAATTACAAAATTGTAATTGTAATTAATTACAATTACAATTAGAAATTGTAATTGTAATTAATTACAATTACAAAAAATTACAATTACAATGTAATACAAAAATTACATTGTAATAATTGTAATACATTGTATTGTATTAATTGTAATACAATGTGTATTGTATTAATTGTAATACAATGTGTATTGTGTTAATTGTAATACAATGTGTATTGTGTTAATTGTAATACAATGTGTATTGTGTTAATTGTAATACAATGTGTATTGTGTTAATTGTAATACAATGTGTATTGTGTTAATTGTAATACAATGTGTATTGTGTTAATTGTAATACAATGTGTATTGTGTTAATTGTAATACAATGTGTATTGTGTTAATTGTAATACAATGTGTATTGTGTTAATTGTAATACAATGTGTATTGTGTTAATTGTAATACAATGTGTATTGTGTTAATTGTAATACAATGTGTATTGTGTTAATTGTAATACAATGTGTATTGTGTTAATTGTAATACAATGTGTATTGTGTTAATTGTAATACAATGTGTATTGTATTACATTGTATTGTATTACAATGTATATTGTATTACATTGTATTGTATTACAATGTGTATTGTACTGCAATGTGTAATACAATGTGTATTGTATTGCAATGTGTAATACAATGTGTAATACATTTCCAAACCTGTGTAATGTAATACAATTTGTAATGATCAAATCAGATAATTAGCATATCTATCACCTCTAACAAGTAATATTTATTTTTTCATGTTGAGAACATTCAAAATCCTCTCTTCTAGCTATTTGAAAATATAGAGTAAATTTTTGTTAACTATAATCACCCTACAGGGCTATAGAATGCCAGAAATTATTCCTCCTATTTACCTATAATTTTGTAGCTATGAACCTCTTCTTCCCCTTCCCTTCCTTCTACCCTTCCCAGCCTAGAGTACCCACTATTCTACTATCTACTTCTATGCGATCAACTTTTTGGCTTCCACATATGAATGGAAACTTACCATATTATATTTCTGTGCCTGACTTATTTCACTTAGCATAATGTCCTCCAGGCTCATCCATGTTGCTGCAGATGACAGGATCCTATTCTTTTTGTGGCAAAATAGTATTCCATTGTGTGTATACACCATGTTTTATTTATCCATGTGTCTGCTGATGGACACTTATGTTGATTCCATATCTTGACTATTCTGAATAGTGCCGCAATAAACATGGGGGTGCAGTTATCCCTTCGATGACTTATTTCCTTTCTTTTGAATAAATACCCTGTAGTGAGATTGCAGGATTGTATAGTTGATATATTTCTAGTGTTTTTAAGAAACCTGTATACTGTTTTCCATAATGGCTGTTTCGTTTCTTCATTTTCTGTATTTAACAAATCACTGAGTCTTCCAATTGCACTTTACAAAAATCTTTCTTGCATAAAACCTTCTGTCCATCCTGTTTGCCACTGTCTTAGTCCAGACCATGATAATTTCACACCTAAATATATATTTGAAATTATAAATAAGTGAATAAACAGCATTCTAGACAGTTCCTCTGCCTCCAGGCTCTTTATATATATATATATATATATATATATATATATATATATTCTTTTTTGAGATGGAGTTTCACTCTTGTTGCCTAGGCTGGAGTGCAGTGGCATGATCTCGCCTCACTGCAACCTCCGCCTCCTGGGTTCAAGCGATTCTCTTGCCTCAGCCTCCCGAGTAGCTGGGATTACAGGCATGTGCCACCATGCCTGGCTAATTTTGTATTTTTAGTAGAGACGGAGTTTCTCCATGTTGGTCAGGCTGGTTTCAAACTCCCGACCTCAGGTGATCTGCCGGCCTTGGCCTCCCAAAGTGTTGGGATTATAGGAGTGAGCCAATGTGCCTGGTCCAGGCTCTCTTTATTCTAATTTATCACCAATGCAGCAGATTATCATGTTGATGTTTGAATAAATTATTTTCAATAGATGCAGATTTTTCCTAAATAAAATTCTAATATGTTACTGTTAGTAATCATTTTCCAATAGTCTGGCTCTAAATTTCCTTTCTAATGACGGTTCTTTTTCTTTCTTTCTAGTCTTCTTTCTTGTCTTTGAATATGTCATCCTCTTTGCTGTCTAGAGTCATGACACATGCTATTTCATCTTTTTTTTTTTTTGAGATGGAGTCTTGTTCTGTCACCCAGGCTAGAGGACAGTAGCGAGATCTCGGCTCACTGCAATCTCCACCTTCTGGGTTCAAGCCATTCTCCTGCCTCAGCCTCCCAAGTGGCTGGGATTACAGGCACCTGCCACCATGCCCAGCTAATTTTTGTATTTTTAGTAGGACAGGGTTTCCTCATGTTGGCCAGGCTGGTTTGAACTCCGGACCTCAGACCTCAGGTGATCCTCCTGCCGTGGTATTTCATCTTCTTTATTCATTCTTCTCCAGACTTCACCTTGCTATTACTTACTATTAAGGCCTCAGCTTTAAAAAATAATTATTCTGTTAAGTCTTCTTTTAAGCCTCCTAGAGTAGATCAGACCATCCTGCTATGTAATCACATAATTCCCTGTACTTCTCCTTCTTAATACTTATAACTATTTTAATAACTTATTCAATGTCTGTCTTCTTTGATCAATTATAAGGGCTGAGGCTATATCTGTCTTGTTCATCTCATGTTGCCCCATGCAAAATGTGATTGTTATATAGTAGGTACTCAAAAATATTTGTTGAATGAAAGACTGTTAACTGATATATTAATACATGATGCATTGCCATGACTTGATACATTTTTATAAGTTATCCATTCCACCTATAACATCATTCCCCATTCTCCACTGAAATTTGTAATCCTATGAATAGTCATTGTGCCCTATAATGGGCCAGTAACTGTGCTATATTGTAGGGATGTAAAGACATGTGAGACGTAGATTCTCATATGAAGAAGCACAAGGTCTAATTAAGAGATACAGGCAGATAAATGAATAATATAATACTTTGTTATTACTGTATTGGCAGGATTTTCTAATTTTCTACAAAACATAATGGCAGCACAAAAGGATTCTGTAATTATGAACTACACTGGTTGGGGTGGAGTGAAAGAGAAAATTCAAGGAAAGGGTAACAGAAGAAGTTATGCTTGTTTTGATTCTTAGGGGATCATTAGGTATTCACCAGGAGGATAGGTCAAAGAGCAGTCTGTCTCAAAGAAATAACCGGTGTGATGGTGTCACAGGTTGGGTTTTCTTGGAAGCAGACTCTGAGTTGGAGTTCAGTGTGCAGGTTACTTATTAAGGAGTTCAATACTTGGGTTCAATATTTGTGGAAGGAAGGAGAAAGAAGAACTACTCAGAGGAAGAAACCCAGTGGTGATACACATCTAGAAGTATATACAAGGAGCTCTGAAGATGGAATAGCCTTGCAGAGTTGTAAGTTGACACTCGTGGGTCGAAGTGTCCAGATATTTATGTGCCTGCATTGGTCATTAGATGTGAGTTTCATCTAGGAAGGGATGTGAACTTTGAACAGATCAGCTGTCTACAGCTGAGGCAGTCCTTGAAGGGGCTGCCAGTTGAGGATTGTCCACTCATAGAATTCCTAGCAGCTGGGGAAGAAAGTCCTTTCTTGAACAGTATCTGGCTGGTGCATCATAGATGGCAAGGAAGAGTAGAATAGCTTTCCAAGGCCGGGCATGGTGGCTCATGCCTGTAATCCCAGCACTTTGGGAGGCCGAGGCGTGTGGATCACCTGAGGCCAGGAGTTCGAGACCAGCCTGGCCAACATGGCGAAACCCTGTTTCTACTGAAAATACAAAAATTAGCTGGGCATGATGGTGGGTGCCTGTAATCCCACAGCTACTCGGGAGGCTGAGGCAGAAGAATCGCTTGAACCTGGGAGGCAGATGTTGCAGTGAGCCGAGATTGTGCCATTGCACTCCAGCCTGGGTGACAGAGCAAGACTCTGCCTCAGAAAAGAAAAAAGCTTTCCAAATTTAGAAACAAGCACATATATATATATATGCGCATATATATATGCACATATATATACACATATGCACAGACACATATATGTGTATATGTATATATGTGTATATTCACACATATATATATATATTTTTTTTTTGGATCATAAGGTGCTGGTATTAGGCTGAAGGCAAGAGATAATGCTAGCGAGACAAGTAGAAAAACAGTCACTAGTGATATTTTTTGCAGTTTGGACAAGTAGAGAGACAAGCAAGTGTAAATCTCCAAAATAGGATTGAGTTTCTCATTTGTTAGGGAAAGTAAGGGAATTTCAGAAAAAGATGATCACATTAGACCAGTGGCAATGGGGATGGAGGTGGAGAAGGAATGGAATAGAGACATAGTAAGTGGGTAGAAATGAAGGAATATGGTGAATTGAATACGTGCGTATTGGGGGGCTTGATAATGAGAAAGGAGTGAATGAACATGATGCATGGTTTATAACTAGGAATATAAGGTAGATGGCGGAAAAAAGAACAAATCTGAGTAGGGAATGAAGGAGATAATGAGCTTAGTTTTGGACAGGTGTACTTGGAGTTACCTGTGGGACATCCAGGGTAAATACATGGGAAGTTATAAAAGCTACTAGTATGGATATAAATCCTACATGTGTGTATATTTAGTGCTTTTTGTAATTAATGCAAACAGTACGTCCAGGGAAGTCATTCAGTAGGCAGATAAATATGAGGCCTAGAAACTTAGAAGATCTGAAGAAACAAATTTGGGATCCTTAGCACGTAGATGATAACTGATGCTATGGTTGCTATGGTACTGTAAGAGAAAGAAGATTTTAGAGTTGAGGACTTTAAGAGAAGAACCCCAACTTCACAGACAATGGCAAGGACTAAACTTGTTACTGTGGTTGCCTTGGCCTACTTAGTTGCCTATGTGACTAGACACAGAAACAGCTTAGTATCAAGAGACCGATAAGCCTTGCTGTTTGGCATTGTCAGCAAGAACTTGGAAGGATGCTCAGCGCCCATGGAGGACTGCCTCTTCCTAAAAGAATGTGATTTCATTTGACCTCCCAAACACAAGCAGGTAGTCAGAATATGAATATCTGTCCCATTTTACAAAATAAGAAGTTACTCCTGATTAAGGAAAACTTTTCCTTCTCTAGCATATGAAAAAAAAAACCAACGCTGACATCTTGTTCTTCTGACTTTTGTATATGATTTTATTGGTACTTTTGAAGATAAACATAATTCACAATTAGAAATTCAGAGATATATCCAAGTTTGGAGCAACCTGAAGTATGTCAGACCTAAATGGCAGTGATCTTGCATGATTTTTCTATAGTTTGGAATTCACTCCAGTGGAATTTCCCGGCAAGTGATGCTCTCAAGGCTGCTTTAAAATCCTGTGGGGACAATGCCCAAGGTCAACAAGAGGTGAAACAAAAACATTGTACTTTGCTAACTTGTATATACTTGCCCTTCCAATTTCTCAGCATTTTCTCTGCTGTGATTTCCAGTAATTGTGGAAAGAAGCACCACATAGTTTCACACTGAATGCAATTAATGATTTAATGAAACTTGGATTCATTAACTTTAGTAGAGTTTTACAAAATCACCTTGCTGAAGCCTGCAGAGTGCGCCCTAATGACCCATGAACAAGCTACACATACAGTCTTAAAATTCTACAATGAGCTTTTAAAACAAACTCGGTAGTAAATGCAGTGGCTGAGCTAAAATATGTCATCTTGCTCTCTTTTAAAAGCTACTTAATTTTTTAATGGAAAGTGCAATTTAGTTGATAGTCACCCCTTTGCTATTGCACTGGAATAAACTAAATTTAAAGGCATAGAGTAGAATGAACTAAGAAAAGCATGCAGAAAAGTATAAAATATAAAATATAAGGAACGCACAGAATTGAAGACTTGATTCTGAATACTGGTGAAGATGTTCGGTTATTGACATTTTTTCATTACTGTTACTGGATGTTGGTAAAAAAGGAGAAAAGGAATTAAGTAGGAAAAGCAGCTCAGGGAAAATGGAAGTATCTTAATTGAAAAAGACATCATAAAGAGATCTATAAAGACCAAATGAGGTCACACAAACTTTTCTATGTTGGAAGTGATACGTGATTGGTATTAGAAAAATGAGTAAGGACAGGGGCTAAATTCTGTAAGCCAAACTGATCTATTGATGCAGACTAAAGGAGATACCAAAACAGCCCATAGCAAAAGTTTTGGAAAATAGGCTGAATGTCAGAAGAGTCAGGCATTAAAACTCAGGAAGGCGAGTGTCAATATCAAGCTGGTGCCACGAGGGGGGCAGGTGGTACTGGGGTGTGGTTACAAAAAGATACAAACCCATTATAAGAGCCAGCATGCAAGGCTGCAGTGGGGGTAATTATTAATTTTAAGGCTTACTCGATGTTTAGCTTGTAAGTGATATTTGATAATTGATATTTAGCTGGTAGCTTATATACCCTAAGTAGGAATGATTTGAGGGTGGAGAACAAGTGTTCCTCTATCTGGGAACTGGAAGGACTTAGCCAGAGCTGACAGTCATATTCCAAGTCATTTTCTAACATGGCCTCCCAGCAGCATTTGCAACTGTGGACCATTACTTCATTCTTAAAATGTCCCCTTTATTAGTCTTTACTACACCATACTATGTTGTTTGTCCCTTTACCGTTATAGCTGCTCCTTCTCCACCTCCTTCACTGTTTCAGTTCTGAATGTTAGCAGCCCTCAAGCTTCAGTAATAGGCTTTTTCTTGTTCTATACTTATCCTCAGCGCTAGCCTCATGGCTTTAATATGATCAACAAATATTTGTTTTCCAAATAGCTCTATCATTATCAATGTGTCTTCAATTTAAATCTGTCTTGAACTTTAACCTAATATTTCTGGCATTTGTTTTGTTAACTTGAGTAATGTTTCAATTCTTTCTAGAGGAAAAAATTCATATAGATGCCCAAGTGCTATAACTCTTATTTTTTGTGTATGATACTTATAAGATACTTTAAAAAATCAATCCTATATGTATGTATATTTATGTGCTTTTTGTAATTAATGCAAACAAAAAATTCCAATTAAATATAATGAAGACTACAAAGTCACAGCATGATGCAACAGATAATTAAAAAAACAAAATAAAACTCGGTTTCTTCACTATGGATATGGTGCTGACTGCTAAAGGCCAGATTTTTTTGAGTTCATCTTGCCTATACTGCGTGCCCTATGATGGCTCCATTCCACTATGTTTCTCTTTTTAAATCATGATGAAACTTTTTGTATATACGTAATGAACTGCCACGACATCACTTGGCTTTCACTTGGCTTGAATGTATCATTTATTATTTAATTACTTTCACTAAATGATCTCAAAAATGCTTATTTCTATAATTTGCCATCACAGTAAAAACAGAATTAAAAAACTAAAAGATCTCTGCAAATGTCCGTGGATGCCGTTTTGCGATACAGTACTTCACCTTGATGTTCTACGGTCAACTAAAACTGGGAGTGTCTAAACTAAACTCACCACTTTCTTCAACCTCAACAATCTGCTTTTTCTGTATTGTGTATCTGAGCAGTTAGTACCATCTGATCTATTTGGTTATGCAAGTAAGAAAACTGGGATTCATCCTTGACCTCTTCCTTGTCTCTGTGATCTTATTTTTTAATTAATTATTATTATTATTATTTTGAGACAGAGTCTCACTATGTTACCCAGGCTGGAGTGCAGTGGCATGATCTTGGCTCATTATAACCTCTACCTCCCCAGTTCAAGCAATTCTCCTGCCTCAGCCTCCTGAGTAGCTGGGACTACAGGCACATGCCACCATGCCAGGCTAATTTTTGTATATTTGTAGAGATGGGGTTTTGGCATGTTGGCCAGGCTGGTCTCGAACTCCTGACCTCAAGTGATGCACCCACTTAGGCCTCCCAAAGTGCTAGGATTACAGGCATGAGCCGCTGCACCCAGCCCTCTGTGATCTATAATCAGTAAAGTATCAAGGTTTGCTGACTTTGCATTCCAAATATCTCTAAAAATTATCTGACTGATACTGCCTCATTTCATGCCATCAATATCTTTAACCTTACAATAACTACCTTCTGCCTTGTTTCCTTGTTTGTAGAAAAACTGTCGCAGGAAGTTTGGGTCCTGAACTCAGATCTTCATCAAAATTGATAGACTAGTTGGGGAACTTACTTTTAAAACATATTTTTAGTTCACGCAATTGTTGTACATATTTATAGGGTACAAAATGATATTCCCATACATGTAAACAATGTGTAATGATCAAATCAGTGTAATTAGCATATTCATCACCTCAAACAATTATTTATTTCTTCATGCTGAAAACATTCAAAATCCTCTCATCTAGCTATTAAAAATATACAATTAATTATTATTAACTGTGGTCACCCTCTAGTGCTGTAGAACACTGTAACTTATTCATTCCATCTAACTCTATTTTTTATCTTTTAACCAACCTTTCCTTATACCTGTTGTATTAGCCTGTTTTAATGCTGCTGATAAAGACATACCAGAGGCTGGACAATTTACAAAAGAAAGAGGTTTAATGGACTTACAGTTCCACATGGTTGGGAGGCCTCAGGATCATGGCAGAAGGCAAGGAGAAGCAAGTCACATTTTACATGGATGGCAGCAGACAGAGAGAGCTTATGCAGGGGAACTCCTTTTTATAAAACCATCAGATCTTGTGATACTTATTCACTATCTGAGAACAGCACAGGAAAGATTTGCCCTCATGATTCAATTACCTCCCACAACTCATGGGAATTCAAGATGAGATTTGGGTGGGGACACAGCCAAACCATTTCATCTGCCTCCTCCCTACCTTTCCCATTCTTTAGTGTCCATTATTGTATTCTCTACAAGCATACTTCAGAGATATTGCAGGTTTTGTTCCAGACCACTGCAATAAAGTGTGTCACTCAAACTTTTTGGTTTTCCAGTAAATGTGAAAGTTATATTTATACTATACTGTAGTCTATTAAGTGTGCAATAACATTTCTAAAAAGTGTACTTTATTGCTATAAAATGGTAATAATAATCTAAGCTCTCAGCGAGTTGTAATATTTTGGCTGATGGAGGGTCTTGCCTTGATATTGGTGGCTAATGACTGATTGGTGTAGCAGTTGATGAAGGTTGGGGTGGCTGTGGCAATTTCTTAAAATAAGACAACGATGAACTTTGTCACATTGACGGACTCTTTCTTTCATAAAAGATTTTTCCATAGAATGCAATGGTGTTTGATAGCATTTTACCTACAGTAGAACATTTTTTCAAAATTAGAGTCAATCCTCTCAAACCCTGCCACTGCTTTATCAACTCAGTTAATGGAATATTCTAAATCCTTTTTTTTTTTTGCCATTACAACAATCTTTACAGAATCCTCAAAAGTAACAGATTTCATTTCAAGAAACCAACTTCTTTGCTCATCCATAGAAGCAACACACTGTCCCTTCAAGTTTTATCATGAAACTACAGCAATTCAGTCACATCCTCAGGCTCCACTTCTAATTCTAGTTCTCTTGGTATTTCCACCACATCTGCAATTACTTCCTCCATGGAAGTCTTGAGTCTCCCAAAGTCATTCCCAAGGATTGAAATCAACTTCTTTCAAACTCTAGTCAGTGTTGATATTTCGACCTCTTCCCATGAATCACAAATGTTCTTAATGACATTGAGAATTGTGAATACTTTCCAGAAGATTTTCAATTTGTTTTGCTCAGATGCATTAAAGGTATTACTATCTATGGCAGCTAGAACCTTTTGAAACATGTTTTCTAAAGATGATTTGAAAGTCATAATTGCTCCTTGATCCGTGGGCTACAGAATAAATGTAATGTTAGCAGGCATGAAAACAACATTCATCCCCATCAGAACTCTTAAGTGACTAGATTCCTTGTCAATGAGTAGTAATATTTTGAAAGGAATCTTTTTTTTTCTGAGGAGGAGGTCTTGACCACGGGCTTAAAATATTAAGTAAACCATGGTATAAACAGATATGCTGTTATCCAGGCTTCGCTATTTCATTTATAGGGCATAGTCAGGCTGTATTAGTCAGGATGTATTTAGCATAATTCTTAAGGACTCCAGGATTTTCAGAATGGTAAACGAGCATTGACTTCAACTTAAAATCACAAATGCATTAGCCCCTAACAAGAGAGTAAGTCTATCTTTTGAAACATTAATGCCAATCATTGACTTCTCTTTAGCTATGAAAGTCCCAGATGGCATCTTCTTCCAATAGAAGGCTGTTTTGTCTACATTGAGAATCTGTTGTATAATGTAGCCACCCTCATCAATTGCCTTAACTGTATCTTCTGAATAACTTGCTGCATTTTCTACATCAGCACATGCTGCTTCACCTTGCACTGTTCTTGTTTTCTTTTTGCGACTGAGTCTCTCTCTGTCACCAGGCTGGAGTGCAGTAGCACGATCTCGGCTCACTGTAACCTCCGATTCCCTAGTTCAAGCGATTCTCCTGCCTCAGCCTCCCGAGTAGCTGGGATTACAGGCACGTGCCACTACGCCCAGCTAACTTTTGTATTTTTAGTAGAGACAGGGTTTCACCATGTTGGCCAGGATAGTCTCGGTCTCCTGACTTTGTGATCCACCCGCCTTGGCCTCCCAAAGTGCTGGGATTACAGGCGTGAGCCACCGTGCCCGGCCCACCTTGCACTTTTATGTTATAAAGACAGCTTCTTTGTTTCAGCCTCAAGAACCAACCTTTGCTAGCTTTAAACTTTTCTTCTGCAGCTTTCTCATCTCTCTCATTCTTCATAGAATTGAAGAGAATTAGGGTCTTGCTCTGGAATAGGCTTCAGCTTAAGGCAATGTTATATCTGGTTAGATCTATCCAGATCACTAAAGCTTTCCCCACATCAGCAATACGGCTGTTTTGCTTACTTATCATTCCTGTGTTCACTGGAGTAGCACTTTTAATTTTCTTCAAGAACTTTTCCTTTGCATTCAGAACTTGGCTGTTTGGTGCAAGTAGCCTAGTTTTCAGCCTATCCTGGCTTTTGACATGCTTTCCTCACTAAACTTAATTATTTCTACCTTTTGATTTAAAATGACAGGTATGCAACTCTTTATTTCACTTGAATACTTAGGCCATTGTAGGGTTATGAATTGGCCTAATTACAATGTTGCTGAATCTCAGAAAATAGGAACACTTGAGCAGAGAGAGATGGAGGACCAGCTGGTTAGTAGAGCAGTCAGAGCACACATAACATTTATTAAGTTCACCACCTTATATGGGCACAATTCATGGTGCCCCCAAACAATTACAATAGTGACATTAAAGATTCCTGATTATAGATCACCATAACAGATATAATAATAAAAATGTTTGAAATATTGTGAGAATTACCAAAATGTTACACAGAAACATGGAATGAGCACACGCTGATAGAAAAATGGTGCTGATAGACTTGGTCTATGCAGAGTTGCCACAAACCTTCAGTTCGTTAAAAAAAAAATCCACAAAATGCAATAAAGCAAAGATGAATAAAACAAGGTATTCCTGTATTTCTATGAGATCAGCTTGTTTGGCTTCCACATATGAGTGAGGAAACATGGTATTTATCTTTCTGTGCCTGGCTTATTTCACTTAACATAATATCCTCTGGGCTCATCCACATTGCCACAAATTACGGAATTTCATTCTTTTTTAATTGCTGGATAGTATTCCATGGCATATATGCACCACATTTTCTTTATCCATTCACCCATTGATGTGTACTTAGATTGATTTTTGGTTATTGTGAATAGTGTTGCAATAAACATGGAGGTACAGGTATCTCTTTGAATTTCTGATTTTCTTTCCTTCAGGTAATATACTCAATAGTGAGATTGCTGGATTATATGGTAGTATCGTTTTTAGTTTTCTGAGGAAACTTCATACCATTTTTCATGACTGTAGGAATTTACATTCCCACAAAAAGTATATAAGAGTTCCCTTTTCTTCACTTTCTTGGCAGCATTTGTTATTTTTTGTACATTTGATGATAGCCGTTCTAACTGGGGTGAAATGATATCTTAATGTGGTTTTAATTTGCATTTTCCTGATATTTAGATATCTTGAGCATTTTCATGTATTTTTTGGCCACTTATATATTTTCTTTTGAGAAATGTCTACTTGGGTCATTCACCTATTCGTAAATTGAATTATTATTATTATAATTATTATTTTGGTGTTGAGATGTTTGAGCTCTTTTTATATTCTGGATATTAATCCCCTTTTGAACTAATGTATTGCAAGTATTTTCTCCCATTCTGCAGTTGTCTTTTCACTCTGTTGATTGTCTCTTTGGCTTTGCAGATGCTTTTTATTTTGATGTAATCCTGTTTGTCTATTTCTGCTTTTGTTCCCTGTGCTTCTGAGGTAATATCTGAAAATGTCATTGCCCAAAACGATGTCACGGAGCTTTTTTTCTGTTTTCTTCTAGGAGTTTCATAGTTTCATGTTTTAGATTTAAGTACTTAATCCATTTTAAGTTGATATTTGTATGTGTTGAGAGATAAGGGTATAGTTTCATTCTTCTGCATATGGATATTCAGTTTCCCCACCACCAATTATTGAAGAAGGTGTTATTTCTCTAATGTATGTTCTTGGCACCTTTTTTGAAAATCAAATTGCTGTAAGTATGTGGATTTGTCTCTGTATTCTCTGTTCTTTTCCATTGGTCTATATGTCTTTTTTTTTTTAAACCACTGTCATGCTGTTTTTGCTTTTCTAGCTTTGTAGTGTATTTTGACGTGAGATAGTTTGATGACACCAGGTTTATTTTTTTCACTTATGATTGCACTGGCTATTAAAGATCTTTTGTGATTCCATAGAAATTTTAGAATTTTTTTTTCTATTTCTGTGAAGAATGTCATTGGTATTTTGATAAGAATTGCACTGAGTGGGTAGATTGCTTTGTGTAATATGTCACTTTAACAATATCCTTTTAATCTGTGAACATGGGATGTCTTTCCATTTTTGTGTCTTCTTCAATTTATTTCACCAGTGTTTCGTATTTAACTGTTCCTGTTTACTTATGACATGTTATATATATATAGAAACCTAAAGTCTCTACCTGAAAATTTCTAGAACTGATAAATTCAGCAAAGTTGCAGGAGAGGAAAATCAACGCAGAAAAATCAGTACTGTTGCAATATAGCAATTGCCAACTAGTTGATAAGACATCAAGAAAGCAATCTCGTTTGTAATAGATACAAAAAATCTAAAAATTTATAGGATTATGTTAAACCAAGGAGCTGAATGTTTTTAACAGTTGACACTTTTTAGTCTTGCATTTCATTTTCTAAATAGGCCAAGTAATGTACATTGAATAGTCTTTGCAAACCAATGAATTTCTTGAGTGATTTTTGATTGCCTTTTAGTGCCTTTGTTCACTCTAATGAACAAAGTAATGAGGAAACTACCATAGATTATCTAATAGTAATATTTGGATTACTTGCTTCATTGTTGGAAATCTTTGGGCAAATGTGCTTGTTTAAGTAGTAAAGATTACTCCTATAATGGAAATAATATGATGGTACTAATTTTCTAGGTCCTATAGTACATAAAGGTTATAGTATTTTTCTTCTACATCTTCAGATGTAATCTCTTGGTTTGAAGAAGTTGGGGATTGGTAGAGGGAGAATAGAAGAAGACTTGAGAGAATGGTTTAGGAAATCCACTGGATTGGATCTTAGAATCTCCACGCTTTTTTCAAGCTGTTTGTCCCTTCATGTGACAGTACCTAGAATACAGAGACACTCAATATTTGTTGAATAAATGAATTTGCCATCTATATAGTTGGCTATTCATGACCTCACTGGCCCAGAAATCTGGTAAATGACAAAATCATAAAGTCATAAAATACTGAAGATGGCAGAGGCTTTCAAGAACATTCAGTTCAGGAATTTTTACACTGTGGTCTATTGACTTCGTGGTTGACTAGGCAGAGGGGTCTGGGCCCTCAGGCCTTTACTTCAACCAGAGCAGAAATTCCCCAATTTATGTTATATACTTCGGTCTGTAGATTTGGAAGGAACACCTCATATTCTCACTCATAAGTGGAAGTTGAGCAATGAGAACACATGGACACAAGGTGGGGAACAACACACACCGGGGCCTGTTGGGGTAGGGGGCAAAGGGAGGGAGAGCATTAGGAAAAATACCTAATTCATGCAGGTCTTAAAACTTGGATGAGTGGTTGATAGGTGCAGCAAACCACCATGGCACATATATACCTATGTAACAAACCTGCTCATTCTGCACATGTATCCAGGAACTTAAAGTTAAAAAAAAAAAAGAAAAGGAATTTGTTCTAATTTTCACAAAAGGGCTACATAAGAAAGCTGCAGCATTAATCAAGGAAGATATTTCTGAGGAGGTGGCATTTGAAACTTGACTTCAAAGATGAAAAGGAGTCCATGTGAGCATTTGCATTTGAAGTAGAAAGAATAGCAAGAATGTGTCTGGCGGTCTTTTAGCTGAGAGTGTGTATGGTGTGTTTGAGGAATAAGAAAACAGACTAGTGTGTCTAGAATAGAATACATGGAGTAGAGAGGAAGAAGAGATGAAGGTAGTGAAGTAATGAGGGCCAGAGTGGTAAAACATTCCAAGCCATTATAAATATTTTGGCTTTTCCTTTGAGTTGGATAAGATGTTATTGGAGAGTTATCATAGCTTTTCTGGTTGAAATACCTACCACCAGCGGTGTGCTGCTGAATGTTTAACAACTCACTCTCTGGTTGCAGATTTCTATGATGTAAATACTCCCATTGTGGGCAATTTTACATTACTGAATGTGGAGTAGAGAGTAGATGTTAACAGTTGGCATTAGGTAGTGTGAGCAAGTTGCAGCAACTCATTTTGCAGATAGGATACCTGCAGAGATCAATAATGGTCAGATCAAGGAGGACCTAGTTTACCAAGCTAACAAGTATAGTCTTCATCTTGTATGCATCAGGAAGCCACTGGTGGATTTTAAGCAGAGATAACATGGTTAAATTTGTGTTTTACAAAGTGTTAGATGTAAATTGAAGGTAGTAAATGTGTTATATTCATTTTATAAATTACAAAATGAGCATAGGGCTGTTAAATATCTTATTCTAGCAAGGGGATCTGAAGAGAAAAATTGGCAAAACCAAAACACATGAGTTCGTGGCAAAATTAAAATTTGAACTCAGGGTATTCAAATACCCCATTTGATAAAGCATCACTAAAAGGGAGATAGCTGAGGTATGCTTACTTCATCTGAGATTTTTAATAGAATAACAGTAAAAGAGCACAGGGGAGGGCTGCATTGGCAACAAAAAAGTGTGCCTTGTCAATAGTCCAATACAAATGTCACTGTTGAAAATTGGTGACTCTAAAAAGCTGAAACATCTCCAAGAATTTTGAAACAGTAGAAAAGTTAGAATTAAAACAGAATTTAGTAATCACACCTCTTTGTCTCCTTCCTAAAGGATAAACAAATGGCTGAAAATTGCTACTCATAATACAGATCCATTAATAAATTATTTAACTTTAACACTAAAATAGTCCTTAATTGTGTAAGTTTTAATAGTGTGTAATCAACCTGACAGAGAAAATAGAGGTAAACTTTAGTAATAAACCAATTATTTGAAATAAATCAAGGATAAAAGTCAGACCCTAGTCAACTTATTGAAATATTAGTATACTATTTCCAAATTATTTGACTACTTCTGTATTTAATTATGTTAACAATGAAATACCAGGGTTCCAAGTTGTGTGCAGCTAAATGCTGACAATCGCTAGAGGAATGCTTTCATAAAATGTTGGTTTCTTCTCATGGGGAAAAATAGATGAGTTTAAAATTATATATGGTTTTTTCGGTTGGCTGAAGCCAGTATCAAGAGGCATCTTAAACAAAGTGAAATTTGTCATTTCTCTTGGAATACAACCAAGGAGAACTAATTAGCAGGAAAAGTTTTCCCCTGCAGGCTGCAAAATTAGTCTTGAGGTCAAAATAAATGATAATGAGAAAGTTGGGTTATTAAGTCTAAGCACAGTTTCCAAAGGATAAATATAAAAGGTCATCAAACAGAATATTATCATAAAGAAGATTTCAAGCTTGCAGATTGAGATTTAGTTAATACAAGTTGCTGAATTTTTAACAAATTTGCATCATACACATTTCCTTCATCTCTACTGAATCATTAAATTAGAAAATATAAGCTCCCAAGACATTTTAATGTGAGTGTTGAATTCACAATGTTCTGGTGTCTTAATTTTTCAATAGCAAAGTGGGTTTAATTGTCAAGAAACCATATCCTGATTAAACAGAATTGGAGCACTTTGTATAATTTTTAACAGTGAGTAGGAAATTTATAATCCTTTTAACCTTCTACTTGTCTTTCATTCAGATATTTCACAAACATTTATTGAACATTGTTTCAGTCCATTTTCTGTTGCTCTAACTGAATGCCAGGGACTGGGTAATTTATAAAGAAAGGAAAGTTATGTCTTATTGTTCTGGAGACATGGAAGTCCAAGATTGAGAGGCCAGCATCTGGTGAAGGCCTTCTTGCTACAGCATAACAGGGTAGAAGGCATCAAATGGTGAGCTGACAAATGTGTCAGCTCAGGTCTCTCTTTCTCTTCTTATAAAGCAACCAATACCATCGTGGCATCCTCAACCTGATAACCTTACCTAATCCTAACTGCATTCTAAGGTCCTCATCTCCAAACAAAATCAATATATGAATTTAAGGATTACATTTCTAACACATGAAATTTGGGGGACAGATTTAAGCCATAGAAACATCTATTTTGTTCAGGGGACTGTGATAGGTGCTGTGTTCAATGCAGCAATGAATCCATTAAGGATCCTAAATTCATTAAGGATGTAGCTTAGTAGGGGAAATATAACACATTGTTCAATTTGCATAACACAATAATAAATGTTACAAGTATCATGTGAGAAGTACAAATAAAATATTCTAGGGGGCCTGAGGAGGAAGATGTTACTTCTACTTGGGACCAAAGAGAAGGCTATTAGGTAAAGATAAGAAAACATGGAAAGGAGTGGGGGGAGGGCATTCCAGGTGGAAGAAAAGTTTGAACAAAGGCTTGAAGCTGGAAAGGTATAGAATGTGTATGAGCAGAATGTAATTCAGTGAGGCTGAACTCTGGGCTGTGTATCAAGAAGAGTAATGGTGAGTGGGATAGAAATGTAGGTTTGTTAACTAATCCATTAATCAACAGCTATATAGCAGGTACCACCTATGTGCCAGGGACTGGTCTAGATAGTAGGGAAGGAATAATGGACGACACAGTCTGAAATCTTACGTAATGTTGAGAAATTCCTTAGATGTTAAATATGGAGTTTTGATAATCTATAGGCAGGAGAATCATCAAAAATATGACAGCTACATGATCATAACTATTCAGAAACAACATGTTATTAGTAGTAGCAACTTGAACTACTAGAAAACCTGTACTATTACCAGTTATCATTTGTAGACATCAAAATAATCGGCATAACATCTGTGTATAAGTTCACATTGTAAAGAATTATTTTCACATCTATTATCTCATTTGTTCCTTCTGTCAACTCCATGAGGACAAGTATTATAATTTCCATTTTATATATGACTCTTAGAGACTAAGCGACTTGCTGATGAGCACATAGCTTTAAATAGCTGAGCCAGGGTTTGATCCTAACTTTGTTGTCACTTCAAATCCTCTGGTATTTTTCTACAATTTTCAGCCTCTATAGAATCAAAGACTTGAAAAACGATCTCCCTGTGCATATTTTTCCTACCTGATTATTACAACACTAGATGCAATGCAACACTAAAGAGATGATTGTGGCATAAATTTCAGAAAATCTTTTCAACTTTCAGTTTTGATTTAAATGAAAAATAATATGGAAGTTATATGAACATGTCTCAAAGCTGCATCTCAAATGCATTATAAATGCTGGTTCTTTGACTTCTGGGGGGTTATCTGTATAATGTTTTACAACATTTCTGGATTGCTCTGTGTGAGTCTGACAAAATCCATTGTTGGTATTCTTTTTTCTCATCCCAATGCTCCCCCGTGTTGATTTAGTAGATCTTTCATAAAGGTAATTTCTTTCAATGGCTACAGCAGCATTTGTCTTTCATGGACTGCTAGAGCAGCATTTCCCTCGAGAGGAGTGCTATTGATTATTTATTATAGTTTTATCCCAGTGTTGCTGAGGTAGTAAGAGACTACAAAGGGAGAATGAGGATTTAGATACCCCTTTGCAAGGTTTGGGAGATAGCAGTAACATACTCATGAATTCTTCTTGCTGACACAACAGCCTCCTTAAATAGCACTGAGACGTCTAGGCAATTGCATGCCAATTTCATCGAAGAGGTCGTTCAGCCACATACAGAGCAAACCATCTGTAACAAATATTATCAACTTGGTTCCCACCACAACTATGGGGAGCCACTCCACACCACTCAAATACATGATCTTGTTGAATTCTCATAACCATTTTATGAGAGAACTGGTATTACACTTCTGTAATGTAGATGTGTGACTCTTGGTAAACAGACCCTGTGCTTTTTTAGGAGGTGGTTTCTATATGTCTGGACATAACCCTACTCTCTGAAGCTTTCCGTTATTACACTCTTTCCACAACATGAAGGGCTAGTATTGTGCTGGCCCTGTGCTAGGCATTTGGGATACAATAGAGCAGTGAAGAAGTGAGACAAGGGTCCTGCCCTGAGATATTTTTCTAATGAGGAGATAGAGACAATAAAACAAAGAATGTAATAATTTTCAATTGTTCTGTGTGCCATGAAGTGAAGAAAACAGAGTTCTGTGATAGAGAATATGAAGCAGGTGGTGAGTGTGTGATCAGGAAGGTTTCCCCCACGCCAACACCTCTCTACCTTTCACTTTCATTGTTCCATTCACTGTACTCTACTGGACCTGTTGGTTTCCTTGCCTTCTCTTCCTAATAGCCTGTAGACTTCTTGGCCAAATACATCCTGTTTTCTTTTGCTGAATCCACTGGTGCAGAGGAAGCACTTCAAAAATGTTTGTTCAACTAACTTGAGGAAACTTAGCTCTGGACAATTAAGTGACTTGCCTAAAGTCATACCTCTAGAAAAGGTATAGATCAGGGTTTGAACCTGGCCTTTCTGGTAGCAGGTGTAGTATTCTTTCCCCTATATTACAACTTCCTTTCAATGTCCTTTTCATGACCCCCTAGAGCCTACATAATATGCACCACTACCACCATCATCCCCCACCTCTAACTTCATCTCCTACTCTCCATACCTCAGCTCCAGCCCACTGGCTTCCTTGCTGTTCCTTGAGCAGGCCAGGCATGCTCCCCACTCAGGATCTGACTCTACCTGTTTTCTCTGCCAGGAATGCCCTTTCCCCAGTGCTCTCTCCCACATAGCTCCTTGGTCAACTCCCTTGTCTCCTTCATGTCCTCTCTCATATATATATCATATTCTCAGTGAGAGCTACCCTGCCCTTCTTATTTAAAGCTCTAACCTCCCCCCTCGTTACTACTGATTCCCCTTAACCAGTCTGAATACCCACATCCATGGCACTTATCATCTACATTACTAGGTAGCTACCTTATTCCTTATGTATATTTATTGTTTATTGTCTTTCTTCCAAGCTAAATGAAGAGCATGATCTTGTTCTACTTTGTTTATCATTATATCTTAAGGTCCTAGAACATGGCCTGGGTCATAATAGTCACCCAATAACTATTAGTTGGATAAAATTTATGTTTAATCAGATATGCCTCATATATGATTGAAGAACAGTCTCTTGACATCAAAATTGAATGCAGGCAGCAAGGAAAGTTCATTCTGTATTACCACAGGATGCTTGGATGCTGTTCTTTTGATGCCAAGTATAGCATAGTGCTGGGATTTGAGTGGATAACAGAAAACATGACACATCCTTCAGGGTAAAACACTGTATCATTTATATTTGTTGGATGTCTTTGTACTTGATCATCAGGACAGAGGTCATGTCTTAGCCTACTTCTATGTACTCTGCTCCTAGCACTGTGCTAGGCACAATGGAAAGAGGTTTTCAGAAATGTTTGGTGAATGGTCTTAAACATATCAGCAACTGGCCATTTGTTATGTTCTCTTTTAATACCTCCCAAGGTGTTTCCTCCAAAAGAATAGCAGTACATAGGGCTCCAACTGGCTCATGGGTTTGTTCTGGGCTACTTTCCACGAGACATGGGGAGATAATGGGAGTGATGGAACCTTTATAAAATGATCCTTTCTATGCCTATTTTGCTTTTCTGTTTATCTGTGGAAGTCCTGCATCTGATAGCAAAGCAGCTACCAAGATAGACTCTCTCAAACTTGGCAAGCATAGCCATCTTCCTTAGCCAAATTGTATTTAGATAAATAGATCCTGACTTCTTAGCTGTTTGCTCATCATACTTCATTTGTTTCGCAGGGTGCTTTTAGAGGGCATCAAAATTTTATTTAAATGCTGCCGCAGCATAAACAATACTAAAAAATAAAATTTTGAAACATGAGGCGTTTTCAAGTATGAGTTTTGGGTGGATATATTCTGAAATCTTCATTTACTTTTGAGAATTTGTCCTAGAACCAAGGGCTTTAAGGACATGGTCATTGAATTCAAATTAGGTACAACAGAATCTCATTGCTATGAAAATTTAGAATCTGAAGCCCCATTTGCTCATTGTTATCACCCTGCCTAGTGTTGCCTCTCCTCACCTGCCATTTCCACACAACTACTTCATGGCAGCATACCTAACCATCTCACATAATTCCACAAAAGTGTAGTTCCCTTGCATGAGACTCATATCCATATAGAAGGCCTTATAAATACACAGCCATACTAAATCTCATTCCCAGATTCATAAATCTCAGATACATAACTATACAAGAGACTTCTCAGACACATGGCCATGCTACAGTATGATACATGTGTGAGTATAATAAACATACCCACACACCCACATATTCATGCTACACATACTGCAGCCCAACCCAATTTTCCCCACACTCAAATACAAACTCAAATTCAAATACAAACTCACTAGTACTTGAATGTTTTCTCTTTCCTTTTTAGGAGTCTTATCCGTGGTAAAAGGTGCAAGCCATTTTTCAGATCAACAGTGTAGGAAATGATGGACATAAGAAAAATGAGTAGAGCATTTTAGAGAAATGCCAAAATAATATAAGAATAAATTATGTGTTTACTAGACTAATATCTACAGCATAATAATTACCATTAAAATACTCTGAATCTGAGCAGGTAAGCATCTACCTTGTTTACTACATGTATTTATGGGATAATAGTATTTGGTTTTTTAAAAAGGAATTTAATTTTTCTGAAGTAGTAATCAAAACTCTCTTCAGCGGCAAGTGTCTTTAAGGCATATGCCACATTTATATAGCAGTAAAGAAATAACAGTAACGATTATTCTCAGATCTACACAGAGATATAACTCTAGAGTTCTGTGGAGAGTCTTCCTTGAGTATTCAATGTAGTACTGATAAGCACTTGTGTGTGAAATTACCTGAGTCCAGGAAAAGAACCATCCAATGGCATGAGATATAATTGTTCCTGAACCTCAAGTGGGCTGTTAATAGTGCCTGTTCTCATCATCCGGACAGGAAAATCTTAAGATTCACAGGCCATTGGGTAGCATACTCAGAAGGGTTTTGCCTGAATAATGGGGAATGATTAGCCATAAACACTTCCCTTTTCCTGCTTACCAAATCTTAAGAAAGACCTGAAAAGATGAAACTGTTTCCAAGTAAATTAATGGCATCTGAGAACAATCTCAAAAATATTTATAGGAATACAAACATATCTAAAACCAAACAAGGTACAATTCACAATGACTGGCAACCAATAAAAACTTTTCAGGCATACAAAAAAGCGGGAAAGTATAACCTGTAATAAAGAGAGCTGATAGATGTTAGGATTAACAGAAAAGGGTATTAAAAGGGTTACTCTAACTGTACTGAATATGTGAAAAAATAAAGTAGTAACATGAGAAATATAAAACGGACCAAATTTGAACTAATAAAGATGAAAATGTCTGAAATAGAAAATAGACCAGATGGGATTAACAAAAAAATAGAGAGCACAGAAGAAAAGATTGATGAACTTGAAATTAGCAACATTGTGGAAGACAGTGCGGTGATTCCTCAAGGAGCTAGAACCTAGAAATACCATTTGACCCAGTGATCCCATTACTGGGTATATACCCAAAGGATTATACATCATGCTGCTATAAAGACACATGCATACATATGTTTATTGCAGCACTATCCACAATAGCAAAGACTTGGAACCAACCCAGATGCCCATCAATGATAGACTGGATTAAGAAAATGTGGCACATACACACCATAGAATACTATGCAGCCATAAAAAAGGATGAGTTCATGTCCTTTGCAGGGACATGGGTGAAGCTGGAAACCACCATTCTCAGCAAACTATCACAAGGACAGAAAAGCAAACACTGCATGTTCTCACTCATAGGTGGCAATTGAACAATGAGAACACTTGGACACAGGACAGGGAACATCACACACCAGTGCCTGTTGTGGGGTGGGGGTTGGTGGAGGGATAGCATTAAGAGAAATACCTAATGTACATGACGAGTTGATGGGTGCATCAAACCAACATGGCACATGTATACCTATGTAACAAAACTGCACATTGTGCACATGTACCCTAGAACTTAAAGTATAATAATAATAAAATAGCAACAATCTATCTAAAGTGAAAAAATAGAAGCAGCAGCACTTAAAAAGAAAATAAAAGAGCATGTAGTGAATTATAGGACAACTTCAAGCAGCCTGATATACATATAATTGGAGTCCCTGGTTGGGGGGTGAAATCCAGAGAATATTTGAAGTAGTGATAGCCAAACATTTTCTAAATTTGATAAAAGTTAGAAACTCATAGATCCAAGAGTTTTAATGAACTCTACGCAGAAGAAAGAAGAAAATGAACCCCAGGCAAATTACAATTAAATTGCTCAAAACCAGTGATAAAGAAAATCTTAAAATCAACTGGATGAAGGAGGACCCATTCCATATAGTAGATCATAGATAATAATGACAACAGGTTTCACACTGGAAACAATGCAAGCAAGAAAACGATGGAGCATACAGGAATCTATTATCCAACAAAAATACTTTTAAAAGCTGAAGTCCAAATAAAGACTTTTCCAGGTATATAAAACGTGAAATAGTTTAGCATCAACATACTTGCACTACAAGAAATGTTAAAGGAAGTTTTTCAGAAAGAAGAAAGATACGTACTTAACCAAAGGAAGCAAGAGCAACAAAAAAAATGTTAACTACATGGACTTCTGCTTCCTGATGTTTGTCTGAAACCTGTTATAGGCTATAGGCTAGAATTTGTCTCAGCAAGGAAACTCAGACTCAGACTGGATTAGAAAGGAATATACCAGGTACTTTACTGATATTTCAAAGAACAGATCCTTGGCTTCTGAGCTAACATCTCTTAGACACATTTCAGCTTGTATTTAAGTGGACTGGGTAAGGATTGACAGGACACTTTGTAGTCCCCAAGCAGACATACTTTATTAAAGCAGGCTGTTGACCCAAGATGTAGAGAATTACATGGGAGGGACCGAATAAAGTCAGAAGGGACATAAATTTGTGGTTATTTGTTTGGATTATAGTTGGTATTATTTTTAATGCTATTTTATGAGTATATAAGGAAGCTCTTTAAAAAAAAAACCTCTTCTAACCACAATTAATTGACATGAGTCATTTTTAAACAGCAGCTGTTATTGACCCCTCAGGATTCAGAAACAATTACATTTACTGAGTCTTTTTACATTTCATGGCAATATCATTATTTGCACTGGCTCATTAAGAATATGTTCCCCTTTTTACCAGCTTATGATTGGCCCACTTAATTGTGCTATCAAGGTCCTTAGGGTTTTCCAGAGAAACAGAACCAACAGGTTTTATATATATGTATTCCTCTCTCTCTCTCTCTATATATATATATATATGTGTGTATGTGTATATGTGTATATACACACGTGTGTGTACATGTGTATATACACACATATACATATATACACATATACACACGTGTGTATATATGTATGTATGTGTATATATACATATATACACATATGTATACATATGTACACATACGTACCCATATATACACATATGTATACATATGTACACATATATATACATGTAAGCTTCATATCTAAGCTTCTTAGAATCTACAGCAAACAATGAAACATTCATCATGATGTTATCCTTGTTTTAGTTTATATATACACATATGTGTATATATGTACATATGTGTGTATATATATACACATATGTGTGTGTGTGTATTCATTCCTCAATAGATTGGATAATGTCCACTCATATTGGTGAATGTGATCTTCGTGTGTTAACTCAAACACTGACTTCTTCTTAAAAGACTCTCATGGACACACCCAGAAATAATGTTTTGACAGCTATCTATCTAGGTATCCCTTAGCCCAGTCAAATTGATGCATAAAATTAACCATTATATCTGCAGTGATATATTTGAGAATGATCATCTTTTAATCAGATGTGAAAAACTCAGTATTAAGAAATATATATGGGCTTAATGCCTACAAAGTCTTTCCAGGAAAGTGCTCTTGTACCTGCCTATAGAATGCCAGTCTCACTGGTAATAATGATGGTCGCTTCCTGACAGGACAGGGGACATTATCAATATTGGAGGACCTCAACGAGAGAGTATTTCACCTAAGTGTATAGGGGCTGTTCATGAAATCTGGTGGAGCATGTATCTTGGGCTTGGTTTCCTAGCCTTGGCTGGGAGAACAACAATAAGCATTATAAGTCCAATTTGAGGTTTCTTATATAAACTTGTGGACAGAAGTCAATTGTGGCCTTACTAGTTGCTCAATATTGTATGGTATTACACTTGCAGACAAAACTCAAGAAGGCCTATGTGATTAATTAGCATTCTTATTGCGCTTGTAGAAATAAACAGGCCAAAGCTTATGAGGTAAACCTTTTAAAAATAGACTTTGGAGATTGATTATAACAAGAGTGGGTACTGTCAGATAAAAAAAATTCTGAGACTTGGAAATAAGACACATCTTTTCAATATCAGATGGGAACAAAGAACACTCATCTTAGTGATTCTCTCATTAATTATTTGATTAAGGTCTTTTTCATATGTTAAAAAGAAAGAAAACAAAAGGAAAAGAAAAAGAAAAGAGGATTAAACCAGGTGACTTCTATAATTCCTTATCAGCTCTTATCAGTTTGGAATTCTGTATCCGGAGTATACTATTGAGAGTCTATCATTTACTTCAGGGAATCCCAGAAGAAATTAAAAGGTGAAGGCAGAGGTAGGCTTTTCTCTTTGTTGCCTCTCAGGATGCCGGTTCCTATCACCTTCCTGTTTGGTGTGAGGTATATACAGAGAACAGTGAAGCCTCCATTAACATTACATATTCTCAAACTTTGACACTAAAGAATAATGTGAAAATTACTTGCATATATAAGTTGCCATGTTTCTGACAAATACACTAATTTCTTCTGCTCTTTATAATTTATTTTTAGAATGCTTTGGAAAAAATATTTTGGAGAATGTGTTTATGTATTCCTGAGAAAGCAACAGAAAAGGGACTGGTTGTAGAGGAAGATGGTACTAATTATTTAAAAAGTAGTATTTAAATTAAGTACATGCTTATGTTGGATGTATATCTCACATAACTGCTAAGAGAATGATTAGGCAGCTACGGGTGTCCCAGGTCACTGCTCTGGAGAATTTCCTCGGGTTTAAAGTGAATTCTAAACAGAAAATAAATACTCAGAGAGATTTGCTCTACCTGGGAGTGTTTCTTATTTCTTGGTGAAAATCACCATTAGTTCCTCACTGTCCAAGTCAAGTATCCCAAGGCGGGTAGGAGGAAAAAAGAATATGCACTAGGGAAGTAGAGAGTTAGATGCATGAGTAGAAGTGTCTTGTTTCACCTTTTGCTTCCGCTGGTTAGTGAGAAGTGTCTAGATACTTTTCACTTGGTCACTATTTTAATTGTATGAGTTCTACCCGACCCATACTGCTCCCAGCTTGTTAACCTGATCGACGAACTCAAAGCCTTCTATTGATAGGCCTAGGTTATTTCAAATAAATGAAAGTAACATGGAACATAAAGGTTTGAAATCATTAGGGAAAACTTTTTTTCCTGAAAACAGTGTGTTGAGAAGAATTGAATGAGGAGGGCAAATATACGAATATGCAATATGTGCATCTCAAAAATATACAAGGCAACATACATAGAGGTATGGATTTTCCAAGAAAAAAATACCTTAATGTTGGATAAAATACACCAAGTGGCAGAGGGAAGAGAATATATTATAGTACAAGAAATGTTTTCTGAGGACAGCTATTATGAAATTGAGATCTAAGCTTCTTAGAATCTACAGCAAACAATGAAACATTCATCATGATGTTATCCTTGTTTTAGTTTAAGTATATAAATTCATTAGGTAAAATACGCATTTTTTCCCACAAACTTTAAGGTAAATCTGTTAAGAGGAGCTCTAAGAGGAATATTAGCAGTGATATCTTTAAAGACATTCTACATGTGCGGTAACAGACATGGTGCTTAGAAAATTCAAGGGCAAGGTGTTTTGTAGTTCCTACAAGGGTGACTTTTTAGGTACCAGAGGGATGTAACCCAGGTATGGAGTTTTCTTGTCACCTGGCTAAGTATGCAAACAAAATATATGCCTTTCTAAAGAATTATGTGCTTCTAAGGGATTGCATCATTTTTTCATAGCAGTCAATGAATGAACAAACAAACAATTTTATCAATCAAACATGCTAAACAGGGCTGAGATTAGGGCATCACTAGCTGCTATAACAAATATACACTCAAGTGGAAAAGAGCTAAAATGGTTCACAAGATGCAGCCTGCAAGAGCTTCTTACACTGAGAGTTCAACCCAACCCAAGACTGGCATACTCTGAGCCAGAGACCCTCAAGACTGGCATACTCTGAGCAAATCTTCAGAAGGAAGGAATTCGGAGTGGATGAAGGAAGTACACAAAGCCTGGGCTAAAGGAGGAAGAAGCTGGGAACCTGCACAGGGTTTCTGAGCTCCAGGACTCATTCCTGGCTCCAAGTGGTTCCTGAGGAAGGGATGAGTAAAAGAGGCACGGTGTAGCTCACGCCCATCACAGACCTCTGGAATCCTAGCTGCAGGAGCCCCTGTGTGTGATCCACATGGACATTTAAGCTGGCAGGGAGAGCTACATGGAGAGTTGGCAGGGACAGGACTCCAGCCTGCATGGAGTCCAGAGGGTTTGGTGTGGGAATGGCTGCAGTGGAGCACAACCAAGTTTACCCATTCCTCAAGACTTACCATGTTCCTGTAGGTGACTGTGGCCTTTGCTAACTGTTGGACCTGGACAAAGCAGAGCTGTCTTGCTTGCGGGATGGGGCCAGTCTAATCTGAGCACCAACCCCCACCCCCTACCCCCCACCCCCACTGCATCTGCTGGCTTCTTCCAGGATCCCTGCCTGGCAGCACCCACTTGCAATGCAGCCTCAGGTACCCAACTTGGGCACTTGCAATTGGCCACCACCATAGCTCCTTTGCCAGCAGCACCTGCCTGACTGTCAGAGAGCTTCTGCAGACAGGCATTTGCCAGCATGCACCCACCTGTTGCATTCAACCACAGCTTTGCTGGTGTGCAGTCAATTGCGGCCTCCCCTCACTGCTTTGCTGATGCATGTATGTGGACATTGCACACTCCACCCCCACCGGTGCACAGGTGCAGACCCCACTGTCCTGCTGCCATCAGCACATATGAATGAATGCAGACCCCACAGCCAGCACCTCCCATCAGAGTGTTGTTACCAGTGGACTGGTAACACCTTGGGCCCCCCAGCATAGCAGGTACTTAACTACAGGGGCTACAGAACAAAGCCATGGACCTGGTCCCAGCCCCCTAGTTAGAGCATGCAACCAAGGAGTGCTAAGCTGAGCATTGGGCCACTGAAATCATCCAGAATTGAAGCTAGTTAACTGAACACATAATATGCCACAGTCAAAGCCTCAAGGACACTAAAGAATATGAAAGCAAAAAGCCCCATCCAAAGGACAGCAACTTCAAACATTAAGGAATATCAGCCCACACAGATGAGAAAGAGCCAGTGCAAAAAATCTGGCATATCTAAAAGCCCTATTGCCTTTTTACCTCAAAATGATAGCACTAGCTCCCCAGCAATGGTTCTTAACCAGACTAAAAGGCTGAAATGACAAAAATAAAATTCACAATCTGGATGGCAATGACTTCATAGAGTTTCAGGAGAAAGTTGGAACCAAATCCAAGGAATCTAATGAATCAAAACCATAAAATAGCTAAAAGACAAAATTGCCATGTTAAGAAAGAACCAAACTGATCTGATAGAGCTGAAATACTACAAGTATTTCATAATACAAATGAAAGTATTAACAGCAGAATAGACCAAACTGAATGAAGAATCTGTGTTCAAAGACTGATTATTTGAATTACCTGTCTGAAAAAAAATTTTAGAAAAGCAAGAGTGAACAAAACCTCTGAGTAATATGGGATTATGTAAAGAGACTAAACCTATTACTCACTGGCATCCCTGAAAGACAGGGAGAGAGAGCAAGCAAGCAAATTGGAAAACATATTTGAGGATATTGTCCACAAAAATTGTCTCGACCTCACTGGAGAGGTTGACATTCAAATTCAGGAAATTCAGAGAACCCCTGTATGAGATGCTATACAAGATGATCATCCCCAAGACATGTGGTCATCAGGTTCTCCAAGGTCAATGTGAAATAAAACATATTTAAGGCAGCTAGAGGGAAGAGGCAGGTCACCTACAAAGGGAACCCCATCAGGCTAACAGTGGGCTTTTCAGCAGAAACCCTACGAGCCGGAAGAGATTGGGGGCCTGTATTAAGCATCAATAAAAGAAAATTCAACCAAGAATTTTATGTCCAGCCAAACTAAGTTCATAACTAAAAAAGAAATAAAATAATTTTCAAACAAGCAAATGCCAAGGACATTTGCTACAACCTGACCTACCTTACAAGAGGTCCTTAAGGGAGTGCTAAACATGGAAACAAAAGATTGTTACTGGCCATCAAAATAACCCACTTATGTACATAGACCATTGGCAACACAAAGCAAGTGCATAATAAAGTCTACATAACAACAAGCTAACAACATGATGACAGGATCAAATCCTCACATACCAATATTAACCTTGAGTGTATATGAGCTAAATGTCCCCATTAAAAGGCACAAAGGGGCAAGTTTGATAAGCAAAACCCAACAGTACACTGTCTTTAAGAGACACATTTTACGTGGAATGACACCCATAGGCTCAAGGTAATGGAATGGGGGAAGATTTATCAAGCAAATGGAAAACAAAAAATAGCACGGGTTGCTATTTTTATTTTAGCCAAAGCAGACTTTAAACAACAACAATCAAAAGGACAGAGAAAGGCATTACGTAATAATAAAGGTTTCAATTCAACAAGAATACTTAATTATCCTAAATATATATGCACTCAACACTGGAGCACCAAGATTCATGAAACAAGTTCTTAGAGACCTACGAAGATAATTAGATAACTACACAGTAATAGTGGGAGACTTCAACACCCCGCTGAGAGTATTAGATCATCCATGCAGAAAACTAACAAAGATATTTGGGACCTAAACTCGACACTTGAGCAAATAGACCTAACCGACACCTAACAGAACACTCCACCCAAAAATAACAGAATATATATTCTTCATATTTTCACATTACATACTCAAAAATCAACCACAAGCTCAGCCATAAAGGAATTCTCAACAAATTTAAAAAAAAATCATACCAAACACACACTTGGACCACAGCACAATGAGAATGTAAATCACTACCAAGAAGATCTCTCAAAACCGTATGATTACATGCAAATTAAACAGTTGGCTTCCAGATGACCTTTGGGTAAACAATGTAATTAAGGCAGAAATCAAGAAATTCTTTGAAAATAATGAAAACAAAGATAAAACATACCAGAATCTCTGGGACACAGGTAAAGCATTGTTAAGAGGAAAGTTTATAGCACTAAAGGCCCACATCAGAAAGTTAGAATGATCTGAGGTTAACAACCTAACACCGTATCTAGAGGAACTAGGAAAACAAGAGCAAACCATCTGCAAAACTAGCAGAAGAAAAGAAATAACCAAAGCAGAGATGAACTGAAAGAAATTGAGATGTGAAAAATCATACAAATGATCAACAAAAACAAAAGTTTGTTCTCAGAAAAAATAAATAAGATTGATAGACCAGTGATAGACTAATAAAGGAGGGAAGATCCAAATAAACACAATCAGAAATAACAGAGGTACTTTACCATTGACACCACAGAAATACAAAAAACACTCAGAGACTATTACAAATACTTCTATGAGCAAAACCAGAAAACCTAGAAGAAAAGGATTAATTACTGGAAACTTTTACAACCTCCCAAGATTTAACCAGGGAGAAGATGAAACTCTGAACAGACGAATAACAAGTTCTGAAATTGAATCAGTAAATAAAAGACCTACCAACCAGAAAAAGCCTTGGACAAGACAGATTCACAGACAATATCTACCAGATGTATAATGCAGATCTGTTCCCAATTCTATTGAAACTATTCCAAAAAATTTAAGAGGAAGGACTCCTCCCTAACTCATTCTACGAAGCCAGCATCATTTTGATACCAAAACGTAGCAGAGAAACAACACAAAAGAAAAAACTCAGGCCAATATCCCTGATGAATATAGATGCAAAAATCCTCAACAAAATACAAACAAAATCTAGCAGTACATCGAAAAGCTAATTCATCACGATCAAGTTGGCTTTATTCCTGGGATGCAAGGTTGATACAACATACACAAATTAAGAAATGTGATTCATCTCATAAACAGAACTCAAAACCATATGATCATCTCAATAGGTACAGAAAAGATTTTCAACATTGCTTCATGTTAAAAACCCTCAACATTTTGGCATCGAAGGAACAACCTCAAAGTATTAAAAGCCATCTATGTCAAACCCACTATCAACATCACACTGAATGCGAAAAAGCTGGAAACATTCCCCTTGAGAACAGAACAACATAAAGATGCCCACACTCGCCACTCCTACTTAACATAGTACTGGAAATGATACCCAGAGCAATCAGGCAAGAAAAAAAAATAAAAGGCATCCAAATAGGAAGAGAGGAAGGTCAAATAATCTCTCTTTACAGATTATATGATTTTATACCTAGAAAACCCCATAGTCTCTGCCCAAAGACTCCTAGATTTAATGAACGACTTCAGCAAAGTTTCAGAAAACAAAACTAATGTACAAAATCAGGCAGCATTACTATACACCAAAAACGTCCAAGCTGAGAGCCAAATCGAGAATGCAATCCCGTTCACAATTGCCACAAAAACAATAAAATCCTGGGAATCCAGTTAACCAGGGAATTACATTTCATGCTCCTTGATAGGTAGAATCAATATTTTTTTAAACGGCCATACTACCCAAAGCAATTTGAACACTATTCCTATCCAACTGGCAACAATATTTTTTACAGAATTAGAAAAATGTATTCTAAAATTCGTTTGGAACCTAAAAAGAGCCTGAATGGCCAAAGCTATCCTAAGCAAAAAGAACAAAGCCAGAGGCATCATACTACCTAACTTCAAACTATAATACGGGGCTAAATTAACCAAAACAGCTGGTACAAAGACACACATAGACCAATGGAACTTCTTAGAAAACCCCAAAATAAAACCACACACCTAAAACCATCTGACTTTTGACAAAGTAGATAATAACAAGCAATAGGAAAGGATTCCCTATTCAATATATGGTGCCTGAATAACTGGCTAGCCTATGCAGAAGAATGAAACTGGATCCCTTCCTTTCACCATACACAAAAATCAACACAAGATGGATTAAATACTTAAATGTAAAACCTAAAACTATAAAAACCTAGGAAACACCATTCTGGATATCAGCCTTGGGAAATAATTTATGACCAAGTCCTCAAAAGCAATGGTAAGAATAACAAAAATTGATGCCTGACACCTTATTAAATTAAAGAGCTTCTGCACAGCAAAAGAAACTATCAACAGAGTAAGCAGACAACCTACAGAATAGGAGCAAATAATCACAATCTGTACATATACAAAGGTCTAACTTCAGAATCCATAAGGAACTTAAACAACTTAACAAATAACCCCATTAAAAATGGGCAACTGACACGAACAGATACTTCTCAAAAGAAGATATACAAGTGGCAAACAGACATATTAAAAAACGCTCGACATCACTAATCATTAGAGAAATGCACATCAAAACCACAATGAAATACCATCTTATACCAGTCAGAATGGCTATTATTAAAAAGTCAAAAAATAACAGATGCTGATGAGGTTGTGGAGAAAAGGGAGTGCTTATGCATTACTGGTGTGAATGTAAACTAGTTCAGTCATTGTGGAAAATAGTTTGACGATTTATCAAAGAACTTAGAACTACCATTCAACCCAGCAATCCCGTTACTGGGTATATACCCGAAGGAATATAAATTGTTCTACCATAAAGACACATGAACATGTATGTTTATTACAATACTGTTCATAATAGTAAAGACAATCAACCTAGATGCCCATCAGCGGCCTACTGGATAAAGAAAATGGGCACATATACATGATGGAATACTACACAGCCAAAAAAAGGCTGAAATCATGTCCTACAGCAATATGGATACAGCTGAAGGCCATCACCCTAAGTGAATTAAAGCAGGAATAGAAAACCAAATATTGCATGTCGCCACTTATTAGCGGAAGCAAATCATTGAGTACTCATGGATACAAAAAAGGGAACAACAGACACCTAGGCCTACTTGAGGGTGGAGAGTGGGAAGAGGGTAACGATGCAAAAACCACCTATCAGGTGCTATGTTTATTGTCTGGGTGAGAACATAATGTGTACACTAAACCATTGTGACATACAGTTTACACATATCACAAACCTGCGCATGTACCGTTGAACCTATAATAAAATTTGGAAGAAAACAACAACAAAAATACCCAAATATTACACTCAAATGTATAATGGCTTAGTCAGAATATAGATTTATTTCTTGCTTATTTAAAAGTGAAAGATGGATGTTTCTGGTTGGGGAAGTTGGTTCTCCTCCACACAATCATTCAGTGGCCCAGGCTGCCAAAGGCTTGCCATCTTTATACTTGACCTCCTTGGTCTCTCCATAGTAATTTCCATCCAAATAAGCTAGAAGGGGGAAAGAACATAAATATGCTTGAGAGATCCTAATGGATCCGCGGTGTATTTGGCACACTGCATTTCTTCTCACATTTTGTTGGCTAGATCTCATTCTTATAACCACACAAGGCAAGTGAAGCTGGGAAATGCAGTCTACCATTATGTGAATTGTTCGTAGTTTCTGCCATGTTTTCCCTTCTGGTTAAAATATTCTTTCATTTTTTTCTGATATGTAACACACATTTGACATCTCTTTGAATGAGATACCCCAAAATCTCATGCAGTCATTGAATCCAGCTCAATCAGCTCTTGATATGGTTCCTTAGGTTCTGGCTACTCATGACTTCAAATGACAAGCTGAATTATCAGTACCTCCTCCCCAGAATACCCAATGTACCATGATGGAGTAGGGCAGGTTGATCACATTGAAAAAAAGAAATCCCATTCACAAAGGGAGACCTAGGATACATGTAGCAGTCACTGATCCAGAGCAATGATGGAATTCTGCTGGACAGGCATTGTGAGATTTCTTTGCCATGGCAGTGAGAAAAGTTCTATGATTAGCTCCTGATTCTTCTGTTTTGGTGGAAGTCCTTTGTCCATTACTCTCAGTGGCCCCTGGCTACACATTCTGGGATGTTCTTCACTGTTCATTGTCTCCATTGCCACATCTGAAGCGGGTGAGAAAGAAACCGCACTGACAGCTGACAGCTGGTAGCAAGCCTGGTAACTAAAATTAGGCCTAGTGCTTACTTGCTAAATAGCTAGTCCATGGTGTTCCCTGCTGAAATAAACAATTCTACACAATATCAACAATATTTGAAAAGGGATCACTCCATGACTTTGATGAAACAAGACAAAAACAAGACCACTGAGTAATCATGACTAAACACAGACACAAAGCAAGAACACCATGCGCAAAAATACAATTAAATATCTTCCATTCCTGGTAAAATGACTACCAATGGTAACTCTGGCCCCACTTCGTTTATTCTACCACCTAAATAAAACTTAAAATACTGAATACATAAGGACGTCTCTTTCCTGACAGAATTCAATCCAGAACAGAACCCCACGTCTTTAAAGGCATGAACCCAAACATTCCCATCAGTTATGGAATGAGTATTTGTCTCATCTCAAATTCATTTGTTGTAGTAATCCCTGGTACCTAGTCCTAACCCATAGTACCTCAGAATGTAACTGTATTTGGATATAAAGTCTTTATAAGAGTGATTAAGTAAAAATGAGGTGTTTTGTTTAGGCCCTAATCAATATGACTGGTGTCCTTATAAAAAGAGGAGATCTCAGGCACTTGTACACAGAAGAAAGTCCATGTAAGGACACAGAAAGAAGGTGGCTATCTGCAAGCCAAGGAGAGAAAGTACAGAAGAAACCAGCCCTGCTGACACCTTGAAATGAGTGGATACACTGCTGTTGTTTAAATCACCCAGTCTGTGGTATTTGTTATTGCAGCATGAGAAGGCTGCTATCCTAACTTCCTCTTCCTGAGACATCCTCTGGTTCTTCATGGTGTGCAGTCTTCCTTGTTGCAACAAATTTAAAACCTAATTTATTATAGGAGTTTCTCTGGTGGTCTTTGGTACTTGGCTTTATCATGGATGTAGGGGGAACATTCTCTTTCGTGGGAGATGCCCAGGTTTTGCAATACGCTTTTTGCTGGTGCCAATTTAGGACCCAATAGTTTTTCATAGATGAATACAAATAAGTAATTTTTGGAAAATTTGCAATTCTTTTCTGAGCTCATAATTTTCTTGTAATGCCTAACTAAACCTATCAAGTTACTATCACCTTGCCAAACACAAGAAGCAGCCATGCATACAGACTAATGCTTTTAAAGTCATTTTTCTCCAAGAGCTACCAGTTTAACAGGTACATGTTGTGTCTTACAAGTTATCATAGGCAATAGTTTTGCTCAGTATCTTGTTCTGGGATGATACACCACTCCAATTTGTTTAGCTTCTTATGTCTATTTCCTCATCACCTGCTGCCTGTTGTTTACCCTCTAAACCAATGCCAAATATTTTAAGATTTTGTTATAGTATGACCCTACTTCAAAGTACTCAATTTTCTATTAGGTTAACAGTAGTTACTGTAACAGCAGGTAAAGCTTGTAAGAAATAACGGTTTAACAAATCAAACTGGTTCTTCCAATTCTTGTATGGTTTAAGAAAGTAACTCTATTTGGAAAGTTATGAGTGTATGTGATGTCAAATAGAGAGGGGCATACACACCGTCTACCGAATCGATCTGCGGCTCACCTCTTTTCCCACTATCTTTCTCCCTTTTCTAGCTCACAGTGGTCTTGGGCCAGGCCTTTTTACAGGTATTACAGAACCCATTTTCACACTGTTCGGTTGAGTGTTTATCTTTTTGATTCTGTATTTACTCTTCTGTTCAAAAGCCCGGGGCAACCGAACAAAAGGATAATGCTTCGTATCACATTTAAGAGTAGAAATTACAGTTCAACTATCAGAAATGCTCTGGGATAGAGCTGCCCCCGTGGGACCTGGGCTGCACTGTTTCCATCCTCCCAGGAAGAACCTTGGGAACCTATTTACCCGCTTTGGTTTTGGCAAGCTCACTAGCCTGAGGCTATGCAGTGAAGATGAAGTTAGTTGAAATATAGTTGTTTACATCTGTTTTCATAAGTATGATTAAGACACCTTTTCTCATGGGGGCTACAGCAGCTAACATTTTTTAAAAAGGCTTTAGCTTCTGCAAAAGCATTGTTCTAGGTATACACCCTGTGTCTCTTTCATTTTTATTTTTTCAATTGGCTCCAGTTTAGTGTCCATAAAGTTAGACAGGATGGTGTGTGTGTGTGTGCTCGCACAGTTTCTAGAGTAAAAGCCTTTCATCTTAGAGAAATGTGACACTTAGTAAATACATTTTTTCCTATGTGTTAATAGCCTTTGTTTGCCTTCGATTAGTCTCCTCTGCCTCTGGCTTGCTTTTGTTATCCTTTGTCCTAGAGTTGACAGATAAAGAGGGAATGGGGTCTTCCAGCAGCAGTGCTTGGAGATGGACGTGCACTCAGTGAGTGCTCACCCTAAAAGGATCATAAACATACTGGGTTAAATCAACCTAATTATCCCTAAGCTGCCTTGGGTTTTGTGTTTGCTCTTGTTTTGTTGTGTTTTGTTTTAGCTGCACCACGTGTGATTCCTTGTGCCATTTTCTTTTATCTATTATTTTTCTTGATGACCCTGAGCTATGGCTTCCTCCTCAGTTCCAACACTATTCAGCCTTCGTTGTTTGCCTCGTTTTGCCAATGTAGGCCTCAAAGAAGAAATGGCAGAAGAGCACAAGGTACATGAGTGAGGACCAGAAGATGTTCTGAAAGTGAGAGTAACACATATTTTCTATATTTTGTGAATTCCAAAAGGAAATCGCAGGGGCTCTTCCTGATATTGGGTGAACACTGTGTTTCTGCATCATCTACGTTTGCTGCCCAAGCAATGTAGAGGTGTTTAAAGTGCCCTCTGCTGGCTGAGTGGCAATATTATAACAAACTTCATGACGAGTTCAGCTGAAAACAGTTGACAGCAAAGGGCCCCTTATACACTTATCCCTCAAATTTTAAGGGAAATGAAATACTTGTCATATCTTTGGCCAAATCAGAAGATATTCGTCCTGCTTCTAGTCAGCTTAAGAAATTTTTAAAAAGTGACCGTCGCTCTGGAACTCAATTTATGAAGAACCTTTTTTTTAAAAAAAAAAAGCTGGATAATATTATCTGTAATATTTCAGTCCTTTACAAGCCAAATACATGTGTCAATGTTCCTAGTATTTCAAAGAGCAATTATGTAAGCTTGTTCAATGTGACATAATAGTATTATAATTGGTTAAGTAGCTTAATGATGAGGCGAACTAGATGAAAAGATTAGGGGTTTCTACACTGCATAGATCACACACACATAGCCGCACAAACATGCACACAGATGTGGGGTACACTGAACTTCAAAGCCCAAATTAAAAGAAACACATTTTCTGGCTAGCAGAAAAAAAACAAAACTGTTGTTTCTCTTTCTTGCTTTGAGTGTGTACAGTAAAAGGGATTTATTTAATTATTTTTATATTATTTTAGCTTTAATTGTGCTGTCGTTCATGAAACAGAGCTGCTCTGCTTTTCTGTCAGAGATGGCAAGGACTTTTTCAGCATCTTGTTTGTGTTGAATTTAAAAAGAAGAAAGTTTTACTCCACTAAAAAAAAAAATGAAACTCTGGAGTCTTAACATGTTCAGAACTGATCTCAACAACTCTTACCCTCACCTGTTCTTCATCTAGTATTACCTATCTCAGTAAATGAATCTATCATCTATCAAGATCCCCAGTCCAGAAACCTTGCTCTCTCACTTCTAAACCATACACAAAGCCCTGAATAACTTGCTGATCTAGCCCTCCTTGTCAGCTATACACTCACTAGACTGGATCACTTATAAACATCTAAGAGATCTTTCATTCTTTTACTCTTAGAATTAATTCTACACACAGAACTTCAATACTAGACTTAAAATGTAAATAATATGCCACTTTCTACTATAGTCTCAATATTTATCTCCTGCAAATTCATATGTGGAAATTCTTTTTTTTTTTTTTTTTTGAGAGGGAGTCTCACTCTGTCGCCCAAGTGGATTGTGGGGCGCGGTCTCAGCTCACTAAAATCTCCACCTCCTGGGTTTTAAGCAGTTCTCTCTGCCTCAGCCTCCCGAGTAGCTGGGATTACAGGCGCTCGCCACCACACCCGGCTAATTTTTGTATTGTTAGTAGAGACAAGGTTTCGCCATGTTGGCCAGGCTGGTCTTGAACTCCTGACCTCAGGTAATCCACCCACCTCAGCCTCATATGTTGAAATTGTATCCTCCAAGATGATGGTATTAGGAGGTGGGTCCTTTGGGAGCCATGATTAGGTAATGAGAGTGGAGCCCTCATGAATGGGATTAATTCCCTTATAAAAGAGGCCCAAGAAGGAGCTCTTTTGCTCCTTTCGCCATGCAAACATAGCAAGAAGGTGCCATCTATGAACCAGAATGTGGGACCTCACCAGACACTAAATCTAATAGCACCTTGATCTTGGACTTCTCAGCCTCCAGACTGTGAGAAATAAATTTCTATTGTTTAAAAGCCACCTAGTTTGTGGTATTTGTTAGACAAGACTGAATGAACTTAGACACCTTCTTCTCCAAAATCCAATGACTTCCTGTCACCATTATACTACAACTCAAACTCTACTGTGGCCTACAGGAATTTAACCATCTGGGCCCTACCCACCCCTCTGACTTTATGTCCTCTAACTCTTCCCATGACCTTCCCATGAGCCACAAAGACCTGTTCATTTCTCAGTATGGAGGCCATGTCCACTCTCATGTGTCAGCCTTAGCACATGATGACTTTTCCACTTAGAATTTCCCTTTCCTTTAACCTCTTTCTTGTTCTGGACTACCAGCCATCTTTTGGGCCTTAATTTAAATAACTCTCTTTATCTTAATCTAATGTACCCATAAAAATTCTGAGTTAGATCTCCCCCTTATGTGTTCCCATATTACTTGAATTCTACCATTTTAGCACGTATTAGCCCTCCGAAATATTTGTAAAGCTATAAAGATAAGAGTGATGATAATAATAACAGCAGTAATAGTAATATCAATTGACATTTACTGAATACTTATACCATATGAGGTACTATACTATATTCTCAGAATGTAATTGTGAGCAAAATAGATATGTCCTTTGTTTTAATAGAGACAAAGGGCGACAAGAACAAGTAAACACATGCATAAAAGTATACTGAGTTCAAAATATATCAGGGTGAATCAGGTGAAATTACTGACATTTGACCAATAAAAATGTCAATTTCACATAGTTGGCCTAATATTCATAAATTTTGATAACTGCTAAGTCACAATAGAACACGTGAAAAGCACAGGAGACTGACTTATTTCGTGGTGGATGATCAAAGAAAATCTCTTAAGGAATTAATATATGAGCTGAGCATAATGAAGTAGACACAGCTGCATTAAGGTTGGGGGATAAAAAAAATTTCTAGACATACAAAGTGCTCATTGTGCTGTTCGATAATTACCTGTTTTAATTATTTCCACTAAATTGTAAGCATTGCAATGCCAGCGGTTGAGACTGTTTGATTCCTTTCTGTGAAATAGGAGGTATGCAATTAAAAGCTTATTTAATGAATAAAGGAATATAGGAAAAAATGAATGAATGGATCTGGACTCCTAGCACATCTCCAATATTGTATCTCATTCCTTTTTTCTTTCTCAAGCTATATCATCTTGTGGTTCTAAGAGGCTTTTTTCCTGTAATCAAAATATGCATTCCTACTTTTCTCCTTTTTCCCACTGAAGCTTCTTTTGCCTGGAAAGCTCTCATTTACCTGGCTAATTTTTATTCACCCTTCAATATTCGTATTACGTGTCCCTTCCTGTAGGAAGAGTTCTCAAACCACTTTACTTTCACCAAATCCATCACAAAACTTCACAAAACCCAAGAGACTTCTCTGTGTTCTAACATCTCCAACTTCCCATTATCACGGCAAGTACCACATTTAAAAAAAAATGAATCAACATACACATTTCTCTTCCCTATAAGATTGTAAAATACTCTGGAGCAGGTCCCAGGTTTTTTTTTTTCAGTATTTTTACACATATTAAGTGCTCAAAAAGGATTGTTGATTGTTGCACAGAGAATACCATATTAACAGTATAGAGAGAACTGAATATATACTCAATAATGCATTTATTTTCAATAAAAGCTGACAAACTTTTTGTATATAGAGATGAACCTAGGGAAAACCTCCTCAGATAGTATGGTTTTTGAAATTGGTTTTTGAAATATGACCGGGCCTGATGGCTCATGCCTGCAATCCCAGCACTTTGGGAGGCCAAGGCAGGCGGATTGCTTGAGCTCAGGAGTTCAAGACCAGCCTGGCCAACATGGCAAAACCCTATCTCTATTAAAAAAAAAAAAAAAAAGAAAAAGAAAAATGTCAGGCTACATTCAAATAAGTCATAGTATTTCAGTATTTCAGATGTCATTTTATTTCATTTATCTGCCTTAACTCTAGAAAAATACATATATTTTGAATATAATCATGATAACCTTGAATGAACAGTTATGAGTTGGAGGGTAAAGATGACGGCTAATGTAAATAATTCAGAAATACCAACTTTATTATCTTGAACATGACTAGCCAGCATTTTCACTGGAGAAAGTTTCAGACTGAATTGATACTGGGCATTTTGTGTGCCCATCCAAGAAAGTGAGAACCCAAAGCAAAGCTACAGTTCACATCCAGGCAGGTGATGGCATATAAATATATAAATAGCACTAAGAGAGTACATAGGAGCCAGTTAATTCTCATACCATTATTACTGCATCTTGCTCCAAGGAGAACATTTGAAGGCCTTGGTCTGGTTTCTGGGTCATGCCCTTGTGTTTGTTAAGATTACAAGACTCTGAGCTAACCCTGGGTTAGTGCCAGATACTTTGGACTATACGCACAATAAACTTGGTGTTTACGGATGAGGTTAATCTCATTCTGCCATTGAAGTGATGGCAAGGATGAACACTGCTATCATATTCTCTTGGTCTTTTGTGTATTGTTCCTGAATGTGTTCCCCATCAGGGTTGACACTGATTTCTTTAGATTCTGTCAGGCACTATTTTTCCTTTTTAAAGTTTGTTTGTATTTTGCTTTTAAGTTAGCTATCATGGCCTTCACTAATCTGCCCTTTTACGTGATTCCTTTTTAGATAACTATGGTGATAATAGCCACTTATTTTTGAGGACTTACTGCATGCCAAGTTCTCTATAAGATATTTATAAGATATTATTAAATATTTGAAAGGCAGGCTTGCTTGCTAGTTAGGAACACAAGCTCTAGAGTCAAACTGCTTGGGTCAGCATCCTAGATCCATCACTTACAAACTTTGTGGACTCTGTGCCTCAGTTTCCAAACACTGTAGAGGCACTGGGATTAACAAGATGCATAAGACATGATCATTGACCTTATGACTAGGAGTGCTCGGTCTAGTACAGGGATTGGCAAACTATGGGCCCATGGGCCAAGTCCCTCCCGTCACCTGTTTTTGTAAATAAGTTTTTATTGGCATACAGCCATATACATTCATTTACATATTGTTGGTGTTTGTTTTCAAGCAATAGGGACAGAGTTGAGTAGTTTACAGACAACTGTATGGCCTGAAAGGCCCAAAACATTTATTATCTGACCCTTTATAGAAAATGCCAACCCCTGCTCCAGTGCAATGGCTTCAGGTAGTTAAAATCCAAGGCATACTGGTGAAGAGCATGGTCTTTCGTGTCAGATTTGGGTTCAAATGCTAGCTCACTAACTTACTGACCTGTGTGATCTTGAATTAGTTAGTCCCTATACTTCAATGTCCTCATCTGCAAAATGAAGATGATGATAATACCTATCACATTGGGCCATGTAAGTATGTGAGGATTAAATGAGGTAGTCCTTGTAAAGAGTTTAGTACAATGCCAGACACATAGTAAGTGCTCATTTATTTTATCTGTTTTTTTTGTTTGTTTGTTTTGATGGTGATGGTGCTAAGCTCCTTATTGGAGCCCCACTGGCTTTGCTGGAGCAGAAACCTGTGTATGGGGTATAATAGAGGATAAGGGTGGAAAAGAAGTGGTTGTGGAATCCTCAGTGTGGGACAGATAAAGAAGCCACTGACAGACTAAGAGGTTCCATTTAAACATATGGAGAATAGGGAGATATTGAAGGCTGATAAATAGGGGAAGGGGAAAAATAGCATGATGAAAAATGTTACTGAGGAAAGAGCATATGTGTTTTCGTCTTTTTCTTTTTTCTCTATAGCACTTATAACACAATATGATTTATTATTTATTATGTGTATTTTATTATCTATCTCCTACTGCTAGAATGTCAGTTCCATGGGGTTAGGAAACTTTGTTTTGATCATTAATGGATCCCAAGCACATAGGATGTATTCAAGCTGCTCAACGTCTATTAAATGATTTTGGCCAGAAATGTGCATGATAGACTACATGTAGGAAAACCACTTTGGAGATCACTGAACTCACCAAGATGTGTAAGGGTGTGTGTGCTGGTTTAGGGTGAAGCCAATGCTTATAGAAAGATAAGGAAAATAATGTTGCTTTGATTTGTTTCAAAATAATTTTCAGGACTTAGTAACTAGTGAACAAGAGAAGTCAAGGAAAAGATTGTCAAAGTAAAGTGTTTTTCTTTCTGAAAAATTATACACAGAAGTATTACACTTGGTTGGATCCTTAGACCAATTAACAGGTGTAATTTGGCAGTGAGGAAGTGCATTCATGAGAAATATTTTTGTGGCAAACAACTCCTACTGTTTTTGATAAAATGAACCACTTGGTGTCTTGTCCTACCAACATTTAGAGGTGAACTGTTTCTAACCTCTTATTTCCATGATAAGTGCTGGGATTTCTGTTACAACCTGGACAATTTTAATATTTCAGTATAATTTCACATGTGTATTGCAGTCTTGATGCCTTGCCTTGTTTGAACATGACTTTCTCTTTTTTGAAGTCTAAACACCTCAATATTTGTAAATATACATTAAATTGCTAATATAGAAAACTGCTAAAGGTGGCATTTAACTGCTTAAAATTTGCTGATGGAAATGTTTGTTTTGAAAGAGTTATTTCAGATCCTAGGGCAAATGAATGTGCTGTCTCGAATGGCCAGTTTCTGCATCAGTAATTGCTTTATGTCTTCTGTAATTCTAGTTCAATGGTAGATCAACAAGCCTGTCTGCTTCTTGTTACAAACGTGAAATAGACTGTCCCTTAAGCTCATATTTAGTGACCCCTTTTTATCTTATTTCCCTGAGGAAAACAGTTGCATTCAATTCAGCACACTACAGCTTCCTGAATGAATACATTCCTGTCATTTGAAAATACCATGGTCATTTTAAAGCATCTCTCTGTTTGCTTTACCTTGCTATAGGACAAAGAACAAAAGTGATTTTGGTGTAAAATGTAATACATTGTTTTCAGAACCTCAATTGAGAACCAAGGGGAAATTAGGAAAAAACAAGACAAAGAGGCAGAATGGTCAGAAGGCCTATAGTAAGAAGGAAAAAACACCACAGGACACATTTTTGAAGAAAATGGAAGGTGTTTGTTGATCTTTAGACAAATTTTCAACTAGTAGCACCATGTACTCACTGAACATAGATTTACCCTGATTCTGAAGAATTAGTCCACTGAAGTTCTCTTTGCCAATCTGGTACCTATTAGGCTCCTCCAGCCTTTCACCTTTGCAGCAACATGGATGTAGCTGGTGGCCCTCATTTTAAGTGAATTAATGCAGGAATAAAAGCCAAATACCTCATGGTCTCACTTTTAAGTGAGAGCTAAACTTTGGGTACACATAGATATAAAGATGCCAACAATAGAAACTGGTGACTACTAGAAATGGGAGGATGGCAGAGGAGCAAGGGTTAAAAAAACTAATTATTGGGTACTATGCTCAGTACCTGGGTAACAGGATCAGTTGTCCACTAAACTTCAGCATCATGCAATATACCCAGAAAACAAACCTGCCCATGTACCTTTGTAATCTAAAATAAAGGCTGAAAATCTGAAAAAAAAAATCCTTGCATTTGCATGTATATTGGTGCACAAATATATTTATTATAGCATTGTTATAATGATGGAAAATTTGAAATAATTGTCATCATTTACTGAGCACTTACTATGAGCCAGAATCGAATTAATTCGTTTGCTCCTTCTCATGGTCTTTAATGCTTTTCATCAAATATTTCCTGCTGTCCATCTTCCAGAAACAGATACGTTGCATTTCCTGGTTTCCGTCTGGTAAGATGAGATCACGTGACTGGTTCTGGATAATGAGTTGGGAGTCAAACTGATGTGTGCTTCTTATAGGCTGGATTATTTATGTGCCATTTTGAGTCCTTTTCGGGATTCCATCTTCCTTCCAACTGCATCACAGATGGAGAAATTAAAGATGTTGGTTTCTCCATTCACTGGAAACCCTGAGTTCCTAAGAGGAACATAGATCCACTCTTGATCTGTGATGGGCATGAAGTATGAGCAAGACAGATTGTCGTTTTAATCCTTTAAACTGGGGATGATTTATCACTGAAGAATAATCCAATCTATCCTGATTTTCAATCCTCATGAAATTCCTATGAAAGAGATACTATTTTAATCATAATTTTACAAATGAGGAAGTTGAGGCATAGTGAGTTTAAGTAATTTTTCTAAAATTGCAGTTAGGAGGCAGGAGAGCCATAATTTACACCTAGGTAGTTTGGCTCCAGATACAACATTCTTATCTGCTACATATACTACCCCTCACAGATCTATGTCTGTGACTAGGGCGATTTATTTTTTTAATTAGGTTATATCTAGACTATGAAATGCTGTGCATCTATTAAGAATAATGAGGTACCCTATAGGGATTAATATTAAAAAGCTCTCCAGAGCTTATCTTTTAGTTAGAAAAAGTAGCGGAAGTATATAGGTAAAAAGCCATTTATGTAAAAAAATAATATGCAATGATCCATTTGAGTTAAAAAGTGATACACAGTTGGCGCTTTGTGTCTGCAGGTTCTACATCTGCAAATTCAACCAACCACAGATCAAAAGTGTAGTTAGGCCTATGATGGTTACATTTGTGGTGAACGTGTATTCGTTTTTTCTTGTCATTATTCCCTAGACATTAAAGTATAACAACTATTTATGTAGCATTTTCATTGTATTAGGTATTGTAAGTAATCTAGAGATGAATTAAAAGTATACAGGAGGGTGTACGTAGATTATACTATGCCATTTTCTCTTAAGACCGTGAGCATCCATAGAATTTGGTGTCTGAGGAGGGTCCTGGAATCTATCTGTATATACTAAGGGATAACTGTATATTAACATATACATATGCACATATGAAAACATGTATGTGCGTATTGTGTATAAATGCATACATACACATATACATATGTATGTATTGTGTAGTACATATGCCGATATGTATGTGATAAAATGATTAAACATACCCAAACCATTTGAAATAATGCCATCCATCTCTTCTTCCCTTGCCAAGAGACCACATACATATTCCAGATGAAGTAAATACCAAATAGTGGAAGGCCATCTAACCTACATCAGATTAGCGTGAATGAGAGAAAATACATTTTTATGGTGTTAAACCTGTAGAATTTCAGTGATTGTTGGAGGAACTCACATGGATTATCCTATCCAACATAGAACTTCCATTAAAAAATTCTCCTGGTGATTGAGATGATATAAGTTAAAAACAAGATTTACCTGGTTGGATATACTAGCTTAAACCTACTCATATATATTTGTTGTTCTTCTATATTTTAGAGTATGTATCATAGTCCTCAAATATGGCTTTCATCAATTTCTTCCCTACCTATATGTGTGTACCACTTTTTACACCTAAAGTTCGACTCTCTTTTCCCTTGTATTAAATCTGAGCTACCCTCTAACTTACTTTGACTAACAGAGTACAGCAGAAATAATGATGTGCCTGTTACAGGCCTAACATTTAACCAAAGGGGTAGCTTTTGTTCTTGGGGACTGGTCACCATGTGATGGTTGCTAAACCTGGGTATGAAACCCAAGCTAACTACATGGAGAGATGCTTGACCAATCCCCAGCTGTTCTAATAATTCTAGATGAGGCAACTGTCATGAGTTAGAAAGCCATCTATCTTAATCGATTAGTGCTGCTATAACAAAATACCTGGGACTTGGTAACTTATACAAATTAGACATTTATTTCTAGTAGTTCTGAAGGCTGAGAAGTCCAAGATCAAGGCAGTGGCAGGACTGATATCTGGTGAGGGCTGTTCTCTGTTTCCAAGATGGTGCTTTGTCGCTGCATCCTCTAGAGGAGAGAAATGTTGTGTTCTCACATGGCAGAAACTGAAAGGGCAAAAGGACCAAACACTGCATGAAGCATCTTCTAAAAGAGCCTAAATCCCATGAGAGAGATGGACCTTATGGTCTAATCACCTTTTAAAGGTCACACCTCTCAATACTGTTGCCTTGGGGATTAAGTTCCAACATTAAGTTTGGAGGGAACACCGTCATTTCAACCGTAGCACCATCTTTGACATTCCAGACCTAGGAGACAACATTGAAGCGAAAGAATTGTCCAGCTAATTCTGCCCAGATTGAAGAATTCTTATAAATAATAAATTGTGACTAGCCAGAAGGTTTGGAGTGATTTGTTAACCAGAAATTGATAACCGAAACCATGTGTAAATTTCAACTGTCAAACATGTGAAAGGTAAAGCTATAATAAATGGTTCTTAATTGATACATCATAATTGTACGTACTTATAGGGTTCAGTGTGATGTTTTGATACATGTGTACATTGTGTAAAGATGCAGTCACGGTAATTAGCATACCCACCACCTCAAACACTTGTCATTTCTTTGTGATATCATTTGAAATTCTACCTTCTGCTATTTTTAAGTACACGATACATTATTGTTGATTATCGTCGCTCTAGTATGCAATAGAACACCAGAACTTATTCCTCCTACCTAACTGTAACTTTGTCCTCATTGAGAAACCTCTCCTGGTTTCTGCCCTCCTCCAACCCTCCCCATTCCCTGATAACCAACATTCTACTCTCCACTTCTACGATTCAACTTTCTTAGATTCCACATATGCATGAAATCATGCAATATTTGTCCTTCTGTGCGTGGCTTATTTCACTTAACATAATGTCTTCCGGGTTCATCCATGTTGCCACAAACAATAACATTTCATTTTTTTTCTGGCCGAATAGTACTTCATTTTGTGTGTGTGTGTGTGTGTGTATCACATTTTCAATGTCTTGTCTGTTGTGAATATTGCTGCAATAAACATGCAAGTATGGCTATCTCTTTGATATACTGATTTAATTTCTTGTGTGTGTGTGTGTGTGTGTGTGTGTCTGTGTGTGTATCCAGTAGTGGTACTGTTAGATCATATGGTAGTTCTATTTTTAATTTACTGAGGAACATTCATACTGTTGTCTATAATGGCTGCACTAATTTACATTCCCACAACCAGTGTATAAGTGTTGCCCTTTCTCTCTATCTTTACCAGCATTTGTTATTTTTTGACTTTCTTCTAATAGCCATTCTGACTGAGGTGAAGTGATTTCTCACTGTGGCTTTGATTTGCATTTCCCTGATGATTGGTGATGTTGAGCATTTTGTCATATACCCATTGGCCATTTGTATGTCTTCTTTTGAGAAATGTCTATTAGGATCATTTGCCTGTCTTTAAATTGGATTATTATTATTTGTTATTTAGTTATTTGAGTTACTTATGTATTCTGGATATTAACCCTTGTCAGATACATAGTGTGCAAATATTTTCTCCCATTCTGTAACCTGTCTCTTCACTCGGTTGATTGTTTTACTTGCTGTGTAGAAGCTTTTCCGTTTGATACAATCCTATTTGTCTATTCTTCTTTTTGTTACCTATGCTTTTGAGGTCTTATCCAAAAAATCCTGAAAAAGAAATCAAGAAAACAATCCCATTACAATAGCTACAAAAATATTAAAATACCTAAGAATAAGTTATATAAGGAGGCGAAAGATCTCTGGAATGAAAACTGTAATATATTGATGAAAGAAATTGAAGAGAACACAAATAAAGGAAAAGAAATCCCATGCTTATGCATTGGAAGAATTAATATTGTTAAAATGTTCATACTGTCCAAAGCAATCTACAGATTTAAGGCACTCTCTATCAAGGCATCAGTTACATTTTTCAGAGAAACAGAAAAAAAATCCTAAAATTCATATACAACCATGAAAGATCCCGAAAAGCCAAAGCACTCCAGAGTAAATCAGAAAAAACAAACAAAAAAGTAGAAACATCACACTACCTGACTACCTGACTTCAAAATGTACCGTGGAGCAATAGCAACCAAAACAGCATGGTACTGGCGTAAAAATAGACACACACCAATGCAACACAATAGAGACCCAAATATATATCCATGCATTTACAGCCAACTAATTTTCGACAAAGGTGCCAAGGACATACACTCAGGGAAATAAAATCTCTTCGGTAAATGGGGCTGGGAAAACTGAATGTCCACATGCAGAAGAATGGAACTAAATCCCTATCTCTCCCCATGTATCAAAATCAACTCAAACTACATTAAAGACTTAATTTTAAGACTCAAAACTATGAAAGTACCAAGAGAAAACGTAGGAGAAACACTTCATCACATTGGTTTGAGCAAGTTATTGTACCTTTAAAATCTAGAATCCCCACAGTTTCTTTTTTATAGTTTCTTTTCCTCTGTTGTGAGTCCTAATTGTTAACTCATTGTTAGCACATTACCCTATAGATATTTCAACGTGTTTTTCTTCAGTTCTTAAACATATTCATGATGGCTGTTTCAAAGTTATTGCTAAATTAAGTATCTAGGTACAGTTAATTAATGTTGACTGTTTTTTCTCCTGAATGAGTTGCACTTTCCTTTTTGTTTGCATGTTTAGCAATTTTTGGTTGAAAACGGGTTATTTTACATAATATAGTACAGCTTTTCTGGTTTCTGTTGTGTATTTTTCAATTTTTTAAACAATTGGTTTTTAAATTTTTGTTTTAGTAACTTGTCTGGATTATTGCGGAGTCTCTTTCCTGCATCTGCGCAGCTCCTGATGTCTCAGGTAACTTTTTTTTCTTTTTTAAAGGTATTACATACATTTTTTAGTCTTACTTCCTGGGGATTGCTCCTGTGTCTGCATAGTCAGTCTCTGAATTGGAAACAGTTTGTGGTCATACACCTTGAGGCCATTAGGCCTCCACCCTTTTGAGGATGGAGATGTGTCATTTCAGGAACATTCAAAGTTGCATCCAGTTCTCATCTCTTTTTGCTTTTATTGTTTATAATTGTGGATATTTCAAGTACAGGACAATGTTTTGATATACATATACGTAATAAAATGGTTACTACAGTTAAGCCAGTGAAATTGATCATCTTATATAGTCACCATGTTTTTTGTGGTAAGAGCACTTAAAATATACACTTTTAGAAAACTTCCAGTATACAGTACAATATTATTATTAACTGTAGTCTTCATGTTGTACTTTAGATCTCTAGATTTTTTGATGGACACTTCTGTGTCTCTTCAGTGCACATGTGGGTTGGCAGTCATCCAGGGTTGTGTGAGTTGGTCTCAGCCCTTCCGTGGCTCTCTAATATTCAGGAGCGCCCCCTTAATTTTTGTCTTGTCTCCTATTCACCCTGAATCATTTCAACATGGCTGGGCTAACAAGGCCTTGGGCATTTCCTCTCTGCTCTGAAATGAGTCTGTCACTCTTAAGCCAGCAAAGCATTCAGTTGTCTGCATACATCCTCTACTGCAATTAGAGTTCAGGACCACTGGCTGTAAAGGTGCTGTTTTTGGTGTCAGTCTCAAATCACTAAAGCTACAGCTCTGACAGCTGAGTGGAGGGTGTTTGGATGGAAGCAACCCAAGAAAAGAAGTTTATAGATTCACAAGAGTTTCTTGGTGCCATTCCCACCCAATGTTGTTAGAGTTTTTAAAACTAAATGATTAATTATTCTCCATGTGTCTTTGTCTTTTATTTTCTGTGCCCTCAAATAGTGTGAAGGGTTTTTTTTCTTAAGTTGTATACTTGTTTTCTGCAAGGTAGCATCATTTTACCTCCTCACATTGCTATTGCCATAAGCCCTATTTCCTGTGGTTGATTTTTAATTTTAAATTTACTTTATTTTATAAATATAAAGGTTATGTATTTTTTATTAAGTGAGCTTCAACAGTATTATATTTATCTTTCGTAGACTTTGTTTCATCCGGGTTGTCAAAATTATTGACATGAAGTTGTTTTTCATGTCCTCATCTTTTTAATTTTATTTATTTTTATTTATTTATTTATTTATTTATTTATTTGAGACAGAGTCTTGCTCTTGTTGCCCAGGCTGTTGTGCAATGGCACGACCTCGGCTCATCGCAACCTCTGCCTCCAGGGTTCAAGCGATTCTCCTGCCTTAGCCTCCCAAGTAGCTGGGATTACAGGCATGTGCCACCACACCTGGCTAATTTTGTATTTTTTGTAGAGATGGGGTTTCTCCATGTTGGCCAGGCTGGTCTCAAACTCTCGACCCCAGGTGATCCACCCACCTCAGCCTCCCAAAGTGCTGGGATTACAGGTGTGAGACACCGCACCCAGCCTCCTTATCTTTTTTTTTAGGTAACCATAGTTATTCATTTTAAACAGCCTCATTGAGGTATAATTGACATAAAATGTACACTACATGTTTAAATGCACATTATATCCATCCCCATCAAGGGTTTTCTTGTGCCCCTTAGTAATCCCTCCCTGCTGTTGCCCCACGGTCATACCATTTGCAGACAATGACTTATGGGCTTTCCATGAATATAGATTAATTTGAATTTTCTAGAACTGTGCATAAATTAAATCACATATACCCTTTGATCTCTGGCTTCCTCTAGAGAACATAGTTATCTTCAGATGTATCAATGGTAGTACCCATATCCATAGTTAATTTCTCTTATATTTTGAGTAGTATTGTATAGATACAGAAGAGTGTGATTATACAATCACTTGTTGATGGACATTTGGGTTGTTTTTATATATTTTTTTACCATTACAAATAAGGCTGCTATGAATATTTTACTGTGGTTTTAACGTGCATGTCCTTAATGACTAATGATGCTGAACATCTTTTGATATGCTTATTTCCCATCCCTATATCCTCTCTGCTGACATACCTATTCAAATCTTTTGCTCATTTTTTTCATAGGGCTGTTGGTTTTCTTACTGATAAGTTTTGGGGATTCTTTATATGTTTCAAATGTAAGTTCCTTATTAGATATATGTTTTGTAAATATTTTCCTCTCAGCCTATTGTTTATCTTTGAATTCACTTAGCAATATATTTTGAAGTACATAAGTTTTTAGTTTTGAATACGTTCAACTGACAGTTTTTAAACTGCACTTTCCTTTTGATGTCATAACTAAAAAATATTTGCCTAAGCCAAGGTCATACTTATTTTCTCCTAGATATTCTGTAGTTTTAAGTTTTGCATTTAGGTCTATAATTCATTCTGAGTTAAATTTTATGTAGGATGTATAATATAAATCTAAATTATTTCTTTCATTTTTATGTATATCTAATTATTTGAGCACTGTTTGCTTAATAAACTATCTTTTCTCTACTGAATTGTCTTTGTGCCTCTGTTGAAAATCATTTGGTCATCTATGCGTGGGTCTATTTTTGAATTTTCTCTTCTGGTCCATTGTAATATTAGTCTACCTATATACCAGTAACATACTGTGTTGATTACTGTAGCTTAAGAATAAGCTTTGAAATAAATGTCTTCTTTTGAGAAGTGTCTGTTCATATCCTTCACCCACTTGTTGATGGGGTCGTTTTTTTCTTGTAAATTTGTTGGAGTTCATTGTAGATTCTGGATATTAGCCCTTTGTCAGATGAGTAGATTGCAAAAATTTTCTCCCATTCTGTAGGTTGCCTGTTCACTCTGATGGTAGTTTCTTTTGCTGTGCAGAAGCTCTTTAGTTTAATTAGATCCCATTTGTCAATTTTGGCTTTTGTTGCCATTGCTTTTGGTGTTTTAGGCATGAAGTCCTTGCCTGTGCCTATGTCCTGAATGGTATTGCCTAGGTTTTCTTCTAAGGTTTTTATGGTTTTAGGTCTAACACATAAGTCTTTAATCCATCTTGAATTAATTTATGCAGCCAACAGACACATGAAAAAATGCTCATCATCACTGGCCATCAGAGAAATGCAAATCAAAACCACAATGAGATACCATCTCATGCCAGTTAGAATGGCAATCATTAAAAAGTCAGGAAACAACAGGTGCTGGAGAGGATGTGGAGAAATAGGAACACTTTTACACTGTTGGTGGGACTGTAAACTAGTTCAACCATTGTGGAAGCCAGTGCGGCGATTCCTCAGGGATCTAGAACTAGAAATACCATTTGACCCAGCCATCCCATTACTGGGTATATACCCAAAGGATTATAAATCATGCTGCTATAAAGACACATGCACACGTATGTTTATTGCGGCACTGTTCACAATAGCAAAGACTTGGAACCAACCCAAATATCCAACAATGATAGACTGGATTAAGAAAATGTGGCACATATACACCATGGAATACTATACAGCCATAGAAAAGGGTGAGTTCATGTCCTTTGTGGGGACATGGATGAAGCTGGAAACCATCATTCTCAGCAAACTATTACAAGGACAAAAAACCAAACACCACATGTTCTCACTCATAGATGGGAATTGAACAATGAGAACACTTGGACACAGGAAGGGGAACATCACACACTGGGGCCTGTTGTGGGGTGGGGGGATGGGGGAGGGATAGCATTAGGAGATATACCTAATGTTAAATGACGAGTTAATGGGTGCAGCACACCAGCATGGCACATGTATACCTATGTAACAAACCTGCATGTTGTGCACATGTACCCTAGAACTTAAAGTGTAATAAAAATATATTTAAAAAAAGGAATAAGCTTTGAAATAAAGTAGGGTAAGTCCTAAAACCTTATTCTTTTTCAGAATTATTTTGGTTATTTGAGTTCCTTTGCATTTCCATACACATTTTAGATATGTTTATCAATTTTTCACAAAACAAATCCCTGCTGAAATTTTGATTGAGTTTACATTGAATCTATAGATCAGTATGTGGGAAACTGACAGCTAAACATTATTGAGTTTTCTGATGCATAAACATATATGTCTCCATTTATTTAGATATTTAGTTTCTCTGAACAAATTTTACACTTTTCAGTGTATAGATATTGTACATATTTCATTAAATTTAAGTATTTGATTTTTTTATTATATCGTAAATGGCATTCAAACATTTCAGTTTTGATTGTTGCCCATATATGAAAATACAATTTATCTGGTATATTGATTTGTATCTTACAGCCTTGTTAACCTCAAGTTTTAGTTCTAGTAGCATTTCTGTAGATTTCATCAGTTTCTACACGGGTAATCATGTTGACTGTGAATAAAGACTACTTCACTTCTTCCTTTCTAATCATAATTTCCTTTACTTATTTTTCTTGTGTTAATGTACTGAGTAGCACCACCAGTTCAGAGTTGAATAGTGATAGTGAAAACTGTCCTTTTCGTATCCTGGATATACAGGAAGTCATCCAGTCCTTGGCTAAGTAATACAATAGCTGTGGGTTTTTTAGAGATATGCTTTATCAGGTTAGGAACTTCTATTATTATTTTGCTGAGATTTTTCTTTAACTGAAAAAGATGTTGAATTTTTTTCAAATGTGTCTGTGTCTACTAAGACGTTTATGTGGTTATTCTTCTTGGGTTTGTTAATGTAAACCTCCCTTGGTCATGATCTATTATGCTTTTATATAATGTGGAATTTTATTTGCTAACATCTTGCTTAAATTTTCATGTAACTCCAAGTACATTTGTCTGTATCTTTTTCTTGTAATATATTTGCTTTTGGTATCAAGATAGTGTAGGTCTTATAATTAGTTTGGAACTATTTTTTTCTTTTCAATTTTCTGCAAGAGTTTACATAGAATTGGTATGGTTTCTTACTTAAATGTTTGTTAAAATTCATCACTGTGCTATCTATGCCAGGAGTTTTCATTGCAAGAATTATTTTTACTAAAATAATTTAATAGATATGGAACTATTCAGATTATCTATTTCTTCTTAGGTAATTTTTGTTAATTTGTCTCTTTCAAATAACTTGATAATTTTACTTATGTTGTCAGATTTCTTGTCATTAATTTGTTCATAATATTCCCTTTTGTATTTCTTAATATCTGTGGAATCTGTAGTTATATCTACTCTCTCATTTATGATAAACAGTGATTTTTTTTCCAAATCAATCTGGCTAAGGTATGTTAACCTCACTGATTTTTTAAAAAAAGCTAGTTTTTTATTTCATTGTTTATCAGATTTTCTGTTTTCTCTTATATTTATTTCCACTGCTGTCTTTATTGTTTCCTTTTTTTGCTTATTTTATTTTTAATTTACTCTTCTTTTTCTATTTTCTCAGCTGAAAGTTGAAGTCCTCAATGTGAAACCTTTCTTATTTTGTTTTTTTTTAATTAATTTGAAGGAAGCAATAAGTGTAACTTGCCATAGAGGTATTATTAATAATGCATATATACATATAATGCTTATAAACATAATTTTAAATTTTATTATATATATGATGCCTATATATATGCTTATATATAATTATATATATATATAAAATTTCAACTTTTATTTTAGATTCAGGGGGTACATCTGCAAATTTGTTACATGGGAATATTGTGTGATGCTTAGCTTTGGGATACAAATGATCCTGTCACCCAGATAGTGAGCATAGGACGCAATAGGCAGTTTTTCAGCCCTTACCCTTCTCCCTGTCTCCCCTCTTTAGTAATCCCCAAGGTTTATTTTTCTCATCTTTATGTTCATATGTACTCAGAGTTTAGCTCCTGTTTGTGAGCACATGCAGTATTTGGTTTTCTTTTCCTGTGCTAATTCACTTAGAATAATGGCCTCCAGGTAAATCAATGTTCCTACAAAAACCATAATTTTGGTCTTTTATATGGCTATGTAGTATTCCATGATGTATATGTACCACATTTTCTTTACCACATCCTCTGTTGATGGGCGTCTAGGTTGACTCCATATCTTCGCTATTGTGAATAGTGCTGCAATAAACATATGAGTGCATGTGTCTTTTTGGTAGAACAATATATTTTCCTTTGGGTATTTATTCAATAATGGGATTGTTGAGTTGAATGGTACTTCTGTTTTTAGTACTTTGAGAAATTTCCAAACTGCTTTCTATAGTGGCTGAATTTATTTACATTCCCCCCAACAGTTTTAAGCATTCCTTTTTTTTTTCTGCAGCTTTGCCAGCATTTATTTATTTACTTATTTAGTTTTACTTTCCAACAATAGCCATTTTGACTGGTGTGAGATGATATCTCTCTGTGGTTTTGATTTGCATTTGTCTGACGATTAGTTATGGGGAGCATTTTCGCATGTGTTTGTTTGCCAGTTATATTTCTTCTTTTGAGAAACGTCTGTTCATGTTCTTTGCCCATTTTTTAATGGGGTTATTTGTTTTTTTTTGCCTGCTGAGTTGTTTAATTTCCTTACAGATTCTGGATATTAAATCTTTGTCAGATGTATAGCTTGCAAATATTTTCTTGCATTCTGTAGGTTCTCTGTTTACTTTGTTGATGGTTTCTGTTGCTGTACAGAAGCACTTTTGTTTAAGTACCACATATCAATTTGTGTTATATTGAAATTGCTTTTGAGGACTTAGCCATAAATTCTTTGCCAAGGCTGATGCTGATAAGGATATTTCCTTGAGTTTCTTGTAGTATTTTTTAGTTTGAGGTCTTACGTTTAAATATTTAATCCATCTTGAGCTAATTTTTGTATATAGCAAAATGCAGGGGTCCAGTTTCATTCTTCTGCATATGGCTTCCCAGTTATCCAAGCACCATTTTTTCTTTTACATTAATGTACATTTAGAACTATGAATTTACCCAACATATTGCTTTAACAACGTCCCACAAATTTTGATTGACTGTGTTTTTATTTTGATTAACTTTAAAATAACTTTTGATTTTTTCTGTTACTTCTTTGTCCTACAGATTATTTAAATGTTTGTTTTCAAAATGTTTGGAAGATTTTCCAAAAATCTTTACATTATTGATATCTAGTTTTTTTGCATTGGATCAAAAAATATACTATATATGACTTGAGTCTGTTTTAATCTCTTAAGGCTTGGTTTATGACCCAGAAGCTGGTGTATGTTGATGGATATCTTTTGTGCACTTGAGAAGATTGTAAATTCTCCTGTTGGGTTAACTGTTCTATAAATATCAGCTAGACCAGTTGGATGATTGTGCCACTCAAATTTTCTATATTCTTATTTTTCTTTCTGTTTACTTTCTGTGTAATTTGATCTTTTTCTAATTTCTCAGTGTGAAAGATTAAATAACTGATTTTAAAACTTTCTTTTTTTGGTTAAGATTTACTGCTCTACATTTTTATCTAAGCACTGCCTTAGCAGACTAAAACAAATTTTGCGTTATTTTGTTCTCATTTTCATTAGTTCAATGTAGCTTGTAGTTTTTCTTGTGGTTTGTTATTTGGGCTATGGGTTATTTTGTGGTATATTGTTTAATTTTAAAATACTTGCTTATTTTCTAGGTTTCTTTTTTTCTAATTTAATTTCATTTTGGACAGAAACATATTAATGCTACATGTCATTTCTTTCCATTTTTTTAACCTCATTAATCACCACATAAATTAATGAGGTTGATAATCATTCCAATCTTCTGTATCATTACTAATATTCTGTTTGTTTATTCTCTCAACTCTTACAAGAAGGGTCTTGCAGTTTTCAACTAGAATTGTGGTTTGTTCTTTCTTCCCAGTTCTCAAAGTTTTTGCTTCTATTTATTCCAAAGATCTTTTAATCAGTGCATATACATTTTGGGTTGTTATAGCATCTTTTTAAATTTAATCTTTTATCTTTATTAAATTAGTCTCTTTAGATTTGGAACTAACCCAAATGCCATCAATGATAGACTGGATAAAGAAAATGTGGCATATATACACCATGGAATACTATGCAGCCATGAAAAAGAATGAGATCATGTCATTTGCAGGGGCATGGATGAAGCTGGAAGCCATCATTCTCAGCAAACTAACACAGGAACAGAAAACCAAACACCATATGTTCTCACTCATAAGTGGGAGTTGAACAATGAAAACACGTGGACACAGGGAAGGAAATGTTGCACACTGGGGCCTGTCATCCGGTGTGGGGCAAGGGGAGGGAGAGCGTTAGGAGAAATATGTGATGCATGTGGGGCTTAAAACCTAGATGACAGGTTGATGGGTGCAGCAAACCACCATGGCACATATATACTGATGTGACAAACCTGCACGTTCTGCACATGTATCCCATAACTTAAAGTAAAATTTAAAAAAAAAAAAGTATTTTTAGTCATTGGTAATGTACCTTGCTGAAATCCACTTTGATGCATTATAGTTTTTTCAGCTTTCCTTAGAATAGTGTTTGCATATATAATTTTTTCTTCATTTTACTTTTACTCTATTATCTTTGTATTTAAAATAAGCTTTTTCGTCAGCATATAATTGAGTCTTGCTTTTAAATATTATAATCTTTGGCTTTTATTTATAGTGATATGCCATTTAAATTTAATGTGACTATTGCTGGGCACGGTGGCTCACGCATGTAATCCCAGCACTTCGGCAGGCTGAGGCGGGCGGATCACTAGAGGTCAGGAGTTCAAGACCAGCCTGGCCACATGGTGGAACACCGTCCCTACCAAAAATACAAAAATTAGCCGGGTGTGGTGGCGGGTACATGTAATCCCTGCTACTCAGGAGGCCGAGGCAGGAGAATTGCTTGACCCAGGCAGGTGGGGTTTGGGGTGAGCTGAGATCGCGCCATTGCACTCTAGCCTGGGCAGCAAAGTGAGACTCTGTCTCAAAAATTAATTAATTAATTAATGTGACTACCAATATAATTTCTATTTGTTTTCTATGTGTCCCACCTACTTTTTTTCCTCCCCTTTTTACTTTTCTCTGCTTTGTTTTATGTTGAATCTTGGTATTAGTCAATATTCTCTTCTTTATTGACTAGTAAGCTATACCTCTTTTTAAAGCGTGTACTTGAGAATTTGCAATGTATCTCTTTAATTTATGGAATTCTATCTTCAATTAATATTCCACTTCTCAAATAGTACATAAAAACTTATATACTTTATTTCCCTTCTCTTAGCCTTTGTGCGACTGTTATCATGCATTTTATTTTCCCATGTGTTATAATTCCACAGTATATTATAACTAAATTAATAAAACACCATGTTAATGACTGATATTAATTTTGTGGAAAAGAGATAGTAAGAGGAAATTTTGCAAAGATCACCCTTCCTTAATTATTAAGGTTCAAAAGAGAAAATGTCTGATGTTTTGACAGTCAGGAAAGATCTAATTTCTCCCAAAGGAAAATCTAATTCTCGTTGAAAAGGAAATCTTCAAGAATGAAGTTTTACAAGAAAATCTTTCTTAACTGGTAAAACATGAAAGACCATTCAATTGTTAGGAGCATAATATAATTTAACAATGGATCAATAATCTCATATTTAAAAAGAAAAGAATAAAAAATGAAACTACGTATCACCGAAGGAAATGACATGCACTTTGCCTATTCATACAATAGGAATAGTCTTGAGGGATGGTAAGCAAAGAAGATAGGGCTCATTGTAAGATTAGCCCATTTCTCCTCATGTGTTTTTATGTCTTGGCTCATTTTCTTTCTTTCTTTTGTTTTGTTTTGTTTTGAGACGGACTCTCACTCTGTCGCCCAGGCTGGAGTGCAGTGGCACCATCTCAGCTCACTGCAACCTTGGCCTCCCAGGTTCAAGCAACTCTTCTGCCTCAGCTATAGGCACGGGCCACCATGCCTGGCTAATTTTGGTATTTTTAGTAGAGACAGGTTTTACTATGTTGGCCAGGCTAGTCTCCAACTCCTGACCTCAAGTTATCCACCCACCTTGGCCTCCCAAAGTGCTGGGATTACAGGCGTGAGTCACTGGGCCCGGCTGCTTTTCTTTCTGAAAAAATAAACTAAATTATTCTCTATGCTTAAAAAAAGTATAGTGCAAGATTCCATGTTATTATGTCATAAACAGAAAATGCTAGGATAATACTTTCAGTAACGTAAAACAAATTATATCACAGTGGAGGTTAGGACAAAGCATCCAATATATGTATTGATTTGATTACCAGGCTATTGTTTAATTGTTAGCAAAATGATGTTATAATTGCGACTTTAAGTAAATTGATTTGCAAGAGAGTTACTTTGCCTGTTCTTGCATCAATAGTTTTAATTAAACTTGTTGTTATTAAGGGTAATTAAAGCCAATATATTTCCACTTTAACTTACAAATACAAGTTTAAAATGAAGGTAAATGAGGGAAGATACAGAGAAACAGAATGTATGTTTTCTTTATGAAATACTACAGCTCATTTAGTATCCTAAATTTCTCCAGCAGGTAATAAAATCCCACACTTAGCTTTGTCCCAAAGCAAAAATTGCATCATTAATCAGAAATTACTGCATCACTTATGGTTCTCAGGTATGTAATACCAATACTGTTGTTTGCATTTCTGAAGTTGTTTCAAAATAAAATAATACTTTTTCTCTGTCAAGTAAGACCTCATTTAAAGATAATGAAATTATTTTTATTGAGGAGAAACGTGTATTTAGACCATGCTTCAGAAACAGTGGTAATGCATTTAGGATGAGGAGAAAACATACTATTACAGTAATGATCTTCTAGATCATTTAATTAGTTATTTTATAATTATTTCATGAGAATTCATTTTGGTATATTGAGTGAGGCAGGGTCATAATTTTATTTTTCAATTTTATTTAATCAATTTTCCAATAACAATTTTGTTGAATAAATATCTCCCTATGCATATGGAATGCTTAATTTATTATACCATAAGTGTTTGCATTTATCTTAGTGTGATCCTGTGTTTTATATTCTATTGACTTATTTTTTTCAGTATCAAACTGTTCAATTGAGTTTTGAGCTCTATAATTTAGTTTCATTCAGTGTTTTTGTTTGTTACAACCACTTTTTAAATTTTTCATATTCATATTTATTTTCAACCTGTATTTGAGCTTTTAGTTTGTTGAATTAATTAAAAGAGGTGATTTACTTTTAAAATCTATATTTATCTTACTACTAAAAAGTTGTATGTTTTCTCATATTTTATCATGCACTTAGAATTTAATGATTGTGAATAGCCTATATTCACGCTGTAATATTTTTTCTGTTGGTGTTTCCTTATGTCCTTTTTTTCTTTCTTTGTCTTTTTATGGGTAGTTAATTTAATTGAGGTATAACTTACTGTATTAGGGTTCTCCAGATGGACAGAACCAGTATGATACATTTATATACGAAAGGGAGTTTATTAGGGAGAATTGACAAACAGGATTACAAGGCAAAGTACCAGGATAGGCCTCCTGCAAGCTGGGAAAGAGAGAAGCTGGAAGAAGTCCAAGTCCAAAAGCCTCCAAACCAGGGAAGCTGAGAGAGTGCAGCCTTCAGTCTGTGGTTGAAGGCCCAAGAGCCCCCAGCAAGCCACTGGTACAAGTCCCAGAGTCCAAAGGCCAAAGATGTCCAAGGGCAGGAGAAGCAGAAGCATCCAGCCTGGGAAAAAGAAGGAAGAAGACCCAGCAAGCAAGGTTATCCGGCTGCCTTCTTCCTGCTTTGTTCTAGTCAGCTGGCAGCCAGTTGCATGGTGCTCACCGACATGGAGGATGGGTCTTCCTCTCCCAGTCCACTGACTCAAATGTCGATCTCCTCTGGCAACACCCTCACAGACACACCCAGAAATAATACTTTACCAGCCATCTAACATCCTTCAATCCAATCAAGTTAATACCTAATATTAATCATCACACTTATCTTCACTACAAGTTGGCCTTTTTGTGAACAGTACTATTTGTTTTGACAAATGCATGCAATCTTGTAACTACTACATAAACCAAGATATAGAACCAATGTGTCACCCTCCAAATTTCCTTTTGTACCCACTTTATAGTTTAATTTCTCCCCACCCCCATCTCAACTGCTGGCAGTCACTGATCTGTTCTCTATATTTTTGTCTTTTTGAGATGTTCTAGTATGAAATGTTACAGTGGTCTTTTGAATATGGCTTCCTTATCTCAGCATAATGCATTTGAAATTTATTCATGTTGTTATATGTATCTCTAAATCTTCAGCAGTACTTGTTATCATCTGTCTTTAGCTTACAGCAACCCAGGTAGGATAACATCTGGTATTGATTTGCATTTCCCTAATGTAATAATGTTGAGTATCTTTTCATCAGCTTGTTGGCCACTTGTATATCTTTCCTTAGAGAAATGTCTATTTAAAGCTTTTGTCTATTTTTAAAATTGTTTTTATTGGCCCTGCTTAGCATCATAAATATTTATTTGTTTCTTCTAAGAGTTTTTCTAGATTTTGCTCTTTAACTTAGGCGGATGATCCATATTGAGTTAATTCTGTGTGAGGTGTATGTTTTGAGTCCAAATTCATCATTTTGCATATAGATAGTCAATTCTTCCAGCACCAGTTTTTTGAAAAGACTACCCTTTTTCCATTTAATTGCTTTGGCACCTTTGCATTACCATATGAATTTTACAATCAGCTTTGTTATAAATTTCAGCCAAAAAAATGCAGTTGAAATTTTTAATAGCGATATCATTAAATATGTAGATCAATTTGGGGAGTATTATAGTAACAATATTAAGCCATTTTTCTTCAGTGGGAAAAATTTACTGTTTAGCATTTCTTATAGGTCAGCTTTGATGGAATAAATTGTCTTTATTTTTTGTTAAAATGTATTCATCGTACTTTTTTTCTTGAAGGATATTTTTGAGCTGTCTTCTTTCAGCAGTTTAAAGATGTTTTTCACTCTCATGTGGCCTCCAGGGTTTCTAATTCAAAGTGAACTATTAACTGGATCACTTGTTCTGCTCTAAGTAAAGTGTCATTTTTCTCTTGCTGCTTTCAGAATTTTCACCTTTTCTTTGAATTTTAAGTTTCAACATGATGTGACTCAGCATGCTTTTCTTGAGAATTTATTTTGCTTGGTGTGCATTGAATATCTTGTAGTAAATAATTTTCTGCCTTTCATCATTATATTTTGGAAGTTTGTAGCCACTATTTCTTCATTTTTTTTCTGATTCATTCTGTTTCTCCTCTCTTCCAGGGATTCCAATTACAAGTACGTTAGGCTGTTTTATATTATCCAACAGATCCTTCATAATCTGTTCTATTTGTGTGTGTGTGTGTTTCTCTGTATATCCTGTACATTGGATAATTTCTATATATTTATTTCCAAGTTCTCTTATTATTTTTTCATATCCACTTTACTGTTAAATTCATCTAGTGACTTTTATATTTAAAATATATTTTCCAGTTCAAGAATTTGCATTTTTTATTGTTTCCATTTATCTCCTGAGATTTTTATAATTTCATTTATTTTGAATAAACTTTGATTTACTTCATTTAGGTTCGTTAAAATGACCACTTTAAAAATATTTTGAGCTATTTCTAAAATCTGTTTCATCTCAGGGTCAGACTTGATTGATTTTCCTTCTTTTGAGGTTTTCCGCTGGTTCCACTGGTTATTTTGGAAGAATCATGGATATTATAAATACTAATTTGTGAATATTCTGAATTCTGTTATTAACCTGATGAGTTTCTCTATTTGTTTTTATGCTGGTAATTATCTTGACTGAACTTGCACTATAAACTTTGTTTATTGGACATCTCTGTCTCAGTTCGGATCGTTATCTTTTGATTTTGTCTTTGTTTCTGTTCTGCAGATGTGTGTTTCAGAGGTCACACAGAGATGTTGGTATACATAATTTTGAGATATTTTCCTTTTGGTATTCTGTGTTGTTGTTGTATTTTTTTCAGCAGCCATGATTTCCTTAGATTCAGTTCTGTATTTTTGTTGGTCAAAAAGATTCTGTTCCGCTGGTGATGACTTCAGCCATATACACAGAGGAGAAAGATTTCTGTTTTTTTTTTTCCAACTTCTGGAATTATCTGTCACTTAACATTTGTCAGAATTTCTCTCTAACTCCACCTGAGTCCTTTTCACATTCCTCCATGCTTATTGACTTGTTCAGGTGTCTCATTGTTGAAGTAATTTTGGCAATATTGTCTTTATATATAATTGTCTATGTTCCCAAGATTTTCAATTTCAGTTTTTATAAAATTTTACACAAATACATCCTGATGAACAAACACCTATTTTATATCTGTGCCTATTTCTTCCTCCATTCCAATTTTGTGTATCTATGTACCCTATAATTTTCTTCAATAGACTGGCTAGAGCAGTGGTTATAAATCAATGGTGTGAGAAACAAAAATACTATTTAATTTATAATTTCAATGATTCACTTTCAAAGCACATATCTGTATGAGCAAGTTGTTAGTACTTAATACAAATTGCCCATTTATAACTTCCTGGTGCAGGGTGTTTTAATATCTAAATAATTATGGGTTAGACATCTAATAAATATAAAATTCTTAGTGCCTGAAAAATAGCAAATATCCAATAGATAATATTAGATCCGTGACCACAACAATGCTACCTCAGTTAAAATTTCCAACGGCCCTAAGGTAAATTTTAACCCTATTTTATAGAAGTAAGTTTCAAAGCTCAGAAATATTAGGGAATGTTACCGAATTATTTAGTAGGCTGCAGTCCTGGATTTTGAAACTAGGTTGTTTTAACCATTACTCTGTCCTGTTGGTGTGGTACAGTTGGTTTTATTATGCCTCATTATTATGACACCCCTTTGCCTTGTTATATGTGCTAGGTTCTATCATGGGAAACCAAGAAGGTGACAAATTATCAGGCTTTGGATCTTATAGGCCACAGAGGAGGTAAACACATTCACAAATTTCTAAAACACAAGTGAGAATACAGTAAGACCTGTGAAAGTCCCAGAAAAAGTGGCATGGATTTCAGAGAAGCAACAAAGTACTCCTGGTAGCCAGAATCAAGGAAGGCCTCATATAGGAGGAGTATTTCAGTCGGGGCCTAAAGGTTACTTTGAATTTAGACATTGAAAGAAGGGATACAGTTATAATTTCATGCAAATAAACAACATGAACAATGGCAGAAAAGGAGCTTGTGTGAAGAACAGTGAGTTTTGTTCCTCTATTTTGTCAGATGCACAAGCTGAAATAAGGGAGAAGGCTTGGAAGAGATATATAAATAAAATGCTAAAATCCCTTATGTAACAGATGAATGAGTTTTGGTTTTATTTAGTAGCAAATGTGGAGACAGTTGTAGGTTTTGATCAGAAAAGTGACATGATGTGATTTATCTTTTTTATATTGTATTCGTGTCATGTATTGATTTATAAGAGCTGCTTGATTGCAAATGTGTTAATATTATTTGTATTGCAAATATTTCCACAAATATTCCTATGTCCATTTGACCTTATTTGCTTTTTAGCTTTCAGTCATTTTTAAAAATAATAATTCTTAAATGATTTCTACTTTAATATTGTATTACATAAAAACCAATACTGGCATACCTCAGGAATGTTGAGGATTTGGTTCCAGATCACTGCAGTAGGAGTGAATATCACAATAAAGAAAGACAAATTTCTGTGATTCCCAGTGCATATAAAAGTCATGTTCACACTATACTGTAGTCTAATAAGTGTGCAAATGGATAATGTATAAGAAAAGTGCATACCTTAATTTAAAAATACTCTATTGCTAAAAAAAAATATATGCTAATGATCATTTGAGCCTTCAACAAGTTATAGTATTTTTGCTGGCGGAAGGTCTTCCCTCAGTGTTGATGGCTGCTGACTAATCAGGGTGGTGGTTGCTGAAGGTTGGGGTGGCTATGGAAATTTCTTAAACTATGACAACAATGAAGATTGCCACATCAATTGACCCTTTTTTTAAACAAAAGATTTCTGTTGATGTTGATACTTTGACCTACTCCCATGTATCATGAATGTTCCTGATGTCATCTAAAATAGTGAATTTTTTGAAAAGGGTTTTAATTGTTTTTGCTAAGATCCATCAAAGGAATCACTGTATATGGCAGCTATAGCCTTACAAAATATATTTCTTAAATAAGACAAATTGAAAGTTGAAATTACTCTTTGATCTATGGGCTGCAGAATGAATGTTGAGTTAGGAGGCATAAAAGCAGCATTCATCTCCATCAGAGTTCTTGGGTTTATTGTCAGTGGGCAGTAGTATTTTAAAATAAATCCCTTTTTAATTCTGAAATTGAAAAAAATATATAAAAATCAATAAAACAAAGAAAAATGGTGTTTGAAAATACCAACAAAATTGACCAAACTTTAGCCAGACTAAGAATAAAGAGAGAAGACCAAAATAAATAAAATCAAAGATGAAAAAGGAGACATGAGAATTGACATTATAGAAAGTCAAAAAATCATTAGAGATGACTATGAGCAACTATATGCCAATGCATTGAAAACCTAGAAGAAATTGATAAATTCCTAGACACATAAAACCTGCCAAGACTGAACCAAGAAGAAATTCAAAACCTGAATGCACCAATAACAAGTAGTGAGATTGAAGCTGTAATAAAAATGTCTTTGAGCAAAGAAAAGCCTGCGACCTAATGATTTCACTGCTGAATTCTACCAAACATTTAAAGAAAATACCAATCCTACTCAAACTATTGTGAAAAATGGAGGAGGGAATACTTCCAAACTCATTCTATGAAGCTAGTAATATTCAGATACCAAACCAGACAAAGATACATTAAAAAAAAAAACAACTACAGGCCAATATCCCGGATAAATATTTATGCAAAAATTCTCAACAAAACACTAGCAAACCAAATTCAACAATACATTAAAAACATCATTCATCATGATCAAGTGGGATTTATCCCAGGAATGCAGAAAGAGTCAACATACACAAAACAATCAATGTGATACATCTTAACAGAATAAAGTACAAAAGTCAAATGATCATTTCAATTGATGCTGAAAAAAGGATTTGATAAAGTTTAACATCTCTTCGTGATAAAACATCCTCAAAAAAAAATAAGGTGTAGAATGAACGTACCTCAAAATAGTAAAAGCTATATATGACAGACCCACAGCTAGTATCATATTGAATTTAGAAAAACTGAAAGCCTTTCCTCTAAGATCTGGAACTTAACAAGAATGCCTACTTCAACCACTGTTATTCAACATTGTATTGGAAGTCTTAGCTAGAGCAATCAGAAAAGGGAAAGAATTAATGACATCCACGTTGGAAAGAAAAAAGCCAAACTATCCTTGTTTGCACATAATACGATCTTATATTAGGAAAAACCTAAAGACTCCACCAAAAAACTGTTAGAAGTGCTAAACAAATTCAGTAAAGTTGCAGGATATAAATTCAACATGCTAAGATGACTAGTGTTTCTATATGCCAACAGCAAACATTCTGAAAAAGAAATCAATTAAGTAATGACATTTACAAAAGCTATAAATAAAGATAGGAATAAACTTAACCAAAAAAGTAAAAAGCGTCTACAATGAAAACTATAAAACATTGACATGTACAAAATTGAAGAGAGGACACAACAAAATAGAACGTTATTCTATGCTTGAATTGGAAGACTCAACATTGTTAAAAATGTCCATACTACCTAAAGCAGTCTACAAATTCAATACAATTTCTATCAATCAAAATAACAATGATATTTCTCACAGCAATAGAAAAAATAATCCTAAAATTTATATGGAACCACAAAAGACCCAAAATAGACAAAGCCACCCTAAGCAAAAAGAAAAAAACTAGGCTCATGCCTATAATCCCAGCAATTTGGGAGGCCGAAGCTAGCTGGATCACCTGAGGTCGGGTGTTCGAGACCAGCCTGGCCAACATGGTGAAACCCCATCTCTGCTAAAAATACAAAAATTAGCTGGGCATGGTGGCATATGCCTGTAATTCCAGCTACTTGGGAGGCTGAGGCAAGAGAATGGCTTGAACCTGGAAGGTGGAGGTTGCAGTGAGCCGAGATTCCGCCACTGCACTCCAGCCTGGGCAACAGAGTGAGACTCTTTCTCAAAAAATGAATGAAACTGGAGGAGTCACAGTGACTTCATATTACACTGCAGAGCTACAATAACCAAACAGCATGGTACTGGCATAAAAACAGACCCATAGCCCAGTGGAACAGAAAAGAGAACCTAGAACCATATTCACACATCTACAGTAAACTCATTCTCAACAAAGATGCCAAGAACCTACACTGGGGAAAAGACACTTTCTTCAATAAATGGTGCTGGGAAAACTGGATATCCATATTCAGTAGAATGAAGCTATACCTATTTGGGGTAAGTCCATAGAGTAAAATGAAAGCAAGTTTACTTAAGAAGTAAAGAAGCAAAAGAATGGCTACTCTGTAGACAGAGCAGCAGCATGGGCTTCTTGACTGAGTATACTTATAGTTATTTCTTGGTCATACATTAAAGAGTGGATTATTCATGAGTTTTCTGGGAAAGGGGCAGGCAATTCCCAGAACTGAGGGTTCCTCCCCCTTTTAGACCATACAGAATAACTTCCTGATGTTGCTGTGGCATTTGTAAACTCTCGTGGTGCTGATGGGAGTGTGTTTTAGCATGCTAATGCATTATAATTAGCATATAATGTGCAGTGAGGACGGCCAGAGGTCACTTTCATTACTATGTTGGATTTGATGGGTTTTGGCTGGCTTCTTTACTACATCCTATCAGCTGGGTCTTTATGACCTGTATCTTGTAATATAGTCCTGTGGACCTCCTATCTCATCCTGTGACTATGAATGCCTAACCTCCTGGGAATGTGGTCCAGAAGGTCTTAGTCTTAATTTACGCAGCCCCTTTCAAGATGTAGTCACTATGCTTCGAATGTCTCTGACACTGTGGATGTCAAAAGAAAATCTTTAGACAAATTAAACAGAATTGAATTGCACAAAGAATGATTAGTGAGTCAGGCAGCCCTTAGACCAGAGTAGATTCAGAGAGACTCCAGAGCTGCCATGTGGCCAGAGAGGATTTAAGGAGAGAAAAAGAAAAGCACAGAAAATGGAAGCTAAGTACAGAAACAGCTGGATTGGTTACAGTGTGGTGTTTGCTTTATTTGAACATGGTTTGAACAGTTGGCCACCCTTGATTGGCTGAAACTCAGTGATTAGCACAACAGTAGGTTACAGTCTATTTATATACCCAGTTAGGTTACAGTTTAGTATGTACAGAGAAACCTTTAGGCTGAACTTAAAACATGGAAAAAGTCTGCTCTATGCTAAACTTAATTAGATGAGGATCACATCTCAGAGCTGTTCTACTGGAGCAGGGGCGCAGGGGTACTTATATTTCTACACCATGCTGTCATTAGCCTAGGGATATATGTGAGGAATGTAAATTCCCAGGTACCTCTTGATCTTCTTGGGTGTGGTCAGGGATCCCAGCAGCCTGAGGGGATTCCTCCAACAAAGAGTGCACCAACCGTAGTGCTGGCTTTTGGAAGTTAAAACACACCAGGAGCCTGTGTGCATGAGAATGGCAAAGGGATCCAAAGGAATGTGGACCGAAGACTGACAGAGTCTAGTGTAGGACTCCAAATTCCAAGTTTATTTCCTGAATTAATTTTTAGCTTGAGATGAGATAATAGGTGAAGTTGTTACTGGTGGAACATATCCTGGTTACTGGTGGCAAATCCATACGAGTCTGCAGCAACCTCAATTCTTCCTCAATTGTTGCCTCCTTATACCCCTCAAGTGAGGGGCATAAGGCAGAAAAAGAGACTGAAGCAAGTTGCAGAACCGAAGGGGAAGTTTATTTAAAAAGGTTTTAGAACAGGAAAGAACGCTTAGAAGAGACCGAAGTAGGCAGGTGAAGGTCAAGTGTGGTGTTTAACCTTGATCCTAGGACTTCATGGGCTGGCCCCTCTCCCATGATTCTTTCCTTAGGATGGACTGGCTGCATGTGCAGTGCCCCTGTTACCCTTGGGAAGTGAGCACATGCAGTGTGTTTAGGAAGTTGTATGCATGCCCATTGGAATCTTTCTTCCCTTTTCCGGTAGTGTGTCCCTGGAAGGTCATATGCGGCCATTTTGTCTCTCAATCCACATGCCCAGGAATTTGCATCTCCCTGGCATCTGCATTCAGTTAACACTTTAGTGCAACAGGTGTGGACCATCAGGAAATGGCCTCTCCCTCACACTGGCTGACAATTTATCACTTTCAGAGAGTCAATGTGATAATTGTGGAACCATGATCACACAACATTCCTTGTGAGTGGGGGGAAGAGCCCTCTCCTGCAGTGCTCATGGCTGTGTAACTACCTGTAACAAAGTCATTATCTGTGAATCAAAATATTTTAAGACCTTAACAAATATTTATTGAATACCTTCCAAGACAAAAATCTCTGCTCTGATAAGATACAGTCACATGATAACAACCCTAAATAAAAGAAGCACTTAGGATGAATGCCAATGATTAGCTTGCACTACTACCCAATATATTTGGTCTTCAAACCTTTCCATTCTTTTGTTTGTTTGTTTGTTTTATTTGTTTGTATGTTCTGGAAATTGTAGCACTTTCCTTGGTGAGAGGTTTTGAGGTTATTCCTGGCTGATCTCCTTTTCTCAAGAGTGATTAACCCTAGGTAATAGAAAAGCGTGCAGCAGTCTCCCCGGCTTCTACCCTAGCTTGTGGTAGCTACCAGCTGTGAGTCAGCCTTAACTCCCATCACTGTTCTTGGTAGTGGAGCTCATGAGCACCAGTGCACAGCTATCCTTTTCTCTCAGCAGTAATTCTCACCTACTTAAGGATGTCACTCCTGCTGTTATATCCTTTTTTTTCTCATGCATCAGTGTAACAATTGGTACTGGATCATTTCCATCTTGCCCACATGAGGGCTTTTGAATTTATTATTCCTTCTGCTTGTTATACTCTTCCCCTGTTATATATATATACATATATATATACACACACACATATATATATATACACATATATATACATATACATATACACATGTATATATACACATATATGTGTGTGTATGTATATATGTGTATATGTGTATGTGTATATGTGTGTTTATATGTGTATATATGTGTGTATATATGTGCATGTATATGTCTGTATATATATAATTTCTATAGTTTTTGGGTACAGGTGGTTTTTGGTTACATGGATGAGTTCTTTAGTGGTAAATTGTGAGATTTGAGTGCACCCATCACCCGAGCAGTGTACACTGTACCCAACATGTCATCTTTTGTCTCTCACCGCTCTCCTAACCTTCCCCACTGAGTCTCCAAAGTCCATCATATTACTCTCTAGGACTTTCTGTCCTCATAGCCTAGCTCCCACTTATGAGATCATACAGTATTTGGCTTTCCATTCCGAGATACTTCTTTTAGCATGATGGCCTCCAGTGTTCTCCTGTTTTTTGCAATGTAGCATAGTGGTGTTACTAGAAAGGGGTCCCGATACAGACCCCAGGAGAGGGTTCTTAGATCTCACGCAAGAAAGAATTTGAGGTGAATCTATAGAGTAAAGTGAAAGCAAGTTTATTAAGAAAGTAAAGGAGTGAAAGAATGTCTACTTCATTGGCAGCAGCATGGGCTGCTCAGCTGCTTATACTTATTGTTACTTCTTGATTATATGCTAAACAAGGGGTGGATTATTCATGAGTTTTTTGGGAAAGGGGTGGGCAATTCCCAGAACTGAGAGTTCCTCCCCTTTTTAGACCATATAGAATAATTTCCTGATGTTGCCATGGCATTTGTAAACTGTCGTGGCACTGGTGGGAGTGTCTTTTAGCATGCTAATGCATTATAATTAGCACATAATGAGCAGTGAGGACAAGCAGAGGTCACTCTCATTGCTGTCTTGGTTTTGGTAGGTTTTGGCTGGCAACGTGTTTGTGACCTGTATCTTGTGCAGACCTCCTATCTCATTCGGAGACTAAGAATGCCTTACCTTCCTGGGAATGCAGCCCAGTAGGTCTCAGCCTTATTTTACCCACCCCCTATTCAAAATGAAGTCATTCTGGTTCAAATGCCTCTGACAGTGGTGGAGAACACCAGGTTTTGAAATAAAAATACCTGCATTTGAATCCTGTCTCTGCCTCCTTACTTTGTCAGGTTACTTAATTTCTTGGTGTCTCAATTTCCTCATACGTAATATGTGGATAATGATAACACATTGTAGGGATGTTATAAGATTAAATAAGTTAATGCACGTGAAGTGCTTAAAAATATGCCTAACACTAGTAGGTACTCAAAAGTTAGGTATAATTAACTCAGATATCATCTCCATAACCCTGGTACTTTGCTTAAATAACCATCCAATCATTGTAAATCACATTATCCTGCATATTTCAATCAAAGTATTATGTATCATAATCTGTAATTGACTTGCTTGTCGATCTCTTCACCCCATCACATACCCTCCAAAAACATATACAAAAAAATGACCTTCAAGAGCTCAAATACTTTGTCTAGTTTAACCAGTGCTGTATCCCTCAGATCTAGAATAGCACCTGGCACATAGCAGGTGTTAAATAAACATTTGCTCAGCCAGTAAATGTTAAATAAATCACTGATTTTTTTTAAAGATAGCTGGGGCCAGGTGTGGTGGCTCATGCCTGTAATCCCAACACTTTGGGAGGCCGAGTTGGGTGGATCACCTGAGGTCAGGAGTTCGAGACCAGCCTGACCAATATGGTGAATCCCCATCTCTACTAAAAAATACAGAAATTAACTGGGGTGTGGTGGTGTTTACCTGTAACCCGAGCTACTCAGAAGGCTGAGACAGGAGAATTGCTTGAACTCAGGAGGCGGGGAGGTTGCAGTGAGCCAAGACCGTGCCACTGCACTCTAGGCTGGGCGACAGAGCGAGACTCCATCTCAAAAAAAAAAAAAAAAAAAAAAAGCTGAGTCCTCTAGCGGTGGCAACAATGATGCATAGCCCTTTCTTTAAACAAATTTTATTGCATATATTTAAGGTATGTATACAACATAATACAAGATATATATATATATATATATCTTGTATTGCCACAATGATAGCAGCTAAATTCAAGCTGTAAACATCTTAAATACAATACACTGTTATTAACTATAATCCTCATGTTGTACATTAGATCTTTGGACTTGCTCATACATATTTGCTACTTTGCACCCTTTGACCTACATCTCCCTATTTCCTCTCCTTACTCCTGACTCTGATAATCACTATTTTAATTTTTTATCTCTGTATTTGACCTTTTTAATTTTGCATATAAGTGAGATAATTTTCTTTCTCTGGCTTATGCTACTTAGCATAATGTCTTTTAGGTCTATCCATGTTGTGGCAAATGGCAGGATTTCCTCTTTTTTTTAAGGCTGAATAATATTCCATTGTGTGTATGTGTGTATATATGTGTGTGTGTGTGTGTATACATATATCTATGTCTATAGAGACAACGCTGTTTCTTTATTCATCCATTGATGGACACCTACATTGTTTTCTATATTTTGGCTATTGTGGATAATGCTGCAATGAACATAGAAGGATGCATAGCCCTTCTGAAATATAGCTTCTTCAATAAACTTGTCAGTTAATTTATCTGGGTTGTTTGCGTTTACCTACTTTCCAAAAGAATTTGGCCTTACAGAGAAAAACTCGGATAAATTTAAAACAAGGGAAAAATAAAGAAACAAAACGAACACAAATCACATATAACTGAAGGTTACATTTAGCTGTTAATGCACAAAAGTGGTGGTGACAGGAAAGGGCACCATATAGGTGTTTTGTAAACGTTACACCATGTTATTGCCACAATAAACTTCTTAAATAGATTATTATCCCTGCTTTACAGTGAGGATATTGACAGCTAGACAGAAAGAAGTATTTTTATAACCACAAGTGATTAAAATGAACCATGCCAATTGGTTATAAAAGGTGGATTTTCTTTGGTTTCTGTACGAGACATTGGAGAGATGAATACTTATATAGAAGGTAGTGAACAGCACATTACATACTGGTCATCGATGAAAAAAAATTAGGGCAAAACAGTTATAAATAATGAAAATGTTCTAAAAGGAAGTAAAATACAATAATCAAGATACAGAGCTCTTGATTACATGATTTCGCATAAGAATAGAGATTGCTGAATCTCAACTCATAGAAGATTAGCTTATTTCTTAGATTGATTTCCTCAAATATCAATCATCTCAGCTTTTTTCTCTTATACAAAAGTAATACAACTTACTGTAAAGCATTTGGATATATAGAGAATTTTTTAAAGAGAAAACACATCATGCATATTCCTGCTTCCTATAAATTATGACTCTTAACATTTTGTTTCTTGCCAGACTTTTAAAAATTGTGTTTCTCTTTATGTGTATGTTTGCATGTTTATACACATTAAAAGATGGCAATCAGGATCTCTATTTATAGCAGAGCGGGAAACTAGATACCCTGAGCTATCCTCTTGTGTAAAACAACTAAAAATGCTTGATAAACTATTTAAAAAAACATTTTAAATTACATCACTGAACTCACTAGAAAATTAAGGGACATGTTTAGAAGATAGAAAGGGAGTGAAACTGGGAATCCGGAAAGATAAATGAACACTAAAACTGATTTTTGCCTGAGGGCATGTTTCAAACTGATTTTGAGTTTCTCTTTGATAGCTGCTTGAGACATGGGTGGGATGACCAATGCATCCCAGTTTGCCTGGGGTAACCCTCCTTTATTCATATTGTTACTGCATAATTATTAATAGTACTCTTTTCCATTCAAAAGTATCCTCATTTGGCCAGTCATTTATATCATCACCCTAGGCATGAACAGCTTGATTTCATTGAGACAAAAGCTTAAAGAACTACCTCAGTGCAAGTCAAAGTAGAAGTAAAGAGGGCAAAAAAGGTATCCTCAAAATGTGTTTACGAACACCAGGGAAACAGACAGACATCTCTAAACACACAGCATTCAGAGGCCATTTTGGATAAGACTGAACAGCTGTACCCCGCTCGATCATCTCTCAGTGCATCATCTCACAGAGTAGATGTTTACGGTGTGGAAAATAGCTTTTTTTTTAAAAAAAAACTGAATTAGGTCTAGTATTAGCACTTTAAGAATACAACGATGTGTATACCTATGTAACAAACCTGCACCTTCTGCACATGTATCCCAGAACTTAAAGTACAATAAAAAAGAGCACAACGGTGTGCAATAAAATAAGACTGTCCTTAAAATTGATTTGATGTTGAAAACGTTAATGCTGCATGGAATATATATATATATGTTATATATGTTATATATAGGTATTTATGTTATATATCATCTATGTAGTTATATATGTAATTATATATAGGTACATAAAACACCTAAATCTTCAATATTGCTAGCTACCTATTTAACCTTTATTATGCAATATAAATAAACATAATATATTGCACAAGTGCCATCTATTCTGATGTTCAGAACCACCATGAGAAGGTCAGCCCTCTCCACTTCTGTTTCCTTGGTTTTCCCCAGGAAAGGTTTTGTAGGTTAGTGGAAATCATAAAATACATATCTCTGACAGTAACAAATGAAAAGTAGAGTGCCTACTCATGCTGTTTTTTTCTTGTTTCTTCTTATTCTGCCATGTGTGAAAGAGTCCAATAGAATCATAGAAATTTAGTTTTAGAAGGAACTTTATGTAATTTTCTTGAGGTTTTTTTTAAAAAGGCATAATACTTGATATAGCTTTGATACAGTGCTTTATTTTTTTAAATTTCAGAGGGTGAAGGAGGAACTGGGAAGATTTCAAGCCAACTATAGAGCTACCAACAATTTCTGTGGAAGCAATAATTTCATTTCCATAATTAGTTAAAATTAACACCAGTAACTCTAAAGAACCAGATTATCATGATTAAAAGTCTAACACTTATGTCCAGATCACAGTAACAAAATATTTAATAAGTAAATATAATTAGGAAAAAAATTATTTAAAATTACAGCATCTACTTTTTGAGAATGCCAATTATTTTAAGCCACTTTAAAACATTATTAAAACATTGCATTGTAATTTAACAATTATAATTTAGGTGTGTGCTACTAGGTAGTAAACTTGCATGTAAATTTACTTTCCTAAAAATAAATAAAAAAATAGATATTTTATCCTAATTTTCTTGTATCCTGATTTTTAAAGTTTCACATATTTTAAAGATGTTACTATTTCGTTGTCCTTCAAAATTACTATTTCTAATGGCTATATTATATCCCACATTTAACTTGTCTCCTACTTTTAGAGTACTTAATTTTTCAGATTTCTAATTTAAAATTTGGTGATTAACATTGAAATGAATAACCCTATATATAAATCTTCAAATATACCTGATGATTTCTTTAAGCTGTCTTAGGGATGCAATGTAGAATTTGGGGCTGTATTTGACAGGATTTGTGTAGGAAAAATGTAAATGAGAGGGAGTGAGGAAAGATTACAAAATGGCCAGCTACCTAGTCACAGGAATCCAAAAATGAACGAGAGAGTGAGACACATACAGAGAGAGAACAAACCAACCAAGAAATATGGAAATATGTGTGTAGCCTTATATAACAGTTTTCCTGCCTGAAGGTAAATTTAGCCTGATGGATGACCCGTAGTACAATCATATTTCCTGCTCTTGTGGGGAAGAGGGAGAAAGAAATAGTAATAGAACAGAGATTTCCCTACTATGGCACCGAGAGACTCAAAAGGACTATCTTGCTACCTGTTTCCAGATTGCTCTTCAAAGAGATGCTACTAATTTATAGAACAATATGGTAGTACATTAGAGTACCTAACTCACTTCAGCACGACTAGTTTCAAGTATTTTAATTTTAAAAAGTGGCAATTAGATAAAAATGTGTGCTGTTTTTTAATTTGCAGTTTTCATCACCACCGAAGGTGAAATTTATTTTCATATATTTATGGTCATCAATTTTTAAGCTTTCTATTTTGAATTATAGATTCACAGGAAGTTGCAAAGAAACATACAAGGAGGTCCTGTGCTCCCTTCTTCACCCAGCTTTTCCCAATGTTAACACGGTACATAATTATAGTACAGTATCAACACTAGGAAATCGATATTGGTACAATTCACAGACCTAATTCAGATTTCACCAGTTTTACACGTACTCATGTACAATTATGTATGTCTATGTGTGCGTAGTTTTATCTATTTCATCACTTGTTTAGCTTCATGTAACTTTCAGCACAATCGAGGTACAGGACTTGCTCTACGCATTGATAGCCATTTGCATTCATCTCCCCCCATCTCTCACCTCTAGCAACCACTAATCTGATCACCATTTTTATACTTTTGTCAATCTTAGAAAATTATATATATGGAATAGTATAGTTTTTAATCTTTTAATATTGCCTTTTTTCAGTTAGCATAAACCCTTTTAAAGTCATCTAAGTTTTTGAATGCATCAATAGTTTTGGCTATTGGAAATAAAGCTGCTATCAATATTCTTACGTATCTTTTCATATGGGCATGACTTGATTTTTCTGGGGTAAATGCCTAAGAGTCTAATTGCTGGGTCATATGGTTAGCTCATGTTTAGTTTTGCGAGAAGATGTCAAACTGTTTCCAGAGTGACGATAACATTTTGCATTATCATCAGTGTTCCAGTGTCTCTGCATCCTCACCAGCATTTGGTGTTGTCCCTATTTTAATTTACTTTAGGCATTCTAAGTGTGTTTGGGGTTATTTATTTTGAATGTGTGAATTCCCTCCATTTTGTTCCTGTTTTTCTATTAGATCGTGGATATATTTTGTCTTAAGCTATTAGGAGCATTTTCTTTATTAAATATATTGACACCATTACCATTTGGGGAAGATTTTTTTGTTGTTGTTTGTTTTGTTTTGTTTTTACCAGTCTGTTATTTCCTTAAAGCTTTTTTTGGCATGGGAAAGTATTATATGTTTAGGTAATCAAATCTTTCTTTTCCTTTGCCAATTCTTTTTCTACTTTTATATTTTAAAAGTTGTTCTTTGCAAAGAGATTAATTATTCGTCTGTATATTCATTTCTATGTTTGGGGTTTTTTTTGTGTTTATCTTGAATGTATTTGGGTATATAATTTGAATGTCTATCTTGAGTCTTTTGCCATGTAGACAATTATTTCAAAATTATTTGAGGCCAGGCGCAGTGGCCCATGCCTGTAATCCCAGCACTTTGGGAGGCCGAAGCAGGCGGATCATGAGGTCAGGAGATCGAGAACATCCTGGCTAACATGGTGAAACCACGTCTCTACTAAAAATACAAAAACTATCCGGGCGTGGTGGTGGGTGCCTGTAGTCCCAGCTATTTGGGAGGCTGAGGCAGGAGAATGGTGTGAACCCAGGAGGCGGAGCTTGCAGTGAGCCGAGATCGCACCATTGCACTCCAGCCTAGGCAACAGAGCAAGACTCCATCTCAAAAAAAAAAAAAAAAATTACTTGAATAGTTCCTCCATTTTTTTCTCATTACATTATGCGCCTATCTTTATCACCCACTCAGTTTTTATTTATATTTAATTATGTCTCTGTGAAATGTATGCAGTTCTATCAATGTCTGTCAATTCTTGTGCCAGTACCACTTAGCTAGGATTCTGGCAAGAACTAGACAGCAGTCAAATCAAGACTGGGTTCCTGGAGTTTAGATATTTCATGTAAATCAGTGAAAAATGGGATCCTATGTTTTAGTCATCAAATGTCAGCATGAAAAAGGTATTTTTTCTTAAGAAAAGGCAGAGACCTGATTTATGTATTGTTATATAGGAGGCTCTGATTACACTTCTAAAGAGGGTCTGCTCTCATGGGATTGTATACCTTAAATTAGGTATCCAGGATGCTTGGCAGTAATCCCCATTTCTTCTTCAGACTAACTCCAAATAGCCCATGGTCATACATGCCTCTTAGAACAGGTTTATGTTCAGTAATTCTTCTCAGTAGATCTCTATCTTTATTACTGATCCAAATTTATACTTCCACAGTGTTGTAACATTTGTATAGGAGTCTTTTAAGGAAGCTAGTGATGTGAATGGAGTACATTAAGGTCCAAAGAACATTCAGGTCCATTTCCACAAGAAATGGAATCCATCTTAGGCTTCTGAAATTGCACTCTGTGAAGCAGTATGATCTACCACTAACCAACAGTTGAAGGAATAACTCACCCAAGGGCAGAAGAAAGGACTTCAGTTTGTTCTGGTGGTATAATAAGATTACAGAGACTGTCCTACGGGTTTGCAAGTACTTATGAAAAATCTTTATTTCTTTTATAGAAGACACTATGGATATGTCCCTCAGAAAAGACATCTTCACCTCTCTAAGTACCAGTTTGAATTTTATTTCACAATGACCAGTGTATGAATGAGGATGTTTTTGGTTGCATATGACTTCTAACCTGACTCAAAATTGTTAAATTATAAAGGTAATGTATAGACTTACACAACTGAATAATCCAGAGATACTGTGAATTTTACATGGTCCGATTCAGTGACCAAATAGGGTCATCAAGGACCTAGTTTATTTTTGTCTTTCCTCTCTGTCTTCAACGGTGTTGACATCATCCTTGTGCCAGTTACTCCTTAGGTCACAGATGGCTGTGAACAACTCCTTATGAATACGTCTCCTTGTTCAGGAGACAAGTGGATGTGTCTTACCATTTGCAGTAATAATAATATGTTTAGGTTTTTGGAAAATGCCAATTGGTTTAAGCCACTCAGAGTTCACCTCCAGAGGTTGGTAGTAAGGTTAATCCTTTGCAAATTATCTAATAGAGAAAGTTCAGGATTCTGTTGCCATGAAGGAGGAAAAAATGGATGCTGGGCAGCAAACCAGAGCTGTCTGCTATACCCATTATTCAGCACTTTAGAGACAGTTTAGAGACAATTTCTAAAAGAGCCTCTGAGGGACGGTTTGTATTAATACAGCTGGCTGTTTTAGTTGAGCCCTGTAGAGACTCTAAATATTCCTGAATCTCAATCAAAAACTACATATTTATTGACTCTCTACTATATGCTAAGCAATTTCCTGTCATTGAACATATCCTAGGAAGAATAAAAGGGGGGTGTTTCTCATCAGAGAATACTGAGTTCATTGGGGGTAAAATTTGCAAAACTTGTGAAAAATCTACTCCATATATGTAAAGTCTTTGTTGGAGAGCTTGGCATTTTACTGGCGCAAAGGCAGCTGGGCTGTTTTAACTGCTCTTTCCTCTTGAGCCACAGTTGCTTTCTGAGTGTAGCTGCTTCAGTGCTCCTGTCCACAGTCTCAATCTGTACCATGTTCAGAAGCACAGTGGTCATGGTTGAGGTTTTGCATAAATACGCAGTGTGTCTAGAGGTAGAGTCACTTCATTTCAGCATATGTGTAGTTGGCATAAATTTTAGGTGTGTGGGAACAGCTGATATCAGTGGCCATAATGCATAAGCATGGGCTTATGCTTCATATGGCCCCCAATTTGGCACACTAAGCCTATAGACATATAAGGAGGAGAACATTGCTTTTAAACAAAGGAGACAGTTTCCTTGTGTGTTGTGTGATGATGGCAAGTCAAATGAATACCATCCTCACCTCTCTTGCTGGGGTTTCTGGTAGAATGAGGTAACACTGAGAACCTAGCAGCAATTTCCTTTTAGGTTTTGAATTAGTGCATATAGTGGAAATAGAGAAATCTAGAGGAATCTAGAAGATTTTCAAATTTTTGTTGATTATTTTGTGATTTATGTCTATGGCTGAGTGCAAGAATTTACTATGTACCTGAGCATTTATTGCATGTCCAGAGATGTAATATGTGTTATATATGCTAGCAACTAACACATAAATAGCATGTTACAGTTTGCAAAGTAACTTCGCAGTGCGTTTTTATTTGATTTCATCTTCACCAGAATCTTGAGTGAAGTAGGAATATGTAACAATTCCATGTTACATTTGCAGAGCATCAGTTTCAGAGAGATATGTTAGTTAAGGTCATAAAATAAACAAATGGTAAATTTGGGATTGGAACCCTGATCACCCCTTTACAAATCACATAATCATTCCACTGTAGAAACCTTCCTTACATTTTTATTTTATTTATTTTTACTTTTATTTTAGTTTCAGGGGATACATGTACAGGTTTGTTACATGGGTAAGTTGTGTGTTGCTGGCGTTCGATGTTCAAATGGTCCCATCATTCTTGTAATGATCATAGTACCCAATAGGTAGTTCTTCCACCCACATCCCCCGACCCTCCCACTTGAAGTAGTCTCCAGTGCCAATTGTTCCCAACTTTGTGTCAATGCGTACTCAATGTTTAGCTCCCACTTATAAGTGAGAACATGCAGTATTTGGTTTTCTGTTCCTGTATTTATTCTCTCAGGATAATAGCCTTCAGCTGCATCCATGTTGCTGCAAAGGACATGATTTCATTCTTTGTTATGGCTGCATAGTATTCCATGGTGGATATGTACCACATTTCCTTTATTCAGTCCACCATTGATGGGCATCTAGGTTCCTTCTATGTCTTTTCTTTTGTGAATAGCACTATGATTGAGCATAAAAGTACATGTGTCTTTTTAATAGAACAATTTGTTTTCCTTTGGGTATATATTTAGTAAATGGGTCAAATGGTAGTTCCGTTTTAAGCTCTTTGAGAAATCTCCACACTGTTTTCCACAGTTGCTGAGCTAATTTGCATTCATATCTGCAGTCTTTAAGTATTTTCTTGGGAGCTTTGCCAATATCTGCGTTTTTTTTTTTTTTTTTTGCTTTTTAACAATAGCCATTCTAACTGGTTTGAGATGGTATTGGATTGTGGTTTTGATTTGCATTTCTCTAATGATTAGGGGTGTTGAGCATTTTTTCATATTTTTGTTGGCCACATATATATTTTATTTTGAGAAGTGTCTGTTCATGTCCTTTGACCATTTTTTAAAAATGGAATTGTTTGTCTTTGGCTCGTTTAATTAAGTTCCTTATAAATTCTGGATATTAGAACTTTATTGGATGTATAGTTTGTGAGTATTTTCTCCCACTCTGTAGGTTGTCTGTTTACTCTGTTAATGGTTCCTTTCACTGCACAGAAGCTCTTTAGTTCAATTAGATGTCACTTGTCAATTTTTGTTTTTGTTGAAATTGCTTTTGGGGATTTAGTCATAAATTTTTTGCCAAGGCTGATGTCCACAATCATATTTCCCAGGTTTTCATCGAGGGATTTTGTAGTTTTAGGTCTTACATTTAGGTCTTTAATCCATCTTGAGTTGATGTTATTCTTTATGTTTTTAAAAGGAGACATGGAATGAGAAGATCAAGATTAACAGTGGGCTATTGTCCTGAGTATTTCCCAAATCTGTCTTTGGAAGCTTCTCTAAAGGAGGTGAGGATAGGAGCTGAATATCTCATGCTGTTAGGTATGCTTCCAAAAAAAAATGTGAGATTACAATACACGCTTTTACAGGGCTGTTTTCAAAGGAGATATAACAATATTCCACATAATATTATAGAGTTGTTAAATTGTCATTCCTTTTAGGGTAGGGAAAAGTGTCTTCACTGTGTGTGTTTCCTAGTCTCAGTGGTGACTTTCTTTATGTTAGATCAAGTCACTATCATATCTCAGTGGCTCTTCTCTACTGGTCTACTTCCAGGTTTTTATCTGTCAAAGCATCCCTACATTGCACCCAAAGTGATCTTCCTAAAATGAAAATTGGGTAATGTTCACCTCTTAAAATACTACAGCATTCTACATTATCTAGGCATGAAGCACAGCTCCTCAGCATGGATAATAAGGCCCATTGCAATCTTCCTCACCTACTTTTCTACCCTTAAGGCGTCTCACTTTCTCATGGGCATCCCGTACTCCAGGCATGCTGAATGACACCTGTCCTGCCAGTTTCATACATTGTGATTTCACATGTGCTGCAATTTACATGATGTTGTCTCTGTCAATAATATACTTTCCTTCTTCCTTATTGACCTTGTTTCTTGGCAAGTTTCTTGCTAATCATCCTCAGTATTTAAGCATTATTTCCTCAGGGAAACTGTCTCTGATTTATTCCCTTGGCAGACAGATTTAGTTCCTGCTTCATCAGATTGTAACTCCTAGAGAAGCTTTCATGTATTTGTATTATAACACTCATCTCATCAGTTTGCTATTAATTATTTTCCTGATTGTCACCCCAGCTAATCTGTAAGCTCTTCAAGGTCAGATGTATTGACTGATTAGTTTTCACTTTGAAGTTCCAAACACAACACCTTGCATATAATAGGTGCTCGATATATTTGCTGAGTGAATGAATGCATAAATGAATACATGTTTACTATTAGGTTGGTGCAAAAGGAATTGCAATTACAACCTAACAGGTTGCCTAGGTGCATGTGTGATGAGTATTTTAAGTATGTGAGGTCTTTGTAGGTACTGCAGGAATGCTTGGTTAGACACAGGCATTGTATCATATCTGAAGTGTTGTGTATACTGTTGATATTCAATATAATGAAATTTAATACTCCTAATGGAAATATAGGAGTGTAGTATGCAAAAAAGAGGTAGAGTCTGTTAACAAGTTTTTCAAAGCTGTTCTGGGTGAACTTCGGCAAATTCATTTCTCTCTCTGGGTTTCAACATTACTATCTTTCATAAGCATTAAAACAATATTTTTTCTGGAGCTCTCTTCAAGTAATCTGTGGGAACTCCAAACACCTGAAATTTATCCTATAATGTTTTATCCTAATGGAAGAAGGGGGCTTGTGTATACTTATTGATTACTTCATTCAAATTCTGTGTGGCATTTGTCACTTTCCTCCTCTCCTCTGATGCTGAAGATGCAATTGTGTTGGGCATGTATTCTTTGGCTCAGAACACTGTGTGCCATGTCCCAAAGAGCTCCTGATGTGGTTTGGATTTGTGTCCCCACCCAAGCATCCTGTCGAATTGTGATACTCAGTGTTGGAGGAGGGTCCTGGTGGGAGGTAATTGGATCATGGGAGCAGATTTCCCCTTTGGTGTTCTCATGATAGTGGATGAGTTCTCAAGAGATCTGGTTGTTTAAAAGTGTGTAGCACCCCCACCCCTTCACTCTCTTCCTCCTGCTCCAGCCATGTAGGACGTACCTGCTTCCCCTTTGCTTTCATCATGATTGTAAGTTTCCTGAGGCCTCCCCAGCCATGCTTCCTGTACAGCCTGTGGAACTGTAAGTCAGATAAACCTCTTTTCTTTATAAATTACTCAGTCTCAGATAGTTTTTTGTAGCAATGCAAGAACGGACTAATACAGCTCTTTACCACTTGCACTATCTCTGTTACCTAAGCTAATGATAATAAAAGGAACATCTACCATTTATTGAGTTTGTGCTAACGTAGCAGTCTATACTAAGCTCTTTAAATGGATTATCTCATTTATTCATGACTATCTTATAAGAAAGACACTACTCATAGCTTTATAGATAGATGAGGAAAATGAGGCATAGAGAGATTATATATATAAAACTTGCCCAAATTCACACGGCTTGGAAGTGACAGAGCCAGAATATGAATACATATCTATCTCTCTCCAGAGCTCAAAATCAACCCATAATAGGTACTATTATAAAATAGTACTAACTTATGTTCCCAGTGTGATATGATACGGGAACTGAGGGACATAGTGCTCAGACTTGTTCCTTCAGTGATTGGACCATTGACTTTCAGCTAGATGTACGTCTCTTGCCCCTGTCCTCCCCTATAGTGTGTTCTTTTCTAAGACGTGTCTCTTTCCTCCATTTGAAAAAGGCTCATTGTCCAGACAGGTTTGATCCTAAGCTGGTTTCTGTATATTTTTATATTTTGTGGTTTTGTCAGAATTTTATAAGCTATTTCATTTTACCAGGTAACCTCTTTAGTATATCCTTTTTGCTAATGGTACATTTTACTTAACTGGCTTGTCCTTTAACTTTCTAGGTTCTATTGCTTTTTTTCTATATTGTCGTGTTTATAGAATGTTTTATTATTTTTATTCAAGTATTTAATTATCTTAGTTAATTTCTCTTCTTTAATTTTCTGTGGTTTTTTTTCTTCTTTACGTTAATATATTGGTAGACCCTATAAGAATAAGTTTAAAACTATCATTTCCACTTAGTGTATCATGTTTGAGTATTGGTTTTAGATAATTTTACTACTTTTAGATTTTATCTTATTTCCTTTGTTGTTTTATTTTATAGAAGCCTATTTTGTCTCATTTATAGTACAACCTCTCTATCTTTTATGCTTCAGGGGATGGGGGGAGAGATCAGAGATTGATGGGGGGTGAGAGTAAGTACGATGGAGATCGATGTGTGTGTTTGTGCCCAACCCAGTCTATCCCCCAAGAAGGAGAGATAGAACCTCTTAGTGAATCTGCTTTGTATGCTGGCTTTGTCAGAGTTCTCCCTTTGGAAAAGGACTTTTGGGCTGAAGATTAGTACTAGTGGTCCAGTAGTAGTATCAATAGTAATAGTAGCAGCAACTACCATTTGATAGATCAAGCATGGAACTAGGTGTTTATAGCATGTTTTATTGTATCTTCTCAGTATCCTACAAGTAGGCATTGGTAGTTTCATTTTATTGACAAGGTTTACAAGGAGGCTGGAACTCTGAGAGATTAAATCATTTGTTAAGCCTGGATTTGAATCCATGTCTGTCTCAATTGCAAAACTCTTGTGTTTTTATATTTTTTATATTTTTTTATGCAAGGGACTCCTGAACACAGATACCCATGGAAAAACATTATTCCCTTAAGAGAGAGAGGACAGATTTTCCAAGGATTTTCTCCTTCCACCTGAATTCATCTAGTTCTTATTGCAAAGGGAACCCTCCCCACTCCAACCAGGAATCTAGATCCATTGACTTTGCAAAACCAAAGTTTTTTCTCAGCTTAGCTGACACCAAGATCCAGTGTTCATGGGGATGTAACAGCCTCAGTATGAAATTCTGTCACCTTGGCTCACTTTCCTACTTCCAGTTTGGCTCAAATAAGCTGCTTTTGGTATTTAAAAACCCCTTTAAGCAGGCTTGCATCCCAGCTGTTTTATCAAGGCAATGTATCACTTTTGCCTCTCTGTTAATGAGCAGTAGAAGTAGCTTTCCTCAGCAAATTCTGTTTCTTTTTGTAGACAGTCCTGCTGATGTACTGAATATTTTCCTCTTTCCTTCTATTTTTTTTTCCTCCTGGTTATTTAAACAGTTAAAAACCCACACAAGAATAACATGATGGCAAGCATCCGACAACAACACCTATTTACCAACTAAGATATAGTTTACTTATGCAACCATAGTAACTACTGCTACCTGCTATGTAACTTACTCTTGAAGTTCATTGCATATTGAAAATAATTTACATGAAACCACTTAAGGTTACCTCTTAAGTGGCTAGTAACCCTAATCTGCCACGAAGTCCGTCTTTACAGAAGCTTTATTTTTTTCCTTCGGAAGTTTATTTATGTATTTACTTACTTATTTATTTATTTTGAGAAAGAGTCTGACTCTGTCACCCAGGCTGGAGTGCAGTGGCGTGATCTCGGCTCACTGCAATCTCTGTCTCCCGGGTTCAAGTGATTCTCCTGCCTCAGCCTCCGGAATAGCTGGGATTACAGGCGCCCACCACCATGCCCGACTAATTTTTGCATTTTTAGTAGAGACAGGGTTTCGCCATGTTGGCCAGGCTGGTCTCGAACTTCTGAGCTCAGGTGATCCACCTGCCTCGGCCTCCCAAAGTGGTGGGAATACAGGCATGAGCCACCATGCCCAGTCCCTTCTGAAGTTTAAAAGCACGTTTGGATGTAACATAATGATAGCTTTTCCTTGCAGCTATTGGAAAGTTCCCAAAAAGATGTATGAGTGTTTTGCACCACCTCGTTTGTAAAAGTTCAATTTATTGTCCTAAGAAGGTGACTGAAAGAACTACTAAATATCAATAAAGAGCATAAACCTAGTATGTGCTCGTTTTATAATATTGACTTACTAGGGGATTTCTGGAAAGACCATAGTGCCGAGGATCAGAAAGTGTGCTGTACTAACAATCAACATGAGATATTGGACATGTCACTTTACCTAAATCTCAGTTTTCCATATATTTAAATGTGTATGGGAGGGGAAAAGAGTGAGATCAGATGGTCCTTTCATCTCTAATAGAATCTTTTGTATATATGTCATCTGGCAGGGGACAACCCCATCTCCAGCTCTCAAATGAGAAAGAACAGTATAGAATTATGGATTTGGAGCTGAGAGGAAGTAGCTTTATGTAATAATTATGAATTCATTTTCTCTTGTCTCTGACTCCACACTTTGCCCTCCTTTTTTTACTGAATCAGAACTGTGAGATGTTTCTCCTTTGCCAGCTGGCTTGTTGTTAGGTTTTACCAGTAGAAGACGCTGGGGGGACATTGCAAGGCAAGGCAAGGAAGAAGTTTGCCTTATTTCTGTGTTTTGTCTTCCATTGGGATCAGTGTCCCAAGTTACAGTCGCTTTAAGCTTAGTAGCTTTCTCTGATCAGCAGTACTCCACATCTTCTGGCATGATTTTTTTCCTCCACAGCAGCCGTCTTCATAGTTCAGCTGTGGACTATGCTCCCCAGCAAGTTTCTCGGCCCCCCCAGCGATGGATTGCTTCTGAGGTTCAGCGGTAGCTTTAAACTTCTGACAAGTCTCTTCCCCACTTGCGTGCTGTGTGTTTCTCTGGTAGTCGTATCACCTCACTCAGGACTGAATCTCAGCCTTGGAGAGGGCTTCTTCGAAGTTTCCATGTACCTTGCAGCTCCCTCAGCCCTAGAATCCTTCTTTACCCCTTTTAGTAGTTAACTAGTATTAGTTAACGATGTGACAATTATTATATTATACTTTTTATTTTTCAAATTACAAATGTGGTTTCTGTATGTCTCCTGAATAGCTCCAGATTGATAAATTTCTAATAATTGTGTATATATATGTGTGTGTGTGTGTGTGTGTGTACATATGTTTGTGTGTATTTTTTAATGGCATGTGATAGAGGTCTAAATGAACTAATCACAAACAAGATTTTTGAAGGTGAGATTAGAAAAGAACACTTAAATGTCTGAAAAATACATGAGCAATGTTTATCCTCATATATAGAATCTGCCCCATTTATATTTGGGCCAGCTTTGTTAGCAAAGGGGGCCTGAATGTGGAGGAAAGCTTAGGGAAATGAAAATAATAAAAACACTTTTACTGAGTTCCAAAACACTGACTTCAGAACAATGAAATTAATAAAGTAGTTTTACTATTTTTTTGAACCGAATGAAAGTCTTTAAAAATTAAATTGTTTTTAACTCATGATTTGTTAACTCAATAAATGTGGTTTCAATTGAACTGCTTTGGAAGTTACTGTTTTCGAATGTAATAAAAGTTTTTAATTGTTTTCCTTTTATTACCTTACTTGTTTTAAAGGCTCTCAATCAAGCTTTTCCCTCTACTTATACAGCCCCAAGGACCAATTTACAGTGTATCAGTGCCCTGCAGGGAAGCAGGTAGACACTGCCTATGAGTTAGCTGACACTGTGGTGAAATAGAAGTGAGCACAGTAAATTCCATATGTAGACAAGTATTTCAAGCTTCCAGGTACTCTGTTTACCCCTCAAGTCTCACCTATACATTCCCCCGCCCCTCACTCTTGGCTGATGCCTTTGTTTCAAACTGAAATAATCAGAGGCATTGCTCATTTCCCTACCACCAAGCCTACAAAAATATAATCTGTAGTCATATCCTTTTTTCCCCTCCATCTAATTACAACAGAAAGAAATGAGTTTCTCTTATCAAAAGCCAACTCCTCTACTTGCATTCTGGATCCCACCCTCTCTTGCTTTCACAAGGCTAATTAAGTCTATTATCAACACTTCCTCTTAAAATTTATTATTTTTGTTAACATAGAAATGAGCTGTAATACTTTCTTGTTTTTTGTCTCTCACTTTTTTTTTCTTTTTCTTTTTTCTTTTACTTTAACTTCTGGGATACGTGTGCAGAACATGCAAGTTTGTTGCATAGGTATACATGTGTCATGGTGGTTTGCTGCACCTATCAACCCATCATCTAGGTTTTAAGTTCCACATGCATTAGATATTTGTTCCAATGCTCTCCCTCCCCTTGCCCTCCACCCACCCCAACAGGCCCCAGTGTGTGATATTCCCCTCCCTGTGTTCATGTGTTCTCAAGTTCAACTCCTACTTATGGGCAAGAACATACGGTGTTTGGTTTTCTGTTCTTGTGTTAGTTTGCTGAGGATGATGGCTTCCAACTTCATCCATGTCCTTGCAAAGGACATGAACTCCTTCTTTTTTATGGCTGCATAGTATTCCATGGTGTATATGTGCCACATTTTCTATATCCAGTCTATCATTGATGGGCATTTGGGTTGGTTCCATGTCTTTGCAATTATAAATAGTACTGCAATAAACATGCGTGTGCCTGTGTCAGGATATGAACAGACACTTCTCAAAAGAAGACATTTATGTGGCCAAAAAATATATGAAAAAAAGTTCACCATCACTGCTCATTAGAGAAATGCAAATCAAAACCACACTGAGATACCATCTCACGCCAGTTAGAATGGTGATTGTTAAAAACTCAGGAAACAACATTTACTGGCGAGGATTTGGAGAAATAGGAATGCTTTTACACTGTTGGTAGGAGTGTAAATCAGTTCAGCCATTGTGGAAGACAGTGTGGCGATTCCTCAAGGATCTAGAACCAGAAATACCATTTGACTGAGCTATAATATTTTCAAACCTCTTGTCTCCATTTTCATCTCACATTTTCTATTGAACCCAATGCAGCCATCCTCTTGCTTATATCACTCCATTGAAGCAGGTTTAGCCAAAATCACAAACTCTTTCCTTGTAACCAAACTTAAAACACATGTCCCAATCCTCATTTTACTCAATCTTTGTGTGAGTCTTGACCACTCCCTACTTGAAATAGTTCCCTCTCTTGGCTTCTATAACGCTATAGTCCCCTAATTGTCTTACTTGATATTTAATTTTAGTTGCTTTGATGGCACTTTTTCTTCTAAATATTGCAGTTCTTCATGATTTCGTTCATCTCTTTTTTCCTTTGCATTCTTTCCTGAAAGGATTTTCTCGATTCCAAGGGATGTAATGACCGTTGATATGGGCTGAATTGTGACCTCAATAACAAGGGTGGTACCAGTCTGAAGTTAGACAGGCAGTTGCTGAGCAGATGTCCTCACAGAAGTGTTTATGTCTGTGTGTAAGGTTGTAATGGCCTGATTCAGTTCTTTCTGTCGGATATTTACATTATCTGTATTTACTTACAAAATCATTCCCCATCTAATTTATACTTTTTGTTACATGATCTACTTAGAGGTTAGCATGAGAGTTGACAGGGTCAAAAGAATACTTGTTTTACCTTTTTGCCAGTTTGCTATCTTAGAAATATTTACTAGTTTATTAATGATAATCAAAGCATTTCCAGTATAAATAACTAAGAGTATCTAATTTGTCCATTACATAAATGTTTCTTGAATGCCAATTATGCATCAGATAATGGGGATATAACAGTGACCACTGACAAGAACAGCACTATTCCTGCCCTCAGATAATTTAGAGACCTGAGAGACATAGGTAGGTACAACCACATATTGAGTAAATTAACAAAAAAATAAAAATAACCCTCACAAGTTCCTGTAGTAGTGTTATAATAAATCAAGTATACAGGACTTACTGGCCGTTTGGAAGTTGTTATAATTTTCCCAGTTTGTAATATGGAATTCAAAGAGAATACATAATTATAGATATACTTTGACCCAGGAATCCCGTTTTTGGAAACAGATCAACAAAGTGACTAAAAAGGAAAATAAAATGCTCTTTTGTACAATGATACTTATATCTGCACAGTCTATAATAACAATTTGGAAATAACAAAAATTCATATGTTTGAGGAATTGTTAAAATAATGATAGTATAGTATCTTAGGTTCAGTTTTCATAGGGAATAGATCCAGAGGCTAGGATTCAAGTAAAATTAGTTTATTTGGGAGGGAAATGATCATCAGTAGGAAAGTATGGACATGAAACAGGGAAGGCAAAAGATGCATTATCAAGCAGCTACTACTAAGGGTGACTAAAGCTGTTCCATGGAAAACTATGACAATATGTCATGATGCACCTCAGAATGATGCTGTCTGTGTGATGGTGTGTGGAGAGTCTAATTGCTAGGAGTCATAGGTTGAGATCTGTTCCATGAGGTTGCTGCTTCTTCAGCATTTCCTGCTAGCCATGGGCATAGCCAAAACGGCTTTTAGTGGTTGGGGATGGGATGGAGACTATCTCTTATTTACAGATACCGAAACTGACAGTTTTACATAGTCTGGAGCATATCGAAAGGTCAGCTAATGTAACAGTACAATGATACATTTCCATTAAATGTAAAAAATGTGTAAACCCTGTAGATATTTGTAAACAAGTAGAAGAAAAAAATTTGTCAAAGAGCACAATACTATTCATACGGTGTGTATAAGCGTAGAAATAGTAGTTATGTTATTAGAAAATATAGAATCTTATAAAGTATTGAACAGATACTTTTTTAATGTTATAAAGGTATATAATTAGTGAAAATGTTCCAGCAATGTTGGCTGAAAGACTCTTCAATTAGACATCAATAAACTGACACCTTTTAAATGCTAACAGTGCTGATATTACAGAGGTAGAGTCAATGGAAGTTAGTGAAATCTTGGGTTTGGTAGGGGAAGGAATAAAAGTCATCGGGATGCACTGAATATTTGTGACTAATCAAATGGATGGATGGCAGCATCTTCAACAGTGCTAGAGAATTCAGGAAGGTGATCTTATGTTAATGCAGCAGATTACTAGGTAAAGATGAAGGACTGTGATGTTGTTAGGAGTGTTTCTAAATGTGACATTAAGACCTTGAGATAGTTGCTGAGGATACCAATCTCTGAAATGTAGAGAAATGAATGTTGGAGAAAGTTTACAAATAATGATGAAAATAATGTCACACATGTAGATTAACACCCCGAAGCACTGAAAAGGTACATAAGGAGGATAAATGATCCCTCTTAAAAGGAATTGTTTTCTTCTTAATCATTCTAATAATTTTTCTTAACTTTCCTTTTCCCAATAGAGATTAGGAAGACAATCTTTGCTAATTAATTTCTACAATGCAAGTTTTAATGAAAGGAGGTGAAACGCTTGAGGAGGCAAAATAATTGTGGATACTGTTAGTTTATACATTTTATTCTTATCAGAACACGGACATTTGTTGCTTAGCGCCTTGGCTGACGTTAATCTCATCTTGTTTCACTGGACTGTTGCCATGGCTTGGTTTCAACAGAGTCAAGATATCTACTTGTTTTACTCCCAGATTGTCTCTGATAAAAGGATGAAAGCAGTTAAAATTATACAAGAAACTACTTTGTCACTACTTTCGTGGTTTGACTTAAGATGCTCTAGACATTGACGTAAGTAGGCCACAGTGTTTTATTAACCTCAATTAACAAGAAAGCAACGTTTCTTTTATCTGTGCCATTAATATGGGCAAGGAATAAAGAAAGTGCGATAAATTTCTAATTTGAATTTGGAACCCAGTAGAGGGAGAAAGTTGGAGCTGTGCATGTTTGCAGTTCTGAGTCATGGCCAATTTTTTTTTTTAACATAAGCCATCTGCCAGTATAATACTTTTAATGATACATTTACTTGAAATTCTTTTCACATGCTCCCATGAGTTCCTGTACTCAAACAGATCAGAAAGAATATTTGGCTTAGGCATTTGAGGCTTCTGTGATCTGCTGTCTCCATTGATTTCAGTTGACAATAACCTTCATCATTCAGTGTGTCTCCTCAGGGGCTAATATTCCATTTATCGAATCTTTTTATTCCTAAAGATCTTTGATATGGTTTAACAACAGTACACAAGCTTTGTAAGATGATGTGTTTGAATTTTGCTGAAAAGTTGGTGTTTCATAGAAACTAGTAAGTGGCCAGCTGATGTTTTAAATCTTATCAACATTACTTTTGGGGGGTAGTCTAAATAGAGTCAAAACTTGATTTTCACAGAAGGATTTGCAGAGCTTCACCGACTAGGCTATTGAAAGGAGTAGCCTAGTGATTTCCTTTTGTTCTTACTTTTGTTGATCTGTCTTTCTGGATTTATTATTGATTACTTTTACAATCAGAACATCTACAGTATGTTTCACTTCTTTGTTATATTTTTACTAGTTCTTTATTTATAAATCTCACATTGTCTCCAATATTTGCAGAACTATTTTTATACCAATTTTATTTTTTTAAAATTTTCAGTGTATTCAATACTTAACATCAGACTTACTCATTACTTCTTTCTCAAATCCTTTCAAAGTTTCAGAAGACTATTTCAATACAGGTGTATTTATTTGTTGAACACATAATTACTAAGGACTTACTCTTTACTAGGTTCAACAGTAGGCACTGGAGATATGGAGATGACTGAGGCACACCTTGTCCTCATGAGAGCAGCATAATATACTGGTAAAGGGTGGAGATTTCTGAGTCAAACCTGGATTTCAGTCCCAAGTGTGATGGAGAACTTTATGTGTCAACTTGGCTAGGCTACAATGCCCAGTTGTTTGGTCAAACGCAAACCTAGATTTTGCTGTGAAGTTTTTTTTTTTTTTTTGGTGCAATTAACCTTTAAATCAGTTGACTTTAGACCCTAAGAGCAAAGATGGAAATTTCCCAAAGAAGAAGAAATTCAGCCTCAGTAATACAACATACAAGCCCTGCCTGCGTTTCCAGCCTGATTCCCTGTGGAATTCAGACTAAAACTGCAACATAAACTCTTACTTAGATTTCCAGCCTCTGGCTTGCCATATGGAATTGTAACTTGCCAACATCTATCTCTCTCTCTCTCTCTCTCTCTCTCTCTCTCTCTCTCTCCCCCCCTCCCCCTCCCCCTTCTCTCTCTCTCCCCCTTCTCTCTCTCCCCCTTCTCTCTCTCCCCCCTTTTCTCTCTCTCCCCTCTTTTCTCTCTCTCTCCCCCTTCTCTCTCTCTCTCCCCCCTTCTCTCTCTCTCATATATATACATATATATGTAATTAGATAGATATAGATATGAAGCTATAGAATATAATTACATATGTATCTATATATTACATATATCTCTATATTATATAGATATAGCTACACATCTACATGCATATATGTGTGTGTATACATAGAGATATCTAAATATATATGTATGTGTATATATGTATATATGTATGTATATACATAGAGATATCTATAAAAACATCTATACCTATATCTACATTATAGACTATTGATTATATTTCTCTAAAGAACACTGACTAACACACCAACTCTTTTACACACCAGTTAGACTGGTTAATTTGCCTCTCTGAGCCTCAATTTCTTCTTGGTAAATGGATCTTACTGAGGATTAAATGAGCCAATGTATGTGAAAGAAGAAACAGTATACCTGACACACATATTAAGTACTCAACAAATAGTAACTCTAGCTTCATAAGTTGTTTAGTAACTAAAGGGTTAGATGTGATATAGGCAGTACTAGAGGTATAAATTTCTAGAAGGGAACAGAAGAGAGGAATTATCTAAGTCTTGGGGCAGGGTGGTCAGGAAAGGCTTTCTGGAGAAATGGATACTTAAAACCGAGACTTAAAGCTTGAGTAGAAAGATTCATTCATATAACTGAATTTGTTCACAAAAGGTATTGTGTACTTATTCTATGCTGGAACAGCTGATGTGCATTGGGGCAACAAAAGTAAGATATAGACAATTTATTAGATCTGGAATGGCAAAAAAGAAGAAGCTCAGAGAAAATGGATAGTCAGGTACCCAAGTAGAACCATGGCTTGTAGAGACTAATTCAGATGTTGAAGCTGACTCTGGAGAGGATATATGGCTTTTCAGCTGCCATGTTTTAGTAGCATCCCTGTCTTAGTTGTGCCTGAGTCATAGGACCAGACTTTAAAGGAATGATTTAATTCTAATTCCAGAAAAAGGTAGGGGTAATGGAGAGTTGAATTCAGTTTCTGCCCACACTCCTGCCCCACTATTAAGGCAACTCTAACTGAAGCAGAGTAGGGAGAAATAAAAACTGGATTGAGAGGTTTTCACCCAGATGTAATAGGTCTTCTAGAATAAAGTAAAAGAAAGAATAATGGTTAAAAATATTTAAAGATATAGCTAAAAAAAGCCACAACTAAGGAAAGATTTGAGTCTATTACTGAACCGCAACAATATTGTGCAGAATATATTAATGTTTATACGTATAATTATATGTGTGTGTGTGTGTATATATATATATACACACACATACTATTGCATTGAACAGGATCTACTTATGGTATGAAATAACAAAACAACTTTACTTTTTTTTGCCTCTTACTGATTTTTTAAATTTAACGGGTGTGTTATTTCTCTTCAACTAGAAAAGAACTCTAGATAGTCCCACTACTTTTCGGATTATCCTTAGGTAAATAAAAGCTGATTATCACTTTTGTCATTAAGCACTATGTAAATTCAGAAATTATAATGTCAATTTTCATAGAATAAATGGCATATCAAAGTTCAAATTTAGAACTTTCCCATCTCCTTTTTCTAGGACTTTGTAGTGGGAAGCCTACAGTCATGGATAGAGGGTGGGTATAGGAGGCTTCATTTCTCGTTCTTTTTCATATCCTTCCTCAAGGTTGGAATACACTGAGGAGAGCTTTAAGAGGAGAAAACATGTTCTTACTTGACAGGCTGCATAGATCATTGGCCTGGAAATGTTTTAGAGCTAACTCTTTTTTCCATGGCGCACTTTTCTGAGTTCTTCAGACCTTGTTCCACCTCACCCCCATCATTAAGGATGTGTCATTTGACATTCTCTTGGTACAACTAAATGAATATCTATTTCTGTTGGCCACTTACTACTAAACCTCCTAGGAATCCGAAGGTCTATCTCCAACTTTTTCCTGCTGAGGTTAATGTCAATTATAGTAAAATATAGTTTATCATATACTGTATTTTCAAATATTTTTAGTTTTGAAAAATTTTTACCTAGGAAAAATATGTGGGCATGTGAATGCTTTGGATTATTGTTTAATGATATATTTCCGTGTGTTAATATTGATTGTATATAAATGGCTTTTGAGTCAAATAAGTTTGGGCAAAATAGAGCATGCTTATTTTCTGTACAGCTTCCCAGAGCTTTTAACGCACTGTGCTGAGCATTAGCTATGTGACTTTAGGTAAATCACTTAATCTCTCTGTGCTGTTTCATTATTTGAAATAGGGATGAGATAATACTTACCTGATAACATTGCTGCATAAATTAGATTACGTGATGCATATGAAGTACTCAGCATAATGCCTGGCCGATAGTAAGCCCTTTTTTTTTTTTCTTTTTCTTTTTTTTTTTTATTATACTTTAAGTTTTAGGGTACATGTGCACATTGTGCAGGTTAGTTACATATGTATACATGTGCCATGCTGGTGTGCTGCACCCACTAACTCGTCATCTAGCATTAGGTATATCTCCCAATGCTACCCCTCCCCCCTCCCCCCACCCACCACAGTCCCCAGAGTGTGATATTCCCCTTCCTGTGTCCATGTGATCTCATTGTTCAGTTCCCACCTATGAGTGAGAATATGCGGTGTTTGGTTTTTTGTTCTTGCGATAGTTTACTGAGAATGATGGTTTCCAATTTCATCCATGTCCCTACAAAGGACATGAACTCATCATTTTTTATGGCTGCATAGTATTAAAGTTGGTAGTTATTGACATTTGTTAGGATGATCATGCCTCCTGCTGCTGCAGCTAAAGTATTCCAGAAACTTGATCATAGAAACCTTCCCCCAGAGAATGTCCCTGGACTCACGTTCTGCAGAACATACTTTGGGAAATACTGCACTCTCTCTCTTTCCTTTTTTTCAGCTCTGCTGTCTGTGCTTTGCATCTTCAAAAACTGAAATAGCACACAGAAAACTTCTTCTTTAACTTGGAAATTGAGCATTTTCAGTTATTTCCATTTGGCTTTTATTTGGTGAAACATACGATTATGGAAAATTACCTTTACCTGTCTACGATGTCATACTGAGCCCCTCCATAACCTTCACACAGCAACTGGCTATGCCCATTGTGAATTCTGCAGTAGTCTATGAAAAAATTTACTTGCTGATGGCCATTTTGGAGCTTCTAAGGCAGTTCCACAACATGCAATTGGTTTGCAAAGCATAGTGGCTTGTGTATATTTCACTCACCCTGGAAATTACAAGAGATTTTCCATAAATTGTCTCTTCAGATCTGGGAATGTCTAAGGATTAACAATCCTTCTCAGGCAAAGGATAAACAATTTTTGTATCCCTCAACAGTCACCCCCTTTCCTAGATTCTTTTCTCCAGCTAAAGTTATAACTCGTGTAAGAGGAGAATTGCTTTCCCAGTGTTTGATTTTGAAGCCTACTTGGAGAAAATCACTGAAAAATTAAGAAACAAATTCATGAGTTTTGAAAGAAAGGAGCAACATTAGAAGCTGCTGTGCAACTGAAGCATCCTGCACCTAACTCTTCTCTTGGCGCCCTATGCCTCTGCAGATGATGGTGTCTGTGGGTACGTTGAGGAGGAGAAAGAAAGAAAAAAAAAGAGGCTGCACTCTTAGTATCTTTTTACTAGTTAAAAACTCTGGCTTCTAGGAAGCCAAAGTGTGATGTAACAGAAGTGCAGGGATCAGGAGATCTGGGTTTGATGCTTGGCTCAATCCTGTCATTGAACGTCTTGTGACTTCCTCTACGTTTATAAAGGAAGATTATTAGGACTTGAATTTCATATATTTTAACCACCGAATCAACAAGGTGAATTGCTTTTGAGATGTAAGCAATATTTTAAAGTTAGCTTTCTTCTATAAAATGTATGCACTACAATTTTTGCAGGGGAGATAAAAAGGCAAATTAAACCAAACAATAAAAATATATATTTGGTGTCCTTTAAGTCATAAGTTTGATAGTGACAAACTAGCCATAATTTACCCTGAAAATTCTGTAATTATTGGAGGAAATTGGCTGTTTGTACATGATGTATATGCAGGCACTTTTCTCTTCTGCCCACCGGTTTCCTTATCTAGAAAATGTTAAAGAGATATACTAAGAAATTTTCCAGCTCTAATATTCTTTAAATCTTGACTTTTTCAATCCATTGTGTGAATACTATGTCCAAGTTTTTTTTTTCTGACCAATGAAAAACTGTATAAACAAAAAGATTAAGTGATTGTCTCAAGCACACCTCCAATTTAATTACCTCTGTATTCCTTACCTCAATTAATAGCATTTCCTTCCCCCACATAAGCCAGCAGCATATAGTCATTCACTCTTCCTTCTCTCTCTTACCCTAAATTCCAGTAGCTATCAAGTTCAGTAAAATCAACCACAGTAATGTTTGTCTGCACTCTCATGACCCTGATATTTTTCTATATTTAATAACTTTTTGAAAATATCTATTTGATCATGCCTTTCCTTTGCTTAAAACTCATTACTAAGTTCTCCTTGTTTGAGGGATAAATCTTAAACCCAGTAACACCTCCTACAAGGCCCCTAGAAATCTGCCTCTCCATACCTATCTCCGTATCTTGCATCAGGTCCCTCCCCTAAAGTTATATAGTAGGCTGAATAGTTCCCTGCAGAGCCATTCATGCCCCCATCCCTGAAATCTGTGAATATGTTCCCTAATATGGCAAAAATGATTTTGCAGATGTGATTAGGAAGTTTTAGATGAGGAGATTATCCTGGATTTTCTGGGTTGTTCTATTATAATCCCAAGGGTTCTTGTAAGAGGAAAGGAGGAGGGTCAGCTAGAAACAGAGTTGTGATGCCAGAAGCTGAAACTGGAGTGATGCAGGGCACGTATCCAAGGAATGCCAACAACCTTTAGAAGTTGGGAAAGGCAAGAAATAGATTCTTCCCTAGAGCTTCCAGAAAAAAATGCAGCCTTTCTGGGACTTTGATTTTTATCTCTTTGAGACTCATTTTGGATTTCTGGCCTACAGTGCTGTAAGACAGGAAACTCCCATTCTTCAAACAAAAGCTGTTATCCTGATGGTAATTTGTTACAGAAGCAGTAAGAAACTAATACAAGATAGCTGAAGTAGATCACCTTGTATAGCATTTTTCCTGAATTTTACTGATAGCATTAAGAATAATTACATTAATAGTTTATCTTTGAAACTAAAGTTCAAAAACTCTTAAATATGCATTGGACTATGCCTAAGAAGAAACATTTTTATATTAGTATTCCATGGCAGAAACCGGATTGGATTGGAAAAAAGAGAAAACAAAACTGAGTATTGTTAAACTGTTATCACAGAAATCCTCTATAAGCATAAACAAATCTCTTCTTTTAAAATTATTTCAGACCTTCTGAATCTGATATATTTATAGTCTATACCTGCATAGTACTTAGATAAGTTATTTTGAAAGTCCTAGGTGTGAGACTTAATCACTATATTTATCCTTGACTTTGACATTTTTAGTTTCTCTCTCTCTCTCTCTCTCTCTCTATATATATATATGTATATATATCTCTCTTTCCCTGTCTCTCTTTGCTTTAAAGTATATAAATGAAATTGAAATACAGATTTAGGAATTGAATAGAGGAAAGGCATTTGGAATAAGGAAAGACAGAAAGAAATCTACTTCTCCCACTTTATTTCTCTAGTTTGCACAGGCAAAATAAATTTGCCAAGTCACCAGTTCTGAAAAGTAGATGGGCTATCACATTAATCTCAGAAGGAATACATCCCACAGACCTAGTTATTCAAACTTTATATACAAGAATAAATTAGCAATGTGATCTCTAGTGAAGCCTGTAGAATAGATAATTTCAGTAGCATTGTTTTGTTCTTAAATCCTAGAGCTAGTCATGGAATTAAAAGTGTTTATCTGAAGTTACCTTGAGCCACACAAATACACACAATTATCTATTTAAAAAAAAAAATCCATACCTATGGCAAGTTGGATAACATTAAAGGAGCCTTCATCTTTTATCATCTTGATTTTATCCTGAAGTATTAAATCATCTGGCATTCATTCTTGGATTTTAAAGGGCTTGAAATATTGTGACCAGCAGAATCTACTGCAATTTATATTTTAATTTTGGATATGTGCTATTATATTTGAACAGAATCAATAAAAGCATACTTTTTAAAACTGAAATTGTAACTACAGGATATATACCTAAGATATATGCATTTTAGTTGGACCTCTCTCTACAATTCTAATCAATCAACATGTAAATCGTGACCTCCTGGAAAGCACATTTTAGACATCTTTGCACCTTCAGCAAAGTGTGGAAGTTCAGTAAATGTATGCTGTGTTATACTGAATCTTTTCCATAGGTACAGCATTATGCTATCTACTCTCTAAACTACCTAGTTGCAACACCCAATGATACCTATTTTTAAGAAGCACACAGCATAGCCTAAAATAGGCTTTAGGCTTTATTTTATCAAATGCTTAATATGTCCTAGTCATACTCTCGTGATGATAAGCATATGTGAAATATGGGGTGGATAATAGGAAAAGAATAGACCAGAACGTATCCACAGACGGGTGAATTAACAAAAAGTAGACACAAATTTGTGTCACATAAAATTACTTTATATCACAATATTTATATAGCACATTGATAGTTGGCCTTATAAGCATTAAGCATCTTTTATTTAACTATTATATTCAACTTAATTTTAATGTCAAGTATATATCGATGTTTGGAATATGCCATTTTAATACTTGAAAAAAGTCACACATGATATATAGAATTTCGTATTTGGAATATCTGAAATACTAAATATTCCAAATATTCAAATAGTCAATTTCATGTAGACACAGTCGTAAATTTTTCAAAATATATTTCATTTATTTTTATTTATTCAAGAAATATTTATTGAAATCCTTTCCATAAATTTTGTTTTGTTTTAGTATACTGTCAGCAACAGCTATTTTGTTTTATTTTATCTTATTTCATTTTAAGTTCCAGGATACACATACAGAACATGCAGGTTTGTTACATAGGAATACATGTGCCATGGTGGTTGGTTGCACCTATCAACCCGTCATCTAGGTTTTAAGCCCCACATTCATTAGGTATTTGTCCTAATGCTCACCCTCCCCTTGCCCTCCACCCCTGACAGGCCCCAGTGTGTGCTGTTCCCCTCCCTGTGTCCGTGTGTTCTCATTGTTCAACACCCACTTATGAGTGAGAATATCTGGTGTTTGGTTTTCTTCCTGTGTTAGTTTGCTGAGGATGATGGCTTCCAGCTTTATCCATGTCTCTGCAAAGGACATGTTCTCATTCTTTTTATGGCTGCATAGTATTCCATGGTGTATATGTCCCACATTTTGTTTATCCAGCGTATCATTGATGGGAATTTGGGTTGGTTCCATGTCTTTGCTATTGTAAATAGTGCTTCAATAAACATACATGTGCATGCGTCTTTATAGTAGAATGATTTATAATCCTTTGGGTATTTACCCAGTAATGGGATTGCTGGGTCAAATGGTATTTCTAGTTCTAGATCCTTGAGGAATCGCCACACTGTCTTCCACAATGGTTGAACTAATTTACATTCCCACCAACCGTGTAAAAACATTCCTATTTCTCCACAGCCTCACCAGCATCTATTGTTTCTTGACTTTTTAATAACCGTCATTCTGACTGCTGTGAGATGGTATCTCATTGTGGTTTTGATTTGCATTTCTCTAATGACCAGTGATGATGAGCTTTTCTTCATGTGTTTGTTGGCCGTGTAAATGTCTTCTTTTGAGAAGTGTCTGTTCATATCCTTTGCTTACTTTTTGATGGGGTTGTGTTTTTTTTTTGTTTTCTGTTTGTTTGTTTGTTTGTTTTTTGTGTTTTTTTTATGTAAATTTGTTTAAGTTCCTTGTAGATTCTGGATATAAGACCTTTGTCAGATGGGTAGATTGCAAAAATTTTCTCCCATTCTGTAGGTTGCCTGTTCACTCTGATGCTAGCTTCTTTTGCTATGCAGAAGCTCTTTAGTTTAATTAGATCCCATTTGTCAATTTTGGCTTTTGTTGCAATTGCTTTTGGTTTTTTCGTTATGAGGTCTTTGCCCATGCCTATGTCCTGAATTGTATTGCCTAGGTTTTCTTGCAAGGTTTTTATGGTTTGGGGTTTTACATTTAAGTCTTTAACCCATCTTGAGTTAGCTTTTGTATAAGGTATAAGGAAGGGGTCCAGTTTCAGTTTTCTGCATATGGCTAGCCAGTTTTCCCAGCACTATTTATTAGAGAAGTCTTTCCCCATTGCTTGTTTTTCTCAGGTTTGTCAAAGATCAGATGGTTGTAGATGTGTGGAGTTATTTCTGAGGTCTCTGCTCTGTTTCATTGGTCTATATGTCTGTTTTGGTACCAGTACCATGCTGTTTGGGTTATTGTAGCCTTGTAGTATAGTTTGAAGTCAGACAGTGTGATGCCTCCAGCTTTGTTCTTTATGCTTAGGATTGTCTTGACTATACAGGCTTTTTTGAAAGAAAAACATTTATGAAATGTAAAGATCTTTTTTCTAATTCTGTGAAGAATGTCAATGGTAGTTTGATGGGAATAACATTGAGTCTATAAACTACTTTGGGCAGTATGGCCATTTTCACAATATTGATTCTTCTTGTCTATGAGGATGGAATGTTTTTCCATTTGTTCATGTCTTCTCTTATTTCCTTGAGCAATTGTCTGTAGTTCTCCTTGAAGAGGTCCTTCACATCTGTTGTAAGCCATATTCCTAGGTATTTTATTCTCTTTGTAGCAACTGTAAATGGGAGTTCATTTATGATTTGGCTCTCTGCTTGTCTATTGTTAGTGTATAAGAATGCTTGTGATGTTTGCACATTTATTTTGTATCCTGAGACTTTGCTGAAGTTGCTTATCAGCTTAAGGAGTTTGGGGGCTGAGACTATATATAGGGTTTTCTAAATATAGAATCATGTCACCTGCAAACAGAGACAATTTGACTTCCTCTTTTCCTATTTGAATATCCTTTATTTCTTTCCCTTGCCTGATTGCCCTGGCCAGAACTTCCAATACTATGTTGAGTAGGAGTGGTGAGAGAGGGCATCCTTGTCTTGTGCCGGTTGTCAAAAGGTATTCTTTCAGCTTTTGCCCATTCAGTATGATATTGGCTATGGGTTTGTCACAAATACTATTTCGAGATATGTTCCATCAATATCTGCTTAATTGAGAGTTTTTAACATGAAGGGATCTTGAATTTTATTGAATGCCTTTTCTGCATCTACTGAGATAATCACGTGTTTTTGGTCATTGGTTCTGTTTATGTGATGGATTACATTTATTGATTTGCATTTGTTGAACTAGCCTTGCATCCCAGGGATGAAGCTGACATGACTGTGGTGGATAAGCTTTTGGATGTGCTGCTGGATTCGGTTTGCCAGTATTTTATTGAAGATTTTCACATCAATGTTCATCAGGGATATTGGCCTGAAGTTTGATTTTTTTGTTGTTTCTCTGACAGGTTTTGGTATCAGGATGATGCTGGCCTCATAAAATGAGTTAGGGAGGAGTCCCTCCTTTTCAATTCTTTGGAATAGTTTTAGAAGGAATGGTACCACCTCCTCTTTGTAACTCTGGTAGAATTCGGCTGTGACTCCATCTGCTCCTGGGCTTTTTTTGGTTTGTAGGCTATGAATTATTGCCTCAATTTCAGAACTTGTTATTGGTCTATTCAGAGATTCAACTTCTTCCTGGTTTAGTCTTGGAAGGGTGTATGTGTCTAGGAATTTATCCACTTCTTCTTAGATTTTCTAGTTTACTTGCACAGAGGTGTTTGTAGTATTCTCTGATGATAGTTTGTATTTCAGCGGGGTCAGTGGTGATATCCCCTTTGTAACCTTTGTTGTGTCTACTTGATGCTTCTCTCTTTTCTTCTTTATTAGTCTAGCTAGTGGTCTATCTAATTTGTTAATTTTTTCAAAAAAAACAGATTCTCGATTTATGATGTTTGGAGGGTTTTTGTGTGTCTGTCTCCTTCAATTCTGCTCTGATCTTAGTTATTTCTTGTCCTCTGCTAGCTTTTGGTTAGAATATGCTCCTTTAGCTCAGCAGAATTTGTTGCTACCCACCTTCTGAAGCCTACTTCTGTCAATTCATCCATCTCATTCTCCGTCCAGTTTTGTGCCCTTGCTGGAGACGTGTTGTGATCATTTGAATGAGAAGAGACATTCTGGCTTTTGGAATCTTCAGCGTTTTTGTGCTGGTTTTTCCTCATCTTCACAGATTTATCTACCTTTCACCTTTGAGGCTGATGACCTTTGGATGAGGTTTTTGTCGGGGGGTGTTTTTTGTTGATGTTGTTGTTGCTTTCTGTCTGTTAGGTTTTCTTCTAACAGTCAGGCTCGTCTTGTGCAGGTCTGCTGCAGTTTGCTGGAGGTCCACTCCAGACCCTGTTTTCCTGGGTATCACCGGTGGAGGCTGCAGAACATCAAAGATTGCTGCCTGCTCCTTCCTCTGGAAGCTTCATCCTAGAGAGGCACTGGCCTGATGCCAGCCAGAGCTCTCCTGTATGAGGTGTCTGTCGACCCCTGTTGGGAGGTCTCTCCCAGTCAGGAGGCACGGGGGTCAGGGACTCCTTGAGGACATAGTCTGTCCCTCAGCAGAGCTGGTGCACTGTGCTGGGAGCATCCCCCTTGTAAGGATCAGCTACTCTCTTCAGAGCAGGCAGACAGGAAAGATTAAGTCTGCTCAACATGCAACCCTACAGCCGCCCCTAACCCCAGGTGCTGTGTCCCAGGGAGATGAGACTTTTGTCTGTAAGCCCCTGACTGGAACTTCTGGATTTCCTGCAGAGGTGCCCTGCACAGTGAAGAGGAATCTGGAAAAGCAGTCTGGCCACAGCTACTTTCCTGCGCTGTGGTGAATTCTGCCCAGTCCAAACCTCCCAGTCTTAGCACTGTCAGAGGAAAACCACCTACTAAAGCCACAGTAATGGTGGTTGCCCCTCCCCCCACCTAACTCCATTGTCCCAGGCTGACTCCAGACTGCTGTGCTGGCAGTGAGAATTTCAAGCCTATGGTTCTTAGCTTGCTGGGCTCCCTGGGAGTGGGACCTGCTGAGCAAGACTCTTGGCTCCCTGGTTTCAGCCCCCTTTCCAGGGGAGTGCACAGTTCTCCTGTCTCAGTGGAGTCCAGGTGCCACTGGAGTATGAAAAAACTCCTGCAGCTCAGTGCCTGACCAAACAGCCTCCAGGTTTTGTGCTTGAAACCCAGGGCCTTGGTGGTGTAGGCTCATGAGGGAATCTCCTGATCCACAGATTGCAAAAATTCATGGGAAATGCATAGTACCCAGGGCGGGTAGCATAGTCCCTCACCACTTGCCTTGGCTTGGGGGAGGTAGGTCCCCTGGCTCTGTGCACTTCCTGGGTGAAGTCACGCCCCACCCTGCTTCTGTTCGTTATCCATGGGTCGCACCCACTGCATAACCAGCCCCAATGAGATGAACTGGGTACCTCAAGTGGAAATGCAGAAATCACCCGCCTTCTTCATTGGTCTTGCTAGGAGCTGCAGACCGGAGCTGTTTCTATTCAGCCATCTTGGCCCCTCCTATCAGCAACAGCTATTTAATAGGTTCATTATTAAATCTGCTTATGACTCTAATGCAGAAAATGTTAAAACATCAGTGTATACAATGCCAGTCAACTGATTTGATTTACTGGTAGGAGAATAGAATGTGATGGCAGAAAGTAACTTTGGAAACTATCTAGTCTAAACTTCTTCCATATTCCAGTTTTACAGATAAGGAACCTGCGGGCCAGAGAGAAGTAACTTAGCCAAGATTATACAAGAAAGTAGTGTCAGAGTCAGAGCTAGATCCTTGCTTTCCTGACTTCCTGATCATTGTGTTTTTAACTGTATTGAGCTGCCTTCATATATATATGTATTTTTTTCCTCCATTGCCTGAATTAACCTTTTTTAATTTTGATATTATATGTACACAACCCAAGAAAAGGAGCTAAAATGAAAGTGTGCTATTTTGAGACTTAACATTTGAACTCTTTTTGGATACCATAGTGGATGGGTGGAAGGGAGTGCTGGGAAGAAATTACCAATGAATATCTCACTTCTACATGATTCAAGTCCTCTGAGCATTTGCAGTCAAGTTAAGAATGTTTGTATAAGTAGAAATTCTAGGATAGTAAAGCACAGAAACATCTCCCTCTCTGCAGGAAGTTGAGCGTAATAAAGATGAAGACCTCATCTTCTTCTCCACATAAATATTTGCTTACCCAGAGAAAAGATAAAGTTTCTCTCTTTCTAGAACCACATAATGCCAGAATTGCCTAAAGGCGTTTGGGGTTTCTCTCCTGTGATGCAACCTCTTGCATGTGCAGGTAACATTTGACTCTCAGTGTCACCCCGTGAAGATTGGGGATTAAGAATTTAGTGCTAAGATATTGCTACGACTGCTACTTCTGCTGTAAGTAAGAAATGGCGCTTGTCTCTGATCCAGTGGTCTAGTATCAAATATATAGGCAACTTACTAGTTTTGCAGGTAAAATCTTAGATCCTTTAGTTTCTAACTTAACAGGCAGATGGAGCTGAATTGTTGCCATAGTATTCAAATTAGCTTCTACTAGTAATGAAATACACTATAAATACCCAGGAGAATGCAGGTATCTCTAAGTTGCAGAACTGTTAGTTTTTTCCCCATCAATCACTTACAGAAATATTTTCAATTACATCGCATAGTTGTCTGTATCTAATTGTACAGCTCGGATGATCAAAGTGTTCTTTGGGGATAAATGAAACAAAGTGGTGTTCTTTGAAGTTATGCCCCCGACATTAAATAACTGCAATCATTTATACCAGTGGCAAAATTGCTTTCTATAAAAACCTTAGAGATCACTAGCCAAACCTATTTTGAAATTGGTAGTTGATGAAGGTCTAAATTTTCCAACTTTTATATGGACCAAATGGTTGGAATGAAAGTAATTTAGAATAAGGCTGATGTACAAACACATTAAAAATGTTTAAAGTACTTCTAGAGACACTGTTGTAGTTTGAGTCAGTACTTACACCCAATTGCATCAGCATGACACTGCCAAAGTCCTTGTAAAAGATAATCTATACATGTGCAGATGTATCAGAATATAGAATCTCCAACAAGGAAGGTGATCTTCCTGCCTTTTTTTTTTTTTTCTTTGGTGGCAAAATATCATCTGGAGTTTTTAGCTCAGTTCTAGCATGACATCTTAAAAGTGACACTGATACAGGAAGTGTGTCTACAGCATGGGTAGCAGACAGCCAGGATGAACCACTATTAACTCTCAAAACCACCCTGTGGTGTAAGTGGCATTATTGCCATATGAGAATGAGAATATCAGGGCTCAGAGTGCTTACCAAGAACGCAAAAGTTAGTGAATGAAAAAGTTGGACTGAAGCCCAGATATTCTGGGTCTAAGTCATCTTAGGTTGCTTTCATTATTTTTGGTCTGAACACTATCGTAAATATATAAATAAAAAATTAACCTGTATAGGCATTATGATATAATGGAAATAATTATTATTTGCAGTCCGAATGCTTGTTTTTGAGTGTTGGTTATTCTGAACATACATATATATTTTTAATCTGTGGAAGTTATTTGAAAAACATGGCATTTAAAGCGTTTGCTGCACTGGTGGTGACAGCAATGAAAACAGAATCCAGGTCCTGACTCTTAGTCCATGTTTCTTGCTATTACACCATGCTGATTCTGTTTAAATTATTTTAGTCATGGTATATTCTGTTTTACATCTTCAAACTCCATGTGCTTATATTTTCATGAATACACAAGGTAGAAGAAAAATTCCAACCCAAGAATGAAATTCTCCTAATAGGGTTGATAAAACACCTAAAATTTTAGTCAAAAAAGGCCTGAAGTTTATTATTTGCAGATACAAGTGATTTTTGATGTTTTTTTTTCTCTTTTGAGACAGAGTCTTGCTCTGTTGCCCAGGCTTGAGTGCAATGGCGTGATCTTGGCTCACTGCAACCTCCGCCTCCCAGGTTCAAGTGATTCTCCTGCCTCAGCTTCCCCAGTGGCTGTGATTACAGGCGCCTGTCACCACGCCTGGCTAATTTTTGTATATTTAGTAGAGACGGGGTTTCACCATGCTGGCCAGGCTGGTCTCGAACTCCCGACCTCAGGCGATCTGCTTGCCTCGGCCTCCCAAAGTGCTAGGATTACAGGCATGAGCCACCATGCCCAGCCGTGATTTTTTATTTTTAAGAATGATCTATGCATGTGGGAACTTATCATTTGGCTTGGGGAGTACTGGCTAAATTATATTACTTAGCTATAATTGGCTAATTTTTCAAATTCATTCATGATTGTTTTTTATACCGTTTGTAGATAATTTAATTTACAGATAATTTCTTTCCTGAGATATTTTCCAATAGCATAATTTAAATATAATTGCTTTTCATTAAGGACAAATGCACTTTGATCTCAGGAGAAAATGATATTGTTTTCATATAATTTGTTCCATTTGAATTTGAAATGCAGCCATTGCTAAAATAATAAATATTCAGATATGAGTTGAAAAGCATTCCTTATTTAAAACTCCACATATAACAAAATGTAGTCACGCATAGTATGTTTAGTTCCTTTCCATGGAGATTTGCATTGCAAACAATAATAATAGATTTTATATACATAAGATACAGTTCTGGGTAGGTACAAATAGGTGGTTTAGGAACGAAAGGAATTTAGATTAAATAGGAAATAACATCCATTTGTTGCCCTCACAGATAAGACGGACAGTCAGGGAGACAGGCCTGTAAACAATTTAAATGCAAATGTTAAAGTATAAAGAATAGCAAGCCAAAGAGCAATTTTAAAATATAAAGAGCCTTGAATGGCAAGCCAACGAGCAATCCAAGATTTGCAAACAGCAGAATAATGTGAACACAGTTTATTTTTGAAAAAAAAAATATCTGGTGGCAGATTATGAGGTAGAGATCAGAAAATTGCATTAGCCTGACACTGCCAAAGTCCAGGTAAGAGATAATCTATACATGTGCAGATGTACCAGAGCGTAGACTCTCCAACAAGGAAGGTGATCTTCCTGCCTTTTTTTTTTTTTTTTTTCCTGGCCAAATTACATCTGGAGTTTTTAGCTCAGTTCTGGCATGACATCTTAAAAATGACGCTGATACAGGAAGTGTGTCTACAGCATGGGTAGCCAACTCATATGCTTTCAGGAGCCAAGCAAGTAACAGATGAGAGGAGCATTTCAGATATAAAGGCACATGTGCACACTCGGGGAGTTGGGGATTGATGGACTGGGGTCACAGGGATACAGGCTCAATTGTCTACCTTTTTATAGAAAGATGACAAATTCAATTTCTGTGTGTAATCTACTGATTTTTAAATGCTGGGTCACTTTTTTTTTTATTTTTTTAACACGGTACAGGTAAAACAAATTTTTCTGTAGGCTCCACTTTGCGACATCTGCTTTAAAGATTCTGGAACCTGTCATGAAGAATGTTTAGAAGAATTAAAACTTCTACAGTATGGAAAAGAAACCTGATTTGGGACAGTGCTAAAAGGGTGGCAGAATTTGAGATCTACTTTCAAACAGCCAAGGGCTATCATGGGTGAAGGAGTGAGCAGTTCTGTGTGGCTTTTTAAGGCACACAGGTGGCTATTTCAGGAAGACAGATTTCAATTACAAAGAGAAAATGCTTTTGAATGTCCAGAGTTCTGTAAAATTGAAAACAGTCTGCCTTGGAAAGTAGTACGCTCACTGTTACTGGAGGTGCTTAAGCAGAGAAAAGATGGCCATTTGATGAGTATGCCGTTGTGAGAGTTTATTCTATAAGAATTTATTTCTGTTTCTATGGTAACTTTCAACTCAGAATGTTTATGATTTGTTGGTACATTTCTAGCTCAACATGAAGAAGCAGCTCAAAAAGACCATCAAAAATATTATAGGAAATATGGACTCCATTAATAGAGATCAGTAACCAAAATAATGTGAGCAAGGCAGCGTGGTATTATTCAGCATATCCCTAACGTAGGAAATAGGAGACCTGGGTATGAGCCACGGTTCTGCTACTTGCTTATTGTGTAACCTTAAGTAAGTCACTGAAATTTTCTGTATCTTAAGTTTTTTATTAGTAGAATGGACAATTTAGACTAAGCAGTTCTCATATGTTAGTGTGCCTAAGAATCAGCTGAGGTGTTTGTTGAAAATGCAGATTCACTGACCCCAATCCCAGAGACTTTCATTTAGTGAAGTTATGGCAGACTATCAAAGCTCTATGGATTTATGAACTTCATTGCATTTGGATGGCTGAGTTTTATTTAGTTACTTTGATTCTTCAAACAATAGATGTTTTAACTTCCAACAATATCACTCTTTGTGTCTATACACTGTTTTAAATGATCTGTTTCTAGCTTCTCATCTTTGCTCTTTTGTTCTTTTACTTCATCTTGGAAATGATGGAATGAGAAGACTTTTAGAGTAAAAATAAAAGGAAAAATACAATTGTCTTATAGGCTCTGACCACATTGCTCTACCTTCCCCCAATGTAGAATTTTAGAAAATTAAACTGCAAGAAGAACTTTCTTATCCAAATTACTCAGCTGGATTGGTCTACTCTCCATAAACTCAATTATTGACACAGATCTTATCACCCAAATAAAGAAAAGCCAATCGGCTTACTCGTCAATACCAAGGGCAAAGCAATGAGGATCAGAGCAACAGAAAATTTTGGGGTCTTCCAGGAACTGCCTATGAACTTGTTTATTTAGTAGCAAGAAATCATCTGTTTGTTCAAGTATGAAGTATTGGTCAGTGGTAATCCAATTCAAGTTAAGGGACAAATATATTTTGGTGTAGATAATTACGTCGATTTAGCCATGATTGTATTAACACTAGTATTGGCAGCTTTATTTTCTACACACCTTTATGATGTAATAAAAGCACATGAAAACAAAATATTTAGATAATTCCATCAACAATTATTGCTATATAATATATAAAATATTTCTGGCTCCTCATGCACCATTTTATTGAGCTAAAACACTCTCTGTTTCTTTCTATTATCAAGCACTGTCCATTGGAAATATAATCTGAAGCAACACGCAAACTGCGCATCTAATTTTAAATTTTCTGGTAGCCACATTAAACAAGTAAAAAGAAAGCCAAAATTCATTTAAAAAATAACATTGTATTTACCATGGTGTACTTAAAACATTTTAAGTGCTCAGTAGCCACATATGGTGGGCAGCTGCAGTATTGGACAGCACAATTTGAATCAGTTACCCATGAGCTTTTAATAACTTTCCCCTGTTCATTGAAAGCTTGTCGCCAGCTAAGAGTCCCTAGTTTAATCATAGTCCTAGATTACTTCATTGTTCATACGCCCCTTGGTCTATCTCTTCATCCTCAGTAATCTGTGGTCCTTCCCCTCCATCTTAATCCCCCACGCCTATTGCCTCACTCTGATTTTTTTTCCACCCATAACTTATCAACCTCTGATATAAATTCTGTCATTTCATTCTCTGACTAAAACATCTTATTCTTCCATTCTCTCACTCAACTGCTCTTACTATACTTGCCCTTTGTCTTCATTTGAGCATGTAATAAAATTTTACCTGGTTTCAGCCCACTGGGTGATCTGTATTCAACTCAAATTCTATGGAAAGTCTATGGATTCTCAGTTCAACTACTTTCTCACCAGGATCTGCATATCCTTTCCACAGCTTCATCTATTTCTTCAATTATTTTTAAATTCTGTTTGTATCAAACTTTGTTTAGTTCCTTAAATGCACCAGGTCCTCTGGCCTTGCAGCCTTTGCACACATATTTTCCTATACCTAGAGTGTTTCTCTAACTCTTCTCCAACTGGTTATGGTTAAACATCATTGTGAGAAGATTTCCTGCCTGATCTCCAACTTTTCTTCAGCTTAGGGAAGTTTCTGCTATCCTCTGCCGAGAGCATTTTATCCATCTCCTATCATAGCACTTATGACAAGGTATTATAACTGCTTTTTAAATTTACATATTCTCACTAGACCATTGTCTCTTTGAAGGAAAAAACTGTCTATAATATTATCTGTTATATCCATGCAATTTTACTTTATGCTAATACTTTCCACTATTATTATAAATTTTTCAGAGTTTACTCATTTGGGGTCTAGTTCTTTAGTTCTTCTAGCAGATTTTAAGTTCTTGCAGGCAGGAACAAGGTCTATTTGTTTACTGCTGCATTCCCAATGCACAGGATACCTACCACCTGGTACATAATGGATGCCTTGTGAATATCTTTTAAAGGGATCGATAAATGGATGGATGGATGGATGGATGGATGGATGGATGGGTGAATAGATGGATGGACAGATGGATGGATGGATGCATGGATGGACAATATAGATAACCCAATAGGGTGACTATAGTCAATAAAAAATTGCACATTTTGAAATAACTTAGAGTGTAATTGGATTATTTGTAACTCAAAGGATAAATGCTTGAGGGGATGGATATCCCATTCTCCATGATGTGCTTATTTCACATTTTATGCCTTTATCAAAACATTTTATGTACTCCCAAAATATATACACCTACTAAGTATGTAGAAAAATAAATAAAAACAAAAAGTAAAGTAAAATGTAGATTAAAAAAAAAGAAACCAGTCTGCTTTCCTTAATTTGCAGATGTACTACTACCATGTCCTTGAAATACTTTTTTTGCCAGTTAATATAGGGAATTTAGACTAAGGGTCTGAATGCTTTATGTGGAATTTCAACATATGAAGACCAAAAAAGATTAACTGTAGTGTTTCTTTTTTGAGTATTCATTATATGTCTAACATTACTAGGCTATTTTTATTTTTTATTTTTTGAGATGGAGTCTGTCTCTTGCCCAAGCTGGAGTGCAGTGGTGTGATCTTGGCTCACTGCAACCTCTGCCTCCTGGGTTCAAGCATGTCGGCCAGGCTGTTCTCGAACTCCTAACCTTAAGTGATCCACCCGCCTCAGCCTCTCAAAGTGCTGGGATTACAGGCGTGAACCACCACACCCAGCTACTAGGCTCTTTTTATACGTTATTTCAATCCTTACAACAAACTCAGAAATAAATATTACATACTGCTTTTTGTAGATGGGGACACAGTCTTAGAGAACTACAGATGTTCATATTTTCCCCACTTTATAGCTCAGAGATGTTAAGCACCCTAAGAAGGTCACCTGGTTTAGTAAGGGCTAGAGCTGGGACTGGAAGTTGAGTCAGGTTACCTCTAAAGCCTGCATGTTCACAATGCAGTCCTCAGTGCCAGCCCTCAGTGAGGTCTGCAGTGGTCCTTATAACTATGGCTTATTTGACTATGTATTAACCTCTCTGACTAAACAAGATAGAAGAAACAGTACTTCATGATATTAAAGTTTCTTGGAGCTTCTTTCTGGACTAAAGTTCAATTTCAAGGACCTCCCCTGTCTTATAACATGGAGCCATGTGGTAATTCTTGATTCTTGTGTCACCATTACTTATTATCTTAGACTTAAAAGTATGGATTATTAAATCAAATGGACTATGTAACATTTCTTATCCTCTCAAATACTCAGATTTTTTATATGTTAAATGGGTAAAATTAATAGTAATAATTTTAGGGATTTTGCTGAATTTTAAGTAGAATAATGTATTTTTAATCCACCTGGCAAAGTCCTGACAACAAATAGTAGAATTCACTGCATGTTCTCACTTATAAGTGGGAGATAAATAACTTGTACACATGGTCACAGAGAGTGCAATAATAGAACTTGGAGACTCAGAAGGGTGAGAGAATGAGACGGTATGAAGTTTGGAGTGGGTCATGGGATAAAAAATTAGTTAATGGGTACAATGTACACAATTCAGGTGATAGTTACACTAAAAGCACAGACTTCACCACTACACACTATACGCATGTGTATTAGTCCATTCTCACACTGCTAAGAAAGACATACTAGAGACTGAATAATTTATAAAGGAAAGAGGTTTAATTGAGTCACAGTTCAGCATGGCTGGCCAGGCCTCAGGAAACTTACAATCATGGCAGAAGGGGAAGTAAACATGTCCTCCTTCACATGGCAGCAGCAAGAAGTGCCAAGCAAATGGGGGAACAGCCCCTTATAAAACCATCAGATCTTGAGAGGACTCACTCACTATCACAAGAAAAGCAGCATAGGGGTAATTGCTCTCATGATTCAATTACCTCCCACTGGTTCCCTCCCATGACGTGGGGATTATGAGAACTACAATTCAACATGAGATTTGGGTGAGAACACAGTCAAACCATATAATTTCACCCCTGGCCCCTCCCAAATCTCATGTCCTCACATTTTAAAACACAATCATGGCTTCTCAACAGTCCCCTAAAGTTTTAAGTCATTCCAGCCATAACCCAAAAGTCTTTAAGTCCAAAGTCTCATCTGAGACAAGGTAAGTCCCTTCCACCTAGGAGCCTATAAAATCAATAGCAAGTTAGTTGCTTCCTGGATACAATGAGGTAGAGGCATTGGGTAAATACCCTCATTCCAATTGGGGGAAAATGGCCAAAACAAAGGGGCTACAGGTCTCATGCAAGTCTGAAATCTAATAGGGCAGTCATTAAACCTTGAAGTTCCAAAATCATCTCCTTTCACTCCATGTCTCACATCCAGGTCATGCTGATGCAAGAGGTGGGTTTCCACAGCCTTGGGAAGTTCCACCACTGTGTGTTTGCAGGGTATATCATCCCTACAGGCTGCCTTCACAATTGGTGTTGAGTGTCTGCAGCTTTTCTAGGTGCATAGTGCAAGCTGTTAGTGGATCTACCATTCTGGGATCTGGATGGTGGTGGCCCTCTTCTCACAGCTCCAGCAGACAGTACCTCAGTGAGGACTCTGTGTGGAGGCTCTGACCCCACATTTCCCTTCTACACTGCCCTAGCAGAGGTTCTCCATGAGGGCTCTACCCTGGAGCAGACTTCTGCCTGAAAATCCAGGCATATTCATACATTCTCTGAAATCTAGGTGGAGGTTCCCAAGCCTCAAGTCTTGACTTATGTGCATCTGCAGGCCCAATATTACATGTAGGCTGCCAAGACCTGTGGCTTGTACCTTCCAAAGCAATGGCCTGAGGTATACTTTGGCCCCTTTTAGCCACGGCTGGGATGCACAGCACCAAATCCTAAGACTATACAAAGCAGCAAGGCCCTGGGCCCAGCCCAGGAAACCATTTTTTTCTCCTAGACCTTCAGGCCTATGATGGGAGGGGCTGATGGAGATCTGTGACATGCCCTGGAGACATTTTCCCCATTGTCTTGGCAATTAACATTTGGCTTCTTGTTACTTATGCAAATTTCTGCAGCCTGCTTGAATTCTCCTCAGAAAATGGGATTTTCTTTTCTATTGCATCATCAGCCTGCAAATTTTCCAAACTTTTATGCCCTGCTTCCCTTTTCAACATAAGTTCCAATTCCAAACTGTCTCTCTCAAGTTCAAAGTCCGTCAGATCTGTAGGGCAGGGACAAAATGCTGCCAGTCTCTTTGCTAAAGCATAGCAAAAGTGACCTTTGCTCCAGTTCTCAAGAAGCTCCTCATCTCCATCTGAGACCACCTCAGCCTGGACCTTATTGTTCATATCACTATTAGCTTTTTTGTCAAAGCCATTCAACAAGTCTCTAGGAAGTTCCAAACTTGCCCACATTTTCCTGTCTTCTTCTGAGCCCTTCAAACTGTTCAAACCCCTGCCTGTTACCCAATTCGAAAGTCACTTCCACATTTTTGGGTATCTTTTCAGCAATGCTCCACTCTACCAGTACCAATTTACTGCATTAGTCTATTTTCACACTGCTGATAGAGACATACCTGAGACTGGGAAGAAAAAGAGATTTAATGGACTTACAGTGCCACATGTCTGGGGAGGCCTCACAGCCATGGCAGGAGGCAAGGAGGAGCAAGTCACATCTTACATGGGTTGCAGCAGGCAGAGAGAGAACTTGTGCAGGGCAACTCCAGTTTTTAAAATCATCAGTCCTTGTGACACTCATTCCCTATCATGAGAACAGCGCGGAAAGACCTGACCCCATAATTCAATCACCTCCCACTGGGTTCCTTCCACAACACGTGGGAATTGTGGGAGTTACAATTCAAGATAAGATTTGGGTTGGGATACAGCCAAACCATATCAGGTAGGTTGGACATTTTAACAATATGGTGTCTTCCTATTTATGAACATGGAATTTTTCCCCATTTTTTGCGTCATCTCTGATTTCTTTGAGCAATGTTTTGTAATTCTCATTGTACAGATCTTTCACCTCCCTGGTTAGCTGTATTCCTAGGTATTTTATTCTTTTTGTGGCTACTATGAATGGGATTGCATTCCTGATTTGACTTTCAGCTTGAATTTTGTTGGTGTATAGGAATGCTACTGATTTTTGGTACATTTATTTTTTATCCTGAAACATTGTTGAAATTGTTTATTACATCACGAAGCTTTTGGGCAGAGACCACCAGGTTTTCTAGGTATAGAAACATATCACCTGCAAACATGAATAGTTTTACTTACTGTCTTCGTGTTTGGATGCTTTTTCTTTCTTTCTCTTGCCTTATTGCTCTAAGACTTCCATTACTAGGTTGAATAGCAATGATGAGAAAGGTCATTCATGTCTTATGCCAGTTTTCAAGGGGAGTGCTTCCAGCATATTAAATTTGCCGATTCAATATTATGTTGGCTGTGTGTTTGTCATAGATGGCTCTTATTATTTTGAAGTATGTTCCTTCAATGCTTATTTTGTTGAGAAATTTTAACATGAAGGAATGCTGAATTTTATTGAAAGCCATTTCTCCATCCATTGAGATAATCATATGGTTTTAAATTTTTATTTTTGATTATGTGATGAATCATATTTATTGATTTCCGTATGTTAAACCAACCTTGCATCCCAGGAACAAAGCCTCCTTGATCATGGTAGATTAGGCTTTTCATGTGCTGCTGGATTCAGTTTGCTGGTATTTTGTAGATGATTTTTACATCAATGTTCATGAAGGATATTGGCCTGAAGACTTCTTTTTCTATTGTATCTCTACCAGGTTTTGGTATCAGGATGATGCTGGCCTCATAAAATGAGTTAGAGAGGTACCTTCTCCTCAATTTTTTGGAATATTTTTAGTAGGAAGAGTGCCAACTCTTCCTAATACATTTCATAGCATTTGGCTGTGAGACCAGGCATGGCTGCTCACACCTGTAATCCCAGCACTGTGGGAGGCAGAGGCAGGTGGATCACTTGAGTATAGGAGTTTGACACCAGCCTGACCAACATAGCGAAACTCTGTCTCTACTGAAAATACAAAAACTTTGGGCTTGGTAGCACATGCTTGTAATCCCAACTACTCAGGAGGCAGAATCATGAGAATTGCTTAAACCCTGGAGGTAGAAGTTGCAGTGAGCCGAGATCACACCACTGCTCTCCAGCCTGTTTGACAGAATGAGACTCTGTTTCAAAAAAGAAAAAAAAGAAAAAAAAGAATTTGGTTGTGAATCCATCTGGTCTTGGGCTTTTTCTGGTTGAAAAGCTTTTCATTACTGATTCAATTTCAAAATGAATTATGGGTCTGTTAAGCAATTCAATTTCTTCCTGGTTCAATCTTGGGAGGTGGTATATCTCCAGGAATTTATCCATTTTGTCTAGATTTTCTAGCTTGTGTGCATAGAGGTGTTCATGGTAGGCTCTAATGTTTATTTGCATTTCTGTGGGGTCAGTGATAACATGTTCTTTGTCATTTCTCATTGTGTTTATTTGGCTCTTCTATTTCTTTCTTGATTTAGCTAGCAGTCTATCTTATTTATTTTTTCAGAAAATCAACTTCTAAATTTTTCTCATTTTTTTATGGTTTTGTCCATCTGAATTCCTTTCAGTTCAGATTTGATTTTGGTTATATCTTGTCCTCTGCTAGCTTTGGGTATGGTTTGCTTTTGTTTCTCTAGTTCTTCTAGTTATGATGTTAAGTTGCTGCTTTGAGATCTAACTTTTTGACGTGGGCATTTAGTGCTATACATTTCCCTCTTAACACTGCTTTAACTGTGTCCCAGAGATTCTGGTATGTTGTATCTTTGTTCTCATTAGTTTCAAATAATTTCTTGATTTTTGCTGTAATTTCATTATTTATCCAGAAATCATTCAGGAACATTTATTTCCATGTAATGCTATAATTTTGAGTTATTTTCCTAGTATTTATTTCTATTTTTATTATGCTGTGGTCCAAGAGCGTGGTTGGTATTATTATTTTTTTCACATTTGCTGAGGATTGCTTTATGTCCAATTGTGTTGTCGATTTTAGAGTATGTGCCATGTGGTGATGAGAATGTATACTCTGTTGTTTTAGGGTGGAGTGTTCTCTGCATGTCTATCAAGTCCATTTGGTTAAGTTTCCAGTTCAGATCCTGAATATCTTTGTTAGTTTTCTGTTTTGTTAGTCTGTCTAATACTGTCAGTGTGATGTTGAAGTCTCCCACTATTAGTGTGTGGTAATCTAAGTTATTTCACAGGTGTCTAAGAACTTACTTTATGAATATGGGTGTCCCTGTGTTGGGTGTGTATATATTTAGGATATATATGTCTTCTTGTTGAATTGATCCCTTTACCATTATGTGACACTCTTTTTCTTTTTTTATCTTTTTTGGTTTACAGTCCTGTTTTGTTAGAAACTAGGATTGCAACCCCTGCTTTTTTCTGTTTTTAATTTGCTTGGTAGATTTTTCTCCATTCCTTTGCTTTGAGCCAATGTGTGTCATTGCATGTGAGATAGGTCTCCTGAAGTGGCAAAATTTGGGTCTTGCTCCTTTATCCAACTTGCCACTCTGTACCTTCTAATTGGTGCATGTGGGCCATTTACATTCAAGGTTAAGTTTGATATGGCAGATTTGTTCACGTCATCGTGTTGTTAGCTGGTTATCAGGTAGACTTGTTTGTGTGGTTGCTTTATAGTGTCGTTGGTCTATGTACTTATTTGGGTTTTTGTAGTGGCCAGTAATGGTCTTTTCTTTCCATGTTCAGCATTCCTTTCAGGACCTCTTATAAGGCAGGTCTGGTAATGAGTTCCCTCAGTGTTTGCATTTCTGAAAACAATCTTATTTCTCTTTTGCTTATGAAGGTTAGTTTGGCTAGATATGAAATTCTTGACTGGAAATTCTTTACTTTAAAAATGCTAAATATTGACCTCCATTCTTTTCTTGCTTGTAGGATTTCTGTTGAAAAGTCTACTGTTATCTTGATAAGGTTCCCTTTGTAGGTGAGCTGCCACTTTTCTCTAGTTGCCTTTAACATTTTTTCTTTCATTTTTACCTTGACGTATTTAATGATTATGTGTCTTGGGTATGGTATTCTTGTGTAGTATTTTGCAGGATTTCTCTGAATTTCTTGAATATGAATGTTGTCCTCTCTAGTGAGGTTTGGAAATTTTTCATGGATGATGTCCTGAAATATATTTTCCAAGTTGCTCTTCCAATCTTTCAGGGACACCAATGAGTCAGATATTTTGTGTTTTTACATAATCCTATATTTCTCAGACGTTTTGTTCATTCTTTTCTGTTTGTTTTTCTTCATTTTTGTCTGAGCTATTTTGGAAAGCTGGTCTTCGAGCTCTGAGTTTCTTTCCTCAGCTTGGTTGATTCTGGTATGAATACTTATAAATGTATTCTGAAATTATTGAAGTGAGCTTTTCAGCTCTATTAGCTCAGTTTGGTTCTTTTTTAAAATGGCCATTTTGCATTTCATCTCCTTTATCATTTTATTGTATTCCTTAGAATCTATGGATTGTCCTTCAACTTTTTCCTGAATGTTGATTATCTTTGTTCCTATCCATATTTTGAATACTATTTCTGTCATTTCAACCATTTCAGCCTTATTAAGAAACATTGGTGGGGAACTAGTGTGGCAGTTTGGAGGACAGAAGACACTCTGGGTTTTTGAGTTGCCAGAGTTCTTGCACTGTTTTTTTCTCATCTGTGTGGGTTGATGTTCCTTCAGTCATTGAAGTTGCTTTTTCTTTTGTTTGTTGTTGTTGTTTTTTTTTGTTCGTTTGCTTTGCTTTTAATCTCTTCTTTGATGTCCTTGGGAGTTTGACTGTGGTATAAGATGGGGTCGGTTGACTTCATTTCCATTAGATTTCTGGAGGTACCAAGGCTCAGCTCAACACTCCTGGGCTCTGTGCTCTAACACTACGGGGCTGGTATTGGCCCTGGCTTTGTTCTCTGGCCTCTTGAGGTTGGGAAACTGTTGTGCTGGAAGGGACAATGTGTTCCTAGACTACTGGCCACAACACTCTGAAGAGTGGTGCCAAAGTGCTTCATTGGGCAGTGGCAGCAGGATCCGTGCCCATTCACATGTGGCAGCAGAAGCAGCAGCACAGCAGGGTGCACACTTGTCAGCTGGAGCAAGGCGCTGGCAAGCTTGGGGCTATTGGCCTCCATTTGGGCATTGGAAACAGTAGACTCAGTGCCGGGCTGGAAGGGTGTTGGGGCACAAGTCCACTTGAATTCATGTGTCCTTTCACACCCACAGCAGTGTTGGGATGGGGGCAAAGTGCTGGCAGGCACAGGGCTGGCGACTTCTGTGTGCGTGTTCATGCTGGCAGTGGTGGTGGCAGGATCACTGGGTCCCTGTTTGGATTCACGCTGGCAGCAGTGGTGGCGTCATGAAGGGTATGGGGCTGCTGGTGTCCCCAAGCATGTTTCTGCCCTCAATGGTAGCACAGCCATAGGGCATCAGGTGGGGCAGTTGATGCATTCATGCTGGTAACAATGGCATGGTGGGATGCACGTACAGCCATTCACCAGTACTGAAGGCGAGTCGAGGTCTGTCTGAACACATGCATGCTGGCAAAGTAATGGGGGGATGGCCATGGGTGAGTGCATGCCAGCCAGGTGGCACGGGGAAGGCTGTGTTAGGGGGAGTTTTCGGGTGGGCTGATGCATGTCAGTGGGAACTGCTCTCCCGCAGTTCTCCGATGACAGTCAGGTGCAGTCCGACAGTGCAGAAGCTATGATTTGAGCCCCCAGGAGGCACCCAGGTTGTGCATTCAAGACTGTACTGCAAGCAGGCAAAGCGAAGCTAGGACCCCAGAAGAGGCCAGCAGACAAAAGTGCACTCAGGTCAGACTGGACCTATCTCATGGGCAAGACTGGCCCCTCTTTGTTCAGTTCTGACAGTTGCCCTAAGGCTGGCATCTCCTCAGGGAGCATGGTGAACCTTAGGGAATGGGCATCTCTGGCCATGCTCCCCTGCAGACATTCCTGTACCAAACCCTCTGGGCTCCACACCGGCTGGAATCCTGTCCCTACCACCTCTCTAAGCAGCTCTCTCTGACAGTTAAAGTGTCCGTGGGAGTTGTGGGGTATCCTGCTGCCAGAATGATTGAAGTACATGGCAAGAGTGAGTTGTTCCTCGCCTGCTCGACTCACCCCTTCACCGGAAGTCACGGGGCCTGGAATGATTCCCCAATTTTATCTTTTTTTTTTTTTTAATCAGGCTGACTTTCATCCATAAGATTGCAAACCACTTGACATTGGTCTCCATAACGGTCTGTATTTTACCTATAATTTTTCCCTAGATCCATTTTTTCTTCTATGGCCACTTCTTGTTCCAAATTGTATTTGAGGATAGGTATTATTCTTGTATGTTTTCTTTCTATTGTAGAGTGCCCAGCTTGCTTTGTTTCATCCCTAGTCAGTGCCCATTAAGGTAGAAACATGTGCGGAGCATACAGTATCCATCATAGAGTTTCTGTCTCCATGCAACATATATATGGAGAGGGGCCACTCTTTGTGTGTCTTTTCTGTACTTACTACTCCCTGAACACCATATTAATGTATATTTGTCCTTTAATTTGAGCTATATTGCCAGCTTGCTTCTCAACACTAGCGGTTGACACAGTGTCAGCCATTTTTCTAATATATACTAAATATGAGGGAAAGTATTAAGATGAGATATACTGCCTTAAAGGCCAGGCTATTCAATTAATAAAATGAAGTTCTATCTTCCAATGTTATGTTGGCTGTGAAAATCATAGGTACTCAATTTTTTAAATTAAATCTATATTTAATTATAGGTTTTGGTTTTTTAAAAAAGAAGAAAAGTCACAGATTTTACAAACGTTACCTGTTACTGGAACTTTTTAGTGTCTCTGTGTCAAATTTGCTTTCATAGGTAATATTCAGTGCTGTCCTAATGTATAATGGTCTTGCTTTGGAGAAAATGAGCTCTTCATCTTTGCGATATTTAAACTTATATTTGATTGACTACCTGGTAAAGATTTTGCAGAAAATCCAAGGGTGATTCCCAAGACTCAGGGTCAGTAAACTGTGATCCATGGGCCAAATCTGACCCACCACTTGCTTTTGTAAATAAAATGGTATTAAAATACAACCATGCTCATTTGTTTAGGAATTATTTATGGCTACTTTCATGCTATAATGGTAAGTAGTAGCAGAAAAGACTAAAATATATACTATTTAGCCCTTTATAGAAAGAGTTTGCTGACCTTTGGTCCAGCATGTGGTATCTAGATGTTCTTTAAAGCCCCCAGAACCCAGACATTTTATAATTGTTGGTAATGTCATTTTTCTCATGTTGTCTATATAAAGTAAGTGATTGATGTAAGACAGTGTCCTAAGAAGGTTAAGTCCCTTAACATAAACCTTCACTGATCATAGGAAATGTCTGTTTTATAAAGTGCTTTGGTATATGGTCTAAAGCAGTAGTTCTTAATTGAAGGTATAGTTGGCCTTCAGTATCTATCGATTCCACTTCTGCTGATTCAACCAACTGCAGATAGAAAATATTCTTAAAAAAATAAAAACAATACAAAATAATACAAGTAAAAATATAGTATAAACTATTTATATGATATTTACACTGTATTAAGTGTTATAAGTAATGTATAAATGATTTAAAGTATACCAGAGAATGTGTATAGGTTGTATGCAAATACTCTGCCATTTTATATCAGGGACTTGGGTATCCACAGATTTTGGTATCTATGAGCCAGTCCCTCATGGAACCAAAGTATGATTGTATGCTAATCTCTTAAAATTGTATTGATAATTATTTTGTTTGTATATGTATATATGCATTTGGGGGAAGAGGTTCTACAGTTATCAAATTTTGTGTGCAATCTGTGTGTGACTAAAAAAATGCTGCTCTGTATGTTTCTTTTGACAATGGCAAAACCAAAAACTCAGTACAATTTCAATAAAATCAATGTTGATTTTTTTTTTCATTTGGTACCTCTAGCTTTGGCCTTGTTTATCCTAAATGCTTGATTCTACCTGGTTATCTAACAGCCAAGTGAAAATCTACACACAGCTTGGCATTGTCAGTTTCTAAAGGGAAGAATTAATATTGTTAAAATGTCCGTATTATCTAAACCATCTACAGGGTCCAGACAATCCCTATTAAAATTCCAATGGGATTTTCTACAGAAATAAAAAATACTATCTTAAAATTCATATGGAGCAACAAAAGACTCCAAATAGCCCGAGAAATCTTGAGAAAGAAGAACAAAGCTAGAGGCACCACACTTTCCAATTTAAAAATATATCATACAACTACAGTAACTAAAATAGTGTACAGTATTGGTATACAAACAGTAATATAGACCAAGTGGAACAAACTAAAGAGCCCAGAACTAAACCTACATATATACAGTCAAATGATTTTCAACAAGGATGCAGATAATACATGGGGAAAGGGCAATCTCTTCAATAAATGGTTCTGGCAAAACTGAATATTCATATACAAAAGAATGAAATTGAACTCTTACACCATACACAAAACAAGTCAAAATGCATTAAAGATTTACATGTAAGACCTGAAACTGTAAAGCTCTTAAAACATAAAAGAAAAGCTTATTGACATTGAGCATGGCATTGATTTCTTAGATATGACACCAAAAGCACAAGCAATAAAAGCAAAATTAGACAAGTGGGGCTACATCAAACTAATAAGCTTCTGTGCAGCAAAGGAAACAACAGAGTGAAAAGGCAGTCTACAGAATGGGATAAAATATTTGTAAACCATATATGATAAGGGGTTAATGTCCTTAATATATCCAAAATAGATAAGGAACTCCTATAACTCAATATTTAAAAACCCAAATAATCTGATTAAAAATTTTTCAGAGTTTACATAGATATTTCTCCAAAGAAGACATATGAATTAACAATTATATGAAAAGATGTTAAATATCACTAATAATCATGGAAATACAAATAAAAACCACAATGAGATTTCACTTCACACCTATTCAGATGAATATTGTCAACAAGACAAGACAAAAGTGTTAGAGATGATGGAGATTAATTGGAACCCTTGTACATTATTGACAAGAATGTAAAAGGTTGTACCTGCTATAAAAAACAGTGTGAAGGTTTCTCAAAAAGTTAAACATAGAACTACCATCTGATCCAGCAAACCCATCTCTTGATAGACACCCAAAAGAACTGAAATTGCTATCTTGAAGTGATAACTATACTGTCATATTCACTGAAGCATAATTCACCAGAGCCAAGAGATAGAAACCACCCATATAGCCGTTGACAGATGAATTAATAAAGAAAATGTGATATTTACATATGATGGAATATTACTCAGACTTAGAAGGAACTCCTGCCATTTGTGACAACATGGATGAACCTGGAGGACATTATGCTAAGTGAAACAAGTCAGGCACAGAAGAACATATAAGTGATTCTACTTATATATGAGGTATGCATATAATAGTCAAAATCATAGAAGCAGAGAACAGAATGGTAGTTACCAAGTGCTGGAGGGAGCAGAAAATGGGGAGTTATTGTTCAATTGACATAAAGTTTGGGTTATACAAGATAAGTAATAACTGGAGATTGACTGCACCACATAGCACCCATAGTTAGTACTGCATTGTGTACTTAAAAATTTGTTAATAGAGTAGACTTCATGTTAAGTCTTGTTACCACCCAGAAAAAAGGACACAAAGAAATTTGGAGGTAATGGATGTGTCTATTACCTTGATTGTGAGGATGATCTCATGGATGTACACATTTGTTCAAACTCATCAAATTTCATACATCAAATATGTGCAATTTTTATATCAATTATACCTTAAAGCTGTGAAAAACAATGAAATGTATCACTTGAAAGTATAAATGAGTTAAAATTAGGGTGGCTATATCTGCTCACCATTTTTATTCTGTAGAAGTGCTTAAATTTTCTATTAAGTGAATGTATTACTTTTGTAACAAAACAATAATATATGATGCTGGCAAGAATAGAAATAGGCACTTTTATACATAATTCTTTTTTTGAGATTATTAAATGTTGGTATGTTTCTATAATAAAAAAGTGAATTTTATGTTGTTAGAATACCCAAAAGAGTTGAGTAAAAATTTTACTTTAGTGTCTGATAATCTGTCCCCAAAGCAAAGCAACTACTAGGTTAGTAAGGGAAAATAATATGTGTTTATCAAACTCTGTTTCCTTTTCCTTATGGGCACACAGCTAGACTATATTTCCCATCATCCCCACAATCAGTAGGAGGCATTTGGTTGAATTGTGGAGTCAAGCGATGCACCTAACCTTCAGGCCTGGCACCGAAAACATCTCATGTGATTTTCTACATACTTTTCTATTTTGAAACTGTTTGATAAAGTGGATTGATTTTAGGACTTAATGGACAGTTGAGTCATTCAGTAGAAGAAGTCCTGATTCTTTATTGACTGCATGAAGCATACCATAATATGTTATTAAGTTGCTCTTATTTTAAAATTGCTCATTACAACAGCCAAACTGTACTGACTACTTCAGGGATGGACCAATATACCAATCAAACTGTGCTTCATTATGTAATTGCAATAGAAAAAAACAAAGATTAAGGGGCCTTGAAGGGCCTAGTAAGGCACACACCTGTTAAAAGTACTGAGTCACTTTTTTCTAATCAGTTGATGATGGAATTGCCAGAATTTAAAATGGTCTTTACAAGTACAGTTATTAGCATATATTTTTTTCTAAGCCAGAGTTCATCTTTTCTTTAGGATATGTTGAGCTTGTCCTATTTACTCTGGCTAACATCGTGGTCATGTAAATATACAAATTTTGTTTGTAAACAGGTGAGGGTAAATCCACACCCATGAAAATACACACTTATGAGCCTTTCTAGGCCAATTTAAATAACAAAATATAAATAAATTTAAATTTAAAAGTAAAAATAGAAAATGCTACTCCTCAGCTCGTAGTCCCATAGACACACCGGGGTTCATTTTCTCCAAGGAAGAATTCTTGTTGACCATGCTTAACTACGTGAGAGCAGATGTAAACATTTTCCCTGTTATAGAATCATAGCAATTCCTTCACTAGGCTGAAAGAAAAGTATGCAAGGTCAGATTAGAGATCTCTTATGCATGTGGCAATCTTTTTACTTTTCTTTAGAGGAGGAAATAAACTAGAAATGTTTGGGTCAGTTTCAGTGTGCCCTTCTTTTCCAAAGAACATGTGTGTGCATGCCCACTCACACCTGTGAGCATGCATGTGTATTTTGTGTCTAAATGTGTAAAATAAAGACTTGTATTTTGTGTTTAAATCCTGAACAGAAGAAGAAAATTCTGAAGAGTTTTGAGCCAACGATTGCAAGACTTTAACTTGCTATCCTGAATGGATGGATTATTATATAAACTATAAACATAACAAGTATTCTTTCGGCCTGCAGAATAGTAACTTACTTTGACTGCCATAGAGCTTTTTCTTATCTCTCCCTGTAAGTGCTCTCTTCTGTGCAGTACAGGCTGCTGCTGATTCTCTGTTCATATAAGTAGTAAATGCTGAGATGTCACCTTGGTGTTGGCAGTGTGATCAATCACAGCCTCACCTTGGAAGAGGGTCTTTCCCTGCTTGGTGACAGGACACATATCGTTGAATGCATATTACTTTGAAAACCTTAGAGGATGACCTCTGGAATACCATAAACATGATAATGGTGATCCTTACATTTTGCTCTATTTCTTTCACTTCTGCTCCCCCAAAGAAAACACACGGAGTTGACAAAGCAAAAGCAGCCTTAATACTCAGCTTTGAAGGCAGGAAAAAATCATTACTGACTTTCTAGTCAAGTTACAGACAGTACAGTTTCTTTATCTCAGGAAATGTTCATTGCATCGTGTACCTTTCCCAAATTTCTAGGCTTACCTTCAAATATTAAGCTTTTGGTGATTAAATCTCAATTATTTTGGATTCCTTGAACAAAAGAAATATTTTTACATTTAGTGTATGCTCTGCCTAAAGTGTACCCACCTTGCCACCATTCCTTCAGTATTCTGTTATCCTCTAGTTGTTGAACAAACATTCTTTCTTCAAGTCAATGTTCACATGTCACTCACCTATATGAGGTCTTTCTCCAGCTGCCAAGCACAGTTAGTTGTTTTCATGTTGTTATTTCCACAGTACATACCCTTTTCCTATTATGGTTATCTCACTTTACAGTCATTAGTTAATATATTAGTCTCTTGCATAGGATCTTGAACTCCTCAAGGGCACAGAACAAATACTATCAGTTTCTGTAACACTCAGTCCAGTGCCTGGTATGTAACAGCAGTCACCAAATAGACATTGAACAAATTTGGATATACCCCATTTCTTCAACTAGTCAATCTGGCATAGTAGTTTAGAGAATGGGCTCTAATTTTGACTGTCCTAGATTCAAGTCCTAGCCCTTCCAATTATCAGCCTTATAATCTTGGGCAAGTTATCTCTGTATTCCTGCTTACTCACTGGAAAACATGAATAACAATAATACCTGCCTACTGGAATTAAGAGGATCTAATGGGAAAATAGATGTAAGCTGTACCATAAAGTGCCTGAGATACAAGAAATGTTCATCAAATGGCCCTTTTCTTTTTTCTACCCACCCTGGACCAGCTCTCTCTTAACAGACCCGAACTGCTAGGTAAATGATATTCGTAGGGAGGGACGTTTTTCATTAAGCTAAAAGCCCCAATGTAAAATTGGGAACAAATTTACATTGAGTGAGTATTTACTGGTACATATATTCTTCTTGATCAATGAAAAGACATAGTATTGAAAATATGTTCAAGTATAAATAAAACTGAAATTCATCAGATTTGCCCTTTCTCTATAATTACGGAGCAAAGGGAGGTGTGAGTTACATTTTAAAATTTCACATAACATCTTTAGCTCTATTTCTTGGTCAATTTCAAGATAAACTGCTGTACATTATGCATGGGAGTATTTCATTCTCAATAATTCTTTTGCAGTATTTTTCTTTAGCTATGCATATACCCATAGACAATTGCAGGTTAACAGCTTGTATTGGAGAGCACTATGAATCAAAAAGCCAAGTAAAATCCTGTTGTTACCTTGAAAAATTATTTGAAAACGAACTTGCCTTGCTGATAAAACTATAATTACATTTTACATTCTTCACAATATTACTCAGCGAATTGTATTTTTTTCTGTACAGACTCTTTGTCCTTGAAAATAGGTTATTACAGCAAAGCAACTTTCCAAGACAGATAACTTTCCTGAGATAAACCTTTAGATCTTCACAAGCTGTCTTTGTTCTGTTCTTGTCTATACTTTTCAAAGAGTTAGAAATATCTGCAGTGTATTTGACACAGCTACAGCTGCCTTTAAAAAATGTTGCCTATCTAATTGATGTAAAACAATATTACAAAACCTTGGATGAGCTATAGGTAGGCATCAGACTGTCTACTTAACATTTAAGAATCCCCAGAATATTTATCTGTTAATGTAGTCTAATATATACTTGATTCTTCCCATCATAATGCAAACTATAATTTCACGCAATAGAAGTTCAAATTAAAGTTCCTATGTATATCTATTTTTTAAAGTTCAACTTAACCAAGGATGTAATACAATTTGAATGAACTTAAATAGGGCTTCTGCAAATAAATATTATAATTTTATTTTTATGTATGTACTCATTTATTTTATTTTAATCATTTTGTTTTAAAAGATTTTATAACATTTTGGGATGAATTTTGGTTTTCATCTGTCAATCTTACTAATAGCTCAGTGTTAAGATTCATGCACATACATAAACCTCTTACAAGCAAGCCAAACCAAAGAAATAATTTGAAGACATTTGCTTTCTCCAGAAAGCAGAAATAAACTAATGTGGTAAATCATGAACTCTAATATGATTTGTACGATAGCTGGGACCTTTTTCACTATTTCCCAGTTATATATTTAAAGTCTCGGACAGTGCTTGCCACATAGTAGGTGTCCAATGAATATTTGTTGAACGAATGAACACTTATCTAATTTTAGGAGCCTTACAGGGTCATTGCATAAAATTTTGAAAATGTAGAAATTGTGTTGAAGAAGATAAAAATCACCCATAATTCAACAACTCAAAAGTGCTAACATATTTATTTTATTTCCTTTGCTTTAGTTACATTTTTTGGCTTCAAGAAAAATAAACTTATCTAGCACATATAAAGTAAAAGTTTGGAAGAATTTTCCCCTGATATCTCTGGGTGGGGCTTTGGAGTCTTTCGTTTATTCCTTTTTTTCATTCTCTTGATTCTTTCTATAGACTCATTTTCTGTGTTTCTTCATCATCATACTTATTGCCAAAATACTCCCCACCCCTAATTCAGATACTTTAAGCTGCCACCATCATTTGGCACTGGGAGACTTGTCAGAGAGTAACTTTGTTACTTGGCCAATTACCTCCCTTTGAGTCAGGGAAACATACATTCTTTCCAACTCATGTCAACTGGAGGATTATGGGTGTTTTGTGGTGTTGTGGGATACCTAGTCTTACCTACTCAGAACAGGTTATAGGAATGTTTTAATGGGACACCTCCCATAAATGCAGTAAGATCTGTGCCATTAAGGACCACGTCTTTTACCATTTCTGATACATCATAGTTACTCAATAAATGAGTGATTAATGAACAAGCCAAATAAAGGGCATATAGATGGGAATCTCTGGAAGCCACTTTTTGCAGTACGAACAAGGTTGATGTTTCTATATATGTATGTGTTGGGGAGGTGAGGGAGTGTGGTACAGAAATACGTGTCTAAGTATTTGTGCATATATATGAAAATGTTACATTTGTTGGGCTGCTTTTTCTACACCAAGGGTGATAGATCACTACCTAGTGCAGCTGATGGCGCATGCAGCCTGGCACTTATGGAGTACTGGCATGAATTTGGTGCTCTCTCTTAAAGCTACAGTAACCATACTTCAAAGAACTGCAGGTGGCATCCACACAGACTGCTAGATTTTTTAAGTGAGAAAGGATGAGTCAGGAATTTGTTTATTTTAGTTTGATAACTTCATTTTCAATTAAAATAAAGGACTTACAGAGAACTCGAGGGGCACAGAATGGACCTTCAATAAAATTGTTCTACTTTTGTCACTATTAAATATTTTGTGACATTCTATTTTCTATTGCTTTATGAAATTTGAATAAAAATGGACTTAATGATCTGTAGGGCCTTGTCTAATTATGGTACTTGGTGACTATTGGATAATTAGATCTATAATTATTAGTATAATCATTAGCATTATCAATATTATAAATAGCAACCCCATTCAGACACATATACACACAAAATTAATGGATTTGAATTATCCAGATTACACTCTTACCTCATCCTGGAAATGTGGAGATAGTTTTTGTATTTCAAATGGGTAAACAAGATCCTAGATATTATATTTTGAGTGACTATAATGGACAGTAGAGAGTAGGAATTAAGACTCTGACATTTACTACATATTGAAAATTATTGGTACACAATATTTCAATCATTTTATGTCAGCATTTTAAAATCAGTTTTCTCTGTAATAATCTAGATAGCATTTTAAAAAGAAATCCTTCTCTGTGACTTTGCAGTAGATAATTCCCTTTTATTTTCTCCATAAACAGTGTCAGTTCAAGAAAAGGCCACTCTTCACTTAGGCTTTATAATAGTAATCCAGGTTGAAATATTAGTTAACTGCTCCTCTATCTTTTCTAATTCTATATAGTTTTCAATGTGTGTGTGAATGATTAAAATTCTCCATTCAGTATCCACTGTTTATCTTTCTTAAATCCTATTTTGCATAATCCTTTCTATAGGCAAAACTACTTTGTTCCTTGGGTAAAGTTTACCATTTAAAATTTTCATTGACATGACATTTTCCCCAGTTTAGATTTTGCTCATCAATTACACAGAGGAAACTCTTTCTAATTTCAAAATAATCTACTCTTGTGATGCTTCTTCTTTAATACAAAGCTTTCATAACTGCTAGTACTTTTTTGCATTTTCAGACTAGTGAATCTTTCAAATCGTGTAAAAAGTTTGAGCTGCATTTATATTTAAACTAACTTTGGCGGGGGGCATGGGCAATCAAGTATATGTCATAGCGGCTTTACAACTAGACTTTGCATGTAGAAAACAGAAAAGGAAAAAGTCCATATAGTTTTCAAATAAGTTATAGAACTTTAAGAGTTAACTATGTACAAATACATGTATAATGCAAAAGGCATGCTCACACACGAGTGCAAATATTAGAATAAACATTTTCATCTATTTGAAAACATATCCTTTCTACAAATGATCACGTGACAGTAAAAGTTGAGTGATAATATCTGGGGAATAATCGGCAAGGCAAATGTTATTTTTTCTCTAAAGTGTTAGACATTGGATTAGGTAGAGAACTATGCGGATGACTAATGACATTTTTTAAAAGTTGTATGCACATGTTTTGATCATGTAGGCATTATTTCAGCAAATGCTCTACTTTTAAAGAAGGCAACATTTCCACTTTAAAATCAGTAACAAACTTAAAGTCTATTCAAATAAAAGGCTGAGGTATCAGTATATGAACTGAAGTCAATTTTACACCCTCGGCAGGAGACAATGATATAAAAATGAAATAAACAAGAACTAAAAAAAATTGTCATGCCCTTTATTGTTCACTGTCAACTTAAGATCATTTTTAAACTTCCAGTTAAGAAACTTGTTTGGAATATATTGAATCACTAGGAAGAAAAACATGGAAAATACCAACCTCAGATGTTTTCTTGGGTTGATTTTAGGCCTCTTCCATTAACATGGAGATACACTAAATTGCTGAAATTCACTTGAACTGGATGCTTATTTATTGACTAGCACAACTACAATTTTAAAAAGATCTGTTTATATTCCTACAAAACATTGATAATATTGTTTTAATTTGTTAAGTATTTGTTAAGTTTGGTGTAGTCACGTACAGCACAGTAAGGGAAACTGAGACCAGAAAGGCAAAAGAATAAGTTTATTACTCACAAACCCCAGAGAGAAGAGGGCAGCATGCTTTGCAGGGCCAATGGGAATGAGTAGGGGGCATTCAGGACGTGTACTCAGCCAGCAGGTAGAGAGTAAGAGTGAGAGGGCCCATGCCTTTTTCGAGGTCTGGGTCCTTACCTATGTAGATTTTTCTGTGACAGGTTGTGTTGGTTAATTTGCAAGGAGCAAGGGGCTAAGCCTGGGAATATGGGCTTAAATTGTCAATTTCACCAGGCTGGCTTACAAGCAGAAATTAGATGGTCAAGCACTTCAGTGTATGGAGCCTTATCTACCTGGAACACAAAAACAGGAACTGAGAGGACTGTCTCAAAATATGTAGGTCAAGGGTGTCAAGCTAGGGACAAGACAATAAGATGGATGCCAAGGCAGCATTCATATTAATGAGATTTTTGACAATCACTATTTGTCATCAAATGTGTAGGATCACACTAATGAATTGGTTCATTTTGCTTTTATTTTCTATTTTAATTTTTTTAAATATTATAATGTCTTGGTTTTTGTTTTTGATTGATAACATATATTTGAATTAAATATTCTGTTGTTTCCTAGCTTCTCTACTTTTCGTATGAAGAGAATTTTCTGGTCAGGAGAGAATGCTTAACTTAAGAATCCTTACTAATGATTTTAATGCCTTTACTTTTTGCTGAAAGAGAACTTGATGTTTAACAAAATGTTTAATTTTTAGAAACTCACATATGAGAAGGTTCAAGATGACTGACTAGAAGCAGCTAGTGTGTACCACTCTCTCGGAGGAGACAGAGTGGTGAATACACACTAGCTCTTAAAGTGGATTGCCCAGGAGACCATGCTGGGATTCATTAAGGAAACAATGACAACCCATGGAGAGCAGAGAAGAGCAAGGCACCTACCCAGGATTGGCATGGAGCCAGGAGAGGCTGCCTGTCCCTTTAAAATGGTGAGTGAGTGACAGTCCCTGGGGACCTACACTGCTGCCGTGGACCTTTGCAAGCTGAGCATGGGAGAGCCCACCTGACCACTGTGGGCCTCCAGAGTGACACAGAAAGCTGCCTGGAGTCTGAGCAGAGCCAGCACTCAAGCCCACATTGAGTCCCATGGGCCTTGGATCCCTGAGCACCTCGGCACCAGCTTCTGTAGCCCTGACAACAAGGGAAGTCTGACCCTTTCACATGCCCCTAGGATAGGGGCTGCGTCCACAGTGCTAAGGAGTGGACAGACTTTAGGCCCCACATCTGCTGCACATTGCCAGGCAAGGGCCACTGGCCTGGACCCCAGCACAGCCACCCTACCACAGCTGAGGACTCCAGATGGTCACAACTCTCCGTTTCTCTGAGCCAGAACTCCCACTGTGATTGCCACTGTCAAGGTCCCTGCCTCTGCTTATCTCAGGCTGGGGAGGGAGCAGACAGCCTGAAAACTGTCACAAGGCCTCCAGCACACTGCAGCTGCTGTATTGAAAGGAAGCGAAACTGTTTTCCATGTGCGTCCTTGCCCCTGCTGTTCCTCACTGGGCAAGGCCTCCTAGCCTGGGACCCCAACACAGCTACCCTACCTCCACCTAATCGCTTTAGTCAGTGGCCCTGCTTTCTCTGGGGTGGAGCTCCCAAAGACAACAGAAAGGCCTTAGCAGGTACCTGCACTTGCTCCCCTGCAGCTAAGGAGGAAACAAATAGGCTCATTTCTTTGCTCACACCTCTAGCATGCCACAGCTGCCCTGTGGAGAGGAGGGCAGACTGTCTTCTCTTTGTGACCGCACCCCTGCTCTTCTTCCAACAGGGTCCCCTGGCTTGGGCCTGCAGCACAGCCACCCCACTCCTGTCTGATCATTCTAATTGTCAGTGGCTCTGTGTTTCTCCTGGAACATCTAACAAAAGAAATGCAGGCATAGTGCCAGCGAGCAGAGGGTGCTTCCCCAAAACCCAGGAGTGGACCTGATGAGGGAGTGACCTCTTTGCCCATCACATCACAGAGCATGGCTGCAAACATGAGGAAATACAAAGGAGCCACACAGCTGAGTAAGAGCCTATCTACTGGTCGTTACTCTTAAGCACAATCTACTGTATCGCAGCCCAAACTACAAAACCAAAAATGCTTTGAAAGTATATACCACTCTGAAAGCAAGGGCAATAATTCAGCCACAAATAAAGACCCTGCACAGAGCTTTGGCCCTCTGAAAACATCCAGAAATGAAGTCAACTGACTATAATAAACTTACACCACGATTAAAGGAACACCAACACTCCCAGATAGGAAAGAATCATTAGCTCCCCAACAATGGTTCTTATCCAGTCAGAAATAACTGAAATGACAGGCAGAATTCAGAATCCGAATGGCAAGGAAGCTCATTGAGATTTAGGAGAAAGTTGAATCTTAGTCCAAGGAATCCAGTAAAATGATCCAAGAGCTGAAAGACAAAATAGCCATTTTAATGAAGAACCAAAATAAACTTCTAGAGCTAAAAAATTAACTACCATAATTTCATAATAAAAATAGAAGTATTAACAGCAGAATAGACCAAGCTGAGGAAAGAATCTCTGAGCTCAAAGATGTGTTATTTGAATCAATTACATCAGATAAAAACAAAGATAAGATTTTTTTTAAATGAACAAAACTCTGAGAAATACAGGATTATTTACAGAGAGCAAATCTATGACCCATTGGCATTCTGAGAGAGAAAGAGGGAGAATAAACAACTTGGAAGAGGTATTTGAGGACATAGTCCGTGACAATTTTCATAAACTTGCTATAGAGGTTGGCATGCAGAACCAAGAAATACAGAGAACCCTGATTATATACTATACAATACAGCTATCCCCAATGCGCAGTCGTCAGATTCACCAAAGTCAATGCAAAAAAAAAAAAAAAAAAAAAAAACTTCATGGCAGCTAGAGAGAAGGGACAGGTCACATACTGAATGATCCCCATCAGGCTAGCACCAGACCTTCTGGCAGAAACCTTACAAGCCAGAAGAAATTGAAGGCCTATTTTCAGCATTTTTAAAGAAAAAACATTTTATATTTTTAGGATTTTATATCCTGCCAAACTAAACTTCGTAAGTGAAAGAGGAAAAAAAAATCTTTCTCAAAAAAGCAAATGCTGGCCAGGCACATTGGCTCACGCCTGTAACCCCAGCACTTCGGGAGGCCAAGGTGGGCGGATCATCTGAGGTCAGGAGTTTGAGACCAGCCTGACCAACATGGTGAAACCCCATCTCTACTAAAAATACAAAATTAGCCAGATGTGGTGGTGCATGCCTGTAATCCCAGCTACTCGGGAGGCTGAGGCAGGGGAATTGCTTGAACCCAGGAGGCAGAGGTTGCAGTGAGCCAAGATTGCACCATTGCACTCCAACCTGGGCGACAGAACGAAACTCCATCTCAAAACAAAACAAACAAAAAACAAACAAAGAAAAAAATGCTAAGGGAATTAATTTCAACTAGACCAACCTTACAAGAGGTCCTTAGTGCTAGACGTAGAATCGAAAGAATGGCACTGCTATCACAAAAACACACTTAAGCACATAGCCCCCAGGCACTATAAAGACTATCAAACAGTCAAGTCTACATAACAACCAGCTAGCAACATGATGACAGGATCAAAATCTCACATAACACTAGCCCTGAATGTAAATGAGCTAAACTTCCACTTAAAAGGCATAGAGTGGCAAGCTGGATAAGAAGCCAAGACTCAACCATCTTCTGTCTTCAGGTGATCCATCTCACATGTAATGGCACACACAAGCTCAAAATAAAGGGATGGAGTAAGATCTACAATGCAAACAGAAAACACAAAAGAACAGGAGTTGCTATTCTTTTATCAGATAAAATGGATTTTAAACCAATAATAATTAAATAGGAAAAAGAAGGGCATTACATAATGATAAAGGGTTCAATACAAAAAGACGATGTAATTATTCAAAATATATATGCACCCAACAACGGAGCACCCAGATTCATAAAAACAAGTTCTTCTTGGCCTATGAAAAGACTTAGACAACCACACAATAAAAGTGAGTAGAATACTTCAACACCCCACTGACAGTGTTAGATCATCAGGGAGGAAAACTAACAACGGAACTCTGGACTTAAACTTGACACTTGACCAATTTGACCTAATAGACATCTCCGGAGCACTCAACAACCACAGAAATACAGTCTTCTCGTGTGCACATGGAACATAGTCCAAGATCAACCCCATTCGCAGTCAAAAAAAGTCTCAGTAAATTTTAAAACCCTGAAATTATACCAAGCATACTCTCAGACAACAGGGTAATACAGAAATTAACATCAACAAAACTGCTTAAAACCATACAAATACATGGAAATTGAACAAATTGCTCCTAAATAAATCCTGGATGGACATCAAAATTAAGGCACATATTTTGAAGAATGTCTTCTAAATTAATGACAATAGGAATACATATTATCAAAATCTCTGGGAGGCAGCTAAAGTAATGTTAACAGGAAAGTTTATAGTCCTAAACACCTTCATAGAGAAGGTAGAAAAACGTCAAATTAAGAATCTAACTTTGAACCTGAAGGAACTAGAAAATAAATAACAAACCAATCTCAAAGCTAGCAGAGGTAGAAGAAAGTAGAGAAGAACTGAATGAAATGGAGATCCAAAAATCCATACAAAAGATCAATGAAACCAAAAGTTAGTTATTTGAAAAAGTAAACAAGATTGATAGACCAGTAGCTAGATTCACAAAGTAAAAATTGTGAAGATATAAATAAGTAAAATCAGAAATGACACATGACATTACAATTGATCTCTCAGAAATACAAACGATGCTCAGAGAATATTAAGAACTCTATGCATATGAATTGGAAATTCTAGAGCAATGGATAAATTCCTGGAAAGACACAATCTCCCGGAATTGAATCATGAAGAGATTGAAATCCTCAGTAGACTAATATTGAGCTCTGAAATTGAATCAGTAATAAAAATCCCACCAACCAGAAAAAAAAGCATGGACCAGATGGATTCACAACTGAATTCTATCAAACATACAAATAAGATTTGGTAGCAATCCTATGGAAACTATTCCAAAAACTTGAATAGAAGGGGCTCCTCCCTAATTCACTCTATGAAGCCAGCATCAGCCTAATACCAAAATCTGGCACAGACACAATGAAAAAAGAAAACTTTAGGCCAATATCCCTGATGAATATAGACACAAAAATCCTCAACAAAATACTAGCAAACAAAGTACTGCACTACATCAGAAATTAATACAGCACAATCAAGTCGGCTATAATCCTGGAATGCAAGGTTCAAAATACACAAATCAGTAAATTTAGTTCATCACATAAACAGAATTAAAAGCAAAAATCACATGATCGTCTCAATAGATGAAGAAAAAGCTGTTGATAAAATCCAACAATCCTTCATGATAATAACTCTCAATAGACTAGGCATCAAAAGAACATACCGAAAATAATAAGAGCCATCTATGAAAAACCCACAGCCAACATCATACTGAATGGCAAAAAGCTGGAATCTTTTTCCTTGCAAACTGGAACAAGACAAGGATGCCCTCTCTCACCACTCCTATTCAACATAGTCCTGGAAGACCTAGCAGGAACAATCAGGCAAGAGAAAGAAATAAAAGACATCCAAATAGGAAATGAAGAAGCCAAAATATGTCTCTTCACTGATTATATGATTCTATACCTAGAAAATGCTAGACTCTGCCAAAAGGCTCCTAGAGCTGATAAACTATTTTAGTCAGGTTTCAGAATACAAAATTCAATGTACAAAAATCAGTGGCATTTCTGTACACCAATATCCAGGCTGAGAATCAAATCAAGAACATAATCCCATTTATAACAGTGACAAAGCAAATGAAATTCTGGAATTATATTTCACCAAGGAGGTGAAAGATCTCTACAAGGAGAACTATAAAACACTGCTAAAAGAAATCAGAGATGGCATAAATAAATGAAAAAACATTCCATGCTCATGGAATAAATATGTAAGAATAAATATCATTAAAATGGCCTTACCGCCCAAAGCAATCTATGGATTCAAAAGCATTCCTATCAAACTCTGAACATCAATTTTCACAGAATTAGAAAAAAAACTATTTCAAAATTCATGTGGAATCAAAAAAGACCCCAAATAGCAAAAGCAACCCTAAGCAAAAAGAGAAAAAGCTGGAGGCATCACACTACCCGATTTCAAACTATACCGTAAGATTATAGTAACCAAAATAGCATGGGACTCTGTGCAAAAACAGACACATACGCCAGTAGAACAAAATAGAAAACTCAGACATAAACCCATGCATCTATAACCATCTGATCTTTGAAAAGGCCAACAAAAACAATGCAGAAATGGCGCCCTATTCAACAAATGGTGCTGGGATAACTGGCTAGCCATATTCAGAAAAATAAAACTAGACCTTTGCCTTTGGCCATATATAAAAATTAACTCAAAGTGAATTAAAAGTTTAAATATAAGACCTCAAAGTATAAAAGCCCTAGAACAAAACCTAGGAAATACCCTTCTAGATATTGGCTGTGGCAAAGAATTTTTGGCTGAGTCCCCGCAAAAGCAATTGCAACCAAAACTAAAATTGACAAGTGGTACCTAATTAAACTAGAATAGTTCGGCAAAGCAAAATAATCTATCAACAGAGTAAGGGGACAGATAAGCTATTCAATGGGAGAAAATTTTCACAAACTCTGTATCCGACAAAGGGCTGATATCCAGAATCTATAAGGAACTTAAACAAATTAAGAAGCAAAAAATAAAAACCCATTAAAAATAGGCAAAAGACATGAACAGATACTTCTTAAGGGAAGACACACAAGTGTCCAACAAACATATGAAAAAAATGGTCCACATCAATAATCATTGGAGAAATGCAAATCAAAACCACAATGACATAATATCTTATACCAGTTAGAAGGGCTATTATATTAAAAAGTTAAAATAACAACAGATGCTAACATGGCTGTGGAGAAAAAGGAATGCTTATACACTTTTGGTGGGAATGTAAATGAGTTCAGTGATTGTGGGAAGCAATTTGGATATTTCTCAAAGAAATTAAATCAGTGCTACCATTTAACACAGCGATCCCATTACTGAGTATATACCCAAAGGAAAATAGATCATTTTACTAAAAGGACACATGCACTCGTATGTTCATTGCCACACGATTCACAATGCAAAGACATGGAGCCTACCTAGGTGCCCATAATGATAGATTGCATAAAGAAAATGTGGCACATATATGCCAGGGAATACTACACAGCCATTAAAAAAATGAAATCATGTCCTTCGCAGCAGCATAGATGGGGCTGAAGGCCATAATTCTAAGTGAATTAAAGCATGAGCAGAAAACCAAATACTACATGTTCTTACTTACAAGTGGGAGGTAAACACTGAGCACACGTGGACATAAACATAGGAACAATAGACATTGCAGATTACTAAAGGAGGGAGGGAGATGGGGAGATGGGTACAAAAACTACCTATTGGGTACTATGCTCATTACCTGGGTGCCAAATACCTGTTTAACAAACCTGCACACGTAGCCTCTGTATCTAAAATAAAAGTTGAAATTAAAACTTATAAAAATTTTAAAAACACAAAAACAACATCACATATAATTTCTTTTCAGTCCAGTTCCACATTTGTTAATGTCTGTTTTTCTTTCGGTGCCTCTCGAATTCATCCCATGATCTGTATTTCAGGAGATCCCAGTCCACTGACTCTTTATGCAGATAATTTTACCTCGAAAGTATGGCTTTTGTTCTTTCTCTGGATACAGTTTTCACTATCTTCTATTACTTAAAAAAATGTAGGTAATATCTTTCTTTTCTTGTTTCTTTTTACTTTGTGTGTTTTTTATGGAACCAAGATTCACAGAATTGACTACATCATAATCATTTGTTCCTGATACACCGTTATTTTTCTATAAGTGTTTCTATTTTCTTCAACATTTTATTGTATTCATTTATATGTTTATGTAAAAATTTGGTTACTCAATGTCTCCTATGTGTCAGTCTGTTAAGCTCATTATTAACAAGGACTAATATTGCATCTTCAAGGTTAATAGTCCTTGAGCCTGGGATGTTAGACCAGTAATTCTCATTGAGAGAAACCTGGTTGGGGGTGGGGGAGAAGTATGCTGAGTAAAGAAAATAGAGTCAGGAAAGGAGGCATGACATATACATAGAAAATGGGTAGTTTGTTTTGACTAAAGCATAAAATGGGTTAAGGGAAGTAGGAAGAGGTCAGATTGTTAATGGCTTTGAATTCCAATCCGAAGAGTTCGTAGTTTATTACATGGGAAGAACTTTCGTGCAAATAAATAACTTTTGTCACTTTTGAAATTTAGAAGAGTCTCATATCTGAAGCCACACTATGGTAGATGTATATGTGAGAGAGAAAAAAATAGAGATGGAGAGCCTGGAAGTGGTAAGATCTTAGCTGTTCAGAATTTTAAACACACATCTTTTTATGTTAGCTTATGTTAAGGTTTATCCCATGGCCTATAGAATACTTTTTTATCACAGTTATCCCAACACGTTCTTTTCTGATCTTTGTAAGTTCACAGATATTTACTTAGGTAAGAATAAACTTATTCCCCAGTGTTTGCTGATTATAAACATGTATCCGGAAGGGCAAGAACACACTGCATCTACATAAATCTGCTGCAGCATCAACAAGCTATTGGTATTCAGAATACTCACTTTGCTAGAACATTTAAAATGAAGTTATTTGTCTGTTGCTGCTTTTAAATGCTTTAGTTATCTTAAAATGGTTAATAGTTTGAATATGAAAATGTCTGGAGAGCACTGGCAAGGATTGGTAAATATAACATACTTCCCTACCATGATTTATGGGAGTCAGGGCAAGTTTTTTTGTTTATTATCAGAAAAAAATGGATGTTATCCAAAAATGGATGATATCAAGTAGCATCTGATGACTACTATTTTGGTAAATCCAGCATGGAAAGGTAGTTATCAATCTTTTTATTAATACAATTCTTTTTTGTAAAACAGAAATATATTTATGTAGGAACATCACAATTGTACACCAAAATGTATACAATTATTATTTGTCCATTAAAAATAAATACATACTTTTTTGAAAGTTTAATGTTGGATCCTGGCAACTTAAGAAGCTTTCATATTTCTCACTCTTAAATGTTCATTTCTCTCTTGTATTCTCTTCATTACTTAGAGAGTATAACTAAATTAAGGAAGAAGAATGTTATATTAGTCATGATGGGGTAGGTCATGCTGTGGTAAGAAACAACTCAAAGTTCTCGGTGACTTAAACAAAAGTTTATTGCTTCTGATACACAGATATCTTGACTTTATTGTGTGTTCAGCTTCCCATCATCCTCACTTGGGAATCCTGGTTGAGGGACTCTTCCTTCTTTGAAACATCGCTTCTTATTCTGGCCAGCAGGAAGGGAACATGGTGATTTGTTCATGATATCTTTAAACAGGTGTTGGCACCTATGGCCTGTGGACCAAATCGAGTTCACCATCTGCTTTGTTAAAACACAGCCACACTCATTCACTTATGTCTTGTCTGTGGCTGTATTTTAGCTGGAAGGGCGGAATGGAATTTTTGTGAGAGAGACTATATGTGGCTCAGAAAGCCCTTAAATACTTATTGTCTGGCCTGTCACAGAAAAATAAGTTTGCTAATCCCTTTCTTAAATGGTTCTTTCTAGAAGTAAACACACCATATTTAATCACATTTCCACATTCCACTGGCCAAATTAAGTCATGTGGCCCGAGCTCACTTCAATGAGGAAAGGAAGAACAATCATATTATGTGCCTTGCACAATGTGGACAGAACTTCTGACTACTGTACGTACTTGCTTTCTATATTTCATTTTCTCATTTTCTACCCTTCACACACACTCTCACCTTATTTAACTGGCAGTTAGTTCTTGTGTTCCCCTACTTTAGAATTTATTATACAGCATTGCAGTGATCTATTTGCTTTCCTGTATTCATTCACTGTATCACACTATAAACTCCATGAAGGCAGGACTCCCATTTGCCTCATTTACCTCCTGCCTTATTTCTCAGCACCTATAGAAGAGCATTGCATTAGGCCCTCTATCAGAGCACCTTATTCCATTTCTTCAGTTTTACTACAATTATTATCAATGTAATAGTTTTGTGTTTAGTATGTGAGAGGAAAATAAATTTTGGGATCCCCAAATCACTAAGCCAAAGGGAAAGTCAAGCTGGGAACTGTGTCAGGCAAACCTGCCTCCCACCTTATTCCTAAATAAGATAGCTACAAAGATAAAAAAGCTACGTACCTTCCTCACAATTTGCCCACAAGGAAATTCCTTGTGGTCCTCAAGACCTTTACACTAAAACAGTTCTGTTTAATTTCACATTGGCAATGTAAATTAATAGCCTATCTTTACAGGTGTGGGACGAAGGACAGAACTCAAAACCATCCCTCTGCTCACCTGAGACAAATGCATATCTGCATACTTCCTCTGCCCTATTGTTTATGTAAAAATGCAGATTCATTGAGCCAGACTAAGGTGTGAGTGACTGTTCCTCTATCCCTGACTCACAAGCAAGTTGGGTATTTAGTGAAAAGCTGATCAAAGACCCAAAAGAATGCCACCTTTTGTCTCTTATCTACCTATCACCTGGAACCCCTCCCCCTACTTCCTGGATAGGATGTCCTGCCTATCCAGACCGAACCAATGTACACATTCCACATGTTGATGGATGTCTCCTGTCTCCCTAAAGTGTATAAAACCAAGCTGTACCCCAGCCACCTTGGGCACGTGTCATCAGGACCTCCTGAGGCTGTGTCATGACACATCCTTGACCTTGGCAAAATAAACATTCTGAATTGATTGAGACCTGTCTCAGATACTTCTGGGTTCATGAGTAATTGATATTTGTACCCCCCACTAAACTCTAAGCTTTCTGTGGACAGGAACCATATTTATCTTGCTTGCTATGCATACCCAGTACCCTGCATAGTGTCTGCATATAATAGGCACTAGACATTTTTTAAATGAATGAGTGAATCACACTATAAATGAATATCCTGTGCTGCTTTTGATTTAAAGACATGATCTTTTCATGAACTACTGAGGCAGGGAACCTAAAGACTTCCTAGAACTCAATCAAATGGAAAAACCCTAACTTTCTAAGACCCAGTAAATAACTTTGTAACTCTACTTCAGGTATGATAGGAAACATCCTCTTCATTTGCGTGGGGTGTACACCAAGTAAATAACTTTGAACTTTATTTTATCCTTGATATGGTTTGGCTCTGTGTTCCCACCCAAATCTCATCTTGTAGCTCCCGTAATTTCCACATGTTGTCAGAGGGACCTGGTGGGATATGATTGAATCATGGTGGTGGGTCTTCCCCTTGCTGTTCTCGTGATAGTGAATGGGTCTCACGAGAGCTGATGGTTTTGAAAACAGGAGTTTCTCTCTGCACAAGCTCTCTCTTTGTCTGCCGCTATCCACGCAAGATGTGACTTGCTCCTCTTTGTCTTCCACCATGATTGCGAGGCCTCCTCAGCCATGTGGAACTAAGTCCAATAAACTCTTTCTTTTGTAAATTGCCCAGTCTTGGGTATATTTTTATCAGTTGCATGAAAATTGACTAATACAATCCTCTTCATTTGCATAGGGTGTACACCAAGTAAATAACTTTGTAACTTCACTTCAGCCCCTTCCTTTACATAGGACATATGCTGTGTAAACGAATGGGAAACATCTAGAGGATATTTAAACTCTAGAAAATTCTGTAACTGGGACCTTGAGCTGCCTGCTTGGGCCCTCTCCCACCCTGTGGAGTGGGCTTCTGTTTTCAATGAATGTCTGCTTTTGTTGCTTCATTCTTTCCTTGCTTTGTGTGTTTTGTCCAATTCTTTCTTCAAAATGCCAAGGACCTGGACACCCTCCACCGGTAACACTATGAGGCCCTGTGTCATGTTGTCCCTACCTACTTCTCAAGATCTGTTCAGCACCATACCCTCCACTTCCAGCCTACTTTTACTTTCCTGCCAAACGGTCTTTACAAATGATTTCCCTTTTGCTTAGAATGCCACCACTTCAGATAGATAACTTCTACCTATCCTTCTTTTCTCAGTTCTTGTATCATTTCCTCATGGAACGCAGTCATTGCTAATTAGGCCAAGTGTCCCTAAGGGCTTCCACAACATAATATATTTCTTCTATATGAGAACTTATCACAACTGCATATTTTTTTCACATATTTTTTCACATAATTTTTCACATAATTATTCCTTTTGTGGTTAATGTGTGTGTTCCTCTACTAAACTGTACTATGCCTCATTTTGCTAATCATTGCATCTATAGTGTCTAGCATAGAATTTTGCACATAGCACTTTTTCAATACCTTTTCTTAAATAAGTACATGTATGCAAATTAATAAAAGAGCCTTACATGATTTGAAAAATAGGAAGTTTTCATATTTCCCTCAGTGGAATAGTTGTGAGGATTATGAACAATCTATGTTAGATGCCTGGCCCATGTTATGCATTCAGTTAATGATAGCTGCTTTACCATTATTGTTTTTCATTGTCCCTTTTACATATTTGCTCAATAATATTAGTTGGATATGAAACTCTGTAGAGTACAAATGAACAGGAGGAAGAGGAGGAGGGGGAGGAGGAACAGAAGAGGGGAGAGGAGGAAGAAGAAAGAGTAAAATTTTCTGCAAAATAAAGAAAGCCTGGTCCTGATCACTCACAGAACACACCAGAACCTTCCAGTTCAGCTGAAGGGCATAGTTAGCTGTATTTTGCTCTCTTCAGACTTAGACAGGATAAACCTAAGAGACTTACCTATAGAATGAGGTATATTTATAATAAAATCTATTCTGTCTGTTCATTGGGTGCTATTGATGGAAGAAATTAAAAATTTTCTTGTAAATAGGCACGTGGGGAAAATGTGTCATATTTGGGAGCAGTGGGTTTAAATCGCAAATGTATGAGTTTCTGTTCTTGCTTTCACTCCAGTACTGATTAAGCTGTGTGACAGACTGCTGATTGCCAACTCAGGACCATTTCCCCTACTCCCTTGCTAGTAGAAGTCTGGCTTTGTTAGGACAGCACCTTTTCTCTTTCCCTGTACTATCATTGCCTTACTGGTTTGATCATTTTCCTGTGATGATGTGATATTTGAGATAAAACAGCTATGTTGTGACCATTAGGTGACAAGCTTGAGGACAAAAAGTGTGTGAGGAACATGACAGAATCATGGAAATAATACGGGTTCCTAATGACATGATTGAACTGCCAAACTAACCCTGGAATCACCAACCCTCAGACCTCTTGGTGAGAAAATTAAATGCTTCCCATGTATACACTTTCTTAAATTCGGTGTTTTGTTCATTGTAGCCCCTCAAATATAAATTTACAAATCCTGCTCTTGGCACATATAAGTATTAGGCATTTTCTCTTTCAGGTCTTCTGTTGGTAACAAAGACATAATAATAGTATCGTCTTCTGAAGATTAATTTGTATAATGTCTTTGTAGAGGAATGGCTCCACCATAGCATGCTAGTGACCTTGCATTCTTCTACATAGCTCACGTAGGCAAAGCCAACTGCAGTTTAACCTGAGCCTTGGCAGAACACTCTGTAATCCTCCCAGGAACATGGAGAGATGGGCAGTCTTGTGAACGCATCCTAAGTTCATTTCTCATCCTCCTCGGTTCTTGTGGGAGTCTGCAATAAGATAGCTTGTCATCTATCTCTCTGGTTCCAATGAGGCATGGGACTTTCCACCTTGCCCTGCCTTCTTAGGGCACAGCTGCAAACTTCTGTGTAAGTTTAGAGAACTGTTTGCTTCCTTTGTGATAGAGTGAACCACCCCTTGGGTCCTCTGGCCCTTCAGGTTCAGTGTCATCTCCTGGGTACAGGAATGTAATGCACTGAATCTGTTTAGGCTTGTTGCCTTCTTACTGTTCGGATCTATGGAAGTGTGGCAAGCCAACTGGCATTAGCATGATGCTGCTGTTTATGGATGCTTGCCTGGCGCAGAGTAAGAAGTCAGTAAGTGTTAGCTAGGTGTAGAGCAGTACTACTAATATTGTTACAGCTATGTTACTGAAACTATTTCTCATCTGTAAATGAGGATCACATGGAAAGTGTTTTAAGCTCTTAAGTGCCATCTACACATAAGATAGTAATACTTAATTAACTCTTTTCTTAGGTCACTAGAGGCATAGTTCTTTTTCAGTTTGATTTGTGACTTGAGGAAATGCTATCTAATTTAAATATTAAACACTATCTGATTTTATCACTGAAGAGAACTTCATACCATTCCATAAAGCCCCACGTCATGTGCCTTATGATTGTAGTCACATTGAAAGCTTTTATCATAACTATTGACCTTTCTTCTGACATCAGCAATACGTGGGTGTTCTGGTTTGTTGAAATTGACTCAAGTTAAAAAAAGATCCTATATGAGAAAGCAGTTGATCCTTCTAACTTGCATTTCTAGTTCTAACACTGAATCCAAGTTTCAGGAAAAAAAAATATTGTTGACTGTCTGCACCAAGGCTATGTACAGAGCAGAAATTGAAAAATTCTTTCAAAGTAAGTGATTACTATGACAAAACTACCATGGAACATCTTTTAGATGAAAGTTCAGTGTCCTTTGAAACAAAACCTTCATTTGAAAGATGACATTACCTATCAGAATATTGGGTTAAAAGCCTTTACTTTTTTCTTATTTGAATGAAGAATCTATAATTCTACTTTAAAGAACAATATCTATTTTTTCTAATATTCAGAATGATAGCTTTTATTTCCTTTTTTGGCATATTTATAATTTTATTTAAAGTGGAAAGCTAACCTTGTAGGCAAGAATGAAGAGAGCAATGGATAAAAATAGAATAACAGGTGGCTGCTTTTTTGTACGCTGCTCTGTGTTTTCTGGGAAATTTGTGTTATTCAGTTATTTCAGCAATGTATTATCTTTATCAAATGTATTTTACTTGGAGACAAATGTTTATATCTTTAAGGATGTTTCTTTTCTTTGATTAAAAAGTCCCTTTCAGTCCAAGAGTGAAAAAAAAATATTCTTATCACTAGGAATTTGATGTTCTGCAAAGAATACAGTTTTGTCAGCAATAAAATGGTGTATTTCATGTAAGTGTATGCTTTTGCAGCTCACAAAGCAAGCACAATGGTTTTTGTCAGTGAGACCAAGGTGAGTGCCGTTCATAAATTTTTAATTCACTAATTCATTCACTATTATTTTTACACCACTACATGACTAACATTAGCAATTAGTCCAAATTTAATATTAACGGTGGGGAGAGGTATGAATACTGACAATAAAGCACCTGCTATGAAGTTAGAATCATATCTTTTTATGTTTGTGTGATTATTATTTGAGTTTTCTCTATTTATTCGTTAATGTGGAGTATAATATTAGCAGATTTTCTAATGTTACAACTATCCTTGTACTCTGGATATGTACAGCATGTGTGTGTGTGTATATATAATTCATTTAGAATTTTAAAGTTAATTTTCATTTAATATGTTTAATACGTTATGTTTAGGTAAGAATTTTGCTTCTATGTTTGAAATATTTACCTGGCATCCTGTGATTTTTCTTCTGCTGTCTTGTTAGGTTTTGGTATTAAGTTTATGTTACCCTCATTAAATTGTTCCCCGTTTTTGAATTCTCCATAAAAGAAGTTATATAATATGGGAATCAAATGTTCTTTGAATATATGTAGTTTACACCTGTATAACTATCCAAGTCTGTGTGAGTGTGTATGTGAAAGAAACACAAATAAAAAAAGAGAATATAATTTTTCAGGACTGATTGAATTTAATGCTTATAAGTATATTTAAGTTTCTGTCTTTTCTTGTCAGTGTTGGATTATATTGTTCAAGGAGACGGCCTATTTATATAAGGTTTAGACAGTTATAGGCCTACAGTTGATTACAATATCTGATCATTATTTTTTCAATAACTGCTGTATTTGTAGTCACGTCTCCTTTACATGTTTAATACTGTTTTGTTATTGATGGCAGAGATTTTTCTATTTCATTAGTCTTTCCAAAATTTTGTTGTTCACTTTGTTGATCCTATTTTATCATTTTTTTCTATTTCATTATTTCTGTCCTCTTTGTTCCACTCCGTTCTTTTGGGGATTATTTGATTGATATTTAATGAATCTTAAGTTAGAGAAAAGTCTTGTGAGTCTTCAGCATTTCTTTCCTTACACATAATTAGTTCAGTTAATGTTTTCTCCTGGATATTTGCTTTAGCTTCATTGCATTCCACAAGTTTTGAAATGTAATATTTTCATTTGATGTGTAGTATTTTTATTAAGCTCTAATGATTATCTGATTTCCATTTTAATTTTTTTTGCACAGGAGGCATTTAGAAGCATATTTAAAAATTACCTAATGTCTTGAGTGTTTTATTAAGCCTTTTTTGTTGATCTTTAACCTGATTGCATTTTGATAAAGGAATGTGGTCTGTATCATGATCCTTGAAAATTTGTTGGGACTTACTTTATTCCCTCTTGCCTGGTCAATTATTATATATGCCCCATATGTACAAGAGAACAAGGTATTTTGTCTAATATAATTGGGGCACAGTTTTACATATGTTCCTTAGTTTAACCTTTTCAACTCTTATTTCAAAACTGCACTCTTAATAACTACCAGACAATATCTAGTGTTGGTGCAAATTTGCACTGATGGGGATTCTCATATATGGCCCATGTGATTGTATAAACTGGTAAATCCATCTTGAAAAACAGTTATGCCATTTGACCCAGCCATCCCATTACTGGGTATATACCCAAAGGATTATAAATCATGCTGCTATAAAGACACATGCACACGTATGTTTATAGTGGCACTATTCACAATAGCAAAGACTTGGAACCAACCTAAATGTCCAACAGCGATAGACTGGATTAGGAAAATGTGGCACATATACACCATGGAATACTATGCAGCCATAAAAAATGATGAGTTCATGTCGTTTGTAGGGACATGGATGAAACTGGAAACCATCATTCTCAGCAAACTATCGCAAGGACAAAAAACCAAACACCGCATGTTCTCACTCATAGGTGGGAATTGAACAATGAGAACACATGGACACAGGAAGGGGAACATCACACACTGGGGCCTGTTGTGGGGTGGGGGGAGGGGGGAGGGATAGCATTAGGAGATATACCTAATGCTAAATGACGAGTTAATGGGTGCAGCACACCAGCATGGCACATGTATACATATGTAACAAACCTGCACGTTGTGCACATGTACCCTAAAACTTAAAGTATAATAATAATAAAATTTAAAAAGAAAGAAAAACAGTTTATGTATTATTCAGTAAAGTTGAAAAGATACATATATATATATAGTTTAGAAATTTCACTCTAGAGAAATTTCACTATACATAAATATGTAATATGTGCATTTATGGGTGCATGTGAGTTTTGTTGCATGCGTGGAATGTGTAATGATCAAGCCAGGGCATTTAGGGTATCCATCACCTTGCATGTTTATCATTTTTATATGTTGGTATCATTTCAAGTTCTTCCTTCTAGTTACTTTGAAATATACATAATATTGTGGATCAGGTAGTGCATGGTATGCAGTGTGAGCTCTCTTCCTGGAGCAATGCCTTTTTGTGGTCTCCAGACAGCTTCTTATGTTAGTCTTGGGACTCCTATGGGTCTAGGACCTTTCCTGTGGCTAGAATGCAGGAGTCTGCAGTGGGAATGTAGGCCACTGGAAGCCACTCACTTACCTTTTCCTCACCATGAGGAGCCTCTCCAGGATCCCAGCTGATTCCAGCCAAAAAGGCTGTCTCACTTCCCCACTTCCCTTTTCTTCCTTGTTTTAGGTGCTCCCTGTCATTTCTCTGTTGAATTCCAGTGTTGACTCTTAGATGATCTATTTAAAGTGTGATTATCTACTCACTATTTTGGTTCTTCTTTGTGGAGGAGGGAAGCACCCGATGCCTCTATTCAGCCATCTTGCAGCACCTCCAATTTGGATAATTCTTAAAAAAAAATATTGAAAGACAGAAGCTAGATACAATACAAACATAGAATGTGATTAGGTTTATAAAAGATAGTACATGCCAAACTAAGCTGTTGTTTATAGAAATGTATTTATGTTAAAAAGCTAAATAAAGGCAACAACTAGGTTTTGATAAGCAGTAACATAGTTGTTAGTAAAGAGAAATTTGGAGAAATTTGAAAGGATTGTGATTTTTAAGAAATAGATGGAGTCTTCTGGGATACTGGTTAAGGTTCTATGTATTGATTTGGATGGTGATTACATTGATGTTTATACCATTTGCTTAATATTACATAGTATGCATCATTAGTATTTTGTTATATGTCACAGTAAAATAAAGTTAAATATATAATGAGACAGAGAATGAGATGTATGACAAAATTAAAGCAGTATGTGAGTAACATGAAGGACTGTGTATGTACATGTATACCGTGTGACACAGAGTGGTCAACCCAACTGTCTACTGATTGGTGAAGAGAAAAACAAAATGCAGTATACACCTACAATGGGATATTATTGAGCATTAAAAAGGAAGGAAATTTTTACACATGCCACAACACGCATTAATCTTGACTATATTAGCCAGTCACAGGAATAAAAACATTATATGATTCCACTACGAAGTACCTACAGTAGTGAAATTCATAGAGTAAGAAAGTAGAAGAATGGGGGCAAGGGGCTAGAGGGAGGGGGCTATAGGGGATTTAGTGTTTAATGGGTACAGAACTTTTTTTGGAAGATAAAATTGTTGTGGAGATGGATGGTGGCAACAGTTGCACAGTAATGTGTATGTGTTTAATGCCAAGAAAATGTAGACTTAAAATGTTACTTTCTTGTCTTTTTTTTTTTTTGAGACAGAGTCTTGCTCTGTTGCCCAGGCTGGAGAACAGTGGCGTGATCTCAGCTCACTACAACCTCTGTCTCCCAGGTGCAAGCAATTCTCATGCCTCAGCCTCCCAAGTAGCCAGGACTACAGGCACGGGCCACCATGGCCAGCTAATTTTTGTATTTTCAGCATTTTTAGTGAGTCGCCATGCCCAGCTCACTTAAAATGTTTTAAATCATAAATTTTATGTTAGGTATATTTTACCACAATAAAAATAAGCAAATAAACAAAAAGGCGAGTGTTTATCAGAGACCTGTAGAAAGTGAAGGATGGAACCAAGTGGATAGGTATGGAAAGAACATTTCAGGCAGAGAGAACTGTGAAGGTAAATACTGAGGAGAAGATGAGAGTGTGTTTGGCATATCCAAGAATAGATAGCAAAGATACCACTAGAGCTGGAAAAGAGTAAGGAAAGGATAAAATGATATGAGATTAGGTCAGAGGGGTAACAAGGTGCAAGGACAAGTAGGGCCTTGATGGTCCTTGTAGATGGGAAGACATTGAAGGGTATCAAGTAAGGAATTGGTGTGACTTGACTTACTTTTTAGAAAGATTACCCTGGATGTATGTTGAGGAAGTACTATAGCAGGAAAGGCAGAAGCAGAAAGACCAGTGGTGATGGTCTTTTTTTTTGTTGTTGGTGGTGGTGGTAGGTTGTTTTTTGTTTTGTATTGTGGAAGATTATTATAGTGTTTTTATGTTGGTGAGGATGAGTGACATTCTGTGTACTTTATAATCCATCTTCAGAAATCTTCAATTTTAGTTCACCTGTCCATTGAAACTTGGCCCTTTATTTTCAAAGACGTATAAGATGTATTTTCCTTCCTGTGTTATTCCTTTTTAATTTCTTCAAATAATTTAATTATACTACTTTTTTGTTTGTTTTCTGACTCTTGTTCACAGTGGCTTTGTTATAAATATGCTTTGTAAATATGAGTTGTGATCTTATATTTAGCGGGGAGTTATAACAACACCAAGAGCACTGGCTTGAAGATGTTTTCATTCATGGAGAATTTGCATTTGCTTCTACTCACTACTCTAGGATCAAAAACAATCAATCTAGACTCTTTAAGTTGATTATTAGCTTGGAGTCCCCAAAACTGCAGGAATTTCCCATTTAAGTATCGTAAACAAATATAAAAGTTTCCCTTATTATATTTTTCCCTGCATATTTTGTTTGCCATATTGATTTTTATATAAATTTAAAGGAGGTACAACTGCAGTTTTGTTACATGGATACATTGCATATTCCTAAAGACTGGGCAATTAGTGTAAACATCACCCAAATAGCATACATTGTACCCATTAAGTAATATATCATGCGTCATTCCCTCCTATCCTCCTACTTCTCTGAGTCTCCAATGACTATTATTCAACTCTGTACGCCCGTGTGTACACATTATTTAGCCCACAGTTATAAGTGAGAACATATGGTAACTGACTTTCTGAGTTGTTTCACTTCAGATAATGGCCTCCACTTCCATTCATGTTGCTGCAAAAGACAGCATTTCCTTCATTTTTATGGCTGAATAGGACTCAATTGTGTATATATACCATATTTTCTTTATCCAATTATCTGTTGATGGATACTTAAGTTGATTCCATATCTTTGCTATTATGAATAGTACTGCAAAAAACATGAGAGCAGATATCTTTTTGATATATTAATTTTTATTCCTTTGGGTACATATCCAATAGTGGGATTGCTAGATCAAATGGTAGTGCTATTTTTAGTTCTTTGAGACATCTTTATGCTGTTTTACATAGAGGTTGTACTAATTTACATTCCCAGTAACAGTTTGTATTTGTTTTCACACTGCTAATAAAGACATATCCGAGATGGGTCATTTGTAAAGAATGAAAGGTTTAATGGACTCACAGTTCCACATGGCTGGGGAGGCCTCATAATCATGGTGGAAGGCAAAGGAGAAGCAAAGCCACATCTTACATGGTAGCAGAGAAGAGATAAAATGAGAACCAAGCGAAAAGGGAAACCCCTTATAAAACCATCAGATCTTGTGAGACTTATTCACTACCATGAGAACAGTATGGGGAAAACCACCCCCATGATTCAATTACCTCCCACCCAGTCCCTCCTACAGCATGTGGGAATTATGGGATCTACAATTCAAGATGAGATTTGGGTGGGGGCACAACCAGACTATATCACAGTTTATAATCATTCCCTTTTTCTCTGCATCCTCACCAACATCTGTTATTTTTTGTCTTTTTAATATTATCTATTCTGACTGGTATAAGGTGGTATCTCATTGTGGCTTTAATTTGTATTTCACTAATCATCACTGGCGTGCATTTTCTCACATGCTTTTTGGGTGTTTGTATATCTTCTTTTGAAAAAATGTCCATTCATGTCCTTTTACCCACTTTTTAATGGAACTATTGGGTTTTTCTGTTGAGTTGTTTGATTTCCTTGTAAATTGTGTATATCAATACCCAGTCAGATGCATAGTTTGCAGATATTTTTCTCATTCTGCCAGCTGTCTGTTTATTCTGTTGATTTTTTTTGCTTTGCAGAAAATTTTTAGTTTAAGTACTATTTGTCCATTGTTATTTTTGTTCCTTGTGCTTTTGAGGTCTTAGTTATTAATTATTTACCCATACCAATGTCTAGAAGAGCTTTCTCTACATTTTTTTCTGGTATTTTTATAGTTTCTTATCTTACATTTAAGTCTTTGATCCATCTTGAGTAGATTTTTGTATATAGTGGGAGAGAGGAGTCCAGCTCCATTCCTGTACATATGGCTATCCAATTTTCCTAGAATCTTTTATTCAAAAGGGTATCCTTTCCCTACTGTATTTTTTTTGTCAACTTTGGCAAAGATCATGTGATTGTAGATATGTGGCTTTGTTTTTTTTTTCTCTACTCTCGTCCATTGATCTATATGTCTGTTTTTATCCAAGTACCATGTTCTTTTGTTTACCATAGCTTTGTAATATAATTTGAAATCAGGTAATGTGATGCCACCAGCTTTGTTCTTTATGCTTAGAATCACTTTGGCTGTTCAGGCTCTTTTACACAATTTCATACTAATTTTAGGATTTTTTTTTTCTAATCTTGTGAAAAATAATGTTGGTATATTAACAGGGATTACAAAGAATCTCTTTGTTGCTTTGGACAATATGATCATTTTAACAGTTTTAATTCTTCCAATCCATACATGTGAAACATTTTTCATTTGTTTTATCTATAAATTTTTTCATCAATTTTGTGTAGTTTTCTTGTAGAGATCTTTCATTATCTTGATTAAATATATTTCTAGGTATTTTTCATTGCTATTATAAATCACATTACCTTCTTGATTTGCTTCTAAGCTTGATAGCTATTAGTGTATAGAAATGCCAAAGATTTTTGTACATTAATTTTGTATTCTGAAAGTTGACTGAATTCAATTTTTAAAATTTTATTTTAAGTTCCAGAGTACATATGCAGGATGTGCCAGTTTGTTACGTAGGTACATGTGTGCCATGGTGGTTTGCTGCACCTATCAACCCATCACCTAGGCGTTAAGCCCGGCATGCATTAGCTAGTTTTCCTGATGCTCTCCCCCACCTTACCCTCCCCCGACCAGCCCTAGTGTGTGTTGTTCCCCTTCCTGTGTCCACATGTTCTCATTGTTGAGCTCCCATTTGTAAGTGAGGACATGTGGTGTTTGATTTTCTGTTCCTGCATTAGTTTGCTGAGGATAATGGCCTCCAGCTCCATCCATGTCCCTCCAAAGGACATAATCTCATTCCTTTTTATGGCTGCATAGTATTCCATGATGTATATGTAGCCCATTTTCTTTATCCAGTCTACCATTGATGAACATTTGGATTGATTCCATGTCTTTGCTATTGTGAATAGTGCTGCAATGAACATACCCATGCATGCATCTTTATAATAGAATGAGTTATATTCCTTTGGGTATATACCTAGTCATAGGATTGCTGGGTCAAATGGTATTTCCAGTTCTAAGTCTTTGAGGAATTGCTACACTGTTTCCACAGTGGTTGAATTAATTTACATTCCACCAACAGTGTAAAGGCACTCCTATTTATCTGCAACCTCTCTAGCATTTGTTGTATCTTGACTTTTTAATCATCACTATTCTGACTGGTGTGAGATGGTATCTCATTGTGGTTTTGATGTGTATTTCTTTGATGAACAGTAATGTTGAGCTTTTTTCATATTTGTTGGCTGCATGTATGTCTTCTTTTAAAAAGTGTCTGTTCACATTCTTTGCCCACTTTTTGATGAGTTGTTTTTTTCTTGTAAATTTGCTTAAGTTCCTTGTAGATTCTGGATATTAGACCTTTGTCAGATGGATAGATTGCAAAAATTTTCTCCCATTCTGTAGGTTGCATGTTCACTCTCATGATAGTTTCTTTTGCTGTACAGAAGATCTTTAATTAGATCCCATTTATCAATTTTTGCTTTTGTTACAATTGCTTTCGGCGATTTCATCATAAAATCTTTGCACATGCCTATGTCCTGAATGGTATTGCCTAGATGTTCTTCTAGGGTTTTTGTAGTTTTGGGTTTTACACTTAAGTCCTTAATCCATCTTGGGTTAATTTTTGTAAAAGGAAGGGGTCTAGCTTTAATTTTCTGCATATGGCTAGCCAGTTCTCCCAGCACCATTTGTTAAATAGGGAATCCTTTCCACATTGCTTGTTTTTGCCAGGTTTGCCGAAGATCAGATGGTTGTAGATGTGCGGTTTTATTTCTGAGTTCTCTATTCTGTTCCATTGGTCTATGTGCCTGTTTTTGTACCATTACCATTGCTGTTTTGGTCACTGTAGACTTGTAGTATAGTTTGAAGTTGAGTAGTGTGATGCCTCCAGCTTTGTCCTTTTTGCTTAGGATTCTCCTGGCTATACAAGCTCTTTTTTTGTTCCATATGTATTTTAAAACAGTTATTTTCTAATTCTGTGAAGAATGTCAATGGTAGTTTAATGGGAATAGCATTGAATCTATACATAGCTTTGGGCAGTATTGGCCATTTTTACAATATTTATTCTTCCTATCCATGAGCATGGAATTTTTTTTTTCATCTGTCTGTCCTCTCTGATTTTCCTCGAGCAGTAGTTTGTAGCTCTCTTTGAACAGATCCTTCACTTCCCTAATGAGCTGTATTCCTAGGTATTTTATTCTGTTTGTAGCAATTGTGAATGAGAGTTAATTCATGATTTGGCTCTCTGCTTGTCTGTTGTTGGTGTATAGGAATGCTTGCAATTTTTGCACATTGATTTTGGATCCTTAGACTCTGCCGAAGTTGCTTATCAGCTTGAAAAGCTTTTGGGCTGAGTCGATGGGGATTTCTAGATATAGGATCATGTTATCTGCAAACAAAGACAATTTGACTTCCTCTCTTCATATTTGAATATGCTTTATTTCTTTCTCTTGCCTGATTGTCCTTCCTAGAACTTCCAATACATTGTTGAAAAAGAGCGGTGAGAGAGGGCATCCTAGTCTTGTGCCAGTTTTCCAAGAAGAATGCTTCCAGCTTTTGCCCATTCAATATGATATTGGCTGTCAGTTTGTCATAAATGGCTCTTATTATTTTGAGCTATGTTCCTTCAATACCTAGTTTATTGAGAGTTTTTAACATGAGGAAATGTTGAATTTTATTGAAGGCCTTTTCTGCATCTATTGAGATAATCATGTGGCTTTTGTCTTTAGTTCGGTTTAGGTGATGAATTATGTTTATTGATATGCATATGTTGAACCAGCCTTGCATCTCCAGGATGAAGCTGACTTGATCATGGTGGATGAGTTTTTTGATGTGCTACTGAATTCAGTTTGCCAGTATTTTATTGAGGATTTTTGCATCGATGTTCATCAGGGATATTGACCTGAAGTTTTCTTTTTTTGTTGCATCTCTGCCAGATTTTGGTATCAGGATGATACTGGCCTTATAATATGAGTTAGAGAGGAGTCCCTCCTTTTCAATTGTTGGAATAGTTTCAGAAGAAATGGTACCAGCTCCTCTTTGTACCTCTGGTAGAATTCAGCTGTAAATGCATCTGGTCCTGGGCTTTTTTTGGTTGGTAGGCTATTTATTATTGCCTCAATTTCAGAACTTGTTATTGTTCTATTCAAGAATTCAACTTCTTTCTGGCTCAGTCTTGGGAGGGTGTATGTGTCCAGGAATTTATCAATTTTTTTCTATATTTTCTTGTTTATGTGCATAGAGGTGTTTATAATATTCTCTGATAGTTGCTTGTATTTCTGTGAGGTCAGTGGTGGTATCCCCCTTATCATTTCTTATTGTGGTTTTTTTTTTAACCTTCTCTCTTTTCTTCTTTATTATTCTAGCTAGTAGTCTATCTATTTTACTTATTTTTTTTCAAAAAAAACCAGCTCCTAGATTTGTTGTTTTTTTGAAGGGTTTTTCGTGTCTCTATATTCTTCAGTTCTACTCCGAGCTTGGTTATTTCTTGTCTTCTGATAGCTCTGCAGTTTGTTTGCTTCTAGTTCTCTAGTTCTTTTAGTTGTGATGTTAAGATGTCAATTTGAGATCTTTCCAGCTTTCTGATGTGGGCATTTAGTGGTATACATTTTCCTCTTAACACTATTTTAGCTGCATCCCAGAAATTCTGATATGTTGTCACTTTGTTCTCATTAGTTTCAAAGAGCTTCTTGATTTCTGCCTTAATTTCATTATTTACCCAGAAGTCATTCAGGAGCAGGTTGTTCAATTTCCATGCAGTTGTGTGGTTTTGAGTGAGTTTCTTAATATTGAGTTCTAATTTCATTGTGCTGTGATCTGAGAGACTGTTTATTATAATTTCAGTTCTTTTTGCATTTGTTGAGGCATGTTTTAAGACAAGTGATGATTATGCCTGCAGAGTTAGTGAAGGCAATACTAGGCAGAACTCTGAAACAGGCTTAACATTACAGCAGCAGGGCATGGATGGCAGAGAAGAATGTTGGATAGTTTGTGGGATCCAGATCCCAGTCTGTTAGTGCACTAGTGTGAACACTCAAAATGGGTCTCCAACACTACCTTTAACATTTTCTTGACCTAGACAACATTTGATGCTGTCCTCATTGGTTTTTGTCATAGGCAGTCATTCTCAATTAGAAAATGGAAACACCATCCCAACTAACTAAAAGCTTCCAAAGCAACAAAGAAATCGCACATTTTATTCATTTTGAGGTCATAGCCTATATATCACTTCTGTGGAGTGGACTCTTTGACCTTTTGACTAACTATCAAGAGTCAGTGAAGAAGGTTAGATAAATATATCAAGAACCTTAGTTCAGACCGGAAAACTGTGAGGTTTCACTTTTGCCTGTCATATGCCACATATCACAGCCTCATATGTCACTACTCTTCCACTTGTACTTGTTCATTGTGATGAGCCTTTCTGACTCCTTTCAGTTTCTTAAGTGTACCAAGTTGTTTCCCAGCTCAGGACTTTCCCATGCTATTCTATCTGACTGAAGCACTCTTTCTTTCATTTTTGTTTTCCAAACACTTAGTCATCATATAAGTCTCAACCTCAATGTCATTTATTCACTAAGGAATAACCTGACTACCTAATATCAAGTGTGCTCCCCAATTCCATGATTCTCTGTCAGAGCACCCTGTCTCATTCATTCACAACATGTCTAGCAGTTCATAATGATCTGTTGGTGTAGATATGTGTTAAGTGACTATCTCCTCTACTAGACTCTAAGCTTCATGAGGGCAGTGGTAATAACTATTTTATAATTCTGTTTCTAACACACACAGTACCTGGTAGGTGCTGAATAAATATTTGTTTTTTTGTTTTGTTTTGTTTCATTTTGTTTTGTTTTGTTCGAGATGGAGTTTCACTCTTGTTACCCAGGCTGGAGTGCAGAGGCACGATCTTCGCTCACAGCAACCTCCACCTCCTGGATTCAAGCAATTCTTCTGCCTCAGCCTACCAAGTAGCTGGGATTACAGGTGTCCGCCACTATGCCTGGCTGATTTTTTGTATTTTTAGTAGAGATGGGGTTTCACCATGTTGGCCAGGCTGGTCTCGAACTCCTGACCTCAGGTGATCCACCCACCTCGGCCTCCCAAAGTGCTGGGATTACAGGCATGAGCCACTGTGCCCAGCAAATATTTGTTAAATGAGGGAACTTTAAATTCAGTTCAGTGATAAAGCTCACTGATGTTTATTTGGCTCCAACTGTTGCGCCTCTCCTACTTCCAAAAGAAAAGAGGCCCTCAGATTTGGAAAAATAAAATTATAATATAATAAATTAAAATGTATCCTTTTCCTTTCACCTAGATCCAATATATTGGAGAAAGTGCTCATAAAATCTGATACAGAATCTATCTCAAGAAATATTTCCCACCCCTTAAATTTGTCCCCTTCATTGAGGAGTTGACTTCATGGTGAATTACTCCAAATAGGTAAGTGTCTGAAAGTTCTAATACTATTTAAACTGTCCTAAAGCATTAAAAGTGGAAGGAGAGCTGCCAGTTTCTTTAGTAATTGTCAAAATGCTGAGAATGTCCCCCAAAAAAGCTAACAAAAAGAAAATCCCAGAAGATATTAATGTATCAATCCTAAATAAAGTATTAGTAGCACAATCCAATGTCATTAAAAGATTAATATACCAAAACTAGGATTACTCAATTCTGAGAAAGCATTAACATATTTATATAATTTATACTAATAGGTCAGTTCACATTTTTTTTCATTGGTTGTGACATAGAAATAGATGGACACTTCCTAATATGCTGAATTGTGCAATGTGAAATACTGGAAATGTTCTCACTAAAATCAGAAATGAGACAATAATGACAGCTATCATGTTTTTGAAATAGCAAATAGATAAGAGAATAAAATAAATAGACATATTAAAAAAGAGAGTAGAAAATAATCATCATATACACATGATAGAAATATATACCATGTAGGCTGGGTGTGGTGGCTCACGCCTGTAATCCCAGCACTTTGGGAAGTCAAGGCGGGCAGATCACCTGAGGTTGGGAGTTTGAGACCAGCCTGACCAACATGGAGAAACCCTGTCTCTACTAAAAATACAAAATTAGCCAGGCGTGGTGGCGCATGCCTGTAATCCCAGCTACTCGGGAGGCTGAGGCAGAAGAATCACTTGAACCCGGGTGGCGAAGGTTGCGGTGAGCTGAGATGTGTGCCATTGCACTCCAGCCTGGGCAACAAGAGCAAAAACTCCATCTCAAAAAAAAAAAAAAAGAAATATATATCATGTATATATAAAAATCCAAAATAGAAACCAACTGGAAAACTGCCAGAGAAAGAGAATTTTGTATGTTGATTGATTACAAAGTTAATATATAAAAATCTATGGTTTTCCTACCTATAAATGGTAAGTATTTAGAAAATACAACGGCTCAAAACATGCTCTTTCCCATAGCAGCAAAATGATAAAAAGGAATAAGCCCGCAAATAAACACAGTGTACAGAAACTATGCAGAAAATGCAAGTAGCAACATATTTTCTAATAAGAAAATGGCAAAAATTAAACAGTATCATTTGGAAATTTTGAAATGCTTTTTATGTAATTCCTAGAATAAAGGAGTAACCCAAACTTTATTCTTTGACATCATAAGATATCACAAGAATTAATTACACTGCAGTTTAAAACATAAACCGTTTGATATATTCTGTAGTTAGAGAAAAATCAATAGCTTTAAATATTCTTATTTTAATACAAGAAGACTTGAAAATAAACATCCAATTCAGGAAGCTAGGAAAAAATAAATTTAAGGATAGCAGGAAGTAAGATTTGAAAAAAGATACCAGAGCAATACATTAAATTGAATGATCAATAGAATAAAACTGTGGGATCAGTAAATGGTGGGATTTAAGTTTTGCAAGGAGCAATAAAAACAAGTTAATGAATAAGTTTAAGCACTAACAGTGAAAGAATAGAGATATATAAGATTAAGTATTTTTAAAGTTTGATTTTGTAGCCATAAATAAAATACAATAATAATTATACATTAATTATTCATCACTTTTTAAAGTGACACAATAGAAATTGGACATATAGAATGTAACTGGTATTTGTTTACATTAAAATATCTTGGTTTAAGGATAGAGAAAAAGTAGTGTTTGCCTTTCTGTGACTGGCTTATTTCACATCACATTATATATATATGTATTATATATTATATATTATATATATATAATATATATGTGTGTGTGTATATATATATCCCATTTTCTTTATTCATATATGCTGTTTACATATTTTGGCTCTTTTGAATAATGCTAATGCTGCAATGAATACAAGAGAGCAGATATATCTTTAAAATTCTGATTTCAAATATTTTGGGTATATACACATAAATGAAATCGCTATGTCATTTGTGATATGGTTTGGCTGTGTCCTCACCCAAATCTCATCTTGAATTCCCACGTGTTGTGGGAGGGACCCAGTGGGAGGTAATTGAATCATGGGGGCAGGTGTTTCCCCTGCTGTTCTCATGATAGTAAATAAGTCTCACAAGATCTGATGGTTTTGAAAATGGGAGTCTCCCTGCACAAGCTCTCTTCTCTTGTCTACCACCATATGAGTCATGCCTTTCCCCTTTCACCTTCTACCATGATAGTGAAGGCTTCCCAGCCATGGTGGAACTGTAAGTCCATTAAATCTCTTTCTTTTGTAAATTGCCCAGTCTCAGGTATGTCTTTATCAGCAGCATGAAAATGGACTAATATAATATGATAATTCTATTTTAATTTTTTGAGGAACCTCCACACTGTGTTCTGTAGAGGACTGATAATTCATTGTGCTCTGGCTCACCCCTTAATTCTTTCTTTTCTCAAACTCCCCCTCTTCCTCCACACAGACATAAAGGCCATTTGTGGTATTAATAAATGAAAGAATTGAACTGTTTGTTGTCACAGTCATCCATACCATATTGACATATCCATTCAAATATATAGATAATCTTACTTTAAATAATGTCTCATTTGTTGGAAAAATTCATAAACATGTGATACAGAGACTATGTGGTAGCCAGAATAATGGCTTCCCAAAGATGTCTACACCGTAATACCTAGAACCTATAAATATGTTAATCTATGTAGCAAAAGGGACTTCATAGATGTAATTAAGTTTACAAACATTAAAAGAGAAAGGTTAGATAATCCTATTGGGTCTACGAACTTGCTCCCACTGGTGGCAGAAGAGATGAGGCTAAAGAAGTCACAGAGATTCTAAGCATGAGAAGGACTTAATCCACTTTAAAGATAGTGGAAGGGCCACAGCCAAGATGTATGGTTGACCTTTTGAAGCTGAAAGCCACTCCCAGCCAGGAGACAGCATTGAATTGGGGATTCAGTTCTATAAGCACAAATAACTAAATTCTGCCAACAGCCTCAAGGAATTTGGAAGCAGAATTTTCCCCATAGCCTCAAGTAATGAACAGGGTTCTGTTGACATCTTAATTTTTTTTTTTTTTTAAGACAGGGTCTCACTCTGTCCCCCAGGCTGGAGTGCAGTGGTGTCATCCTGGCTTACTGCAACCTCTGCCTTCTCAGTTCAGTTGATTCTCATGCCTCAGCCTCCTGAGTAGCTGGGATTACAGGTGCGTGCCACCACACTCGGCTAATTTTTTGTATTTTTAGTAGAGACGGGGTTTCACCATGTTGGCCAGGCTGGTCTCAAACTCCTGGCCTCAAGTGATCTGCTCACCTCGGCCTCCCAAAGCGCTGGGATTGCAGGTGTGAGCCACCATGCCTGGCTGACATTTTGATTTTAGCACAGCGAGCTTCCTGTCAAACTTCTGTCCTATAGAATTGTGAATGTAATAGCTGGATGTTATTTCTTTCTTTTTTTATTATTATACTTTAAGTTCTAGGGTACATGTGCACAACGTGCAGGTTTGTTACGTATGTATACATGTGCCATGTTGGTGTGCTGCACCCATTAACTCGTCATTTAGCATTAGGTATATCTCCTAATGCTATCCCTCCCCTCTCCTCCCACCCCACAACGGGCCCCGGTGTGTGATGTTCCCCTTCCTGTGTCCATGTGTTCTCATTGTTCAATTCCCACCTATGAGTGAGAACATGCGGTGTTTGGTTTTTTGTCCTAGTTTGCTGAGAATGATGGTTTCCAGCTTCCTCCATTTGTTATGGCAATAGAAAACTAATCTACACTGCATCCTATTACACTTCTATGAATAACAACCACAAAAAAAAATTGAACCTATTTCTGCACTAAATAAGGAATGCAGAACTTTGCTCTTTCTTCTTTTCCCAGAGTGGTTTGTGATGTTCATATGCTCGCAATTGCACCAGCAGAAAAGCCAGGAAGTGGGAGCCGGCTCTCAGCACAAGGGTGGAGGTGGTAGAGGCATTTTAGAGTTTACTAACACCTCATTTATAAAATGTACTCAGAATAATAGTATATCTAGTGATGTTCTTGCCCCTGAGCCAGATATTTAGAACATCTAATGTTAGTTCTGTAATTAAGAGGCCCTGTTTTTTTTTTGAGATGGAGTTTCACTCTTGTTGCCCAGGCTGGAGTGCAATGGCATGATCTCGGCTCACTGCAACCTCCACCTCCCGGGCTCAAGCAATTCTCCTGCCTCAGCCTCCCAAGCAGCTGGGATTACAGGCACACACCACCAGACCCAGCTATTTTTTTTTGTTTATTTAGTAGAGATGGGGTTTCACCATGTTGACCAGGCTGGTCTCAAAGTCCTGACCTCAGGTGATCCACCCACCTCGGCCTCCCAACGTGCTGGGATTACAGGCATGAGCCACCGCACCCAGCCGAAATGCCCTTATCTTGAGTCATTGGATTAATTGACAATTTGCTACAATTTACAGTTAGTAACAAGTTTATATTTGATATCCTTTTGGTTCTCATAATAACTTTGGGAGATAGGTCAGACATATAGTAACCCCCTTTTAGAGATAAAGTAACGTGCAGATAGTTTAAAAGTTTTAATTTTTATCCTTATTTATTTTTATTTATTTATTTATTTATTTATTTATTATTATTATTTTTTGAGACAGAGTCTCACTCTGTCACCCAGGCTGGGGTGCAATGGCACCCTGTCGGCTCACTGCAACCTCTGTCTCCTGGATCCAAGCAATTCTCCTGCCTCAGCCTCCCGAGTAGTTGGGATTACAGGCAACCACCACCATTCCTGGCTACTTTTTATATTTTTAGTAGAGATGGGGTTTCACCATGTTGGCCGGCCTGGTCTCCAACTCCCGACCTCAGGTGATCCGCCTGCCTTGGCCTCCCAAAGTGCTGGGATTACAGGCGTGAGCCACCATTCCTGGCCAATTTTTATTTTATTATTTTTATTTTCATTTTATTTTTTCTACATATATATATATATATATATAAATATTTTTTTTTTTTTTTTTGAGATGGAGTCTCGCTCTGTCACCCAGGCTGGAGTGCAGTGGTGTGATCTCGGCTCATGCAACCTCTGCCTTCTGGGTTCAAGCGATTCTCCTGCCTCAGCCTCCTGAGTAACTGGGATTACAGGCATGCGTCACCATGCCTGGCTAATTTTGTATTTTTTTTTATTACTATTACACTTTAAGTTTTAGGGTACATGTGCACAACATGCAGGTTTGTTACATGTGTATACATGTGCCATGTTGGTGTGCTGCACCCATTATATTTTTATTTTTTATGACACAATAGTTGTACACATTTATGGGGCACGTGTTTTTTTGATATATGCATGCAGTCTGTAATGTTTTGTAGCTGGTCATATAAATAGTGTCAGAGCAAGGATTTAAACTGCCTTCTGACTCTATTCAATAAGCCTTTATTTCCCTTAGAAAAGATTTGACAAGCACTGAAAAAGGCTGCTTGAATTTCTCAGTAATCTAGCTTGAAGCTGTTCTCTTTTTCCCCTCCTTTTCATTTTTGTACTTTATCCATTATTCTTTTATCAATCCATTTAATGGCAAGTTTAATCCCTTCCCAAATGCATAGCTCCACATTTTCTGAAGGAGAAACAATTGAAATTCCAAAGGAATTAAAGTATTATTTTCCAAATTTTCTAAAAATAAAAATAAAAATGTATTAAATTTTTTGTCACTCAGGCCGGGCATGGTGGCTCATGCCTGTAATCCCAGCGTTTTGGGAGCCAAGGCAGGCAGATCACTTGAAGTCAGGAGTTCAAGACCAGCCTGACTAACATGGTGAAACCCCGTCTCAACTAAAAATACAAAAATTAGCCGGGCATGGTGGCGGGTGCCTGTAATCCCAGCTACTTGGGAGGCTGAGGCTGGAGAATCATTTGAACACAGGAGGCCGATGCTGCAGTGAGCTGAGATCACGCCACTGCACTCCCGCCTGGGCAACAGAGCAAGACTCCGTCTCAAAAATAAAACACTGTTAAATAGTTTTGCAAAGTGATTTTGATCAGCAACGTGTGAGAGTTCCTATTTCTCCACTTTCAGCAAAGCTTGCTATTGTCAGTTTTTAATTGTAGCCATTGTGAAGTGATATATTACTGTGGTTTACTTTGTATTTCCCTGAAAACGAATAATGTTTAGCATCTTTTCATGTGTTTATTGGCCATTTGTATATCTTCTTTTGTGAAGCATCTGTTCAAATCTTTTGCCTGTTTTTATTCAGTTGCTTGTTTTTCCTTTATTGAGTCGTAAAAATCTGCATTATATTTCTGATGTTTGCTTCAGGATTTGGGCTGAGACTTTTATGGGTGGTTCAGGTATAATTTCAGTTCTCTTTGCTTTTGCGTCATTGCTTTGGATTTATATTACATGTACATAATTTAGGGTTAATCATGACACTTACGTGATTTCACGCACACAATAAGGGTTCCCATTATTCTGGCTCTCTCTCCCGTACGTCTCCTTTATGGCCCCGCTGTGTTGGGGCTTCTGTTCCTGGTTTCTCTAAAAAGTTCTTTTAGTTTGGAGTATCAGTTCCCAGCCCTGAATTACCCCATGAATGAGGTCCACATTTGACACAATTTCCAGATAAAGAGAGATGTAAATAATATTTAGGAAATAAAATCAAATGTCGAATGCCTGTTTCTAAAGTCATATATCTTATTGGTAAACTTTGCTGAAATAGAAAACACTGGAAGATTTCCAGTTCTAAAGGGAGGCAGATCAAGAGTTCTACTGTCCGTATTTTAAATATAGAATGTGTATGAGACATGTGGCCGGGCGTGGTGGCTCACGCTTGTAATCCCAGCACTTTGGGAGGCCGAGGCGGGTGGATCACTTGAGATCAGGAGTTCGAGATCAGCCTGACCAACATAGCGAAACCCCGTCTGTACTAAAAATGCAAAACATTAGCCGGGTATGGCGGTGCACGCCTGTAGTCCCAGCTACTCAGGATGCTGAGGCATGAGAATCACTTGAACCTGGGAGGTGGAGGTTGCAGGGAACTGAGATCACACCACTGCACAATGTAGCTGGCAATGTGCCAAGTGCCGAGTGTCTCAAAAACGAAAAAAGAATGTCTATGAGACATTTATGGTGGAAAAACATTTTGAAGCCTCACCACAAGTTTTCTTTTTTTAACATTTATTTTAAGTTCAGGGCTACATGGGCAGGTTAGTTCCATAGGTAAACTTGTGTCATAAGGGATCTCCTGCCACAAGGGTTGCAAATATCCATGGGAGAAGCGTGGGTTCCCAGGGTCGCACATTCATTCACCACTTCCCTGGGTGGGAGAAGTTCCTTGGCTCCACGTGATTCCTGGGTGGACCATCGTCCTGTCTTGCTTTTCTCTGTTCTCTGTGGGTCTAGTTGATTTTTGATTGGTCCCAGTGCGAGTACCTGGATGTTTCAGTCGAAGGTGCTGTATTTAATTGCGCCTTCTGTTCCTCTCTTTTTGAGCCACAGACACTAGCTGCTATCTTGGCCGCTTCCCTCCAGAAGTTTTCTTTACCTATTGTCCACCTACAACCCCGTAACCTCATAATTCTGGTTTCCTGCACTCATAATGTGGGTGGAGCTGAAGAAATAACGTTTTATTATGTGCGCACTAAAGTCTGAGTGGTAAGATTATGTTTTGTTGTGAAAATAAATGAGCTTGGATTGTATTTTTATATTGCATGAGATCTACTCTAAATTTTTGCAATATTGAGCAAGATTTTTACTTTAATAATTACCTTGTAGACTTGTGTGGCAAGTTGTGAATTATGAGACTGCTCAGGATATTAGACCCACCTGCCAGTTATGTGAGGCAGTGGTTTATTCAATGATTTCCCTGTCTATTTGGATACTAATGTGTTTTAATCTGTAAGACTATACCAGCTGGTTCTGACTAGGAATTATTACATCAATCTCTTTGTGTATAAATGTTATTATATTAATTTTAGTTGTGTTTATTAGCATTTCATATTTTGTTTGTGAATATGTTCTGCAGGATCACTGATATTTCAAACATTTCAAATATAAATTGAACAACTTATTAATTTAAAATATGACACTTTGGGGAAATTTGCTTCTTTTTATCTCTGAGGACTGAGGCAAATAGTGACTTTCATGTTGAACTATTAATCATTCATTCCATGAAATTTTACTGAGCAAATATTAGAGTCATGTGTTTAAAAAATTAGAACAGATATAGATTATATCCTCAAGGAAATTATTGTCCATCCCCCACCACACACCAGCCTTTAAGCTCCAGGAGAACAGGAACTGTGTTATGTTCACCATCTCCAGCACTTGGCACTTTGCCAGGTACATTGCGAATGATAAATCAATGTTGCATAAATTTATGAACAGTAGTGAAAATAATATGGAGGTATGTAGACTAGTGATTATTTCTTGAATAATGTGGTCTGTGACTTAACATAGGCACACATAATTACCAATGAAGGCTTAGAGAGGCTAAAAATTATTTCACAATAGTAGAGTCAAAACATATTTCCTGAAGAGATAACATATAACCTTGAACTTGAAGGAAAAGGGACATCTTCTCACCCATTTATTCACTCTTCCTTAAGGAAGGTGGGTGACTTATTAATGGGTTTTGGAATAAGAACAGGGTGTGTATAGATTTTTCCCTCTCTTCTTACTCTTCTTCGGAGCCAGGATGATTATAGAGAAGGCAGTTTGTCCCATTTTCTTCCATGACATACATTTTTCATTATACCTCTTATAGGAAGAAGCCTATAATTGTCAGTGCTACCTGGGACTAGTTAAATAAGTCTGCCTAATTCCAGAGTAGAGTATTAGAAAGCTCATTGTTGTCAAACATTTCAGCCACATTCTCCAATATTATTATTATCAGTAATAAGGGTTTTTTGTTGCCCATCTTTTGACTCCTTAGTTTGTTTCAATTATTGGTTGAGTAATTGCATGTGAAAAGAAGTAGTGCTATATCCTGGCACCCTATGACACCAACCATTACTATTTATTAGACATCTATTATATGTGAGATATTATGCTACATGATTAATTTATAGTCTTGCTCAGTCTTCACACCAATGCTAGAGGGGGTACCAATAATAATTTTCATTTTACATGTGAAGATATCGAAGCCAGGTGTGGTGTCTTTTGCCTATAATCCCAGCAGTTTGAGAAGCCAAGGCGAGAAGACTGCATGAGGTCAGGAGTTTAAGGCCAACCTGAGCAACAGGTTGACAGAGAGACTCTGTCTCTACAAAAAATGAAAGAAAATGTAAAACAATTAACCAGGCATAGCAGCTTGAATCTGTAGTCCCATCTACTTGGGGGGTTGAGGCAAGAGAATTGCTTTAGCTCAGGAGGTCAAGGCTGCAATGAGCCATGATTGCACATGCTTCTGCACTCCAGCCTGAGCAACAGAGTGAGACCATGTCTCAAACAGAAAACAAAAGGAAAGAAGGAAAGAAAGAGAGAAAGAGAAAGGGAGGGAGGAAAGGAAGGAGAGAGGGAAGGAGGAAGGAAGGAAGAAAAGAAAGGAAAGAGAAGGAGAGAAGGAGAGAAAAAGAAAAAGAAAAAAGAAAGTGGGGGGAAGGAAATGAGGGAGGGAGGAAGGAAAGGGAAGGAAGGAAGGAGAAAAAGAGAAAGAGATGAACGAAAAGAAAAGGAAAGAAAGAGAGAGTAATAGAGTTTATGGGAGAAAGGCCACTTGTGCAAGGTTACGCATCTATGTAAGTAATAAAGCTGGGTCTCAAACCTAAATCTGTCTGGCTCCATTATATTATTCAGAACAGGAGTAGAGGTGAATGGCACAGGTAGTCACAAGCAAAGAGTCAGGAAAATGGACAGGGGATAGAATGTACAGTAAGCCTTTCAATTTTGTTGGTGCACAGTATTGGAAAAGGTAGTCTGTGGACATATGGTTGAGTTCTCAGTGTAATGTACATATATAGTTCACCATAAAAGGATAAACTTACAAAACAAAAAATGAAAATGATTGGTGCTGTACATAGAACGGTTTGACAGAGTTACTACTATTTGGTGAGGGGCGGGTTAAATGTCATAGGGAGTAATCATAGTGTAAGTTATTTCAGGATAGAGACTGATTATTCAATTTATCATTACAGTTGGAAAATGTTAAATGTTATCTTTGCTGATAAAGGAACAGAGGTCTGTGAAATCTCTTCTACTGCAGCAGTACAAAAGAGAAGGTGACATATAGTAAGGCATCTCTGGACAATTAGAGGTAAGCTTCTGAAAATATTTTACAGAATTGGAAAATAATTCATTTGTACATTGGGATGGTAGTGAGGAATTGTCTATAATTTTGAAATAAATTTTCCTCTAGGAGTTAAACTAGTCAAATTTCATGTGATAGGAGAATGGAAATTTGTTTTTTTGGATTACTCAGTGAGAGTGACATACCAAAAGACAATAAACTTAAATATGATAAAATGCAGAGGAATTAAACCAGGACGAGCAAGGAAACATTTTCCTATGCCTGTTCTGGCTAAGGATTTTGTCCACACTGAGGAATGGAGAGCTTGGTGTTGAAAAACAGAAATTATACCTTCATCCTGATCACCTTTATTCTCATGATTGGGTGTGGATTCAGTTATTTTCAATTAATCTTTAATGTCTTAATGAATACAACAATAGAAAACAAATAACAAGAACAATAAACTGCTAATACTACTCGAGGAGGGAAAACTGAATTGGATGAATCTAGAAAACATTTGGACTTATTATCTTTCTACCAAGCATGGACAAGCCAGATGAGCTCAACTACTCCAGAGTGGCAACATAATAGGACTTCTTCATGTCAACTTAGCACAGAATGTTTTGATTTTACAGAAAATCATCGTCATTATAATGATAACTTACTAAGTAAAACTTGAGTATTTTTAAATCATTATATGCATTATCTCATTTTATAATGAAGATTGCTTGTTCTTAACTATTTTAATTTGGTAAATAACATGGACAGTAATGCAATTTATACAGGACAGTTTCCATTTTAGTATAATAATACTTGATGTTAGTGAAAATTCAGGTTATTTCCACTCTAAAAGTGGGTCAAAAAGAGACATTGTGCCCTTCTAGAGGAGTGTGAACACATTTAATCCTCTTTTTTTATTCATTCGTTGAATAAAATAAATACAAAATACATCCAATTACATTACAATGGGATTAAATCCAGAAAGTTGCTGTGGTGCAGGATTTCAAATATCAATCCTTTTAACTTTCAGTTTTCAAAACCATAATCCACATTACCTGAAAGAACTGTGAGCAGTATTATTTGGACAAATGTATTATGAAGGGATTGAATTTTTATGAGTATATTATATTCATAAAATTCTTACGTTTAAATCCAGTACTGAAAAAAATGTTACATCATTCTTAAGAAAAAAACATATTTACTAAAATAATAATTGGAAATGTGTAAAATGACAAATGAAAATGCAGGCGAGAGTTCGAGACCCTATTACATTTCTACAGTTTCCATTGACCTTAACATGGAGGCCACTGGTAAATTTAGCAAGAGCTGTTTTAGTGGAGTGATTGGGCAGAAACCATACTGAGTGGGTTTAGGAATGAAGGAAAAGTCAAGAAGAAGCAGCAGCCATTGTAAACAGATTTTGAAAAGTTGTCAACAAAAGAGAAGAGAGAGAGGACACTAGCTAGACACAGCAAGGCAGTAAGGGAAGTTCATCTAAATTTTTACTTTTAATTCATCAAAGAGCGAAGTACGTTTCAATGTATACGAGAAGATGAAGGTAAAGAGGGAAGGGGTGATTTTGCAGGGTGTTTTGTAAGGAGGTTACATTGAATGGGGTACAGAGAATAAGCATGGGAGTGAATCTTGGGCAAGAAAAGTGACAGTATGGGTGCAATCAGTTAGCATGTGGAGGGGTAAAAGTTGAAAGTGCTTCATTTGATGACTTCTGTTTTTTCAGGTGGGATGGGAGGTGTAAAGATATGTTAAAGTTCTAATATTCAGAAGAACTGAAAAAGAGAGATCAAGAGCTCAGTTAAGGTAACATAAGAAACATTAGTAGAGATCCCTGAAGGTCAAGTTTTTGATAGAGAACGTGTATTTGTAGCAGGAACAATTTGTGAGGTTGTGTGATTTTCTTCAGCCTTGGCACAGAAAGTTTTGACAGCTGAATTAATAAAAGGTTGTAACATTGCTATAAGGGTGAAAAAAAGAATAGGACAAAGGAATTAAAGGATAATATTAATATTAAAAGTGTGTATTATGAGACTTTGTTCAGTAGATTTTATATTTAGACTACAATTTGAGTATAAAATTCTTGAATCACTTTTTCATTCCCTAGAACTTTGTAGCTATTGCTTATATTCTGGCATTGTGTGATGTAGTGGAAAATTTTGGAAACTGCATGCTTTCTCTGTTTTCTAACTTTTTAGTGGTTGCTATAAGATTTTAAAATATGCATCTTTACAGACTACCTTAAATAATACACCGTTTCACATATAATGTAAGACCCTTACAATTCTATCCTCCTATGTTCTGATTCTGTTTCTTTGTGCGACTCTTTTCATCTGGTTTACTTCAATATGTTTTGTAAACCTCAATATAAACATTTTTATTTATACTGTGAATTATTATTTTTCGCTTGTGATCAGGTTTATGAAGGTAAAATTTGCATCCAGGAAAATTCACCTTTTTAAAGTATGTGGTTCAATAAATCTTCAAAATTAATACAGTCATTTAAGCATCACCAAAATCAAAATACAGGACATTTCCATTACACCGAAAACTTTCCATTTTTCCTTTACAGAGAATTCCCTCCTTCCATGTCCAGACACACATCTAATTTCCATCCCTATTAATATTAATTATCCAGAATGTCATATAAATGGAATAATAGTGTCTTGCATCTACCTTCTTTAGTAATATTCCATTATAAAGACAAATCACAATGTGTTTTTCCATTCACCACTTGATACACATTTTTTACGGTTTGTGGTCATTACAGATAACTGTAATAACATGCACGTATATGACTTTATGTGAACATACGTTTTAATTTCAGTTGACTAAATACCTACAATTATAATTGGAAGATCATATGGTGAATGTATTTTTAGCTTTATAAAAATATACCAAACCATTTTCCAAAAATGCTGTGCCATGTTTGCACTCCTACATTCTACTTGCTATGCATTCTCACCAAAACTTGATACTGGCAGTCTTTTCAATTTATTAATTTCCATAGGTGTGTTAGGGGTATCTCACTGTGATTTTAATTTGCTTTTTCCTAAAAATAAACTATTCTGAGAAGTGGTTCACATGCTTATTGGTCACCTCTAGACCTTCTTTGGTAAAGTGTTCAAATCTATTGTCCACTTCCATTTATTGCTTTTAAAAATAACAGCCTTATTAAGATGTAATTTACGTGACAAAGAAGTAACCAGCTTAAAGTTGGTTGTTAATATGTTCACAAAGGTATGCAAACATCACCACTAATTTCAGAACATTTTCATCACCTCAAAAAGAAACCCCCCCAAAAGAAACTTCATACCCATTATTAATCACTCCCCATTCTAACCTCCTCCAGCCTCCATTATTTACTAATCTACTTTCTGTCTCTATATACTTATCTATCTTCAATATATCATATAAATAAAATAAAAAAATTCTTTTTTGTGACTAGCTTTTTTCACTTGGCATGGGTTCATTCATGTTGTGATATGAATCTGTACTTCATTCCTTTTGATGGCTGCATAATATTCCATTGTATGAATATACCACATCTTACTAATACATTCATTGGTTGATGGAAATGTGAATTCTTTCCACTTTTGGGCTAATATCATTAGTACTTTTATGAACATTCAAATAAAACTTTTTGTTTAGACACATTTTCAAATATCTTGGTTATATGCCTTGGAGTAGAATTGCTGGGCCATGTAGTACAAGGTTTTTGCAAAAGTAATTGTAGTTTTTGCCATTAAAAGTAATGGCAAAAGTGGTTGTTAATGTGTTAACACAGAGGTATACAATCTTTAAACCTTTTTGCCATTATAAGTAATGGCAAAAACTGCAACCACTTTTCCACCAGCCTAATACTTCTATATACAACATTTTGAAGAACTGCAAAACCGCGTTCCATACTGATCACGGCTCAATCTTGGCTCACTGCAACCTCCGCCTCCCAGGTTCAAGAGATACTTTTTTTTTTTTTTTTTTCAAATGAAGTCTGGCTCTTGTCCCCCAGGCTGGAGTGCAGTGGCGTAACCTTGGCTCACTGCAACCTCGGCCTCCTGAGTTCAAGCGATTCTCTTGCCTCAGCCTCCCCAGTAGCTGGGATTACAGGCGTTTGCCACCATGCCCGGCTAATTTTTGTATTTTTAGTAGAGATGGGGTTTTACCATGTTGGCCAGGCTGGTCTCAAACTCCTGACCTCAGGTGATTCGCCCACCTCAGCCTCCCAAAGTGCTGGGATTACAGGCATGAGCGACCGTGCCTGGCCAGGTTCAAGAGATTCTTGTGCCTCAGCCTCCTGAGTAGCTGGGATTATGGGCACATGCCACCATGCCCAGCAAATTTTTGTATTTTTTAGTAGAGGCAGGTTTTCACCATGTGGGCCAGGCTGGTCTCAAACTCCTGGCCTCAAGTGATCCACCCACTCTGGCCTCCCAAAGTGCTGGGATTACAGATGTGAGCCACTGCGCCTGGCGTGTTATTGATTTTTATCAGTTTGACTGGGATGTGCCTAGTGGTGGATTTCTTTGGGTTTATTCTACTTAGACATATTTTAGCTTCTTTAATTTGCAGATGCTTCCTATATTATTCATTAATTTTCTCTCTTTCTCGTCTCCTCTTCTGACACTCCCAGTACACATATATGTGTATGATTGATGGTGTCTCAGAGCTTTCTGAGACTATGTTATGCTTTCACCAGATTTTTTTCTCTTTCTTAGACTGGCTAATTGCAATTGATCCATCTTCAAGGTCACTGATTTATTATTTTGCCAGTTCAAATTTACTGTTGTGCCCATCTAGTATATTTTTATTTTAGGTATTGTAGTTATCAAGCCCATAATTTCTATATTTGTAAAAATAATTTTTATCTTTTTATAGTCTCTCTTTGGTGACACATTGATTGTATACTTCAATTATTTATCCCTGGTTTTATTTAATTATATTATATAATAGGTGATTTTAAGTCTGTCGTTGTTGCTGTTTGTTTAGTGACTGCCCTTGACTAATTTTATAAAATCAGTATGCTTTGTCATATTCAGGCACTGAAGTCTCTGCTTGAATTGTTAGTGGTCAGCTAATGATTGTGCAGAAAATTTATTTATTTATTTATTTTGAGACAGGGTCTCCCTCTGTTGCCCAGGCTAGAGTACAGTGTGCGATCTCGGATCACTGCCACCTCCGCTTCCTGGGCTCAAGTGATTCTCTCACCTCAGGCTCCCAAGTACCTGGGACTACAGGTACAAGCCACCATGCCTGGCTAATTTTTTTTTTTTTTTTTTCGTAGAGATGGGGTTTTGCCATGCTGCCCAGCCTGATCTCGAACTCCTGAGCTCAAGCAATCCGCCCACCTCATCCTCCCAAAGTGCTGGGATTACAGGCGTGAGCCAATGATTGGGCAAAAATTTTAAATGGCATGAACCAATAATTCTCACTGCCCCTTCCTTGGGGGTCACTATGGGCACTGGAGCGTGTGTTCAATGCTCTGGTGTTGACAGTTCTCCCTATGCAAACCTCAGTGTCAGCCACAGGTAAAAGACTAAGCCTTTCTCATGTCTCATCTGGGGATTTACATGGCTCTGCACATGTACATGGCCTTCGAAATCTCCAGTAATATACTAGAGCTTTTCAGTGACCCCATATGGAACCTCATTACGCAATTTTTACTTTTATTTGTTTTTGTCAGTCTTTTGTTAGCTCTAATTTGAATAGACATCCCAGCCCCTTGCAATGCCAAACAATTAATATAGATTTTTTTAACACCTTAAGGTTACTAGTATTTGCACTGAGTGAGCTCTAAAACAGGCCAAATAAGAATATATCCTGAAAATTGAGTTATTCAGGGAGCTGACAGACACGTCAAATAGTAAAAATTATCTGAGAACAGGGCGTTCTTACAGCTCCCAGCACATTCAGTTCCTTCTTGCGGCCTCAAGACTGCTGGTTCCCACAAAGACTGTTAGTTCTCATAGAGATCTTTTCAAGGCTACCCTACAGTTGAGATAAATGCTGTGGGAATAGAGCAAGTAGAAATGCTAAAGACTGCTTATCTTACCAATATTATACTATGTTTTTTGAAGAATGTTCCTCAGATTTTTGCAAGCCTTTGGTTAATTTCCAGATTTATTCACAATTGAATTTGTCCGCTTTTTTGTCAATTTTTTTGGACAGTGTCTCTATTGTTTTTATGGAGGAGTAGTCTTACAGAGTTTCAGAAATGTTTCTTTAATAAATGCTTCCCGGATTGCTGCAAGGTTTTTATTAGTTTCCAGAGTTTGGGAAATGTTTATTCTGACATTATTTTTTTGGAACTTTTCTTACTCATTTTATGGAAAAGAACATTTTCCTAGGTTCTGATTCTACTATTTTTGCTAACATCCTAGCCTTGACTTCTTTACATAAATTTTCTGCCTCTAACTCATCTCGATCTACAATTATGCATATGTTAGAAATGCATATTTTTCTATATATTGTTGATATTTTCATTGTATTAACATTTTTTTCAATCTGTAGTTTAGATTCAATAGTTTTTGTTGCCACCATATTGTTACTTTTTTTTTTGCAGTGTGTTTTAAGTCCATTCTGTGAGATTTTCATTTCAAGAATTGTATTTATTGGGCTCTAGAAATTCAATTTTGTTTATATTAATATCTTATATTTCTTGACTTGTTATATTTGTGCTTTTCCCTAAACACTTATAGTTTCTTGTAAATGTTTTAATCAATTTTTCTGGTGTTTTCATTAGTTTTTCATTTCTGTGTGGATTGTCTTATTTTTATTCTGGTCATTTTTTTTTTTTTTTTTTTTTTTTTTTTTTTTGCTTCTTAGCATGTGTAGAAACTTGTTCTTGTATACTAGACTTTGCCATTTTGCATTGTTGTGTGTCTGGGTTTTGATGTCTTCCTAAAGGAGTGTTGATGTTGATGTGTTTATTTAAGACAGTAATTTATACTTGAAAACTTCCTCGATGTGTCAGAGATTGCTGTTTAGGTTTTCTTACACTATACTTGGAGTTAACTTTACTCTAGGATTATTCTATACCTATTCAAAGCACAATCCTTCTGGGGTTTCTACTTAATGCTGTGAGGGTTTATCATAATCTCTCCATTCTGGCAGGTTGAAATTCAAAAGTGTTCATGTCTTTTGTAAACTCTAGAAGTTGTTAAATTTATCAATCTCCAGAATTTGTTATCTATTATCTTAAAGTTTCATGCAACACAGGTACACTGTAATGTTCAACCAAAAACTCAAGGGGATTCCTATGAGGAAATCTGCAGTTCTTCTGCATATCTCCTGTCTCTGTAGTTGTCTGCTTTATTATTTCTAGATGCTTCTTTCCCAAACTCTAATACTTGCTTTCTTAACTTAGCAAGACCACTGTACAAGTTTCTTTACTCCCCCCCCGTTCTGTGGTCCAGAAATGCCTCCAGGTATACTATACTGGTCTTAGTGCTCCCCTTAATTTTCTTTATTTTGTGGATCACAGTACTGAACTGTTTGTTGCCCATTGTCTGAAAACAATTATTTCTTATATTTTGTACAGTTTTCTAGTTTTCTGTTTTTGTTTCTATTTTGTTTCTCTTTTGGAACAGGAGACGAAGCTTAGTGTCAGTTAATCTGTCCTGGCAAGTAGAGAATAGAACCCTCTTTGTAAATGACTTGTTCTTTCTTCCTGCCTCCCCACATGTATCTTTATTTATCCTTGAAGTTCAGCAACTTTTTCCAGATACGTCCACATGCTGAATGTTCTGTACCTTTTTTTTTATGAGATACAATATATCTTTTTATTCCTATATTAAAGACTTAACCTTCATGTATTTTGCTTCATTCTTCTGGAACAGCAGTTCTGTGTGAGTCGAACATCTTTTGTCTAGGTTTCAGGTATTGCTTTTAATATTTTAATATCTTTTCCTTCTTTTGCTTTCATTTTGTGTAATTTCTTCATGCCTTTCCATCAAGCCTTACTGTTCTCAGTAATGCTTATGTATAATTTTGTTGCTTCTAATATGATCTTGTATCTCTACTGCTTAATTTTCTCTTTTCCATTTATTTTCTGAATTCTGTTAGCTTTTATCTCCCTCTATCACCACGTAATCTAAGTTTTGAACCTCTGTTTTATTGTAGCTCTTCTTCATGCCATCTAACTCATGCCCTTTGTAATTTTTTGAGACTATGGAGAAATAATTATCTGTTTTTTTAACTCCTTGGAGAATTCTTGTGATACGTGCTGTTAATTGACCTTTTGCTCCTTTATTTTTTTAATTAAAAGTAATGTTTTTAATTTATTTTAATAATTTAATATTTTCTGTTTTGAGATAATTACTCATCTTTTAATGACGCCAGCCATATTTGGGGGTTGGGAAAAGATAATGATATGAGGATGTCAGTATCTTTAATTTGTGTTTCTTTTCCGGGGCAACTTTTCAAAACAAATGTCTGTCCTTTTCACCTGGTAGCATGTCTTCTCTCAGTGATTGGCATTCAAGTTGTTGATCATTCACAGTAAATCCGTTAAGCTCCAGGGTCTCTGTTTTGTGATGTAGTGATTAGTGTTTCCCCTCTGTCATTTATTACATTTCACCTCTGACAGTTGCAGCTGGATATGAGGTTAGATAATAGATAAACAAGTTATATTAGTATGGTTTCTTCTTCAGTGCCATCTCTCAGACCACTCTGCAGTGCCAAGCTGGGTTTCTGCACAGGTATTCTCTCCTTCTCTGGTTGTCTGCCTACTCCTCTGAATCTAATTACTCAAAAGTATTGTTGAATTCAATACAAACATAGTAATAGTGATTTTGAAGAAACTGAATGCTTCTTGAGGTATAAAGTGTGTACGTTTGAGTCTTCTGCCTTATTTTGTTTTATGTTTCATAGTGTTTTGTAGACATGTCTCAAAAATTTTGTATTGTGGTTGTGGTCATTTTATTGTGGCTTTGAAGACACGTCCACTTCCCACCCCCACAGTAAAGCACACTACACACTCTGCTTTGCTTGTTCTATAATACTGGTGAGTTTTGAGAGTGGGTAGTGTAAGGTGAGCTGAGAGAAAGGATGAGCAGACCCAAAGTCAGGCAAGCAAGCTTTACTGAGCTGCTCGGCTGCTCCACCACAGTTAGAGGAGGCAGCCCCGCTTACAGACAATAGCAGGGTTTTACAAGGCCAGAACTGGGTCGGGGTGGGGGAGCTAAGTCGGGGGTGCAGGAGGACTGGGTCGGGGTTGGGGAGCTGAGTCGGGGGTGCAGGTGTCTTGACCGCCTCCTGGAGATGTTTTTTGCCAGCTTTGCTATGTGAGGTTAGCAGACATGTTAACTGCATCCTGTAACTGTCTGGACAAACAGTTATTGGAGGGGTCAGTGGAAGGGGGGCGGGGTTGTCTTTTGCCCTGGGGTAGCTGTGCGGAGAGCGCAAGGGACTGTACTGTAAGGTCTGTGGGAGGGGAAGGGAACGGTTTGGTCAGGGTGACCTTAACAGGCAGTAGAACAGTAGTATAAAATTTCTCTTTAATTTTTAGTAGAATAATTAGCTTATTACTTAGGGAGAATAAATTGTTGCCTATTTTGTTGGAGAAATAGAATATGCTTTGGTACTATTCTACTCCTAAACAATGACTACAAATCATTTATGTCGAGGTTTTCAAGAGCTTGGTTTCACCACCAATAACTAAAGAATTTTGATAGTAAAAAAAGCAGCCCCCGCCCCCCGTCCCAAGAGGGCCTTGTTCCACTGATGGAAATTAATTAGATGTACTATAGCTTCTTGCTACTCACGTGATACTTAGGCCAGCATAGGTGTCACTGGGGACAGTATAAAAAACAAATAATCCCAGGTCCCAAGCTAGATTTATTGAATCAGGAATTTCATTGCAATGAATCCTCTGGTTATTTTTAGGCACATTAAAGAAAGCTTTGCCTACTGTCTCAATCCCAGTAAGGATGTATATCTCCACATTTCTTCTTCCTATAGCCATAGTGTAAGAAACTGTGGTCAAGAACAAATGAGGTGCTGATGTCTCTCTGGAAATAAAAATCCTGATTTCTATAATTTTCCCATTTCCTTGGCGTGAATACTTCATCATGAATAATTTCAAGCTAACTGCATGATGTCACTGCATGTGAAACTGGGAAAAGATTTGCGCAGTCTGTTCTCACATGACTATGCAAGCTGGCTTTAGTACATCACTGCTCAGAATCTACCTATTGTTGCCATTGTACAAACACCAGTTATCTTACCAACTTCCATGATATTTTGGGGTTTTCTGGATATGATTTTTTTATTAACAAGAACATTTGTAAAATGAAATAAAATGCAATGTAAACATAAACTTATAAAACTCTTCTTTATCTCCTCTTATCCCTTTAACATATACTAGTTATAATTTCTTAAAATTTTGTTTTATAAACCAAACTCTTCATATATCTAGATTTTTGCATCAGTTACATAATATATCTTATTTTGGTCTTCAAAATAAACTTTTATCACAATGCATTTTACTCTTTTATTATTTTATACAATAATTTGAATACACTTGTGGTACAGTGTGGTCGTTTTATGAAGACAGTGGTTGACTTAGACAAGGTCACAAAACAAATACAGAGATAAAATAAAATGAGACACCAGTTTTCCTGCATCCCACTCTCAGTGTTTGTGTGAAATATATTTTACGGGGAGAATGGAATAAGGGGATTCCCAGAAACTGTATCTCACCTTCTCCTGGGTCTAAAATTTCTGGGCATGTTGAAAGAGAACGAATGGCAAGTAAAGCTATGCAATATTGGACTTGATTGAGAAAGATTTGGATGACCAAGCTTATCGCTGACTTATCTGCCTTACTTATTAGACTAATTGATTCATGAAGATCACTTTGGTTATTTTCTCTTTTACAGTCATCAGCAAATTCATTCATTATGCAGACGATGAAAGAGACATTCAGAGAGGTTAAATAATTTGCTCGTGTATACACAACCAGTAAATTGCAGAGCCAGGTAAAATCTAGTTCCATGTGAATTTCCAAATCCTCGTTTTTCTTTATTCCATTACACTTGATATGTTTAATTGTTCTTTGTTTCTTGTATTATATTGAGTCTGAATTTGTTATTCTAGTAACATGATAGTATTAATATCCACATTCAGTTGAAAGTGTTGGGCGAATAGCAATCATGTGTAATTAGTATTCAGAGCTGTATCAAGAAGTCTGTTTCAATCTTTATCTGTAAAAAAATCCTCAGATAACTATGACTGCAAAAACATTTCACACATAGAACAGACACATTCACAGAAATGAAGTAGATTAGAGGTTATCAGAGGCTGGAGGCAGGGAGAAGTGGTAAGTTATTGCTTCATTATTACATAGTTTGTTTAGGGTGATGAAAAAGTTTTGGAAATAAATAATGGTAGTGATTGTATATCATTGTGCATATAGTTAAAATGCCCCTCAATGGTACACTAAAAATGGTTAAAATGGAAAATCTTCTGTTTATTTTACCAAAATCTACTAAAAACAGACAGGAGGCCTCAAGAAACAAAAATTCACATGATGGCCATAGGTTTTTCAGTTGTAGAAAGTAATATTTTGGGGAAAAGCTCCAAGTGACTTGTTCATAGCGTAGAGACTCTAAGAGAAAGTTTTTCACAAACACAGCCAATCATACTTAAAATTTCTATATTTGAATGGACTTTTTTAACCATAGAAAAATTATATTAATTTACAATGGGAATTGTAACCAGATAGGGAGCCTTTTGACTAACATCAGCCAATGTATTCTCTTTCCGTGAGAAGCCAGAATGACTATTATCAAAAACACAAAAAGTAACAGATGCTGGCAAGGATGCGGAGAAAAGGGAACTTTTATACACTGTCGGTGGGAAGGTAAATTGGCACAACCTCTATGGAGAAGAATATGGAGATTTCTCAAAAAACTTAAAATAGGACTACCATATGATTCAGCAGTCTCACTACTGGGTATATATCAAAAAGAAAGGAAATCAGTATGTCAGAGAGATATCGGTCCTTGCATGTTTATGGCAGCACTATTCACAACAGCCAAGATATGAAGTCCACCTAAGAGTTCATTAGTGAATGAATGAATAAAGAAAAGGTGGTGTACATACGCAGGAGAATGTTATACAGCACCTAGCCTAGAGCTAAGCACACAGTTGACATAATAAACCTATATTGCCTGTTTGTCTAGTTAGGATAATTTTTAGAAGAAAATGTGGATATAAGTCTTAAATAAAAGTGAAAACATAATATAGAAAGTCCATTTGCATAATGATGATGATGTATATATGTGTGTGTATATATATATTTATATATATATTTCTTTGAATGGCATTCTGTAGACCTAGGCTAATAATAATTCCTATTTAAGTTTAAAATGAACTACAGCGCATGGTCAAAAAAATGGTTCTCTAATGAGAAAATTTACTATATGCACCTTCCTACAATAGTGCTTTAAAAGTGTTAAAATATAGATATCAACATTATATTGTGTTTTCTAAAGACCAAGGACTCTTGAAGGTTTTAGAGCAACAAATGGATACTTCTCTATTAGTCAATAAAATATTCTGGATATATGCATATGCATTAATTAATATTTTTTCTTTCTTATTGCTTTACATGTTCAGAGCCAATATGTTTTGCTCAAAATATTGATTTTTGATTATGTATATATTGCAAAAGGTTTACTTCTGATGTTGAGGTTTTCTACTTAAACCATTCATCCATATCTCTAAGAGCTAAATAATACTTTGGAGTTTTTCCTCTAAGTGGCAATAAAATACACTTACTAAATGGAATTCTGTTGTGTCCATGGAGTAGAGATTAAGTTTCAGGAAGCAGAGACACAGCTGCAGTGTGCTAAGCTCAGAGCTCATTTTTCTAAGTCTTTGTCTTATAAATTTGGTCAGATAAAATGTTTGATCTGAATAAACTGAAAATGAAAAAAAGATATACAAATGCATTTAGAGATTTGTTTTTCTGTAACAATCCCCTGAAGTTTCTAAGAAAGATATATCATCTTAGAATCCTTAAAAGTTTAATGTAATATGAATGGGAACAGAATAATTTTCTCTGAGGTGCTGTAAATGGAAGAGATCCAACGCAATGAAATGATAAATGTTTGAAGTGATGAATATCCAATTACCCAGATTTGATCATTACACATTCATGCTTATATCAAAATATCACATGTACCCCATAAATATGCACAACTACTTTGTTTTCATGAAAATGTTTTTAAAAGATGTTCAAATATACCCATAATAGTATTTAGAACTTAAAAAATTCACAGAGCTCAATTCGTAAAACCCTTCAGCATACACAGAGGGGCAGGTAATTGCCTAAATCATAGTGAGGGAACCAGCAGAGTCAGCCCTTGAATCCAGTAAACCTGATCTCCTCTATAGGCTCTCCCATTAAACATTCACATGTAGGAAAAGTCCTCATTACAGTTGTTCTATTTGAAACAGTAATATGTAATAATAGGCCTGGGTAAAACATTTACAATTAAATTGGATGCTTTGAGCAAATAGAATCAACAGCTGAGGTCCCAAGGTCATTTTAATCTTGAATATGTTTTTCTTTCATTATCTATTCTTTGATAATTAAAATGTTCCAAAATAATGATAAGAACAAACATGCATACTTCCTTTATCACACATTGAATACATGTTATTACGGGTTTTAAAAAACTTAAAAATATTTCCACATGCTATAGATAATAGGTTGCTCATGTTTCCATGGTATATTAGGTTTACAAAGTGCTTTCATGTTCATCATCTCTATGCTGTCTGCAAGATAAATAACATCTGTCTTCTTTTAGACATGATGGACTTGAAATTCCATAAGGATGTGATTTGTGTGAATTACTCAGCTTGGTGATGACAGAGGCAGGATTAAAACCTTTGTTTTCAAACTTTAATGTACAACAGAATCCCCTTTTTAAAGCACCCTCTTCTGGGTCAGAATTTCCGATTTAGTATGTCTAGGTGGACACCTAAGAATTTGCATTTCTAACAAGTTCTCCTGTGATACCGACTTTGCCAGTCCAAAGACCCAAACACTGATGTAGTTAATCCTGGGGCAGCCTATCCGTATTCTCATGTAGTCTCTTATAGAATTGGAAACATTTCAAAAACAAGTGGTTTGCCTAACCTCTTTTCTCAAATGTGTTAGTAAGTCCTCTTTATATTTAGCAAGTTATTAAAGTAATAGCTTATATTTTTGATTTGCCCATATCAATGACATTTTAAAATAAGAACTATATTTCAACATATATGTATCAAGTACATTGAAAGAAGTGTGAATCTATTACTAATTTTTTGTGGTTACAGTTATTCTTAATATTTAAAAAATTTTTATGTTAGGGTTATTGATAATTTGCATACCACTATTGTAATGTTATATTGTTCTGTATTATTTGATAATATATTTACCTTTGCCTGTGAGATATATACTTCGATATGCTTTCATATTGCTCTTTAGTGTGTTCTTTGAATGTGGAACCTTTGTGTCCTAAACTAGAAGCTTTGTGCTCGATGTGATTATACAATCATTAGACATGGAATATAAAATATAAGTCCATAAATAAAATTCTTATTTTTATTATAGACTTCAAGATGAATGTTAAAAGATAACATCTAAGGATATAGGAGAAAAAGAAAAAAATAGAACATCTAATCAGTATTGTAACCATTATTTAATGTTTATCATTATTTTTACTTTTTTGCTTTTTAGTTTAAAGATACTTGCATGGGCAACAGTTTCAAGTTGCAGGATTAAAATACAGTATGTCCAGTTACATTTGAATTTCAAAGAAACAATAGTTGGTTTTGTTTTAGTTTTCATTTTGTGTTTTTTGAGTATAAATATGCCCCAAATATTTCACAGAGCGTACTTTTACTACTAATAATTATTTGTTGTTCATTTGGAATTAAAATATAATTGAGAGTCTTTTCTTTTTCTTTTGCTGCTAAATCTGACAATTCTAGACTAATGACAAAAGTAGAGGATCACTGACTGCTGGGTGAAAATATGGAAGGTAAATATGAGCACCCCCACTTAATCCTTAGCAGTATGACAAGTAAAATTTAGAGTTTCAGAATAAATGCATTACGTTAACTTCATAAACTTATAACTAATTTTATTAGTATCTACCAATACATATTGTATACATGATATGTAAAAACATATGTATATACAGAATATATATTTTATCAGTCATGATTTCAGGATAGTATATTTATATAGTAAACTTACTGTTCCCTCTATATGGTAAGATCTTCAAATACAGTTATACATTAAATACTTTTTGAGCACTCCACGTGAATCAGAAATCACTGTGTTCAGTCAAAAATGAGTTAAATAGGTCAACAAATGGTTGTCCTCTATAGTCCTCTCATCTTAAGTGCAAAGAAAATGGCATGAAAAGGCACTAAAGCCAAAACAGTGATTCTCAACCCTAGCTTCCCATCAGAATTACCTAGAAAGCTTTAAATTCTGTGCGTGGGTCCCACCCTCAGATATTTTTAATTAATTGGTTTGAAATCTGTCTTGGGCATTGAGGAGTTTTTAAAAGCTTTCTCAATTATTTCTAATTTGCAGCCAAGATTTCTTAAATGAATGGTTCTCAAACTTGTCTGCATGTTTTAACGACACAGCGAGCCTTTAGGTAAATATGTTCATGACCAGACTACATCCCACGTAAAAGGGGTCTGGTGGAGTGGGTGAGGTTGAGCAGTCTTAAAGCTCCCCAGCTGTTACTGGAAAGAGGTCGCAATCCAGACCCTAAGAGAGAGGGTTCTTGGGCCTCACAAAGAATTCACCATGAGTCCATAGAGTAAAGCTGAAAGCAAGTTTCTTAAGAAAGTAAAGGAATAGAGTGGCGACTCCACAGGCGGGCCCGCAGCATGGGCTGCTTGACTGAGTATACTTATAGTTATTTCTTGATTATGTGCTCAACAGGGGGTGAATTATTCATGAGTTTTCTGGGAAAGGGGCAGGCAATTCCCTGAACTGAGGGTTCCTCCCCTTTTTAGACCATATAGGGTAACTTCTGAACGTTGCCATGGCATTTGTAAACTATCATGGCACTGGTGGGAGTGTCTTTTATCATATGCTAATGATTGTAATTAACATTATAATGAGCAGTGAGGACAACTAAAGGTCACTTTCATCACCATGTTGATTTTGCTGGGTTTTGGCCAGCTTCTTTACTGAATCCTGTTTTATCAGCAGGGTCTTTGTGATCTGTATTTTGTGCCAACCTCCTATCTTGTCCTGTGACTAAGAATGTGTAGGGATAGGTGCGGTGGCTCACACCTGTAATCCTAGCACTTTGGGAGGCCAAGGTGGGTGGATCGACTGAGTTTAGGAGTTCAAGATCAGCTTGGCCAACATAGTGAAACCCCATTTCTACTAAAAATACAAAAAATTAGCTGGGCGTGGTGGCAGGTGCCTGTAATCCCAGCTACTCGGGAGGCCGAGGCAGGAGAATCACTTGAACCCGGGAGGTGGAGGTTGCAGTGAGCCGAGATCATGCCATTGCACTCCAGCCTAGGTAACAAGAGTGAAACTCCATCTCAAAAAAGAAAAAGAGAAGAATGTGTGACCTACTGGGAATGCGGCCCAGCAGGTCTCAGCCTTATTTCACTCAGCCCCTACCCAAGATGGAATTGCTCTGGTTTAAATGCCTCTGACACAACTTATTTCAATATGCCAGTAAGTTAGAAAATCGTTATTCTGTAGGATTTGTATGCTCTTTACACAGCTCTCCATTCAGATATGAACTAGACTATGAGTATTTGCCTTATTAGAACTTAAGAGAAATTAAAGAAAAAATAGAGCTTTAGGAGGTATTGACAATATTGGCTCTCCTAAGGTGTGAGGAGGTATCTTTCATGAGATCATTGTATGAATATCACCTGTACTCCATAAGTGTGCATAATTATTATATATTCATAATAATTAAAATTTTAAAGAAAAACAAATAGTACTAAAGACAATGACAATAAATCAAGCATGTACTTGAGACTTCCCTGTGGAACACTCCACCATAGCTTGAAATCCATAGGGCTTTTTAGTTTCTTTTTTTCATGTACAAGGGTAACTAAAAATTCCAAACTGAGTAAACAACAACCAAACAAGCTGTGGCAGCACAAATATAACAACTTTTTACCCTGCTGAGTACTGAAAACCCTGCTGTTAGTTGTTTTTTCTTCTGCATGCATGGATGAACTTCCCATATGAACAAGTCGGGTATGCTTAATGAGTCATGGAAAAGCTTGGATGCCCTCAACTGGAGCTTGGAATCTTCAGGATGCAGCAACTAGAATGGATGGCTTTGTTTTACCTTCAGCCATCATATCAGGTGTCATCAATTTCTTGATTCAATTAGTTTTCACTTATACATAGTAATGCCTATTGACTTCTTAATTCACTTCTACCCCTGTGACCAGATAACTCCTTTTTTCCTCTTCCTTCTGTTGGTGGCTGTGATCAGGGTATCAGGGGTTGGGGTTGCAACGTGTGTAGAAGGGAATGAGGCCTGGGTAAAGATTCAAGAAAAGGCATTTAGTTCTTGCTCAGCCCCATATTGCCTACGTCACTTAATTTTCAGAGTTTTAGCTTCTTTACGGTTTCAATCAGCATAGTATAACACCTGCCTGAAGGGCTCACAATATGGCTGTGAGGAACAAAATTAGTTGAGTATGTCATCATATGTGAGGCAGCTGAAAATGAAAGATTCCCAGTAGCAGTAGGGGAAAATGAAGAACTCTGGAAATTAGACATGCCTATTGAGGTGGTATAAGTGCTGTGGGTACTGACCTAGGCTAAGGAACATTTTTTCCATGAAGTAGGAGAAGAGATTGTTCACTTTCAAGAGTTAGGGGCCACGAGTTGCAGAACGGTCTAAAGGTTTAAGGAAAGTGGAAATATTGAGTCATTTCTAGGAATGTAAGTTTCTTGGATAGAGTTACCAGATAAATCACAGGATATAGGGTTAAATTTGAATTCGAGGTAAACTGTGAATAAAATGTTCATTATATGTATATCCCAACTATTGCATGTGAAATACACTAAAAATTATTTGTTGTTCATCTGAAATTCGTGTTTGTGCATTCTGTATTTTCATTTGCCGAATCTGCCAACACTAATCTAGGGAGAGTTAGGGATGTCAGCTTTGCTCCTTTCAGTTAGTTTTGTGGAGGAGAACGTTTCAAGTATTAGTAACTTGCTGTGTGCCTTAATACATTGTTGATTAACACATGATACTTAAATATTGATAGCATTTTATAGTTTATGAAGCAGATTTATATATATTGTTTAGGAAGTGGATTTATATATATTATTTACAAAAATCTTATAAGTTAAGCATTATCATTCCCCTTTACAGATAAGAAAACTGAAAATCAGAGTTTTCAGGTTACGATGCTTGTTCAAGTTTATATGGCTATTTAATGAAATATTTAGCAATTAGAAACAGTTCTTTGATTATATGTGCAATGTTATTTCAACTATGTCCAAGCTGTATCTTAGACTGATTAGATCTCAGCGTTTTATGTTTTATCAGAAGCAGATTTTCTTTTTGTTTTCCATTATCTAAAACTGGTCCCAGCAGGCATTACTTCTAATCCAGTTGTTTTGCTTGTATGATTCCATTGAAGATTTAGTATTTATGAGCTCGCTGTGAGTAAAATATACAGCACATTGAATTTGTCACTGTAGCTTCTCTTAACAAATGAATTGAACAAATGTAGTTTTACAGGAATCTAGATTTTCTGCCCTGTTGGAAACCCAACGATTTATTTGCTCCACAATTTTAAATAGCTACTTTTTACAACCAGTGTCCCAAATTGACTTCAAATAACGTAATTATAGTACAATACGTTCTTCTAAAATCTTCTCTAGATTTGTATGAATGGTCATTGCATGGCGAATTGTAACTAAATTTCTCCAGTGCAGCATATTTTCAAAGAGAACATTAGCAAGGAGGTGTTCAATAGCAATAACACACACGTAGTGACACTATAGAGTAGTGGTTCTCAGAGTGTGGTCTCCTCAACTAGCAGCACCAACATCCCCTGGGGACTTGTTATTGAGAGGAAAACTCCTGGATCTCAAACTAGACCTACAGAACCAGAAACTCTGAGGCAGGGTTGAGCAATGTGTGTTTAACAAGCCCTTCAGGAGATTCTGATAGATACAAATGTATGAGAACCATTACAGGACTAGCATCCTGCTGTACCTCCTGAGGGTGAAGAGTGAATCCTGGCTTGGAAAAGCTAATTGAGACACATTTCTGTTCCAAGAATACTTCTGTGGACAGCATTTGATGGTAAGTCCACCCCTCGGTTACCTAAAATCGTTACATGTCAGAACTTTCTCAGCAGGTGGGGGAGTGGACCCAGTCACAAGAATGGAGAGATAGTTACGAAATTCGGTGAACAGAATTAATTGTTAAATGCAACTGTAAGCATTCATCCATTGTTAGGGGAAAACAGACATTTACTAAACTGTTGCTATATGTAAGGTACCATCATCAGCATTTTGCACACGTCTTATTTATTTCTCATAACCATCCTATCATACAGGCATTATTATGACCATTTAATAGATGACAGAAATATCAAGTACTTTGCTCAAAGATACACTGCTGGTGAGCGACCTTCGTTTGGTTTATAATTTAATTATAGTTCATCTCTTTAATGAGCGTTCCCAGCCTCTCCACAGTATAAGGGGCGTCTCTTATTGCCACCTACCTTGAAATTGGTTCTCATCATCTGACAATGCCGTTTTCTATTAACTTGACAGATATCTTGAAACCAGAGGGTGAATATCAAAAGACAGATCTAGAGGATTGTATGGAAGCGTTTCAGTTTCTCACTCTTGGCCCACACAGACCTTTTAAGAACTCCCTATAATAAAGCAGCTCAATATGTTAATGTCGCAGTTTTATACTTTACAAAGAAAATTCATCAGTAACACATATAAGGAAACTTGGTGTGTATCAGAGTTAGTATTAGAGATTAGTAGGGAAAAAAATGACTATTTAACCTGTGGTGTTTTTGGACAATTGGTTACCAGAGAAGTGAAAAACAAAACCCTAAATTCCTACTTCAAACCCACCATATATTTTTTTAAAAATTTCAAAGTCTTTAAAATCTAAATGTGAACCACAAAAGATTAAATATGTTTAAAATATCTATATGAAAGAGTTATGATCTTGTGGGTAAAGAGTGTTTATTTTAAAATTCTTCTTTTAAAAAATACTACATCAAAATTTAAAACGTTCATATGACAAAAAGAAGACACCATGAAAAAGTCGAAAGACATATGACAGATTAGAAGATATTTCCAATATATGCAATGAAGACGGGACTAGAAATGAAAATATATGAAAACATTCTACAAGTGAATAAGAAGAGTATGAACAATTCAAGACAAAAATGGACACTAAACACAAATAGGTAATTTACAATAGAGAATATTGAATGTGGAATAAATATGTGAAAAGATGCTATACCTGTATGTTAATCAGGGAAATGAAAATATAAACATCAGTGAAATACCACTTTATAGTTTTCATGTTGGCAAAACTATAAAATCTGTCAATAACCGGTGTATACTTCTGATAAGGGCATAAATTAGGCCAATTGTTTTGCAGAGGACAATTTGGAAATAGCTAGAAAATCTAAATATGTGCGTACACTGAAACCCAGCAATTCTACTTCTAGGTATGATTTCTATGGAAGTTTTCCTATTTGAATGCAAAGAGGGACACATCGTAAGTTCACTGCAGCGCAGTATGTAATAGTTAAAGTTTGGATATGATTTAAATGTCCCTCAATAGGAAAATGGACAGAGAAAGTTTGGTATATTTATGAGGTATGATGTTATTATGTAGCAGTTAAAAATAATGAATTAGATCTATGTATCAATAATGATAGATTTCTAAAATCTAATTTTGAGTATAATAAGTAATTTGTAGGAAGATATACATAGTATGGATGCATTTGGGTAACTTAAAAATATGTGTGATAGTTATATATATATATGTGTGTGTGTATATATGGATTGGTAGGATAAACATAAAATTCAGTTGTTTCCTCCAGGGAGAAGCTAAGGTAGGAGAATGGGATTGAGGAAGGAATTATAGAGACACATTTTATCAGAAATATTTAGTGGCTTATATTTGTTAAATATGACATAAGTACGTAAGTATGGAAAAATATTAACCTAAGTCTTTGCTGTTATAGTCTCTGCATTTTTTGTATTATTAATCTTATTTTTTCCAAAGTAGAAAAAAATGCCCTGAAGCTCAGAGAGGTATGTAACTTGCATGAGACAGCCAAGGTAAAAAAAAATATATCACTGTGTAAAGGCCAATTCAAATGTAATAGAAAAGCTAATTACATCAACAGAATAGTGAAGTATTTCAAATGGGTCCAGAGATTTTCAAGTCTTTTTTAGTAAAACATTACTGACTAATCCCAGCCCTGTTGGGAAGGGTTTCAATAGACGCAATTGTTTTCACTAACTTTGTTATTTTTCTTTTTTCCTTTTTTTTTTTTTTTTTTGAGACGTCGTCTTGCTCTGTCACCCAGGCTGGAGTGCAGTCGTGCAATCTTGGCTCACTGCAACCTCCACCTCCTGGGTTCAAGTGGTTCTCCTGCCTCAGCCTCCCCAGTAGCTGGGATTACAGGCACGCACCACCATGCCCTGCTAATTTTAGTATTTTTGGTAGAGATGGAGTTTCACCATGTTGACCAGGCTGGTCTCGAACTCCTGACCTCAAGTGATCTGCTCATCTTGGCCTCCCAAAGTGCTAGGATTACAGGCGTGAGCCACTGTGCCAGGCCAACTTTATTATTTTTCATGTTAGAATTACAAAATCTATGTTGGAGCACTATCCCCTTGGTGTCTATAGGTTGATACCTACGTTAGAGCTGACACTAGCACCTACTTCCACCGTCTTGACAGTATCACCAGATGATACTCCCTGCTCAAAAAAAAGATGTAATGTGGTTAATTAATGTTTTATCTTCTTATTTTTAGAATTACTTATTGTAATCCACTGTACCCTGGTCTTCTGGCTATCTGTTGTTACGAGATTTCAGATGATCTGGTAAGTATCTTTCTACTTCTTAAGGAGGGCTTTTTATGAAAGCCCTCTCTAGATTTAAATTAACAGTGTTAAAAGTAGACATAATGATTCATATTGACTAAAGATTTTATAGTTTTGGATATATCAACTTGTTAATATAATTCAAAACTTCTTGGGATGGAAAGCTGCTGGATTGAATACTGAAGATTAGTGAGAAACAACAACAGCATGAGATTGGGGTTAAGGTGACATGAGTGCTAACACTAGGCCTGCCTTTAGCTCTGAGATGTCGAAACAATTCCGTGCATACTCTGGGGTTCAGTTTCTCCATCTGTACCTTGGTGAGATGGACTAGTACATTTTATTTGATGTAGGTATCAGTAGCATTCGTCATAGGTGGTGATCACTTCCTCCTCCTGGAAACATTTTCTTCCATTAACTTCTAAGGCATTCCAAGGCATCTTACTCTTAATTTTCCCTTGTTTCACTAGCCCTCCTTCTTAGTTTTCTTTATCTGGAGAGACTCAAGATTACTCCTTAGATCTCTTATTAGCATATGTTCCTTTTATTCCCTTGGTGATTTCATCTAGTATCATAATTTTAAAGCCATATGTTTATTTACATTGCCTAAATAAAGGCATATCTTCAGTCTTGATAGCTTCTCTGAATTTCATGTACGTTTTTAATTTGGTATCTCCACTTTTATGTCTAACGTATTGCTCAAAATTTACATGCCTAAATTTTCACATTCAATCCCTGCCCCTCCTCTACTCCAACTTGCTCCTCAATTCACCTCCCTCACACTCGTTAAAGGAAACAGTCTTTCCACTGCTCAGGACAAATCCCTTGGCATCATCATTAATCCTCTCTTTCTTTTACACCCTATACCTAATGATTAGCAAGTTTTTTTTAAAAAGTTCCCAAATGGTAGTGTTTTATTTTTAATTATAATCTGTTTTTCCATGTTGCTCAAATAATTATTTCTGTATATTCCTACATTTGTAATTTAAGATTTCTCTTCTGTTAATTATTAGTAAATCTTGCTGGATATAACTTAAAAATACATCCATAATGTATCAATCAGTCCAAAACCCTAGATTGAGCAGCAATCCCTGGGAGTAGTATCCCAATCCAGAAAAACAGGGACTCCAGAGACAAAGGAAGCAGGTAGTTAATATAGCAGTGAGGGAAGAGAGCCAGGAGATCACAGTAAGTATATGGTCATTTTTTTGGAATAGATTGCAAAAATCAAAGAAAGGGAACTTTATAGCCATGAAGCAAGAAAATCTAATCTACGCCACCTTCCTAAAAGTTTAAGAAAATGAATTCCACATAAAAACAAAACAGCAGATTATCATGAGAGAATATTACAGGAATGTATTATTTAAAAATAGAGGCTGGGCGCAGTGGCTCACGCCTGTAATCCTGGCACTTGGGGAGGCCAAGGTGAGTGGATCACCTGAGGTCAGGAGATGGAGACCAGCCTGGCCAATACGGCAAAACCCCGTCTCTACTAGAAATACTAAAATTAGCTGGGCGTGGTAGCACATGCCTGTGTAATCCCAGCTACTTGGGAGGCTGAGGCAGGAGAATTCGCTTGAACCCAGGAGGCGGAGGTTGCAGTGAGCCGAGATGGTGCCACTGCACTCTAGCCTGGGTGACAGAGTGAGACTCTGTCTCAAAAACAAAAAAAAAAAATAAGAATAGAATAATACATTTATGTGTAATACATAAACAGAATAATATCAGTATAGGCCATAAAAGCTTTCATAGAAAGGCACATCCACAAAACAAATATGTTACCTAAGATTTCAAAACAAGGTAAAAGGAATTAACAAAATAATATAAGATACATAATGTAAATGTGAATTGCACAAATTTAGAATGATGTGCTTATACCATGAAAATAATTATTAAGTAATTTTAGAAATAAAGATTATATTAAAAGGATTACAAGATTAATTAAACATGGAATAATGCTTCTTAAAGAAAATACAATTTGAAAAGAATAAACTTTAAAACGAAGCAAAGAAAAAGATAAAAAAGATTCAGAAGAAAGTTCAGCTGGTTAGTTTGGAGAGTTAATAGGACCCTGACTGCTTTATTCATTTCTCACCTTAAAACAAGCTCCTTGAACTTACCCACAAAGTGGATTGTGCAAAAATCCCTTCTAGTTTCAGCTGCTGTTTGCAAATAGACTCTGCATATTTCCCAAGCTACTTCAGGATTTGCCTTTTCTTAGGTATTAGGAAATATGCTTAGCAAAGAGCCCCTCACTTTCTTCTGTTTCCTTTGACTCGATATAAAATTCTTGATTCATATTTCTTGAGTTTTTAAAATTAGTTGCTCCATTGTCTTCTGATATAAAATTTTGCTACTGAAAATATACATACAATAAAATCCCAAAGGAAAAATTAATTAATAAGATTAAATTGCAGGCCAGGCGAGGTGGCTCATGCCTGTAATTCCAGCACTTTGGGAGGCTGAGGCAGGCGGATCACTTAAGGTCAGGAGTTCGAGACTGCTTATACTTACTAAGTAACATAAAAGACCTAAGCTATGTTATCAGTAGAGTAGAAATTCATTTATATATAGCACTTAGAACTCCATTAACAGGAGTTCACTTTACTTTCAACTAATGTAGACATTGTCTACAACTGACTATATCTGAAGCCAAAAAGAAAACCCCAATAAATTTAAAAAAATATATATATATATTATATATCATAATTCTCTCACCATAATGCAATAGAATTAGAAATCAATAACAAATCAGAAAATAATCCATCTGGAAATTTTAAAACATATTCCTAAATTACTAAGTATCAAAAACAATGTTAAATAGTAGTGTAGATAGTGGGCTTCTCATCTTGTTCCTGACTTTAGTGAAAAAGTTTCCGATTTTTTTCCCCAATGATAAGTAAGATGTTGGGCAAATATGTATATGCACATGTATTATATGAGTGTTATGCACACACACGTATATATATACACATATATACATATATGCATGTCTGTGTATGTATATATACACATAGGTATCATTGATATATATGAAAATATATAGGTTAATGTATAGGTTTCCCTTCTATCTCATCTTTTTTATTGCAATCCCATCCATTGCTCTTTTACTGACAGCTTTCAAAATGAATGGGTGTATCAAAACCATTCACGTATCTATGGTGATTATATATTTTTTTCATTAGCTGTTTTAAAATGCTGTGTTCTCTTAATGTATTTTCTAATATTGAATTATTAATATATTTGCATATCTGCAATAATACCTGTTTGGAAATGATGTATTTTTTTAATGTACAGAACTAGTGAATTCTTTGTTGTGTTATTTGCCTGGCTAATGTTAAAACACATCAGAAAACAAATTTGGAAGTTTTTCTTCTTTTATAGACTCTGGAATATTTTTAATAATGTTGGAATAATCTAACCATTAAATGTTTGATAGAATTTCCCTGTAAAAACATCTTGTTTTCATGCTGGAGAAACTCTTTTGATACTTTCTCCATTTCCTCTGTGGTAGTTGGTTTGTTTAGATTTTCTATTCCTACTGAGACCAATTTTAAAAACTTTTATTTTCCTAGAAACATACCCACATAATCTAGTTTTTCGAATTATTTGCACAGGGTTTTTCAAAGTAGCCTCTTAGGATCTTTAAAATGTCCTCCGTTTCAACACCCTTGTAATTGTTCTCAGATGGCAAGTTGATGTGAATTAGTCAGCCATTACCAGATTCCCAGCCAGTAGATGCTGTTTTCTAAAGGAAAGTGTAAAGGATGTAAATCGATACAACCCTTTTGGAAATTTGTACATTTCCCTTTTGCAAAGGCTCGTATTGATTTAAATAATTGTAGTTATATAATGTATAACTATAATTATGTATGTAACTTAAAGTTATATAAATTAACACGTATATAACTTCAAATTTTATTTTTATTATAGAACCCTTTAAACATACACAAAGTAAAGAGAATAATAGAATGAACTCAAATGCAACCATCACCCAGCTTCAATGCGTAACAATTTATGACCAATCTTGTTTAATCTATAATCTCACCTATTTCTCTGCCCCACATGGTATTTTGAAGAAAAATCTCTAAATCGTATAATGTTACCCATAAGTGTCTCAGTAAATGCCTTTATGGAGATAAACCCTCCTTTTCTTAGTAAACTTTTTTATTTTGCAATAATTTTTGATTTACAAAAAAGATGACAAATAGTACATAGATTTTCTGTATACTAACTCAGTTTCTTACATGGTTAATACTTTATATTACCATAACGCAGTTGTCAAAACTGAGAAGCTAACATTAATACATTACTCCTAAACTCCAGACTTTGGATTCGACTACATTTTTATTTTTGTGTTCCACCATACCACATCACATTTAGTTAACACTTTTTATAAACATAACTGCAATACGATTATCATACTTTAAAGTAATAATTCCTTAATATCATTAAATACCCAACTTAGGATCCAAATTGAAACTTTTCTCACAAATGGCATATGTTTTTGAAGTGTTTATTTGAATCAGGATCCAAAGAAGATCTGCAACTGTGGTTGGCTAATACCTCTTACGTGTGCTTTAATGTATAAGTTTCACTTGCATCTCCTTTTTATTGTAATGTATTTATTTTAAAAATTGAGTCATTTGTCCTGCAGAGTTTCTTAAAATTTGAGTATTGCTGATGTATTCTCCATGGAGACATGGAGTCCTTCCATCATACATGTTATGACAGAGGAGATCCCTCTGTCATACATGTTTACATATAGAAGTCTGACCCACGATTAAAAATACCCACATATTTGAGGGCAAAATTTTGAAATAAAAAAGTGTAAAAAATCAAGAGAAAATGAAAGACATTAGATCATTGGAGAATCCAGAGAAAAACACAAAGATGCTCCTCGGAATTGTCTGGCCACGTTTTCTTAGAGCATCTGCGATGTGCTGGGGCTCCACGTCAGCCCCCAGTTGCCTCGGAAACTCTGAAGCCAGAAGGCTGTTATGGTTAAGTCGTGCAAACAGCCAAGATGGCAGCCCACCCCTCCCTCTGGGAGCTCTGTCCCGGGGAATCCTGAAACCTTTGTCAACGGGTGAACACTGGTGGGGTTAGCTGGAGACCCCAGTTGGGATGCTGCACCCAATGATGAGGAAGGAGATCAGGAATCTGCTTCAAAAGGCAGTCTGGCCACGTTTCATAGGGCAGTTTTGCTGTGCTGGGGTACCACTTCTGCCCCCAGTCTGCTTGGACTCTCCAGAGCCCAAAGGCTAGAACAGCTAAGTCACCCAAACAGCAAAGCTGGCAGCCCACCATCTGATAAAATTCTGAGCTCTGTTCCACAGAGTTTTCATACAACCGATGGGTGGAGAACACTGGTAGGGTGGCTGGAGGCTCTGTTTGGGATGTTCTGCCCAGTGAGGAGGAACGGGATCAGGGACTCACTTAAAGAAGTAGTCTCACCACGCTTTTGTAGAGTAGCTGTGCTATGCTGGGGGATCGCTTTCACCCCCAGTTGGTTAGGACTCTCCCAAACAGCAGAGGTGGTGGTCTGCCCCTCTCCCCAGCAGCTTTGTCCCAGGAAGGTGCAACACTGCTACTGGTTGCTGGCTGGAATTCCAAGCCAGTGGTTCTTATCCTGTGAGGTGCCATGAAAGTGGGGCCCAGAGATCGTCACTGCTCAGCCCTCTGGATTCAGCCTTTTTCCTAGGGGTATGGACAGGGATCTAACCTCCCGCTTCTCCAGAGTTGCAGTTACTTTTGCTAGGACTCCCAGAAAGCCAGGGTATCTAAAGCTCCTGGATCTCTGTGCACTCCTGAGCGGCTGCTCTGTGAAGACTCTGTGTAGCTGTGTGTGTCAGACTGAAGGCCCTCGTGGAATGGGTTCATGAGGCGATCTCCTGACCCAAGGTTGCAAAAATCTATTGGGAAAGCGTGGGATCCTGGAATCACACATTCTCTCACAGTTTCTATGGGTGGAGGAGCTTCCCTTGGCTCCATGTCACTCTTGGGTGGGCTGTCATCCTGCCTTGCTTTTCTCCTTTCTTCATGGTTTGAGTTGTTTCCTTGATTAGTCCAAATGTGAGTACCTGGATGTTTTAGTTGAAGGTGCTGTATTTACTCGCCCCTTCGCTTCCTCTCTGTAAGAACCATGCATATTAGCTGCTTCTAGTCAGCAATCTTGGCCGCTCTTCACATGCTTAGTTTTAAAAGAAATTGCCAAACTGTTTTCCAGAGTGGCTGTAACATTTTATATTTCTAGAAGCAACGTATGAGTGACTCAGTTATTCCACATCCTCGCTAGCATTTGGTATTTTCTCTATTTTTATGGCCATTCTGAAAAATGTGTTATGATATATCATTGTAGTTTAATTTGAAATTCCCTGACAGCTAAAGATTTTGATCATCTTGTGTTTTTTGCCATCTATATATAGATCTTCTTTGGTGAGATGTTTGTTTGATGTATATGGCACATTTTTTAAATACTTTTTCTGTTGAATTATTTTTAATTTTTAATTATTGTGGGTACATAGTAGATGTATATATTTATGGGGTATGTGAAATATTTTGGCAGTGGCATGCAAAGCATGATAATCACATCATGGAAAATTGGGTATCCCTTCCTTCAAGCACTTATCCTTTATGTTACAAACAACCCAATCTGGTTACTTGTTATTGGTCTGTTCAGGTTTTGGATTTCTTTCTGGTTCTATCTTGGTAGGTTGCATGTGTCCAGGAATTTGCCTATTTCTTGTATGTTTTCCAATGTATTGGCATGCTGTTGCTCATAGTAGCCACTAATGATCTTTTCAGTTTCTTCAGTATCAGTTGTAATGTCTCTTTTTTAATTTCTGATGTTATTTATGTGAGTCTTCTCTCTTTTTTTTCTTAGTCTGGCTAAGGGTTTGTCAATTTTGTTTATCTTTTCAAAAAGCCAACTTTTGTTTCCTTGATCTTTTGTATTATTCATTTGAAATTTACTTATTTCTGATCTGATCCTTATTATTTCTTTTCTTCTCTTAACGTTGGGTTCAGTTTGCTCTTGCTTTTCTGTTTCTTTAAGATGCATCATGAGGTCATTTATTTGAGGTTTTTCTTCTTTTATAATGTAGACAATAATAGCTATACATTCCCTTAGTACTGCTTTCACTGTATACCACAAGTTGATACATACTGTGTTTTCATTATCATTTGTTTCAAGTCGTTTTTCAATTTTCTTCTTGATTCCCTCATTGACCCTCTGCTTTTTGGTAGTCTTTTTTGGGTTTAGTCTGCTTGATGTTCTATAACCTCCTCGTCCTTGAATGTTGTTGCCTGAAGATGTTTCTTGGTATATGGGCACTGAAGAGTTAAGTATTTATTATAGTCTTCACAGCCTGGGCTTGTTTGTGCCTGTCCTTCTTGAGAAGGTTTTCCAGGTATTTGAAGGGAGTTGGGCCTCAAGCCTAATATCTCTGTGGTTTTTGCAGACTCATAGATGTACCACCTTGGTGGTCTCGAATTAGATCCAAAAGAATTCTTTGAATTATCAGCATATACTCTTGTTCTTTTCTCTTACTTCTCTTAAACAAATGACATATCTTTCTCTGTGCTGAGCCACCTGGAGTTGGAAGTGTGGTGACGCAAGCAACACTGTGGCCACCACAACTGGGACTGTGCCGGGTCAGACCTGAAGCCAGCACAACACTGGGTCTTGCCCACGGCCCTTGCCTTTAGGATGTCAGTTTCCCTCATTCCCCAGGCATGTCCAGAGATGCTGTCTGGGAGCCAGTGATTGGAGTAAAAAAACCACAGCAGTTTACCTGATGTTCTATTCTACTGTGGCTAAGCTGACACTCACACCACAATACAAAGTCCTTCCTGCTCTTTCCTCCACATTTCACAGGCAGAAGAACCTCTCTCTTTGACAACTACCACCACCAGTCCACAGGTTTTCTGCCAGGCCACTTCTGATGTTCACTTAAAGTCCAAGAGTTCTTCTGTCAGCTCGTGGTGAATGCTGCCAGGCCTAGGACTTACCCTTTAAGGCAGTGTGCTCCCCTCTGGCCCAGGGCAGATGCAGAAGTGCTATCCAAGGGCCTAGGCTTGGACTCATGGACCCTACAGGCCTGCTTGTTGCTCTAGCCTACTGTGGTTGAGCTGTGACATAGTTTGGATATTTGTCCCCAGCCAAATATCATGTTGAATTGTAATCTCCAATGTTGGAAGTGGGGCCTGATGGGATGTGTTTCAGTAATGGGGGCAGATCCTTCATGGCTTGGTACTGTCTTTGTGATAGTGAGTGAGTTCTCAGGATGTTACAGGACCCCACCACTTACCCATAGGTAGCTGTTGGGTCAGGGTTTTCACACTATAGTCCCTTCTGTTGTTTGCCAGAGATATGTTACAGGAAAGGGGTCCTGATCAAGACCCCAAGGGTGGGTTCTTGGATCTCACGCAAGAATGAATTCAGGGAGAGTCTGCAGTGCAAAGTAAAAGCAAGTTTATTAAGAGTAAAGTAGTGAAACAATAGCTACTCCAGAGACAGAGTAGGACGTTCCCGAAAGTAAGAGGAGGAACGCGTCCACCCTAGGTACAATGCTTGTACATATTGGGAGTTGTGCTCTGCTACAAGGGTTTGTGATAAAGCATAAATTTTCTTAATTACTATATTTTGCAAGAATTGATATTATTATCTTTAAAGCAAAATGAGGAATGCCTTCGTTCTCCAGATATCGGAATATCTGGACACTCCCAAGTCTGGGTCTGTTGAGTAAACATTTTTAATTTGTTCCCTTAACCATAAACATCTAGAGGCTAAGAATGCCCGACTTTCTGAGAATGCAGCCAGGCAAGTCCCAGCCTCATTTTCCTAGCCCTCACTCAAGATGGAGTCGCTCTGGTTCAGACACCTCTGACAATGAGCTTTGGTTGTTTAAAAGTGTGTGGCACCTCCCCTTCACCCAACTCTTTCTCTCACTTGCTCCTGCTTTCCTGCTTTACCGTGTAACATGGTTTTTCCCTCTTTGCCTTGCCCCATGATTGAAAGCTCACTGAGGCTTCACCAGAAACCAGGCAGATGCCAGCAACATGGCTTCCTATAAAGCCTGAGGACCTGTGAGCCAGTTAAACCACCTATCTTTTTAAATTACCCAGTCTTAGGTATTTCTTTATAACAATGCAAAAATGGCCTAATACAAAAAATTGGTACCAGTAGTGGAGTATTGCTATAAAGTTACCTGAAAATGAGGAAGCAACTTTGGAACCAGGTAATGAGCAGAGTTTGGAAGAGTTTGCAGGGGTCAGAAGCAGACATGAAGATAAAGGAAAGTTTAGATTTTCTTCAAGACTGCTGAAATGGTTGTGTCCAACATGCCGATACTGATATAGACAGTGAAGTCCAGGCTGAAGAGATCTCAGATGGAAATAAGGGGCCCATTGGGAACTGGAGAAAAGGTCACGTGTTTTATACGGACAAAGAGCTTGGCTGCATTCTGTTCATGCCCTAGGGGTTTGTGGAAGTATGAACTTTATAATGTTAATTTAGAGTATCTGGTAGAAGAAATTTCTAGGCAGCAAAGCATTGAAGGTGTGGTCTGGCAACTTCTAACAGCCTGCACTCAGATGTGAGAGCAGAGGAATGACTGAAGTTTGGAACTTATAATTGAAAGAGAAGCAGAGCATAAAAGTTTGAAAAATTTGCAGCCTAGCTATGTGGCAGAGAAAGAAAAAGCTTTTTGGGGAGAGGAATTCAAGCAAGCTATGGAGCAACCAGTTGCTAGATAAATTTGAATAATAAAAAAGAACTAAGTGCCAATATCCAAGACAATAGGGAAAAAGCCTCCTAGGCGTTTCAGAGACCTTCACAGCAGCCACTCCCATCACAGACCTGGAGGCCTATGAGGGAAGAATGGTTTCATGGCCCAGACTCAGGTCCCCACTGTTCTGCACAGCCTTGGAAGAGTGCTCCCCACATCCCAGCAACTCTGGCTCCAGCCTCAGCTCAAGGGCCCAGATACTGCTCATGCCACCACATTGGAGGTCACAAGCTGTAAGCCTTGGCAGCTTCCACATGGTGTTAAGCCTGTAGGTACACAGAAGACAAGAGTGAATGAGGCTTGGCAGCCAATGCCTAAATTTCAGAGGATGTATGAGAAGGCCTGAGTTCCCAAGCAGAAGGGAACTCTCTTGCTTCTTTCTGCTTTCACTATGTGACGTGCCTGTTCTCTCTTCACTTTCTGTCATGACTGAAATCTCCCTGATGCTTCCCCAGGGAAGGCTGTGAAGAGGGGATTTGTGGGTTTGGAGCCCCCACATAGAGTCCTTATTTGGGACAGTTCCTCATGGAGCTGTGAGAAGGGAGACACCATTCTCCAGACCCCAGAATGGTAGATCCACCAGACTTGCAACCTCAGTGTGGAAAAGCCACAAACTCTCAACCTGCAAGAGCAGCCATGGAACCTGAACCCTGAAAAGCTGTAAGAGTGGAGCTGCCCAAGGCCTTGGGAGCCCACCCCTTGCACCAGTGTGTCCTGGATGTGGGACATGGAAACAAAAGTGATTATATTTTGAAGATTTAATATGTAATGACTGCCCTGCTGAGATTCAGACATGCATGGGGCCTGTATCCTCCCCCCAACTTCTTTTTATCCAATTTATCCATTTCAGAATGAGAATCCTTACCCAGTGCTAATACCCCCATTGTAACTTGGAAGTAAACAACTTGTTTTGATTTGATAGGCTCATAGGTGAAATAACTCATTTCCAGATACGACTTCAGATTTGGAACTTGGGACTTTTGAGTTAATGCTGGAATGAGTTAAGACTTTAAAGGGACTGTTGAGAAAGCATGATTATATTTTTTTAATGTGAGAAGGGAATGAGATTTAGGAGCAGCCAGGGCAGAATGATATAGTTTGGATATCTGTCACCGCCCAAATCCCGTGATGAATTCTAATCCTCAGTGTTGGAGGTGGGACTTGGTGGTAGATGTTAGGGTCATGGGGGAGGATCTCTAACGGTTTGGTACTGTTTTTGTGATAGTGAATGAGTTTTTGCAAGACTGGGTCATTTAAAAGTGTGAGGCACCTTCCCCCTCAACTCTCTCTTGCTTGTTTCTGCTTGCACTATGTGACGTGCCTGTTTTCTCTTCACTGTCTGCCATGACTGAAAGCTCTCTGAGGCTTCACCAGAAACCAAGCAGATGCCAGCTCCATGCTTCCTGTAAAGTCCACAGAACCATGAGCCAATTAAACTGTATTTTCTTTATAAATTACCTAGTCTCACACATTTTCTTTATAGCAATGCAAGAACAGCCTAATACAAGCTGGTAACTAAGGTACAAGACAAATCCTCTTTACTTTTTCCTGTGCTTTTCTCAATCAGATGGAGTCTTTGACCATAACTTCCTCAGCTGGGAATGTGCTTGGTCATACTTGAAGCTACCATGCTTCAGAAGCCAAGGTCCACAGAATGCTCCTTGGGTATCACTCCTGGTTATTAGGGCCTAAGGGCCCTTCAGTTAGCAGGTGAGGAATGCTGGCAGGACTGGGTCTTTTCCTTCAAGGCAGTAGGTTCCCTTCTGGCCCAGGGTACGTCTAGAAATGTCATCTTGGAGGTAAAGCGCAGAATGGGACCCTCACAACTCTGCCCAGTGCCCTATCCTACTGTGGCTGAGCTGGCATCCAAGGTGCAAGACAAAGTCCTCTTTATTCTTCCCTCTCCTCTCTTCAAGTAGAAGGAAAGGGTAACTTTTTTATTGCTGTAAGCATCACTGCCTGGGGTTGGGGAAGAGATGGCACAAGAACTCCCTCAGCTGCCTATCTGGTGTCTCCCTAGGTCAAATGCCACCCTGGCTCTTAGCCCAACTCGGCACTGGGATTTTCCTAAGAGTTGCAACCCTTGCGTCCTAGGCTGTCTTTCAGGTTTACCTAGAACCCAAGAACACTTCAGCCCACTGTGGCAAGGCTTCCTGAGAAACTTGAGTTCTGACTGATGGGGGTGGGCTATTCTCCTCTGGCTAGGTCTGGTCCAAATGCTTCTTTTGTACATGGGCCCTGGCTGCATCCAGCATGGCTTCATTCTTGGCTGTGACAGGGAAGCACTGAGTTCACTGTAAAGGCCCCAAGTCACTGCACTGTCCTTCCCCAAGTGCACAGCTGTTGCTGGGGGATGGGGGAGGGGTGGCATCAGCAATTCAAGACTGTCTCTCCTACCCTCCTTAATGCCTCTTTCTGTGATATAGATTTAAAACTAGGTACTGTGATTGCTCATCTGATTTTTGGTTCTTGTGATGGTGCTTTCCTACATGCAGATAGTTGTTAAAATGTGGTGTTCGGCAGGGGGGATGAACAGTGTAAGCTTCTATTCCATCATCTTGCTCCACCTCCTTCTGTTGATTTTTGATAATTCTTTATATATTCTATACACAGGTATTTGTTGAATATACAGTTTGCAAGTATTTTCTCCCAGTTTCTAGCTTGCTTTTTCATCCTCTTCAAATAAACTTTCTGAGAGAAAAATATGCTTTTTAAAAATTTTCGATAAGTTCCAATTTATTTACTTTGCATTTTATGAATTACTCTTTTGATATCAAGCCTATTAACTCTTTTGCCTTGTCTTAAATCTCAAAGATTTTCTCCTAAGTCATATATATATATTTTTTAAATATGGTTTTGCATGGTATATTGAAGGCTGTGATCTATTGTAGGTTAGATATGTGAGGTACTGCTCAGCTAATCCTTGGGAGGTGGTTTATGGGTGTCCAATTACTCCAGCATCATTTGTTGAAAAGACTTCCTCAGTTGAATTGCCCTTGCAACTTTGTCTAAAATTTGTGGGGTACATTTGTGTGAGCCTACTTCTGGGTTCTCTATTCTGCTCCATTGATCTATGTGTCTATCCCTCTGCCAATACCACACTGTCTTGGTTAATGTATCTGTAAAATAATCTTTAGGATGATAGACTGATTCTTCTCAGTTTATGCTGCTTTATTAGGATAGTGATAGCTATTGGAGGACCTATGTTTTCTCACATTAATTTTAGAATATGCTTATAGATATCTACAACAGGGGTGTCCAATCTTTTGGCTTCCCTGGGCCACATTGAAAGAATTGTCTTGGGCCACACATAAAATACACTAATGCTAACAATAGCTGATGAACTAAAAAAAAAAAAAAAAAATCACCAATCTCATAATGTTTTTAAAAAGCTTATAAATTTGTGTTGGGCCACATTCAAAGCTGTCCTGGGCTGCCTGTGGCCTGTGGCCTGTGGCCTGTGGGTTGGACAAGGTTGATCTACAGCAAACCTTGCTTTGATTTGGATAGAAATTTAAGCCTTTAAGTAAATGTGGAGAAAGGTAATGTCCTTACTTTGTTGTCTTCCAATTCATAAACACAGTGTACCACCTGTCCACTTGTTCATGTTTTCTTTGACTTCTTTCATTAACATATGTAATTTTTAGCATTCAGATGTGCACGTTTGCTAAATGTCATTGTAAAAGATACCATGTTTTACATTTCAGCTTATAAATATTCCTTGTTAGTATATAGAAAAATGATTGATTCTTAGATGTTGAACTTGTATCCTGCAACCCTGCTGAACTAATTTTTTACATTTAGGATTTTTAAATTTTATTTTGTTTTTGTTTTGTTTTGTAGTTTACTTGGGATTTTCTACCTTGGCAATCATGTTATCTGTGAATAGAAATCATTTCATTTATTCCTTTCCAGTTTGTATGCCTTTTGTTTATTTTTCTTGCCTTATTGCAATGGCAGAATCTTTTAGAGCTATGTTGAGTACGAGTGGTGAGAGTTGACATCTTTGCCTTGTTCCCAATTTTAAAGAGAAAGTGTTTACTTTCTCACCATTAAGTATGAAATTAGGTAGAAGTTTTTGAAGATGCTTTTGTATCAAGTTTAGGTAATTCCTCTTTACCCCTAGCTTGATAAGAGTCTTTATCATGAACATGTGTTGGATTTTTAAAAAAAATTTTTCTGTATAAATTGATATGATTATATTATTTTTGTTTAACTGTTAATGCAGTATATTATATTAATTTTAAAATATTGAACCAGACTTGCAGATCTGGAATGAAACCACTTAGTCATGATCATACTGTATAATTATTTTTGTACATTGATTTTATCTGCTAAAATTAGGTAAAGGGTTTTCTAATCCAAGTTCATGAGATTTATTGGTCTCCAGTCTTATCCCTTTATGCATTGCATTGGTCTGGATTAGGTATCAGAGTAATACTGATCTCATAAAATGAGTTGGGAAGAAAATTGTAGTTTTTTTTTTAAAGGTGAGAAATGACATAATCTGATCTTTGAAGTAACAATTCTGGAAACAAGGTAGAAGTTGGAACAAAAGGGCTAGATGTTGTTAAGGAATCCAAATGGAAACTATTAGATAAAAGCAATAAATGATGGCATTACATAAATAGCACCAAAATTAGGAAGAGAAAACTAGATCTGTGAGGTGTGTAAATTTGGAACATGTATATTTAAAGAAAGTATGAAGAAAAGTAGAGCTGATGAAAAATGCTAAAATGGAAGAGTTGGTGCATTAGTTATTTACTGTTATGCAACAGTGTTACCACAAACTTGGTGACTAAAATATCACACTTCTGCAATGTTTGGATGGCACATGGCAGAGTACATGTATAAGTGCCCAAGGCAAAGCCTTGCACACAGTAGGTGCTCAGTAATTATTTGATGCAGAAATGGATGAAAATGAATAAGCAAATGAATAAAATTATAAAAGTCTAGAGTTCAGGAAAGAAGCAGGACTGGTATTCGTCAGTAAATATATATGAGAATCAGGCCTATGACATAAGAAAGAATTTTTTATCTTCACAAGAGAATGCTTTCTTCTGAGAGAAAAGTAGTCAAAGGATCAAATCTTCTTAAAAAAAGATATCGGCTGGGTGCGGTGGCTCATGCCTGTATTGCCAGCATTTTGGGAGGCCAAGGCAGGTGGATCATGAGGTCAGGAGTTTGAGACCAGCCTGGCCAACATGGTGAAAACCCGTCTCTACTAAAAACACACACACACAAAAAATTAGCTGGACATGGTGGCGGGTGCCTGTAATCCCAGCTACTCGGGAGGCTGAGACAGGAGAATCACTTGAACCCGGGAAGGCAGAGGTTGCAGTGAGCCAAGATTGCCCCACTGCACTCCAACCTGGGCAATAAGAGCAAGAATCTATCTCAAAAAAAAAAACAAAAAACAGATATGTCAACTACATATCTAGTTGGAAAAATCTTCTGAAAGTAGGAATTGCATATCCATGGGGTTGTTAATAATTTCTCATTAATTAGAGGTAATAGATTGTAATTTCTTGCATAATTCCAAGAAATGAGATGACTATTCCCTATTTCCAAGGACAGGTTTATTCTTAGCTATAATCTAAACTCTTCTAATATGCTAAGATCTGATTGGTGTTGACCTAAAGCCATTTCGTTATTGTTAATGTAAGTGTATTACCATATTTAGAGTTTGTGTCAAAAAAAAACTTGCAAATAATATTCCTGCTACCTTTGTATCTTGAAGTGCAGAAAAAAAAATAGCCATCATTTTTCTTGTGACTTTTCTCAGTGGCTTCAATATATACTACATAACAGGCACATGAGCCATATCATTGGTTAGGTTAAGTAAACTTTCATTTAATCAAATCAACAAATATTTAGTGAGAGTCTGCCATGTGTAATGCACTGTAACAGCTTTGTGTGATTTTTTCTTCAATTTTCTAATACTCTCCTCTTTTCTAAATGGTGTTCTAGTTTGATTTGGGGAAACTTAGCAGGACAAATAAGGCTTTATGTAAAGCTTTGAGTTAATTTGCACGTATCTACAATAGTGTTCCCATGATGTACCTCAAAAAGGATTTATCATCTCTTAAAAAATGGAAAGAATAAATTCCACCACGATATATATGATGTAAACCAGGTATCTAAATATAATGTATATTGCTATTACAAGTCTGCATAAAGTATAAAACCAAACAAAAACAATTGCAGATGAAAATAAGATAAATAAAAGGATAATTTTAGAATAGTAATATGTAGAGAATAATTCCTCAATTCAAATTGTTAGTTTATTATATTTTCTTGTCTGCATATATGCACTGGCATTAACTATGTGTCCACTTTTATCAGTGAATTATAACTGAAATGAATTTCAGATAATAAAGTCAGAAACATCTGGATTTTGCAGCACATGGTCTGCTGGATTTTGAATATGAAATGATCTTGATTTGATTTCCAATAATAAAAGGAAACAGGATAGAATGAGATTATTTCTGGTATTGTGCTGTTGAGAAATGGTCTCACTTACACAATTGTTTACAATCTCCTTTATGGTCACATACCGTTCCATGTCTTCAGTGCCCTTGAGAACTGAGTTATATCAGTTTCTATAGGACAGTGCTTGGCACACAATAGGCACTCAATAATATTTTTACAAATGAAAGAATAAATTGCAATGTGTAACATTTCAGCATCAAATTTGAGAACCCAATTCAGGCAAATATTGAGAATTCATCAACATCATCTTAACATCATTTTCATAGTCACAGACTTGTAAAATAAGTAAAGTGACAAAACTGCTAACAATACTTACCCTCACCCACAGACAGATACAGACCAGCCAAAGATAAAAACATACTAAATGTTTACAATTCTAGTGCCAGTGACCGAGAGTGCAGGTGAGTGAGAAGGCCCAGATCATAGCGGTATAGCCTAGATCTAGTTCACACAGCTGTTAAAGTACTGGAATAGTGGATGGCAGGATAGGAAAGATAGAATCCCTGCTCTTCCAAAGCTGCCAGCAATATCAATACATACTTTCAAGGACCCTCCTTCTGTATATAATTTGTATAGCCTTGCTGTATCATCAGTGTTTTGCATGCCGTAGGCACTCAATGAAAATTTGCCAAGAAATGCATAAATCAGAGGAGTTTGACAGAGTTATGAAGGCCAAGAGCAGCAATGACAGGAATCCTAGATTTCAAGGATGGCCAAAATGGCATGACACAATTGGTATGCAAAAACAGGTTCAAAATGTCTATTGAAGGATGAAAGGACATAGGAAGTGGATTCCTGGCAAACGAAGGGGAAAGTTTCAGAGAGGATCAAAATTGCTCCAATTTCTGGGGTTCCCAGTGAGGTGAGGAGAGAATTAGGTTTGAATTGCAAAGGAATATTTAGTCCCAAATTTTGTTAATGGATGATGATTTGCACATAGATACCTACTAGGAATTCCATGTCTATTTGCTGTCTACATGCTTAAGGCTGAATCGGTGTCATATAATATGTTAATTAAAATTATAAAAATAACATCATAATAAGAGTGTTTTTCCTGTTTTACATATTGCTAGAGGTTTAAGAAATGAAAACATAACTCCTTAATGCAATTTACCTAAGAAAATTCGTGAAAATATGCACAAGGGGATATACTACATATACACATTCCTATTTTTTCTTTATTGCATTTTAATCTAAACAGTTATTTTCTGTCTATACGGAAAGTGTTTGGGGATATTTCACTTTAATTATTAGTAACTCTAATAAGTACATGTAAGAAAATATTCGATACTGGTCAAACCAATAGAATTTTGACCATACAGACAATATTTTAAATCTTTTATGTGCCACTTACTTGAGAAAAATGGTCCCCTGCTATCAAGAAACTTAAAAGCTGGTGGAGGGAAGACATAAAGTGTATGATACATAACATCATCCACATAAAGATATATTATAAAGATAATAAGAGTTCTATGATACTGAGTTATGGGGAAATGAGATGCTTTAAATAAAGATGATCAAGGGACATCTCCCTAAGGAGTGAATATTTGAGTTGAGATATGAATGACCTGAAGGGGACAGCCGTGCTAAAGTCTGAGGAGAGCATTCCAAGTAGAGGGAAAGATAGTACAGTTGCCTTGAAACAGAAATTGTTTGTCATATTCTAGGAACAATAACAAAAAGGGGGCCACTGTGGTTAGAACAGGGTGAACAAGGGGTACAGTACAAGATGACATGGAAAAAAGCATTGACAGGAAAGAAAAAAAAAGACAGAGAACTCATAGAGCCATTGTAGGCCAGAGTTAGTGTTTTCAATTTTGTTCCATGTGTAAAAAAAAAGTTGGTGAGGAGTGATATGTTTTGATTTTTGTTTATAAAAGATTACTCTGTTTATTCTGTGGATAAGAGTAGAAAGAGGAAACATGGTAAGAAAGATACCTTGTTTAGAGGGTGTTGTAGAAGTTCAGGTAACAGACAACATCTCCTTGAATGAGAATGGTAGTGGTGGAGATGGAGAGAAGTGGATACATTGAGCTTTAATTTGGAAATAGAGATAAAAGAACTTGCTTATGGATTGGATATGTCTGTCAGTCAAGGTGACACAAATAGAAGATTCAAGAATGACTCCTAGTTTCTCTGAATGACTGAATAATGTTGTTGCCATTTACTGCAGCTGGGAAAGTGGGTAGGGAATATGTTTTAGTAGAACGTGAGGTGGGGGGGATAGACTAAAAGTTTTCTTTGGAAATAACTCCCACAGCAGACATCATGATGGAGATCTGGGAAAGGAACAAGAAAATTAAAAAAAAAGGAAGACAGCATATGGTATCTAAAGAGGATTTATAAAACATTTTAAAACATGCTAAGAACTCCAAAAATGATTGGAGGTTTCTTTTGTATGTGAAGAGCTGTGGTCTCATAATAGTGGGTAATAGACCTCTCTTTCCCCAATTCTGTTCTGTGTGTGTTTGTGTATATATATATATATATAGTGTGTGTATATATATATATATATATATATTATATTATATATATAGTTTTTGAGACAGGGTCTCACTGTCACCCAGGCTGGAGTGCAGTGGCACAATCATGGCTCACTGCAGCCTCAACCTCCCTGGGTTCAGGTGATTCGCCCACCTCAGCCTCCCAAGTAGCTGGGACTATAGGCATGTGTTGCCACACCTGCCTAATTTTTTGCTTTTTTGTGTGTGTATGTGTGTGTATAGAGATGGGATTTTACCATGTTGTCCAGGCTGGCCTGGAACTCCTGAGCCCAAGTGATTCTCCTGCCTCGACCTCCCAAAGTCCTGGGATTACAGGTATGAGCTACCACACCCAGCAGAATTAATATTTGAAATAGTAGTAGCAGACAAATGAAGTAACGAAGTCAAAACATTTTACACAGGTATATACTTGGAGACAATAAAAAGTAGGACAGGTTTAACAAATATAGACAATATGCATTCTGTGTCCTTTACAGACATAACTAATCAAAAAAGTACCTTTTTGAAGTCATTATATGAAAAAGATACTTGCACACATGTGTTTATAGCAGCACAATTCACAGTTGCTCAGATGTGGAACTAACCTAAGTGCCCATCAAGTAATGAGTGGCTAAAGAAAATGTGGTGTGTGTATACTGTGGAATCCTACTTATCCTTTAAAAGGAACAAAATAATGTATTTTTGCAGCAACTTGGATGGAGCTAAAGGCCATTATTTTAAGTGAAGTAGCACAGGAGTGTAAAACCAAAAGCTGTATTTTCTCACTTGTAAGTGGGAGTTAAGCTATGAGTATGCAAAGGCATAGAGAATGATATACTAGACTTTAGAGACTTGGGGGGAGGGTGGGAGGGAGACTGGTAAACAAACTACACATTATATACAATGTATACTACTCAGGTGACAGGTGCGCTAAGATCTCAGAATTCCCCACCGTAGAATTCATTTATGACGACAATCTACTTGTACCCCAAAAGCTATTGAAATAAGAATTTTAAAAATAAAAAATACTTTTTTTTTCTTCTAAGTTTGAACACATCATCAGATATTTTGAACTGAACATTGCAGAGAAGCAGTTTAAAATCACTGGGGGACTTTGGAGTGAGTAGTTGTAGTGGAACTGTGGGAATAAACCTAATTGAAGTCAGTAGTTTTGAATAAAATGGAGACAGCAAATATAGACAATGTTTTCAAGAAGTTTGGCTATCAAGGCTGGGAGAAATAGAGACATATACTGGAGGATGACTTGTGTTGTCTTTTTCTAATTTGGTTTTAAGGCCTCTGTCTGCGAAGGGAGTATACATTCTAGCCCTTCCCTGACGGGACTCCAGAGGATTTGGGCGTAGATGCTTACGCTGTGACTTCCGTGGAATAATTCTTTATCCTGGTATATCGTCTAATGCTGAAGTGTCCAACGTGTTTCCCTCTTGCAGGCAACCTGTTTACACTGGCAGATGCTCTCGTGCCTCTTGTCTGACACATGACCAGGTTAATCCTGCCAAGGTAGGCGCTCTCTTTGCCGGGGAGGAAAGTTAGGTCTGGGTGTGTCAGTTGGGTAAGTCACAAAAAAGACAACACAACAAAAACACAGGAAATAACAGGAGCACTTCATTCCTCGTAGATCCAAAACAGGGGGTACCGATGAGGGCTGATGTGAAGGTTGCAGGGGCTATGTGCTTAACCCACAGGTGGGCAGCCAGAGAAAGGAATGGTCCTGTGGCCTCAGGCTTTGATTGGGGTCCAGGATGTTAGTTACCCAAGCAGGTTTCCCATAGGGAATTCTAATTGATGGGGTTAGAGGAAGCAGGTGTGACTTCTGTGGGGTCACTCTGTGACTGAGAGGTGGTCATTGGAGCATATCTCTACCATATCTGCAACATCCATGCAGGATGAGGGGGTCACTGGGGTGAGTCAAGTAGGTTGTATTTATATGTCCCAAAGAGAGCTCGTCATCAGAATGCAGTTTTATAAGGCAGATACCTGGAGAGACCACATTGAGAAACTGGGAGGAGATGGAGAACTGGAAACGGGGGCAAAGGGGACTAAGCCTTGCTTCTGATATTGGAAAGTTAAACTTATATTCAAAAAGAACGGTGAGGCAACATAAAATTTTAAGAATAACTACAACATTAGATCAATTACAATTTATTAGATAGGAAATTCGAACATACAAGTTTTCAGAAATGAGTCATTAAAACGTGACAATTATTGAACGTTCACTCGGTGATAAGCACTGTCCTTTGTAGTTTATATATATATGTGCTGCTTAGTTCAACTCATAATAAGGGCATGAGCATCTTACTTCAAATGAGAAAAATGAGGAAGTTGGAACAGGACAAGAGGGTTATAGAATTTGTCCAGAATCTTTCAGCTAGTAAATAGCTGAATGTGTACAAGTTTACGAGTCCATCCTCTAAATCCTTGCACTGTCATACGGCTTCTTACTAAGCATTGAGCTAAAGGGTGGAAATAGTGGAAAGAGAAAAGAGCATGTATAACATGCAGTTGCTGGGGACCTAGGTGAATTCTGAATGGTCTCTGATCATGAGAGCTTTAGTACATGGCAGAAAAAGTAGTTTCCACTGCAAAAGATACGGGGGTAAGATAATCCTTGGAGGAAAGCCAGGCATCAGTTATTATGGGAATAAGAGGCAGCGACTGGTAAAATGGAACAGGATCTAGAGAATTTTACTGCTAACAGAGAAGAAACAGAGGGCACAGGGGTTAGGAGAGAGATGATAATCATCAGTTGGGTAGAAGGAAAGGAATTACAGATAATTATACTAATAAAAATGTGCAAGAGGAAAGATAACCAATGTAATTTTCTTAGACCTGTGTGTTAGAACATGTGGCTTTGAGGCATGGTTAGACTAATGAGTGGTAAGTTGGTGGGGACTTACTTCTTAAGATATCAGCCGTAAGACTAGGAGGTGGTACAGAGAAGGAGGTTTCAGGGTGGTGTAAATAATGCCCAAAATGTCTCCCAGAAGCTAGTTGTTGAAGAATTTCTTCATCCTGTATTTCTTTTGATTGTGATTCTCTGTTTTCTTTATGTTACCTGTGTCTTCATAGCGACCATAATTTATTGAGCCCATAGTAGGTGTCAACACTATACTAGGCACTGTATATCTTATTGAATCCTATATATTATTTCTTGAAATAATGATTCCCTGTATATTATGAGGTATATTAATTTTCTTTTTCAGGAAGTGTCCTTTTCCTTTACTTTTATTGCAATAAAAATACAAGTTATTCCATAACTTTTACCATGCTGTATTATTTTGTTTCATATTAATATAATATAAATGGTCATGATTTAAAGAGCTACTGTTATTCCCTCCTTCTTGACAAGTACTTTCCTTTTTCATTTGAATTAGAAATCTCTAGCTTTATTGAAAGTCAACAGAGTTAAATGCAAAGAAAGCTGTCATTCACTGGCTTCTTTGATTTTTACTGTTTGGCAGACATTGTGGTAGGATCTATAAATACAGCAGTGAAGAAAATCAAGTCACTGCCCTCATGAGATTTACATTCTGCACACTATTAAATATTTCAGTAGAAAGCATCTCATCCACTCAAATCTTGATGGCAAAGACTTTGATGAAACATGCAAAAGTGTCCTATTTTATACATAATTATTTTCAGAATACTCTGTTCTGATATTTTGTTTTTAATTACTTTTCCATAGTATATTAATGTTGATTCAAGGACCTTAACTCAGTTTGCTCAGAAAGGTAAAACAATCATATGAATATAGCTCTGGTAAACAGATGATTTCATAAACCTTCTTTGAGATGATAGAATTACCTATAATTTTACATAAAAGTCATTAAAGAAGCATTTGAATTTCCCTTTTTCTTGAGTGCATGAGCTCAAAGTCAGGTAAACGCCACACTTAGGTTTGAACCCCACTAAGTCTGTACATATTAATAAATGTCAATAATTTTCATTTAACTGAATTGTACTGAAGGTCAAAAATATACTTCTTCTGACTAACGGTTAATGAAAGGCTTAGAGAGTAAAAAGTATGTGTAAGGCAACGTTTATAAGGCATGAGGTTAACAATAAGTTTATATTTTCCTCAAATGTAAAGACAGGAAAACTTCAAGATTAATTTCCTAGGAAAAGGTATAACAAAAGTATATCCCTATTTGAACCAAAATATAATAGCTAAAGTAGCCTAAACACTGCCCATTTTTGGGTGCTATTGTAAGTGGCCTTATTTTTCACATTTTCAACTGTTTGTTGCCAGCACGGAAGAATGCAAGTGATTTTTCTATACTTTCTATTCTGCAAACATGATAAAGTCACTTGCTAGTTCGAGTAACTTTTTGGTACATGCCCTAGGTTTCCCACGTGGACTATTCATGCCATCTCCAAATGCAGCTTTACTTCCTCCTCAATCATTTATGTACCTTTATTAAAAAATTCATTTATTTTGAATTATTACTCTAGCTAAGACCTACAGTATAATATTAAATGTAATCAACCAGTCTGGCCAACATGGTGAAAACCCATCTCTATTGAAAATACAAAAAATTAGCTGGGCCTGGTGGCATGCACCTGTAATCCCAGCTACTCAGGAGGTTGAGGCAGGAGAATTCTTGAACCCGGGAGGTGGAGGTTGCAGTGAGCCAAGATCGTGACACTGGACTTCAGCCTGGGCGACAGAGTGAGACTCCATTTCAAAAAAATAATAATAAATACATAAAAAAATGTAATCAATGAGTGCAGATGTCCTTATTTTCTCTCAAATACTAAGGAAGAGAACATTTTTTTCTACCACAAAGTAGGATATTTGCATTGTTTTGTTGTTAGTTTTGTTTTTTGTTGTTCTCCTTTATCAGGAAGAAGTTACCTCTTATAGTTTACTGAGGAATTTATTCATAGGGGCTGATTTTTTCAAATACTTTTTGGTATCATTCAAGATGATTATCTGGCTTTTGTCATTTTGTTAATGAGGTAAATTGCATCAGTATTTGGATGTTATACCTGCCCTACATTCCTGGAACCAACCTCACTGGACTATAATGCATTATCCTTTTATATATTGCTTGATTGGTTTGCTATAAATTGTTTTTAAAAAGATGTGTGCTGATATTTATGGAAAATATCAATTTGTGGTTCACTTTTCTTTTGAGTCAGTTGTCTGGTTTCAGAAACAAGATAATAGCAGCTTCAAAAATGAGTTGAAAATGTTATTTCTCTTTATTGTCTGTAAGAGATTGAGTAGATTTGATATTTTTTCTTTAATGTATGGTAGAATATGCTAGTGGAGCTATATGGGTCCTGTAGGACATATATATTATATTAATAGAATTGTTTCAGGGAATATAAGGTGTGTGTGTGTGTGTGTGTGTGTGTGTGTGTGTGTGTGTGTTGCAAAGAATTGACTTATGCAGTTGTTGGAGATAACTAGACGAGTCTGAAATTCATAGGCCAAGTCATCAGGAAGGGCATGCTGTAACCCTTGGACCCAAGCTGAAGCTAATATCCATAGGTAGAATTTCTTCTTCTTCATGCAATCATCGGCTCTGCTCTTAAAAAATTCTATTGATGCATCTAGTCCATCCAGATTACCTAGGATAATCTCCCTTACTAAACTCAACTCTTATAAACTTTAGTCACATCTACAAAATATTTTCAAAACAATGCCTAGATTAGCATATGAATATCTGGAAACTGTAACCTAGCCAAGTTTATACATCAAAGAGACCATCATAGGCAAAAAGTTTGTTTTGTTGGAAGGTTACCTTTTTCCCCAAAGACTCTATATCTTTAATAAAAAAGAACTATTCAGATTATCTTTTTTTCCTGATCTTTGGTTTTTATTTCAAAGAATTTGTATATTTTATGCAAGATGTCAAATTTAATAGCATATTCATAAAATCATTGTATTATCTTTTTAAGTAAAAATATATGTGTATGCTAACCCATGTACGTGTGTATGCTAACCCATGTACGTGTGTATGCTAACCCATGTACGTACAGGTGTCTATATGTTGTTTACAATAGATCTTTTTGTTATGAAGTTTAAAATCAATTTGGTGATACATGCAAGATAGTTTCTATATGTGATTATCTCTTTCCATGTTAAGCCAAACACAAGTTCATAGTGATATCTCCAACTCTGGAAATATGGAGAATGGACACCAACACTGAGATGAATCCTATGTTACCTGAGGGTTAATGGCTACTATGTATAATTTTACATGATGTTATGTCTGCTATTATATATCTGGTATTACTGTATTTTTAAAAAATTTAACATTACTTTGTGCTAGACAATCCTTATTACTTGAATCTCCATGTTCAGTTAATAATTCATTGTATCAGATATTTCCTATTCAAATGACTGTGTTGTTTCTCTCCTCTGGTTGGATCCTGCATATTATGGAAATGGAGAATAGTTGTGTTTTGGGGGCTTCTCTGAGCCCTTAGGTTCAGCACCCTCTTATGTATACCATGCTGTGGTCATGATTCCTTTGAAGTTAATCAAAAGAGGAGACAGGGGAAGAGAAGAAGAAATAGCACTTGGGTTGGTGGTTGACAGATAGAGACATTTGTTTTATTATTGGGTATTTGGATTTAATTGGGGTGATTGATGTGGTAGTTGAAGGAAGAACTTTGGCATGTTCTTGTATATCCTGCACGTCCTTCAACATTGACAGTGTTGGGATATTGATTGAAACGGCATGGTGAAAGGGGTTGGGGTTTGGGTTCTTAATATAGTAGAACAAACCTCTCAAGTCACCCATCACATCTACATATTGCAGGCTAGAAAAAGCTCTACTGGAAGACAGCTGAACAGAATTCTCTGCTTATTCCCAACTTGAATTTTCCTCATACTATTACATGGGCCTGACTTGGGCATCCTCTGGCCATGTGCTTCATTTAAGAGAGCAAGAAAGTTTCTCTCTTCTATTCATTCCCATGTCCATGTTTGCAATGTTGGGTTATACGGGATTTACAAGAATTGCATGTTTGGCATGTTTGGGTTCTTCTTTCAATAGAAAGAGAAGGTAGTATATTTAAATGTTATGGTATAATGCAACTTTGATTCCTTTAATTAATATTAAGAAATTCAACTGAAGGATTTGAAATTTTTGAATAATTTTATTGGCTAGACAACGTTTACTTGACAATGTTTTAATTCTAAATTCTATGTTGAAGTTGTCAAAGCAACCTGCTAGACTGATGGAGTCTGGACATGGGAAGGAATAGAAGAGAGAAACTTTCTTGCTCTCTTAAATGAAGCACATGGCCAGAGGATGCCCAAGTCAGGCCCATGTAATAGTATGCGGAATATTCAAGTTGGGAATAAGCAGAGAATTCTGTTCAGCTGTCTTCCGGTAGAGCTTTTTCTGGCCTGCAATATGTAGATGTGATGGATGAGTTGAGAGGTTTGTTCTACTTAATAACTGACTTCTGGGAAATGCAAACTAGTTTTTCATGTGTCAGCTATATTAAGTTTAAACTTAATAGAATAATGTAGGCAGATACTGTAAGTACCAAAGGAAGAAGGAAGTTGAGGAAAGTTTATTCTCTTTAAGTCCTAAAATCTGTCTCATTACATACACAGCAGGTAGAAGGTACACACTCAGGAAATGGTGAAAGATAGAGGGAAGTGGGATGATTGTTTTCCATGTGGTTTGAGTATATCCTGCAGATCCCTCACATATTGGCAGTCTTGGGATATTGATTGAAACGGCATGGTGAAGGGTGTTGGGGTTTGGGTAGGACTGATATTTTAGCCATGCTGTATGCAGTACCTCATCCCAGCAAGTGCCATCTGTGTGGCTAAAAAACATAATATGCACCTCTTGGAGTGAGGTAATGTGCAACAGGTACAACATCAGTAGTGGCCCCGGGGGAAGAAGTATGGCAATCTCCTCACAGCTGCCCTTCCTTGAGTCAAGGTGCCAAACTTTTAGTGCTGACACACATCAGGGGACCCTAATAAGTGCCTTCTAAGGAATTAGGTATAGAGAATGAGGGCCCGTAGGAAAATGTTTATGTACATGTTCTTCAGGGATTTATATCACTTTTTGAAAAGGGGTCTGAGCAGGTGAGACTACAGCATGAGGTTTGGTTAACACGCCTCTCTCTGTCTTCCCACTGATTTTCCTCTGTTTAGCACCAAAATTTCCTCTTTTTAAGACTCACCTTGAATCATGTTTTAAGTCATCAAATTATTAAGAGTTAAGCATGGTTAAGCTAGATGATACTCTTACACAGTTTCAGTTCCTATTTATTAATGTATTATTAGCCTGTATTACCTATCACTTACTTTTTAGTTATTATGTCAATGATGCATGGGCAAGAAGAACCACAGTTCAGAACTTTGGGTAATGATAAAATATTATATTGCCTTTTCCCCCTCCTCTTATTTACCTTTGGATTTTTATTCTTAACTCCGTACACTGAAGGACAGAGAGAAGATAGCCAACTGTTGAAGATTTTCTGAGGAACTGAAGGAGTGCTTGGGAAGCAAGCTGTAAGTTTTGCATTCTTTTGTGGGAACTAGGCAGAATCGTATTGCTCCCACCAGGAAAGCCCCCTTTAACCAAATTATTGATTATGGAAAATTAGGCTTTCTGGTATTCCTTCATCTCAGACCATCATAGATTACATCCCTACTTCAATCCTTGGTGAAAATTTCAGTTGTGATCAAAACAAAGGAAGTTTCTATTTTATCTCCAAACATTACTTGTCATGAACAGTCTGTGTCTACTGCATAGGTTGTCTTCTCTCCTTCTTCATAAGCTCTAATGTTTGCACTGGACAAAAGGTCTCACTACTCCAGATGTGCATAGCCAATAGCAGTGATATCATTAAAGATCATTCTCAAATTTAATTGTATATTTAATTCTGAAAAGGTGGAGAGAGAGAGAGAGTGTGTGTGTGTGTGTGTGTATGTGTGTGTGTGTGTAATTATTCTGGAATATGTTGAGATTCTGATTTGAGGCCAATGTGGCCTTAGATGGTTTTCAGGAGACTTTGTCTCATGAAAGATATGTGGAGAAAGCTGACACACATGATATACTCATTCCAAGCATGGCTACAGTACAGCTTCTAAGTAGAATTATGTGCCAGGCAATGAGAAAAATTTACTGCTGAACATTGCTTTTCGATTTGATCATGGACCACAATATCTTAGAAATCATCTCAGTTTGATTGGAAGTAGGTTCTGGAGGCAATAACCCATTTTAAAGAACCCATTGAGCAAAGGATCCAATTTTAATTATTTAAAAATATTTTAGAGACTTAGCTATCGAGTGGCCTCTGTGATTCATTTAGGGGCAGCAGAGGGAGCATTTGAGAGGAAGAGTAAGTGAGCACATAGGGAAGGAGTAGGGAATGGATTTCTTATGAGTGCAAGGGCAATGGGGATGTGTGTTTAGGGAAATGCTATTTAATTCTACATTTACCATATCATAAAGACATTAAACCACAAGTGAGGGGTATAACAGACATAGTCTGGTTCTTGTGGATATCATTTCCGAAAAGTCAAAGATGAGAGCTAGCTAGGGTCAACAGTGGGTTTGAGAGGTACAGGTAGGCACCCTTTGACTCCACAAAGACAAGGGGAATAGTTAGTCCAGGGACTTAGAAACCCGTCAATGTATTACTTTAGTCTTTCATCCTATGTCTTTAAAAGACCCCAAGCAACCAAGTCTATGATACAGTTGAGTTTAGTTCTTAACTGCCCACTTCAAGTAACCTTCTGAGTTCATACTTTCCTTCCTAAAGGCAAACATGAGGAGATACAACTGTCTTTTTCTTTGTTCTCCAGGTAGGAGATTTCTCTCTGCCCCATTACACTTCCATACAATTGGCTGCAGGATACAGCTGAAGCAGAAATGAGTACCAGTCAGAAGACTGTCAGATTAAAAAAAAAAAAAAAAGTATGAAGATTTTGCCCATAGCAAACTTCTTATAGATTAGATACTTGGGTCACAGATGGCTCAGGCATACTTACTGAATTTGTGAAAGTTCTAACAGTTTTATGAGATGAGAACTTTGTTTTTTTTAGCCTATTGAAAGAAAAAATGACTTAGGGAAGTCTGGTTTAAACATTTCAACCTTGAGCCTTTCTTTCTCTCTCCATGGCAAGTAACATAGCCAAGACGTGTGTTTCCAAATCCTTTCTTTTTTTCTCTCTCTGCAGAATTTTGCATAATCCTGTTCCTATTCTGCTTGACTGTGACTGATTTCTAACCTCTATCTCCTTCACACACTCTCTTTCATCTTCTATCAGGTTCAGCTGGTCACAGAAAAGTTAAACTGTTGATGGCCAGTGTCGCAGAATGGAAAAACATATTGTCAACAGCTAGACTTCTGATCAAGGGCTGAGAGGAGAAAAAGAAGACAACTCTTGGATTTAAGCTCATCTCTCTCTCTCTCTTGGAATTGAACAGTCATAAATTTAAATGTTAATTCCCTTTCAATAGATACAGGAAATGGGGTTTATGCCCACTCAATATTTGTACCCTTTGACTAATCTTTTCTTATTAAATGTCTTAGTGTGTTTTGACTACTTTTATGTAGATTTGAAATGAATGAATTTTGGAGTACTGAGTATGGGATTATGTTGGAAATATTTTGTTGTTGCTGTTTTGTTTTCTTTTGGTTGGGTTTGGTTTACTTTGTGGTAAAGCAAATATTTTCAATGCTTCCTTCCTAATAATTTGTAAAACAACAAGTTAGAGAGGAAGAATATATTTATTACATGAGGAAGAAAAAACAGAAAGAGGTTTATTCTTTCTTGGGCATGAAAATTGTACAAGAATTCAAAGAGCAAGCGAGGGGACTTTTACTCAGGGACAAGTGAAAGTGGGAGGGCAATAGAGTGGGCAATGCCATGTCTTATGAAAAAATGACGAATGTCATGCCATGGATTGGGGGGACTGGGTAGGAACAAGAAGTAGGTTGGATTGGCCAGAGAAGCAACCTTGGTTATGCTGTGTGGAGTGTCCTAACTTAGGAAAGTACCATTCACATATACTGAGTTACAAACTGTACTTTTCTGAGTATAGTAATGCTCAACAAGTACAACTTTTGTAGTGATTGAAGTCCTTAAGGAAAATTTGTCCCAAATAATGCCTTTAGTGGTCTATAACACTTTAGTCTAAGAAGGTGTGGCCAAAGAGTGGCAGACGTGCACTGGAGATATGGCCTTTCTTAAATTTGGCAAAGTGAAACTCCAATTTAGACAATATTCAGACTCTCTCAAGTTAGCACTTTCTATACTCAGCAAGTTGAATCCCATGTGCTTCACAGGAGGATCAGACTTCCCTGGTGGACTCTGTTGGGATTTCAACATGATTTCAGACAGGTCGTCTGAAAACTCCAGATGATACATGAAACTAACAGCTGAGAGTAGATGAAATATCCACTGATTTGTTCAGCAGAAAATCACCAAGCACATCATACTGTATATCAGTGCTGCAAATACAGTAGTGTAACGGGAGAGGCAAAACTTTCTGTCTTCAAAAAGCTGATATGCTATTGGTACAAATATACAAGAAGTAATAACTGAATAGAATGTTAACTATGTGTTATAGCTTTAAGTACCATAGAGAAACAATGAAACGAATTGAGGTTTGGGCAGTATGGCAGAGAGGAAGAGGTGTGCAATTTCAAATGAGGTGGTCAGAGAAGACTACTCTAGGAAAGCACTATGGAGCAAAGTTTTGTATTAAGTTAAGGAGTCGAACCAATCTCTAATCTCTCAATGCTTCTAAGACATTCCTTCTTCCCTGGCAATGAAAGGGAATCTCAGTTTTTCCTGTCTGTCTTTTTTGATGGCCATACCCATCTGCAGCCCACTACAGTTGCATCCTGTTCCAAGGGATTTTATGTCACAAATTCAGGGGACTGTTGAGGCACTTTGGTTTTAGAGGTGAAAAGGAAAGAACAACATACAGACCAAGACTCTGTCAAGCTGTGTAGTATAATCCCAAGGCAGTGGAATATGAGGTGAAGAGAATAAGAAGACAATGGCTGTTGCCATGATGTTTTAGGTGGAGGGGGTTTTCTCTCCCTGGGAGGTTTCCAAAAAATGCCAGTAAGAAATTGAAGATATTTTAAAGTATTCTTTTGCCAGCACTGAATATCCTTGACCACGAGGAAAACAGATCAGAGACTGAAACATGAGTTTCTTGTCTTAAAAAGTTGCAGCTGCCTGTTAAACTGATTGTGACTATGCACAGGTATGTCTGAAAGAATGAATCTAAATTCTTATCCTCTATCAGCCTAAAGCCAGCACATGGCTATGATGACTGATATATGTGCTTCTGCCTGTTTACTGGATGGAATAGAGAATGGCCCAGCACAAGACAACATGGTGGCAAGAGAAGAGAGAAGGATGAATTGGACAGGCAGATTACAGTCAAGCTCTCTGATAACAAAACTTATCAGTGTCCACAGGAGATTGGGGCTTCCTCTACTATAACCTATTTTCTCTCCCTTGAGAAATGGAGGGGAAGGTGGTGTTTCTTCCTTTTTGGTAAGCTTCACGGAGAAAATAGAGGCAAAAAGTGGCCAGTGAGCCTTAAGGTATTCAGTTAAGATGAGGAATATGGGGGTTAATAATGCTGAGAAGAGTTGACATCTTCTTAGAAATACTAGTACTTTTTGGAAAAATGCTGGGCTTCCTGCAGCTATAAATACAGGCTTCGTATTCTTCATATTAAAGAAGGAAGATTTCAAGATGTTCAGGCATTGAGATGATTTCCTTTAGTATTCATTGTTGTTTCAATAAAAACTTATAACCTAGGGATGATGTATCTCAAACTTTCCCACTTCCATATTTAAAAATACTTTCAGCCTGTAGCTGCTAAGTTCTAAAACAAACTCCAATTTAAGGCTGTGAATCTTTTTACTTGAATTTGCTTCTAACACCTTAATCCAATTACATATATACATGTAATTAACATGTAAATACATATGCATATACATAATATAGATGCAATTACATATATATGTAATTAACATGCATATACATAATACAGCTCCTTTTTAGTGCACACTTGTGTGAGTTTAGATGAATATGAAATTTGTATAATAATAAAAATTCAATTTTTAATAAGCCTACAAGATGTGCTGGAGTTAAAACTTCTTCCAATCGCTGGACTCTAGAAATATTTGTTCTTCTGTAATTTGTTGTACCAGGTTCAGTAGTCCTAGGGAAATGCAGACACCAAATAGCATGTGTGTTAGATAAAAAAATGCAAAAACATGCTCTAAACAACCTTGCTCCAGGAAGAGACTAAGAAAATTTCTAATTTGCGAGTTATATGAGGGCATCTCTAGACCACAAGCTCATATCTGTCTTATAGATCACTTCCAGTAAGTAAAATGGGCTTCTTTTTACTCCAGAGTCTAAGAAAGAAAATAAATTTCTATTATCTCCACCACAGCAATCACAGATTATTTTCCCTCTTTTTGCTTTCAGGATCTTGTGTGTTTTCACCACTTACTTTGTGGTTCCAGAGTAGAGGTAAGTAACTTAGGTAAAGGGCCTCAGATCTTTTAAGACTGGAGTTACGCATTTCCTGCTTAACTGTTGGATCTGAGGACTGCATACTGCTGATTCATTGCAGGAAAAGCATGCAAGAATATTTCTTTCATGAGCAAGAGAACCTAGACAAAAAGTTCTGAAAACTGCCATGTAAAACCCATGACACATGAGGGGATAGCACTCAAGAGGGATGAATGAAGAAAGACAAGTGGAATGGGTATTGCATAGGTTATTTGGACAACTGTCAGCATCTACTCACAGCCTGAAAGCATTGAGAAGTTGTTTCAAAAGTGCACAAATGGGTGCTTAGGGAGGGCTTCCATCCTTAAACATGTTGTCTGTGGTACCCTACTCTGGAGAGTGACAATCATGTATAACTAAATTTGATTGACACTTCTGTGAGTAGAGTAACGCATGACACGTACGACAGACAATGGCACTGTGGGTGCACTGAGGGTGTTTTATTGTACACAGAGGGAAGCTTTCTCTAAAGTGCAGGTATAACACCTCTTCAAACCCCTAGTGCTGGCCTCCCTGAAGGGAAGCCTCTTAAGTGCCTTTCAGAGGCCACTGATTTGTTCAACAGAAAATCATCAAGCACATCATACTGTATATCAGTGCTGCAAATACAGTAGTGTAACGGGAGAGGCAAAACTTTCTGTCTTCAAAAAGCTGATATGCTATTGGTACAAATATACAAGAAGTAATAACTGAATAGAATGTTAACTATGTGTTATAGCTTTAAGTACTATAGAGAAACAATGAAACGAATTGAGGTTTGGGCAGTACGGCAGAGAGGAAGAAGTGTGCAATTTCAAATGAGGTGGTCAGAGAAGACTACTCTAGGAAAGCACTATGGAGCAAAGTTTTGTATTAAGTTAAGGAGTCGAACCAATCTCTAATCTCTCAATGCTTCTAAGACATTCCTTCTTCCCTGGCAATGAAAGGGAATCTCAGTTTTTCCTGTCTATCTTTTTTGATGGCCATACCCATCTGCAGCCCACTACCGTTGCATCCTGTTCCAAGGGATTTTATGTCACAAATTCAGGGGACTGTTGAGGCATTTTGGTTTTAGAGGTGAAAAGGAAAGAACAACATACAGACCAAGACTCTGTCAAGCTGTGTAGTATAATCCCAAGGCAGTGGAATATGAGGTGAAGAGAATAAGAAAACAATGGCTGTTGCCATGATGTTTTAGGTGGAGGGGGTTTTCTCTCCCTGGGAGGTTTCCAAAAAATGCCAGTAAGAAATTGAAGATATTTTAATGTATTCTTTTGCCAGCACTGAATATCCTTGACCACGAGGAAAACGGATCAGAAACTGAAACATGAGTTTCTTGTCTTAAAAAGTTGCAGCTGCCTGTTAAACTGATTGTGACTGTGCACAGGTATGTCTGAAAGAATGGATCTAAATTCTTATCCTCTATCAGCCTAAAGCCAGCACATGGCTATGATGACTCATGTATGTGCTTCTGCATGTTTACTGGATGGAATAGAGAATGGCCCAGCACAAGACAACATGGTGGCAAGAGAAGAGAGAAGGGTGAATTGGACAGGCAGATTACAGTCAAGCTCTCTGATAACAAAACTTATCAGTGTCCACAGGAGATTGGGGCTTCCTCTACTATAACCTATTTTCTCTCCCTTGAGAAATGGAGTTAAAACTTCTTTCAATCCCTGGACTCTAGAAATACTTGTTCTTCTGTAATTTGTTGTACCAGGTTCAGTAGTCCTAGGGAAATGCAGACACCAAATAGCATGTGTGTTAGTTAAAAAAAATGCAAAAACATCCTCTAAACAACCCTGCTCCAGGAATAGAGTACGAAAATTTCTACGTTGCGAGTTATATAAGGGCATCTCTAGACCAAAAGCTCATATCTGTCTTATAGATCACTTCCAGTAAGTAAAATGGGCTTCTTTTTACTCCAGAGTCTAAGAAAGAAAATAAATTTCTATTATCTCCACCACAGCAATCACAGATTATTTTCCCTCTTTTTGCTTTCAGGATCTTGTGTGTTTTCACCACTTACTTTGTGGTTCCAGAGTAGAGGTAAGTAACTTAGGTAAAGGGCCTCAGATCTTTTAAGACTGGAGTTCAGCATTTTCTGCTTAACTATTGGATCTGAGGACTGCATACTGCTGACTCATTGCAGGAAAAGCATGCAAGAATATTTCTTTCATGTGCAAGAGAACCTAGACAAAAAGTTCTGAAAACTGCCATGTAAAACCCATGACACATGAGGGGATAGCACTCAAGAGGGATGAATGAAGAAAGACAAGTGGAATGGGTATTGCATAGGTTATTTGGACAACTGTCAGCATCTACTCACAGCCTGAAAGCATTGAGAAGTTGTTTCAAAAGTGCACAAATGGGTGCTTAGGGAGGGCTTCCATCCTTAAACATGTTGTCTGTGGTACCCTACTCTGGAGAGTGACAATCATGTATAACTAAATTTGATTGACACTTCTGTGAGTAGAGTAACGCATGACACGTACGACAGACAATGGCACTGTGGGTGCACTGAGGGTGTTTTATTGTACACAGAGGGAAGCTTTCTCTAAAGTGCAGGTATAACACCTCTTCAAACCCCTAGTGCTGGCCTCCCTGAAGGGAAGCCTCTTAAGTGCCTTTCAGAGGCCACTGATTTGTTCAACAGAAAATCATCAAGCACATCATACTGTATATCAGTGCTGCAAATACAGTAGTGTAACGGGAGAGGCAAAACTTTCTGTCTTCAAAAAGCTGATATGCTATTGGTACAAATATACAAGAAGTAATAACTGAATAGAATGTTAACTATGTGTTATAGCTTTAAGTACTATAGAGAAACAATGAAACGAATTGAGGTTTGGGCAGTACGGCAGAGAGGAAGAGGTGTGCAATTTCAAATGAGGTGGTCAGAGAAGACTACTCTAGGAAAGCACTATGGAGCAAAGTTTTGTATTAAGTTAAGGAGTCGAACCAATCTCTAATCTCTCAATGCTTCTAAGACATTCCTTCTTCCCTGGCAATGAAAGGGAATCTCAGTTTTTCCTGTCTGTCTTTTTTGATGGCCATACCCATCTGCAGCCCACTACAGTTGCATCCTGTTCCAAGGGATTTTATGTCACAAATTCAGGGGACTGTTGAGGCACTTTGGTTTTAGAGGTGAAAAGGAAAGAACAACATACAGACCAAGACTCTGTCAAGCTGTGTAGTATAATCCCAAGGCAGTGGAATATGAGGTGAAGAGAATAAGAAGACAGTGGCTGTTGTCATGATGTTTTAGGTGGAGGGGGTTTTCTCTCCCTGGGAGGTTTCCAAAAAGTGCCAGTAAGAAATTGAAGATATTTTAATGTATTCTTTTGCCAGCACTGAATATCCTTGACCACGAGGAAAACGGATCAGAGACTGGAAAATGAGTTTCTTGTCTTAAAATGTTGCAGCTGCCTGTTAAACTGATTGTGACTGTGCACAGGTATGTCTGAAAGAATGAATCTAAATTCTTATCCTCTATCAGCCTAAAGCCAGCACATGGCTATGATGACTGATGTATGTGCTTCTGCATGTTTACTGGATGGAATGGAGAATGGCCCAGCACAAGACAACATGGTGGCAAGAGAAGAGAGAAGGGTGAATTGGACAGGCAGATTACAGTCAAGCTCTCTGATAACAAAACTTGTCAGTGTCCACAGGAGATTGGGGCTTCCTCTACTATAACCTATTTCCTCTCCCTTGAGAAATGGAGGGGAAGGTGGTGTTTCTTCCTTTTTGGTAAGCTTCACAGAGAAAATAGAGGCAAAATGTGGCCAGTGGGACTTAAGGCATTCAGTTAAGATGAGGAATATGGGGTTTAATAATGCTGAGAAGAGTTGACATCTTAGAAATACTAGTACTTTTTGGAAAAATGCTGGGCTTCCTGCAGCTATAAATATAGGCTTCGTATTCTTCATATTAAAGAAGGAAGATTTCAAGATGTTCAGGCATTGAGATGATTTCCTTTAGTATTCATTGTTGTTTCAATAAAAACTTGTAAACTAGGGATGATGTTTCTCAAACTTTCCCACTTCCATATTTAAAAATACTTTCAGCCTGTAGCTGCTAAGTTCTAAAACAAACTCCAATTTAAGGCTGTGAATCTTTTTACTTGAATTTCCTTCTAACCCCTTAATGCCAATTACATATATACGTGTAATTAACATGGAAATACATATGCATATACATAATATAGATGCAATTACATATATATGTAATTAACATGCATATACATAATACAGCTGCTTTTTAGTGCACACTTGTGTGAGTTTAGATGAATGTGAAATTTGTATAACAATAAAAATTCAATTTTTAAGAAGCCTACAAGATGTGCTGGAGTTAAAACTTCTTTCAGTCCCTGGACTCTAGAAACATTTGTTCTTCTGTAATTTGTTGTACCAGGTTCAGTAGTCCTACGGAAATGCAGACACCAAATAGCATGTGTGTTGGAAAAAAAATATGCAAAAACATGCTCTAAACAACCTTGCTCCAGGAAGAGACTAAGAAAATTTCTAAGTTGCGAGTTATATGAGGGCATCTCTAGACCACAAGCTCATATCTGTCTTATAGATCACTTCCAGTAAGTAAAATGGGCTTCTTTTTACTCCAGAGTCTAAGAAAGAAAATAAATTTCTATTATCTCCACCACAGCAGTCACAGATTATTTTCCTTCTTTTTGCTTTCAGGATCTTGTGTGTTTTCACCACTTACTTTGTGGTTCCAGAGTAGAGGTAAGTAACTTAGGTAAAGGGCCTCAGATCTTTTAAGACTGGAGTTAAGCATTTCCTGCTTAACTGTTGGATCTGAGGACTGCATACTGCTGATTCATTGCAAGAAAAGCATGCAAGAATGTTTCTTTCATGAGCAAGAGAAACTAGACAAAAAGTTCTGAAAACTGCCATGTAAAACCCATGACACATGAGGGGATAGCACTCAAGAGGGATGAATGAAGAAAGACAAGTGGAGTGGGTATTGCATAGGTTATTTGGACAACTGTCAGCGTCTACTCACAGCCTGAAAACATTGAGAAGTTGTTTCAAAAGTGCACAAATGGGTGCTTAGGGAGGGCTTCCATCCTTAAACATGTTGTCTGTGGTACCCTACTCTGGAAAGTGACAATCATGTATAATTAAATTTGATTGACACTTCTGTGAGTAGAGTAACGCATGACACGTACGACAGACAATGGCACTGTGGGTGCATTGAGGGTGTTTTATTGTACACAGAGGGAAGCTTTCTCTAAAATGCACGTATAACACCTCTTCAAACCCCCAGTGCTAGCCTCCCTGAAGGGAAGCCTCTTAAGTGCCTTTCAGAGGCAAGTCCTAGGAACTCCCATGGTTCTTCTGTGAGTCATGTTCCTTTTCTCAAGTTGCTTGATGGAAATGAGAAAAAGACTTTCAGTGTGATGACAGTATGCCTCGTTGCCTTTGTGGTAGTTTTTTGTTTTTGTTTTTGTTTTTGTTTTTCTTTTTGTAAAAGCTTTTGCCTATGTTATCCCTCAAATCCTTTAACCCATTCTCCCATAACAGTTCCCCTCATGATTTTAAAGTCCTCTCCTTTAGCCCTCTCCAAATGGCCTCCCACTTTTAAGTTATCTGCTCTGATGAAGCTCAGTTTTTTGAGTTTCTGATGTTGAATCTGCTTTCTTCGTGGGCCCAACAGATGGTAGTTCTTTTGAAAATATCTTTGAATCCTCTACAAGTCATCAGTTTATTAGGGCTTATGCATAGTACCCAAATAATTTTGCTGTTTGATATAATTTTATTTGTTTCTTCACAAAAAGTTCGATATCTTTTGGTTTTCTACAGAGAGAGTTGGGGATGCTAAGTACCACAGGCTTGGGTGCTGTCAGCTGGACTGGAAAAGTGTCTAAGGAGCAAGACACAAATCTTACTTCTTTGTGTTGGACAAAAGAAAATAAGCTGGTGTGTTTTTCCTTCAATTCTGATCAGGGAGTTGAGTTGGAAATGGCTCTTTGTGATATTTTGTCTGCATCAATAAGGCATATGTATCACCATACTTCAATCCTTTGTGAACATTTACTTACCAAGACAGGAGAAATGTCTCTTTTATTTCTTATCATGGCCACACTGCAAATATTTTCTGATCACAGTTCATTAATTGTGATCAGATTTTGTGTTGTTTTCTTTCATTTATTGTCTTCTGATTTATTTTTTGCTATGTGTTATTGGGGACACAAAGTTTTTTGAATGTTTTATGTATGGCTTTTGGTGAAATTTTTAAAATGTGTTTTTTCATTTAGTTGCTGTTGATTTCTCTGATCTTTAAAACATCTAGGACATAAAATGTCCCATGCCCTGATGCTCTCCCTGAATTCCAGAGCGTGTCAGAGAGAGAATTCTGTTCTTGGGACACTGGTTGTGAGAAATAAGCATTTAAAAAAAATAAGACTCTTCAATGGTGGTGGAGTGTTCTATGGGTTTTAAAAAAATACTTCTAGTTCTGTATCTATTACTATGATCATGATAGAGAAAAGTTACATTGCCCCCAAAATTACCTCATTCTGCCTTTTGGGTAGTAAATCCCCAGCCCAGCCTAACATCTGGTAACCACTGCTCTGTTTTCCACCTTTATAGTCTGTCTTTTTCCAGACTGCATAATTGCAGTCTCATGCTATGTTGGTCTTTGGTCTGGTTCCTTTCACTTAAAATGCATTCAAAATTCATCCATGTTTCTTTAGGAACTAATATTCTGTTGTAATTGCTAAGTAGTATTACGGTCAAATGTGAATGAAATGAGTTGTTTCCAGTTGTTGGTGATTATGCATAAAGCTACTGTAAAGTTTGCATACAGACGTATGTGAGAAGACAAGTTTCATTTCACATTTATAAATAGCTAGAGTGGGATTGCTAGGTCTATGAAAAGTTTGTTTAAATTGATTTTTTTAAGAAACCTAAGACTATTTTCCAGAATGGCTTTACATATTGTGTTTCTGTGAACAATGCATCATAGTTACAGTTGCCTAAATCATCACCAAAACTTGGTATTGACAAATATTCATAACCATTCTCTATGGCTTATTGACTTATTATATTGTTGTTCAAACTTGTATTTTTTTATTATACTTTAAGTTTTAGGGTACATGTGCACAACATGCAGGTTTGTTACATATGTATACATGTGCCATGTTGGTGTGCTGCACCCATTAACTCATCATTTAACATTAGGTATATCTCCTAATGCTACTTGCATTTTTTTAATTGACTAATGATGTTGATCAATTTTTCATGTGCTTATTGGCCATCCACAGTCTTCTATGATTAAGTGTCTATTGAGATTTTTTTTTTATTTTATTGGATTTTTTGATTTCTTATTGTGGAATTTTTTGTTTATTGTGTATTCTGATTACAAATCCTTTGGCAGAAATGTGATTTGTATATATTTTCTCCCAGTCTCTAATTTCTTGTTTGAATTCTCTCAAGTTTGTCTTTATTTACAGAGCAAATATTTTCAATACTGATAGTGAAATGCTGTGTATGGTACCTTGCTCCAGACAGTGATAATCGTGCATAATTAAATATGATTGACACCTCTACAAGTGGAGTAACACACATCATGTACAACATATGTGATGACACTGTGGGTGAATTTAGAGGTATTTAGTTGCATGCAGAGAGATGGTTTCCCTAGAGTACATATATGCCACCCCATATACCTCTCTGTCCCTCTTGCTGGTCTACTTTAGATAAACCAATTAAGTGAATTCTCTGAGGCAAGTCTGAGGACTACAAGAAACTGGGAAAAAATTCTCCTGTTGAGGTTTGTTGTTGTTGTTGTTTTGCTTGTTTTTTTTGTTTGTTTTTATTTCCCCCCCCCCCCCCGGGATTTGTACACATTTTTCCAAAATTGCCTGACTAAAATAGGAACAGTCTTTCAGTGTGGTTATGTGATTCTTCTCTTCATAAAGAGTATGATTAATTTTGCACAACCTATTTCCTGCCCCTACATCCAGGTCTGTTAACCCATTCTCACTTTTCAGTTGCCCTCATTATCTTCAAAGCTTCTCCATGGTTCTTCCGAAATTCCTTCCTGCTTCCCAGGTCCTAATCTGCTTGAAGGCCAGTGTCTTTTATTGGGCTTTTTCAGGGACCTGGAAAATGCTCATTCTTTTGAAAGCATGCTTGAATATAATGAAAATTACCAATTTATTACAGTTTGTGTATCACACTGAGAAATTTATACTCTTTGATTTTGTCACTTTTTTTTAAAAAAAGGGATGTAGTTATATTTTCCTTTTGGTGTCCCTTCCTAATGCAGTGAGGTGAGAGAGAGATGGAGTCAAACAGAGACAGACAGACATACATAGAGGGAGAAGGGCATAGAGAAAGACAGAAAAACAGAGGAAGGAGTCAGGAAGAGAATCAATAGCCTGCTTATTTTTATTACTGAATAGAATATTAGTCATAAGTGAAGGATATCTGGGTTGTTTCCAATTGTTAGTGATTATGAATAATGCTAGGGTATATGTTTGCATACAGATATATGTGCAAACACAAGTTTTATTTTTGTTAATAGCTCAAAGTGGGATTTATGTTAAGTATGTTAACTCTAAGTTAAATTTAAGAGAAATAGAAAAAAACTCTTCAAGAATGGCATTAATTACTATGTTGTACTGTCATGAACAATGTATCAGTGATCCACTTACCCAAATACTTATCTGCACTTGGTATGAGCATGGTTTTTGAGTGTTTTTATTTTTATAGGCTATTCTAATACGTGTGTTTTGTCAATATAGTTTCAGCTTGCATCTCTTTGTTGACTGAAATGTTAAGCATCTCTTCATATACTTATTTGCCATTAATATAACTGCTTTGTTGAATTGTCTGTTAAGGTATTTTCCCCATATTTATTGAGTTGGGAGAGTTTTTATGCATTCTGAATTCAATTTATTTGTCAGATATGTGATTTTTTTTCTTTTTTTCTTTTTTTCTTTTTTTTTTTTTTTGAGATGGAGTCTCACTCTGTCACCAGGCTGGAGTGCAGTGGCACGATCTCGGCTCACTGCAACCTCTGACTCCCTGGTTCAAGTGAGTCTCCTGCCTCAGCCTCCCGACTAGCTGGGATTACAGGCGCGTGCCACCATGCCCAGCTAATTTTTTGTATTTTTAGTAGAGACAGGGTTTCACCATGTTGGCCAGGATGGTCTCAATCTCCTGACCTCATGATCTGCCTGCCTTGGCTTCCCAATGTGCTGGGATTACAGGCGTGAGCCACCATCCCCGGCCCAGATATGTGATTTTCAAATACTTTTTCTTAGTCTGTGGTTTACTTTTGCATTCCCTTAACCATGTGTTGTACAGAGCAAACTTTTTTTTTTGTATTTTCATAAAGGATGATTCACCATTTGTTATTTTATGGTTTACATTTTAATGCCATATCTTAGAGTGTCTAAATTTAGGTACGTGATTCTTGGTTGACTGTTTTCCTTTTAGCACTATAAATGTTATTCCAGTGTCTTCTGGCCTCTATGGTTTCTAATGAAAAGTCAGTGAAATATATTGTAGAGGATCCCTTGTATGCATTAAGTTTATTTTTTCTAGTAGATTTCAATAATCTCTTTTTTTTTATCACCAAAAAGTAGATATGTCTCTCAGCTTGGATTTCTTTTGTTTATGCTACCTGTAGTGTTTTGCACTTCTTAGGTATAATAAAAAATGTTTTTCATCAAATTTAGATATTCACAGCCATTTTAAAAAAATACTTCTTTGCTCCTTTCTATCTTTCACTTCTGCTACCTTAATATGCATATTTTGGTGTGCATGCTGGTGTTCTGCCTTTCTCTGAGGCACTGTTCATTTTCTTCAGTCATTTTATTCTTTTATTTTTATAGAATTATCACTTTCAAGGTATCTTAAAGTTCACTGATTCTTTTTTCTCCTGAGCCCTTCTAGTGAATTTTTCACTTCAATTATTTTACTTTTATACTCCATAAATTCCTTTTCTTTAAATATTTCTACCTCTTTATTGATAGACTCTTTTGATGAGGCATTGTCAACATAGCTGCCTTTACTCTTCCAAGCACCATTTGTTTAGTGTTTTGAAAATACAGTGGATGCTTTAAGGTTGTTGTTAAGTATAACATTAGGCTCTGTTGCCAGCATTTTCTGTAATCTACTTTTGTCCTGTGTGTTATATTTTTATTTTCTCTGTATGTCTGAGAATGTCCAGTTGAGAACTGGATATTTTATTAATATATTATAGAAGTTTTGGATGCAGATCTTGCTTCTGGGGATTGTTGTTTTCTGATTTTTTTATTTGTTGATTTACTTGGCTGTGCTGTTTTAGTAAAATCTATATTCTTTTTATTGTGAAAACCTAATGTTGTTCCTTGCAAGGTATAACTTTGGATATGTACACAGTCACTCTAAACTGTCGTGATTTTAGTAGAGTTCTTTGTTCTTTTGCTGATCTTTCTGTTAAGCTGCCTGCCTCTGCGGTATCACACACAGGTAATAAGCTTCAGTGTTTGCAGGTGGATTATTTTGTAGCTTTTGAGAATACCATGGGCAAAAATTGCTTTAGAGTCTGATCCAAATACTTTGCAGATAATTTTTGGGGCAGGTCTCTAAAGGCTGTTCTCCTACCAGAAAGGCTCTTATTAGCTGTCTGTTTCCTGATTCCAGTTCCATCCTAATTACTTGGCACCACAGTCTACATTATTTGTGAGACCTTTCTTGTCTTCTGTTAACAACTGAAGTCATTTTCTTTTGAGAAGGAAAGCTTTAATGCTTTTTCTCTTAGGGCTAGCCTCTCTCAATGGACAAATCCCTGAGCAGTTGCCCCAAGCTGAGAATAAGGCAGTGTCCTGCTTCTTGTACACTGACACCCCTGCTTTACAACCAGGGTGATGAGTGATAGCAGTGGATTCTAGTGTTCTGGTTTGCCTCACCCAAAGTGGAAGCTCCCCCTGATGATTAAGCTGAGATGAGGAGTATTACGTACTCAATTATCTCCACCAGCTGCACCTGGTATAGAGCCTAAACCCTGTGATGAAGAATGGCTATAGTAGCAGGCCCCTGACCTCTAACCTCACATGCCTAGTATTTAGCCTCTGAAACACTAAACTGGGTTTGTGGAGTGGATGAGAAATTCTGGAGGCTTCTTAAACCCACAAGTATATTGTTGCTCTTGATTAGGAGCTAGGGGAACAGGTAATTTTGTAAGCCACAGTCACCTTAAATTCTCAGTTCTCAGTCTCTGAAATCCAGTCACCAAAATTGTGTCCATATTTTTGTGTGTGCTAATTTTACTTTTGCAGGGAAACACAGTCACCTAGTAGCATGTGTCTCAGATTGGAAAAATGCGAACACATGCTAAAAAGAACCTTGCTCCCAGAAAAGACGAAGAAAACCCAGAAACTGAAAAATCTCTAGGAGTGTCTGGGTGCCTAGCACAATTTCTGTTTTGTAGATCACTCCTGGTAAGTAAAATGGGATTTTTTTTTTTCACTTCAAAATTTGATGAGGATAAAAGAAATTCTACTCTCTCCATCTTACCACTCACTGATTATTCTCTCTTCTTTGCTTCCAGGATCCTGTGTGATGTCCTTGCTTATTCTGTAGTGAGGAGTTGTAGTAAGGAACTCAGGTAGAAGAACTCAGATCTTTGGATGATAGGCACAGATTGGTGAGATAGAGTGTAGTGTCTGGGTAGCTACTGAATCTGGGGAATGCAATCTACTCATTAATGCTTTATATAAAACAATGGGAAAAGAAATAGAATAAGGCATCCAATGAGATTTTTCCCGTTAGCAGGAGAGCCTAGCAGGAAGGTTCTTAGTCCTGAAAACTGCCATGTGAAAACTCCAAACCATGAGTGGACAACACTCAAGGGGGAATGAGTGAATAAAAAATGATGTAGGTTCTTCAGGAATCATTTAAATAAATGCCAATGGCCACTTACAGACTGAAAACATTTGAGAGGTTGTTTGAAAAGTGTGTGATTAAGTATTTAGGCTGTGCTCCCATTTTCAGGAATGCTGTGTATGTGTGTGGTGTCCTACCCAGGAGAGTGGCAATCACATATAATTAGGTGTGATTGAAACCTCTAAGAGTGGAGTAACACATGACATGTACTACATATGCAATGATATTGCAGATATTTAGTTGCATGCAGTGGTATGCTTTTCTTAGCACATAGATAGTCCATCTGGTACCCTCCTCAATACTAAACTAGCTGGGGAGTTTCTAGATAAACTTCTGAAGACAAGACATAGGAAATAAAGGTTTTGGGAAAAAGTGTTTCACTGATTTCTTAGGGGCTTCATATCCTTCTTTACAAACTTGCAAGACTAAAATGGGAAAAAAGCCTTTTAGTATGGTCATGGTGTTCCTATCTGCCTGTGAATTTTTTTTTTTTTTTTTGATAACCCTTACCTGCCGGGTCCATCCCACAGACCCTGGCCAAGCAACGGATGAAAGGAGTACTCAGACACAGGCATGCAGTGTAAGAGCAGCTACAGGAATGCCCAGCACTAATGGCTGAAGAGTGAGCAGTCTCGAACAGCTGGAGCTGCTTGCTTTTATTCAGTACAGACAAAATAATGAAAGCCTGGAGCCAACACAATCTGTGGGTAATTAACATTATTATTCCCCCTTTCAGGGAGCAGTCTCCTGCCCTGATGATCAAAGGTCGGTTTCCGGACAATGTAAGTAAACAAGTCTGTTTATGCCAAATTCCCCTATACTTCCTTGTACCTACCCCTTGCCCTCTGCCTCAGGGTAAGAGAACAGCTGCCTTCAGCTTATTCATCCCTGAAGCTATCCAGAGCCTTCCCGCCTTTCAGAAGGTCTGTTCCTTTCCTTATACCTTCTCCTACCACTCTGACCGATCTCCCGCGTCTCCCCCTTTTGTTTTTAGCATCGGGTTTTGTTGATTGAATAGTACAGATGTGTGCAGTGACAGGTTTGACAGGCGCAGCGGTTACAGCTCGTGTTCCGGCTTTGCATCCTAGAATTAGTAAATAACATAAGTCAAACATTAGTATAGTCACTATTATTCTTTTCCAATCAAGGAGAGATATGTAGTGTTACTTGGCACCTCAGTTCAATGTGTGCCATTATTAAGGAACCCCACTGGGGGCATGTCAACCCCTCCCAGCTAAGCAGTTACATTATTAGAGGATGGGAAGGGGGTGTCTGCCAAGGTAACAGGTTGGAAGAAAGGCAGATCTAGAAGATGGGCCCAATAGAATGTAGCAGGTATGAGTTGCAGGCAAAGTGAGAGAATAAGAAAGGTGAATACCCTATGAGAGTTGCAAGGTACAACAGAGAGCATAGCAAGGAACAGATTATCTGGAGTGAATGGTGTCTGTGTCCAGAGAAGGATTCACTCGGCCTCCTGAGTTGTCTTCTTCAGCTTCCCCCAGGTAATGTCTGGGGCCTGTGTCATCGGAGGAAGCCACATCATCTGGGGCTGTGGGTCCTGCAGCGTCGTTTCCTTTATTTTTGATACCAGCTTGGGTCTTAGCCACGCCATGGTATGGTTTGATGTGTCTGTCACACTGGAATACAAAGAGGACCTGAGGGGGTGTGAACACAAGCATATTCTCTTCCCCAGGTCAGCAAATCATTTGGACCACACCATACATTACTATTAACATCTTTCCATAAAACCATGGGTTTTATGTCTTGAGGGGCTTTTGCAAAATGCTTTTCTATGGCTGATTGAAATTTATCTAAATTAAAAAAATTAAGGGTAAATAAGGCTTATGCTAGTAGTGTTGCAGCATCCTTACTCATATTCCCCCTTGTTTTCTGAGCATATTTTTAAGGGTGGAACGGGCATGTTCTACTATGACTTGTCCTTGGGATTTGTACGGGATGCCTGTGGATGTCACACATTGGACATCCATGTGTGACAAAATTGGTGAAATTGTGAGCTGGTGTAAGCTGGACCATTATTAGTTTTAATTTTTGTGGGCCGCCCCATAAACGCAAAACTTAAGAGAATATGTTTAATGACATACTGGGCAAACTCTCCGGGAAGAGCATGAGTGCTAATTAGGTGGGAATTGGTATCAATGGATATATGTACATATTTTAGTTCTCCAAATTCAGGGATGTGCGTAACGTCTGTTTGCCATAACTGATTAGGTTCTAGTCCTCTAGGGTTAACACGTGTTGATGGAGGGGACATGCCTCTGAGCTGGCCTTTCATTAATGATAGCTGGTATTGTAAATGCAAATTTTTCTCTGTCCTGTTTTGCAAGGGGAATAGTGTAAAAGCAGTCTTTAAAGTCAATAAAGCAGTCTTTTGAGTCAATATGGGCCAACCTTGAGGAATCACCATGGGGGAAGGGATCCCCTGTTGAAGGGGCCCCATAGGTTGCAAATTAGCATTGATGGCAGGTAAGTCATGCAAAAGTTTCCATCTAGCAGACCTTTTGGGAATGATGAAAATGAGTGATTCCAAGGGCCGTTTGATGGTTCTATATGGCCGGCTTTTAATTGTTCTTCAACTAATTCATGGGCTGTTTGTGATTTCTCTCCCTTTAAAGGCCACTGTTCAACCCAAATAGGATCTTGAAAGAGCCATGTCAGGGGTAGGGGAAGAATAACAACAGTGGCCATTATTAGAAAGGGGCCATATGGAAGTTGTTTGCTATGGCCTCGATTAATCCTCTTGTAAATGTGCTAGCGGCTCTGTTTTCTCTAATGCTTTTTTGTTATTTCTTTATAAGTGTTGAAACTAATGGATTCACGTACCCAGTTGCCTTGCTGATCTTGCATCACCGGGCAGGCCAAGAGTTCCCCTTCTAATGCCACTTGCCTAGGACTGTAGTGTATCCTTTGTCTTTTTTGCAATTTATTGGGGTGGGGGCGGGGGTTGCTCAGGGAAAATCTGTGTCTCCTCCCTGGCAGCTTTACCTGGTAATAGTGGGGCTGAGGGAGGAGGAGGAGGCGGTAAGGTAGGTGATGGTTCCTCCTCCCTTCCCTTTTTTGGCTCTTCTGTGCAGAGAGGGGCCAAAGCAGCCCTGACTAAGGCCCATAATGTTAAAGATGTTACTGGGACCCGTTGCCCTTGTGCATGATGTTGTTTATGATTTCCCCCAACTTGTTCCCAGAGCTCTATGTCTAGTGTGCCTTCTTCCAGGAACCATGGGTTATGGGAAGCAGCAGTTTGCATTAGGTCCCTTAACTGAGCCTGTGAAACCAAGGCTCTGCTAGCTTTAAGCAGCAGTTTCAATACTTTTATATACTGTTGAGCTGATAACTGTTGTCCCATGATGAAACCCTAGCTTGAAAATTCCCTCGAACTTGGAAATCCCGAGGGGGCACCAATGACTTACTGACTGCACAGTCTCTTCACCTTCGTTTTCGAGGGTTCTGTCGCAGTCCGTTGCAGCGTTCCTCACACAGGGCACCAGCTGCCGGGTCCATCCTGCAGACCCTGGCCAAGCGATGGATGAAAGGAGTACTCAGACACAGGTATGCAGTATAAGAGCAGCCAGGGACTGCCCTAATGGCTGAAGAGTGAGCAGTCTCGAACAGTTGGAGCTGCTTGCTTTTATTCAGTACAGACAAAATAATGAAAGCCTGGAGCCAACACAGTCTGTGGGTAATTAACATTGTTCCCAGTTTCAGGGAGCAGTCTCCTGCCCTGATGATCAAAGGTCAGTTCCAGACAACATAAGTAAACCAGCCTGTTTATGCCAAATTCCCCTACACTTCCTTGTACCAACTCCTTGCCCTCTGCCTCAGGGTAAGAGAACAGCTGCCTTCAGCTTATTCATTCCTGAAGCTATACAGAGCCTTCTGATCTTTCAGAAGGCCTGCTCCTTTCCCTATACCTTCTCCCACAACTCTGACTGATCTCCCACCACTCTGACTGATCTCCCACACTTACCTTACCCCAGACTCCAAATGTGATAAAATGTTCTCACATATTAGCTCCTCTCACCATTTTCAAGGCTTCTTCATTAGGCCTTCTCAAATACTCTCCTAAATCTCTTACCATAATGAATTTCAAATGTTTTACTCTCATTTATTGAAGGCCTTTCTTTTATTCACTGACCTAGAAGGTATTCATTCTTTAGGAAAATAGTTTTCTCATTCTTCAGTTGTGTTTTTGCCCAGTTGATTGTTCCTTTGCTGTGCAGAAACTTTTTATTTTGATGTAATCTCATTTGTCTATTTCTGCTTTTGCTGCCCATGCTTTTGAGGTGATATCTAAATATGTTTTTGCCCAAAACAATGTAATGGAGCTTTCCCTCTATGCTTTCTTCTAGTAGTTTCATAGTTTGGGATCTTACCTTTAAGCCTTTAATCCATTTTGAGTTGATTTTTGTATATAGCATGAAATAAGGGTCCAATTTCATTCCTCTGCATGTAGGTATTCAGTTTTCCTACTACTATTGAAGAGTCTGTCTTTAACCCATTGTGTCTTCTTGACACCTTTGTTAGAAATCAGTTGGGTATAGATATGTGGATTTATTTCTGGTCTCTCTAGTCTGTTTTACTAGTCTATACTTCTGTTTTTATTCCAGTACCATGCTATTTTAATTCCTATTGCTTTGTAATATATTTTGTAATGAGGTAGTGCTGTGCCTCCAGCTTCATTCTTTTTGCTAAAGTTTACTCTGGCTATCATCTGAGGTCATTTGTATTTCCATATGAATTTTAAGATCATTTTTTCTATTTCCTTTTGTTTTAGAGTGAGGCAGGGTCTCACTCTGTCATCCAGGATGGAATGCAGTGGTGCAATCATAGTTCACTGAAGCCTTGACCTCCTGGGCTCAAGTGATCCTCCCACCTCAGCCTCACAAGTAGCTGGGACTACAGGCACGAGCCACCATGCCTGGCTAATTTTCTGATTTTTTTTTTTTTTTTTTTTTTTTTGGTAAAGCAGAAGTCTCCTGATGTTGCCCAGGCTGGTCTCAAACTTTTGGGCTCAAGCAATCCTCAGGCCTCTGCCTCCCAAAGTGCTAGGATTACAAAAGTGTGATCCACCTGTTTTTGGATTTATATGAAGAATGTCATTGGCATTTTAATAAGGATTGCATGGAACCTGTAAATTGTTTTTGGGAAGCATGGAAATGTTAAATATATATTTATTGAGACAGAGTCTGGTTCTGTTGCCCAAGCTGTAGTGCAGTGGGGCAATCTCAGCTTACTGCCACTTCTGCCTCCCAGGCTCAAGCCATGCTCCCACTTCAGCCTCATGAGTTGCTGGGACTACAGGTGCACGCCACTACATGCAGCTAATTTTTGTATTAATGTTTTTGTAGTGATGTGATGGGGTCTCACTTTGTTGCCCAGGCTGGTCTCATACTTGTGAGTGCAAGTAATTCACCCACCTCAGCCTCCCAAAGTGCTGGGACTACAGGCATGAGCCACCACATGCAAAAACAATGTATTTCTTAAAATTCATGAACATGGGATGTCTTTCCATTTATTTGTGTCTTTTTCAATTTCTTTCATCAGTATTTCATGATCTCACTCATATGTGGAATCTAAAAATGTTGATCTCATAGAAATAGAGAGTAGAATGGGGATTACCAGAGGCTGAGGTGTTCAGGGTGAATGAAAGGGTAAGGAAATGTTGGTCAAATAATACATAATTAGAGATAGATAGTAGTAATAAGTTCAAGAGATCTATTGCACAGCATGGTGACTATAATTAATAATGACATATTGTATTCTTGAAAAATCCAAAGATGGTAAATGTTTAGTGTTCTCACTACAAAAAAAGATAACTATGTCAGGTAACACATTTGTTAATTAGCTAGATTTAACTATTGCACTATGTATATATTCTTCAAAACATCATGTTGTACATGGTAAGTACATACCATTTTATCTACTAGTTTTAAAGACAACTAAATACAAAAGAAAGGAAAAAAAAAGACATTTATAAGAACTGTTTTCCAGAATGGCTTTAATATTTTATGCTGCCATGAACAATGTGGCAGAGTTCCAGTTAACCAAATCCCTACCAGCACTTGGTATCAGCAGTTTTGTGGCTTATTTTTTATTAGCTGTTTTAGTACACACAGTCATGGTTTTAGTTTGCATCTCCTCATTGTCTGAAAATGTTGGAAATTGCCTCATACACTTACTTGCCATTCACATATCTTCTCTGGCAAACTGTCCGTGGAGATGTGGATACTTTTTCCATTTTTATTGAGTTGTTTGATTTACTATTATTGAGTTTAAGAGTTTTTATTGTATTCATACTTTCAATCATTTTACAGAAATGTCAATCACATATATTTTCACAGGGTGTCTTTGTTTTTCACTCTATTAGCATTGTGCTACACAGAACAAAGGTTATTACATTTATTTTGATATATTGTAATTGGTCATTCTTTTTCCTTTCTGAATTGTGCTTTTAATGTCTCATCTAAGAGCTTTTAGTCTTAGATATAAGAATCTTGGTTGACATATTATTTTTTCAGCACTTTGAATATGTCATCTCACTGTCTTCTGGCCTCCATGGTTTCTGATGAAATGTTCAGTGTTAATCTTAGTGAGGATTTATTTTATGCAATGAACTGTTTTTCTGTTACAGCTTTCAAAATTCCTTTTATCATCACCTACAGATTAAATATAATATCTGTCCATTTGGACCTCCTTATGTTTATTCTACTTTGAATTTGTTGCATGTCTTTGATGTGTAGGTTATTGTTTTTTATTACATTTGGGAAATTTTTAACCATTATTTTAAAGATTTTTTACTGCTCTTTTTCCTTTTCTCTCTCCTTCTGTTACTCCCAATACATATTTTATTGTTTCTTCTCCTGTTCCACTTTTATCTAAGGCTCTGCTTTTTACTCTCATTCATTTTACTCTATATTCTCTGTAAAGAATAATCATGATCAATCTGTTTTCTAGTCTTTCCTCTGCTAGTTCAAATCTACTGTTGAACCTCTCTGTTGATTTTTTTCATTTCAGATATTGTGCTTTTAAACTCCAGAATATTCTATTTAAAACATTTTCTACCTCTTTTTTGATATATGTGTCTGATGAGACATTGTCACAATAACTTCCTTTATTTCTCAAATAATGGTTTATATCTTTGTAAATATTTATACTTGCTTTAACGTATTTATCCATGACTGTGATATTTGGACCTCATCACAGGAATACTTTGGATTCTAGTGTCTGTTTTTCTTCTGTGTATAGGATACATTTTCCTTTTCTTTTCATTTCTTAGAAATGTTATTGAAAGCTAGACATTTTAGATGATTTACTGTAGCAATTCCAGATAATATTCTCCCCTCCTAGAGATTGTTTTGTTTTTGTCTTTTGTTTAATGGCATATTAAATTTAAAATACTGTACTAGTAAAGATTTGTCTGCAGCATGAAGCCTCTTATGTTGCTCTTCGTAGGGCATAGCCTTCAATATGCACTTAGTCATTCAAAGAAGACAGCAGGGGTTTTTCGTTTGCTTTTTTGTGTGTATTTATTTTGTAGAGATGGGGCCTTACTGTGTTGCCCAGGCTGGTCTTGAACTCCTAGCCTCAAGCAATCCTCCCACCTCAGCCTCTCAATGTACTGGGATTATAGGTGAGAGCCATCATGCCCAACCAAAGACAGCAGTTTTATTGGGGTTCTTTTTGACTGTTTTTGTTCCTGCTCTCTTTGTCAAGCTGTCTGCCTTTGGGTGGATTCCACAGAGCCCTTAGGCTCCCTAATTTTAGATAATTATTATATATTTATTAAATGCTATGGACAAAAACTGTTCCAGAGTTTTATTCAAATAATTTAGGTGCTTTTCCATAGGTAGTTTTTGAGGAATGTTTTTAAGTTTTTATGGAAACCAAGAGGGCTTTCATTATTTATCTCTTTCCCTGGTTCGCTCTGGTTTCTTGCTCTCAAGGAGCATCATCTTATTTGCTAATCACCAAAATCTACATTGCTTTTGAGAATGTATTAGGATTGACCTTTCCCATACTCTGTTACAAATAAAGTCAGATTCTTTAGGGCAGTGGTCGCCAACCTTCCTGGCACCAGGGACTGGTTTCATGGAAGACAATTTTTCCACAGACCAGGTTGGAGGGGATGGTTTTGGGATGAGACTGTTTCATCTCAGATCATCAGGCATTAGATTCTCATAAGCAGTGTGCAACCTAGATCTTTCACATGGGCAGGTCACAATAGGGTTCTTGCTTCTATGAGAATCTAATGCTACCACTGAACTGACAGTAGGTGGAGGTCAGGCAGTAATGCTGGCTTGCTTGCCCACCACTCACCTCCTGCTGTGTGGCCTGGTTCCTAACAGGTCATGGACTGGTACTGGTCCACAGCCTGGGGGTTGGGGACCCCTACTTTAGGGAGAGCTTTAATATTCTATATTAGGCCAGCATCTCACACTAGGCAAAATCTTAGAATCACTGAGCTGGAGCTGGCATTAAGGGCAGTGGCTTCCTTCCCTCACAGGGACACTTCTACTTTACGAGCATGTTGCTTATCAGTGGTTGTAGACCACGTTTTCATAGCTGCATCTGCAGTACACTCTAGAATAGTGGTCTGAGCATTGGAAGAGTGCCCCTGACTTCTTACCACATACACATGGTGTTTTGTCTCCGAGCCATTAAGCTGGGTGTGTGGGATGGTTGAGAAATGCCGAAGGCCTATAACTTTCATGAATATACCATAGCACTTATTGGGTGCTGGAGAGGAAATTCCTTTTGTAGGCCACAGTCACCTAAACTCCTCAGTCCTCATCCTCTGGCATTCATTCATCATATTTGTATACCCATAGCTTGATGTACCAGGTTCAGTTTTTCCATGGAGATACATACACTATGTAGTATATCTCAGAATGGAAAAATACAATAGCATGCTCAAAACAAACTTGTTCCAAGAAAAGACCCTGAAAACCTAGGAAAGAATTTGAGGGCATCCTTAGGCAACAGGTATAGTTTTAATCTTGTAGATTACTCCTGATAAGTAAAATGGGCTTTTTACACATTACTTGCTGAGGAAGAAAGGAAATTTCTGCTCTCTTTATCTCATCATTCACTGATTATTCTCCTATTCTTTAATTCCAGGATCATGTGTGTTTTTCTTGTTTATTCTGTGTCTCAGTAGTTGAGGTGCATAACTCAAGACTTAGAGGGACTCATATCTTCAGGTGACAGATATGGTGTATTAATCAGTTTTCACACTGCTGATAAAGACATACCCAAGACTAAGCAATTTACAAAGGAAAGAGGTTTAATGGAGAACTCACAGTTCCATGTGGCTGGGGGAACCTCACAATCATGGCAGAAGGCAAGGAGGAACAAGCCACATCTTACAAGGATGGTGGCAGGCCAAGAGAGAGAGAGCTTGCACTAGAATACTCCCATTTTTGAAACCATCAGATCTTGTGAAACTTAGTCACAATCACAAGAACAGCACAGGGAAGACCCACCCCCATGATTCAATCTTCCACCGGGTCCCTCCCACAACACATGGGAATCAGGGGAGCTACAAGATGAGATCTGGGTGGGGACACAGAGCCAAACCATATCATTCCACTCAGGCCCCTCCAAAATCTCATGTTCTCATATTTCAAAACACAATCATTCCTTCCCAACAGTCCCCCAAAGTCTTAACTCATTTCAGCATTAACTAAAAAGTCCACAATCCAAGGTCTTGTCTGAGACAAGGCAAGTCCCTTCAACCTAAGAGCCTGTAAAATCAAAAGCAGGTTAGTTACTTCCTAGATATAGTTGGGGGTACAGGCATTGGGAAGATACAGCCAATCCAAATGGAAGAAATTGGCCAAAACAAACGGGCTACAGGTCCCATGCAAGTCCAAAATCTGGTGGGGCAGTCAAATCTTAAAGCTCCAAAGTGATCTCCTTTGACTCCATTTCTCACATCCAGGTCATGCTGATGCAAGAGGTAGGTTGCCAAGGTCTTGGGCAACTCTTCCCCTGTGGCTTTGCAGGGTACAGCCTCCTTCTTGGCTGTCTTCATGGGCCAGTGTTGAGTGTCTGTGGCTTTTGTAGGCACACAGTGCAAGCTGTCAGTGGATCTACCATTCTGGGGTCTGGTGTATGGTGGCCTTCTCACAGCTCTACTAGGCAGTGCCTCAGTAGGGACTCTGTGTCGGGGCTGTGATCTCAGCTTTTCCTTCTGCACTGCCCTAGCAGAGGTTCTCCGTGAGATCCTTGCCTCTCCAGCAAACTTCTGCCTGGAGATCCAGGCATTTCTATTCATCCTCTGAAATCTAGGTGGAGGTTCCCAAACCTCAGTTCTTGACTTCTGTGAACCCACAGGCTCAACAGCTTATGGAAGCTGCCAAGGCTTGGGGCTTGCACCCTCCAAAGCCACAGCCTGAGCTATACCTTGACCCCTTTTAGCCACAGTTGGAGTGGATGGGACACAGGGCACCAAGTCCCTAGACTACACACAGCACAGGAACCCTGGGCCTGGCCCTCAAAGCAACATTATCCCCCTAGGCCTCCAGGCCTGTGATGGGAGGGGCTGCCACGAAGACCTCTAACATGCCATGGAGATACTTTCCCCATTGTCTTGGGGACTAACATTTGGCTCTTCATTACTTATGCAAATTTCTGCAGCTGGCTTGGATTTTCCTCAGAAAGTGGGTTTTTCTTTTCTATAGCATTGTCAGGCTGCACATTTTCCAATCTTTTATGCTCTGCCTCCCTTATAAAATGGAATGCCTTTAACTGCATGCAAGTTACCTCTTGAATGCTTTGCTGCTTAGAAATTTCTTCTGCCAGGTACCCTAAATCATCTCTCTCAAGTTCAAAGTTCCACAGATCCCTAGGGCAGGGGCAAGATGCTGCCAGTCTCTTTGCTAAAACATAAAGAGTCACCTTTGCTGCAGTTTCTAACAAGTTCCTCATCTCCATCTGAGACTACCTTAACCTGGATTTCATTGTCCATATCATTATCAGCATTTTGGGCAAAGCCATTCAACAAGTCAAGTCTCTAGGGAGTTCCAAACTTTCCTACATTTTCCTGTCTTCTTCTGAGCTCTCCAAAGTGTTTCAACCCGTGCCTGTTACCCAGTTCGAAAGTCGCTTCCATATTTTCAGGTATCTTTTCAGCAGTGTCCCACTCTACTGGTACCAATTTACTGTATTAGTCCATTTTCACATTGCTGATAAAGACATACCCAAGACTGGGCAATTTACAAAGGAAAGAGGTTTAATGGAGAACTCATAGTTCCATGTGGCTGGGGAAGCCTCACAATCATGTTAGAAGGCAAGGAGGAGGAGCATGTCACATCTTACATGGATGGCGACAGGCAAAGATAGAGAGCTTGTGCAGGAAAACTCCCATGTTTAAAACCATCAGATCTCATGAGACTTAGTCACTATTATGAGAACAGCAGAGGAAAGACCTGCCCCCCATGATTCAATCATCTTCCACTGGGTCCCTCCCACAGCATATGGGAATCATGGGAGCTACAAGATGAAATTTAGGTGGGGACACAGAGCCAAACCTTATCATATGAGATTGATGAGATGGAGGATTATTTACTGCTTAATTAATGGATATGGAGAATGCAAACTGGTAGTTAATGCTTTGCAAGTAGCAATGTGAAAAGGAACAGGATAAGACATGCAAGGATATTTCTTCTGTGAGTAACAGAACCTAACAGAAATGTTTAATATTTCTCAGTTCTGAAAACTGTCGTGTGAAAGCTGCAACATGGGAGTGGACAGCACTCAAAGCAGGAAACATAAGGAAAGATAGTGGATTGGATTCTACAGAAGTCCTTTGTCCAAATTCCAATGGCCACCCACAGCTTGTAAATATTGAATGGCTGTTTTAAAGGTGAATGGGTGGGTATTAAGGCAAGGCTGCTATCCTCAGACATGCTGTGTGTGGTACCCTACTGCAAACAGTGGCAATCATGTATAATTAAAAATGATTGGTACGTCTGTGGATAGAGTACTGCATGACACATGCAACATACATGATGACACTGTGTGTGTGTTGGAGGCATTTAGTTGCATGCAGTGGGATGCCTTCCTTACAGTGCAGGTATTTTACCCTCACAAACCCTCCACTTCCATGCTGGACTACCTCAGAAAACTCTCTCAGGTGCCTGACCAGACGCGTGATCTAGGAATTTAAGGTCCTTGCAACAAGCCTCCCATTGAGTTCTTCTGAGCTTGATTTCCATCTCTATGATGCTGCCTGATTGAACCAAGGTTTATCTTGCCATTTTACAGTTTCTTTCTGCCTTAAGAGTATTATTCATTTTGCAGAAACTATTTCCTTCTCCAACATCCAAATCTATTAACGGTTAGCTTCCTTTCTAATTTTCAAGTCTTCTTAAGCCTTCCAAAATTCCCTCCTGCTTCTTAAACACTTAACTTTCTGAAAATCAAAATATTTTCTGTCTCAGATATACAAAGTCCTCTTTCTTCATGTGCTAATAAAGTACATATTCGTTCTTTTGTAAGTATATTTTAATCTATTATAAGGAACAGGATAAGACATGCAAGGATATTTCTTCTGTGAGTAACAGGACCTAGCAGAAATGTTTAATATTTCTCAGTTCTGAAAACTGTCATGTGAAAGCTGCAACATGGGAGTGGACAGCACTCAAAGTGGGAAACATAAGGAAAGATAGTGGATTGGATTCTACAGAAGTCCTTTGTCCAAATTCCAATGGTCACTCACAGGTTGTAAATATTGAATGGTTGTTTCAAAGGTGAATGGGTGGGTATTAAGGCAAGGCTGCCATCCTCAGACATGCTGTGTGTGGTACCCTACTGCAGACGTGGCAATCATGTATAATTAAAAATGATTGGTACGTCTGTGAGTAGAGTACTGCATGACACATGCAACATACATGATGACACTGTGTGTGTGTTGGAGGCATTTAGTTGCATGCAGAGGGATGCCTTCCTTATAGTGCAGGTATTTTACCCTCGCAAACCCTCCACTTCCATGCTGGACTACCTCAAAAAACTCTCTTAGGTGCCTAATCAGACACATGGTCTAGGGATTTAAGGTCCTTGCAACAAGCCTCCCATTGAGTTTTTCTGAGCTTGATTTCCATTTCTATGATGCTGCCTGATTGAATCAAGGTTTATTGTGCCATTATACAGTTTCTTTCTGCCTTAAGAGTATTATTCATTTTGCAGAAACTGTTTCCTGCTCCAACATCCAAATCTATTAATGGTTAGCTTCCTTTCTCATTTTCAAGTCTTCTTAAGCCTTCCAAAATTCTCTCCTGCTTCTTAAACACTTAACTTTTCTGAAAATCAAAATATTTTCTATCTCAGATATGCAAAGTCCTCTTTCTTCATGTGCTAATAAAGTACGTATTCGTTCTTTTGTAAATACATTTTAATCTATTATAAGGAACAGGATAAGACATGCAAGGATATTTCTTCTGTGAGTAACAGAACCTAACAGAAATGTTTAATATTTCTCAGTTCTGAAAACTGTCATGTGAAAGATGCAACGTGGGAGTGGACAGGACTCAAAGCGGGAAATATAAGGAAAGATAGTGGATTGAATTCTGCAGAAGTCCTTTGTCCAAATTCCAATGGCCACGCACAGCTTGTAAATATTGAGTGGTTGTTTTAAAGGTGAATGGGTGGGTATTAAGGCAAGGCTGCCATCCTCAGACATGCTGTGTGTGGTACCCTACTGCAGACAGTGGCAATCATGTATAATTAAAAATGATTGGTACGTCTGTGGATAGAGTACTGCATGACACATGCAACATACATGATGACACTGTGTGTGTGTTGGAGGCATTTAGTTGCATGCAGAGGGATGCCTTCCTTATAGTGCAGGTATTTTACCCTCGCAAACCCTCCACTTCCATGCTGGACTACCTCAGAAAACTCTCCCAGTGCCTGACCAGACGCGTGATCTAGGAATTTAAGGTCCTCGCAACAAGCCTCCCATTGAGTGTTTTGAGATTGATTTCTATTTCTGTAATGTTGCCTGATTGAATCAAGGTTTATCTTGCCATTTTACAGTTTCTTTCTGCCTTAAGAATATTATTCTTTTTGCAGAAACTATTGCCTACTCCAACATCCAAATCTGTTAACTGTTAGCTTCCTTTCTCATTTTCAAGTCTTCTTAAGCTTTCCAAAATTCCCTCCTGCTTCTTAAACACTTAACCTTCTGAAAAGCAAAATATATTGTATCTCAGATATAAAATATCCTCTTTCTTCATGTGCTAATAAAGTACATATTCGTTCTTTTGTAAATATATTTTAATCTATTATTAGTAAGTCATATATCAGGAATTGTGAATAATGCTGAGAATTTTTTATTGTTTGATTTTTTTGCATTTACTTAAAAACATTTTTTATCTCTAGTTTTTCATTTACTTCCTTTATGTTGTTTCTTTCTCATTCAGTGATGAGAGAGGGTGTATGGAAGCAGAAAATGGGTAAAGGAGAGAGAGTGAGAGTCAGAATTAGAGCAAGATCAAGAGCAAGAATAATCTGTTTTTTTTTTTTTAATCAAGTAGGGTAGAAGTCACAGGTGGACATCTAGGTTTTATTCCAGTTATTCATGGCTAAAAATAAAGCTACTTTGTATATTTGCATACAGATGTATATATGAACACAAGTTTCATTTTCCTTGTGTAAACTGCTACTAGTAGGATTTGAAGGTCACATGGCAAGTGTAAGTTTACATTTAAAATTAATTAAAAAATAATTTCCAGAATGGTTTTACCATTTTGTGCTGCGTTAAGCAATGTATTAGTGATCCAATTACCCAACTTCTTATCAGCATTTTGTATTGAAAAGCTTTTGTTTTGTTTTTATTAGCAATTTTAATATGTGTATAGTTCCCTTGTCAGTTGTGGTTTTAATTTGCATCACCTTACTGACGGAAAATGTTGAGCACCTGTACATGTACTTACTTACCATTCATGTATCTTCCTTGGTGAAGTGCCTTTGGGATTTTTCTCACCTTTACCGAGTTGTCCACTTATCTTTGAGGTTTACTATATACATATAGATAGAGATATATAGGTATACTGCATACAATTTCTTGGCCAGAATTATGATTTACATATATTATCTCTCAATCTGTTTTGTTTTTTTCATTTTCAACAGTATTTTGTGCAGGGCAAATGTTTTCAATTTTGATAAAGTACGACTTAACAGTTTTTCAATGTATGCATTATGCTTTTAATGCTGTATCTAACAACTTTTAGACTTAGATGTGAGATTCATGGTTAACTATGTTTTTCTTTCAGCATTTTGAATATATTCTACAACTGATTCCAGCTTCCATGGTTTCTCAAAAGAAGTCAGTGTTAAATCTTGTAAGAATCACTTGTATGAAATATGCTCCCTTTCTCTTGCAGCTATAAAGGTATTCTTTCTTTTACACATTCTCTTTCTCTCTCTCTCTCTCCATTAACAGATTGAATACAATGTCTTTAAGTCTGGATATCTTCATGCTTATCTCACTTTTTTGATGTGTACATTTATGTTTTTTATGAAATTTGAAGTTTTTAGCATTATTTCTTTCAACACTATTTTTTTCTGGTTTTCTCTCTCCTGTCCTAATGCTATTTCCATGAGGCATATTTTGGTATGACTCTGGTGTTTCACCTTTCTGAGGCCATGCTCATGCTATGTTACTGAATGGAAAAGTGTAAAAAAAAAAAAAAAAAAAAAAAGCTTTAAACTATCTTGTTCCAGGAAAATGCTCAGAAAACTCAGGAACAAAAAGAAATATAAGAACATCCCAAGATACCAAGACCATTTTCTGTCTCGTTGATCACTGCTGGTATGTAAAATGAGCTTTTTCAATTACGGAGTCTGGAAAGAAAAATGAGTTTTTACTCCTTCCATTCCACTACCTACTGAACCTACTGATTATTATCTTGTTATTTACTTAGTTGATCTGGTCTTTTTTTTTTTTTTTCCAGTTTTTTGAGATGGAGTCTTGCTCTGTCACCCAGGCTAGAGTACAGTGGCGCGATCTTGGCTCACTGCAAGCTCCACCTCCTGGGTTCATGCCATTCTCCTGCCTCAGCCTCCCCAGCAGCTGGGACTACAGGTAGCTGCCACCACACTAATTTTTTTTTTTTTTTTGAGACCGAGTCTCGCTCTGTCACCCAGGCTGGAGTGCAGTGGCACAATCTCGGCTCACTGCAAGCTCCATCTCCTGGGTTGACACCATTCTCCTGCCTCAGCTTCCTGAGTAGCTGGGACTACAGGTGCCCCCCACCACGCCCGGCTCATTTTTTTGTAGTTTCACCGTGTTAGCCAGGATGGTCTCGATCTCCTGACCACGTGATCTGCCCACCTCGGCCTCCCAAAGTGCTGGGATTACAGGCATGAGCCACTGCGCCTGGCCGATCTGGTCTTTTTTATCTGCTCATTCTGTGATTCAGAAATTGAGGAACATAACTCAGATAAAAGGACTCAGATCTTTGCGTGACAAGGCAAGAGTGGTGAGATGGAGTGTATTTACTGCTTAATTATTGGGTCTAAAGAAGACAAATGATTTGTTAATGCTTTATATATAATAATGGATTAAAAAAACCAGGACAAGACACACAGGGGTACCTCTTATATATGCAAGAGAACATAAGAGAAAGGCTTAATGATCCCAGCACTTTGGGAGGCAAAGGCGGGAGATCACTTGAGGTCAGGAGTTGGACACCAGCCTAGCCAACATAGTGAAACCCCGTCTCTACTAAAAATACAAAAATTAGCTGGGTGTGGTGGTGGGCACCTGTAATCCCAGCCACTCGGGAGGCTGAGGCAGGAGAATTGCTTGAACCTGGGAGGCGGAGGTTGCTGTGGGCCAAGATTGCACCACCACATTCCAGCCTGGGCAACAGAGTGAGACTCCGTCTCAAACAACCAAACAAAGAGGCTTATTGCTCCTCAGTTCTGAAAACTACCATGTGAAAACTTCAACACACAAGTGGACAACACTTCAGGGAAGAATGGATGAGGAAAAAAAACAGTGGCGTGTTCACTGTAGAGGTACTTTGAACAAATACTGGTAGCCACTCACAGCCTGAAAACATTGAGTAGCTTTTTAAAAGGTACATGAATGGGTGTTTAAGCAGGGCTTCCATCCTTAGACATGCTGTCTGTGGTGCCTTACTCGAGAGAGTAGCAATCACATATGGTAATGACATATGATTGAAACCTCTATGAGTGGTGTAACACGTGACATATGCAGCATATGTAATATAACTATGGGTGCACTTGAGGGAAGATTAGTTGCATGCAGAGAGCTGTTTTCCATAGAGTACATCAATGCTGTTCACACACCTCCGCCACCCTGCTGGACTATCTCATGGAATCATCTTATGTAAATTTGCAGAGGCAAGTCCTAGGAACTAAAGGTCCTGGAAAAACGCCTTTTCTTGTTTTTATTTTTTCCTGGGATATCTTTTCCTGGGATTGATACCTATTTTTACAAAGTTGCCTGACAAAAATGAAAACCAGGTTTTCAGTGTGGCTATGTTTTTATTCTCTGCTGCAGAGTATTAAGTTTTTACAGAACCTTTTTCTTTCTTGATGCTTATATCCGTTTACAAGTTATTATTTATTATTCCCTCCTCCTCGTTTTCAAGCCTTCTTTTTAGGCCTTTCCAAATCCCCTCCTACTACTCAGATCCCAACCTGCTGACAACATATTTTCTGTCTCAAATATGAAAGCTCATTTTTTTCTTCATTGGCTGAAGAGGTACTCATTCTTTGAAAAGCATTTGAATCCTTTATAAGCCACCAATTTATAAGAGGTTGTGCAGAGCACACAGAAACTTGTACTCTTTGATTTATTTCATTTTGTTTTGCTATTACTATTTATTTTAACTTACATGTCTTTTGTTTTCCTTTTATTATTCATGTGGTGTCACTTCCTAACACTGTGATGAGTGAGAGAGTGAGTGTGAAAAAAAGACACACACAGAGAGAGAAACAGAGGCAGGGAGAGAGAATGCAAGAAAAGGAGACAAGACTCCATTGCTTCAGTGTTGTTTTTATTACTGAGTTGGGTACAAGTCAGGTGATGGACAATCTTGTTTTTTTTTTCAAGTTGTTTTTTTTTTTTTTCAATAATTGTACCGTGCACAGTTGCATACAGATATGTGTGTAAACACAAGTTTTATTTTGCTTGTGTAAACTTGTAGGTCTTATGGTAAATGTAATTTTAAATTTAAAAGCAATAGAAAAATAACTTATTCCAGAACTGCTTTAAACTTTTTTGCTGCCATGAAAAATGTCTAACATCTCCAGTTACTCATATTCTTATCAGTGTATTTTATTGGCAATTTTTGTGTTGTTTTGTGTTTTTATTAGCCACTGTAATATTTGTATAGATTTTTGTCATTGTAGTTTTAATTCGTACATTCATATTGACTACAAGTATTGAGTGTCTCTTAATATATTTATTTGCCATTCATACATCTTCTTAATGAAGTATCCATTGAGGAATTTTTACAAATTTTATTGCACTGAGTTATTATTAATGATATTTAAGAGTTCTTATATGTTCTGAATACAACTCCTTTAAAAATGTGATTTGCATGCGTATCTCAGTCCACAATCTGTCTTTTCATTCTCTTAACTGTTTCATACAAAGCAAGTGTTTACAATTTTAATAAAGTTCAATTTATTGATATATTCATGTTATGAGTTGTGCTTTTAGTGCTATAGTGAACAGCTGTTAGCCTTAAATATATTATTCTTGTTTGACTATGTTTTTGTTCTAGCATGTTGAATATAACCTCCCACTGCTTTCTGGTCTGTATACTTTCTTATGAAAAGTCAGCTATTAATCTTACAAAAATCCCCGTATGCAATGAGTCGCTTTTCTCCTGCAGCAGTCAATATTAACTATTTTCCATAGGTATCAACAGATTGCATGTAATGTCTGTTAATCTGAGTTTCTTTGTATTTGTTCTACTTGAAATTTGTTTTACTTCTTGGATGTGTAACATTTTTCATCAAATTTAGGAAGTGTTCCTTCCTAAGAATATTTGAGCAGGTTTCTTTTTTCCTTTTCTCTCTCTTCTCTTCTTATTCTGGTAATTCCATAATGCAAATCTTTTGCCCTTTCTGGTGTTTTTCCTCATTCATTTTACTCTGCATTCTTCATAAGGCATTAGTACTATTAATGTGCAATGTATTATTTATTCTGATAGTTGAAATATACTATCAATAGAGATTCTCTATTGAACTTTTATATTTAAGTTATTGTACTTTTAAAATCCATATTTTCCTTTTTAATAAGTGTTTTCCCCAGCACTTTGGGAGGCCGAGACAGGCAGATCATCTGAGGTCAGGAGTTCAAGACCAGCCTGGCCAACATAGTGAAACCCCATATCTACAAAAATACAAAAATTAGCCGGGCATGATGGTAGGTGCCTGTAGTCCTCGCTACTTGGGAGACTGAGGCAGGAGAATCACTTGAACCTGGGAGGTGGAGGTTGTAGTGAGTCAAGATCGTACCATTGCGCTCCAGCCTGGGCGTCAGAGGAGACACCGTCTCAAAAAAAAAAAAGTGTTTTCTACATTTTTATTATTATAAACTTTAGATGAGACATTGTCATCATAACTTCCTTTACATCTAAATTTTTTTTTATTTCTTTGAAATCTTTAATTGTTGTGATAAAGTCTTTAACTGTTAACATGATTTCTGTGCCCTCTCATGAGCATTTTCTGTCATATATTTTTGTTATCTGTAAAGACTACACTATCTTTTTTTTGTACATATTATGATTTTCTGTAAAACAGGATAGTTAAGATCAAATATTGTATTCTGGATAATAACCACTTCCTCTGAGGAATTATATTTTTTTTGTTTCTTTGTTTTGTTTTTGAGAGGGAGTCTCGCTCTATCACCCAGGTTGGAGTGTAGTGGCGTGATCGCGGCTCACTGCAACCTCTGCCTCCTGGGTTCAAGCGATTCTCCTGCCTCAGCCTCCTGAGTACCTGGGACTACAGGCGCCCGCCACCGCGCCCAGCTAATTTTTGTATTTTTAGTAGAGACGGGGTTTCACCATGTTGGCCAGGATGGTCTCAATCTCCTGACCTGGTGATCTACCCACCTCAGCCTCCCAAAGTGCTGGGATTTACAGACATGAGCCACCGCACCCGGCTTTTACTGTTGTTGTTGTTGTTGTTGTTGTCTGTTTTTAATTTGTTTATTGAATTGGCTGGAGTTTATTTACTTATCTGCTGTGAATTTTCTTATACTGTTCTTTAGAGAGCACAGCCTATGTATGCACATAGTAACTCTAAGATGACAGTGATTTTAGTAGCATTCTTTTTGTTTCTTTTCCTGATCTCTCTGTCCAGCTAGTGGTCTCTGTGTATCACACAGAGATGTTAGGTTTTCTCACTGAATGCTGACTTTCTCTATCGTTTTTTTTGAATTTTAAGGGAAAAACGTATCAGAGTTTGATCAAAATAATTTAAGCCACTTTGAACACATTGTTTTAAAGGCAAGTCTTTCAGGTTTGTTCTGATACAGGAAGGCTCTTATTAGCTGTCAGTTTATCGGATGCTCTGGTAAATAAGCTGGCCTGTGGTTTAGCTTGTTGCTGTCATACAGCTACCAAATCCATCTTACTTACTTACCTCCAAAATCTGTGTTGTTACCTGGAGCATCGTTAAGCCTGAGCTTTCCCTGACTCTGCTATAAATAAAGTCCTATTTTTTTTTTAGGAGAGCTATAATACCATCTTTTATTCAAACTCACTTCTCACACTGGGAAAAAGAATCTCTGACTCACTGCTCTCAAGCTTTGGGAAGGTGCAGCGACCTGCTTCTTTCACAACCCTCCTGCTTTATGTATAGAGTGAAGATTGGTAGTCGTAGATTTTGGTCTTCTCAGCCTGCTCATTCCAGGGTTGAAACTCTGTTTTATAATTATGCTGGGGTGATGATGATCAGAGACCCCATATTCTCAACCTGCCAAAACCACACTAAAGCCTCCACCCTACGAAAGTGAGCTGAGTGTACGAACAGTGCCCCTAACATCTGTACCTGTTGCTTAGCCACAGCAACACAAAATTAAGGGTAGGGTACATGAGAAGGGCTGGGAACTTGTTTCTTCCATTAAGATACCATAATTTTTGACTGGTAGCAACTTCACATTTTAGGCTACTTACAATCACCTCTTTCTTCCATCCCAGTTCTCTGACATCCATTTACCATATTTGTGTTACTATATTTTGGTGTCCCAGATTTAGTTCATCCAGGAAAATGAAGACACATAGTTGCATGTTTCCAAATGGAGAAAAATGCAAACAAAAATGCTTGAAAAGACCACGCTCGAGGGAAAGACTCAGAAATCTCACAAACTGGAAGAAGTTTAATGGCATCCATAGATGCCAAGAACATTTTCTGTTTTGCAGTTCATTCCTGGTAAGTAAAATATTTTTATTTTTGCTCTAGGATTTAAGGAGAAACAGACATTTTTACTCTCCATCACATCAGTGATTACCATCCTATCCTAGAATCTTGTGTGTTTTCCCTGCTTATTCTGTGGTTCAGGAGTTGAGGGATGTAACTCAGGTAGAGGGACTCATCTTCAGGTGACGAGCATAGATGACATAGAGTATATTTTCCTGTTAACTATTAGACCTGAGGAATGTAAACTGCTTTCTAACACTTTATAATAATGGAAAAAATAAACAGGATAAGACATGCAAGGATTTTTCTTCCGTGCACAAGAGAGTCTAGCAGAAAAGCTTAATGGTTCATAGTTCTGAAAATTGCCATGTCATAACTCCAAACCATGATTGGACAACACAGGAAAGGATGGATGAAGAAAGACAGTGTAGTGCATGCTACAGAGGCCCTTTGTATGAACACCAGTCACCAATCAGATTGAAAACAATGATGTGTTTTTGAAAGATGCATGTTGGTCAAAGAGTACAAACTTTTGAGTTACGTAATAGATATGCTCTGGCTATCTAATGTATAGCATAGTGATAATAATGCTGTAATTGTTTACTGGAAATTTGATAAGAGAGCAGATTTTAAGTGTCCTCACCACACCCCGACCACACACACACAAATGGTAACTAAGAGTGGTGAATGATGTGTTAGTTAATTTTACTATGGTAATCAGTACATGATGTATATACATATCAAATCACATTGCACACCTTGAATATATACAAATTTTGTTTGTCAATTACATATTTTTAAAATATAAAAAGAAAGGTGCATGAGTCAGTCATTAGGCTGGGCTGCCATCCTTAAATGTTCTATTCTTCATGTGGTACTCTTCTCAAGAGGGAGGCAATCATGTGTAATTAGATATGATTGACACCTCTGTGAGTGGAGTAACACATGATATATACATCATATGACATGGCATGGTGGATACACGGAGGGTGTTAAGTTGCAAGCAGTATAATACTTCCCCTAGAATGCAGACATTTCTACTGACACCCTCCCTGTTCTGGACTAGCTCAGTTAATTCTCTAAATTAATTATCAGACGTAAGACCTAGAAACTGAAAGTCTGAGGAAAAACTTCCCATTGAGTTTCTTCTGAGATTCAGATCCCTTTTGCCAAAGTTGCTTGACCAAAATGGTCAAGCCTTTCACTGTCTTCATGGTGTTCCTGTCACCTATAAAGTGTTTTTTCTTTTGTAAGAACCTATTCCCAACCATAGCCTGCAAATCTCTTAACTTACCACCTATCGACATTCCTCTTCATTTTTAACATTTTCCCCTTAGGCTTCCATCAGTTCCCTCCCTTCTCAGATCCTTACCCTACTAAAGACCAAAGTATTTTTTTTCTCCCAGGTATTAAAGCTCCTTTTTTTTTTTTTTTTGGTAATTATTTCTGGTCTTTTCTGGTCTTTTTTTTAACTTTTATTTTAAATTCAGTTGTACATATGCAGGATGTGCAGGTTTGTTATATAGGTAAACATGTGTCATGCAGGTTTGTTGTACAGATTATTTTATCACCCAGGTATTAAGCCTAGTATCCATTAGTTATTTTTCCGGATCCTACCCTTCCTCCCACCTTCCACCCTTTGATAGGCCCCAGTGTGTGTTGTTCCCCTCTATGTGTCCATGTGTTCTCATCATTTAGCTCCCACTTATGCATGAGAACATGCCATATTTGGTTTTCTGGTCCTGTGCTAGTTTACTGAAGGTAATGGTCTCCAGTTCCATCTATTTCCCTGTAAAGGACATGATCTCATTCTTTTTTATGGCTGCATAGTATTTCATGGTGCATATGTACCACATTTTCTTTATCCAGTCTACCATTTATGGGCATTTAGGTGAATTCCATGTCTTTGCCATTGTGACTAGTGCTGCAGTGAACATACTCGTGCATGTATCTTTATAATAGAACAGTTGATATTCCTTTGGGTATATACCCAGTAATGGGGTTGCTGGGTCAAATGCTATTTCTGGTTCTAGGTCTTTGAGGAATTGCCACACTGTCTTCCACAATGGTTGAACTAATTTACACTCCCACCAGCAGTGTAGAAGCGTTCATGTAGTTTTTGTTTTTATTCTGTTTATGTGATGAATTCTAAGCTCTTAATGCACAGGAATTCAGTGAATCTTTACAAGAACCTTATGAAGCAGGAGCTGTTATATCCACTCTCATTTTACTAATAAGACAAGAAAAATAATTTTAATAAATGCCTTATGATCACACAGCTATCAAGAAGCAGAGCTTGTATTTGAACCCAGGCAGCCACTCTACAGTGTCCCCTTTTTTACATCAACTCACTGCCCTCCCTTAGTTTCTTTTCTTCTAAATCCAGCACTAGAATGTATTAAACATTTGATTCAGCTCACAGCTCACAGTTCCTTATGTAGAGCTTTGATAATGGCCCTGCTCACAAAACAAAGGGGCTCTGACAAAACACACAAGTATTCACGTCAGAAGGGTGAAAAGGATCTGGATTGGAATCCACTGCACTTGCATCCAGGATCTTCAGCCCTCATCAGAGGACATCACGATGTCTGGTTATGTTTGTCTACTAATGTCTCCTTGAGGTTGAGCCACTGGGTATGATAAAATTAGATAGCAGGTTTAAATTTTTGTACGTACATATAGATACTTAAATTATTTTCATTTACTGGACCACATCCAGGTTTGAGGCTAAAGTATATCCTCATTTGTACATGGTTACATTATTATGAGGGTTAAAACCAGCATTACGTTCTAGTTGTTGGTTGACATTAAGTAGCAGTCCTCATCTCAAAAACTAGGAGAACCCCACCTTTCTCTGCGTTGCTAGAGAGGGAGTCCTGCCTTCGACCCTGCCTTCTTTCCCTTTTACAGTCAGTGATGAAAGCTATACCTAGGTATTAGTTATTGAAACCACCATCATCGTGCCATTACTTATGTATTTGATGATGGATAAAGATAAATCCAGTTTTTGCCGTGTTTTATCTTTTTTAATGAAAATATCCATCCCTGTTCCTAACAAATTAGATGAATAAGCTATGCTTATATGTAGAATGTAAAGAAGGGTTGAGTGGGGATGGGTGGGAAGGGCTGATGTCAAATTCTCTACCTACCAGCTCTTTCAGATCTGAAATGTCTATAGATACTGGAGAAATTTCTTGTCTACTCTGTTTTTCCTGTTAATATTCCTACTGGAAATAAAGAATGACAGACAATGACCACAAAGGGGAGTCAATTTGAGGACCAAAGATGATTTGGTGAATGTAAATATTTAGAGTCCTCTATTTGTGGATGATGTGAGACTTCTTATAGTTCTGTGAGATGCAGACTTGACTCATATTTTAGGTTACTAGAGGCAAGATAGGACCCTAAATTCTGGAGAACTTAGGGAAGTCCAGTTGAAGTGCCACTGACCTCTTAAACATTCTTCACCGTGTGTAACTTGGAGAGGTACATATTTTTCCAAATTTCCCAACTTCACAAACCACAAAATTTTCCATAATCTGGTTTTTGTGTTCTTAAACCAAGAATGTTTTTTGGTCTTGGAATCAGTTTACCTTCTTCCTTCCATGTTATCTGGGGGCATTTGTCAAGGCCAGAAAAATGAAAACACATGAAGGCCTGTGACTCAGTATGAATAGTTGGATAGATTCTCTCTGTAACCAGACCTCTGAAAAAAGGCTTAAAAATCCAGGGTGAGAGGAGAAACAGGACATTTCTAGGCTGTCAGCTCATTTTCTCTTTTGAAGATCAATCCAAGTAAGCTTTATATTTTGTTTCCTTTCTAGAGAAGGAAGAGGTACAGGGGTCTCTGCCCTTTATCTGTTGGCAACTCCTGACTACTACTTCTCTCGCGTGAGATTCCTGCACGTTTTCTATGCTTCTTAGCAGTTTGTTCTTTCATTAAGGTATGAAACTCCAAGGGTGTATTAATTTTCAATATATGCATAACAAATTACTCCAGATTTAAGCAGCTTAAAACAGTACACATTTATCATCCCACAGTTGCCATGAGTCAGGGGTCGGTACATAGTTTAGCAGGGTCCTTGGCTTAAGGTCTTGAAAGACTGAAATCAAGATTTCAACTAGGGTTGTGATCTCATCTGGGGCTCAAGGACTTCTTCAAAATTGGCAAAAAGGTATTTCTTTGCAGCTCTAAGACTGAGGCTCTCAGCTACAAGAATGCCACTTGCCATTGCTTATCATGTCACTCTATCCACAATATGGCAATTTGATTCTTCAAGGCTGCTTTTTCTTATTGCTGGTCTCTATATCCTCTTTTAAACAGCTTATGTGATTAGGTCAGGGCCACTCAAGATACTCTGTCTTTGATTAAATCTAATTCAGAAGACCAGTGACCTTAATTACATCTGTAACTTTCCATTGGCTGTACAGCATAACATAATCATGGGAGTGAAATTCTGTGAAAGTCAAAGCTCCTGCTCTCCCTAAAGGGGAGATTATACAGGGCATGTGCATGGGGCTCATCTTCAGGACTATCTTAGAACTCTGCCTTTCACAAAAGGTTGTGGAAATTTCAGGTGGAAGTTTGGAATAGAGAAGGATGATGTAGGTATGTTGATGAATCCTTTCAACTTTGGAGGAAAGTAAATAATATATAAATATCACTTATAATGAAATTCAACAGATTAACACAGATGAGAATATACCTAATCTGAGTGAGAGAAGAAAAAATAATTATTCTCTCTCAACCGGAAAATCTGCAAATCATGCATGCAGCAGGTGAGGAGATACTAATGCAGGGAGGGATGACAGAGTGAGGGTAACAGGGGTGTATGTTTCATAGGTCTTTTATATAATCTGAAGGGCTACATATGTGCTGGAAGCATAAAGCAACTGTATGAAAGTAATATGATTGGGGAGCATTTGGGCAGGGCTGACACATTTAATCCTGCTTTGTGCAGTACTGCACTCCAAAAGGTGCTATCAGGTGTACTAAAATATGATAGTCACTTTAATTCGCAACATGTACAACTACATGTGGTGGCCCTGTGGGGAGGTGGTGTGGCTGTCGTCTACACATAGATGTACTCATTTTGGCCAAATTGCTATCCTTGCAGAAGACTCTTAAGTGCCTCTGGAGAGTCCAGACCTAGGATTTGAGGGCCCCTCTAATCCCTCTAGGTGTTTCAGGATTCATATTTTTTTTGTTTGGTTTTCTTTCACTGTGTTAGTTTGCTGAGGATAACGGCTTCCAGCTCCATCCATGTCCCTGAAAAGGACATGATCTCATTCCTTTTTATGACTGCATAGTATTCCATGGTGTATATGTACCATATTTTCTTTATTCAGTCTATCATTGATAGGCATTTACATTGATTCTATGTCTTTGCTATTGTGAATAGTGCTGCAGTGAACATACGAGTGCATGTGTCTTTATAATAGAATGATTTATATGAATATATTCCTCTGGGTATATACCCAGTATTGGGATTGCTGGGTCAAATGGTATTTCTGCCTCTAGATCTTTGAGGAATCACCACACTGTCTTCCACGATGGTTGAACTAATTTACACTCCCACCAACAGTGTAGAAGCATTCCTTTTTCTCTGCAACCTTGCCAGCATCTGTTATTTTTGGACTTTTTAGTAATAGCCATTCTGACTGGTGTGAAATGGTATCTCATTGTGGTTTTGATATGCATTTTTTGAATGATGGGTGATGTTGAGCTTTTTTTCATATGTCTGTTGGCCACATGTATGTCCTCTTTTGAGAAGTGTCTGTTCATGTCCTTTGGTCACTTCTTAATGGGGCTGTTTGGTTTTTTCTTGTGAATTTGTTTAAGTTCCTTGTAGACCCTGGATATTAGATCTTTGTCAGATGTATAGATTGCAGAAAGTTTCTTCCATTCTGTAGGCTGTCTGTTCACCTGGTGATAGTTTCTTTTGCTTTGCCAAAGCTCTTTAGTTTAATTAGATCCCATTTGTTAATTTTTGCTTTTGTTGCAATTGCTTCTGGCATCTTCATCATGAAATCTTTGCCTGTACCTCTGTCCCAAATGGTATTGCCTAGAATTTCTTCTAAGGTTTTTATAGTTTTGGGTTTTACATTTAAGTCTTTAAACTATCTTGAGTTAATTTCTGTATATGGTGTAAGGTAGGGATCCAGTTTTAGTTTTCTGCATATGGCTAGCCAGTTCTCCCAGCACCATTTACTAAATAGGGAATCCTTTCCCCATTGCTGTTTTTGTCAGGTTTGTCGAAGATCAGATAGTTGTAGGTGTGCTGAGTTATTTCTGAGTTCTCTATTGTGTTAACTTTTTTTGAGTACATTTTGTGTCAAACATAATTTGTTGAAGTGATGAGAGGTTTTACTTCTCAGACTTTTGGAACTGAATAAATATTTCATAGACTTTTATTTCTCTTCTTAAGGAATCCTATCTTAATTCAGCTTCCTCTAAGAGACTAGCAAAGAGAGAAAAACACAGATAACAGACAGCAAACATTTCGCTGTCCTGGACACCATTGCAGGATTGAAGAAGTTAGTGGGAAGTACTTTGTGTATTGTGTGTTCTCATACTGGGAAATTAGGTATATCCAGACGTACCCAGCCTTTAAATCACAAAAGAGCATTGAGTTGGCAACTGATGTTTGTCACTTTTCCTGTTTATTCCCAGCCACTTGTCTCACTTTATTTTGTGTGTTCAGCTTCTGTTGGTTTGCTATTTTGTTTTCACTGATGTAGGGTTTTATATTGTTTAGAATTTTCAGTATTTTTTTTCTTGTTGTAGTTATAATTGTTTGGGTTTACTGTGTGTGTGTGCGTGTGTGTGTGTGAGAGAGAGAGAGAGAGATTCTCTGAGTCATTTGTTTTCGTATTTTTTAAATTTTCTTTATATGTTTTGGGGATTCTTTTGCTTGAGTTTGCTTTTATTCTTTTTATTGTTGATTTTACTTGTTGTTTGCTTGTTTGTGAGTATTTTCTTTAGGGTTTTGCTCAGCAGTGAGTCTCAGATATTCTGGAAATCTATAAAGCTGTTAAAATGAATACTTTGAGGTTACTAAAAGAGAGGATGGAGAAAAAGAAGAAGGAAGGATATTTGGGCTTGGGATGGTTGAAGCAGAGTAATATTTTTGCATGTTTTTGCCATTATTTTCCTGTGAAGAGTTTTTTTAAAATCAGCTTTTGGAAGTACAACTTACATATGGCAAAGTTCATCATAATTATGTGTACGATTTAATGAGCTTTTACAAACATATTTAATAATGTAGCTGACACTTCAATATTTCTGCCACCCCCCCAAATTCCTTTATGTCCATTTGCATTCAATTGCCTTCCCTCACCTTTAGACCTTAGAAACCACTGATCTGCATTCTACCCATATAGTTTTCTTTCCAATAACTTCAGACAAGTGAAATCATATAGAATGTAGTCTTTTTATATTTGGCTTTCACATAGCATAATGTACTTGATATTCATGAAGTTGTGTGGGCTTCTTGTTATTACTATATAGTATTCCATTATATGGATGTATCACAAGTGTTGTTTATCTGTTCACCAGGTGAAGGATACTTGCATTGCTTCCAATGTGTAGCAATCAAAAATTTAACTGTTATTAACATTTGAGTACATTGAGTTTTTTTGTGTGAACACACATTTTTATTTCTCTATGGTAAAGAAATACCTGGGAGTGGGATTGCTGTGCCTTACATAGATGTATGTTGAATTTTATTAGAAGCTGTCAGACATTCAAAGTGGCTGTACTATTTCACACTCTGGAAATATGTGATATCTCTAGCTAATCCACAACCAACATTTTCACTGTATTTTTGTGGGTCTATATCTGGACTCCTTATTCTGTTCCATTAATCTCTTTCTCTCTCTCCTTTTGCCAATACCACATTGTCTTGATTACTATAGCTAAGTTTTGAATCAAAATATTAGTCCATCTTTGTCCCTATTTTTTTTTTTTTTTTTGAGATGGAGTCTCGCACTCTCGCCCAGGCTGCTGGAGTGCAGTGGCACAATCTCGGCTCACTGCAAGGTCCGCCTCCCGGGTTCACGCCATTCTCCTGCCTCAGCCTCCCGAGTAACTGGGACTGCAGGCGCCCACCACTACACCCGGCTAATTAATTTTTTATATTTTTAGTAGAGATGGGGTTTTACTGTGTTAGCCAGGATGGTCTCGATCTCCTAACCTTGTGATCTGCCCGCCTCGGCCTCCCAAAGTGCTGGGATTACAGGCGTGAACCACCGCGCCCGGCCTTGTACCTATTTCTTAAATTGATTAGGCTATTCTTATTTTTTTGTCTTTCCATAAACATTTTAGAGTGTTCTTGCCACAAAAAGCCAACTGTGTGAGATACTATAAATTGTTTGCATGTGGTAATCATTTTACTTTATATATATCTATACCAAAACATTTTAATTATACCTTAAACTTACATAATAAAAATATAAATTTTCGAATAAAGTTGTTGATATTTACAAACATTTCCAGTTAGAATTTGATTAACATTGTGCTGAATCTCTGGATCCCCATGGGAAGATTTGACATATTACAACACTGTTTCTTCCAATCCATAAGCACAGTATATTTCTCCACTTATTTATAGCTAACTATGTAATTTTTGTTCTAGATTAAATGGTATTATTTAAAAATTATTACAATTGTTCATTGCTAATATGTACAAATAATATTTATAGTTTATTTTCCATCTCTCAGGAATTACTGTCCTTCACTGCCTGATTTCTGGTAAAGTCTTATAAACTGTTGTTCCCTATATTTTGTCAGTTTTTTAATTGGTTCAGGTCTGAGGATAATTAGTTTCCTATAACCCCATTTTGGCTGTAAATGCACAACAAATACACATGGATGGTAGCACTGAGACTGGGTGGTGTTTATTAGCATGCGGAGAGCTGCTTTCTTTGGAGCCTAGGCACCCTTCCTCCACTTCAATACTGGTCTATCTCAAAAAACTTTCTGAAGTGCCTTCTAAGATGCAAAACATCAAGACTAAGATCCCATAGTTGAAGCCTCCAAAGTAGGTGATTTGGTGATTTACATTTCTTTCTTCAAAAATGGCCTGACCAAATAGAAATAAGACTTGTTAAGGCCAGGTGCAGTGGCCCACGCCTATAATCCCAGTACTTTGGGAGGCCAAGGTGGGTGGATCACCTGAGGTCAGGAGTTCGAGACCAGCCTGGCCAACATGGTGAAACCCTGTCTCTACTAAAAATACAAACATTAGCTGGGCGTAGTGGTGGGCTCCTGTAATCCCAGCTACTTGGGAGGCTGAGGCGGGAGGATCGCTTGAACCCAGGAGGTTGAGGTTGCAGTGAGCTGAGATCACGCCACTGCACTCCAGCCTGGGTGACAGGAGTGAAACTCCGTCTCAAAAAAAAAAAAAAAAAAAAACTTGTTAAGAGGGCCAGTCATGATGGGTCATGCCTGTAAGCCCAGTGCTTTGGGAAGCTGAGGCTAGAGGATCACTTGAGGCCAGGAGTTTGTGACCAGCGTGGGCAACATAGTGAGACCCCACCTCTACAAAAAAATAAATAAATAAATAAAAATTAGCCAGTCATGGCACACATGTCTGTAGTCCCAGCTACTTGGTAGGCTAAGATTAGAGGATCACTTGAGCCGAGGAGTTTGAGTCTGCAGTGAGCTATGATCATGCCACTCACTCCATCCTGGGTGACAGAGCAAGACCCTGTCCCTTAAAAAAGAAAAAGAAAAAGAAAAAAAGACTTGCTAGGAGAACATAGCTCCCCTGTTTGTTTTATCACTGTTTGTCTTCTCTGTAGAACCCAATTTTCTCTTTCCCCCCAAACTCTTAACCATTGGTCACCTGACAATTCCTTTCACTCTTTTCAAAACGTTCCTTTCTTTCTAAATTTTCTCCAGCTGCTCAGCTTCCTCCATATGTACACCAAAACTCTGAATTATTTCATGTAGCCTAATATCCTCCAGATTCATTCATGTAGTTGCAAATGGTAGAACTGACTTGTTACTAAGGCTGAATAATATTTAATTTGTATGTATGTACCACATTTTCTTTATCTGCTCATCTGTCGATGGAAATTTGGGTTGCTTTTATATTTTGCCTATTGTTAATGATGCTGTAATAAATATAAGAATGCAAACATCTCTTCAAGATTCTGATTTTAATTATTTTGGATATATACCTAGGAGCTGGATTGTTGGTTGGTTGGTATAGTTGCGCTGTTTTTAATTTTTTGAAGAACTTTCATAGTGTTTTTTAAAATGACTATACTAATTTACATTACCACCAACAGTGTACAAGTGATATGGTTAGGCTTTGTGTCCCCACCCAAATATCATCTTGAATTATAATCCCCATAATCCCACTATGTCAAGGGAGAGACCAGGAAGGGGTAATTTAATCATGGGGGTGGTTTCCCCCATGCTGTTCTCATGATAGTTCTCACGAGATCTGCTGGTGTTATAAGTGTTTGGTAGTTCCTCGTGCATTCATTCTCCTTCTTGCCATCTTGTGAAGAACGTGCCTTGCTTCCCCTTCCCCTTCCACCATAATTGTGGAAGGCAAAGTGGAAACAGCCTCCCCAGCCATGCGGACCTGTTAGTCAATTAAACCTCTTTCTTTTATACATTACCTAGTTCGGGCAGTTCTTTATAGCAGTATGAAAATGGACTAACACAACAAGGATTACTTTTTCTCCACACCCACCAACATTTATCTTTTTTGAATTACAGCCATTTTAACAGGTGCAGTATGATTCGTCATTATGGTTTTGATTTGCATTCCCTAATGATTCCTAATACTAAGTATGTTTTCATATACCTGTTGGACATTTGTGTGTCTTTTTTGGAGAAATTTCTATTCACGTACCTTGTCCATTTTTGAATCAACTTATTAAGCCAGTCACAGATGGACAAGTACTGTATGATTCCACTTATATGAGGCATCTGAAATAGTCAAGCACATAGAAATAGAGAATAGAATGGTGGTTGCCAGACACTGGGAGAAGAGGGAAATGAGTAATTGTTTTTCAGTGGATATAGAGTTTTGCTTATGCAAGTTAAAAAAAGTTATAGAAATCTGCTGTATAACACAGGACCTATAATTAATTATATTGTATTGTGTTCTTAAAATTATGTTAAGGTGTAGATCTCATGTTACATTCTTACCACAGAAAAACAAAATCAAAATCAAAGGGTCAGAAGGAAACTTTTGGAGATGATGAATGTATCTATTACCTTGATTGTAGTGATGGTTTCATTGGTGTGTCCAAACTTATCAACTGTATATATTAAATATATACAGTTTTCAATCTATCAGTGATACTGCAATAAAGTTGTTGTTTTAAAAATTCTATTGAATCTCTGGGTTGAAGCCACTTCTTTCTTCATAGACCTACGAGTGTTCAGTTCCTTTGGATATACTTTGGATCTTATATGATATTACCAAATAATTCAATTTTCCCAAAACGGTTATTCTTTTCTGACACTTGTACTTTTGTTACTTTTTCCCTCAGGTTTATATGTGAAAAGAATAATGTCAAGGTGAGATCAGTCCTTAGAGAGTCTTATAATGATGAAGTGCTAAGTGAGTTTTTGTATCACATTTTCTGTTTGATGTCTCCACTTAACCTCGTGGATGGGACAGAAAGGAGGAGAGAGAGAGAGAGAGAGAGAGAGTACAAAGAGCACAAAAGAGAGCTGTAAGCTTTAAGTCTCAGAGGCCTGGTGACCATAAGCAAGATAGGAACCTTGTCTGGGAATCGGGTTATATATTTTACCTTCCTGTGTTAGGAAATGGGGCTTTCTGATGCATCTCTTCTTTTAATCCACACCAGGTGGTTTACTTGATAACTTCTTTTAAAGGAAATTTGTTGCCCACCTTAAATGGGAATTTAGGTTAATATCAAGAAGAGGAAATATCTTCTATTTTATCTACTAGTGTTGCTAACACTGTACAACATGTATCTACTTAGAGTGGTTTTATTTTGCTTCGTGGCCGTATTTTTTTTGCTTTATTACTGATTGTTTTAGTTTTGGTATCTGTTTTGGGGGTGGGTTCTTATATTTTCAGAGGTATTTGGAATTATTTGGAGGTTAATTTTTTTTTAATTGTAGAATGTATATAACATAAAATTTACCATTTTAATCATTTTAAGTGTAAAATTCAGTGGAATTAAGTAAATCCACAGTGGTGTGCAATGATCACCACAATCCATCTCCAGAAATGATTCATTATCCCAAACTAAACCTCTGTAACCATTAAACAACACTGACTCCCCATTCCCAGCTCTTGGTAACCTCTATTCTACTTTCTGTCTCTCCTAGTTTGCCTATTCCAGGGACTGAATAGAATAAAATCATACAGTAGTTTTCCTTTGTGACTGCTTTATTTTACTCAGCATATTGTCTTCAAGGTTAATCCATGTTATAGCATGTGTCAGAATTTTATTTCTAAGCTGGACATGGATGCACATGACTGTAGTCCCAGCTACTCAAGAGGCTGAGGCAGGAAGATCGCTTGAGTCCAAGAGTTAGATTCTAGCCTGAACAACATAAGGAAACCCAGTTTAAAAAGAAAATTATTTCCTTTTGTAGGGCAAATAACATTTCCTTGTATGCATATACCACAGTTTGCATATCACTTTATCTGTTGATGAATACTTGTATTGCTTCTACCTTTTGTCTATTATAAATAATGCTGCTTTGAACATGGGGGCACTATGTCCCTTTGAAATACTGATTTCAGTTCTTTTGGATATATACCCAATACTGCAATTGCTGAAATATGGTAATTATATCTTTAATTTTTTGAAGAACCACCATACTGTTTTCTGTAGTGACTGTGCCATTTTACTTTCCTACCAGCAATGCACGGGGTTATAATTTCTTCACTTGTCAACACTTGTTATTTTCTGTTTGTTTGCTTGTTGATAATATTGAATTCTAATGGGTGTGAAGTGGTATCACATTGTGGTTTTGGTTGCATTTCCCTAATTAGTGATATTGAGCATTGTTTCACTTATTTCTGAGGTAGAATTGATTTTAGAAATATTTTTGTTTGAGTTTTGATTTATTGGTGTGTAGATGTAGACTTGGGTCATTTTGGACTACTGACACTGGTGGAGGTTCCTGAATGCTGGGAGACTTGGACATGTCCAGATTAAATGTCCCACACCATAATCTCCCTTTCTCTTGCTCCATGGCAAGTAATTTAGCTAATCCTTTAATTTATTCAGTACACCTCCCTCTCTCTTTACAGTCTTTTGTTTAACTTGGCTCCCTAGCTCTTAAAATATAACTAGTTTGGGGTCTGTGGATCTCTTACTCCTACTTGCTTCCCCCTTTCTTCAGCCTCAGTATTGAAAGGAAAAAATAGATTCCTGGGAGTCCTGTGTCTCCAAATGAAAATTTTGAAAGAGACCCTCTTGACAAGAACTCTAGGAAATGTTGAGAAAGTCCAGGGCTGAGAAGGAAGAATAAGATATAACTAGGTTCTAAGCCAATTGCTCTCTTGGAAATGATTCCAGGCAAGGTAAATGATCTGTATAATCCCCAGGAATGGTGGAGAAAATGAGATTTTTGTCCTATGAATCCTGGCACTGCCTAAATGATCTATCTCTTTTGCTTGAATTCTCTGCATGTTTACCTTGTTCTCTCTGTTGTTTTGGTGTTAAAAGTTAAATAACTCTGAACCAAGGCACTACGAATTTGGGGGCACAGGGTGGGGAGACCTTTAACACTGGTGGAACACAAATCATTTTTAATATGCCATTCCTAATGACTTGAAAATAAATAGGAAAATGTTGGTGAGATTATTTGTTGCCGACTGAAGAGAAAAAGTCCTCAAAATCAGCACATGAAATATGCAGCAAGTAAGAGTATCCTCACTAAAGGATGGTTAGAGAATGGGAATGGAGTGGCAAACATACTAGAAATTCTTCATCATATCTAAACTTCACGTATATATTTGGGTAGAGCCACCACCTTCAGCTGAGTGTAGTGCCCTACTCCAGAGGGCATCAGTCATGTAAACTAAAACATGATTGTAGCCTTTTTGAGTAGAGTAATACACATCACGTAAGGCATATTTGGTGGCCATGGGTGTGAGTGTATACAGCCGCATGCACAGAGCTGCCCTCCCTTGTGTCCAAGCACCACCCTCCCCTTGCTGGGCTAACTCAATGGACTCCTATAGGCAGGTCTTGAAAGGCAAATCCTAGGGACTGAGGGCTCCCAGGAAAAATCACCCATGCAGGCTTTCCGGGGATTTATATACCCTTGTCCAAAGGAGGCATGCCCACACAGGTAAGAAACTTTGTAGTGAGGATGTGGCTTTTCCTCTTTTTATATTCAGAGCTTCTACTGCTACAGAGCCCAACTATTCATTTTGCCTTGAAAAACCTCCAACCTATTTTTCCTCACAACATTTCTTTTAGCTTCCAAGCCTTTTCATTTCTCAGTGGGCTCTTCAAATTCCCTCCTGCCTCAGAAGCATCCCTCTGCACCAAAAAGCTCTTGCTCTTTCAGGATTGAAGACAAGCCTTTCCTTAAGAGTTTGTGTGTTCTTCCTTACTTGGAAAAATACATTATTTCCAAAATTATCTATCTGTTGGTTAAAAAAAAATATATATATATATAAAATATTTATGTATATATTTTTAAAAAATATTTATATGTATATTTTTAAAAATATTTATTGAAAATATGTGTATATCAGTCCTTTCTAAATTCAACATATCTATAAAAGGTTAAGAAGTTGCCTAGAATATTTGTTTTGTTAGTTTTCTTTGAATTATATTTAACACTTTATTTTTAAAATTATATGAAGGAATAAAAAGAAGTGAAGGTATTCATCTCAGATTATTGAGAATGATAACATATATATTTGTCTTTTCCCTTCCACTTTCCTTCAGTTGCTCCTTCTTAACCTAAGGTCTTCAGAAAGAAAACTTGAGAATCACAGACAAAAGATGGCCAGCGCCAGATCCCTGGAGAACATCTTCAGACTGGAGCAGTGACTAGGAAGCAGGTTGTACACACTACAGTGTGGAAAAATGGAGGTGGAGTGGGGTTGGAGGGTAATCATCCTGGTGACCCCCTTCCGGATTAATTCTCATAAAGCACCTTAAGTGGGCAAGTTGAAGTTTATGGAATTTTGTTGTCATCTCGAGTCAGTGACATGTCTCACTCCGTTCCAAATCTTGGCAAAAATTTAGATTGTAATCAAGAGGAAGGGTATTCTTCTCTTATATCACTAATACTACTACATTATCGCCTGTGTACAACCAGTGTCTACTGCTCATGGTATCTTCTTCCCTATTTCATGAGCTCTAAGAGTTTTCCTGGGCAGAAAGTCTCACCACCCTAGATGTGTGTCTGGGGCAGTGACAGTGGCACCACTGCAAATTGTTCTCAAATTTGTGCTTATTTTTGAGAAGGTGTGAGTTTGTGTGTGAGTATGTGTGTGTTGGTTTTTACGAATGAGTTAATTTAGTTAGTTGATTCGTTCATGTGCATATTGTGGTTGGGTTTGGTGGGACTTTTCAAATTGTTTTTGCTTAGTAATATTGTTTATCCAGACATTGGTAACTGATTTTGGTTTCGTTTTTATTTTTTGTGATATTATTTTGTTTATAATTGTCCTTTCATTTCCAAAGTCTCTGTGCATTTATTTTTCAAAGTTGGTTCTTCCTTTTTGTTTGTTTATTTTGTTTGCTTGTATTATTATTTTTAACTGACACATAATCATTGTACATATTTTGGGGGTACAGTGTGATTTTTTATTGTTTGCAATTCAGTGTTCATGGCACCTCTGCTTGTTGTTTCGTTGCATACTTGAAGTTTTTGTTTTTTTTTTTTTAAGTTAGAATTGTGGTTTGTGTTTCAGCAAATGTTTTATTCCTGTTTCGGGGGGAGGGGGCTGTCATGATTTAATTATTAGTTGTTGGTTCCAATCTGAGTTTTCTTCTTTGGTTTTGATTTGGTTTTAATTTATGCGTTTGGTTTGATTTGTACTGAGAGGTGCTTGGAAGTTTTAGTTGTAGTTTCCTTTGTGTATTTAGACATGTTTGTTTCTTTCCTGCTGTTTTGCTATATCTTTCTTTGTTTTATTCTCTAGTGTATTTCTATTTGCTTTTCAGCTGACTTTTTGTGTGTATATGTGAGTGGGTGGGTGGGTGGATGGATGTGGGTGTGTATGCGTGCATTTCTGTGATTATTTTTGAATGATCTTGACTTTTTTAAAGTATTTTGTTATTTTCCATGTATTTTTAGTTTCAGTTTGTGTTTATTGTTTTATTTTGTGTGTGTGTGTGTGTAGGGAGGTTTCTTCATTTTCCTTGTGTTTTGGGATATTTAAATTTGTATGAATTTTGTTTTGTTGCTGTAGTTATTTTTTCCCCTTTAATTGTGTGGGGCTCAGAAAGTTTTGTCTTTCATATATATGTGCGCTTTATTGGGGATGTGTTTTTTTTTTTTTAAGTTGTGGGAGTTTGCTTGGATTTTAAATGTTTTGCCTCAGTATCTGTGTGTATGCTTACATGGTTTGGTATTTGCAACATGCTTTCTAATTGATAAGTTCATGTATTGATTCTGTTTGGAATTCGTTGTAGTTGATTTATTTATTTATTTTAATCCTGTTTGTTGAGCTTTTCTAATTTGGGATGATTGTTGATAGGGGTTTAAAAATATATTATTGGTTTACTTAGTTTTTATTATTTATTTGTGCCCTGTTTTTCTGATTCATTACTTTTTAAAAAATCATTTATAGAAGTTTTGGTACATAAGGCTAAAATTTCTTTCTTTTGTTAGGGATAATTTGCATTATTTGTTGATTGATTTTTTTTAGCTTATATGGTTTTTTTGAATTGTGTGTATGAGCATGTGTTTGTTAGTTATTTTGAGATTTTTGTATTGTGATAGCTTTAGTTCTTAAAAAGCGTCGTTGATATATGACTGACATAAAGTTTGCGCTTTGAAATATTCTGTTGATACACCCATGAAATCATCCCCTAAATCAAAATAGGGAATATTATACATCCTCCCTGAAAGATTCCTCCTGCCCCTTTGTGATCCTCATTTTCGGTCTTCTGCACATAACCACAGAGCCATGCAGCCACTAATCTGCTTTTATTCACTATGGATTAGATTTTATTTTCCAGATTCTTATTTTTTATTTTTTGAGATGGAGTCTCTCTCTGTCACTCAGGCTGGAGTGTAGTGGCGTGATTTCGGCTCACTGTAAATTCTGCATCCCAGGTTCAAGCAATTCTCCTACCTCAGCCTCCCGAGTACCTGGGACTACAGGCGCACACCACCATGCTGAGCTAATTTTCGTATTCTTAGTAGAGACGAGATTTCACCATGTTGGCCAGGCTGGTCTCAAACTCCTGACCTCAACTGATCCTCCCACCTCAGCCTCCCAAAGCGCTGGAATTACAGGCATGAACCATGGTGCCTGGCCAAAATTTTTTATTAAAATGGAATCATACTGTATATACTGTTTATTTTGGCCTAGCTTATTTCTCCTGGCATAATTATTTTGAAATTCATCCACATTGTTATTTGCATCAATAATTTATTTGTTTTTATGGATGAGTAGTATTCCACTGTATGGATATTCCAGTTTTTTTTAAAATGCATTCACCTGTTAATGGCCATTTGTCTCCAGTTTATAGCTATTTTGGCTTTGACTACTAGAAAAGACGTAGCTATGAACCTTGATATAAAAATATCTGTATGGAGAGGCAGAAGGAGAGAAGGAGAAAGAGAGGGGAGGGGAAGAGGAGAAAGGGGAGAAGGGAGAGGGTGGAAGAGGGAGAGAGAAGGAGAAGGGGAGGGAGGGGGAGGAGAAAGTAGAGGGGGAGGGAGAACCAATTCCCGGAGCCCACAGGAAGCACGACCTGGGAAGCAAGGTGTAAATGTTACATGTCCATATCAGAGGATGGGATAGAATTTGATAGTCTGCTGCTACATGATCTCCCAGGAAAGCTCTTTCAAATCATGTCTTGGTGTCTAGTTGGCAACTGATGTGTGTGGATTTTGTTTTTGCAGTGGCCAAATACCTCACTTCACCCAAAGTCATGAGGAAATACAGGCTGTAGTGAAGAGGTGGGAAACTGTTCTACTTTGTTTTCTATCATTGTTTATTATGATACCTCATCTGTTTACTTCTCAGTGTCCACTGCTCTCCTTCCTACACTCGCAGCATTTCTCAGTGCAGTGTCGTCTAACCCTGATACGTGCTAGATTTCCTTTGAACTTCGTTCTCTGTTTTGTTTGGGATTATTGGAAAGGAAAGTTACATTTTAGTGTATTTGTTTTTATGTTTTGGGGGGTTTTGTATTGTGTATGTTCTTTTTGTTTTTTGTTATTGTATTGCTTGTTTGCTTTTTTAGGGTTTTTGTTTCCTGTAGAATTTTGTATATTTGGATGTGTTTTGTATATTTTGTGTGTTTTTTTTTAATTCCGATTTTGAATGGTGTTTTTAAATGTGTGTTAATTAGAATTTTCAGTAGTATTTTTACATTCTTAAAAATTGTTACTCCCGGCTGGGCACGGTGGCTCATGCCTGTAATCCCAGCACTTTGGGAGGCCGAGGCCAGTGGATCTCCTGAGGCCAGGAGTTCAAGACCAGCCTGGTCAACACGGTGAAACCTTGCTTCTACAGAAAATACAGAAAATTAGCTGGGTCTGGTGGCACATGCCTGCAATCCCAGCTACGTGGGAGGCTGAGGCAGGAGAAGCGCTTGAACCCGGGAGGCGGAGGTTGCAGTGAGCTGAGATTGTGCCATTGCCCTCCAGCCTGGGCAACAAAAGCAAAACTCTGTCTCAAAAAAAAAATTGTTACTCCTTTATTGTTTTTTTTAGTTGACACATAATAATTTGTAAATATTGATGAGATATAGTGAGATATTTTGATACATACATGCATTGTGTAATAATCAAATCAGGGATTTAGCATTTTCATTACCTCAAACGTCCATCACTTCTTTGTGGGAAGAACATTCAAAACCCTCTCTTCTAGTGATTTTGGAATATACCATAAAATATTGTTAACTAACTATAATCACTCTTCTGCACAATAACACATCAGAACTTACTTATCCCTCCTAACTGTGACTCTGTACCCATAAACCAATTTTTCCCCAACCCCCCTTTCCCTTCCCTTCCCCAGACTCTGGTAACCATCATTCTACTCTCTACTCCTATGAGATCAACTTTCTTAGACTCTGCATATGAGTCAGATCATGCAGTGTTTGTCTTTGTGTTTGCATTGCCCTATTTTGTGAGCATTCGTTTTGGGGTTGTTGGTTTCATTGTTCACATGTTTATTTGCATGTGTGGCATGCATGTGTTCACATGTGTTGCAGATATTTCTTGGTCTAAACACTGGTTTGCAAGTGCATGACTGTGGTGACTACTGCTTCTGCTGCTGTAGGCCTTCATCTCTGAAGAGAGGATGCCAAACCAAGGCCCAAATGATATAAAGAAGATTCAAACTGGAAAGAAGAGAACTCTCCAGCACTGTTTCAACTGAGCTCTATCTGGCCTGCAATCGCTAGATATGATGAGTCACTTGCGTGGTCCTTTCTACGTAATGACTGGCTTTTGAGGCATATGAAGTAGTTGTTCATGTGCCAACTATATTAAATTGAAAATTAGCAGAACAATTTAGTGAAGTATGCTAAGTCAAGTCTGGGAGGAGGAGGGAAAATTTTCTCTCTCCTAAAATCTGTCTCATTAAATGTGCAGCAGGTGAAGTAATAAGCATTCAGTGAAAGACATAGGAGACAAAAGGGAGAGGAAACAGGGTTTGTTTTTTTTTTAATCTATTGAGTATATTCTGCTTATTCCTAGTGGACTGAGAGTGTTGGGATTCTGACTGAAATGGCGGAGTGAGGGACATTTTCCGCTGTGCTCTGTGTAGTGCTTCACTTCAAGAAGTGCCATGCATGTGTCTAGAAATATGTTTTGCACCTTTTGGAGTGAAATAATGCACAACAGATACAAGTCAGAACTACCCACTCAGTGATGGGCCAACTCATACAACCCTTTAAAGAGAATTCTGTGGGGTAAAACCTAGAGAATGAGGTTCTTTTCTCTGGGAATAGCCTCATCTGTAGTTTCCCCGTGTTACTATTAAGATGGTCAGCGCCACCACCATCAGCCATACTATGTGTAGTGCCTTATTCAGGAAGGTGTTACTTAATAGATTAATATTTGTAAGGCACCCTTCTGAGTAGAGTAATGTGCAACATGGACAACATTTGTGGTGGCATTGGTAATGACGAGTGGAATTTCAGTGACAATACTGCCCTCCCTTGAGCCTTGGTACCCAACCTTTAGTGATGAGCCATTTCCAGGTACTCTCTGAAGTACCTCTTGAGAGATCTGCTCCAGAATCTGAGGGTGCCTGGGAAAAGTCTCTCATGTAGGTTTTTCAATTATTTATTGCTTTTTCTCCACAAAATGACTGACTACACTGGAAACAAGATTTGAGGTAGGAACATGATACTTCTTTTTCTCTTGTACCTCTTAGTCTTTTCTCTCTATACAACCCAAATACACTTCTTGCCTTATAAACCCCTGAAAAGTTTACACTGATCTTCTTTCCTCACAATATTTAAGCCTTCTTTTTAGGGAGCACAAATATCCTCCTGCCCTTCCCTGCTGAACTCCAAACTCCATGAACCATCTTACGAAGTGATCTCCTCAAGGCTTAGATACACTCAAATTCCCTTTAATATTCCTGTGTATCCGTGATGATAATCTCATATCAGTAGAGTTTGATATGATACCCCAAATTTGCTTTCATTTGAACTATTTATATGTTTTTAGCTGGTCTTAACTATTATGGGAACGGATGAAGTGATGAGAACATATATGTATGAACATGTGTGTACATATACTTGTGGAAACTTTACATATACAAAGGGATTTATATATCCCTTTATATATATATATATACACACACACACACACACATACATATGACATTCACAGAAAAAGGAAAAGGATGCAGAAAAAGGATCATGTTCCTACCTCAAATCTTGTTCCCAGTGTTGTAGTCCTTTTGTGGAGAAAAAGGAATAAATGCTTAAAAAACCTACAGGACATACTTTTCACAGGTACCCCAGGCACCCTCAGATTCTGGATCAGGTCTTATAAGACCTTCAAAGAAACACCCAGAACAATGATTGAGCAAATATATATGTATATAATTATTATAGAAGTCTATTTTTAAAATAAATCCCTTAAGATATTTATTATAAGGATACTGCAAGGAATAACCTCAGGCAATTATGGAGGCTGGTGAGTTCCTAGATCTGCAGGGGGATGGGTCAGCAAGCTGGGGACCCAGGAGAACTGATGGTATAGTTGCAGTCCAAGTCCAGAGGCCAAAGAAGCAGTAGAACAAACCATTTTGTAGTTCCAGTCCAAAGGCCAGCAGGTTTGAGACCCAGGAAGAGCTAATGTTTTAATTTGAGTACAATGCCAGAAAAAAATGAGATGCCCCAGTTTGGAGGCAGTCAGGCAGGAGGAATTCTCTCTAATTCAGGGGAGAGTCAGCCTTTTTGTTCCATTTAAACCTTCATCTGATTGGTGCAGGCCCATCCATCCACATTAGGGAGGGTGGTCTGCTTTACTCATTCTACTGATTTAAATGCTAATGTCATCCAAAAAGACCTTCACAGAAACACCCAGAATAATGACTGACCAAATGTCTGGGCACTCCATGACCCAGTCAGGTTGAAATATAGAATTAATCATCACAAGTTCACTCCTTGTCATGTTGTCACTTATACACATCTCCTTAAATTATATTTAATCATCAAATGAGAAAAATACCAACGTCATAATTTCATTTAATAAGATACAACTACCATTTATACAACCCAGCATTCATGAACCACTTCACCAGAAGAGGAGATAAAGTCCTGGAGTGTTGTTTGTTTACTCTTCTCCTTGGTGTTCCATAACATCAATACTATGATTATTTAAAGTTAACAACGGTTAATAACTATGATATAATATCAGTACACCTTACGTTACATGATAAGGGGATAAGAGAGACAAGAAAACACAGAAGTATATTAATAAAAATATAAGTAGAAAATACTCATGAGAACTACAATTCTCATTTCTGTAACTGTCATCTGGTGGTAGCTGGTATTTACAACTACTTTTCTTCACTACCCATTTTGTATTCCCTTTGCCTTCAGCAAGCACCTCAGCCATTATATTTTACCTGGTAGAGTGACCCAAACTTTCATTTCTGAAGGGTCTGGGCCATTAGTAGTCCTGCCGGGATTGGGTTGTTGTAGTTTTCTACTGACCTTAATCACAAGGCATAGTAATACTAAGAGACATCTTATGTATTTCAGAAATATTCTTCCTTACCTCCATTGTGGAGTAGTACTCCAATTTTCCCTTGGTAGTCAGAATCACCTGCTCCAGGCCACACAGTAACTCCCTTCTCTGACCTCTTAAAAAATTAGGAAATATTGTATTGACTTTTCTCTTTCCGTGTTTTCAAGATATCTCTTCTTAAACTATGGCTGTTACGAGAGAAAGAGAAAGACAATCAAGCAGAGCCAGACTGAAAGAGACAGACAGACACGACTGGAGCAGTGAGTCTTTTACACTTCTGTGCTGAAAAATGTGAGAGAGCTTGATGCCTCCTTTCAGGTAAACCCTATCAATCAAATTCTAGTCAAGTGTTGGCAAATATGGATTGTGTAATTTGAATTTGTTTCCCATCTCCAAACAACCACATGCCCCTCCCCAACTCAAGAACTTGATGGGAAATGTAGGTTACAATGAAATAGAAGAAAACTACTCTACTTTCTTTCCTTATAGTATTACCATTCAACTACATGTGGCTACCCTTCATCGTATCTATTTCCATCCTTCTTGCACTCATAGGATTTCCTTGGGCTTTGAGGCTCAGATACCCTGATATATTTGTTGGTGATTGTGATTTTTTAACATTTGTTCTAGCACATTTGTTTGTGTTTATATGGTGATGGGGGGAGTAATACATGTATCTGTGTGCACTTTGGTGTATGTGCCCATACATTTGTGTGTGCACGGGGCATGTAGCATGAGGATTTTGTTATGTTGTTTTTGTTTGAGGTTGGATCTCTGTTTTGTTTTTGTTTTGCTTTTGCTATTCTTATCAGTTTATTTCATGTGTATGGTTTTGCTTTGTTTGTTTGACTTTGGCTCCTTTGGGATTATATGTGTTTGAATTTGTTTTCAGATTTGCCATGCTCTTGGTCATTGGTGTTTTGATTGGTATTTCTTTACGTACATTGCTTGCAATTTTGTATTTTCTTTTTGTTGTTATTTGGATTTCACTGTGTGATTTCTGTTATATTTTTATTTGCATATTAATTTGCGCATATGTTGTTGGAACTTTGCATTGTGTATTGCTAGGGTTCTTTTGATGGCTTATCAATTATGTTTATGGTTTTTTTGTATTCATATTTTGTTGTATTCTCATTCTTTTTAATATTGTTTACTTGGGCGTATATGTGTTTGTGTATGTGGTTTCATGGAGCAGTGGGTCTTAGAATCTCCTGCTATGTGCCAGGTTGCTGGAAAGACTCCTTTGAAGCTACTGAGGGGTGGGTGATGCAGAGGAAGAGAAGTAGTACTTGTACTGGTGTTTGAAGGAGGGAGTATTGTGTCTGTGTATTTTTTTCCCCTTGAGAACTTTTTGGGGAGATAGCTCAAGGGCCCAAATACTTAAGAGAAAAGCTAAATTGATTGATTGATTGATTGATATAAATATTTCTGTAGAATCTAACTTTGGTTGCTTTTCATGGAATTCAAAAAATTCAGTAAAAGGCTTGAGATATTTAGAATCATTCTGTTCAGTGAACTGTGGCTCCTTGACCGTGACTCAGCACTAGCACTGAACTATGTGCTTCTCTGTCTGTCTTTCAGGGGTTATGTTTAGTAGATGAATGAGAATGGTACATAGAAACACTCGGTCTTGATGATCATGTGGTCTGACTTCTACATGCTATCAAGGGCCAGAGCTAGAAGAATCCAGGTCTTTTAATTTGCCTCAGCTCATGATTATTTGTGTACCTCACACACACACACACACACACACCCACACACACATATATATATATAGTTCTTTTTTTTTTTTTTTGAGAAAGAGTCTAACTAACTCTGTTGCCCAGGCTGGGGTGCAGTGGCATGATCTCGGCTCACTGCAACCTCCACCTCCCGGGTTCAAGTGATTCTCCTGCCTCAGCAGCTGCGGTTACAGTTGCCCACCACCACACCCGGCTAATTTTTTGTATTTGTAGTAGAGATGGAATTTCACCATGTTGTCCAGGCTGGTCTCAAAATCCTGACCTCAGATGATCCACCAGCCTCAGCCTACCAGAGTGATGAGATTATATGTGTGACCCACTGCACCTGGCCTGATATTGAGGATTTTTAATGAGACAAGCAAATTAACGTGAAAACTAATGGGATAGTCCAGACAAGGATTACACATCTCTGGGGAAGAGATGAAGTGAAATGTTATATTCTGGCCAAGCCTAAAATTTGTGTGTTAATTAGCCATTCGCGGTGGTATGTGCCTTTAATCCCAGCTACTTGGGAGGCTGAGGCAGGAGAAGTGCTTAGACACAGAAGGGGGAGGTTGCAGTGAGCCAAGATCACGCCAATGCATGCCAGACTGGGCGACAGAGCCAGACTTCATCTGAAAACAAAAACAAAAACAAAAACAAAACAAAAATCTGCATGTTAAAATCTCACTCGGGGCAGGATGAAAAGGGGAGCACTGGGGGCTACAAGTTGCATTGTTCCTTGGCAGAAATCTTGGTGGCCATGCGAAGGCATACACCTATAGGGACTTGAATAAAAACGGCATGAATAGGGAGCATTTGTTCTTGGATGCCACATTCAGCCATTCAGTGTGCAGTGCCTTTCACAGGGAGGTGTCATTTATGTGAACTAAAATATAAATTTCACCTTTCTGAGAAGGGTAATGTACAGCATGCACTGCATATGTGGTGTCCCTGAGGATGGGGGTGTAGCTGCGAGCATGGTGATGCCTGTTTTGCATCCTGTGCACCCACTCCTCAGTGCTGGGCTACTTCAGGGAACTTTTTGTGCCTTCTAAATGACTATACATAGGAACTGTGGACTCCTGAGAAAACGCATGCACTTAGGTTCCTTAAGAATTTATCTATTTTTGCCAAATGAGGCTTGGCTCAAATAAGAAATACATTGTATAGAGGCCACAGCCATTCTTCGTCAGCTGGAAGGCTTTACTCCAGATTCCTAAACTTTTCTCACTTATCAAGAAGTCATCATTTGCAAGGATTCTCCTTTAGTGCTCCCAAAAGACTCTCCTGCCTCTCAGGTCCCTTCATTGCTGATCCACAGTGTCCATTTTCTGTCAAAGACTAAAACATTTTCTCATTGACTTTTAAAATACCTTTCAAAGCCTTCAGTCACCAATTTATGAAGGGTTAAGCATAGTCCACCCAAGAATATTTCACCCTTTTCCATTATCTTTCTTTTTTCCCTGTTTTTTTATGTTTGAACAATGGAAGCGTATGATAGAGTTGTTACTCAAGAGATATCTCCTAGTCTTCTCTCCCCATTTTCTGTCTTTTTTTTTTTGAGATGGAATCTTTCTTACTCTTTCACACAGGCTGGAGTGCAGTGGCGCCATCTCAGCTCACTGCAACCTCTGTCTCCTGGGTTCAAGCGATTCTTCTGCCTCAGCCTCCCAAGTAGCTGGGATTACAGGCGTGCGCCAACACACCTGGCTAATTTTTGTATTTTTACTAGAGACCAGGTTTCACCATGTTGGTCAGACTGGTGTCGAACTGCTGACCTCGTGATCCACCCACCTCACCCTCCCAAATTGCGGGGATTACAGGCGTGAACCACCATGCCCGGCCCCATTTTCTTGTGTTGTTGACACTTCTTAACTCAACCTAATGGAGAGAGAAAGAGGCAAATACGCACGTGCACAAGAGTAAGACAAGTGCCAGATGGTGTGAGGCCATCTGCAGCATGAAACTAGTATGCATTTTTTAGAAGTAGGTTATATATAAATAAGCTACTTATATTGGGAAATGTGTTTAAAATAGTAAGTGATTAATACAATTTTGATTCCAACGGAAATAGAGGTTACAGCAGAAACTATAAAAAACAATTACTATATGGTTACAGGCAGGATTTTAGTTTATGTTTGTTTTTTTAGGTTCAGAATGGATGAATATGTATAAGACCATTAATGTGTGGAAGTAAAAAAAATCAGTTGAAGTATCTTTTTCAATATTAAAACAATTGTACTAATAGAATATATAGAACTTTTTTCATTGGAGGCGGGGGGCATTCTGAATAATAAAAAAAAAATTCTGTCCGTTGGAAATATTGTATGTGTGTAGAAATTTCCAAAGTGATAACTCTTTTTAGTATATAATTTCTAAAACTGTATTAGAGAGAATTCATGTGTACTTAAATAAGTGATATCGTAAAATGAAAGAAAGACAGAGAATTTAGTTATATCTCTTTTACGATTTCTCAAAAAGAGTACTATATTCACTGGTATTTATGGTTTTTCTTTCAGTGAAATACTTTTTTGTATAAGAATGCTTGTGATTTTTGTACATTGATTTTGTATCCTGAGACTTTGCTGAAGTTGCTTATCAGCTTAAGGAGATTTTGGGCTGAGACAATGGGGTTTTCTAGATCTAGATATACAATCATGTCGTCTGCAAACAGGGACAATTTGACTTCCTCTTTTCCTAATTGAATACCCTTTATTTCCTTCTCCTGCCTAATTGCCCTGGCCAGAACTTCCAACACTATGTTGAATAGGAGTGGTGAGAGAGGGCATCCCTGTCTTGTGCCAGTTTTCAAAGGGAATGCTTCCAGTTTTTGCCCATTCAGTATGATATTGGCTGTGGGTTTGTCATAGATAGCTCTTATTATTTTGAAATACGTCCCATCAATACCTAATTTATTGAGAGTTTTTAGCATGGAGGTTGTTGAATTTTGTCAAAGGCTTTTTCTGCATCTATTGAGATAATCACGTGGTTTTTGTCTTTGGCTCTGTTTATATGCTGGATTACATTTATTGATTTGCATATATTGAACCAGCCTTGCATCCCAGGGATGAAGCCCACTTGATCATGGTGGATAAGCTTTTTGATGTGCTGCTGGATTCGGTTTGCCAGTATTTTATTGAGGATTTTTGCATCAATGTTCATCAAGGATATTGCTCTAAAATTCTCTTTTTTGGTTGTGTCTCTGCCTGGCTTTGGTATCAGAATGATGCTGGCCTCATAAAATGAGTTAGGGAGGATTCCCTCTTTTTCTATTGATTGGAATAGTTTCAGAAGGAATGGTACCAGTTCCTCCTTGTACCTCTGGTAGAATTCGGCTGTGAATCCAACTGGTCCTGGACTCATTTTGGTTGGTAAACTATTGATTATTGCCACAATTTCAGCTCCTGTTATTGGTCTATTCAGAGATTCAACTTCTTCCTGGTTTAGTGTTGGGAGAGTGTATGTGTCGAGGAATTTATCCATTTCTTCTAGATTTTCTAGTTTATTTGTGTAGAGGTGTTTGTAGTATTCTCTGATGGTAGTTTGTATTTCTGTGGGATGGGTGGTCATATCCCCTTTATTATTTTTTATTGTGTCTATTTGATTCGTCTCTCTTTTTTTATTAGTCTTGCTGGCGGTCTATCAATTTTGTTGATCCTTTCAAAAAACCAGCTCCTGGATTCAATAATTTTTTGAAGGGTTTTTTTGTGTCTCTATTTCCTTCAGTTCTGCTCTGATTTTAGTTATTTCTTGCCTTCTGCTAGCTTTTGAATGTGTTTGCTCTTGCTTTTCTAGTTCTTTTAATTGTGATGTTAGGGTGTCAATTTTGGATCTTTCCTGCTTTCTCTTGTGGTATTTAGTGCTATAAATTTCCCTCTACACACTGCTTTGAATGCGTCCCAGAGATTCTGGTATGTTGTGTCTTTGTTCTCGTTGGTTTCAAAGAACATCTTTATTTCTGCCTTCATTTCGTTATGTACCCAGTAGTCATTCAGGAGCAGGTTGTTCAGTTTCCATGTAGTTGAGTGGCTTTGAGTGAGATTCTTAATCCTGAGTTCTAGTTTGATTGCACTGTGGTCTGAGAGATAGTTTGTCATTCTTATACACCAACAACAGACAAACAGAGAGCCAAATCATGAGTGAACTCCCATTCACAATTGCTTCAAAGAGAATAAAATACCTAGGAATCCAACTTACAAGGGATGTGAAGGACCTCTTCAAGGAGAACTACAAACCACTGCTCAAGGAAATAAAAGAGGATACAAACAAATGGAAGAACATTCCAAGCTCATGGGTAGGAAGAATCAATATCGTGAAAATGGCCATACTGCCCAAGGTAATTTACAGATTCAATGCCATCCCCATCAAGCTACCAATGACTTTCTTCACAGAACTGGAAAAAACTACTTTAAAGTTCATATGGAACCAAAAAAGAGCCTGCATCGCCAAGTCAATCCTAAGCCAAAAGAACAAAGCTGGAGGCATCACGCTACCTGACTTCAAACTATACTACAAGGCTACAGTAAACAAAACAGCATGGTACTGGTACCAAAACAGAGGTATAGATCAATGGAACAGAGCAGAGCCCTCAGAAATAATGCCAAATATCTACAACTATCTGATCTTTGACAAACCTGAGAAAAACAAGCAATGGGGAAAGGATTCCCTGTTTAATAAATGGTGCTGGGAAAACTGGCTAGCCATATGTAGAAAGCTGAAACTGGATCACTTCCTTACACCTTATACAAAAATCAATTCAAGATGGATTAAAGATTTAAACGTTAGACCTAAAACCATAAAAACCCTAGAAGAAAACCTAGGCATTACCATTCAGGACATAGGCATGGGCAAGGACTTCATGTCTAAAACACCAAAAGCAATGGCAACAAAAGCCAAAATTGACAAATGGGATCTAATTAAACTAAAGAGCTTCTGCACAGCAAAAGAAACTACCATCAGAGTGAACAGGCAACCTACAAAATGGGAGACAATGGGAGAAAATTTTTGCAACCTACTCATCTGACAAAGGGCTAATATCCAGAATCTACAATGAACTCAAACAAATTTACAAGAAAAAAACAACCCCATCAAAAAGTGCACAAAGGACATGAACAGACACTTCTCAAAAGAAGACAGTTATGCAGCCAAAAAAACACATGAAAAAATGCTCACCATCACTGGCCATCAGAGAAATGCAAATCAAAACCACAATGAGATACCATCTCACACCAGTTAGAATGGCAATCATTCATTAAAAAGTCAGGAAACAACAGGTGCTGGAGAGGATGTGGAGAAATAGGAACACTTTTACACTGTTGGTGGGACTGTAAACTAGTTCAACCATTGTGGAAGTCAGTGTGGCGATTCCTCAGGGATCTAGAACTAGAAATACCATTTGACCCAGCCATCCCATTACTGGGTATATACCCAAATGACTATAAATCATGCTGCTGTAAAGACACATGCACACGTATGTTTATTGCGGCATTATTCACAATAGCAAAGACTTGGAACCAACCCAAATGTCCAACGATAGACTGGATTAAGAAAATGTGGCACATATATACCATGGAATACTATGCAGCCATAAAAAATGATGAGTTCATGTCCTTTGTAGGGACATGGATGAAATTGGAAATCATTCTCAGTAAACTATCGCAAGAACAAAAAACCAAACACTGCATAGTCTCACTCATAGGTGGGAATTGAACAATGAGATCACATGGACACAGGAAGGGGAATATCACACTCTGGGGACTGTGGTGGGGTGGGGGGAGGGATAGCAATGGGAGATATACCTAATGCTAGATGACGAGTTAGTGGGTGCAGCGCACCAGCATGGCACATGTATACATATGTAACTAACCTGCACAATGTGCACATGTACCCTAAAACTTAAATAATAAAAAAAAAGAAATACTTTTTTGTATCATTCATCCGTGTTTCTACCAACTTAAGGTTTAACTGACATAAAAATTGTATATATTTAAGGTGTACAACATGATGTTTGGATATATGTATATATTATACAATGATTGATTAAATCAAGCTAATTAAAACACAACATAAACATAAAATATTTAGGTGAAACTCTAAATACAAATTACAAGATCTCTGTGGTATGCAGAGTAACAGTCCCCCTCCAAAAGATGTTTACAGAGTAACCCCTGAACTCAAAAACATCACATTTTATGGTAGAAAGAAATTTGTAGATATGATTAAATATTTTGAGATTGGGATTATCCTAGATTATCTAGGTGAGCCCAACATAATCACAGGGTTCCTTATAAGTAGAAGGAAGGTGGTTTGAATAAGAGAAACATTGGAAAAGGCTATAGTATTGACTAGGGGTGGAGGTAAAGGCCATGAGCCAAAGAATGGAGGAAGCAAGTAGAATCTTCTAAAGACAATCAAGTAGATTCTCCTCTAGAGCCAACAGAAGGAACAAAGCCCTGCCAATGCCTTCATTTTAGCTGAGGTAAAGCTAATTTATATTTCTGACCTTTAGACTCTAATATAATAAATTTGTGTTATTGTAAACAACTAAATTTGTGGCAATTTCTTACAGTATCAGTAGAAAACCAAAAACATCTGTAAATATACTAAGAAAAATCAAATAATTACTAAGTGGAGAGGAGTATCATATTTATGGATTGAAGGATTCAAATCTATAAATTTACAGAGTTCTATTGCTCTATAGAGTTAATGAAATTCCAGCCAATGTCCTAGAAGAACATTTGTAGACATTAGCATGATGATTCTAAAACTGATATAAAAGCGAATAAACTAGAATATCCAAAGCAATCTGAGAGAGAATCACGAAGCTGGAGAACTTACACTTGTAATTTCCAGATTTACTGTCTAACTAGATTAGCCAATATAGTGTGGTACTGAAGGATGGACTAATTGAATGGAAAGACCAGAAATATCTATATATGTCACCAATTCATTTTGACTAAGCTGTAAAGTCAATCTAATGAAGAAATGAAATAATAATATTAATATTTAAACAACGAGATGCTAGGAAATGTGATATATATATGAAGAATATGAATCTTGATCCATATTTCAAACCATATACAGAAATTAACACAATCTTAGGCCAAAAGGTCAAACTGTCATATTATTTCATTAAAATAAATGAGAGAAAATATTTTTGGCCATTAAATTATTATCTATGATATCAAAATATAAAAATAAAATTGATTACAAATAGACTTTTTTAAAAAGTTAAACTTTGTATTCAAATAAGACCACTGAGATAACAAAAATGCAAACTACAGAATACTAAAAATGCATGTAATTTAATAATATAATAAATAACATATATCAGCATAAATAAGAACATATAATTTAACACTCTTGTGTATACCAAGAATTTTTCTACTTACTTACTTTTTAAAAATTATCTGTTTTTCAATAAAATGTCAGTTCTGTTAGCATGTGTTGAGGTGGTTTTGATCTGTGTTGTCCCAACACATGAACAAATCTGGTTTAATGGTTACATATTCATTCTGGACCTTCCTTGCTATACTATAATTGTGTCACATCGTTAATATGAATATATTAGTTTATCCTCATAATTTATAATAAATTAACATTTATTTTGGTTAGTAGGAACATGGAAAGGCAAGAACTCTAACTGAACAGGCTGAGTATATAGATTTAGGGAACTCAAAAGAGGAAAAATGACTGCCAAAAACAAATTTTACATCTTTCCAAGTTATTCTTATATCAGAATTCTGTCAGAGCAAATTATATTTTTATTGATATCTTTCTTTTTCTGACCATGAGGATAATTCCTATTTATTGAAGAACAACTTGGAAAACACATACAAGGTATGAAAAACATGAAAAGCAGTAATGAAATAATAGCATAATACCATTAACATCATAATGTGGATACAGTGTTTGATAAAATTAAGATGTGGATCTTTCCACATATTTATCTGTATTTATACTTATGTTTTAGGTGTGGTCAACAATTTTGTGCTATTTTCCTATAAATGATTTCAAATAATGCATCATATTTTATGAAAAATGATTTTATGTACCACGTTTCATCATACAATTTTTTCTGATTGATTTCTGACTTTTATAGCATTTTAAATATTTTAAATGTTTTCTAAGTCTTTTCTACTTTTTCTCAGATTGACTAAACAATTCCATTTTAGTGTTTTTTTTTTTCCAGTATTTAATTCCACCAGAATTCCACCCCCATGGTCCAACCACCTCCAACACTGGGGATTACAATTCAACCTGAGATTTGGGTGAGGACACACACAGAGCCAAACCTTATAATAATGCGCTGGCCTCTCCCAAATCTCATGTCCTTCTCACATTGCAAAATACAATCCTAACAAACAGTCCCTCAAAGCTTTAACTCACTCATTGAAGGATTAATTCAAAAGTCCAAGTCCAAAATCTCATCTGAGATAAGGCTAATCCCTTCTGTCTGTGGGCCTGTAAAAAAGAAAAAAAAAACCAAAAAACAGTTAATTAATTACTTCTAACACACAATGTAGTTAAATAATTGGGAGAAATCAGCCAGTAGAAAGGGGCTACAGGTCCTGTGTAAGTCTGAAACCCAGCAGGGAAGTCATTAAATCTTAAAGCTCCAAAATGATCTCCTTCGATTTCACGTCCCACATCCAGGGCACACTGGCACAAGGAGTGGGCTCCCAAAGCCTTGGGCAGCTCCAATCCTGTCACTTTGCAGGGTTCAACCCTCAATGGGCTGGCATTGAGTTCCTATGCTTTTTCCAGGCCCAATTACAAGCTGTCAGTCAGTGGATCTACCCTTCTGGGGTCTAGAGGATGGTGGCCCTCTTCTCACAATTCCACTAGGCAGTGCTCCAGTGTGGACTCAGCATGGGGGCTCCAACCCCACATTTCCCCTCTGCACTGCCCTAGTGAAGGTTCTCCATGAGGGCATCACCTCGGCAGCAGGCCTCTGCCTGGACATCCTTGCTTATTCCATCCATCCTCTAAAATCTAGGCCGAGGCTCCCAAGTCTCAACTCTTTACTGTGCACCACAGGCTTAACACCAGGTGGAAGCCACCAAGGCTCATGGTTGGCACCCTCTGAACTAGTGGCTGAAGCTGTATCAGGGACACTTTGGGCTGAGGCTGGTGCTTCAGCACCCAGGATATGGGGAGCAGTGTTCCGAGGCTACACGGGGCAGTGGGGCCCTGGGTGTGGCCCATGAAAGCATTTTCCCCTCCAAGGCTTATTGCCCTGTGATGAGAGGAAGGGCTACTGCAGAGGTCTCTGAAATGCCTCAGTGACTTTCCCATTGTCCTGGGTATTAACATTCAGCTCTTTGTTACTTATGCAGATTTCCGCAGCTGGCTCCAATGCCTCACAAGAAAATGAGTTTTTATTTTCTACCATGTGGCCAGGCTGCAAATTTTCAAAAGTTTTACACTCTGCTTTCCTTTTAAGTAAGTGCCAGTTTTACATCATCATTTTTTTGTTGACATAATTGAGCATAGGCTATTTATTAGAAGGAACCAGGCCCCATCTTGAATGCTATGCTGCTTAGAAATTTCTTCTACCAGAAACCCTAAATCATCACTCTCAAGTTCAAAAGTTCCACTGATCCCTAGGGCAGGGGCACAATGCCACCAGTTTCTTGGCTAATCCATAACAAAGGTGACCTTTAATCCACTTCCCAACAAGTTCCTCAGTTCCATCTGAGACCTCCTCAGCCTGGCCTTTAGTGTCCATATCACTATCAGCAATTTAATGACTGCCATTTAACAATTCTTTAGGAAATTTCAACTTTTCCTTCATCTTCCTATCTCCCTCCGAGCCTTCCAAACTGTGTCAACTTCTGCCCGTTACCCAATTCAAAAGCTGTTTCCACATTTTTAGGTATCTTTATTTGGCTCATGGTTCTTTAGGCTGTACAGGAAGCATGGCTGGGAGGCCTCAGGAAACTTTCAACAACCATGGCAGATTCAAAAGAGGAGCTAACACCTCACATGGCTAGAACAGGAGGAAGAGAGAGGTTGGCTAGTTGCTACACACTTTTTTTTTTTTTTTTTTTTTTTTTGAGACGGAGTCTCACTCTGTCGCCAGGCTGGAGTGCAGTGGTGCGATCTCGGCTCACTGCAACCTCCACCTCCCAGGCTCAAGTGGTTCTCCTGCCTCAGGCTCCTGAGTAGCTAGGACTACAGGCGCACACCACCACACCCAGCTAATATTTTTGTTATTTTTAGTAGAGAGGGGGTTTCAAGATGTTGGTCAGGATGGTCTCGATGTTCTCACCTCATGATCTGCCTGCCTTGGCCTCTCAAAGTGCTGGGATTACAGGCGTGAGCCACTGCACCCGGCTGTTACACAGTTTTTAACAAGCAGACCTCGTGAGAACTCATTATCATGAGAACAGCACCAAAGGGATGGTGCTAGACCATTCATGAGAATTTCACCCCCATGATCCAAACAACTCCCACAAGGCGCCACTTCAAACATTAGTCGATTACAAGCAAATGAGGAAATTTAGCACAGAGATAGGAACTGTAAATTTCTTAGAAATTTACAATTAGAAAAAAGCAAAACAAACTATTTTGAGAGATAAATATTTCATTTTATGGGCTCACAATTATCTCTATAATAAACACAAAAATGACAAGATAATTTTTTTGGACAAAGGAAGTTTAGATTATTCACCCCATTATAAATACAACAATGTTAACACATTTCCTCAGGCAGATAAAATTCCAGGCAGAAACATAAATCACCACATAAAAATTCGAAACCCAGAAAATGGTAAAGATGAAGATATGGATGTGAAAGGGAAATATCTCAGTCCCAAAATCGCTAAGTTAAAGGGAAAATTCAAGCTGCCTCCCATTTTATTCAGAGTCATCCCTCTGCTCACAGAGATAAATGTGTATCTGCTTGCCTTCTTTGGAAAGCTTCATCAGTAAACTCAAAAGAATGCAACCATTTCTCTCTCCTCTACCTGTGACCTGGAAGCCTCCTCCCTACTTTGAATTGTCCCACTTTTTTGGACCGGACCAAACCAACATTCTTTTTACATAGTTTGACTGATGTCTCATGTCTCCCTAAAATATTTAAAACCAAACTGTGCTCTGACCACCTTGGGCACATGCCATCAGGACCTCCTGAGGCTGGGTAATGAGTGCGCATCCTCAACCTTGGAAAAATTAACTTTTGAAATTAACTGAGACCTGTCTCAAATGTTCAGGGTTCACGCAGAGGACATTTTAACATTTTTAATCAATCAGTCAATAACAAATAACAGTGTAAATAATAACAGTGTAAACAAATATGTGTGTGCATTAATAAAAGTAACAAATATATTACAAAAGATGGGATGAATTGTAAGTATACTATCATAAGGTTTTTAAACTATACATAAACTAGTATAATATTCTTTGAAGATAGACTGTGATGAATTAAATATGAACACTGAAAACTCCAGAGCAACCGCTATTCTTTTAAAGTGACCAACTAATAAGCCAAGAGTGCAGAAAATATAACTGAATGATAAAAATACTAAATCTACCATCAGGCAGAAAAACAGGAAAATTAGGAATTAGAAAAGGATGAAGTACAGAAAACAACTAGAAAGCCAGTAGATTTAAATGCATGTACATAAATAATTATAATAAATGATATAAATGCTTCAATTAAGAGAGACACTGTCAAATTATGTAAAAATAAGAAACAGCTGTATACTTTCTAAAACGAAACCATTTTAAACATGAAGACCTATGTGAAAGTTGGGTAAAAGGATGGAAAATATATTAATGCAAACAGTAAATATTAAAGCTAAAAAATCCTAGCACTATTAATTGTTAATCACACACAGAGAGAGAGAGAGAGAGAGAGAGAGACTGAGCCCAAATAAATGAACTATAAAGAACCATGGAACTAAGAAAAATTAAGTAGCATTTCTTGTCTTCCAGCCCATTATCTGTCTTGTCTGTCTCTCGTATTAATTTCTGTGGGTTCTTCCCACTGCATAGCCTGAAGAAGAAATTAAATTTCTGCTCTCTCCAACCTGGTACCGTCTGACTCTTCTCTAGTAGTTTGGATCCAGGTTGTTGTATTCTGTGGTTTTTCCGTTGGAATTAGGGTCTGTGCAGCACAGCTGGAGTTTTAGGACAATAGAGAGCTTTGGTGAGCGGTTGGCCCTGTCTACTTAACTGTAATTTTAAAAGTTTTTGGGGTTTTTTTGTTTGTTTGTTGTTTTTTTTTTTTTTGAGACAGGGTCTCACTCTGTAACCCAGGCTGGAGTATATTGGCGCCATCTCTGCTCACTGCAACCTCTGCCTCCCAGGTTCAAGTGATCCTCCTGAGTAGCTGTGATTACAGGCACGAGCCACCACACCCCGCTAAGTTTGTATTATTAGTAGAGATGGTGTTTGACCATGTTGGCCAGGGTGGTCTCAAACTCCTGGCCTTAAGTTATATGCACACCTGGACCACCCAAAGTACTGGGATTACAGGCATGAGCCACCATGCCCGGCCGATTCTGAAGATTTTTTTTTTTTTTTAGATGGATTTTCACTTTTGTTGCCCAGGCTGGAGTACAATGCCACAACCTCGGCTCACTGCAACCTCTGTCTCCTGGGTTCAAATGATTCTCCTGCCTCAGCATCCAGATTAGCTGGGGTTACAGTCACCCACCACCACACCCGGCTGATTTTTTTGTATTTGTAGTTGAGATGGAGTTTCACCACGTTGTCCAGGCTGGTCTCAAACTCCTGACCTCAGATGATCTACCAGCCTTGGCCTACCAAAGTGCTGGGATAACAGGCATGAGCCACTGTGCCTGGCCTGATTTAGAGGATTTTTAATGAGACAAGTAATTAACGTGAAAACTAATGGGATAATCCAGACAAGGATTACTCACCTTTGGGGAAGAGATGAAGTGAAAAGCTCTATTCTTGATCAGTCTAAAAATCTGCATGTTAATTAGCCATTCGAGGTGGTGTGTGCCTTTAACCTAAGCTACTCGGGAGGCTGAGGCAGGAGAAGTGCTTGAACCCAGGAAGCGGAGGTTGCAGTGAGCTGAGATCATGCCAATGCATGCCAGTCTGGGTGACAGAGCCAGACTTCATCTGAAAACAAAAACAAAACAAAAATCTGCATGTCAAAATCTCACTCGGGGTAGCATGAAAAGGGGAGCGCTGGGGGTTACAAGTTGCATTGTTCCTTGGCATAAATCTTGGTGGCCATGCGAAGACATACACCTATAGAGACTTGAATAAAAACAGCATGAAAAGGGAGCATTTGGTCTGGGATGCCACATTCAGCCATTCAGTGTACAGTGCCTTTCACAGGGAGGTGTCATTTATGTGAACTAAAATATAAATTTCACCTTGCTGAGAAGAGTAATGTACAGCATGCACTGCATATGTGGTGTCCCTAGGGATGGGGTTGTAGCTGCGAGCATGCTGATGCCTGTTTTGCATCCTGTGCACCCACTCCTCAGTGCTGGGCTACACTTCAAGGAACTTTTTGTGCCTTCTAGACGACTGTACGTAGGAACTGTGGACTCCTGAGAAAACGCATGCACTTAGGTTCCTTAAGAATTTATTTTTGACAAATGAGGCTTGGCTCAAATAAGAAATACACTGGATAGAGGCCACAGCCATTCTTTGTCAGCTGGAAGGCTTTACTCCAGATGCCTAAATTCTCTAAACTTTTTTCACTTATCAACTAGACATCATTTGCAAGGATTCTCCTTTAGCGCTCCCAAAAGACTCTCCTGCCTCTCAGGTCCCTTCATTGCTGATCCACAGTGTCCATTTTCTGTCAAAGACTAAAACATTTTCTCATTGACTTTTAAAATACCTTTCAAAGCCTTAAGTCACCAATTTATGAAGGATTAAGCATAGTCCACCCAAGAATATTTCACCCTTTTTCATTATCTTTTTTCCCCGTTTTTTAAGAATATGTATGAACAATGGAAGGGTATGATAGAATTGATACTCAAGAGATATCTCCTAGTCCTCTCCCCATTTTCTTTGTGTGTGTGTGTGTGTGTGTGTGTGTGTGTGTGTGAGTGTGACAGAGTCTTGCTCTTTCGCCCAGGCTGGAGTGCAGCGGTGTGATCTGGGCTCACTGCAACCTCTATCTCCCAGGTTCAAGGGATTCTCCTTCCTCAGCCTCCCGAGTAGTTGGGATTACAGGTGTGCACCAACACACCTGGCTAATTTTTGTATTTTTAGTAGAGACGGGGTTTCACCATGTTGATGAGGCTGGTCTCGAACTGCTGACCTCCTGATCCACCCACCTAAGCCTCCCAAATGGCTGAGATTACAGGCGTGAGCCACCACGCCTGGTCCCATTTTCTTGTGTTGACACTTCTTAACTCTTAACCTAATGGAGAGAGAGAGAGGGAAATACACACACACACAAACACACAAAAAAAGAAAGAGAGAGCAAAAGAGTAAGACAAGTGCCGGATGGTGTGAGGCCATCTGCAGCATGAAACTAGTATGCATTTTTGAGAAGTAGGTTATAAATAAGCTATTTATATTGCAGAAATGTGTTAAAAATGTTATAAATAGTAAGTTATTAATACAAATTTGATTCCAATGGAAATAGAGGTTATAGCATATACATCAAAAGGGAGAAAGTATAAAAAACAATTACTATATGGTTACAGGCAGGATTTTAGTTTGTTTTGTTATGTTCAGAATGGATGAATATGTATGAGACCATTAATGTCTGGAAGTAAAAAAACAATCAGTTGAAGTATCTTTTTCAATATTAAAACAATTGCTCTAATAGATTACATAGAATCTTTTTCATTGGGGGCGGGGGAACATTCTGAACAGTAAAAAAATTCTGTCAGTTGGAAATACTGTATGTACATAGAAATTTCCAAAGTGACAACACTTTTTAGTATATAATTTCTAAAACTGTATTATAGTGAATGCATGTGTACTTATATAATTTTAAGTCATATCCTAAAGTGAAAGAAAAGAGAATTTAGTTATTATCATATCTCTTTTATGATTTCTCAAAAGAGTACTCTATTCACTGTTATTTGTGGTTTTTCTTTCAGTGAAATACTTTTTTGTATCATTCATCCGTGTTTCTACCAATTTATTAAGGTTTAACTGACATAACTTTTGTATATATTTAAGGTGTACAACATGATGTTTGGATATATGTATATATTATACAATGATTAAATCAACCTAATTAAAACATAAAATAATATAAACATAACATATTTAGGTGAAACTCTAAATACAAATTATAAGATCTCTGTGGTATTCAGAATAACAGTCCCCCTCCAAAAGATGTTTACAGAGCAACCCCTGAACTCAAAAACATCACATTTTATGGTAGAAGGAAATTTGCAGATATGACTAAATATTTTGAGATTGGGATTATCCTAGATTATCTAGGTGAGTCCAACATAATTACAAGGGTCCTTATAAGTAGAAGGAAGGTGGTTAGAATAAGAGAAACATTGGAAAATGCTACAGTATTCAATAGAGGTGGAGGTAAAGTCCATGAGCCAAAGAATGATCTTCTAAAGACAATCAAGTAGATTCTCCTCTAGAGCCAACAGAAGGAACAAAGCCCTGCCAATGCCTTCATTTTAGCTGAGATAAACCTAATTTAGATTTCTGACCTTTAGACTCAAATATAATAAATTTGTGTTGTGTAAACAACTAAATTTGTGGCAGTTTGTTACAGTTATCAATTAAAAACCAAAAATATCTGTATGCTAAGAGTGCAAGTAAACACACTTAAAAAGTAAATAATTATTAAGTGGAGAGGAGTATCATATTTACGGATTGAAGGATTCAAATCTATAGATTTATAGAGTCTTATTGATCTATAGAGTTAATGCAATTCCAGCCAATGTCCCAGAAAAATATTTGTAGACATTAGCATGATGATTCTAAAGCTAATATAAAAGGTGAATAAACTAGAAAAGCTAATATAAAAGGTGAATAAACTAGAATATGCAAAACAATCTGAAAGAGAATCTCAAAGTTGGAGAATCTACACTGGTAATTTCCAGATTTACTCTGTAACTAGTTTAGCCAATGTAGTGTGAGTCTCAAGAAAGGATGGACGAATAGAAATAGAAGGACCAGAATTACCCTACATGTCACCAATTCATTTTGACTAAATTGTAAAGTCAATCTAATGAAGAAATAATAGTATTTAAACAATATGATGCTGGGAAAATGTGATACACATATGAAAAACATGAACTTTGATCCATATTTCAAACCATATACAGAAATTAACACACTCTTAGGCCAAAATGTCAAGCTATAAAATTTTATGGAAAAAAATGACAGAAAATATTTTTGACCATTAAATTATTATATATGATATCAAAATATAAACATAAAATTGATTAAAAATAAGTTGATAAAATAGACTTTGAAAAAATTAAAATTGGTCTTCAAAGAAGACCATTGAGATAATAAAAGTCAATCTATAGAAGACTAAAAATATATGTTATTTAATAATGTGGTAAATAACATTTAATATATAATGTAATAAATAACATATATCAGCATAAATACATATAATTTAGCACTCCTGTGTATACTAAGAATTTTACTAGTTACTTTTAAAAAATTATCTGTGTTTTTCAATAAAATGTCAGTTCTGTTAGCATGTGTTGAGGCTGTTTTGATCTGTATTGTAGTCCCTGCACATGAAAAAAATCTCATTTAATGCTTATGGATTCATTCTGGACCTTCCTTGCTATACTATAATCTGTCACATTGTCAATGTGAATATATCTGTTTATCCTCATAATTTATAATAAATTAACATTTATTATGGTTACTAGTCAGGAACATGGAAAGGCAAGAAGTGTAACTGAACAGGCTGAGTATATATAGATTTAGGGAGTCAAAAGAGGAAAAATAACTGCCAAAAACAAATTTTACACTTTTCCAAGTTATTCTTCTTTTATCAGAATTCTGCCAAAGAAAAATACATTTTTGTTGATATCTTTTTTTTTCTGACCATGAGCATAATTCCTATTTATTGCAGAATAACTTGGAAAACACATAAAAGGTATGAAAAACTTGAATAGCAGTAATGAAATAATACCATAATGCCAGTAACATCATAATGTGGATACAATACTTGATAAAATTTATAGGTGGATCTTTCCACACATTTATCTGTATTTATACTTAGGTTTTAGGTTGAGGTCAACAATTTTGTGCCATTCTCTTATAAATGATTTCAAATAATGCATCATGAATATTTTGTAAAAACATGCAGTAGCCTAGTAAATAATTTTGAAACATAATTTTACATGCCATGTTTCATTCTAGCATACAATTTTTTTCTGATTTTTGACTTGCTTTTATAGCATTTTAAATATTTGAAATGTTTTCTAAGTGTTTTCTACTTTCTCTCAGATTTACTAAAATATTCCATTTTAAATAGTCATTGTTTTCCACTATTTAATTCCACCCCCATGATCCAATCACCTCCCACCAGGCCTTACCTCCAACATTGGGGAACAATCCAACCTGACATTGGGGTGGGGACACAGATCCAAACCTTATAATTCTGCTCTGGCCCCTCCCAAATCTCATGTCCTTCTTACATTGCAAAATACAGTCCCAACAGTCCCCCAAAGTCTTAATTCATTGAAGCATTAACCTAAAAGTCCGCAATCCAAAGTCTCATCTGAGACAAGGCTAATCCCTTCTGCCCATCAGCATGCAAAATAAAAAAAAAAAAAGTTAATTACTTCTAAAATACAATGGAGGCATAAGTTTTGGGTAAATACTTGGGAGAAATCAGCAATAGAAAGGGGCTACAGGTCCTGTGCAAGTCTGAAACTCAGCAGGGAAGTCATCAAATCTTAAAGCTCCAAAATGATTTCCTTCGATTTCATGTCCCACATCCAGGGCACACTGCTGCAAGGGTTGGGCTCCCAAAGCCTTGGGCAGCTCCAACCCTATGACTTTACATGGTTTAGCCCCCAATGGGCTGGCATTGAGTGCTTATACATTTTCCAGGCCTAACTAACTACAAGCTGTCAGTGGATCTATGATTCTGGGGTCTGGAGGATGGTGGCACTCTTCTCAGCGCTCCATTAGGCAGTGCTCAGGGTGGCCTCTGTGTGGGGGTGCCAATCACACATTTCCCCTCTGCACTGCCCTAGTAAAGGTTCTCCATGAAGACTCCACCCCTGCAGCAGGCTTCTGCCTGGACATCCATGCTTTTTTATACATCCTCTGAAATCTAGGCCGAGGCTCCGAGACCTCAGCACTTTCTCTGTGCACCCACAGGCTTAACACCAAGTGGAAGCTACCAAAGCTCATGGTTTGCACCCTCTGAACCAGTGGCTCAAGCTATATTGGGGTCCTTTGGGCCAAGGCTGGCACTGGAGCACCCAGGCTATTGGGAGCAGTGTCCAGACACTGCACAGGGCAGTGGGGCCCTGGGTGTGGTCCATGAAAGCATGCTCCCCTCCTAGTCTTCTCGGCCTGTGATGGGAGGAGGGATTACTGCAGAGGTCTCTGAGATGACTTTGAGGCCTCCCCATTCTCTTGGATATTAACATTCAGCTCCTTGTTGCTTAAGCAGATTTGCACAGCTGGCTTGAATTCCTCACCACAAAATGAGTTTTTATTTTCTACCATGTGGCCAGGCTACAAATTTTCAAAACTTTTATACTCTACTCTGCTTTTCTTTTAAATATAAGGGCCAGTTTTACATAATTTTTTTGTTGTTGACACACATGAGCATAGGCTATTAGAAGCCACCAGGCCCCATCTTGAATGCTATGATGCTTAGAAATTTCTTCTACTAAAAATCCTAAACCATCGCTCTCAATTTCAAAAGTTCCACAGATCCCTAGAGCAGGGGCAAAATGCCACCAGTTTTTTGCTAATCCATAACAAAGGTGACCTTTACTCCATTTCCCCATAAGTTCCTCATTTCCATCTGAGACCTCCTCAACCTGTTCTTCAGTGTCCATATCACTATTAGCAATCTAGTGACAACCCATTAAACACTTATTTAGGAAATTTTAACTCTTCCTTCATCTTCCTGTCTTCCTTTGAGCCTTCCAAACTGTTTCAACCTCTGCCTGTTACCCAATGCAAAAGCTGGTTGCACATTTTTAGGTAACTTTAAATGGCTCATGGTTCTGTAGGCTGTACAGGAAGCATAGCTAGGTGGCCTTAGGAAACTTTCAATCATCGAATAGGCAAGGGAGAATCTAGCTCCTCACATGGCCAATACAAGAGGAAGAGAGATGGGGGAGGTGCTACATTCTTTTTAACAACCACATCTCCTGAGAACTCACTATCATGAGAACAGCACCAAAGGGATGGTGCTAGACCATTCATGAATGTTCCACCCCCATGATCCAATCACTTCCCACTGGGGCCCACCTCCAACACTGAGGATTACAATTCAACTTGAGATTTAGGTGGGAACACAGATCCAAACAATATCACTATTGGAAAAAGGAGACATTACGGATGATCAAATGAGGAATTTTAGCACAGAGATAGGAACTGTAAGAAATGGTTGTGTTAGAAAACAGCAAACTATTTTGAGAGATGAATTTTTCTTTTAATGGGCTCACAATTATCTCTATAATAAACACAAAAATGACATAATTTTTTCAGACAAAGAACATTTAGATTATTCATCCCAGTAAAAATGCATTACAAGACATTATAACACATTTCCTCAGGCAGAGAAAATACCAAGCAGAAACATGAATCTGCACAAACAAAAATCCAGAAAATGGTAAAGATGAAGATAAGGATGTGACAAGGAAATATCTCAGGGCCCGAAAAACACTAAGCTAAAGGAAATATTCAAGCTGGGCACTGCTTAGGGCAAACCTGCCTCCCATTCTATTCATAGTCATCCCTCTGCTCAGAGATAAATGCGTATCTGACTGCCTCCTTTGGAAAGGTGAATCAGTAACTCAAAAGAATGCAATCGTTTGTCTCTCACCTACCTGTGGCCTGGAAGCCTCCTCCCCACTTTGAGTTGTCCCACTTTTGCTTTGAGTTGTTCCTCCTTTCTGGAGCAGACTGAACAAATGTTTATCTTACATATGTTGACTGATGTATCATGTCTCCCCAAATGTATAAAACCATCCTGTGCTCTCACCACCTTGGACACATGTCACCAGGACCTCCTGAGTCTGTGTCATGGATGTGCATCCTCAACCTTAGCAAAATTAACTTTTTAAATTACCTGAGACCTGTCTTAAATTTTGGGGCTTCACACAGAGGGCATTTTATTATTTTATTAATCAGTCAATAATAACAGTGTAAACAAATATGTGTGTGGGGATTAGAGCATTAATAAATGTAATTAAAAATATGACAAAGGATGGGGTGAATTGTATGCATAAGATTTTTAAACTGTACATAAACTAGTATAATATTTTTTTGTAACGCACACACAAGACACTACAATCAATGAGTTTTTTTTGTTTTTTCATTGTATTTTTTTATTATACTTTAAGTTCTAGGGTACATGTGCACAACGTGCAGGTTTGATACACAGGTATACATGTGCCATGTTGGTTTGCTGCACACATCAACTCATCATTTACATGAGGTATTTCTCCTAATGCTATCCTTCCCCCAGCCCCCCAACCCCTGACAGGCCGTGGTGTGTGATGTTCCCTGCCATGTGTCCAAGTGATCTCATTGTTCAATTCCCACCTATGAGTGAGAACATGCGGTGCTTGGTTTTCTGTCCTTGGGATAGTTTGCTGAGAATAATGGTTTCCAGCTTCATCCGTGTCCCTGCAAAAGACATGAACTCATCCTTTTTTAGGGCTGCACAGTAGTCCATGGTGTATATGTGCCACATTTTCTTAATTCAGTCTATCATTGATGGACATTTGGGTTGGTTCCAAGTCTTTGCTATTGTGAATAGTGCCACAATAAACATACATGTGCATGTATCTTTATAGTGGCATGATTTATAATCCTTTGGGTATATACCCAGTAATGGGATTGCTGGGTCAAATGGTATTTCTAGTTCTAGATCCCTGAGGAATCGCCACACTGACTTCCACAATGGTTGAACTAATTTACACTCCCACCAACAGTGTAAAAGTGCTATTTCTCCACAACCTCTCCAGCATCTGTTGTTTCCTGACTTTTTAATGATTGCCATTCTAACTGGCGTGGGATGGACTTTTTAATGATCACCATTCTCATTGGCCTGAGATGGTATCTCTTTGTGGTTCTGATTTGCATTTCTCTGATGAACAGTGATGATGAGCATTTTTTCATGTGTCTGTTGGCTGCATAAATGTCTTCTTTTGAGAAGTGTCTGTTCATATCCTTTGCCCACTTTTTGATGGGATTGTTTTTTTCTTGTAAACTTGTTTGAGTTCTTTGTAGATTCTGGATATTAGCCCTTTGTCAGATGAGTAGATTGCAGAAATTTTCTCCCACTCTGTAGGTTGCCTGTTCACTCTGATGGTAGTTTCTTTTGCCATGCAGAAACTCTTTAGTTTAATTAGATCCCGTTTGTCTATTTTGGCTTTTGTTGCCATTGCTTTCAGTGTTTTAGTCACAAAGTCCTTGCGCATGCCTATATCCTGAATGGTATTGCCTAGGTGTTCTTCTAGGGCTTTCATGGTTTTAGGTCTAAAACTTAAGTCTTTAATCCATCTTGAATTAATTTTTGTATAAGGTGTAAGGAAGGGATCCAGTTTCAGCTTTCTATATATGGCTAGCCAGTTTTCCCAGCACCATTATTAAATAGGGAATACTTTCCCCATTTCTGGTTGTTGTCAGGTTTGTCAAAGATCAGATGGTTGTAGGTGTGTGGTGTTATTTCTGAGGCCTCTGCTCTGTTCCATTGGTCTATATATCTGTTTTGGTACCAGTACCATGCTGTTTTGGTTACTGTAGCCTTGTAGTATAGTTTGAAGTCAGGTAGCACGATGCCTCCAGCTTTGTTCTTTTGGCTTAGGATTGACTTGGCGATGCGGGCTCTTTTTTGGTTCCATATGAACTTTAAAGTAGTTTTTCCCAATTCTGTGAAGAAAGTCATTGGTAGCTTGATGGGGATGGCATTGAATCTATAAATTACCTTGGGCAGTATGGCCATTTTCATGATATTGATTCTTCCCATCCATGAGCATGGACTATTCTTCCATTTGTTTGTGTCCTCTTTTATTTCACTGAGCAGTGGTTTGTAGTCCTACTTGAAGAGGTCCTTCACATCCCTTGCAAGTTGGATTCCTAGGTATTTTATTCCCTTTGTAGCAATTGTGAATGGGAGTTCACTCATGATTTGACTCTCTGTTTGTCTGTTATTGGTGTATAGGAATGGTTGTGATTTTTGCATATTGATTCTGTATCCTGAGACTTTGCTGAAGTTGCTTATCAGCTTAAAGAGATTTGGGGTTGAGACGATGGGGTTTTCTAAATATACAATCATGTCATCTGCAAACAGGACAATTTGACTTCCTCATTTCCTAATTGAATACCCTTTATTTCTTTCTCTTATCTGAATGCCCTGACCAGAACTTCCAACACTGTGTTGAATAGGAGTGGTGAGAGTGGGCAGCCTTGTCTTGTGCCAGTTTTCAAAGGGAGTGCTTCCAGTTTTTGCCCATTCAGTATGACATTGGCTGTGGGTTTGTCATAAATAGCTCTTATTATTTTGAGATATGTTACATCAATACCTAGTTTATTGAGTGTCTTTTAGCATGGAGGGCTGTTAAATTTTATTGAAGGCCTTTTCTGCATCTATTCAGATAATCATATGGTTTTTGTCCTTGGTTCTGTTTATGTGGTTATTACATTTATTGATTTGCATATGTTGAACAAGCCTTGCATCCCAGGGATGAAGCTGACTTGATTTTGGTGGATAAGCTTTCTGATGTGCTGACGGATTTAGTTTACCAGTATTTTATTGAGGACTTTTGCATTGATGTTCATCAGGGATATTGGTCTAAAATTCTCTTTTTGTGTGTGTCTCTGCCAGGCTTTGATATCAGGATGATACTGGCCTCATAAAATGAGTTAGGGAGGATTCCCTCCTTTTCTATTGATTGGAATACTTTCAGAAGGAATGGTACCAGCTCCTGTTTGTACCTCTGGTAGAATTCGGCTGTGAATCCATCTGGTCCTGGACATTTTTTGGTCGGTAGGCTATTAATTATTGCCTCAATTTCAGAGCCTGTTATTGGTCTATTCAGAGGTTCAACTTCTTCCGGGTTTAGTCTTGGGAGAGTGTATGTGTCCAGGAATTTATCCATTTCTTCTAGATTTTCTAGTTTATTTGTGCACCTGTGTTTACAGTATTCTCTGATGGTGGTTTGTATTTCTGTGGGATCAGTGGTGATATCCCCTTTATCATTTTTTATTGTGTCTATTTGATTCTTCTCTCTTTTCTTCTTTATTAGTCTTGCTAGTGGTCTATCAACTTTGCTGATCTTTTCAAAAAAGCAGCTCCTGGATTCATTGATTTTTTGAAGGGGTTTTTGTGTCTCTATCTCTTTTAGTTCTGCTCTGATCTTAGTTATTTCTTGCCTTCTGCTAGCTTTTGAATGTGTTTGCTCTTGCTTCTCTAGTTCTTTTGTGATGTTAGGGTGTCGATTTTAGATCTTTCCTGCTTTCTCTTATGGTCTTTTAGTGCTATAAATTTCCTTCTCCACACTGGTTTAAATGTGTCCCAGAGATTCTGGTACATTGTGTTTTGTTCTCATTGGTTTCAAAGAACATCTTTATTTCTGCCTTCATTTTGTTATTTACCCAGTAGTCATTCAGGAGCAAGTTGTTCAGTTTCCATGTACTTGTGCGGTTTTGAGTGAGTTTCTTAATCCTAAGTTCTAATTTGATTGCACTGTGTTCTGAGAGACAGTTTGTTGTGATTTCTGTTCTTTTACATTTGCTGAGGAGTGCTTTACTTCCAACTATGTGGTCAATTTTAGAATAAGTGCAATGTGGTGCTGAGAAAAATGTATATTCTGTTGATTTGGGGTGGAGAGTTTTGTAGATGTCTATTAGAGTTCAAGTCCTGGATATCCTTGTTAACTTTCGGTCTCCTTGATCTGTCTAATATGGACAGTGGGGTGTTAAAGTCTCCCATTATTATTGTGTGGGAGTCTAAGTCTCTTTGTAGGTCTCTCAGTACTTGTTTTATGAATCTGGGTGCTCCTGTATTGGGTGCATATATATTTAGGATAGTTAGCTCTTCTCATTGAATTGATCCCTGTACCACTATGTAATGGCCTTCTTTGTCTCTTTTGATCTTTGTTGGTTTAAAGTCTGTTTTATCAGAGACTAGGATTGCAACCCCTGCTGCTTTTTTTTTTTTTTTTTTTTTTGCTTGGTAGATCTTCCTCCAGTCCTTTATTTTGAGCCTATGTGTGTCTTTGCACATGAGATGGGTCTCCTGAATACAGCACACTGATGGGTCTTGACTATCCAATTTGCCAGTCTGCGTCTTTTAATTGGGGCATTTAGTCCATTTACATTTAAGCTTAATATTGTTATGCATGAATTTGATCCTGTCATTATGATGTTAGCTGGTTATTTTGCCCGTTAATAGATGCAGCTTCTTCATAGCATCGGTGGTCTTTACAATTAGGCATGCTTTTGCTGTGGCTGGTACCAGTTTTATCTTTCCATGTTTAGTGCTTCCTTCAGGAGCTCTTGTAAGGCAGGCGTGGTAGTGACAAAATCTCTCAGCATTTGCTGGTCTGTAAAGGATTTTATTTCTCCTTCACTTATGAAGCTTAGTTTGGCTGGATATGAAATTCTGGGTTGAAAATTCTTTTCTTTAAGAATATTGAATATTGGCCCCCACTCCCTTCTGGCTTGTAGGGTTTCTGCTGAGAGATCCGCTGTTAGTTTCATGGGCTTCCCTTTGTGGTAACTCGACCTTTCTCTCTGGCTGCGCTTAACACTTTTTCCTTCATTTCAACCTTGGTGAATCTGACAATTATGTGTCTTGTGGTTGCTCTTTTCGAGGCGTATCTTTGTGGTGTTCTCTGTATTTCCTGAATTTGAATGTTGGCCTGCCTTGCTATGTTGGGGAAGTTCTCCTGGCTAATATCCTGCAGAGTGTTTTCCAACTTGGTTCCATTCTCCCCATCACTTTCAGGTACACCGATCAAACGTAGATTTGGTCTATTCACATAGTCCCATATTTCTTGGATGCTTTGTTTGTTTCTTTTTACTCTTCTTTCTCTAACCTTGTCTTCTTGCTTTATTTCATTAATTTGATCTTCGATCACTGATACCCTTTCTTCCACTTGATCGAATTGGCTACTGAAGCTTGTGCATGCATCATGTAGTTCTCGTGCCATGGTTTTCAGCTCCATCAGGTCATTGAAGTCTTCTCTACACTGTTTATTCTAGTTAGCCATTCGTCTAATATTTTTTCAAGGTTTTTAGCTTCCTTGCGATGGGTTCAAACATCATCCTTTAGCTCGGAGGAGTTTGTTATTACCGACCGTCTGAAGCCTACTTCTGTCAACTCGTCAAAGTCATTCTCCATTCAGCTTTGTTCTGTTGCTGGCGAGGAGCTGCGATCCTTTGGAGCAGAAGAGGTGCTCTGGTTTCTCCCCATCTTTGTGGTTTTATCTACCTTTGGTCTTTGATGTTGGTGATCTACAGATGGGGTTTTGGTGCAGATGACCTTTTTGTTGATGTTGATGCTATTTCTTTCTGTTTGTTAGTTTTCCTTATAACAGTCAGGTATCTCAGCTGCAGATCTGTTGGAGTTTGCTGGAGTTCCACTACAGACCATGTTTGCCTAGGTATCACCAGTGGAGGCTGCAGAAAAGCAAATATTGCAGAACAGCAAATATTGCTGCCTGATCCTTCCTCTGGAAGCTTCGTCCCAGAGGGGCAGCCACCTATATGAGGTGTCTGTTGGCCCCTACTGGGAGGTGTCTCCCAGTTAGGCTACATGGGGGTCAGGGACCCACTTGAGGAGGCAATCTGTCCTTTCTCAGAGCTCAAACGCCATGCTGGCAGAACCACTGCTCTCTTCAGAGCTGTCAGACAGGGATGTTTAAGTCTGCAGAAGTTGTGTGCTGCCTTTTGTTCAGCTATGCCCAGTCCACAGAGGTGGAGTTTAGAGGCAGTAGGCCTTGTTGGTCTGCTGTGGGCTCCACCCAGTTTGAGCTTCCTGGCTGCTTTGTTTACCTACTCAAGCCTCAGCAATGGCGGATGCACCTCCCCAAGCCAGGCTGCCGCCTCACAGATCGATCTCAGATTGCTGTGCTAGCAGTGAGCAAGGCTCCGTGGGCATGGGACCTGCTGAGCCAGACACAGGAGAGAATCACCTTGTCTGCTGGTTGCTAAGACCTTGGGAAAATCATAGTATTTAGGCGGAAGTGTCCTTTTTTCCAGGTAGTCTGTCACGGCTTTCCTTCGCTAGTAAAGGGAAATCCCCCAAACCCTTGTGTTTCCCAGGTAAGGCGACACCCCACCCTGCTTCAGCTCACCCTCCACTGGCTGCAGCCACTGTCCAACCAGTCCCAATGAGATGAACCAGGTACCTCAGTTGGAAATGCAGAAATCACCCGTCTTCTGCATTGATCACACTGGGAGCTGCAGACTGGAGCTGTTCCTATTCAGCCAAAAAAGTAGTATAATATTCTTTGAAGATAGACTGTGATGAATTAAATATGAACTTTGTAAACCCTAGAGCAACCACTATATTTTTTAAAGTGACCTAACTAATACGCCAAGAGTAGAGAAAATATAACTGAATGCTAAAAATACTAAATCCACCATCAGGCAGAAAACAGGAAAATTTGGAATAAGAAAAGGATGAAACATAGAAAACAATCAGAAAGCCAGTAGATTTAAATGCATGTATATAAATAATTGTATTAATATAAATGATATAAATGCTTCTATTAAGACAGAGATTGTCAATTTATATAAAAATAAGAAACAACTATATACTATCTAAAACAAACCCATTTTAAATATGAAGACCTACGTGAAAGTTGGGTAAAAGTAAAAGGATGGAAAATATATTAATGCAAACAATCTTAGAACTAAAAATCTTACAGCTATTACTATTTAATAACACACACACACACACACACACACACACACACACACAGCGAGTGAGCAGGCACTCAAATAAATGAACTATAAAGAACCATGGAGCTAAGAGAAATAAAATAGCATTTCCTGTCTTCCAGCCCATTATCTGTCTCGTGTGTATCTTGTATTAATTTCTATGGGTTCTTCCTGCTCCATAGCCTGAAGAAGAAATGAAATTTCTACTCTCTCCAACCTGGTACCCTCTGACTCTTCTCCACTTCTTTGCATCCAGGTTGTTGTATTCTGTGGTTTTTCTGATGGACTTTAGGTGTGTGCAGCACAGCTGGAGTTTAGGACAACAGAAAGCTTTGGTGAGTGGTTGGTCCTTTCTACTTAACCAGTAATTTTAAGTTTTTTTTTTTCTATTACATTTTGTTTTTGTTTTGAGACAGGGTCTCACTCTGTAACCCAGGCTTGAGTACAGTGGCCTGATCTCCTCTCACTGAAACCTGACTCCCAGGATCAAGGTGTACTCCTGCCTCAGCTCCTGGGTGGCTGGGATTATAACAAAATAAAACAAAAATCTGCATGTTAAAATCTCACTCAGGGCAGGATGAAAGGGGAGCACTGGGGGCTAGAATTTGCATAATTCCTTGGCATAAATCTTGGTGGCCATGCTAATGTATACACCTATATAGGGACTTGAATAAAAATGACATGAATAGGGAGCATTTGGTCTGGGATGCCACATTCAGCCATTCAGTGTACAGTGCCTTTCACAAGGAGATGTCATTTATGTGAACTAAAATATAAATGTCACCTTTTTGAGAGGAGTAATGTACAGCATGCACTGCATATGTGGTGTCCCTAGGGATGGGGCTGTAGCTGCGAGCATGGTGATGCCTGTTTTGGATCCTGTGCACCCACTCCTCAGTGCTGGGCTACTTCAAGGAACTTTTTGTGCCTTCTAGACGACTAGACATAGGAACTGTGGACTCCTGAGAAAACACATGCACTCAAGTTCTTTAAGAATTTAACTATTTTTGCCAAATGAGGCTTGGCTCAAATAAGAAATACATTGTATAGAGGCCACAGCCATTCTTCATCAGCTGGAAGGTTGTACTCCAGATTCCTAAATTCTCTAAACTTTTCTCTCTTGTCAACTAGTCATCATTTGCAAGGCTTCTCCTTTAGAGCTCCCAAAAGACTCTCCTGCCTCTCAGGTCCCTTCATTGTTGATCCACAGTGTCCATTTGTCTCTCAAAGACTAAAATATTTTTCATTGACTTTTAAATTACCTTTCAAAGCTATATGTCACCAGTTTACAATGGGTTAAGCATAGTCCATCCAAGAATATTTCATTCTTTTTCATTATCTTTTTCCCCATTTTTTAAGAATACATTTGAAGAATGAAAGGGTGTGACAGAACTGATACTCAGGAGATGTCTCCCAGGCTTCTCTCTCCATTTTCTTGTGGTGACACTTCTTAACTTTTAAGCCAATGGAGAGAGAGAGAGGGAAATAAATACACACACACACACACACACACACAGAGAGAGAGAAAAGGAGGGAGAGGGAGAGAGAGAGACAAGCGCCAGACTGTGTGATGCCATCTGCAGCATGAAACCAGTATGCATGTTTGGGAAGTAGGTTATAAATAAGCTACTTATATTGTGGAAATGTGTAAAAAATGTTTTATAAATAGTAAGTGATTAATACAATTTTGATTCCAACTGAAATAGAGGCTACAGCATATACACTGAAAGGGAAAAACTGTTTTAAAAAAATTACTATATGGTTACAGGGAGGATTTTATGTTTTTTTAGATTCAGAATGGATGAATATGTGTAAGACCATTAGTATCTGAAAGTAAAAAAAAAAATCTGTTGATGTATCTTTTTTTTCCATAATGAAACAATTGTACTAATAGAATACAAAGAATCTTTGTATGTGTGTGTGGGTGGGGGGGAGCATTTTGAACAGTAAAAAAATTCTGTCAGTTTGAAATACTGTATGTACGTAGAATTTTCCAAAGTGATAACTCCTCTTAGTATATAGTTTCTAAAACTGTATTATAGTGAAAGCATGTTACTTATGTAACTTTAAGTGATATCCTAAAATGAAAGGAAGAAAATTTAGTTGTTATCGTATCTCTTTTATGATTTACTCAAAAAGAATAGTATATTCACTGGTATTTATGTTTTCTTTCAGAGAAATTCTGTTTTGTATTATTCATCCATGTTTCTACCAATTTATTAAGGTTTAACTGACATAAAAGTTGTATATATTTAAGGTATACACCATGATGTTTTGATATATGTGTACATTAGGAAATGATTAAATCAAGCTAATTGAAAAATAAAATAATATGAACATAAAATATTTAGGTGAAATTCTAAGAAAAAAATTACAAGATCTCTGTGGTAGGCAGAATAACAGCCTCCTCAAAACAATGTTTACAGAGTAACCCCTGAACTTGTAAACAACACATTTTATTGCAGAAGAAAATTTGTGCATGTGATTAAATCAAATATTTTGAGATTGGGATTATCCTAGATTATCTAGGTGAGCCCAACATTATCACAAGGGTCCTTATAAGTAGGAGAAAGGCGGTTAGAATAAGAGAAACATTGGAAAAGGCTATAGTATTGACTAGAGGTGGAGGTAAAGTCCATGAGCCAAAGAACGGAGAAAGCAAGTAGCATCTTCAAAAGACAATCAAGTAGATTCTCCTCTAGAGCCAACAGAAGGAACAAAGCCCTGCCAATGCCTTCATTTTAGCCAAGAGAAACCTAATTTAGATTTCTGACCTTTAGACCCTAATATAATAAATTTGTGTTGTTGTAAACAACTAAATTTGTGGCAATTTGATTCAGTATCAATAGAAAACCAAACACATCTGTATGCTAAAAGTGTAAATACACTAGGAAATCAAATAATTCCTAATTAAGTGGAGAGGAGTATCATATTTATGGATCGAAGGATTCAAATCTATAGACTTATAGAGTTCTATTGATCTCTAGAGGTAATGCAATTCCAACCAATGTCCCAGAAAAATATTTGTAGACATTACCATGATGATTCTAAAACTGATACAAAAGGCAAATAAACTAGAATATCCAAAACAGTCTGAAAGAGAATCACAAAGTTGGAGAATTTACACTTGTAATTTCCAGATTTACTGTCTAACTAGATTAGCCAATATAGTGTGGTACTGAAGAAAGGATGGACAAATAGAAGGACCAGAAATATACATATATGTCACCAATTCATTTAGACTAAGCTGTAAAGTCAGTCTAATGAAGAAATGATAGCATTTAAACAAGATGCTGGAAAATGTGATATATATATATGAAAAATATGAACCTCGATCCATATTTCAAACCATAAACGGAAAATAACACAATTTTAGGCCAAAATGTCCAACTATAAAATTTTATGAATAAAAGGCAGAATATATATATATATTTTTTTATTTATATAGATATTTATTTTTAATCTTCTTTACCTTTCAGTAACTTTTTTCCCCTGATAATATACCATAGGCATCCTATCAATTATTATATATGATATCAAAATATAAAAGTAAAATTAAAAATAAGTTGATAAAATAGACTTTGAAAAAATTAAAATTTGTCTTCAAATCAGACCACTGAGATAATAAAAAGGCAATCTACAGAATACTAAAAATATATGTAATTTAATAATGTGATAAATAACATATATCCAGCATAAATAACTACATATAATTTAACACTCCTGTGTATACCAAGAATTTTACTAGTTACTTTTAAAAAATTATCTGTGTTTTTCAATAAAATGTCAGTTCTATGAGGCTGTTTTGATCTGTGTTGTAGTCCTAGCACATGAAAAAAACCTGGTTTAATGGCTACGTATTCATTCTGGACCTTCCTTGCTATACTATAATTTTGTCACATCATTAATGTGAATATATTAGTTTATCCTCATAATTTATAATGCGTTAACAACATTTATTAGAGTTAGGAGTCAGGAACATGGAAAGGCAAGAACTCTAACTGAATAGGCTGAGTATATATAGATTTAGGGAGCTCAAAAGAGGGAAAGTAACTGCCAAAAACAAATTTTACATTTTTCCAAGTTATTCTTATATCCGAATTCTGTCAAAGAAAACTACATTTTTATTGATATCTTTCCTTTTTGGACCACGAGCACAATTCCTGTTTATTGCAGAACAACTTGGAAAACACATAAAAGGTATGAAAAACTTGAATAGCAGTAATGAAATAATACCATAATACCAGTAACATCATAATATGGATACAGTTGTTGATAAAATTTAGATGTAGATCTTTCCACACATTTATCTATATTTACACTTACTTAGGTTTCAGGTTGGGGTCCACAATTTTGTAATGCATCATGAATATTTTATAAAAACATTGAGTTACCAGGTAAATAATTTTGAAAAATCATTTTATATGCCATGTTTCATTCTATCATACAATTTTTTTTCTGATTGATTTCTGAATTGCTTTTATAGCATTTTAAATATTTTAAATGTTTTCTAAGTCTTGTCTAGTTTCTCTCAGATTTACTACAATATTCCATTTTAAATAGTGGGCTTTTTTGCTATTTATTTCCACCAGAATTCCACCTCCATGATCCAATCACCTCCCACCAGGCCCCACCTCCAACACTGGAGATTAGAGTTCAACCTGAGATTGTGGTGGGGACACAGATCCAAACCTTATAATACTGCCCTTCCCTCTCCCAAATCTTATGTCCTTCTCACTTTGCAAACTACAATCCCAGCATTCCCCCAAAGTCTTAACTCACTGAAGCGTTAACTCAAAAGTCCACAGTACAAAGTCTCATCTGAGACAAGGCTAATTCCTTCCGCCTATGGGCCTGTAAAATAAAAAACAAGTTAACTTCTTCTTCTAAGATACAATGGAGGTATAAGCACTGGGTAAATACTTGGGAGAAATCAGCCAAAAGAAAGGGGCTACAGGTCCTGCGCAAGTCTGAAACCCAGCAAGGGAGTCATTAAATCTTAAAGCCCAAAATAATCTCCTTCAATTCATGTCCCACATCCAGGGCACACTGGCAGAAGGGGAGTGCTCCCAAAGCCTAGGGTAGCTCAAACCCTGTGACTTTGAAGGGTTCAACCCCCAATGGGCTGGCATTGAGTACCTATGCTTTTTCCAGGCCCTATTACAAGCTGTCAGTGGATCTACCATTCTGGGGTCTGGAGGATGGTGGCACTCTTCTCACAGCTCCACTAGGCAGTACTTCATTGTGGACTCTGCATGGGGGCTCCAACCCCACATTTCCCCTCTGAACTGCCCTAGTAAAGGTTCCCCATGAGGACTCCACCCCTGCAGCAGGCTTCTGCCTGGACATCCATGCTTTTTTATACATCCTTTGAAATCTAGGCCAAGGCTCCCAAGACTCAACTCTTGCTCTGGGCACCCACAGGCTTAACACCAAGTGGAAACCACCAAGGCTGATGGTTTGCACCCTCTGAACCAGTGGCTCAAGCTGTATTGGGCAACCTTTGGGCAGAGGCTGACACTGGAGCACCCAGGCTATCGGAAGCAGCGTCCAGACATTGCACAGGGCAGTGGGACCCTGGGTGTGGCCCACGAAAGCATTCTCCCCTCCAAACCTCTCAGACCGTGATGGGAGGAGGGGTTACTGCAGAGGTGTCTGCAATGCCTTTCAGGCCTCCCCATTGTCTTGGCTATTAACATTCAGCTCCTTGTAACTTCAGCAGATTTCTGCAGCTGGCTTGAATTCCTCCCCAGAAAATGGGTTTTTATTTTCTACCATTTGGCCAGGCTGCAAATTTTCAAAAGCTTTACACTCTGCTTTCCTTTTAAATATAAGTAAGTGCCAGTTTTATATCTTTTTTTGTTGACACACATGAGCATAGGTTATTAGAAGGAACCAGGCCCCATCTTGAATGCCATACTGCTTAGAAATTTCTTCTACCAGAAACCCTAAATCATCACTCTCAAATTCAAAGTTCCACAGATCCCTAGGGCAGGGGCACAATTCCACTAGTTTCTTTGCTAATCCATAACAAAGGTGACCTTTACTCCACTTCCCCGTAAGTTCCTCATTTCCATCTGAGACCTCCTCAGCCTGGCCCTCAGTGTCCATATCACTATCAGCAATTTAATGACAACCATTTAACAAGTATTTAGGAAATTTCAACTTTTCCTTCATCTTCCTGTCTTCCTCTGAGCCCTCCAAACTGTTTCAACTTCTGCCTGTTACCCAATGCAAAAGCTGTCTCCACATTTTTAGGTATCTTTATTTGGCTCATGCTTCTTTAGGCTGTACAGGAAGCATGGCTGGGAGGCCTCAGGAAACTTTCCACTATGGCAGATTCAAAGGAGGCCATAGTTGGCAGATTCACATGGCTAGAACAGGAGGAACAGGAGGAAGAGAGAGGTTGGGGAGATGCTACACACGTTTTAACAATCAGACCTCGTGAGAACTCACTATCATGAGAACAGCACCAAAGGGATGGTGCTAGACCATTCATGAGAATTTCACCCCCATGATCCAAACAACTCCCACCAGGCCCCACCTCCAACATTAGGGATTATAATTCAACATGAGATTTAGGCAGGAGCACAGATCCAAACCACATCACTATTGGAAAAAGTAGACATCATGGATGAGCAAAAGAGGAATTTTAGCACAGAGATAGGAAGTGTAAATTTCTTAGAAATTTACAGTTAGAAAAAAGCAAACAATTTTGAGAGATAAATACTTATTTTGATGGACTCACATTATCTCTATAATAAACACGAAAAAATGACAATTTTTTTCAGACAAAGAAAATTTAGATTATTCACCCCAGTAGAAATGCATTACATGACATGTTAACACATTTCCTCAGGCAGAAAGAAATACCAGGCAGAAACATGAATCTACACGAACAAACTAAAAACCCAGAAAATGATAAAGATGAAGATATGGATGTGAAACAGAAATATCTCGGGCCCCAAAATCACTAAGTTAAAGGGAAAATTCAAGCTGGGAACGGCTTAGGACAAACCTGCTTCCCATTTTACTCATAGTCACCCCTCTGCTCACTGAGATAAATGTGTATCTGAGTGCCTCCTTTGGAAAGGTTAGTAAGTCAGAAGAATGCAACCGTTTGTCTCTCACCTACTTGTGACCTGGAAGCCTCCTCCCTACTTTGAGTTGTCCCACTTTTACTTCGAGTTTTCCCACCTTTTCGGACCAGACCAAACCAACGTTCATTTTACATATTTTTATCGCTGTCTCATTTCTCCCTAAAATATATAAAACCAAACTGTGCTCTGATCACCTCGGGCACACGCCATCAGGACCTCCTGAGGCTGGATCATGGGTGTGCATCTTCAACCTTGGAAAAATTAACTTTCTAAATTAACTGAGACCTGTCCTTAAATTTTTGGGGTTCATACAGGGGTTATTTTATTATTTTCAATCAGTCAGTAACAGATAACAGTGTAAATAAATATGTATGTGGGAATTAGAACATTAATGAAAGTAATTAACATATATATTACAAAGGATGGGGTGAATTGTAAGTATACCATCATAAGATTTTTAAACTATACAAAAAGTAGTATCATATTCTTTGAAGATAGACTGTGATGAATTATATATGGACACTGGAAACTCCAGAGCAACCACTATCTTTTTTTAAGTGACCAACTAATAAGTCAAGAGTGCAGAAAATATAACTGAATGATAAAAATACTGAGTCCACCATCAGGCAGAAAAACAGGAAAATAGGAATTAGAAAAGGATGAAACATAGAAAACAACTAGAAAACCGGTAGATTTAAATGCACGTATATAAAAAATTGTATTAATATAAATGATATAAATGCTTCTATTAAGACAGAGATTGTCAAATTACATAAAAATAAGAAACCACTAATATACTATGTAAAACAAACCCATTTTAAATATGAAGACCTATGTGAAAGTTGGGTAAAAGTAAAAAGATGGAAAATATATTAATGCAAACACTAAATATTAAAGCTAAAAAATCTTATTAATTATTAATAACACCACCCCGCCCACACACACACACACACACAGAGAGCACCCCAATAAATGAACGATAAAGAACCATGGAGCTAAGAGAAATAGAATAGCATTTCCTGTCTTCCAGCCCATTATCTGTCTCGTCTCTCTCTCGTATTAATTTCTATGGGTTCTTCCCCCTGCATAGCCTGAAGAAGAAATTAAATTTCTGCTCTCTCTAACCTAGTTTTCTCTGACTCTTCTGCACTTCTCTGCATCCAGGTGGTTGTATTCTGTGGTTTTTCTGTTGGAATTTAGGTCTGTGCAGCACAGCTGGAGTTTTAGGACAACAGAAAGCTTTAGTGAGTGGTTGGTCCTTTGTACTTAACTGTAATTTTAAGGGTTTTTTGTTTTTGTTTTTTTGAGACAGGGTCTCGCTCTGTAACCCAGGCTAGAGTACATTGGCACCATCTCTGCTCACTGCAACCTCTGCCTTCCTGGTTCAAGTGATTCTCCTGCCTCAGCTTAGAGTAGCTGTGATTACAGGTGCAAGCCACTACACCTGGCTACTTTTGTATTTCTAGTAGAGATGGTGTTTTACCATGTTTGTTTGACCATGTTGGTCAGGATTGTCTCAAACTTCTGGCTTCAAGTGATCTCCCCACCTGGGCCACCCTAAGAGCTGGGATTTCAGGTATTAGCCACCATGCCCGGCTGAGTCTGAAGATTTTTTTGAGACAGATTTTCACTCTTGTTGCCCAGGCTGGAGTGCAAAGGCACAACCTTGGCTCACTACAACCTTTGCCTCTTGGGTTCAAGTGATTCTTCTGCCTCAGCCTCCAGAGTAGCTGGGATTACAGGCGCCCACCACTACGCCGGGCTAATTTTTTGTATTCGTAGTAGAGATGGGAGTTTTCCCATGTTGTCCAGGATGGTCTCGAACTCCTAACCTCAGATGATCTGCCCACCTTGGCTTCCCAAATTGCTGGGATTACAGGCGTGAGCCACCGAGCCTAGCCTGACTTTGAGGATTTTTAATGAGACAAGCAAAATAACAGGAAAACCAATGGGATAATTCAGACAAGGATAACTCACCTCTGAAAAAGAGGCTAAGTGAAAAGCTCTATCATTGCTCAGCCTAAAAATCGGCGTGTTAATTAGCTGTTCATGGTGGTGCACAGCTTTAATCCCAGCTACTCAGGAGGCTGAGGCAGAATCACCTGAACCCGGGAGGCGGAGGTTGCAGTGAGCCAAGATCACGCCAATGCATGCCAGTCTGGGCCAGATTCCGTCTCAAAACAAAACAAAAATCTGCATGTTAAAATCTCACTCAGGGCAGGGTGAAAAGGGGAGTGCTAGGGGCTAGAAGTTGCATTGTTCCTTGGCATAAATCTTGGTGGCCATGCCAAGGCATACACCTATAGGGACTTGAATAAAAACGGCATGAATAGGGAGCATTTGGTCTGGGATGCCACATTCAGCCATTCAGTGTGCAGTGCCTTTCACAGGGAGGTGTCATTTATGTGAACTAAAATATAAATTTCACCTTGCTGAGAAGAGTAATGTACAGCATGCACTGCATATGTGGTGTCCCTAGGGATGGGGTTGTAGCTGCGAGCATGCTGATGCCTGTTTTGCATCCTGTGCACCCACTCCTCAGTGCTGGGCTACTTCAAGGAACTTTTTGTGCCTTCTAGGCGACTACACATAAGAACTGTGGACTCCTGAGAAAACGCATGCACTTTGGTTCCTTAAGAATTTATCTACTTTTGCCAAATGAGGCTTGGCTCAAATAAGAAATACGTTGTATAGAGGCCACAGCCATTCTTCGTCAGCTGAGACATTTTACTCCAGATTCCTCAATTCTCTAAACTCTTTTCACTTATCAACTAGACATCATTTGCAAGGATTCTCCTTTAGCGCTCCCAAAAGACTCTCCTGCCTCTCAGGTCCCTTCATTGCTGATCCACAGTGTCCATTTTCTGTCAAAAACTAAAACATTTTCTCATTGACTTTTAAAATACCTTTCAAAGCCTTAAGTCACCAATTTATGAAGGGTTAAGCATAGTCCACCCAAGAATATTTCACCCTTTTTAATTATCTTTTTTTCCCCATTTTTTAAGAGTATATTTGAAGAATGGAAGGGTATGACAGAATTGATACTCAAGAGATATCTCCTAGGCTTCTCTCCCCATTTTCTTTTGGTGACGCTTAACTCTTAACCTAATGGAGAGAAATAGAGGGAAATACACACACACACACACACACACACACACACACACACACACACACACACAGAGAGAGAGAGAGAGAGAGAGAGAACATGCAAGAGAAAGACAAGCACCAGACTATGTAAGGCCATCTGCAGCATTAATCTAGTATACATGTTTGGGAAGTAGGTTATAAATAAGCTACTTATATTGTGGAAATGTGTAAAAAATGTTGTAAATAGTAAGTGATTAATACAATTTTGATTCCAACTGAAACAGAGGCTACAGCATAAACACCGAAAGGGAAAAACTATAAAAAACAATTACTATATGGTTACAGGCAGGATTTTAGTTTATGTTTTTTTAGATTCAGAATGTATGAATATGTATAAGACCATTAATGTCTGAAAGTAAAAAAAACAGTTGAAGTATCTTTTCCATAATGAAAACCACTGTAATAATAGAATACATACAATCTTTTTGGGGTGGGGGCAACATTCTGAACAGTAAAAAAAATTTGTCACTTTGCAATACTGTATGTACATAGAATTTTCCAAAGTGATAACTGTTTTTAGTATATAATTTCTAAAACTGTATTATAGTGATGCATGTTTACTTATATAACTTTAAGTGATATCTTAAAATGAAATAAAAGAGAATTTAGTTGTTATCATACCTCTGTTATGATTTCTCAAAAGAATAGTATATTTACTGGTATTTGTGTTTTTTTTCAGTGAAATACTGTTTTGTATTACTCAGCCTTTTTTCTTCCAATTTATTAAGGTTTAACTGACATAAAAATCATATTTAAGGTGTACAACATGACGTTTTGATATATGTGTACATTATGCAATGATTAAATCAAGCTAATTGAAAAATAAAATATGAACATAAAATATTTAGGTGAAACTCTAAGAAAAAATTACAAGATCTCTGTGGTAGGCAGAGTAACAGCCCCCACCCAAACAATGTTCACAATGTAACCCCTGAACTCGTAAGCATCATATTTTATTGTAGAAGAAAATTTGTAGATGTTATTAAATATTTTGAGATTGGGATTATCCTAGATTGTCTAGGTGAGCCCAACATTATCACAAGGGCCCTTATAAGTTGGAGAAAGGTGGTTAGAATAAGAGAAACATTGGAAAAGGCTATAGTATTGACTAGAGGTAGAGGTAAAGGCCATGAGCCAAAGAATGGAGAAAGTAACTAGAATCTTCTAAAGACAATCAAGTAGATTCTCCTCTAGAGCCAACAGAAGGAACAAAGCCCTGCCAATGCCTTCATTTTAGCCAAGAGAAACCTAATTTAGATTTTTGACCTTTAGACTCTAATAAAATAAATTTGTATTGTTGTAAACAACTAAATCTGTGGCAATTTATTACAGTATCAATAGAAACCCCAAAACATCTGTATGCTAAAACTGTAAATACACTAAAAAAAATTACTAATTAAGTGGCGAGGACTATCATATTTATGGATTGAAGGATTCAAATCTATAGACTTTTAGACTTCTATTAATCTCTAGAAGTAATACAATTCCAACCAATGTCCCAGAAAAATATTTGTAGACATTAGCAAGATGATTTTAAAACTGATATAAAAGGCGAATAAACTAGAATATCCAAAACAATCTGAAAGGGAATCACAAAGCTGGAAAATTTACACTTGTAATTTCCAGATTTACTGTCTAATTAGATTACCCAATGTACTGTGGTACTGAAGAAAGGATGGACAAATAGAAGGACCAGAAATATCCATATATGTCACCAATTCATTTTGACTGAGCTGTAAAGTCAATCTAATGAAGAAATGATAGTATTTAAACAGTAAGATGCTGGGAAATGTGAGATATATAAAAAATATGAACCTTGATCGTATTTCAAACCACATACAGAAATTAACACAATCTTAAGCCAAAATGTCAAACTATCAAATTGCATGAAAAAAATGAGAGAAAATATTTTTGACCATTAAATTATTACATATGATATCAAAATATAAAAATAAAATTTATTAAAAATAAATTGATAAAATAGACTTTGAAAAAATTAAGACTTGTCTTCCAATAAGACCACTGAGATAATAAAAAGGCAAATTACAGAATAAAAATATTTATCACATTATTGAATTACATATAACATATATCCAGCAAAAATAACTACATATAATTTAGCACTCCTGTGTATACTAAGTATTTTACTAGTTACTTTGTAAAAATTATCTGTGTTTTAAAATGTCAGTTCTGTTAGCATGTGTTGAAGCTGTTTTGATCTGTGTTGTAGTCCTAGCACATGAAAAACCCTGGTTTAATGTTTACGTATTCATTCTGGACCTTCCTTGCTATACTATAATTTCGTCACCTCGTTAATGTGAATATATTAGTTTATCCTCATAATTTATAATAAATTAAAATGTGTTCGGCTTAGGAGTCAGGAACATGGAAAGGCAAGAACTCTAACTGAACAGGCTGAGTATATATAGATTCAGGAAGCTCAAAAGAGGAAAAATAACTGCCAAAAACAACTTTTACATCTGTCCGAGTTATTCTTATATCAGAATTCTGCCAAAGAAAACTACATTTTTATTGATATATTTCTTTTTCAGACCATGAGGATAATTCCTATTTATTACAGAACAATGTGGAAAGCACATACAAGGTGTGAAAAACATGAATAGCAGTAACGAAATAATTCCAGTAACATCATAATGTGGATACAGTGTTTGATAAAATTTAGATGTGGATCTTTCCACATATTTATCTGTATTTATACTTAGGTTTTAGGTTGGGGTCAACAATTTTGTGTGATTTTCTTATAAATGATTTCAAATAATGCATCATGAATATATTTTTAAAAACACTGAATAGCCTAGTAAATAATTCTGAAACGTAGTTTTATGTGCCATGTTTCATTCTATCATATAATTTTTTCTGATTGATTTCTGACTTGCTTTTATAGAATTTTAAATATTTTAAAAGTTTTCTAAGTGTTTTCTACTTTCTATCAGATTTACTAAAATATTCCATTTTAAATAGTGTTTTCTTTTTCTTAGATTTTGTTCCATAATTTTTTTCATTAAGAACATACACGTATTATCACATTTAATCTACTCACAACCCTCAGAAGGCAGTATTTATTTTTATCATGAATTTACAGATAAAGAATGAAGCTTAGAGAAGTTAAATAAGTTGCTTAATGCTATGAACCAAGTCCATAGTCTGATCCTAGGGTTATACTGTAACACGAAAGGATACTTACACCGCAAGACTAAAGAGGATCAGACCTGATACTCAACCTATGGCTGCATTCCATCCTGAACCACAGTGCCTGAAAACAGTGATTACAGTTTTCTGTGATTCAGTGAGTTCACTGGGAGTTTCTTCTGCTTAGGCTCACCTGGGCTCAAACATGGAACTACAGACAGCTACTCTGGGGTGGTCTAGGATGCCCCCTCACAAGGATGCAGTTCCAACTGGAATGGCAGGAACAGCTAGCATGGCTGGGCCTCTCCCTCCAGCTGGTCTTTCATTCTGGAATTGTTCTCAGCGTGGGGAGCTCAAGACTCCAAAAGGGCAAAGACAGAAATTACAAAGCATCTTAGGACTCAGCCTAGGAAAGTGAGTAATGTCACATCAGAAACATTTCACTGATCAAAATAACCAAGCCAGCATCACCGCACAGGGAAATGAACTCAAACCCTGAAAGGAGAGAGACAGAAAGTCTCATTGCAAAATGGTGTTTTCACAGGAACACCTGACTCATTGGGAGTCATTGTTACCAAAGCGCACACAAAATCTACCCAGTATTTTCATTCTAGTTTACGGGATATGTCTTTGTTGTTATTTGTAAAGTGAAACTTCACAGGGTTACATTGATAAAAGGTGGGGGCTCTCTGACAAATACCAAGAATTATTAATAATTTTTGTACTTGTGTTAGCCTGGATGGAGCACCTTTAACATCGCTGGCACAAGTGATATGTTTCACTTCTTTAAGCGCATTTTTTGCTTAGAGTGGAAGGAGCCCAGGTGGTTTGCTGACCCAATAGTGCTAGATTCCTGAGATACTTCAGAGCTGACTGCTTGGGAACATGGAATTGTTCATTTATGTGTACCCATTCTGGGTCAAGAGACTGCTGATTGCTTGGGAACACTGAGAGATTCCTTTATGTGTGCCCATTCTGGGTCAAGAGAGACCACTTGTACTGTGAACCATCTGGTCCAATCTCTCCCTGTTCTCTGTGACCTTCATGGGTAGAGAGGAACAAAGCAACTAAGGCTCCCGTCATTAACCACAATTGTCAGGTTTCCTTTTATTGACAAATTTGGAGTTGGAATGGTTTTGAGGAGAGGAGCCTGAGCTGCCTGACTCAAACCTTGCAGCAACTTCCTGGCTGCTCTGAGACATCTTCTCCCTGCAGCCTGCATCAGAGGGTAGGTTTGAGAACAGAGACTTAAGGGAATGGGAAGGAAAAGAACAAAAAGACAATCAGGAATGAGTAGTAAGAATAATCGGCTGCCATGCTGATCATAGGACTTAGGAGAACACAGGACGTGAAGGGTATCACACATGCCTTCGTCCCCCACCCCAGCCTACACCACTGCCAGCCTTGCCCCTGCTCTGTCCCCCTCAGAAGGACGCCAAGAGACGGAGGGTGGCAAAAAACCAACGCGTTATTCTTTTCTGACCCCCTGCCCCACTCTCACCAGATGCCTCTGAAAATCAACTGGAAGATGGGAGGAATCAAGAATGACTGCCGTCACCATGGAAACTCCTTGATGGCGAGATTGCTTTGAGAACCAGGAGGGGATGAGATAAGCACCAGAGGAACACTGGGCAGTCAGGGCCCAACATCCACCAACCCTTTCTTCCAGATAACTCCTTTGTTCTCTGGGCTGGTCTCCCTCTTGCTCCTATAGGGGCCCTTTCTGACTCTTCACCTGTTTTGGTTCTTCCAGTGGTGCCCTTTCCGGGTCTGTGAGGGAAGGATCTGAGGCCCACTCAGGGCTGCCCCAGGACGGCCACTTCTCACTGCAGCCCAGACACCCTGGTCTATAAGACACACTATCCTTGCCACTGAGAAGGAAGGGACGTCAACACTTTTGAGCCAAGCCCTGTGTTCCCTGCATCCTGCAAGGAAGAAAAATAAAGACCTGACTATTTTTCACAGGTGCAATGGGTGACTAAAGACAGAAAGAGAGTGGTGTGGTTTTCACTTCATCTTGTTGAGAAGCCAGGGCCTGAAGTCCAGAGATCCCCATTCACATGCACCCTCTTGGGTGGGAAGGGGAGGAACTCTTACCTCCCTCTCTGCCATGTTCTCCTCTCGTTGCCCATTTGTGTACTATCCTCTCCGTCCCCTACCTGACTGCATGTGCCTTCAATGCAAAGGTCTTACTGCTCATCAGCTTTACATCTGCATCATAGTCACAATTCCTGCACCTTACAGGCCTGTATCAAATTCTTGTGAATGAGCAAAATCATCTATAAAGGTCACCAATGCCCTGCTTGTCTCAATCCTAGCCAGATACTAGGCTATAATGCTCATTATAAATGTGAAAATAAGGAAGGAGACCACCTCTCCCATTGTCTCCTGTTTCAAAAAGGAAGCAGAAAGTTAAAAAGAAGCAGAAGTGAGATCAATAGCCAGACAGCTTGGCACCAAAAACCAGGCCTGGTAGTTAAACATCAACTCCTAACCTAACTGCTTGTGTTATCTGTAGATTCCAGACATCGTATGAGGAAGCGCTGTGAAACTTTCTGTTCTGTTCTGCTAGCCCTCATTACTGATGCACGTAGCCCTCAATCCCGTAGCCCCTGCTTGCACAATGTATCACGACCCTTTCTTGTGGACCCCTTAGAGTTGTAAGCCCTTAAAAGGGACAGGAATCTTCACTTTGGGGAGCTCAGACCTTGAGATGCGAGTCTACTGATGCTCCCAGCTGATTAAAGCCTCTTCCTTCCTAAAACTGGTGTCCGAGAGGTTTTGTCTGTGACCGGTCCTGCTACAAAAGAAGCTGTGTCCGTTTTTTTTGCAGTGTATAAACAGACTGGCCTATGATCCGTGCCTTTCCTTAAGTAATATCTATCATTACACCAAAAATGAAAATAAAGCCTGTAGGGATTATCGCGCCTTCCAAATACCTGGGCTTCCTCTGGAGGAAACTATTGCTAAATGCCCAAAGTGAAGAAAATAAAAAATGTCTGGAGGGTAGCTCCCCCCAAAATACTAAGAACTCCTAAATAACATAAATTATGGATAAATGAAACATCTATAATCACAGGAAATAGCATAAAATGCTATTGCAAACCCATGATTTTGGTGTATGGATAGTGTGTTCATGTCACTTATTAAAACCATGAAACCTCCGGGCCTGGGGAAAGGGAAGCCGTGCATCCCACTTGACCAGCTCACACCTCCTTCCTTCTGCACTCAGAATCAACTGCCCCTTACCTGCTTTCATGCCTTGATCACTACTGTTTGGTTCTGAGATGGTGCTTTTTTCTGGGTGGAAATTCTGCCTGAAGGGAGCAGGGAATTTGATGTTCTAAATCCAGAACCAGCAAAACTCAATGAGAGGGGCCTCATCCCAATGAACCCAGTACCAACAAACATGCAACAGTCAGGCCTATTTTAAAAAGACTTCTCATCTCTGAACAAATGATACCACATTTTATGAAACTCAATTACCTGCACAGTTCTTTGGAGACCCTGAGGCTCCTGAGCCTTCTCCAACTATCCTAGGCCATCAGGTTACCCTACTCACACTCTTTAGGAAATCTGAAGTTTTAGATTGCTTCCATCACCTGACTGAGGTCCCAAGAAGGTGGCTATATGACAAAAAGGATCCAGCCTCTGCAACTCCCTATTCTCCTGGCAGGCCTCACCTGGTGAGGCCATAAAGCATACGAGTTAAAAGAACACAGTTCCTAGGGACGGTGGCTTTGGTCGGAGTTCTCATGCTGACACATAATAGCTACATGGCCTGAACTGGTTTTCTAAAACGGGAAAGGCTCAGAGCTCAAGCAAGATATGAGCAGACCCCATGAAAGGTAAACAAATGCTGGATATGGCTAGACATGTAAGGACACAACTCAGAGCCATTTCCTTTTCTCAGGTTGTAAAACACATTTTGAGGCTGGAGTTGGGGAGGTGTGTAGCTATTTTGAGATTGGCAATAAAACTCCATAAACACCATTTACCCATGAAATTCCCTGACATGTTATAAGGAAACTCACCTGAGTAGGAGGAATCAGGATAACCCCCCATTCAAAACTCAAGGATGTAAAAATATATCACCTGCTGCCCAGACACAGAGGACTGCTATTGCTATTTAGCACAATGTCTGCATATCCTGTACTTGTACCTTTCTCTCCCTCTCTCTCTTCCCTGTGTAAGGAAAGGCACACAAAAACAGTTGAAAAAGGAAAGTCAAAATGGCATTTCTCCATTCTCACTAAGCCTGACCTGTCTCTCCTCCTTTCATTCCTTCACACAATTATGTAGAGAAAAATTTAAAAACATTTTTAAAAAATGAGCAAAGTGGCAGCTACTCACCAAGTTGTGTCCTAGGCAATCCATTGAACCTTGATTGTGTGGTGACGAGTGTGCTGCTGCTATCAGCCTATAAGCTGACATCAAAATGTCTACAAAAACCTGGCCAGGCCCCCTCTCCTGCCCTCCCTCTTCCACCTTACCCAGACTGAGTGTCCCCTCACCTGAGCTGAGTTGTCTAAGTTCATATTCAATTGATAGGGAGAAATGACACTCCAAGCAGCGTCCTGTTTTCTAGGCAACTTTTTCCAAAAGTTCCTTTTCCAGAATTACTTACCTGAACTTCTAACCACAGAGTGAGTAATGCAGACACACAGAGCCAGAAGAGAGGAAAGGCAGGGGACTCTGAGCTTGCTGGGGTAGAGAGGTCAGAAACCCAGTTTCTTACTCAGCCTTTGTTAGGAAGAGTCCTGATCTTATTCTCCTCTGCAAATAACTTTCCTCCCAGCCCCAGGGATGATCAGCCTGGGAGTGGTCACAGCCTTTTGTGCAATAACTTGGACTTCACCCTCCCCTTTGCCCTTTCTCCTCCTCTGCTCGGTGAGCACGCCCTTCACGTGTTGAGGTGAAGGCATTGGTGTTCAGGCCTAAGAGATGATACAAACCCTCAGATTCACTCACCACAGCCTCTGTGCCACTCACCTCTCTGCTTCTTTCCCAGAGACACCCACCTCTTCTCCAGATCCAGATAATCTTCTGTGAAGCTGTGCAGATACCTGAAGACAGAAGACAAGTGTTACAGAATGTTGTATCTTCCTTTAGACACCCACAGAGAAAACAGCCAAACTGAGTCACCTTCAGTGGTTTAGGGGAAAGATGCATCTACACTGGATAGTTTTCTCAGGGAATTCACACCAACCTCTCTCTTTTGTTGTTGTTGTTGTTGTTGTTGTTTGTTTGTTTGTTTTTTGAAACAGGATCTTGCTCTGTCGCCCAGGCTGGAGTGCAGTGGCATGATCTCGGCTCACTGCAACCTCCACCTCCTGGATTCAAGCGATTCTCCTGCCTCAGCCTCCAGAGTAGCTGGAATTATAGGCGCATGCCACCATGCCCAGCTAATTTTTGCATTTTTTTAGTAGAGATGAGGTTTCTCCATGTTGGCCAGGCTGGTCTCAAACTCCTAACCTCAGGTGATCCACCCACCTCAGCCTCTCAAACTGCTGGGATTACAGGCGTGAGCCACCGCGCCCGGCCCCAACCTCTTAACTCCCAGAAGAGATTGAAGCATATTCCCTCAGGTGGCACAGCTACCACTGAGGGTGTCCTGAAGTGAAGGGAACCCCTTTCTTCTTGATGCAGATTTTCTTTCAGAGGTCTATTCATTAAGAGGAACTTTTCATTACAATGTACCTGCCTCCTTTTCTGTGTTATAGAAAAATATAACCAGGTAATATGTAAGAAAATGGGAGATGATGTACTAAGGAGATGATTACCAAGTCCTAAAGAGGGATTGATATAGAAGCCACTTTAATGCAGCTGACATTCCGCCCAGAGAGCTCTTCTGAAACGGGTGGCACAATCTCAGCAGCATTTCCCACCACCATGTCAACCCCTTGAGAGGGGCATGAAAGGACTCCCACTTCCCTCCAGAGCAGGCTATTCCCTCCTTTCCTCTTCCTCTCATTTCTCAGGTTGTCTGCTATCTGCCCACTTGTTCTCCATTTGTGCTGCCCAATCCTCAACTTCAGGCTTCTCCACATTCCTTGGTGCTTGCATCACACAAGCTAGAGATCAGGTGGAACTGTGGAAGTAGGGAATGGGAAGGTAAAAGGTTTCAACGGCAAGGCTGGATGGTGTCGCTCATTCAACCAATACTGAATGCCCCGTTCTCTCTAGAAAAGGGACCGTGCTAGGTGCTGCACGTTCATTCTCATAGGTCATTATGGGAAAGTATTACTTGTTAATATGTAGTGAGCCACTGGCTGGGGATGGGTGGATCCTGATAGGCCTTAATTTCCTTATTTTTTTAATTGAATTAAACATATTTATAGCAGTGTGCATAAATGTTAATTGTACTCAGAGTATTTCCAACACCAAAGAAGGTAACTTCATGCCTCTCCAAGCTAATATATTCCAAAATTAACCATTCTTCTGAACTCTATCAGGATAGACTAGTTTACCTGCTTTTGACATTCATGTAAATGGAGCCACACACTAGATACTTTTTTGAGTCTGGTATCTTTCTCGCTACATTGTCTGTGATATGTTACACGTTGTTATAAGTTGTTGTATGTAACAGTAATCTGCTCTTGTTCATTGCTCTGCAGTATTTCATTATATGAATATAGCAGAAATTATTCATTCAAAACTTGGTGTACCTTTAGTTCATTCCAGTTTTTAGCCATTATGAGTAAACGTGAAATTGACATTCTTGTGCATGTGTTTTGTTGAATGCAAACACTCATTTCTCGCTTTGGGAGGCCAAGGTGGGAGAATCACTTGAGGCTAAGAGTTTGAGACCAGCCTGGGAAACATAGAGAGACTCTATCTCTATGAAAACATTAAAAAATCGGCTGGATGTGGTACTGTACATATGTAAACAAACACTCACTTCTGTTGGTTATATAACCAGGAGTGTAATTATTGGTCTCATAGTGTATCTTAGTCAGCTTAGGCTGCCACAACAAAATATCGTAGACTAGTTGGCTTAAATGACACAATTTTATTACCTCACAGTTATGGAGTCTAGAAGTCTATGATCAAGGTTCCAGCATTGTCTCTTTCTGATGAGAGCACTCTTCCTGGCTTATAGATTGCTGCCCCCTTCCATGTTCTTACAAAGCATGGAGAGACAAGCAGCAAGCTTTCTAGTGCCTGTTCTTATTAGACCACTAATCCCATCACCGGGGCCCACCCTTGTGACCTCATGTATACATAATTATCTCCCAAGGTCCCACATCCAATAAAATCACATTGAAGATTAAGGCTTCAACAGATGAATTTTGATCATATAGGATTTGGTCTGTAGCATTCTGCCTGACCCCTCAAAATGTATGTCCTTCTTGCATGCTAAATACATCCAATCCATCCCAACAACACAAAGAGTCTTAACTTTTTCTATCATCAACTCCAAAGTCTAAAATCCAAAGGCTCATGTAAATAATATTTAAGTTAGATGTGGGTGAGGCTTGAGGTATGATTCATCCTGAGACAAATTTCCTCTCCAGCTGTGAACCTGTCAAGCCAGACAACATGTGTGCTTCCAGCATACAATCACGGGACATGTATGCGATAGACATTTCCATCCTGAAAATGAGAACTGGTAGGGAAGGAAGGGGCAGTGGGTTCCAAGCAAGTCCTAAACTAACCAAGGCAAATTCCGTTAGAACCTGAGGTCTTAGAATAATCCTTTTTAGTTTGTTGCTCTGTCTTCCACATTATGGTAAATGAAAGATGCAAAAGATCACATATTGTATCATTTCATGCATAGAAAATGTCCAGAATTGACAAATATGTAGAGACCAAAACTACATTAGTGTATTTCTAGGACTGGAGGATTGTGTTGGGGTGATTGAGAATAGACTGATAATTTTTTTTTTTTTTTTTTTGAGACGGAGTTTTGCTCTTGTTGCCCAGGCTGGAGTGCAATGGCACAATCTCGGCTCACCACAACCTCTGCCTCGCGGGTTCAAGGGTTCTCCGGCCTCAGCCTCCCGAGTAGCTGGGATTACAGGCATGCACCCGGCTAATTTTGTATTTTTAGTAGAGACAGGGTTTCTCCATGTTGGTCAGACTGGTCTCGAGCTCCCGACCTCAGGTCATCTGCCTGCCTCAGCCTCCCAAAGTCCTGGGATTACAGTTATGAGCCACCGCGCCCAGCCCTATTTGGGGTGTTTTTATGAGTTGAGTAAAATTTTGTATATTTATATTCTATGGATGTTTGCATAAGTCCACGAATATACTAAACATTGTTGAATTGCACTTTAAATTGCTGATTTTATATTCTATAAATTACTTCTCAGGAATGTGTCTTACAAAAAAAAGTTGGTCTTTATGTTGTTACAGGTAGTTAGTTAGGCATGAGTGTTGGGGGAGAGCCCTCGCCTGCCCCAAGATCATAGTTCACCCTTTTTGTCTCTTAATATGCATGCTCAGGAAGTTGCTTCTCCCTGGGGCCTGCATTCAGTTAACATTTTGATGTTAACAGGTGTGGACCACCAGGAAATGGCCTCTCCCTGCTGCTGCCCAATTATTATTTTTAGAGAGGCAATGCAATAATTGCCTGAAATCACCAGACACTTCTATTGGGTGGGGGGAGAGCCTTCTCCTGCTCCGTTAATGCATAACTACCTGTAACAATATGGTTTAAACATATTGTAGCTTACAGTTACTGGCAATTTACAGGTAAAATCACGGTCTTATTCTTCTCCCAGAACTAAGATTTAGGTCTTATAAATGTCAAAGTTCGTGTTTCTAAAAGATATGTGCTCTATGAACAATTGATAGAAAAACCACTTTTGTGAGGCAGACTGTAAAAATTATATCAGTGTATATCTAATGAAAGTGCTTCGTGAATATAGTCATTGAGTCTGAGTGTGAGCATTCACAGAAAGAGTTCACCTTAGATACCAGATGTAAGTAAAACCTAAACATATAGTGGTAAATGTACTTTGATTTTTTTTTTTTCCGCCCAGGGTGGAGTTCAGTGGTGCAATCTCAGCTCACTGCAGCCTCTGCCTCCCAGGTTCCAATGATTCTGCTGCCTCAGCCTCCTGGGTTGCTGGGATTACAGGCACACGCCACCACGCCTAATTTTTGTATTTTTAATAGAGACGGGTTTCACCATGTTGTCCAGGCTGGTCTTGAACTCCTGACTTCAGGTGATCCACCCGCCTCGGCCTCCCAAAGTGCTGGGATTATAGGCATGAGCCACCACACCTGGCTAAATGTAGTTTAATTTTTTTATGTTTAGCATTGAGTCAGAACTATTTTACAAAACCTAGATTAAATCTATTTCTATATCTATCTACCTATATAATAGTTTGAATAAATATATTTAGACAAGTTCTGATCAAAAGTTGTTATTCTGATTTTTAATAAAGATGAAATGTTAAAATTTCCCACAGGTAGCTACTCTATCTTCACCTCATTGCATGTAAAGTGCTAATTTACTGAGCATGAGATGAATATGACTATTCCCCTACCTGCTCATTTTCTCTTGCAACATGTGGATTACCATACCCTTCCTCTTTCCCCTCCAGCATGCTTTTCCTCTTTAAATATTGAAGCCCTCAATTCATCTTTGGAGAAAGGCCCAGACAACAGACTGTTTCTGTGATTGCGTATTTTTCTCCTGGTTATTTTCCTTAACCTTGGCAAAACAAACATCCAAAGTGATTGAGACCAGTCTCAGATACATTTTGGTTTACACTACAAAGTAACAAAAATGATACGAAAGTATAATGAACATAAATACCAATAATTATGGACCACTATGAAGAGAATCAACAATACATTGTAAACTGATTGCCTATCATGGGCAAGTGAATAAATCCTTGTCTCAAGAGTCTCTGTGTTCTATTATTTGAAGGGATGGAAGAATTGAAGCCATGCAAGGTGTACGGTTTAAGTCAAATCAAAGAAAGATAATTAGTTGGATTGGGAAGTTAAAGCCAATATAGAATTTTACTTCTCCCATTATTTGCTAAACTTTAGTGGCAATCAACAAAACAAAGAAAGAAAACTAGCCCCAAACCAATCTTGTCAGGATAACTTGAGATACAGATTTCTCATAGTTTGGAATAATATTAAGCAAGCAAACAGGCAAAAAACACATAAAATCCTAGACTGGAAACCTATCTTATAAGTGAAGACACTCCGGGAAAAAAAAAAACACAAAGCTGTGAGGATGAGGAAAAAGGGGTACTAGTGACAGAGCTAAAATTTATTAAGATCTATAGCCTGAAAAAATAAGTTTATACTGACAGACAAAATACTAAAAAAGTGTTTTGTTTGGGTAGAATATCAACTATATGGAAGAGAGTAAAAGAGGTATGTAATATGAATTTTCAGTCTTGGAAAGACTTACATTTTGAGAGAGCAAACAGCAAAAAGGAAGAAAGAGGTGCCTTTTGACAAGTGCATTGGAAAAGGAAAAATACTTAAAAAGGAGAAATTTAGGATCATGCTAGCTAAATATAAGCAAAATAATAAATGAAAGAAGCACAACAAATGTCCAAAAATTCGGAACAGAACTTGGATTTTGCTGTGCTGATAGAACATGGTCCTATAAAGACACACACTCTCTCTCTCACTCACTCACACACACACACATACACACTATATATAGTTGAATAAATCAATATAAACTTATTTTTAAACTCAAAAAGCTGATATTTGATTCAATTTAAACTAAGAGGCAACCTCTTTCAACAAAACAACCATAAAGCAGTAAAACCTGTAAGATAACATCTTCAAGTGAACTAAATATACTCAAACACTTGGATATATGAAAAAAAAAAAAAACTTCCTTGATTCTGAAATTCAGTATCTAAGAATAGATATATACAAAAACTGTGACCAATGAAAAGAGATTTGCTTGAACTCAATAAAAATGATGAAAAAGACAAAATTATTGATAGAGACAAGAGGCAGCCAAACGTCCCCAGCAAAACTCCTCCTTTAAGCCTAAAACAGCCTGAAGGCTGAAAAACCAGACTGCCAGTACCAGAGAATCTCAAACTGGCCTGTTCACTGGGAGGATGGGGTGGAGCCTTGGGAAGTTCCTGCCACTTGCAGTGGGGAGGAGCCTGGCTTCTCCTGTTCTTGGGTGGTAACCAGGGATTCAGTATGTGAGGCAGGAATCCTACTAGCAGGACTGTCGTTTTTGCTGACAGGCCCTGTTTCCTTTTTTTTTTTTCCTTTTCATCCAAAAAACCCTGCCCTGCTCCCCATTCAAACTGTCTGCATACCTAATCTTTTTTTTGTCATGTGACAAGAACCTGTATTTTCCTACAACATTATTACAGAATTAAACATTAAATCACAAGGTGCAGAGTGATGAGGGAGGATCATTTGACGCCAGGAGTTTGGGATCTGCCTAGGCAACATTGGGAGGTCCCATCTCTACAAAAATAAATAAATAGGCTGGGCATGGTGGCTCATGCCTGTAATCCCAGTACTTTGGGAGGCTGAGGCAGGCAAATCACAAGGTCAGTAGTTCGAGACCAGCCTGACTAACATGGTGAAACCCTGTCTCTACTAAATACAAAAAATTAGCTGGATGTAGTGGCGGGCGCCTGTGGTCCCAGCTACTTAGGAGGCTGAGGCAGGAAAGTCACTTAAGCCCCGGAGGCAGAGGTTGCAGTGAGCCAAGATTGTGCCACTGCACTCCAGCCTGGCCAACAGAGTGAGACTCCATATCAAAAATAAATAAATAAATAAAATTAGCCAAGTGAGGTGGCACATGTCTGTAATCATAGATACTTGGGGGCTAAGGTCAGAATGTTGTGGGAAACGAGGAACTGGGGAAGCCAAAGGGTGGAACAGGAGGATTGTATTTAGGTGGCCACCAGGCCAGTGGCTTAATATCCAGAGGCTGAGCCCTGAACAAAGACAGGGCTTGACTTTTATACATGCATCTGAAGGGTAGTTGGCTAGTTTGAAACAAGCTTGCAGTGGCGTGAAAGCAGGTTTTACAGAAGCAGAACAAAGGCAGTTTATCAAACAGTGACAGGCTCATAACTCAGGCTTTCATGTGACTCTAGCTATGTGGGCCAAGTTGCTGTTATCTAGCTTTGCTCAAGATGCCTGCACAGTTTTATCTCGTGTCCTTCGCTATGGTGCCCAGATGGCTGCAATCTAAGCTTGCTCAAGCACGTCTCATGATCTCAGTGGTGCTACAGAGACTTACAGACACTAGTTACCGAAAACAGGAATCTATAAACTCAAAAAAACTTTCAGAGCAGGGCACAATCGCACGGAGCGGGGGAGGGATTCAAGAGGGAAGCTGTTCATACCAAAGGAAAGAAAGAAAATTTGTTTTTCCCCTCACATCTCCTGCTTCAAGAGGATCACTTGAGCCCTGGAGTTCCAGGCTGCAGTGAGCCATGATTCTGCCACTGTACTCCACCCCGGGCGACAAAGCAAGAGTCCCTTCTCAATAATAATAATAAACAAAAAGAAAAATCACAACGTGTTCAATGAAATTTAAGATCAAATGACAATGTCATAACAAAAATAAGACAATGAAAAATGAAAATGAGATTAAAAGAAAAAATGGTCTGAGAGAAAATGGTGGAAATAGAAATAAACAAGGAAGGAAGAATATTCATATGATTGGAGTCCTTGAATAAAAAGAATAAAACAATCAAGAGGAGTAAATTAATTTCCAAAATAGAATTTTCAAAATTTCCAAAATAAAATCTCAAAATATATAATGAGAGTGACTGCCTATTATTTGGGTAAATTAACTTTAAAAAATATAGAATCTAAGACCTCGCATAGTAAAACAAATAGAAAAGAAGAAAAAATATCTTCAAATCCTCCAGGTGAAAGAAAAATTAAAATGTCAAGGAGTCTTTCCTAGTGTAAACCAAAAATAAAATTTTAAGGCCCCCAACCATCTGAATGAACTTCCTCCTTAGCCATGGCTGTTTTAAAAATTTAACCTGAAAGACTAGTTCATGCCATGATGGGAAGTGGGGGTCAGACATGCCTCATTATACCTTTCTGGCATTAATATCAACACAGACTTTAAGTCTGATAACAAACATTTTTCAACCTATTCTCTCTGAAGCCTGCTACCTGGAGGCTTCATCTACTGAACTTCGTGATAAAACTTTGATCTCCTTAATCTCTTATCATAACCCAGATATTCCTTTCTATTGTCAACCAGAACATTTTTAAATCTACCTATAAACTGGATCCCCACCCTCAAGTTGTGATGCCTTTCTATCTCCCTAACATGTATAAAACCAAGCTGCACCCCGACCACCTTGGGCACATGTTCTCAAGATCTCTTGAGGGCTGTGTCATGGGTCATGGTCACTCATGTTTGGCTCAGAATAAATCTCTTCAAATATCTTACAGAGTTTGACACTTTTCATCAACCCTAGCATTAGGCTTTACAATAAATAAATAAAGCAAAGAATAAAGAAATAGAATTACATTTTAAAGTCTAAGAAATAAAATGAGTGTGAGATTATATATTCAGCCAAACTATCACTCAAATATCAAGGCCTGAGTAACAGAGCTTTCAACATACAAGAACTTTTGATTTCTGTACTCATGAAACCTTTTTGAGGCTTTTATTAGAGCATGAGCTTCATCCACACAAGAGAAGACCAAGGAAATTTCACCAAAATACCTAATAGTGAGTGTTTTAATATTTACAATTATAAACCTAAGACTAACGCAAACATGTGAGCAGAGGTGGAATAATAAAGTACAATTGTTACAGGTTATGATAATTAAAAAATAATGAAATTTTTTAAATGAGAAGAAAGGAAAAAAACAAGATGAACTCATCATTTTATAGCTATAAATAGGTATTAAACATCATGATTAGTGATTCACAATCCAGATAATAAAGTTTAAATAAGAAAACAGTACATTAGAAAGTTATAAGAAAAAAAGATATCCACTACAACAAAATACAACCTCTTAGATAAATGAATAAATCATTGACTACCAAAAAAGCAAATAATATATACCTCATAAAAATATTAAAATATACCTAATTATAAATACTTGACAAATATAAGACCAAATATATTAGTCATATTATTAAATATAAATAGGGTTAACACATCTCTAAAAATAAAAATATTTTTTCATATTTACCCACAAATCAAGGCTGAATTATACGCTTTACACAAAAGAAACATCTAAAAAAACCCAAATATAAACAAGCCACAACCTACCATTATGAAGAAAGAAAGGAGAACTAGCAAATATAAGCAAATAAAAAATGGCAAAGGAGAAAAAAAATAAGAGAAATTTTTAAAGTGGTAAGAGGCTGTTTCACAGACAAATACATTCACTTACTTAGATATGAAAACAATATATCACATTGAATGACAGAATTGACTAACATCATTTGTTTTGTCTTTCAAATCACTGTGCTATCATTGTTTAGCATCTACTCTTTTAATATAGGTTACATGTATTATACATTACCGTAGGAATTTCACACTGGATGTGTGCTGAAAGCAAACTTAAAGAATTCCAAACCATTAAGAACTGAACTTCGTGAAGAAATAGGGATAGCTGAATAGGCTGTGTCTCAGGACAGCTGCTCATTCAATGAGCATTTTCCATTAGCATTACTAAAGAGAGAGTGATCACATTGCTTCTGGTGTCAGGGAAGCCAAACAAGTGAATAAAAGTCTTGGGCCAAGGCACGATAATAATACAGACATTCCTGTGTCTGAGGTATAGCACCTGCGTTTGTGTGTGTGGGAAGGCTAAGTAGGCATCACAGAGCAAGTATGTGCAATAGCAGCAGTGTTAGAACTCAGAAGCAGGCTGAATTAACTGGAGTTAATCAGCTAGTTGATTTGATCATCTGGAGTCAAATCAGCAGCTGGTTATGTGAATTTGGGCCACAGAGTGGTGACACCCAAGATCCTCACATTTATTAAACAATTGTATTTATGTATCTAAAATCTGGTCACTCAGATTTAAAGTGTGTCCTCAGTAAACATGAAGACAAGCCCAGTGGCTAAGGCATATGTTCAAAGACAAGTTATAAATGGGAGGTAACAACGAAGAAAGTAGCAGCTCAACAGGATGGAAACTTTTTTTTTTTAATACCCACCCATGCTACCACCCCTAAATACCATGGGCAACTTCTGCATCCCAGAGGTGTCAGTGGGAGACTGACTATGACTGAAGTCCTCCTGAAACCCCTGTAGACATGCTAGCAGCAGGCAGGCAGTCCAGAGATGTGCCTTCCTACTTCACTGCTGGTGTCAATGGAGACCTAATAGAAAATGTGATCTCCAACTCCGATCCAGCAGCAGAAGGTAGCTCAGAAAGTCACTTTTCTTGCTATGGTTTAAATGTCTCCTCCAAAACTAACTTTAAAATTTAATTACTGTTACTATTCGACCTTTAAGAACTGATTAGGTCATGAGGGCTCTTACCTCATGAATGAAGAAATTTCATAATTGGGAAGTGGGTTACTTATCACAGGAGTAGGCTCCTGATGAAAGGAGGAGTTCAACCTAGTTTTCTTTTTCCCATTCACTCTCTCACCATGTAATGCCTTCCACCATATTATGTGATCTGTGGTATGATAAGATATCAGGAGGAGGCCCTCAGCCCCATGATCTTGGACTTCTCAGCCTCCAGAACCACGAACCAAATAAATCTCTTCTGTTACTAAATTACCCTGTCTATGATATTCCATTACAGGAACAGAATATGAACTAAAATATTCCTTTGTTTCAGACACCATGTAATCAGGGACCAAATATAAGATGGCCTGGGGAGGGTTTCTATTCCCTCCATGATGTCAGTGGAGACAAAATGGGGAATTTGGACCTTGACTTTCAGTCAGTGTAAGAAGTCAGCCCACAGAAACACTTTGCTCCATTGCCAGCGATTATAGCAAAAACAGAGCAAGGTGTCTAAATTTAGCCACTTCTCACCCCAAAATGAATGGGAGGCAGTACCCACCACCTGCCCAAATACAAGGAGAAGAAAATCCCAGAAAGGAAGAGCTGAACAAATAAAGGAATTGTTTCAATTATAAGGAAAACACTAAGAAGACCCCTGACCAATTCACACGTAAAAGCTACTAGAAGAAAATATGCCAAAAAGTTTTATAACTGAACCAAAGTTTGGAATACCACCCAGGTTTTCAGAGTGGCCTCTATGCAGCATAAAATGAAATCATACCAAAATAGCACTGAAGGGGCTCTCAGAACTAAATGCCATTTGAACCACAGCCCACAAAACTAGGCCAGGCCCCATTTGCCAAACCTAAACTGGGTGACTGCCTGCTAAATAGATGATGTAAAAAGGATCTAGAGTCTCCTAACATCATACCCCAAATGTCCAGATACAAAAACAAAAAAACAAAAATCTCATCACACCACAAACAAGTAAAATCAAAACTTGAATGAAAAAAAGTGATTAACAGATGCTAACACTGAGATGAATCAGATACTACAATTATCTGACAAGAATTTTAAATCAGCCATAATAAAAATACCCAATAAATCAATTATGAATTATCTTGAAGTAAACATAGAAAATTTTACCAAATAAATAGAAATTATAAAAAAGAACCCAAATCAAATTAGAATTATGAAACATGTAAAAACCAAAATAAGTTTAAAAACCTTACTACTTGGGCTCAACAATGGATTGGAAATGACAGAGGAAATAAAAAGTGAACCTAAAGATAGCCTGTGAGAATAATAGACTGCAAGAACTAGACTTTACAAATCTAAACATCATATAGGAAATAGATTGAAAAAATTACAGAGCCTCAGATACTTGTAAAACAATAACAAAAGAGCTAGCATCTGTGTCATTGCTGTCACAGAAGGAGAAAATAAAGAGTGGTTAAATGTCTAAGAAAAGTTCTTCGAACAAAAAAGAAATATCACAGAAGGGATCATGGAGTATCAGGAAGGAAGAAAGAAAGAACAATGAAAACATCAATAGTATCTATATATATGAAACAAGAGAGTTCCCAGACGATCCTCACAGGACATGTGACAGGGGTGTGGCTTGTCTGTTTGGTGACCATGGCTGCTTAAACCCCCCACCAGAGGGCAAGCATGCAGACAAGCAGGTGCAGGAGCCGGAGCGAGCGCTTTTGGGCTCCGGCCCCACAGTGGCATCTAGGGGTGTGTGCCTGTGGTTCCCAAAGCCTCACTGGGCATGCTACAGTGCTGTTTTAGCTCTGCCATCTACAGACAGCTTAAGTGTTAACCAGCTCAGTGCCCTCTTGGTACCCAGGTTCTTGTCTGGCATCCAGGAAGAATCAGGTAACACACGGACTTGAAAGATGGTGAATGTGGGGATTTTATTGGGTGATGGAGATGGCTCTCCACAGGACGGATGGGGAGCTAGAACGGAGATAGAGTGGGAAGATGATCTTCCCCTGGAGTTTGGCCATTACACAGCCAATCTCCTCTCCGACCGTCCCCAGCCGAACTCCTCTTGACATTCAGACACTCCTCTTCTCCCCTTCTCTGCCATGCTGCTCTTCTGCTCCTCTGCTCTTCTGTTCATCTGCTCATCTGCTCTTGGAGCTGGGGTTCATATGGGTACAGGGGAAGGGGGTGCAGCAGGCCAAAAGTCAACGTGAATGCCTGTTCCCATTTAGGGCTGTGGGTTTCCAGGCTTGAGGGTGGGGCCTTTGCCAGGCAACCACCCTCTCCTATCCAGTATTCCCCTGTCTCCTGTCTGTATCATATACAATATACTTTCCTTCTTTTGAGTTTTATGTTAAAAAGTTGAAGCAAAAGCTTTTAACACTCTCTAATGCAGTTTTTCAATCTATGTAGAGAAACACATTTAAAAAAATTTATATGTTGAATACATGAAGACAAAGGGATTGAAGTGGAGATAAATTGTCTACATTTGTCTTAGGCTGCTGAAAAGCTTACACTAGCAGATCGTAAATTATATATGTATAATGCAATATCTGAAGAAGCCACTAAAATACTATTAAAAAATCTTAAACACACAGATGAGACAAAATGGAACTCTAAAAAATATTCAAGGCACTTAGAGGAAGAAGTGAAATGTGAAACAGAGGAATGCAACACAAAGGGATCAAACACAAAGCAAACAAAAATGGCAGACCTAGGTCCTAATATACAAATAATTACATTATAAATAGCTTAAACATACCAGTTAAAAAGCAGAGATTGGCAGAATTATTTTTAAATGATCTAACTATATTTAAAAGAAATAAACTTTAAATATAATATTATAGTTGTTTAAAATAAAAATATAGAAAAAAATACACCAAGCCAGCTTAAAATAACTAGCATCTTCCTAAGTTCACCAATGATGGATTTTTTTGAGTATCATTTTTAGTTCATAGAATTAAACATATTGAGGTATATATGTATCATAGTTATTACTTTATTGGCACTTAAATTGTATCATAGTTGAGCAATAGGAGATTCCTCAAGTTTGCTCCTAAATCCTTTTAAAATGATGCCAATATTTATTGATAATTTTCTGGCTATGAAGTACAGTGAGATCAAGTGTCATCTTGGGAACTTCTCTGTAAACTTCTTGAGGAATAAAGAATAAATTCAGAAAGGCAAAATTACTGTAGAGATACTAGTTTATGGATTGTTGGTGATCATTAAATTTTACCTATAAAACTAAGGTACAGAATATATTAGTCCATTCTCACACTGCTATAAAGAACTAAGACTGGGTAATTTATAAAGAAAAAAGGTTTAATTGGCTCATGGTTCTGCAGGCTTTACAAGAAGCATGGCTAGACAGGCCTCAGGAAAATTACAATCATGGTGGAAGGCAAAGGGGAAGTAGGCATGTCCTACATGGCTGGAACAGGAGGAAGAGATCAAAGGGGGCGGTGCTACACACTTTTAAACAACCATGTCTCATGATAATTCACTTACTATCATGAGAAGAGCAAGGGAAAAATCTGCCCCCATGATCAAATCACCTTCCACCAGGCCCCTTCTCCAACACTGCGGATTACAATTTGACATGAGATTTAGGAAGGGACAGAAATCCAAACCACATCACAGAATACAATATAATGACCATTTTGTTTAATGATGTATATATAGAACAACCATTAAAACTGGGTATAAATGGGAGTGTATATGAAAAGTATAAGATAAATAATTGACATACTGTTATTCACTGATAATAGGAAAAGAGATATACTTTCAATGAAATGCTGAATGGGAGAGAGTGCTGAGAAAATAGGAGGTAACTAGGCAATTTCACTGTTGGCCATATTAGAAAGCCAATTAAGAAGAGCCAAAAAATAGACAAGAGATATAATAAAATGATATTAATATATAGTTAACAATTAAAAATAAAACATTCTTAAATATCAAAAATATACTAAGAGGCATTTTGTATAAAATCCATATAATAAAATATATTACATTATTGGAGCTAAACATCTCAAACATATATACATGTTACTATTGAGTGATCACTAGAATACATAACTTTAAATTAAAAAATAAGGTAGATAAAAATGTGTATATGCCACTGCAGTGTATTTAGCACAAGATTTGTATTTGTGAATGTGTATAGGGCAGATAGATAATGAGTAGATATGCATATATGCATCTATTGATCAGTCTATAAATCTATCATATATCTATACACTTATATTAAAAATAATAGAAGAATAAAGAGAATAATGTCACCATGATGTCAAAATAGAAGATAACCCTCTCATATCTCCCCACAACAAGAATATTGCATGCATTCACAGTCAAAAATGTTTCCATGGGAGGCTCAGAATTTGAATAGATGCTTGTGAAACCCTGGTAGAGCCCAAGACCTAGGAGCATCTTTTTGAGAGTGAAGACTGACAACCAATTGGCTGATCTACCCCACCAAGCTTGCCTCTGGGTTTAAGGTTGGAAATAGCCTAGTTTCCCAAGGAACTTGGTCACAGCCCAATTGGGCCTTGAGCCTGCAAACAAAACTATCCGCCAAGGAGTCCAGAAGGAATTGCACATAGTAGTGCCTTGGCAGAAATGTTCACCTGCCTGCTGACAATAATCCAGCAGAGAACCTGAAAGTTGCTTTGAGGCACTGCTCCAGCTTTCCTCAGCTTAGATCCCCGGTCAGAGCAGCATACATATGAATCAACAGGGAGACTCACCAGTATCTCACAGCCTGGGAATCTGAGCCTGTCTAACAGGATTGATGATCTCTGTCCCACAACAGATCCCAAAGTGGCTCAGTCTCAGCTTCAGCTCCTCCCACTGCAGTAATGTCTACCCCTGAGTGGAGACCAGACTCTTCAACCTCTGTTCACACAGTAGATCCCAATACTTGGTTCCCCTGGGATTCATGTCTAAACTCCAGCCTCTCCTGCTGCAGTTGGAAACTATCCTATCTATGTGAAGAACGACTAGGAAATGTGCATCCATCTGAGCTAATATGAGAGGCACACCAGCCTCCATCATAAATCATATCCTAAGAAAGCCCAGTCTCAGCTCTGGCCCCTCCTGTTTTAATCAAAGAACTACCACACTTTTCTAGGGATCTGTTGTGTGACACATGCCAATCTAAGCCAATGATGCAGGCCCATCAGCCCCTCTCCCACAGCAGATGCTGAAGGGGCCCAATCTCAATTCCAGCTCCTCTCCTTGCAATCATGGACCCATCACACCTGTGCGGAGACCTTCTAAGATGTATACTCATCTGGGCCACAGGGACAGTCTTCTGGACTCAAGCCCCTGGCCAGAATTTCCACACAACCCCAGGATCCTCATTGGATCTTCCCCACATCCATCAGCACTGGGAAGCCACATAAACTTGGAGCCCTAACAAGATTCATGGCAAGTCTGGGCTTAAAGCCTCTTCTAGTTCTGAGATGGCTGAGGTGGTCACAGACTCAGGACACAAAAAGCCAGTTGGCTTACAATCCCTGGAAGGTCCTCTGAAGAAGGACAGGCACAAACAAAGACAGACTGAAAAGAAAATCGAATTCCTCAATAAGTAGACATCATCAAACTTCCATAGCATCAACATTGAAAGAAATGTGTCCTCATCAAAGGGATACAATAAGGTCTTATGATAAAGTGGTGGAGATGTGTATTTTAAACAAAGAATTCAAAGTAGCTATTACAAGGAAGCTCAACAAACTTCAAGAAAACACAGAGAATTAATTCAGACATGCACATGAAAAAATTAACACAAAGAATAAAATAATTTTAAAAAATCAAACAGAAATTTCAAAGGTGAAAAATATAATGAAATAAAAAATGCAGTAGAAAACATGAACATCAGGACTGATCAAACAGAATAAAGAATCAGTGAGCCTGAAGAAAATCTTAGAAAATAAAAATCAGAGGAGAAATAAAAACAATGAAAAGGAATGAACAAAGTTTACAGGATCTATAGGATGACATAAAAAGAGCAAATAGTTGACTTGTTAAGTAAAGGAGGAAAGTGAGAAAGACAAACAGGTAAAAAGTCTTTCAAAATAAATAATAACATAAAACTGTCCAAACCTGGAGGAAGACATACATATCCAGGTATAGAAAGGTCAAAAGTCACCAAATATTTTCAACCCAAATAAAAACACTTTGAAACATATCATAATCAAACTTTCAAAAGTCAAAGATAGAGAAAGTATGCTGAGAGCAGCGAGAGAAAATAAGAAAATAACATATAAGGGAGATCCAATATGACTGGCATCAGGCTTCTCAGAAGAAATACTACATACCAGGAAGTGGTGGAACAAAATATAGAGAGTGCAGAAGGAACAAAAAACAAATTGACAAACAAGAATACTGTACCCAGCACCGTTGTCCTACAGAAATAAAGGAGATAAAAAGACTCCCAAACAGATGCTGAAGGACTTGATGACTATAAGACCTGTCCTACAAGAAATGATAAAGGGAATGATTTAAACTGAAAAAAGATGCTAATGTGATTGTTTACTTATATTGTAACCATGATGTTTAAACCACATATATCTTTAGTAAGAAGACTAAAAAATAAAACTATGAAAATATTAATAACTACAATGATTTGTTAAGAGATGTAAATTCTTACATTAAAAATTCAGAATTTCAGGGGAGAAGGAAATTACTGTGTAAAGTATTTTTTGGTTTGTTTATTTTCTTGATTGGTAATCACAGTAAATTTTCATCAGTTTAAAAAATATCCTATAACTATAGGATATTTTGTTTAAGTCTCATGGTAACCACAAAACAAAACCTATAATATATATACCCAAAATAAAAAGCAGTGGATTAAAACATACTTCTAGAAAATTACATAACCACAAAAGAAGACCGTTCAAAAGGAAGAGAAAATAAAACAACTTAAACAATTAGAAAATAAGTAGAACAATAACATGAGTAAGTCCTTAGTTACTAATAATAACATTGTAAATGGACAAAATTTTCCAATTAAAAGTCATAGAGAGGAATGGATTAAAAAACAAGACCCAACTATATGCTGCCTATAAGAAACTTCCACTATAAAGACACACATAGATTGAAAATGAACAGATGGAAAAAGTGATTCCATACAAATGAAAACCAAAAAAGAGCAGAAGTAGCTATACTTACATCAGATAAAAATAGACTTTAAGTCAAAACTGTAAAAAGAGACAAAGAAGATTATTATATAATGATAAAGTGGTCAATTTAGCAAGAAGATATAAGGATTATAAATATATCTATCTATCTATGGATAGATAGATATATGCACCCAGTGGCAAAGCAATCAAATATATAAAGCAAATATTAATATATCTAAAAGAGAGATAGACTGCAACATAATAATAGAAAGAGACCTCAAAACACCACTTTCAGCAATATACTTTCAGCAATGGAAATATCATCCAGGCAGAATATCAACAAAGAAGCATCAAAGTTAAGCTATACGCTTGAACAAATGGGCCTAACAGACACTGAAATAAAGATTTCATCCAACTTCTAAAGAATATGCAATTCTTTCTTATCAGCACAAAGAACATTCTCCAGGATAGACCCATATGTTAGGCCTAAAAACAAGTCTCAACAAAGCCAAAAATGTTGAAGTTATATCAAGAATATTTTCTGATCACAATAAAATAAAATGCAAAATCAATAAGAAAAGGAGTTTTGAAATCTGTGCACATCAAAATTAAACTTGTTCCTAAATGACCAGTCAATAAAGAAGTTATAGAGAAATTTCAAAAATGTCTTAAAATCAATATAAATGGGAACACAACCTATCAAAACCTATGAAAAACTGCAAAAGCTGTACTAAGATGAAAGTTTATATATCAATAAATACCTACATCAAAAAATAGACTCCAAATAAACAGTCTGATGCAACTCAAGTAACAATAAAAGCAAGAACAAATTGATTCTAAAATTAGTAGAAGAAAATAAATAATGTTGGAAAAGAAATAAACTAAATGATACTTAATAAATTAGCAAAATAGGAATTTGGTTTTTTAAAAATATAAACAAAATGACAAACCTTTAGCCAGAATAGGAAAAAAGAGTGGACCCAAATAAACAAAATGGAAGACCAAAACAAAATTAAAAAATGAAACATTACAACTGATACCACAGTAACGCAAAAAAAAAAAATCATTAGGGAATAATGTAAAAAACTGTAAGCCAAAAAAATTGAAAATCTAGAAGAAATTAATAAATTCCTGGACATATAAACCAACTAAGATTGAAACATGAAGAAATAGAAAACCTAAACAGGCCAGTAATGAGCAATAAGAAGAAAGCAGTAATTTAAAAATATCCCATTAAAGAAAAGCAAAGGCCTAATGGATTAACTGCTGAATTCTACCAAGTATTAAAAGAAGAACACTAATTCCACTCCATTTCAAAAAAACTGAAGAGGAGAAAACATTTTCTAACTGATTCTATGAGACCAGCATTACCCTGATACAAACACCAGACAAAAATAGCACAAAAAAAGAAAACTACAGACCAATAACTCTGATAAATATGAACATAAAAATCCTCAACAAAATACCAACAAGCCAAATCCAGCAACATAATAAGAATACATAATAAGAAGACACAAAAAATGAAAAATATCCTACACTCATGGATTGGAAGAATACTGTTAAAATATTTATACTGCACAAACTGATCTACAGATTAAATGTAATATCTATTAAAATACCAGTGACATTCTTCAAAAAAATTTTAAAATCCTAAAATTCATATAGAACCAAAAAAGACCCTTAATAGCTAAAGCAATCCTTATCAAAAAGAATATGTCTGGAGACATCACACTAACTGGATTTAAATTGTACTATGAAGCTGTAGTAACCAAAACAGGATGGCACTGGCATTAAAACAGACATATAGACCAATGGAACAGAATAGAGAACCCAGAAATAAATCCACACACATACAGCCAATTGGTTTTCAACACAGGCACCAAGAACATATAATGGGAAATGAAGTCCCCTTAGGAAGTGACACAGAAAAAAAAAAAACTAGATATCCATATACAGAAGAATAAAACTAGATCTTCATCTTTCACCCTAAAAAAATTAAACTCAAAATGAATTAAGCACTTACACATAAGATCCTAAAACTATTATATGATTAAAAGAAAACACTGGAAAAATACTCCAGGACATTGGTCAGAGCAAATATTTTATGACTAAGACCTCAAAAGCCCAGGCAACAAAAGCAAAAGTAGACAAAGGGGATTATATCAAGCTAAAAAGCTTCTGCACAGCAAAGAAAACAAAGTGAAGAGATAACCTACAAAATGGGAAAATTATTTGCAGACTATCCATCTGACAGGAGATTAATAACTATGTTATATGAGGATGTCAAATAACTCAATAGCAAAAAGCCCCAAATAATTTAACAACAAAATGGGCAAAAGACCTGAGTAGACATTTATCAAATGAAGACATATGAATAGACAACAAGTATATGAACAAATGCTCAATATTAGTAATCATCAGGGAATTGCAAATTAAAACCACAATGAGATATTATCTTACCCAGATAGAATGGCTATTATCAAAAAGACAAAACTAACACATGCTGGAGAGTATGCAAAGAAAGAGGAACATTTGTACCTTGTTGGTTGAAATGTAAAACGATACAGCCATTAAGGAAAAGAGTATGGTGATTTCTCAGAAGAAACTACAAACACAATTACCATATAATTCAATAATTCCACTGTTGGGTATATAGCCCAAAGAAAGGAGATTAGTATTTTGAAGGCGTATCTGCACTCCCATGTTTATTGCAGCACCATTAACAATAGCCAAACAGGGAAGCAACCTAAGCATCCATCAACGGATGGATGGATAAAGAAAGTGTGGTATATACACATAACGGAATATTATTCAGCTGTAAAAAATAAATTGTCATTTCCATCAAAATAGATAGAACTGGAGTTTATTATGTAAAGTGAAGTAAGCCAGGCACAGAAAGACAGATATTACATGTTCTCACGCATATGTGGGAGCTAAAATAGTGGTTCTCATGGTGGTAGAGAGTAGAATGGTGGTTATCAGAGGCTGGAAATGGAAGCAGAAAGAAAGAATACAGAGAAGTTGGTTAATGGGTGAAGAAATACAGTTACATAGAAGGAACAAGTTTTAGTACTCAATAGTACATTAGGGAAAATATAGTTAGCAATAATTCATTATATATTCAAAAAAGCTAGAAGAGAAGAATTGTAATTTTCCCAAAACAAAGAAAAGATAAATATTTGAGGTGAGAAATGTCCCAGTCACACTGATTTGATTATTACACATCATATACATGTATCAAAATATCACATGTACCCCATATACATGTACAGTTATGTCGATAAAAAAATCCCCAAAATGTAAGAATAAAACATAAAATTAAGAAAAGTAGTATCTGTAGAAGGAGAGAGAAAAAAGGGGAAGAGAGCATTGATAGAAGTTAGATTTTGCTGAACATGTTTTATAAACTTTGAGAGTATTTAAATATTTTGCCTTCCTTAGAATAAAATTAAATGTAAAAAGGTTGACATATGCAGTACTGTCTGAGTCGTTGCAGTGTGTGTCCAGTGTGTGATGTTCCCCTTTCTATGTCCATGTGTTCTCCTTGTTCAGCTCCCACTTATGAGTGAGAACATGCGGTGTTTGGTTTTCTGTTCCTGTGTTAGTTTGCTGAGGATGATGATTTCCAGCTTCATCCCTGTCCCTGCAAAGGACATGAACTCATCCTTTTTTATGGCTGCATAGTATTCCATGGTGTATATGTGCCACGTTTTCTTTATCCAGTCTATCACTGATGGACATTTTGGTTGGTTCCAAGTCTGCTATTGTAAATAGTGCTGCAATAAACATACACGTACATGTGTCTTTATAGTAGAATGATTTATAATCCTTTGGGTCAAATGGAATTTCTGGTTCTAGATCCTTGAGGAATTGCCACACTGTCTTCCACAATGGTTGAACTAATTTACACTCCCATCAACAGTGTAAAAGTGTTCCTATTTCTCCACATCCTCACCAGCATCTGTTGTTTCCAGACATTTTAATGATTGCCATTCTAACTGGCATGAGATGGTATCTAATTGCAGTTTTGATTTGCATTTCTCTAATGACCAGTGATGATGAGCTTTTTTTCATATGTTGGTTGGCCACATAAATGTCCTCTTTTTATTGTTGAAGATGAGGAGATCATAGGTGTACAGCCTTATTTCTGGGCTCTCGATTCTGTTCCATTGGTCTATGTACCTCTTTTTGTACCAGTACCATGCTGTTTTGGTTACTGTAGACCTGTATGGTAGTTTGAAGTTTGGTAACATGATGCCTCCAGCTTTGTTCTTTATGCATAGAATTGCCTTGGCTATTCAGGGTCTTTTTTGTTTCCGTATGAATTTTAAAATAGTTTTTTCTACTTCTGTGAAGAATGTGGTCAGTAGTTTAATAGGAATAGCATTGAATCTATAAACTGCTTTGGGCAATATAGTCATTTAATGATGTTCATTCTTTCTATCCACAAGCATTGGATGTTGTTCCATTTTTTTGTGTGTCTTCTATGATTTTTTGAGCAGTGTTTTGTAATTCTCATTGTAGATATCATTCACCTCCCCAGTAAGCTGTATTCCCAGCTATTTTATTCTTTTTGTGGCAATTATGAATGGGATTACCTTTTTTATTTGGCACTCAGATTGGCTGTTGTTGGTGTATAGGAAAGCTAGTGATCTTTGTAAATTGATTTTATATCCTGAAACTGCTGAATTGTTTTTTATTAGTGGAAGGAGCTTTTGGGCCAAAAGTTTGGGGTTTTCCAGACACAGGATTATATCATCTGCAAATAGAAATAATTTGACTCCCTCTCTTCCTATTTGAATGCCTTTATTTCTTTCTCTTGCCTGATTGCTCTGGCTAGGACTTTCACTTCTATGTTGAATAGAAGTGGTGAAAGAGGGCATCCTTGTCTTGTGCCAGTTTTTATGGGTAATTCTTTCAGCTTTTGCCCATTCAGTATAATATTGGCTGTGGGTGAGGTATTTTCCTTCAATACCTAGTTTATTTGGGGTTTTTAACTTGAAGCGTTGTTGAATTTTATTGAAAGCCTTTTATTTATTTATAGAGATAATCATGTGGTTTTTGTCTTTAGTTCTGTTTATGTGGTGAATTACATTTATTGATTTGTGTATGTTGAACCAACCTTGCATTCTGGTGATGAAGCCTGCTTGATCATGGTGGATTAGCTTTTTGATGTGCTGCTGAAGTCAGTTTGCAAGTATTTTGTTGAGAATTTTTGCATCAATGTTCGTCCAGGATATTAGCCTGAAGTTTTCTTTTGTGTCATGTCTCTGTTGGGTTTCAATATCAAGATGATACTGGCCTTAAAAAATGAGTTGCAGAGGAGTCCCCCCACCTCAACATTTTGGAATAGTTTCTGTAGGAATGTTACCAGCTCTTCTTCTTACATGTTTTAGAATTCAGCTGTGAATCCTTGAGGTTCTAAGTTTTTGTTGTTATTGTTGTTAGTAGGCTATTTATGACTGATTTAGTTTCATAGCTTGTTATTGGTCTGTTCAAGCAATCAATTTCTTCCTGGCTCAGCCTTGGGAGGGTGTATGTGTCCATAAATTTATTCATCTCTTCTAGGTTTTCTAGTTTGTGTGCATAGAGGTGTTAGTAGTAGTTTCTGAGGTTTGTTTTTATTTCTGTAGGGTTAGTGGTAACATATTCTTGATCATTTCTAATAGTGTTTAGTTGGATATTCTCTCTTTTCTTAGTCTAGCTAGAGGTCTATCTGTTATTAATTTTTTTTCAAAAAAAAACAACTCCTGGATTTGTTGATCTTTCCAATAATTTTTCATATCTTGATTTCCTTCAGTTCAGCTCTGATTTTGGTTATTTCTTGTCTTCTAGTAGATTTGGGGTTGATTTGTTCTTGCTTCTCTAATTCTTTTACTTGTAAAATTAGGTTGTTAATTTTAGATTTGTCTAGCTTTTTGATGTGGGCCTTTAGTGCTATGAATTTTTCTATTAACAATGCCTCGCTGTGTCTCAGAGATTCTTGTATGTTGTATCTTTGTTCTCATTAGTTTCAAAGAACTTCTTGATTTCTGCCTTAATTTCATTATTAACAAAAGTCATTCAGGAGCATGTTGTATAATTTTCATCTAATTGCATGGTTTTGAGCAATTTTCTTATTCTTGACTTTTATTTTTATTGTGCTGTCATCTGACAGTATATGTGATATGATTTTGTTTCTTTTGAATTTGTAGAGGATTGTTCTATGTTCAATTGTTTGGTTGATTTTAGAGTATGTGCCATGTGATGATGAGACAACTGCATATTCTGTTGCCTTTGGATGAGGAATACTGTAGAGGTCTATCTGATTCATTTGGTCCAGTATTGAGTTCAGGTCCTGAATATCTTTGTGAATTTTCTGCCTCAATAATCTAATACTGTCAACCCCACTATTATTGTGTGGGAGTCTATGTGTCTTTGTTGGTCTCTACGAACCTGCTTTATGAATCTGGGTACTCCTGTGCTGGGTGCAGAGATATTAAGAATAGTTAGGTCTTCTTGTTGAATTGAACTCTTTAACATTATGTAATGCCCTTCTTTGTCTTTTTTGACCTTTGTTGGTTTGAAATATGTTTTTTTCTGAAACTGGGATTGCAACCGCTGCTTTTTTATGTTTTCCATTTGCTTGGTAGATTTTCCTCCATCCCTGTATTTTGAGTCATTGAGTGTCATTACATGTGAGATAGGTCTCTGAAAGACAGCATACCATTGGATCTTGCTTTTTTATCCAGCTTGTCACTCTGAGCCAGGGGAACCTCCCCCACCCAGGGAGACTGTGATTGAATGTGTGACCCTAGAAACCCATACTTCTTCCATGGATCTTTGCAATCCTCAGGTCAGAAGATCTCCTTATAAACCCACTACACCAAGGCCTTCAGTCTGACAGAAAGAGCTTCGTGGAGTCTTGAGTGTGTCTTTGAGGGTGCTACCAGAAGAGATTAACATTTGAGTCAGCGGACAGGGAAAGACAGGCCCACCCTCAATCTGGATGGGCACCATCAAATTGGCTGCCAGCATGGCTAGAAAAAGCAGCCAGACTTCTGAGTCTTCCAGCCTTCATCTTTCTCCTGTTCTGGATGCTTCCTGCCCTCGAACATCAGACTCCAAGTTCTTCAGCTTTTGGACTTTTGAACTTAACGCCAGTGGTTTGCCAGGGGCTCTTGGGCCTTTGGCTACAGACTGAAGGCTGCACTGTTGGCTTCCCTACTTTTGAGGTTTTTGGACTCAGTCTGAGCCATTACTGGTTTTCTTGCTCCTCAACTTGCAGATGGCCTATTGTGGGACTTCATCTTGTGATTGTGTGAGTCAATTCTCCTTAATAAACTCCCTTTTGTATATATATCTATCCTATTAGTTCTGTTCCTCTAGAGAACCATGACTTAATACAGGGAGTCTGACTTCACATTCTCCCAGAGTGCAGGAGATTTTCTACTGGTTTCTGATTTCTCACAAGGGAATTTGTCTCTGAATTGTTGCTGAATTGATGTGTATGTGAAAGAAATAAGAATCCAAGGCCTTTTACTCTGCCATCTTGCTGGCATCACCAACAATTTTAAAATTAGCTATTAAAATGCAAATATTCCCATAGAATTTCTACAACATATTCAAATATCTCATGCCCTGTATGGAATTCAACCTAGGCAGAAGACTTTGCTTGTATATGAGAAAACATTCCCAAATAAGTCACCTACAATTTCTAACCTCTCAATTCTGACACACTTTGATGTTATTAAAATGAATAAATGCCAATAGTATATTGTGTATACTATTATATTATTTGTGTATAATAGTATAACAATCACGACAGGAGTTATTGAATACTCACTATGTGCTAATCATTATGCTTCACATGCATTATATCATCTATCACTGTAACCACTCTATGAGTTTGGTACTATTATACATTTTAAAGATCAGCATCGAGAAATGAAATCACGGAAGTAAATTTGTCAAAGTCACAAAGCTAATTTTGGGAGACAGAAGTCTTAAGACTGTTTTATTTTTTTAAAAACTATGCTTTTAAATACTATTATTTAGCTTGCCTTTCAACAACTAAATATGTTTTTATCATTGACTTCTTTTTTCTTATATAATTTTTCTTTTCAGTTAGCACAGTTGCATTCTGGAAATTTTTATGTAAAGCCTCTACTACTTTCTATATGAAAAGCGAAATCAACAGAATAACTACAAAAGAAAGATTTCTTTAAAAATGTTTTTGTATATACAGTTTAAATTAGGTAAAACATGACTTCTTCCTTTGAAGTGCTCATTTCTACTATCATTTGTTCTGATTCTACCATGTGCAGAAAAGAAATGAACTTCCCTGGAATTATCACAGTTGACAAACTGTAACAGTCATTAGATATTTTCATTCCACTTATTTTGTGAGGGACTAGTCACAAATTGATCTGACCAACACATGAATTAGATAACTACAGCCTTTAGCATTTGTAGACGATCATGTTAAACTGGCTTCATATTAGAAGTAGTCATTTATGACTAAATGACTCTGAGTACTTGCTTGTGACCCATATTAGCTGGCTCATCATTTTCATGGTAGTGCTAAAGGCCAAGCAGCATCCCTGCAAAATTATCTCCATGTATTTCAAAAGTCTATAGAAGATGTGTCTCATATATTTATGAACATGTTCCATAACTAATCATGTAGTATTCATCTATTAAAAGTAAGATTAATGGCAAAACCTCATGAAGCAAGCACCTATGAATGTATGATGTGTATAATGTATATAAAGTTAATTTTTACTATCTACTAAGAAACAAAAAATAAATGGTTAATAATAGAAATACATTTTTATATAGAAAGACACAGTTGTATAAGGAGAGCTATTATTCCAGAATTAAACTATGAATTCAGTGCCTAGCACATAGCACCCAAAAATTCATTATTGTTTTTATCACCATCATTATCATCATCATGATCCAAACTTGTACAGTGCCTCTTAATTAGGTTTCTTCTAACTAAAATAAAAAATAATTAGTTCTCACTGAGATTACACCAATAACAGCATAAAAGAATTTTAGGGGTACTGCCGCAGTTCTGTTTTGTATATTTTAGACACATCTTGTTGATTCTCACAAAGTCTGTAGTAAGTGGATTTTGGTAGGTTAACTTTCAGAAATCATTCTTGTTTTTTCTGGATTCCGCATTTTTATCAAACAATTCAATGCCTCTATATGGTTATATACATATATATATATAAAATTCATATGTGTATGTATGTCTTTATATTTAGATATTCTTATATAATACTATTATATATTTCAAATATATTAACATAGTAAGAAAATTTTTATTGAGAAATTTTAGAAACACTTGCTGATGCCCATTGGCAGTCCTAAAAATAAAGCCAACTTTTGATCATTAGGCTTTCTATGCCTCTTTAAAGTAATTCTTTAAAATAGAACTATTAATGATAAGAGGGCTTAATCATGAGGTAGCTATTATGAAGCTTAATTATCTCTGTGTACTCAGGAAATTGAGTAAATCAAAGGGTTACAAAACTCCAGTTCTTTTTATCTTTTCATGACCCATGTGTCTCTAGACTTTCCTGCCACCCATATGAAACTTTAATTTCCAGGGCTTAGAGAATCTCCACTAATATAAACAATGACATTTGTATAATTTAGATGATAAAAATAACCAAATGTACAAAAAACAAGCCTTCTGGAAGTTGTTACATGTTACTTAAATAAACTATCTTTTAAAGTTGTACTTATCTTGCTCCATGGAGAGAGAAGTTCAGAATGAAAATTCAAGTACTAACTGTAAAACTGTATTTAAAATATATAAGTTCAATATTGGCAATTTAAGAATATTTGATACTTTAAGACTTATATGCTGTAAATTTTGTAGTCCAGTTTCAGTTTGGGGAATCAAATAATTACTTTTGATAAGTTGGATATAGAGATATATGTATATAAGGACAAAAAGATGGAATTATAACTACAGCAAGAATTTCAAAGAAATTATAATTTTGTAGTGATAGGTCACTTTATTGTGGCTGTTTCTCATAGTTAAGACTATTAAATAATGAATTTTTAATTAGCAGAGCAATAGATATATAAATGTATGTATATATATGTGTATATATGTGTGTATATACATATATGTGTGTATATATCCGTATATATGTGTATATGTATGTATGTATATATGTGTATATGTGTGTATATATGTGTATGTATACATATATGTATACATATATATATATATATAAAATGTTTAGTGAGTGAAGTTACTCAAAGCTGTCTCCATAGGAATATTTATTATTATTTTCATTATGCTGCTAGAAGTCAAGTCTTTCATGGAATTTTTTCTTAATAATTCCTTTTTGAATTTACCACATTATTTTTCACATAGCATTAACGATACCAAGCCTTTGTAATATAATGTTGGAGTTAGTTTTTATAAGTGTCCAAAGACCAATTGGTTTCTAGGTTTTGCTAAACTATGGTAGTTAAGGTGACTAGAATAATTTTGACTGAAATAGGAAAAAGCTTGGTGCCTTTAAACAAAATGGAGTAAAATGTTTGTGGTTTGGTAGCATAGTGTGAGTATGTTTAGTTTCCATGCTTTAAATGATTTTTGGACTCTTTTGGATGCATAGGTTCAGAGAAACTTAATAGTAGAATAAACTTATACTCAAATAATCTTCTGAATTATTCGTTTTTACCCACTTTATGAAAGTCTCTGTGAGAATTTTTAAATGGGCAATGTAAAAACCTTAGCCATTAGTTAGCTATTATTATGATATGTAAAATGGAGTGCAGTTTGCTCTTTGAGTGGAAAAAAAAAGCTATCAAGTCAGCACACACAAAAATCTTCAAAGTGGATAATTGTTGAAAAAACAGAGTTTATTCATCAGGTTTCATCAAATTATATAATAAATAGGTTCCCAGATGCCCTTTTCTTCTATATATGGACTACGCATCACATGCAACATAAACTAGGTGGCCTAATGGTAGACTGAAGAAATCAGTAAATCATCTCTTCCATGAAGATAATAAAAACACTGAAAAAATTGACAAGATCAACTTTTTTATAGTTTTGAAAGTTAACGGAAGACTCACAACAATGTGATAAATACTTATCCAAGTATTCAAGAAAATCAAAGAAATTCTGCTATGCCTTGGTAAAATTAAACTTGACATACTCACATTCTTCTTTCTAAGCTCTATAGTAGCTTAGAAAATCAGCAGTATAACAACTACCAGAGGAGAAAGACCAAGTTTGGAGCTCCACAGAACGTACCTTCTACAGATCATTGTTCCCATTTGACCTGTCTTGCAGCTCCCTAGAAAAACTCTATTAGCAGGGTACTTTTTTTTTTTTTTTTTTTTACTGACTCAGTTAAACATCACAGCTGCCCGAACCTGAAATAATAGTTAGGATAATCAAGAGCCAGGCCAAAAACTTAAAAAAGAAAGATCTAGAGAGCCTTTTAACATCCCTGACGTATGCAAGGAATCCTGATGTTTATGTGCATGTCTTGGTTTACATGATTTTAAATTCTCACCAGCAATGTATGAGGGTATAATTTCTCCACTTTATCACCAGCACTTGTATTTTTTGTTTTAAAAATATATCCATCTTAGTAAGAGTAAAGTGTTATCCCATTTGGGTTTGAATTTTGTTTCCCTAATGATTAATGATGCTGAGCATCTCCTCATGTGCTTACTGGCTTTTCTTATCTTCTTTGTAGAAATGTCTATTCAGATCCTCTGCTAATGTTCAATTGGGGTGTTTGTCTTTTTGTTATTGAGTTATAAGGTCCTTTGTGTATTCTGTATAAGAGTCCCTTACAGGCTGGGCTTGATGGCTTGTGCCTGTAATCCCAACATTTTGGGAGGCCAAAGAGGGTGGATCACTTGAGGTCAGGAGTTCCAGACCAGCCTGGCCAACAAAGTGAAACCCCGTCTCTACTAAAAATACAAAAAAATTAGCCAGGCGTGGTGGCACATGCTTGTAATCCCAGCTACTTGAGAGGCTAAGGCAGGAGAATTGCTTGAACCCAGGAGGTGGAGGTTGCAGTGAGCCGAGATTGCGCTATTGCACTCCAGCCTGGGTGACACGAGCAAAACTCCATCTCAAAAAAAAAAAAAAAAAAGAGTCTCTTACAAATATATCACTGATGAACATTTCTTCCATTTTGTGTGTAATCTTTGTACTTTCTTAAGGATATCATTTGTAGCACACAATTTTTAATTTCATTAAGTTCACTTTACGTGTGTATTTCTATAAATGTGTCAATCTAATCTCAGTTATTTAATTGGCTAGTGCCATGTACTAAATGTTTGTGTTCCCCCAAAATTCATATGTTAAAACCCTAATCCCAGTGTAATGGTATTTGGAAGTGGGTCCTTTAGGAGACAATTAGGTCACAAGGGTGCAGCCTTCATCAATGGTATGTGCACTTATATAAAAAGGTATGAGAGATAGCTAGCTTTTTCCCCATCATGTGAAGATACAAGAAAAAGTCACACTTGTCTGCAGCCTGAAAGAGCACCCCTGCCAAAACATGCCCATGCTGGGCCCCTGATCTCAAACAACCAACATCCAGAACTGTTAAAAATAAATCCCTGTTATTTATAACCCACTCCATTTATGATATTTTGCTATATCAATCCAAACTGTCTTAGACATATGGCATATTCATAGCTTTTTCTGATGACTTTTGTTTTAATGAAGGCTGGGAGAGAACTACCCTAAGAATGAGACATCATTTCAGAGACACTAAAGTGGCTATGACAAAAAGATAGAAAATACTGTATTGGCAAAAATATTGGCAACAAATACTGTAAAAAAAAATAAGTGGCAAAAAATTTGTAGAAATTTAAACCCTTACACATTACTGGTGGGAATGTCATATAGCATAGCCACTGTGGAAATAAAATGGCAGTCACTCAAAAGATTCAAAATGAAGTTATCATATGGCACAGCAATTCCACTCCTAGGTATCTACTGAAAAGAACTGAAAACACATAACCATACAAAAATTTGTACACAAATGTTTATAGAATCAGCAAATTTATAAGAGCTAAAAAGTGGAAGTAAACCAAATGTCCAACAAGTGATGAATGCGTAAATAAGATATGCATACAACTGAACTGTTTACTAAACTCCTGCTTAAGCACTATTTTCTCAATAAATTATTTCCTAATATTCCTATAACAAGTTAGTTTCTCCTCCTCTATTAACAACTTGAGAGCAAAGCCTATGTATACTGCTTATCTACCTTAGTCCTAGGTACATAGTAAGTACTTCATAAATGTTAATTGTTGCATTTTTGGGGTGTTATTAACAGTTGAGAAAATATAAAGCATTGTTTGCAAGCTCTTCAAGAAGAAACTGTTCATGATTTTCCTAACTGGTACTGAAGGCTAACTTTCTTACTCATAAAAAGCTCCTCTACTTAATATCTTATCATTCTTTGCTTTTCAGCATATAAATGTAGAAGTTAAAATTACTTTTGTTGTGTTTCTAATCCATGAAAGAAACAAGCTGTTTTACCTAAAGTAAAATATTTAAAAGTTGTTCTCACATACTGGCAAATGTATTGTACCTAGATTTTATGCACATATATTTCTAAGCTTTTACAGAAAGTCTTACTATGACTCTTTTATTCAATAATAAAATATAAGTGAAATATGGTCAAATGCATTCTTCTAAAGAAGTTAGGAAACAAGGCCCTGAATTAGTGTTGGGAAATAAAGTGCATTTATTTTCATTCCCTAAAGGATTTCCCTCTTTTTTCCTTAACATTATACAAAACGTTTGCGTGGGTATTTGTGGGGAGTAAAATGTTTAAACAAACTTTATATAACATAAATCTTTTGTTTATATTTTAACAATGCCGGAACCTTTTAAGTAATTTAGTTTAATAATCTTATTTTCCCTCACTATAGAAAAAAAAAACAGTGTATAAACACAAGCTAACGTCATAGTAATTTAATCTAAGCATCAAAAGCTTCCCATTAAGTTTTACAACACAGGGTGCTATTTTATAGAATAAAAGCTACATGGACTCAAGGCAGCTTCTAGGAAGCCAGGCTTAAAATTAAAGTCACATACATTTCTGGCAGTGTGGAGGACTGTGTCCATGCCCAAAGCTATGCTCTCTTAGGAGTGATGAAAGTACAAGATACTTTTCCCTGGTTTAATAGGAGTGATGGAAGTACAAGATACTTTTCCCTGGTTTAATGGGAGGTAATAACATAAACTCCCTGACAGTGACAGTAGCAACAAAAATAAATATGCATGTGATGGTAGAAAATACAAATTAATCTAACTAGCCAAGAGTGCTTAATGCAAAACTTTGACTTTAAGTGACCTATGCCAGCCCAGGGACAACCCCTAGGAAACTAGGCTAAAATTCAAAAATAAGGGAGGAAAATCTGAGCACAGACAGCAGACTGCACACTGTAAAGAAAATAGGCAGTGGAGCCAAGATGGCTGAATAGGAACAGCTCCAGTCTACAGCTCCCGGCGTGAGAGACACAGAAGATGGGTGATTTCTCCATTTCCATCTGAGGTACCGGCTTCATCTCACTAGGGAGTGCCAGACAGTGGGCGCAGGACAGTGGGTGCAGCACACCATGCGTGAGCCGAAGCAGGGCGAGGCATTGCCTCACTTGGGAAGCGCAAGGGGTCAGGGAGTTCCCTTTCCTAGTCAAAGAAAGGGGTGACAGACGGCACCGGGAAAATCAGGTCACTCCCACCCTAATACTGCGCTTTTCCAACGGGCTTAAAAAACGGCGCACCAGGAGATTATATTCCGCACCTGGCTCGGAGGGTCCTACGCCCACGGAGTCTCGCTGATTGCTAGCACAGCAGTCTGAGATCAAACTGCAAGGTGGCAGCAAGGCTGGGGTAGGCGCACCTGCCATTGCCCAGGCTTGCTAAGGTAAACAAAGCAGCCGGGAAGCTCGAACTGGGTGGAGCCCACCACAGCTCAAGGAGTCCTGCCTGCCTCTGTAGGCTCCACCTCTGGGGGCAGGGCACAGACAAACAAAAAGACAGCAGTACCCTCTGCAGACTTAAATGTCCCTGTCTGACAGCTTTGAAGAGAGCAGTGGTTCTCCCAGCATGCAGCTGGAGATCTGAGAACGGGCAGACTGCCTCCTCAAGTGGGTCCCTGACCCCTGACCCCCGAGCAGCCTCACTGGGTGGCACCCCCCAGCAGGGGCAGACTGACACCTCACACGGCTGGGTACTCCTCTGAGACAAAACTTCCAGAGGAACGATCAGACAGCAGCATTAGCAGTTCACGAAAATCCGCTGTTCTGCAGCCACCACTGCTGGTACCCAGGCAAACAGGGTCTGGAGTGAACCTCTAGCAAACGCCAACAGACCTGCACCTGAGGGTCCTGTCTGTTAGAAGGAAAACTAACAAACAGAAAGGACATCCACACCAAAAACCCATCTGTACATCACCATCATCAAAGACCAAAAGCAGATAAAACCACAAAGATGGGGAAAAAACAGAGCAGAAAAACTGGAAACTCTAAAAGGCAGAGTGCCTCTCCTCCTCCAAAGGAATGCAGCTCCTCACCAGCAATGGAACAAAGCTGGATGGAGAATGACTTTGACGAGTTGAGAGAAGAAGGCTTCAGACAATCAAACTACTCCGAGCTACAGGAGGAAATTCAAACCAAAGGCAAAGAAGTTGAAAACTTTGAAAAAAATTTAGACGAATGTATAACTAGAATAACCAACACAGAGAAGTGCTTAAAGGAGCTGATGGAGCTGAAAGCCAAGGCTCGAGAACTACGTGAAGAATGCAGAAGCCTCAGGAGCCAATGCGATCACCTGGAAGAAAGGGTATCAGTGATGGAAGATGAAATGAATGAAATGAAGTGAGAAGGGAAGTTTAGAGAAAAAAGAATAAAAAGAAACGAACAAAGCCTCCAAGAAATATGGGACTATGTGAAAAGACCAAATCTACGTCTGATTGGTGTACCTGAAAGTGACGGGGAGAATGGAACCAAGTTGGAAAACACTCTGCAGGATACTATCCAGGAGAACGTCCCCAATCTAGCAAGGCAGGCCAACATTCAGATTCAGGAAATACAGAGAACGCCACAAAGATACTCCTTGAGAAGAGCAACTCCAAGACACATAGTTGTCAGATTCACCAAAGTTGAAATGAAGGAAAAAATGTTAAGGGCAGCCAGAGAGAAAGGTTGGGTTACCCACAAAGGGAGGCCCATCAGACTAACAGTGGATCTCTCGGCAGAAACTCTACAAGCCAGAAGAGAGTGGGGGCCAATATTCAACATTCTTAAAGAAAAGAATTTTCAACCCAGAATTTCATATCCAGCCAAACTAAGCTTCATAAGTGAAGGAGAAATAAAATCCTTTACAGACAAGCAAATGCTGAGAGATTTTGTCACCACTAGGCCTGCCCTACAAGAGCTCCTGAAGGAAGCACTAAACATGGAAAGGAACAACCGGTACCAGCCGCTGCAAAATCATGCCAAATTGTAATGACCATCGAGGCTAGGAAGAAACTGCATCAACTAACGAGCAAAATAACCAGCTGACATCATAATGACAGGATCAAATTCACACATAACAATATTAACGTTAAAAGTAAATGGACTAAATGCTCCAATTAAAAGACACAGACTGGCAAATTGGATAAAGAGTCAAGAACCATCAGTGTGCTGTATTCAGGAAACCCATCTCACGTGCAGAGACACACATAGGCTCAAAATAAAAGGATGGAGGAAGATCTAACAAGCAAATGGAAAACAAAAAAAGGCAGGGGTTGCAATCCTAGTCTCTGATAAAACAGACTTTAAACCAACAAACATCAAAAGAGACAAAGAAGGCCATTACATAATGGTAAAGGGATCAATTCAACAAGAAGAGCTAACTATCCTAAATATATATGCACCCAATACAGGAGCACCCAGATTCATAAAGCAAGTCCTGAGTGACCTACAAAGAGACTTAGACTCCCACACAATAATAATGGGAGACTTTAACACCCCACTGTCAACATTAGACAGATCAACGTGACAGAAAGTTAACAAGGATACCCAGGAATTGAACTCAGCTCTGCACCAAGCAGACCTAATAGACATCTACAGAACTCTCCATCCCAAATCAACAGAATATACATTTTTTGCAGCACCACACCACACCTATTCCTAAATTGACCACATAGTTGGAAGTAAAGCTCTCCTCAGCAAATGTAAAAGATCAGAAATTATAACAAACTGTCTCTCAGACCACAGTGCAATCAAACTAGAACTCAGGATTAAGAAACTCACTCAAAACTGCTCAACTACATGGAAACTGAACAACCTGCTCCTGAATGACTACTGGGTACATAACGAAATGAAGGCAGAAATAAAGATGTTCTTTGAAACCAACGAGAACAAAGACACAACATACCAGAATCTCTGGGACACGTTCAAAGCAGTGTGTAGAGGGAAATTTATAGCACTAAATGCCCACAAGAGAAAGCAGGAAAGATCCAAAATTGACACCCTAACATCACAATTGAAAGAACTAGAAAAGCAAGAGCAAACACATTCAAAAGCTAGCAGAAGGCAAGAAATAACTAAAATCAGAGCAGAACTGAAGGAAATAGAGACACGAAAAACCCTTCAAAAAATTAATGAATCCAGGAGCTGGTTTTTTGAAAGGATCAACAAAATAGACCGCTAGCAAGACTAATGAAGAAGAAAAGAGACAAGAATCAAATAGATGCAATAAAAAATGATAAAGGGGATATCACCACCGATCCCACAGAAATACAAACTACCATCAGAGAATATTACAAACACCTCTATGCAAATAAACTAGAAAATCTAGAAGAAATGGATAAATTCCTCGACACATACACCCTCCCAAGACTAAACCAGGAAGAAGTTGACTCTCTGAATAGACCAATAACAGGATCCGAAATTGTGGCAATAATCAATAGCTTACCAACCAAAAAGAGTCCAGGACCAGATGGATTCACAGCCGAATTCTACCAGAGGTACAAGGAGGAACTGGTACCATTCCTTCTGAAACTATTCCAATCAATAGAAAAAGAGGGAATCCTCTCTAACTCATTTTATGAGGCCAGCATCATCCTGATACCAAAGCCGGGCAGAGACACAACCAAAAAAGAGAATTTTAGACCAATATCCTTGATGAACATTGATGCAAAAATCCTCAATAAAGTACTGGCAAACCGAATCCAGCAGCACATCACAAAGCTCATCCACCATGAGCAAGTGGGCTTCATCCCTGGGATACAAGGCTGGTTCAATATATGCAAATCAATAAATGTAATCCAGCATATAAACAGAACCAAAGACAAAAACCACATGATTATCTCAATAGATGCAGAAAAGGCCTTTGACAAAATTCAACAACCCTTCATGCTAAAAACTCTCAATAAATTAGGTATTGATGGGACATATCTCAAAATAATAAGAGCTATCTATGACAAACCCACAGCCAATATCATACCGAATGGGCAAAAACTGGAAGCATTCCCTTGGAAAACTGGCACAAGACAGGGATGCCCTCTCTCACCACTCCTATTCAACATAGTGTTGGAAGTGCTGGCCAGGGCAATTAGGCAGGAGAAGGAAATAAAGGGTATTCAATTAGGAAAAGAGGAAGTCAAATTGTCCCTGTTTGCAGATGACATGATTGTATATCTAGAAAACCCCATTGTCACGGCCCAAAATCTCCTTAAGCTGATAAGCAACTTCAGCAAAGTCTCAGGATACAAAATCAATGTGCAAAAATCACAAGCATTCTTATACACCAATAACAGACAAACAAAGCCAAATCATGAGTGAACTCCCATTCACAATTGCTTCAAAGAGAATAAAATACCTAGGAATCCAACTTACAAGGGATGTGAAGGACCTCTTCAAGGAGAACTACAAACCACTGCTCAATGAAGTCAAAGAGGATACAAACAAATGGAAGAACATTCCAAGCTCATGGGTAGGAAGAATCAATATCATGAAAATGGCCATACTGCCCAAGGTAATTTATAGATTCAATGCCATCCCCATCAAGCTACCAATGACTTTCTTCACAGAATTGGAAAAAACTACTTTAAAGTTCATATGGAACCAAAAAAGAGCCCGCATTGCCAAGTCAATCCTAAGTCAAAAGAACAAAGCTGGAGGCATCACACTACCTGACTTCAAACTATACTACAAGGCTACAGTAACCAAAACAGAATGGTTCTGGTACCAAAACAGAGATATAGATCCATGGAACAGAACAGAGCCCTCAGAAATAATGCCACATATCTACAACTATCTGATCTTTGACAAACCTGAGAAAAACAAGCAATGGGGAAAGGATTCCCTATTTAATAAATGGTGCTGGGAAAACTGGCTAGCCATATGTAGAAAGCTGAAACTGGATCCCTTCCTTACACCTTACACAAAAATTAATTCAAGATGGATTAAAGACTTACATGTTAGACCTAAAACCATAAAAACCCTAGAAGAAAACATAGGCAATACCATTCAGGACATAGGCATGGGCAAGGACTTCATGTCTAAAACACCAAAAGCAATGGCAACAAAAGCCAAAATTGACAAATGGGATCTAATTAAACTAAAGAGCTTCTGCACAGCAAAAGAAACTACCATCAGAGTGAACAGGCAACCAACAGAATGGGAGAAAATTTTTGCAACCTACTCATCTGACAAAGGGCTCATATCCAGAATCTACAATGAACACAAACAAATTTACAAGAAAAAAACAAACAACCCCATCAAAAAGTGGGCAAAGGACATGAACAGACACTTCTCAAAAGAAGACATTTATGCAGCCAACAGACACATGAAAAAATGCTCATCATCACTGGCCATCAGAGAAATGCAAATCAAAACCACAGTGAGATACCATCTCACACCAGTTAGAATGGCAATCATTAAAAAGTCAGGAAACAACAGGTGCTGGAGAGGATGTGGAGAAATAGGAACACTTTTACACTGTTGGTGGGACTGGAAACTAGTTCAACCCTTGTGGAAGCCAGTGTGGCGATTCCTCAGGGATCTAGAACTAGAAATACCATTTGACCCAGCCATCCCATTACTGGGTATATACCCAAAGGACTATAAATCATGCTGCTATAAAGACACATGCACACATATGTTTATGGCGGCACTACTCACAATAGCAAAGACTTGGAACCAACCCAAATGTCCAACAATGATAGACTGGATTAAGAGAATGTGGCACATATACACCATGGAATACTATGCAGCCATAAAAAATGATGAGTTCATGTCCTTTGTAGGGACATGGATGAAATTGGAAATCATCATTCTCAGTAAACTATCTCAAGAACAAAAAACCAAACACTGCATATTCTCACTCATAGGTGGGAATTGAACAATGAGAACACATGGACACAGGAAGGGGAACATCATACTCTGGGGACTGTTGTGGGATGGGGGGTGGGGGATAGCTTTAGGAGATATACCTAATGCTAAATGACGAGTTAATGGGTGCAGCACACCAGCATGTCACATGTATACATATGTAACTAACCTGCACATTGTGCACATGTACCCTAAAACTTAAAGTATAATAATAATAAAATAAAATAAAATAAAAAAAGAAATTAGGAAAAAGGAAAAAAAGAGAAATAAAGTGAAAAGGACAAACAAGTTATAAAGGGATGGAGAGCTGGAAGAAAAAGAAAACAATGCAAACATTTAAACAACTAATATTATGGCCAGAGACATTTTGATTTTGAAAATATTTTAATGCATTAGAATTATTAACCCCCCCAAAAAAAGAAAATAGTCTTCACAGAATTAATTCAGCCATCACTAAATAAATAAATAAATCACCAAGCACAAAAAACAACAATATTATCTTCCTGGGTGGAAAGACTTAAGTATCCAGAGTTTCTACAATATATTACCTAAGAGGTCCTCTTTGTAATAAACAGGTATGAGAGATTAAAGGAAAGAGGAGAATGTGATCTATGCACACAAACAGAGCAGACAACAAAAACTGCTTTTGAGGGGTCTAAATGTTTGGTTTAGAAAACAGATTTCGTAGCAGCTGCTATAAATATGCTCCCAGAACTAAAGGAAAGCAAATCAAAGCAAAAGAGGGTATGATGACTGTCTCATCACACAAAAGATACCAAATATGAGATATAAATTCTAGGAACCAAATAGAAATTCTGAAATTGAGAAGTACAATAACCAATAGAAAAAATTTACTAGGAAAGTTCAGTAGCAGGTTTGAGCCAGCAGAAAAGAGGATGAGGGAACTTAAAAACAGTACAATAGAAAATATGCAATCTGAAGAAAACAAAGAATAATGAACAGGGAAATATAAAGTACCATTAAGTGCACATACATATGTATAATAAGAATACTAGAAGGAGAAGAAAGGGGAAAAGGGGAAAAATAATATTTGAGGGAACAATGGTTGACAACTTCCTAAATTGATGAAAAACACTGTCTAGATATCCAAGAAGTTTAAGAACTCCAAGAAATATTTAATGAAGAAGATACCCAACTAGATACATAATAGCCAATCTCTGAAATAGCAAGGATAATCATGAAAGCAACAAGAGGAAAACTACTTGTCATGCACAAGAAAACCTTAATAAGATTAATACTGACATCTCATCCGAAACCACGAATGGTAGAAGGCAGTGAGATAATATATTCAAGTGTGAAAGAAAAACATTTTAAATCAATGTTTCTATATTCAGCCAAACTATTCTGGAAAAATGAAGGTAAAATAAATACGTTTCCAGATACAGAAAGAGAGAGAATGTGTTGCTAGCAGACATCTATTTACAGTAAATACTAAAGAAAGTTCTTTAGGCTGAAAGCAAGTCACACCAGACAGTGATTAAAATCTTCATGAAAAAATAAAGAATGCCAGTAATGGTAATTATGTAGGTAAATTTAAATATGGTACAATTGCATATTTCTTATTCTTTCATTTATTAACAGATTTTAAAAGTAATTACATGAAACAATTAATAAAGAATTGTATCAAACTGACTCCACCTATAAAGACACACATAGACTGAAAACAAAGGGATGGAAAAATACTCTCTGCAAATATAAACAGAAAAAAGGCAGGGCTAGCTATACTTAGATTTCAAGATAAAAACTATAAAAAGAGACAAAGTTCTTACATAGCAATAACAGGATCAATTCAACAAGACGATAAAATAATTGTAAAGTTTTTTAGTATAACCTCAAAACCACAGGCAACCAAAGCAAAAATGAAAAAAGAGGATGGCATCAAGCAAAAAAGGTTTTGCATAGTAATGAAAACAATCAATAAGGTAAAAAGATAACCTACAGACTAGGAGAAAATATTTGCAAACTACTCATCTGACACGGGATTAATAAGCAGAATATATAAGGAGCTCGAAGAATAGGAAAAAAAACTGATTTAAAAATGGGCAAAAGATCTGAATAGACATTTCTTAAAAGAAGACATACAAATGGCCAATACGTATAGGAAAAAATCCTCAAAATTATTAATCATCAGAGAAATGCAAATCAAACTCAAAATGTGTATCATCTCACCTGAGTTAAAATGTTTTTTATCAAAAAGACAGGCAATAACGAATCCAAAAAAGGAGAAAGGGGAATCCTCATACATTGCTGGTGGCAATGAACATTAATACAGGTACTACAGAGAACAATATGGAAGCTCCTAAGAAAACTAAAAATAGAACTACTATGTGATTCAGCAATCCCACTACTGGATATATATCCAAAAGAAAGGAAATCAATATATTGAAGAGATATCTGCACATCCATGTTTATTGCAATTTAACATTTTTTGTAGGTTGTCTTTTGTGTCTGGTCATTGAAAATTTTTCTTTATTCCTGACAATTTGGAGTTTCACCGTAATGGGCTAAGGTATACATTTATATTTATTTTTATATACCTTAATATTTGTATATTTTCAGTAAAAATGCTCATTTTTTAAATTCTAAAAAACTATGAATCATTAGCTCTTTTAAATTTGCTCCTGAAACTTCAGTTGCAAACATGGTTTTGTCACTCAACTTACTGTCTATATCACTGAACAATTTTTTCACATATTTATCTCTCTGTTCTGGATTCTAATTACACAAAGTCCCAAATTCTTTGCTACTTTTTCTATTGAGAAATAGAGACTAATACTCTTCCCCTTGAATCTAGACCACATACTATCACATTGTGGGGCATCCAAGGTTAAGTAATGAGAATATTTATAACTCTCTAGATCTCTTGGGAGATTTTCTCTGGGGGAACCTGGCCACCAGGATGTAAGAGGTCCAAATGCATTGAGACTATTATGCTGTTAGGAATTTCAAATGAATCGTGTGAAGAGGTGATGGAGTGAGAGAGAGAGAAAAACCCGGACAGATCTATCATCCAGCCAGTCTAGCTCAGGCACCAGAATTGCAAGTGAAAAAAAACCATCAAAGTCACTCCAGACCCAGCAGACATGACTTGAAAAAAGAAGTAAGGACACTAGCCAATGTCTAAAACTGAGGCCTGAGATATGTGGTCTTGGTGAAGTTCTGCTAGCCATCTCCAGTCATCTGAACCACCTCGGCTTAGGCCACAGTCATTGTAGAGCAGAGATGAGCCATCTTGCTCTCTCATTCCTGAGCACATAACCCATAAAATTGTAACACATACAATTTTTTTAATGCCACTCAGTTTTGACAGGATCTTTTACACAATAGGAAACCATCAACCTGCATAAAATATTAATATTCTGGTTTTATCTTTGACATGCGAAGAGATTGGAAGTTGTCACTACCATCTGTACAAGAAAAAACTGAACAAACTAAAAATCAATTACTACTCAGATCCATCCAAAACTGAAGTTGCAGGGCAAAGTGCTACCCCAATGTTTGGAGACAGAAGTGAATCCAGAGTAACAACCGAGATATGGCTACCTGAAGCAGAAACTGCTGAAGTGATACACTGTTAGAAACACTTCAGCTGTGATTTTGATGCATTTCTGGAGGCTGAGTGTGGACTCTTGAGAGTAAGAAACTCCTATGTTTCTAGGAAAACTATTGATTTCATGGGATTTACCTGCAATAACCCTAATAGTTGTTTCCTCTTCCTCTTCCTCCTCCTTCTCCTCCTCTTCCTCTTCCTTTCACTTGTGTCACTCCTGTCCGTGTGAAGAGACCACCAAACAGGCTTTGTGTGAGCAACAAGGCTGTTTATTTCATCTGGGTGCAGGTGGGCTGAGTCCTAAAAGAGAGTCAGTGAAGGGAGATGGGGTGGGGCCGTTTTGTAAGATTTGGGTAGGTAAAGGAAAATTACAGTCAAAGGGGGGTTGTTCTCTGGCGGGCAAGGGTGGGGGTCACAAGGTCCTCAGTGGGAGAGCTTTTGAGCCAGGAAGAACCAGGAGAAGGAATTTCACAAGGTAATGTCATCAGTTAAGGCAGGAACAGACCATTTTCACTTCTTCTGTGGTGGAATGTCATCAGTTAAGGCAGGAACCGGCCATATGGATGTGTACGTGCAGGTCACAGGGGATATGATGGCTTAGCTTGGGCTCAGAGGCCTGACACTTCCTCTTCTTCTTTCTTCTTTATTTCTTCTTCTTTCTTCTTTATTTCTTCTTCTTCTTTCTTCTTTCTTCTTTCTTCTTTCTTCTTTCTTCTTTCTTCTTTCTTCTTTCTTCTTTCTTCTTTCTTCTTTCTTCTTCTTCTTCTTCTTCTTCGAGGTAAATACCTGATTAATTTCTCCAAATGATCAGCTACTTATTTCAGCACCATTTATTGATAGTCCATTTCCCCCAACTGTATTAGTGCTCTCAGAACAAAGCACCACAAGTTGGCTGACCTAAATAACAGAAATTTATTGCCTTTTAGTTCTGGGTACTAGAAATCCAAGATAAAGTTACCAGCAGGCTGGTTTCTTCTGAGGGCTATAAGGAAGAACCTATTCCATTCCCTTCCCCCAGCTTCTGGTGGTTTGTTGTACTTTTCTGTGTTCCTTGGCTATAGAAGCATCACTTCCATTGTCTTAGCTTATTTTGTACTGCTTTATAACACACTATTTGAGACTAAGTAAATTTTAAAGAACAGAAATTTATTTCTTACTGGCCTGGAGATTGGGAAGTCGAAAATCAAGGTGCTGGCAGGTTCAGTGTCAGGTGAGGGCTGCTCTCTGCTTCCAAGATGGTATCTTAAACACTGCATTCTCTGGAGGGTGGAAACACTGTGTCCTCCCATGGCAGAAGACAGAAGGGCAAAAAGAAATAAGCTCCCTTTAACAAGCCCTTTTATTTTATTTTATTTTTATTTTACTTTAAGTTCTGGGATATATGTGCAGAACATGCAGTTTTGTTACATAGGTATATTGTGCCATGGTGGTTTGCTGCACCTATTGACTTGTCCTCTAAGTTCCCTCCCCTGGCCCCCCACCCCACAACAGGCCCTGGTATGTGCTGTTCCCCTCCCTGTGTCCATGGGTTCTCATTGTTCAACTCTCACTTATGAGTGAAAACATGTAGTGTTTGGTTTTCTGTTCCTGTGTTAGTTTGCTGAGGACAATGGCTTCCAGCTTCATCCATGTTCCTGCAAAGGATATGATCTCATTTCTTTTCATGGCTGCATAGTATTCCATGGTGTATATGCAACACATTTTCTTTATCCAGTCTATCATTGATGAGTATTTGGACTGGTTCCATGACTTTGCTATTGTAAATAGTGCTGCAATAAACATACATGTGCATGTGTCTTTGTAGTAGAATAATTTATATTCCCTTGGGTATATACCCAGTAATGGGATTGCTGGGTCAAATGGTATTTCTGGTTCCAGATCCTTGAGATATCATCATACTATCTTCCACAATGGTTGAACTAATTTATATTCCCACCAACTGTGTAAAAGCTTTCCTATTTCTCCACAGCCTCACCATCATCTGTTGTTTCTTGACTTTTTAATAATTGCCATTCTGACTGGCGTGAGATAGCATCTAATTGTGGTTTTGATTTGCATCTCTCTAATGATCAGTGAGGTTGAGCTTTTTTTTAAAATATATTTCTTGGCCATGTAAATGTCTTCTTTTGAAAAGTGTCTGTGCATATCCTTTGCCCACTTTTTGATGGCATTTTTTCTTGTAAATTTATTTAAATTCCTTGTAAATTCTGGATATTAGACCTCTGTCAGATGGGTAGACTGAAAATATTTTCTCCCATTCTGTTGCCTGTTCACTCTAATGCTAGTTTCTTTTGCTGTGCAGAAGCTCTTTAGTTTAATTAGATCACATTTGTCAATTTTGTCTTTTGTTGAATTGCTTTTGGAGTTTTTGTCATGAAGTCTTTGCCCATGCCTATGTCCTGAATGGTATTGCCTAGGTTTTCTTCTAGGGTTTTTATGGTTTGGGACTTACATTCAAGTATTTAATCCATCTAAAGTTAATTTATGTATAAGGTATAAGGAAGGGGTACAGCTTCAGTTTTCTGCATATGGCTAGCCAGTTTTCCTGGCACCATTTATCAAATAGGAGATCATTTTCCCATTGTTTGTTTTTGTCAGGTCTGTCAAAGATCAGACGGTTGTAGATTTGTGGTGTTATTTCTGAGGTCTCTGTTCTGTTCCATTGGTCTGTGTCTGTTTTGGTAGCAGTACCATGATGTTTTGGTTACTGTAGCCTTGTAGTATAATTTGAAATCAGGTAGCATGATGCCTCCAGCTTTGTTCTTTTTGCTTAGGATTGTCATGGCTATATAGGGTCTTCTTTGATTCCATATGAAATTTAAAGTAGATCTTTCTAATTCTGTGAAGAATGTCAGTGGTAGTTTGATGGGAACAGCATTGAATCTATAAATTACCTTGGGCAGTATGGCCATTTTCACAGTATTGATTCTTCCTATCCATGAACGTGGAATTTTTTTCCACTTGTTTGTGTCCTCTCTTATTTCCTCGAGCAGTGGTTGGTAGTTCTCCTTGAAGAGGTCCTTCACATCCCTTGTTAGCTGTATTCTTAGGTATTTTATTCTTTTTGTAGGAATTGTGAATGGGAGTTCATTTATGATTTGGCTCTCTGCTTGTCTATTGTTGGTGTAAAGAAATGCTTGTGATTTTTGCACGTTGATTTTGTATCCTGAGACTTTGCTGTAGTTGCTTTCAGCTTAAGGAGTTTTGGGGCTGAAATACGGGGTTTTCTAAGTATAGAATTATGTCATCTCTAGAGACAATTTGACTTACTCTCTTCCTATTTGAATATACTTTCTTTTTTTTCCCTTGGTTGTTTGCCCTGGACAGAACTTCCAATACTATGTTGAATAGGAGTGGTGAGAGGGCATCCTTATCTTGTACCAGTTGCTTCCAGCTTTTGCCCATTCACTATGATATTGACTGTTGGCTTGTCACAAATAGCTCTTATTATTTTGAGATATGTTCCATCAATACCTAGTTTATTGAGAGTTTTTAACATGAAGGCATGTTAAATTTTAGCAAAGGCGTTTTTCTGCATCTATTGAGATAATCATGTGGTTTTTGTCTTTGGTTGTGTTTATGTGAAGGATTACATTTATTGATTTGCATATGTTCAATCATAGTTTTTTTTTTAATACATAAATCCTCTTATTGTGTCTTACACTGACTGTTCATGACATGCTCAGACATTCTGGTTTGTCCTGAACATCCCTCCTTTTTAAACAACCAGCTATTTTATTTTAGGATGAAATTTACCATACAAGATTCTTTCTTATATACAATTATTTCTCTGTAAGCCTTTTTACCTCAAAAAAAAAACCTCTTTATACTTATGACTTTCTTTACATCTTTTTTATTCCTAGTTCCTTTTATCTTGTTTTATGTATAACCTTAAATAAGCTTTGAATCAGACAAAACTTGTTCACCTTTAAAAACACACACACACACACACACTTTTTTTCTCTTTAGCAAGAATGTTTTCCTACTGTCAGGCCTCTGAGCCCAAGCTAAGCCATCATATCCCCTGTGACCTGCATGTATACATCCAGATGGCCTGAAGTAACTGAAGAATCACAAAAGAAGTGAAAATGGCCTGTTCCTGCCTTAACTGATGACATTACCTTGTGAAATTCCTTCTCCTGGCTCATCCTGGCTCAAAAGCTCCCCCACTGGGCACCTTGTGTCCCCCTGTCCCTGCCCACCAGAGAACAACCCCCTTTGACTGTAATTTTCCACTACCTACCCAAATCCTATAAAATGGCCCCACTCCTATCTCCCTTTACTGACTCTCTTTTTGGACTCAGCCCACCTGCACCCAGGTGAAATAAACAGTCTTGTTGCTCAGACAAACCCTGTTTGGTGGTCTCTTCACATGGACACGAGTGAAATTTGGTGCCGTGACTTGGATCGGAGGACCTCCCTTGGGAGATCAATCCCCTGTCCTCCTGCTCTTTGCTCCATGAGAAAGATCCACCTACAACCTCTGGTCCTCAGAACCAGCCCAAGGAACATCTCACCAATTTTAAATCCGGTAAGCGGCCTCTTTTTACTCTCCTCTCCAACCTCTCTCACTATCCCTCAACCTCTTTCTCCTTTCAATCTTGGCACCATACTTCAATCTCTCCCCTCTCTTAAATTCAATCTTTCCCTTCTCTTAATTTCAGTTCCTTTCCTTTTCTGGTAGAGACAAAGGAGACACGTTTTATCCGTGGACCCAAAACTCTGGCACCAGTCACGGACTCGGGAAGACAGTCTTCCTTTGGTGTTTAATCACACGAGGACGCCTGCCTGATTATTCACCCACATTTCATTGGTGTCTGATCACCACGGGGATGTCTGCCTTGGTCATTCACCCACATTCCCTTGGTGGCAAGTCAATTGTGGGGACGCCTGCTTTGGCTGCTCACCCACATTGCAGCCTAGGGCTGCTCACCCAACCCCTTCTCCTCCTGTCTCTACCCACCCCTTCTCCACTTTCCTGGGGGGCAAGCACCCCCAACCCCTTATCTCCATGTCTCTACCTATCCCTTTTCCACTTTCCTAGGGGGCAAGAACCTCCCACCCCTTGCCTCCTTCACTATGGGCAATCTTCCACCCTCCACTCCTCCCTCTTCTCCCTTAGCCTGTGTTCTTGAAAACTTAAAACCTCTTCAACTCACACCTGACCCAAAACCTAAATGCCTTATTTTCTTCTGCAGTGCTGTTTAACTCCAATACAAACTTGACAATGGTTCCAAATAGCCAGAAAATGGCACTTTCAATTTTTCCATCCTACAAGACCTGGATGATTTTTGTCAAAAAATGGGCAAATGGGTCTGAGGTGCCTGACGTCCAGGCATTCTTTTACACATCAGTCCCTCCCTAGTCTCTGTTCCCAATGCATCTTGTCCCAAATCTTGCTTCTTTCCCTCCTGCCTGTCCCCTCAGTCCCAACCCCAAGCATTGCTGAGTCTTTCCAATCTTCCTTTTCTACAGACCCATCTGACCTCTCCCCTCCTCCCCAGGCTGCTCCTTGCCAGGCCGAGCCAGGTCCCACAATGTTCTTTTATACAATGTCTGGAATCTATGAATAACATTGGTTTCTAAGTTATGAGTTGATTTTTAACTACTGGGTTTAGGCCAGGCAGGTCCAAGCCTGGTTTTGGGCCTGGCGCTGGGCTGCCTGTCTTTGGTTTTACTTTCTTGTTGTTTTTTCTTAAAACAGGTACTGAGTATTAAACAATATAAAACAATATGAGAAGGTCTCTCTCTTCCCTCAAGCTCTCATAACTTCCAAAATCTATTTTCTTCCTCCCACCTGATGCATATACTTTCTGCTCCCTGGCTCCTTCAGCTATACTCACTCTTTGTTGAGTCTCCCAGTTACCATTGTTCCTGGCCCAGACTTCAATGTAGCCTCCCATATTATTCTGGATACCACACCTGACCCCCATGACTGTATCTCTCTGATCCACCTGACATTCACTCCATTTCCCCATATTCCTTCTTTCCTGTCCCTCACCCTGAACACACTTGGTTTATTGATGGCAGTTCCACCAGGCCTAATCACCACTCACTAGCAAAGGCAGGCTATGCTGTAGTATCTTCCACACCTATCACTGAGGCTACGGCTCTGCCCCCTGCCACTACCTCTCAACAAGACAAACTCATTGCCTTAACTCAAGCCCTTGCTCTTGCAAAAGGACTCTGTCAAGAATAGAGCCCCAAAACTCACCAACCAAACAAGTAATTACACTGAACCCCTTTGGACACTCTCTAGTTGGATGTCCTGGGTCCTCCCAATTCTTAGTCCTTTAATACCTGTTTTTCTCCTTCTCTTATTCGGACCTTGTGTCTTCCATTTAGTTTCTCAATTCATACAAAACCGCATCCAGGCCATTATCAATCATTCTATACGACAAATGCTCCTTTTAACAACCCCACAATATTGTCTCTTACCACAAAATCTTCCTTCAGCTTAATCTCTCCCACTCTAGGTTCCCACGCTGTCCCTAATCCCACTCAAAGCAGTCCTGAGAAACATCGCCCATTATCTCTCCATACCACCCCCCAAATTTTTGCTGCCCTAACCCTTCAACACTATTTTATGTTATTTTTCTTATTAATATAAGAAGACAAGAATGTCAGGCCTCTGAGCCCAAGCTAAGCCATCATATCCCCTGTGACCTGCAGGTATACATACAGATGGCCTGAAGTAACTGAAGAATCACAAAAGAAGTTAAAATGGCCTGTTCCTGTCTTAACTGATGAAATTACCTTGTGAAATTCCTTCTCTTGGCTCATCCTGGCTCAAAAGCTCCCCTACTGAGCACGGACCCCTTGTGTCCTCCGCCCCTGCCCACCAGAGAACAACCCCCTTTGACTGTAATTTTCTACTACCTACCCAAATCCTATAAAACGGCCCCACCCCTATCTCCCTTCACTGACTCTCTTTTTGGACTCAGCCCACCTGCACCCAGGTGAAATAAACAGGCTTGTTGCTCACACAAAGCCTGTTGGGTGGTCTCTTCACAGGGACGTGAGTGAAACCTACAATATATATTTATTGGAAAATACACAAATAATGAAATATCTATTATTTAATTTAACTTTATATTATAAATTATGACCAGTCTACAAGTATTTATCCCATTACATTTACCTAATTATTCTAATTGCTTACCTAGATTATTTATGAAAACTGCGATAGTAGTTATTAAGCCGTCATTGCAAAATTATAACTGAGACAGTGAAAAAAGATTTGCCCTAACTCACTCCATCTTGCTCTTAACCTCCAACCTGTCCTTGTTCATTCCTTGACATATGCCAAACTAACTTTGGGAGAAACTTAGTTTACAGTTTTGCTTTGAAACAAAGATGATAACAGTCTTTTCTCAAAATAAACCTCCTTATTTTCTGTGGACCAGACTGCCTAAAGCTATAAGATTAGAAGTTATAGTAATCTTACTAAATTCAAGATGCAGCTATTTTCATTAAACCTACATCAATGTCTTATTGATTAAAAATTACACAAGCAGAGATCATTCTGTTTGGGGCTCTCTTTATAGTTTTGTGACCCCTATGCCAAATTTTGACACCTTATAGTATTTGACAGGGATAAGTATGAAATTTGCTTGATTAATAAATGCAAACAAAAATGTATGCTGGCAGTTCTTAAGACATTTCTAATATCACTTTACCAATAATCTTAAAGCTAGCTTATTTACTAAAGATTTTACTTAAGTTACATAAACTCAACAAAGCATTTGAGTAGTTTTTTTTTAGTATCTGATTTAAGCACTTTTATTTTTTTAAGCCAGTTAACTAGAGCTCTTTTATATACTTTTAGTAGTGAAACATTTTGTACACAACACATAAATACATATAAAGGCATATTAGGCATACCAATGGAAGTACATTTTATAGATTTATGAAAACCACCCTCTTTTTGTTTCCTAACTTAGACTTTCAGATTCTTGATAACCTGTTTCACAACCCAAGGCAGTTGTCAGCCAAATAGCCTTGAATTTGCACATTAAAGGAAACAACTAAGGTGAAAATCAAATAGCAAAATTTACATCATAAGGTACAGAGAGAAAAAGTCTGGTGGTGCTAGAGGGAGACACCTTTATTTTTATTTGAGCCAAATTAAACATAAAATTAAACTACACTCTTCCTTAAAACCCCAAGAAGTAGTCTCTCTTGCAATAACTCTTTCGGCCGAAAAGAAAATCAAGTAAAAACAGAATTCAGTCAACTGAGAAGAAAAAGAAAATAAAATTTTGCTCAAAAAAAAAAAAAAAAGACAAGGTCTTAGGAGAGAAAAACAAACAAACAAAACCAAAAAGATGAAGGCCTTTTAAATACAAACATGCACACATACACACACACACATCTTGGATGTTAGCCATTTAATTAAGCTGGCTTTTAACCAGAGTGCCTTAAAAAAAAGTTTTTTTTAATCTTATTACCATATTTCAGCTAGGACAAAATGCTGCTAAACAATGATCACACAAATTGTACAATTTCTGAGCACTCTAAGTGTAAGCAGAAATTAACACCAGCTGGTTGTTAATGCTAACTTTAGTCATTTAAAAAGAATTTGCAAGACAAAATCCCTAACCAGTTTCTTAGCTAGTGATGGGTCTCGGGCTGTAGACTGCTCTCTACCATCCTAGAAGCAGAAAACAACAACAACAACAAAAACAACAAAAAACACCTCATCTTCCCTTTTGGAAGAGAGTTCAAACTCCATAAAGGAGTTACATGTCTTACATCATAATGAAAGCGGAAAAATCTTGCCTTCTTTGTGTTGGAAGGAAGTAGAACTCCAAAAATAGAGTTGTGTAGCAAAATAAACTATAGATCTCAACCAAATTTTGGGAGATCAGGTATCTCTGGAGGGGGTGCTCTCAGACCTCAGCAAATTGTCCTATTGATTCGAGCCATAAAGTTAGCTAACGCTGGAACCAAGCACCAATAGGAGATTTGTCAAAAGTCGGGGCATCTCCATTCAGCATCCCCCCATGGTTAACAAAATGTAAACGCAGAAAATCTGATACGGATCTCAGTTAATTTAGAAAGTTTATATTACCAAAGCTGAGGATGCATATCCTTGACACAGCCTCAGGAAGTCCTGAAGACATGTGCCTAAGGTGGTTGGGGCGCAGCCTAGTTTTATACATTTTAGGGAGACATGAAACATCAATCAATATATGGCAATACCATTCTGGACATGGGAACAGGAAACAATTCATTAAAAAAGATGTCAAAAGCAATTGCAACAAAAGCAAAAATTGACAAATAGGATCTAATTAAACTAAACACCTTCTGTACAGCAAATGACACTAACAGCAAACAACCTACAGAATGAGAGAATAATTTTGCAAACTATGTACCTGACAAAGGTCTAATATTCAGTATCTATAAGGAACTTAAACAAATTTACAATAAAAAAGAAACAACCACATGAAAAAGTGGGCAAAACACATAAAAAGACACTTTTCAAATGAACACATACAGTCACCAAACATGTGAAAAACAAAGCACAACATCACTGATCATTAGATAAATGAAAATCAAAACCACAATGAGATACCATCTCACCCAAGTCAGAACGGCTATTATTAAAAGGTCACAAAAATAGTAGATACTGGCAAGATTGTGGAGAAAAGGAATACTTATACACTGTTGGTGGGAGTGTAAATTAGTTCAACCATTTTGTAAGACAGTGTGGCAATTCCTGAAAGAGCGATTCATTAAAGAAATACCATTCAACTCAGCAGTCCCATCAATGGGTATATACCCACAGGAATATAGATCTTTCTATTACAAAGGCACATGCACACGTATGTTCATTTCAACACTACTCACGATAGCAAAGACTTGGAATCAACCCAAATGCCCATCGGTGGTAGACTGGATAAAGAAAATGTTGTACATGTATACCATGAATATTATGCAGCCATAAGAAAGAATAAGGCCATGTCCTTTGCAGGGACATGGATGGAGCTGGAGGCCATTATCCTTAGCAAACTCATGCAGGAACAGAAAACCAAATACCACATATTCTCACTTATAATTGAGAGCTAAATGATGAGAACACATGGATACACAGAGGGCAATAACACACAGTGGGACCTATTGGGGGTAAAGGCTAGAGGAGGAAGATGATCAGGAGAAATAACTAATGGGTTAACTAATGGCTTAATACCGGGGTGATTAAATAACCTGTACAACAAACCTCCATGACGTAAGTTTACCTATATAACAAACCTGCCCATGTACCCAAAACTTAAAATAAAAGTTAGGTTAAAAAATAGAAATAAGGCAAATGTGTTCTGAAATCACATTTAAATTAAACTAGAAATCAATAACAGAAAGATGGCTGAAAATTATTGAAATATTTGAAAATTAATGAACACATTTCTAAATACCACATGAACCAAATAAGAAGTCTTAAAAGAAATTTTTAAAATATTTTGTAGTTAGTTAAAAGGAAAATACAACTTTTCAAACTGTGTAGTATTAAGTGATTAGATGGAAGTCAGTAGCATTAAGGGCAGGTGTCAGAATGAATGAAATATCTAAAGTCAATATTCCAAGTTTCCACCTTATAAAATCCTAAAAAGAAGATAAATTTAAGCTTAAAGTATGCTGAAGAAAATAAATAATAAAAATTATAACAGAAATCAATAAAATCAAAACCACAAAATGATGGACACTATAAATGATATCAAAAGAGCAGTTACTTTTAAAAGATCTTTATTAACAAATCTGAATAAAGAAAATGTGGTACCTATACACCATGGAATACTATGCAGCCATAAAAAAGAATGAGGTCATGTTCTTTGCAGGAACATGGATGGAGCTGGAGGATAAAGATAAAGATCTTTTTCTTGAACAGATTTTTATTGATTCATAAAGATCTTCTCAAAGAAAAGCAAACCAAGTAAAAAAGAGAGAAGACACAATTACCAACATGAGAAATTATGTTGTGTTATCACTGTTGATCCCATGGTCATTAAAGGGATAACATGTCAATACTAAAACAACTCTTTGCTTGCAAATTTCGTAACATAGGTGAAATGAAATTATTTAAAAGGCATAAACTACCAAAATGCACACAAGTAAAAATAAATAATATGAATAGGCTTGTATAAGTATTAAAACATTGAATAAGTAATAAACTTGCAAGAACAAAAGCACCAGTCCAGTATATTTTCACTGGTAAATTCTACCAAATATATTAGAAAACAATATTATCTTTTCTCCACCACATCTTCCAAAAAAGAGAACCAGAGGAAATATTTTCTAATTCATTATATGAAGCCAGGATAACCATAATGATAAAACCAAGTAAAGACATTACAAACTGATTCTAAAGCTTATACCAAGAAGCAAAAGACCTTACATGGCATCACATTACTTAAAAGGAACTTAAAAGCAATAAAGTTGGGAGACTGTCACTAGCCGATTTCAAGGACTATTATAAATCTTCAGTAATTAGATCAGTGTGGTATCGGTGAAAGTACAGATACATGGGGCAATGGAACAAAATAAAGAGTCCAAGTCTCAGTAATGGTGGATGCCCCTCCCCACACCAAGCTCGACTGTCCCAGGTTCTGTCTTGCTGGCATTCCAGGTGCCACTGGGCTATGAAAAATAACTCCTGCAGCTAGCTCGGTGTCTGCCCAAATGACCACCCAGTTTTGTGCTTGAAACCCAAGACACATGCACGTGTATTTTTATTGCAGCACTGTTTACAATAGCAAAGACTTGGAACCAACTCAAATGCCCAACAATGATAGACTGGATAAAGCAAATGTGCACACATATACACCATGGAATACTATGCAGCCATAAAAAAGGATGCGTTCATGTTCTTTGCAGAGACATGGATGAAGCTAGAAACCATCATTCTCAGCAAACACAAGAACAGAAAACCAAACACTGCATGTTCTCACTCATAAGTGAGAGTTGAACAATGAGAACACATGGACACAGGGAGGGGAACATCACTCACTGGCGCCTGTCCGGGGTTGGGGGGCTAGGGGAGGGATAGCATTAGGAGAAATACCTAATGTAGATGTAGATGACGGGTTGATGGGTGCAGCAAACCACCATGGCACGTGTATACATACGTAACAAACCTGCACGTTCTGCACATGTATTCCAGAACTTAAGTATATATATATATATAAAGAGTTCAGACATAGACCCACACAAATATAGCCAACTGATCTTTGACAAAGGAGCAAAAATAATATTCAATGGAGAAAGGATAGTTATTTCAACTAATTGTTCTGGTAGACACAGAAGTTATGGCTTTCACAAGAGTACTTTAAAATAGATTATGAACCTAAATATAATAGTATGAATCTTCTACAAGAAAACATGAAAGGAACTGTAAGTGAGCTTGGTGATAAATATTTAGATACAACAATAAAAAATGATGAAAAGAAAAATTGAAAAGCTGAACTATAGCAATTAAAAACTCCTGCTTTGTGAAAGACTGTTAGAATAAAAAAGATATTTATTTTATCTAACTGTATGGTTAATAGCAGAGTAGAGTGACTATATTTAACAATGATTTATTATGTATTCAAAAATAGCTAAAGAAAAGATTTGGATTGTTTTCAACTCAAAGAAATGATGAATGTTTGAGGTGATGGCTATCCTAAATATCCTAATTTGAGCATTAGATATTATATGCATGTATCAAAATATCCCATGTACCCTACATATGTACAATTATTATGTATCAATAGAAATAAATAAATAAATAATGAAAAGACAAGTCATAGACTGGAGAAAATACCCGTCAAACATCTATCTGTGAAAAGACTTTTATCCAAAATATACAAAGAACACTCAATATTCAGCAATAACAAAACAAACAAACCAATGAAAGAATGAGCAGGTATCTGAGCAGATATTTTGCCAAAGAAGATATACAAGTATAAAATAAGCATATGAAAACAATCAACATTCTTTCTAAGTAGGGAAAATCAAATTGAAAGAACAATAAGACACCCCTACTCTTAGAATGGCATATATATATATATAGAGAGAGAGAGAGACAGACAGACAGACTGACTCACTCTGTCGCCCAGGCTGCAATGCAGTGGCATGATATCTCGGCTCACTTCAACCTCAACCTCCCAGGTTCAAACGATTCTCCTCCTTCAGCATCCGGAATAGCTGGGATTACAGAAACGTGCCACAACACTTGGCTAATTTTTTGTATTTTTAGTAAAGACGGTTTCACCACGTTGGCCAAGATGGTCTCGAACTCCTGACCTCAAGTGATCCGCCTGCCTCTGGCTCCCAAATTGCTGGGATTACGGGAGTGGGCCACCGTGCCCAGCTCTAACATAATTTTTTAAATCTCTGAAAATATTAAATGTTGGTGAGCAGATGAAGTAACAAGAGCTCTCATTCATTGCTGATGGGAATCTTAAACAGTCCAGCCACTTTGGAAGACAGTTTGGTATTTTCTTCTCAAGTCAAACATAGTCTTACCAGCAATCATGTTCCTACGTATTCGTTTGATTTAGACAATTACGCCAATACAAAAGCCAGCGTGTGGATGATTATTATAGTAGCTTTAATCATAATTGCTGAAACTTGGAAATAGCCAAAATGTCCCTCAGTAGGTGAACGGACAAATAAACTGTAGTATATCCATACAATGAAATACTCTTTAAAGGAAAGAATGCATTAACAATCAAGCTATGTCAAATTATGGAGGGAACTTACGTGTATGTTTAGTGCTCAGTGGAAGGAAGCCAGTCTGAAAAGGCTGTGTACTGGATGATTCCAATTATATTACATTCTGAAAAAAGGCAAAATTCTGAAGATGGTAAACAGATCAGTGTTGTCAGGGGCTCGGAGATCATGAGTGGGTTGAATAGGTGATGTAAATAGGATATTTGAGGGCAGTGAAACTATTCTCTATGATTCTGTAGTAGTAAACATTTGACACTAGGCATTTGTCAAAATGCACTGGATGTTACAAAACAAAGAGGGAAACAGTGTATGCACATTACAAAATTACCTTTAAGGAGGTCAGGAGATTTCGGGATGTAATGGCAACTCTGATAAAATAACCTGACTGTTCTGTATTACAAATGTATGAACCAACCTCATGGAAGAAGTGAGAGAAATGAGTGTTGAGCAAAGTAACTTTGAAAATAAGTGGAATCTGTAAAAAATAAAGACAAAAATGAACCAAGAAAAGTACGATACTTTAGTTGAGAAAGTTGTTTCCTGTGAGAGTAGAGGCTAACAATTCTGAAAACCACTCTAAATATATACTAGGATTGACCAATTAGGTAAATGCATAGGGAATGGTAGGAGCCAGTTTTCTCAATGTTACAGTGGGTGTTTACAGATAAACGAGAGATAAGACTAGAATGCCTCCTATGGTAGTGCACTGAAGTTAGGGACATCAGTCTGAACACATATTTAGCTTAATAGAGAGACAAATGATTACATAAAGAAATATTTCAAGATATATGTTGTGTTGCTATAAAGGAATAACTGAGGCTGGATAATTTATAAAGAAAAGAGGCTTATTTGGTTCACAGTTTCACAGGCTGCACAAAAACTATTGTGCCCATATCTGCATCTGTTGAGGGCTTCAGGTTGCTTCTACTCATGATGGAAGGCAAAGGGGAGCCATTGTGAAGAGATCAAAATGGGAAGAGAGGAAGTAAGAAAGAGAGAGGGGAGGTGCTAGGCTTTTTTTTTTTTTTTCAACAACCAGCTCTTACAGGAACTAACAGAGTAAAAACTCCCTCCCTCCCTCCCCATCAGGGAGGGCATCGATTTATTCATGAGGGATCTGCCCCTATAACCAAAACACCTCCCATTAGACTCCACCTCCAACATTGAGGATCAAGTTTTGAAATGAGGTTTGGTGAGACAAACAACCAAACTATGGTATGTGTGTATATATTGGTTAGTATACATCTATTTATTTACTTCTTCTATTAGCTATGACCACCTAGAATCAATAACACTTTTGTACTAAAGAATATACCATATGTTCTCATTTATAAGTGGGAGCTAAATCATGAGCACATATGGACATAAACATAGGAACAATAGATACTGCGTATTACTAGAGCAGGGAGGGAAGGAGGGGGCACATGTTAAAAAACTACCTATTGGGTACTATGCTCACTACCTGGGTGCAATATGCCCATGTAACAAACCTGCACATGTATACCCTGTATCTAATATAAAAGTTGAAATTAAAAATCATATAAATCTAGCTAGCCCACATCTTCGTTTCCAAAACCACTCTCCAGCATAAGGACCTGGGGCTCCTTGGAAAAATGGATGATTCTAGGAATGAATCGGAAAACATACAAGATAATCCTGGAGCATCTTGTAATACAATAAAATAAGCAAATGCAAAAGGAAAACACAACACAACAAAACAAAAAAATCTAAATTGATAACGGTATGTCAAATGGGTACAAGTATAGACTGAAACAGCTCCCAATAGACAGAGGGGGAACATATTGAACAATAACGTACTACTGAATTAGAACTCAAAGTATAAAATAAATATTAATGAGTCCATCCTACTATAAACAAAATATTCAATCAGTAAATAGATAGAAGAGAAATCTTCCTGCAGAATGATTTCATGTAATTTATGTAGATATTCCACTATCAAGATGGTAGAACATAACCCAACACTTTTTAAGTTTTGGCTACATATGGTCACTTCCTTTAAAAGGCTATAACATTGAAAGAAAGAAAAAAATAAATAAGCATGACTTTCCGTTGGAAGAACCTGAAAAAAATTACTTCAGGTGACCAAAGTTAATATCAACAGTGATAAGTCACGTAAGTGTGTACTCTTATACCATGTGATGAACGTGGCACTTTACCTCTTTAGTCTTTTTCCCAAAAGAAGATTATCCCATCTCCAACCTAAGAAAACATTAGATACATTTCAACTGAAGGGAATTCAATAAAATATCTCTCCTGTACTCCTCAAAATTGTCAGGGTGATCCAAAAACAAAAAGAATATTTAAGTAACTCTGAGTCCAGATAAGTCTAGGGAGACATCACTAAATTTAATAATATATACCCTGGATGATATCCTGGAAGAGCAAAAGGACACTAAGTTAAAACCTAAGTAAACCTAAATGAAAAGTAGACTTCAGTTAATAATGTCATTATTATGATAGTTCATTAACAGTAACAAACATACCACGTTAATGTGAGCTATTAAAAATAATGAAAACCGTGTGTGGGAATTCTGTACTTTGTAAGGAAACTCTGTACTATGTTTGCAATTTTCTGTAAATCTAAAACTTGTACATTTTAAAAAAATTATTAGGAAAAAACTGTTTCTTCCTTTCACTTGTACTCTTTTCTGCTGTGTCTTATCTACAATTTGTCCACTGACTTTTAAAACATTTCTAATGAACATGCATTTAATTTCAAGAATTTCTAATTTTTCACGTGCACCACTTCCCATTTCAATTCATGCTTATTTTTAACCCAAAGGAGTGCAATGGCGCACTGTCAGCCCAGTGCAACCTCCACCTCCCAGGTTCAAGCGATTCTCCTGCCACAGCCTCCTGAGTAGCTGGGATTACAGGCATGCGCCACCACGCCCGGTTAATTTTGTATTTTTAGTAAAGACGGGGTTTCTGCATGTTGGTCAGACTAGTCTCAAACTCCTGACCTCAGGCGATCCACCCGAAAATTAAAATCGGCCTCCCAAAGTGCTGGGATTACAGGCGTGAGCCACCACACCCGGCTCATTTTTGTTTAATGCATAAAATTTTTTCATTTATCTCCTTGAACCTTGTAGTCATCTTTAAGTTAAAAATGATGTTGGATTTATTTATAATTTCCATGTCTTCCAAAGTTAACACATTTTCTATATTTTTCACTTTATGGTATTTTTAATGTTAACTTTTCTTATGTGTTTGCAAGTCGGTTTGCTGATTTATTTATAGTAGGACTATTTTATTTTCTTATTTTTTCATGTGCTCAAATCTCCCTGACAAATGGACTTGATATTGCTTTAATTTGATCCCTAGAACAGAACCACAAAGGAAAATATTATCATACATTGATTTCTTGTCACAGATGCAGTCTCTAAGCCAGCAGGCAGCTTAGCCGAGCTCCTAGCCGCAAGGATGGACTTCTCAGTTCCAGCATCCCCTGTTAAACCCTAGCTTCAGGATGAGCTTATAGCTTTTTCTAGGTATCCTTTCACGGGTGGTTGATTCTTGCCTATATTTTTGGTTGAACAAGCATTAGTCCCCGCACATGTTTGCTGCACTATTAGCCTCTGCTATCTCTTGGAACTTAAATGTGTGGTTGTCTTGACTTGTTCCCCTTCACTAATCTCATAAAGTTCTCATCCTATCTTCCTTACCACTTTGTATTTATGTTTGATTTCCATTTTATAGAGATTTTAATTTTCTTTTTGAGTATAAGTCTTTTAAGGTTATATAATTTTTAGAGATTTGCTCATTGTTTTGATCAGCAGAAGCATTTCCAATTTGGATATATAGTATCATCTAGGCCAAATTGTTATAAACTTTTTTTTTATCAAGACATAAATCATGCATTCAGTTGAGTTTGGGAACTATTTGTACTCACTTAAATTCTGAAAATAAAGCAGTATTTAATAAAAAATAGGTATGGAGAGTGAATCACAAGGTTATTTCACACTACCATAAATTTGAGATGTCAAAAAATATGCATAAATATGGGTTTGGTTATATTGTATTCATATAAAGAGATACTCTTCATTCATTCTTTCATAACTATTGAGGACTATTTAATGACACAGGAGTATTTTAATAAATATTACATGACTAATTGATTTTCCTATATTAACACAAACTTGCATCCCTATAGTTAGCCATACTTGGTGATGAGATAATTTTATATCTAGTTGTACTAGATTTGGTGTTATTTTATTAATGAGTTTTTCCTGCATATTAGTGAGGAATACAGGCTTATTATATATATATATATATATAACATATATATATAATTTCTTAGAATATCTTTGGTTTTAGTTTCAGAATAATAATTTCCTCATAAAATGAGTAGGAAAGTAATCTTTTCTATTTTGGAAAGATTTTCAAAAGATTGATGCTATTTCTTTCTTAAACATTTAGAATTCAACAGTAAAGCATTTTTAAGTGGCTACATCGCTATTCTAAATTTTTATTTATTGTGTCAATTTTGATAATTTGTATGTTCCGCACATGGCTTTCAATGACCCCTGCTTCTTGGTATTCATATCCCTGTGGTATTCTCATTCCACTATTGTAGGCTAGAGCTAGTAACTTTCTTCTAATGCATAGACTATGGCAGGAATGATGGAATGTTTCTTCTGTAATTAGACTAAAAAGATTTTCACCTCTCTCTTGCTGGTATTCTCTCTCTCTGAGTCTTCTTCTATGTTTGCTGTTACAGAGAGGGCTTCCTGGCAAGGAGGAGCTTTCAGCCAACAATCAGCAAGAGACTGAGCCCCTCTGTCTAATATTCCTCAAGAAACTGAATCCTGCTACGAACCACCTGTGCAAGCTTGGAAGCAAATACTTTCTCAACTGACCCTTCAGATGTGAGAGATTACAGAACCTGGCTTGACAGCTTGGTTGTGGCCTTCTGAAGGGCTTTGAAGCAGAGGACCCAGATAAACCATGTCCAGATTGCTGACCCATAGACATTACAAGATGATAAATATGTGTTGTTTTAAGCCACTAGATTTTTGAATGGTTTGTTACGTAACAACAGACAATGAATGCGACTTATTTAGTGGATCTTGTTCACTTCCAGTGTTAGTGATTTCTGATTGTTTTTAAATTTAATTCTGTTTCTTCTACATACTGTTGTTTTAATTTTCAATTCTTTAATTTTTTAAAACTACTTTACCAATGTATGATTAGCATACAGTCCACTGCACATATTGTAAGTATACAATTTAATAAGTTTTGACATTTGATTTATTCTATTGATATTTTATTTAATTATCTACATAAAGGATCAAGGAAAAAAGCCAGTTTTACTTCTTTCTCATATGAATTCGTTTTTGTTTTTTTTTTTTAGTTTATTACACTGTATAGGACCTCCAGTAAAATGTTAAACTGAGAGATAACAGGAAACATCCTTGCATTTTTCCTGATCTAAGAGAGAAAGTATTCGTTCCTTAATCATAAAGTATAATGCAAGCTATGCATTTTTTGGTATATAACCTTTAGCAGGTTATTTCTATTTGTAGTTTGCTGAGATGTTTCTATCTGCCATTAATATTAGATTTTATCAAACATGTTTTCTGCATTTATCTGTCTTCAACTTCATTATTTACTGTTCTGTATCTAGTGTTTTGATAAGCCCTTTGAAAGAATTGTCCACCTCGTCCAGGAGCCCTTTTAACATAGATGACTTACCACCATCTTGCTCTGCCTCCCCCTAACTCGTCTTAAAAATATCTTTACTTTGTAGTTCATCTTTCTTGCTCTCATTGTTATAATGATAGCATTGTTTTGTTGCAACTGTTTATATCTTCCAGAAAGACAAGGCCAAGTTCCATCTGATCTCATTCCTGTTCTTTCATATCTAGTATAAATATTTTCTGTATTTATTACTTGTCAACTCCTTTATTTTCTAGGACCCTCACTCATCATATAGATCTGGCTGTTCCTGAGAAAGTTTCATATTTCTCTTTAAAATATGGTGTGTTTTGAAGCAAGCAATACATATTGTAAAGGCATCTTGAATAGAAAAAAATAAGATTTTTACAGGGAGGGCCTTCATTAACTAAATATTACCTCAAACTTATACATTCATTGTGCATTGTGTGCATGTGGGTGGGTTAGACAGAGAAAGAAAGACAGAGAGAGAGAGGATTTGACGACTTAATCAAATTTTCTAAAATGTTCTTTGTGGTTTTTTTCTTGTAACATAATAAATTTAAATAATTCAAGTGAAGATATAATCTGAGTAGTTCCTGAGACTACTGTGTTGATTACTAACTGTCAAAATCAAAATTCTTGATTTGATTACATGGTCAAAATCAATCCATGAGCTAAACATTTAACAATCAGTACAGCTTCTAAAATTCCTATGTACAGGTCATGGCCTTATTTAGGACAAGGGACTTATATTTAATCCACATAGACAAAGAAAACTCGTAACTAATGGTCATCTTTATCTAAGTAATATTTTAAAAGATATCTCAATAAGAAAGATGTTTTCCAAATTACCTGGAGACTTATAAAATATTATAAATGAAAAAATGGTGAGAATAAAAATAAATTTACAGACTTCCTTCTTTCAGGATTGTTTTTTTTCCTTGCTTTTGTACATTCTAGATTTATAGACGTGACTGAATAATTAGAAAAGGGAAATGAGGAAAATATCCAGAAAATGTTGACTGGAAGAGAGCCCTCTGTCAGTTTGATGATTTTCTACAATTATATTTGACTAAAATTAATATAAACAAATCAATTGGAATTTTGAGCATTTTTTTTGTGTTAACGTGTACTGTAGATGCAGGGCTACCTCCACTGTATTTTTCTTTATTAGATAGAAGATGAGTCCTCACACATTTAAAGCTCATAGCTAACACTTGGCTTTGGGAGTTTTTTTTTTTTTTTTTTTTTAGCAGATTTTACTTGATGTGAAGACAGCCAAATATGCAAAAAAAAAAAAAAAAATTGTCAGCATTTTCTTGTGCTGCTTCTAATTCTTAGTAACAGTAGGATGAGGCAAATTTAGAGTGTCAACGAGGCACTTTTGATGGTCTTTTTTGGTTTAGATAATTTCAGTGCATGTAAAATCAATGTAGGCAACAAATATTACTTTGAGTCAGATTCGTACATTTAAAATTTGGTTATGTTTTGATGCACCAGTAATTTGGGGGAAATTAAAATTTTAGATTTTTAATAGGCCCTCAAATATTTATATGCAGCTGCAGAGGTCCAGGTTATTGGGTAAAACAAGTTTGAAAAATGCCTTTACATATTGGTCAATAGCATTTATTTTCTTCAATGAATAGGCAGGTAACACTTTTGCACAAAAGGGTAAGGAAATATGTTTTTAGAAATATATTTTAATGCAAAATATGGAAACTGTTTAATGATTGTTTTGTTTCAACACTTAAGATAATTGAGGTAGGATATTCTCAATGACAAAATGCGGCCAGTACTTTACCTCTAATGTATCTAACTATATAGATAGGTGTGTGTGTGTGTGTGTGTGTGTGTGTGTGTGTGTGTGTGTGTGTGTATAATCAACAGACATTTTATGAGTTGCATCAAAATGTCAGCTTTAGACGGATTAAGTTGACTTGCAAAGAATAAGACTCTTATATTTATTCTGTTCAAACAATGCACTGCAAATCCCTTCCATGTAATCTAAAAGAAGGATTACCGTAAATGAGAAAACTTTATAGAAAGACTCAGTGGAAATCTTAAAAGACATTCTTTATCTCCAAAACATTTCAGTGTGCCAAAAGTTACAATAAACACGGATTTAGTGTAACCATAGGACAATAAAATAAAGTGAAAATTTTGAATATCATGAAAAGACTCTGGTACCTAAAAGGAACAGTACCTTCAACTTAAATTTTGCAAAATATATTAGAAACCAAGTAGCCTCTTAAGCGTCTCATAAAAGATAAAAATCAGAAAACAAGCAGAATCCTTTTATATAAAATATACAGATTTAAACAGAGGCAGAAAAAAATACACTTTAGTAGTACGTGTTAAGTATACACAGATTTGGAAAAATAGATCACATTTTGAATGCTGTTTCTTTTTTCTTTACTTCACTTGAAAGCAGAGAAGAAACTATCATTTCTTGAGTACCCTCCATTGTGCCAGAAACTGTGTTGGATAATTTAAATGCATTATTTTACTTATCTCAAGAAGTTTTTACTTTAAAATTAACTCAGCCTATAATGTTAAAAGGAAATATTGTATTCCTACTACAATCAGGAAAACTAGATGTAAAAAATAATCAGTAAATATTTTCATAGATGTATATTCACAGAGTGCATGTTTAGCCTTGCATTTCTACTTACGTATCTAAAATACTAACTTTTCAAAAATTTTCCTAGCAGTATGACATGTTTTAGAGAGAAAATCTTTACAAGTTGGCTACATCACGTTTTCTGTCTGAGCATCAGAAAGAAATGTGTTTGAGGCAGTGTATCTTGAATATTTACCGTTATTTAATGCCGCTGTAGTGCTCTTCAGATATAAAAGAGGAATGAGCTATAAACTTGATGTTATATAGTGAGTATAAAAAGAATGACCCGTGCTAAATGAAAAGTGATCAACATTGCATAATATTTAAATGCTAACTTTGATATAGTAAAATATCAAAAGTATTTTTTAAAAAGTTTATGGGTTGAACAGGAAGGAAAAAAAACAATTCATGGAAAGGTATGGAAACTGACACGATCATCTTTGCAAAGATGGAAAGAGTATTTCCAGTTAAGGCGATAAGAAGTGCCAAGAGATAAAAGCAAGAATAAATGTCACAGGCATTAGGAATTAGCAGATGATGTTTCCAGGAATAATGGGCACATGCTGGGGAGTGGCAGAATCTAAGATTGGGTGGGATAGGTAAAGCTAGCTTAGCAAAGCGTAATCAATCTTATGCTTAAAAGCATGAGGAAGTTTAATTTTATTTGTAGCTATTATAGGTCTTAAAGTAGAGTGAAGAATAATGCATGACATTCCACAAAAACAATCTTTAAATCTTTATGTTTGTCACAGTGGGGGTACATAAATAAACTGTCTTCAAGGTGATCAGTTAAAAAACTATCACATTTCTTCAGACGTAAGATAATGTGGAACCTAGGTTGGGGTGATGTTAGTAGTAGCTGAGAAAAAACTATGCTTCAAAAAGTATTCAATTAATGAACAACTTTTATAATATTTTAGATCCATAGAAATGAATAGAAGGTTGAAATGAAGGATGAATAAAAATGCCATAGACAGAAATTGTATAGTGAGAAAAACACCAGTTGACTCTTGTCTGGTTCCCTCACTAACTACGTATGTAAACCTAAGCAAGTCACATTCACTTTGAGGTTTGTTTTTCCTTCTGTAAAATGAAGAGATTGTATTAAACATTCTGTAAATACTTGAACGGAAACGATAACTAAGGAATAATGATAAATAATGATAAAAGAGTTTTATAATTGATAATGTTGTATGAGGTGAAGATGGCATATCCATGTTTGATACATGGGAGAAGAAAAGATTTAATGCTTAGGTGTTAAGGTCATCATCAATTCTGTGCAATCGTGAGTCATAACAATAACCATGCTATCAACTACAGTTAGGTGAACAGACTAGATCTCAAAATACAAACATCACAGACATATATGTGGATAAACAATTAAACAAAACCATTATTCTTTATGCTTCTGACATCCTGGTATATACTCTTTTTGGGCTAATTATTATTTAACAACCTAGTTATTTATCGAGTCAAAGGAAATATTAAGGGATTAGGTAAAATGTAAAAGTTTCAGGAAAAATAGTCAGGTGAAGCAATTTTTATTCCTTAAAAATGAAGTCATCAAATTATGGATGCAGATCTTATTCTTTTTTTTTTTTTTAACTTTTAAGTTCAGGAGTACATGTGCAGGTTTGTTACACAGGTACATTTGTGTCATGAGGCTTTGTTGTACAGATTATTTCATCACCCAGGTATTAAGCCTAGTACCCACTAGTTATCTTTCCTAATCCTCTACCTCCCACCCTTCATCCCACTCTCCAATAGGTCCCAGTGTGTGTTGCTCCCTTCTGTTTCCATATGTTCTCATCATTTAGCTCCAAATTATAAGTGAGAACATGCAGCGTTCGATTTTCTGTTCCTGAATTAATTTGCTAACAGCCTCCAGCTCCGTCCATGTCCCTGCAAAGAACATGATTTTGTTTTTTTATGGCTGCATAGTATTCCGTGGTGTATATTTACTACATTTTCTTTATCCATTCTACCATTGATGAGGATTTAGGTTGATACCATGTCTTTGCTATTGGGAATAGTGCTGCAATAAACATACACAAGCATATGTCTTTATAATAGAAAGACTTATATCCCTTTGGATATATATCCGGTGATGGGATGCCTGGGTTGAATGGTATTTCTGTTCTTAGCTCTTTGAGAAGTTTCCATACTGTCTTCCACAATGGTTGAACTAATTTACACTCCCACTAACAGTGTATAAGTGATCTTTTTTTCTACAGCATTGCCAGCATCCGTTACTTTTTGACTTCTTATTAATAGCCATTCTGACTGGTGTGAACTGGTATCTCATTGCAGTTTTGATTTGCATTTCTCTAGTGATCAGTGATGTTCAGCATTTTGTCAACTGATTGTTGGCTGCATGTATGTCTTCTTTTGAAAAGTGCCTGTTCATGTTCTTTGCCCACATTTTAATAGGATTGTTTTTTTTTTCTTCTTGTAAATTTAAGTTCCTTATAGGTGATGGATATTAGACCTTTGTTAAATGCATAGTTTTCAAAATTGTTCTCCCATTCTGTAGACTGTCTGTTTACTTTGTTGATAGCGTCCTTGCCTGTACAGAGTCTCTTTTGTTTAATTAGATCCCATTTATCAATTTTTGCTTTTGTTATAATTGCTTTAGGTGTCTTTATCATAAAATGTTTGCCCATGTCTATGTCCTGAATAGTATTGCCTAGGTTGTCTTCCAGGGCTTTTATAGTTTTGGGTTTTACATTTAAGTCCTTAATTCATCTTGAGTTCATTTTTGTACATGTTGTAAGGAAGGAGTCTAGATTTAATCTTCTGCATATGGCTAGCCAGTTATCCCAGCACCATTTATTAAATGGGGACTCCTTTCCCCATTGTTTGTTTTTTGGTCAGGTTTGTGGAACATCAGATATTTGTAGATGTGGGATCTTATTTCTGGGTTCTCAATTGTGTTCCTTTGGTCTATGTGACTGTTTTTGTACCAGTGCCATCCTGTTTTGGTTACTGTAGCCTTGTAATATATTTTAAAGTCAGGCAACAAGCTTCCAGCTTTGTTCTTTTTGCTTAGGATTGCCTTGGCTATTTGGGCTTTTATATGGTTCCATATGAATTTTTAAGTAGTTTTTTCTTGTTCTGGGAAGAATATCAGTGGAAGCTTAATGGGAATAGCGTTGAATCTATTCATTGCTTTGGGAAGTATAGCCATTTTAAAGATATTGATTCATCATATGCATGAGCATGGGAGGTTTTTCCATGTATTTGTGTAATCTCTGATGACTTTGAGCAGTGTGTTTTGTAGTTTTCCTCGTATAGAACTTTCATCTCCATAGTTAGCTGTATTTCTAGGTATTTTATTGTTTTTGTGGAAATTGTAAATGGGATTATCTTCCTGATTTGGCTCTCAGCTAGACTGTTGTTCGTGTATAGGAATGTCAGTGACTTTTGCACATTGATTTTTGTATCCCAAGACTTTGCTGAAATTGCTTATAAGCTTAAGAATATTTGGGGCTGAGACTGTAGGGTTTTCCAGCTAGAGGATTATGCCATCTGCAAACAGGGACAGTTTCAGCTCCTCTCTTGCCATTTGGATGCCTATTTTTTCTTTCTCTTGCCTGATTTCCCTGGCCAGGACTTCCAATGCTATGTTGAATAGGAGTGGTGAGAGAAGGCATCCTTGTCTTTTGCGGGTTTTTAACGAGAATGCTTCCAGCTTTTGCCCATTCAGTGTGATGTTGGCTGTGGGGTTGTCATAGTTGGCTCTTATTATTTTGTGGTATGTTCCTTCAATTACTAGTTTCTTGAGAGTTTTTAAAATGAATGGATGTTGAATTTTATCAAACGTCTTTTCTGCATCTATTGAAATAATCATATGCTTTTTTCTTTAGTTCTGTTTATGTGATGAATCACATTTATTGATTTGCATATGTTGAACCAACTTTGCATCCCAGAGAAAAAGCCCACTACATCGTGTTGGATAAGTCTTTTTATGTGCTGCTGGATTCGATTTCTCAGTATTTCATTGAGGATTTTTGGATTGCTGTTCATCAAAGATATTGGGCTGAAATTATCTTTCTTTGTTGTATCTCTTCCAGGTTTTGGTATCAAGATGATGCTGTCCTCACAGTTAGTTAAGGAGGAGTTCTTCCTCTTCAACTCAATATTTTGGAATAGTTTCAGAAGGAAAAGTACCAGCTCTTCTTTGTACATCTGGTAGAATTCTGCTGTGAATCCATCTGGTCTGAGCTTCTTTTGGTTGGTAGGCTATTTATTACTGACTCAATTTCAGAGCTTATTATTGGTCTGTTCAGGGATTCAGTTTCTTCCTGGTTCATTCTTGGGAGGTGTATGTGTCAAGGAATTTGTTCATTTCTTCTCTATTTTCTAGTTTATGTGCATAGAGGTGTTTGTAATATTCTTTGATGGTTGTTTGTATTTCTATGATATCAGTGGTGATACCCTTCTCATTTCTGATTGTGTTTAGTTGAATCTTCTCTCTTTTTAACTTTATTGGTCTAGTTAGTGGTCTATCTATATTATTTATTTTTTCAAGAAGCCATCTCCTGTATTTGTTGATCTTCTGAATGTTGTGTGTGTGTGTGTGTGTGTGTGTGTGTGTGTGTGTGTGTGTGTGTCAATCTTCTTCAGTTCAGCTCTGATTTTGGTTATTTCTTGTCCTCTGCTAGCTGAGGTATTTGTTTGCTCTTGGTTCTCTAGTTCTTTTGGTTGCCATGTTAGGTTGTTAACTTGTAATCTTTGTCACTTTTTGATGTGGGCATTTAGTGCTATAAATTTTCCTATTAATAATGCCTTAGCTGTGTCCCAGAGATTCTGGTACGCTGTATTTTTGTTCTCATTCATTTCGAAGAACTTCTTGAGTTCTACCTTAATTTTATTGTTTATCGAGAAGTCATTTCAGAGCATGTTGTTTAATTTCCATGTAATTGTGTGGTTTTGAGTGAATTTTTGAGTGTTGAATTCTATTTTTTTGTGTGCTGTGGTCTGAAAGACTGTTATAATTTCAGTACTTTTACATTTTCTGAGGAGTGTTTCACTTCCAATTATGTGATCAAATTTAGAGTATGTTCCACGTGGAAGTGAGAAGAATATGTATTTTGTTGTTTTTGAGTGGAGAGTACTGTAGATATCTATCAGGTCCATTTGATCCAGTGCTGAGTTCAGGTCCTAAATATCTTTGTTAATTTTCTGTCCTGATCTGTCTTGTCAGTGGGATGTTAAAGTCTCCCACTACTACTGTAGGATTGCAATTCCTGCTTTTTTTCTATTTTCCATTTGCTTGGTAGATTTTTCTCCATCTCTGTATTTTGAGCCTATGTATATACTATTGCATGTGAGATGTGTGCCTTGAAGACAGCATACCAATTGGTCTTGGTTCTCCATTCAGCTTCCCATTCTGTGTCTTTTAATTGGGGCTTTCAGCCCATTCACATTTAAGGTGAGTATTGATATATGTGGATATAATCCTGTCATCATGTAGTTAGCTGGTTATTTTGCAGACTTTTTCATGTGGTTGCTTCATAGGGTCACTGGTCTGTATCCTTCAGTGTGTTTATGTAGTGACTGGTAACAGTCTTTCCTTTTTATATTTAGTACTTCCTTCAGGAGTTCTTGTAAGGCAGGTCTGTTGGTAATGAATTCAATCAACATTTGCTTGTCTGAAAAGGATCTTATTTCTCCTTTGCTTATAAAGTTTACTTTGGCCAGATATGAAATTCTGGGTTGGAATTTCTTTTCTTTAAGAATTTTAAATATTTGCCCCCAATCTTTTCTGGCTTGTAGGCTTTCAGCTGAGAGGTCCACTGTTAGTCTGGTGGGCTTTTTTTAATTTTTCTTTCATTTTGACCTTGAAGAATCTGATGATTCTGTGTCTTGGGGATAATCTTCTTGTGAAGTATCTTACTGGGGTTCTCTGCATTTCCTGAATTTGAACATTGGCCTCTCTAGCTAGGCTGGGGAAGTTCTCATGGATGATATCCTGAAATATGTTTTCCACATTGGTTCCACTCTCCTCATCTCTTTCATGGACACCAGTCAGTCCTAGTATTTGTCTCTTTATGTAATCCCATATTTATCAGAGGTTGTTTGTTCATTTACATGAACATTTTCTTGTCTGCCTATCTTTTTTTTTTCTGAAAGCCAGCCTTCAAGATCTGAGATGATTTTCTCTGCCTCATCTATTCTGTTATTACTACCTGTAATTGCATCGTAGAATACTTGTAGTACATTTTTCAGCTCTATTAGGTCAGTTACATTCTTCTATATACTGGCTATTTTTTCTGTCAGGTCCTACAATATTTTATCATAATTTTTAGCTTTCTTGCATTGGGTTACAACATACTCCTGTAGCTCAGTGAAATTTGTTCCTATCCGTAGTTTGAATTCTGTTTCTGTCATTTCAGCTATGTCAGCCTCAGCCATTTCTGAACCCTTGCTGGATATTTGATGTGGTCATTTGGAGGAAAGACACTCCAACTTTTTGAATTTTCATTGCTCTTGTGCTGAATCTTTCTCGTCATTGTGGGCTTATCTACCTTCAAACTTTGAGATTGCTGGTCTGTGTGTGGGTGTGTGTGAGTGGGGGGGTGGTGTTTCTTTTATCGTATTTGATGACCTTGAGGGTTTGGTTATGGTATAAGGTGGATTCAGCCAAATGTCTTTGTTTCTGGGAGGTTTTAGGAACTAATGCTCAGCTCCCAACTCCAAGACTGTGTTCTAACTCTGGGGGACTTGAATTGGGCCCCAGTGTTTCTCTCCGTCCCCTCAGGGTTTGGAGTCCACTGCACTGCGGGGGGCCTAGGTACAACAGCTACAACAGAGCTCTAGTGGATACAGGGGTGGCTGCTTCCCTGTGGGCATTCACCACAGTGGTGGGGGCAAAGCAGCTGGATGGAGAGTGGTGTGTCCCTGCTGGAGATTGTGCGTGCTGTTGCACTGGAGCTGGTGTTAGCTTGGGGTGGGATTCTGGTGGGTTCATATCTGGGTGCCTTCTCTGTGTACTGCAAGAAGGAGTGCTAACTCAGGGTGTGAGAGGATCCCCTATTCTCTTCGTAGGGTTAGCATAAGGATGGGGTGCTGGTGGGGGTGGGGCTTTCAGGCTCTGTGCCTGCCAAGGCTCTGTCTGCAATGGCAGTCGGCAGGGGTCGGGGGGAATACTGCATTTCCACGTGCTGGATTGGCAAGTAAAGCATAACCCATCCATGCAGACCTGCACCAGCAAAGTGATGTGGGAGCTTGTTGTGGGCTCATGGGAATCTGCAGTACGGGGAGGGAACGTGCAGGCTAGGGAATGGCAGTAAGAGCTGTCTTGCTGGACCTCTCCATCAGTCAGGAACAGAAGCTATGGTGTGGGCCCCAGGGTACCCGAGACTGCCCTGTAAGCAAGCGTGGTCAGACTGGGGCCCGGGGAGGCCAACAGACCAACGAGTGCTCAGGTTGGACTAGCCATAGCAGATCCTATTCTAATCAGACATCTACATGATGTTATGGAAGCACAGAGGAGGGAATGTCTAACTATTGTAGAAATGGGGACTGTTGAAAGCTTTAATGAGAAACTTCAAAAAAAATTTTTCTAAGAATATTGTAAATATAGCTTTCAGAAAAAATAAGAATGGGAAAACTTCAATCACGTGTCAAAATTGTATCTGTTCTTTATCTCATATAGCCCTCAGAAGAATATTTTACATACATATATAAAAATATATATATATATATACATATATATTCTTTGTTATCATAGCTTAGAGAGCAATGAATCTTACTGCAAAGCATGCTTCAGGCTTCTATGTACCTAAGAGTATGTGTCATTGCACTGTGGTAGGAAAATGCTGGTTTCTTTACTGGGCCCATGTTTTCTTTTAAAAACTTATAGAAATAGTTGGGTGGCTCTGTGGTACACACACCCTTCAAAACCTGGTTATTTAAAAATTTCGTCTGCAATCTGGATATATATCAGCTGATGGCACTTGACCTTGTTAAATGACTTACTTAACTAGACCTCAGGTCTCTGCAGTACTGACAACACACATTACCCTATTTAGAAAGTGGTTGAGCTCTAAATGCTAACTTGTACATTACTTGTTTGGAGATACGGCATTTTCCTTTAGAAATAATCTTCTAAATGATAAGTTTCTTACACAGTTATCTTTGAAAATATATTTAACCTATATGTTCATTGAAATATATTTATGTATTTATCTTAAGTATTTTTCAAAAGCTTGCAATTCTAGCATTTAATTCAAATTGTAAAATAAATAATATTTATTTTACAGTAGTTCATTTAGCTTGGTATAGAAAGATAAATGAGTCAAATTACAGGATGATGAGACTATAGACACAGATTTTTAGGAGAATATAAATGGGTTTTCTGGGCAAGTTGGCACTTTTGGAGGTTTTAAAGATTAAGTTACTTTAAATATTTACTGCCTTATTAAATAATATGGGTTTTCTTTGCATTGATAGCTTAAAAGACAAACAGTTCTATTTTGTACTACAAAAAGAATCAAGGGAAAGAACATGTAATAGACTGCAATGCATTATGATAATCCAGCCAGAAAAAGAGATGATTGGGAAGATTTTAGAACCAATCCTACTAAAGTAAGACATGAGACAAAGAAGCTCACTATTTCTTACTCCATTTAATTATGTAATGGAAGCCCTAGCTGATACATGAAGGCAATAATATAAATTAAAAATGCAAGAATAAACAACATAGCCTTTATTTGTGGATGATGTAATTGTCTACATAGCAAATCCATGAGAATATAAAAATGATTATTAACACTAGAAAGGCAATTCAGCAAAGATGCTAGATACAAAAAATGTAGAAATATGACATTCTTTCGATACAAAAACAAAAACAAAGTGATGACAAGGTAAAATAGAATGAAGTAATTTTATTTTTGGTAAACAATAACTACAGGTATCTTTTTTAAAAATAACAAGATTTGCAAGATTTTTATGGATAATATAACAAAATTTTCTTTAAAATCATGAAGGAAGATCTGAGTGTATTAAAAATGTAGTAAAATAGCTGAAAGGATCAAATCTATAAATTTTTAATTATTCCTTCATTAAACTAAATATTTAGTAAGAGTATCATCAAAACTTCCAATAGGTATTCTCGTAGAACTTGACAAGTTACTATTAAAACAACAGGGAGCCAATAATAGCCAAAACACTTCAAAAGAAACACAAGATGGCATACTATATATGTCACTACAGTACTGAGTACATCGAACACAAAAAAATACGTAAAATGAAAGAGGAAAAATGTAATTTTTAAAAATGAAGAATATTAGTCAGCTGTGGAACAGTTCTAATGGGCTCAATGTAAATGTGTTTTGTGTCCTGTAAACAAGGGAGGGGACAGAAAAATATTGAAAGAATAATAACTATTTTTTTCCAAAACTGTGATAAAAACTATAGTACCACACATTCAAGAACCTCAAAGAACCACAAGCACAAGAATCATGAAGAAAATGACTCGAAGGCATATCACAAATTGTCAAAAACTAAAAAGAGTATCTTGAATGTAGCAAAAGGACAAAGGACCTGTTATGTATAGAGGAACAGAGATAAGTATTGAAACAGTTTTGCCAGCAGAAATATTGCAAGACAGAAGATGATGGAGTGACATCTACAGAATACTTAAAGTAAAAAAAAAAAAAAAGCAATGTAAACCTAGAAAATCATACCCAACAATAACATCTTTCAAATTCCAAGTTGCAATAAAGAATTTTACAAACAAAAGTAGAAAGAATGCATCAGCAACAAGCTACGTTAGAAGACATGATGTAGAAGTCTTTCAAGGAGAAAGGAAACAGTACCCCCTAGAAATCTGGTAGGAAGCCAGGAGGAACATCAGAAGTGGTACCTACACGAATAAAATGCTAACAGAATACATAAATATGTGAGGTTTTTAATCATTATTTCAATCTGTTTAAATAATACTTGTTTGATTAAACAACAATAGGAATGTGCTGTAGGAGTATATGTGTATGTGTGTGTATGTGTGTGAGTGTTTGTGTGTGTGTGTGTGTGTTTCTCCTCAGGAGTGGAGAAATGAAAGTATACTACTTTGAGATTTTATACTATATGTGAAGTTGCGTAATATGATGAAAATAGATCAAAGTTAAAAATGTATGCTATAAACTGAAAGTCAGCACTAAAATTACAATGAAAACAAAAGTATAGTTAAAAATATAACAAAGAGGATAAAATAAGCAAATAAAGGAGGTATATGACGTCTACAATAAATGCAGTTAAAATTTAAAAGACACAGATAGGTTACAAGTAAAATCATAGTAAAAGTGATACCATGCTAACTAGTTAAAAGAAAGATAGGAGGCCATACTAATATCATAGAATACTGCCACAGATAACAGAGGTCATTGTATAATTGTTAAGAAGTACATTCATCAAGAGAACATAACAATCCTAAATTTTTATCAACACTGCCCCTAAACACAGAACTTCTAAACACTGGAAGAAAATAGTGACAGAAATCCAAAAGATACAGATAAAAATCAAAATTACATTGGAAATCTAAATACTGTTAATAACTGATAAAGCAAGTAGTCAGAAAATCATCAAAAAATTGCATATTTGGTTAACAGTATTGACCAACTTGACATAATTGATAGTTACAGAACACTCTGAACAATAGAATGCATATCCTTTTCGTGTTATATCCCCACAATAGAATTAAATTAGAAATCAACAATATAAATTTATCTAGAAAAATCACTAAATATTTGAAAAATAAAGAACATACTCTAAATAATCCATGGGTCAAAGATAAAATCAACTACAATTCTAATGTATTTAGCAATGAAAAAATAAAAACACAATTTATGTGAATTTGCGGAATGCCACTGTATTAGTCTATTCACATGCTGCTAATAAAGACATATTTGAGACTGGGTAATTTTTAAAGGAAAGAGGTTTCATTGACTCACAGTTCCACACGGCTGGGAAGGCCTCACCATCATGGCTGAAGGCAAATGAGGAGCAAAGTCACATCTTACATGGTGGCAAGCAAGAGAGCTTATGTAGAGGAACTCCCCTTTATAAAACCGTCACATCTTGCGAGACTTATTCGCTATCATGAGAACAGCATGGGAAAGACCCGCCCCACGATTCAGTTACCTCCCACTGGGTCCGTCCCACCATGACACACAGGTATTATGGGAGCTACCGTTCAAGATGAAATTTAGGTGGCGACACAGCCAAACTGTATCAGCCACTAAGGCAATAGTTAGTGAGAAAAATTTACAGCACTAAATTTTGGTATTAGAAAACTAGAAGGGCCTTCAATCAGTGATCAAAATTTCCACCTTAAAAAAACCTTTAAAAAATAAATCCCAAGTTAGCAGAAGAAAGGAAATAGTCATGATCAAAACAGAAAAGCAATAGAGACAATTAATGAAACCAAAATCCTGTTCTAGAGAAACCTCTAGCCAGACTGGGAATGATTGCAATATACATTCTTATTTAATTTTACACACACACACACACATACACACACACAACACCACAAACTAGGATAAATTTTCTATTACTAGCTTTGGGGAAAATGGACAGTTCACTCAATAGTTTAACAACCATCTAAACCATCAAACCATTAAGGGAAGATTGCTCAATATAAAATGCAATGCCACTTGTGAAAAATGTAAAATCACATGCAACATTTTACCAGCTGCCACAAATTAACTTGCTTAAGTATGACTACAGGCGGAATTTGTGATAGAATGATAGACGTGTCTGCTCAGGATATGATGGGAAATCTATCAGAGAAAAGGTTGCCTGTAAGTTTTTCTCAGTACATCATGAATCATGACTTTATAATGGGTACTGGGAAATCAAGAGGCTTTAGGTAATAGTACTGAAAACTAATTAGCTTGACATTTTAATAAGGTTTCACCAAAAACTGTGGCAAAATTACGAGAATGATGACATTAGCCTGGATTAATTCAAGACTGACAAAGGCATATTATTTTCCTTTCCTGATAATAGGAAGTCAGGGGAAACAGTTGCATCGAAACCCAGATGACAGATATATTACCAATTATCAGTGAGCCTGGGTTGTTGTTGTTGTTTTTTTACCAACTATATTGCCCAATCTGTAGTGCAGAGGCTATTCACAGGCATGATCGATTTTAGGGCACTACAATCTCAATCTTCTGGGCTCAATGAATCCTCTTGCCTCGGACTCCTGAGTAGCTGGAATTATAGGCATGTGCCACCATGCCCAGTAGGATCCTGTTTTCTTCATCAGTAAATCTCAGTGTAAGAGGCAGATGGTATCGAAGACAGGAGATATGCATTATCACTTGTAGAATACAGTGTAAAGTTTCACATTTAGATATATATTCCTAATTTGGAAAGATACTTCAATTTTGTTAGGTAATGGTGTAGGGACAGATTTTTTAATGAAAAATTTAAAGTCTAAATTTCCATTGATTGGCAAAGCCAGTGCCAAAAATTTGTATAGTTATCCAGATGTCCACCTATTTTATGCTTGTAAAGGTAACATGCATAGTATTTGATATGATTTGTGAAAACCTGCACATTTTGAGTTTGGTGATTTTAAGAATGCTATACCAGCACCAAAAATCTGCTATTTTATTCTTTCCACTTGATTATTATAATTATTAATGGCAAATACTCTTTGCTTTTAATAAGCTTTTACTTTTTTAATGACATTGTCTTTGATCAGGTGATCTGCAACACATTTATATTTCATCAGTTACTTTTATTTTCTAAAATTAGTAATTCTAACCCATATGTCCCTTCAAAGATTCTTATTTGCCATAAAATCAACTCTTTATATCAGCCTGTTTTCCCTCCTTTTTATGTATCTCAAAATTTTAACTCAATATCTTAATAGCTGACCCCTGTTGATTGTCACACTGCTTCAGTTTTGGAATGACTTTCATGCCAAAGTTTCCACATTTCCCTATGGAAATTTTTTTTTTATCAGTAGGCACATGTTTGTGACAACTCTATCAAAAGAAATTAATCACACAACCTCCAAAGCACCACTTACATTATGACTTGGTTTTCTTCTGACATTTTATGAATTTCTAAAAATGCCTTTTCTCTCCCCCAGAGTCCTATGTCATTTTACTGTTTTCACTGTTGTGTCTATTGTCTTCACAAAATAATGTGCTTCTTTTAAGTTCAGGGGTACACGTGCAGGTTTGTTATATAGGTACACTTGTGTCATGGGGGTTTATTGTACGGAATATTTTGTCACTCAGGTATTAAGCCTGGTACACATTAGATATTTTTCCTGATCCTCTCCCTCCTTCCAACATCCACCCTCCAATAAGCCCCACTGTGTTGTTTCCCTCTATGGGTCCATGTATTCTCATCATGTAGCTTCCACTTATAAGTGAGAAGATGTGGTATTTGGTTTTCTGTTCCTACATTAGTTTGCTAAGGATAATGGCCTGCAGCGCCATTGATGTTCCTGCAGATAACGTAGTCTCATTCTTTTTTATGGCTGCATAGTTTTCTATGGTGTGTATGTACCACATTGTCTTTATCCAGCCTACCATTGATGGACATTTAGGTTGATTCCATGTCTTTGCTATTGGGAATCGTGCTGCAATGAACATCCAAATGCATGTGTCTTTATAATAATATTTATTTGGGTATATACACTGTGATGGGATTGCTGTGTTCAATGGTGTTTCTGTTTTTAGCTTTTTGAGAAATCACCATTCTGTCTTACACAATGGTTGAACTAATTTACATTCCCAGTAACAGTGTATAAGTTCTCCTTTTACTCCACAACCTTGCCAGCATCTATTATTATTTTACTTCTTATAAATAGCCATTCTGACCAGTGTGTGATAGTATCTCACTGCAATTTTGATTTGGATTTCTCTAATGATCAGTGATGTTAAGCATTTCATCATCTGATTTTTGGCCATGTGCATGTCTTCTTTTGAAAAGATTCTGTTCGTGTCCTTTGCCCACTTTTTAATGGGGTTGTTTGTTTTTTACTTGTAAATTTGTTAAAGTTTCTTACAGATTCTAGATATCAGGCCTCGGTCAGATGCATAGTTTGCAAAACTTTTCTCTGATTCTGTAGGTTGTCTGTTCACTCTTTTGCTGTACAGAAGCTCTTTAGTTATAGCCCATTTGTCAATTTTTGCTTTTGTTCCAATTACTTTTAGTGTCTTCATCATGAAATCTTTGCTTGTGCCTATGTCCAAGATGGTATTGCTTAGATTGTCTTTCAGGGTTTTTATTTATGTGTAGGGTTTTAATCCATCTCGAGTTAATTTTTGTATGGTGTAAGAAAGGGTCCAGTTTCAATCTTCTGCATATGGCTAGCCAGTTCTCCCAGCAACAATTATTGCATGGGGAACCCTTTTCTCATAGCTTGCTTTTTTCAGTTCTGTTGAAGATCAGATAGGTGTACGTGTGGGGCCTTATGTCTGGGTTCTTAATTCTGTTCCATTGGTCTATGTGGCTGTTTTTGTACCAGTGCCATGTTGTTTTGGTTACTGTAGCCCTGTAGTATAATTTGAAGTTGGGTAGTGTGATGCCTTCAGCATTGTTCTTTTTGCTTACCTTTGCCTTGGCTATTTGTGCCATTTTTTTGTTTCATATGAATTTTAAAATAGATTTTTCTAATTCTGTGAAGAATGTTAATGTCAGTTTAATAGGAATAGCATTGACTCTATAAATTGCTTTGGGCAGTATGACCATTTTAACAATATTGATTATTTCTATCAGTGAGCATGGAAGGTTTTTCCATTTGTTTGTTTCATCTCTGATTTCTTTGAGCATTGTTTTGCAGTTCTTTTTGTAGAGATCGTTCACCTCCCTGGTTAACTGTATTCCTAGGTATTTTACTCTTTTTGTGGCAATTGTAAGTGGGATTCCTGGTTTAGCTCTCATCTTGAGTGTTATTGGTGTATAGGAATGCTAGTAATTACTGCACACTTATTTTGTATTCTGAGACTTTGCTAAAGTTGTTTATCAGCTTAAGAATCTTTTGGGAAGAGAGTATGGGGTTTTCTAGACATAGCATCATGTGGTCTGTAAACAGTGATAGTTTGAATCCTCACTTCCTATTTCAATTCCTTTATTTCCTTCTATTCCCTGATTTCCCCTGGTCAGGACTTCCAGTAGTATATTGAATATGAGTTATATGACAGGGTATTCTTGTGTTGTGCCGATTTTCAAGGGGAAAGCTTCCAGCTTTTGCCCATTCAGTATGATGTTGGCTGTGGGTTTGTCATAGACGTGTCTCATTATTTTAAGGTGTGTCCCTTCAATACATAGTTCATTGAGTTTTTAATATGAAGACATCTTGAATTTTATGAAAAGCCTTTTCTGCATCTATTGAGATGATCTTGTGTTTTTTTTGTCTTTAGTTCTGTTTAGGTGATCAACCACATTTATTAATTTAGGTATCTTGAACCAACCTTGCATCCCAAGAATAAAGCCTAGCTGATCACGTAGATAAGCTTTTTGATGCGCTGTCGCATTTGGTTTGCCAGTCAGTGTTTTGTTGAGGATTTTTACACTGATGTTTATCAAGAATACTGGTCTGAAATGTTTTTGTTGTTATTTGCCAGGGTTTGATATGAAGATGATGATGGCTTCATAGAATGAGTTGGGGAGAAGGCCCTACTTCTGAATTGTTTGAAATAGTTTCAGCAGGACTGTACCAGTTCTTTCTACATCTGGTAGAATTCAGCTGTGGCTCCATATGGTCCTGAACTTTTTTTGGTTGGTAAGTTATTGTATTCATTCATTCTCACAGTGCAATAAAGACATAGCTGAGACTAGGTAATTTATAAAGAAAAGAGGTTTAATTTGCCCACAATTCTGTAAATGTATAGGCTTCTGCTTCTGGGGAGGCCTCAGAAAACTTACAATCATGGTGGCAGGTGAAGGGGAAGCAAGCATGTCTGCACATGGCCAGCAGAAGAGAGAGAAGCCAGAGGTTCTACATTTTCAAACAAACAGATTTTTGCCTGGGTGAACTCTATCCTATGATAGAACGATCTCCCACCAGACCCTCTTGCAACACTGGGAATTACAATTCGACATGAGATTTGGATGGGGACACGGAACCAAAACATATCATTTTTCCCCTGGCCCCTCTCAAGTCTCACGTCCTTCTCACATTTTAAATCAAAATTATGCCTTCCAAAGAGTCCCCCAAAGTCTTAACTCATTCCAACATTAACTCAAAATTCCAAGTCCAAAGTCTCATCTGAGACAATGCAAGTACCTTCTGCCTATGAGCCTATAAAATAAAACCAAGGTAGGTACTTCCAAGATACAATGAGGGTTCAGGGATTAGGTAAATCCTCCCATTCCAAAAGGAATAAATTGGCCAAAACAAAGGAGCTACAGGCCTCATGCAAGTCTGGAGCCCAGCACGGCAGTCATTATATTTGAAAGGCCCAAAATTATCTCCTTTGAATCCTTGTCTGGCATCCAGGGCACACTGATCGAAGTGGTCAGCTCCCAAGGCCTTGGGAAGCTCTGCCCCTGTGGCTCTGCATGCTTTCATGGGCTGCTGTTTAGTGCCTGTGGCTTTTCTAGATCCACAGTGCAAGCTGTCAGTGGATCTGCCGAGAGAGAGAGAGAGAGAGAGAGAGAGAGAGAGAACACAAAGGAACTGCACACTTTCAAACAACCAGATCTTATGAGAACTCTATCACGAGAACAGCAAGGGAGAAGTCCACCCCCATGATACAATCACCTCCCACTAGGTACCTCCTCCAGCACTGGAAATTACAATTTGACATGAGATTTTGGTGAACTCGTATCAGCTATTTATTGCTGACTCAATTTCAGAGCTCATTGTTGGTTTGTTTTGGGCTTCAATTTTTTCCTGGCTCAGTCTTGCACGAGTGTATGTGTTCAGGAATTTATGTATTTCTAATAGATTTTCTTTCTTTTTTTTTTTTTTTTTTGAGATGGAGTCTCACCCTTTCGCCCAGGCCAGACTGCAGTGGTGCTATCTCGGCTCACTGCAAGCTCCGCCTCCCAGGTTCACGCCATTCTCCTGCCTCAGTCTCCTGAGCAGCTGGGACTACAGGCACCTGCCACTGTGCCCGGCTAATTTTTTTTGCATTTTTTTTAGTAGAGACGGGGTTTCACTGTGTTAGCCAGGATGGTCTTGATCTCCTGACCTCATGATCTGCCCACCTTGGCCTCCCAAAGTGCTGGGATTACAGGTGTGAGCCACCGCGTCCGGCCATAGATTTTCTAGTATGGGCATAGAGGTGTTCATAATATTCTCTGATAGTTGTTTGTATTTCCGTGGGTCAGTGGTAATATCTACCTTGTCATTTCTAATTGTGTTTATTTGAATCTTCTCTCTTCTTTTTTATTCTAGCTAGGAGTCTATCTCTTTATTAATTTTTTTTCAGAAAACCAGCTCCTGGATTTGTTGATCTTTGGAATGCTTTTTCATGTCTCAGTATTCTTCAGTTCAGCTAATGTGCCTTTATTATAAGATGTCCGCAAATGACCTAAGCAATAGATAATGTAAATTATTGAATTTGCTAGATTCTTTTCACCATTTTCATGCAGGATTGAGGCTATAATTTCTTTGAGCACTTAGCAAGAAACGCCTGGCCATTTTCTTTCACGACTGAAGCTTATGACCTTCAGCTATTAAACTTGGAAGTTTCAGTCTCTCTACTATGGCTATGGATTGCTTTGAGATCTAAATTCTCCTATGCTCTATGAAAATAAATCTATCTCTTTATGATAAAGGAAAAGCTTATCTTTTGAGATAGATACTGCATTGTTCTAGTGACCCACAGCAATGTTGTTCCATGGCTTCCCCTAAGCAGGTTTGACATCTAACTATCATGAATCTTTGATGGACTGTGTAGCTACTGTTGCCCCTTCCTCTATTCAAGGATTATACAAAAGGTGAAACTCATCCCACTGGTTACTAAATAAATGCCACATTTCATTCTGAGTTTATCTCATACTATATTTTGTGAAAAAATGATCAGGAAAATGATGACTTTGTTTATTGTTCTTCCTAAAAAATGGGATTGCTTGCCCACTGCAAACACATACTAGCTGAAAGTTTCTAAGAGCCTCTGAAAGAAGTGAAGGCCATGATTATAACAACCCTTAAGAGTAGCAACACCTCATTATTTAATGCTTAGTTGAGCAGAGAGTTAGAGACCCAAATGTTTATTCATCTCCACCTCCATGTGCCCAGATGAAAAAAGAAATACTTTATCTTCCAACAGAGATTTTGTGTGGGTAGGAGAGAGGATACATATGTGTCCTTCTGTCTCTCTCTGTCTGGCAAATGGAGGTGAGACTGAAGACCAAAGATTTAGAAAAGGGCAGTGGTGTTTAGGAAAAACATCAACCTGACACTTTCAAAGAAACATAAGAAAAAGTTCCTCCTGTTGAAGATTATTGGGGGAACCCACCCCCAATGATTCAACGTGAGTTCTTTTCTATTTTCCTAAGTGTTGGCTGGTCTGAGAAATAAAGGGAAAGAGTACAAAAGAGAGAAATTGTAAAGCTGGGTGTCCGGGGCAGACGTCACATGTCTGCAGGTTCCATGATGCCCCCCAAGCCGCAAAACCAGCAAGTTTTTATTAGTGATTTTCAAAAGCGGAGGGAGTGTACGAATAGGATGTGGGTCACAGAGATCACATGCTTCACAAGGTAATAAAATATCACAAGGCAAATGGTCACAGGACCGGGGCAAAATTAAAATTGCTAATGAGTTTGGGGCATGCATTGTCATTGATAACATCTTATCAGGAGACAGAGTTTGAGAGCAGAAAACCAGTCTGACCAAAATTTATTGGGTGGGAATTTCCTCGTCCTAATAAGCCTGGGAGCACTACAGGAGACCAGGGCTTATTTCATCCCTTATTGACAACCATAAAAGACAGACATCCTCAGAGTGGCCATTTTAGAGGCCTACCCCTAGGAACACATTCTGTTTCTCAGGGATGTTCCTTGCTGAGAAAAAGAATTCAGTGATATTTCTCCTATTTGCTTTTGAAAGAAGAGAAATATGGCTCTTTCTGCCCAGCTCTCAGGCAGCCATACCTAATGGTTATCTCCCTTGTTCCCTGAACATTGCTGTTATCTTGTTCTTTTTTCAAGGTGCCCAGATTTCATATTGTTTAAACAATTTGTGCAGTTAATGCAATCATCACAGGGTCCTGAGGTGACATACACGCTCAGTTTACGAAGACAATGGGATTAAGAGATTAAAGTAAAGACAAGCGTAGGAAATCACAAGAGTGTTGATTGGGGAAGTGATAAATGTCCATGAAATCTTCACAACTTATGTTCAGAGACTGCAGTAAAGACAGGCGTAAGAAATTATAAAAGTATTAATTTGGGGAACTAATAAATGTCCATGAAATCTTCATAATTTATGTTCTTCTGCCATGGCTTCAGCCGGTCCCTCCATTTGGGGTCCCTGACTTCCGGCAACAGAAGATTAAATTCACTCTTGGAGGACTTTCTGAATCTTTCATTTACTTTTTTTTCCTCGACTTCTTACCTTTTTCCTGACACTTTTCTCATTGACAAGTAAACATGCTTAATTCCCTTCCATCTTGAGGAATCTGTCTCCCACCCCATTTCTCTTCTCTTACCTTCTCAGTAAAGCCTATTGAAGAACTTTTCCTCAGTCACTAACTCAAGTTCCTCATCTTTCATTTAACCTGAATGAACTCCAAGCTCACTCTGTTTATATAGCACCTCTGTAAGTCCAACAGCAGTCTCACTACAGAGCTCCTTTCGCTAAGTCTTGTGAGCACTTTTTAGTTCTCATGTAACTTACACTCTTAGCACTAAACACTATTCAACACTTCCTCCTCCAAGACACTCTTTTCTTTTAACTTGTCTAGAGCACCGTGGTTAAGAGAATAGGCTTCTAAGTTACTCCATTTGAATTCAGGCTTTCACTTAAGATAACCTCGGGCAAATTAATTAACCTTTTTGCATTTCATTGTCCTTACCTGTTAAATGGAGAAAATAGTACCTATCCAACTCTTAGGGTTATCAGGAAAGATTTAATGAGGTAATGCATATAAGGAGCCCTCTTGACATACAACATGTACTCAATGAATGTTTTACATGATAATAATATTATTCTACTGTATCTCATTACAGTGTGTGTGTATGCATGCATGCACACATTCACATATGCATTTATTCTTCTCTGTCTCTTCTTAGCTTCCTTCTAAGGACAACATTTGTGCATCCTTTAAATGTCTGTATTCTCTAGGACTACTTTTTTTACTCTCTTCTCTATACTCTCTCAGGGGTATCTCAGTTATCCAAATAGATTTAATTAGAATTTAATTGCCGATGACTCTCAGATCTATTCTTAGCTGACGTCTTTTTTTCTGAACTTCAAACACATCTATTTGCATATGAAACATTTTCAATATATGAAAAAGAGGAACCTCCAAATCAACATGTGTAATACTGAACTCATCAATCCGTAGTCCCAAATATGGTTTACTTCTAGTTGGCTCCATCTTAGGAAACATAACCATCATTCAATATCCCAAGTTAAAAATTGAATAATCTTTCTTTTTTTTTACCATGTGTAATACATCTGGCAGTCATGCTGA